>NC_134082.1:186039197-187467947 GCF_000715075.1 Nicotiana tabacum
ATACATTTTCACAACGTTGCAATTCTTGACAAAAATAACAGTAAATGTTAAAAGCGGTTAAAAGTTAAAATTCGCACATAGGTTCATATTCGTATAAAATCAGATAATCAAGCCAAATATAACAGTTGAGCGACCGTGCTAGAACCACGGAACTCGGGAATGCCTAACACCTTCTCCCGGGTTAACATAATTCCTTATCCGGATTTCTGGTACGCAGACTATAATATAGAGTCATTCTTTTCCTCGATTCGGGATTAAAATTGGTGACTTGGGACACCCTAAAACCTCCCAAGTGGCGACTCTGAAATAAATAAACAAATCCCGTTTCGATTGTCCTTTAATTGGAAAAAACTCCCTTGCACCCCCGCGGGTGCGTAAAAAGGAGGTGTGACACTTGGTTTGATGTCGATTTCCAAGTAATAGATGTACCGGCATCTTACAACTTGTTGTTGGGACTGCCGTGGATTCATGCCGTTCGGGCTGTAGCGTCAACAATACATCAAGCGGTGAAGTTTGAGTAGAATCACCAAGAGGTGATCATTGACGGTGATGGTAGCAATCCCATATACAGTCACCAAACCATCCCAGTTATCGGAGGAAGAAGAAAGATAGGCGGGGAAACCTATCACCACATCGAGCGAGTCAACACCGTTGATAAAGACAAATGGTGGGACAACACAATTGAAAGCATATTGAACTAGAGAAGATATGAACCTGGCAAGGAACTTGGCAAGAACCTCCAAGGAATCGCCAAGCCTATCAAACTGAAGAAACATGGCACCACTTTCGGTCTGGGATACGAGTTTACTTGGGAGGAATTCAACAACTGGTTGCCACATGGCGCGGTCCATACTACCCGCTAGAGTAGCCAATACCATATTTGGAGCAGACTTTCCAGCCGACCGATGTTATCTATGGGTCGAAAGAAGAGGAAGCACTGGAAGCAGTGAGGAATTTGTTCCTAGAAGATGATGACATGGATTGTTGTGTCATCTTCGAGGAGGAGGGGGAAGAAGGCCCTTCCATACAGGCCGTAAGCCGAGGAGCATGCCTCAACAATTGGACCATCAAAACCCCCAGAGCCCGGAAAGCCTCGGAATAGCAAAGCTGAACAAAGCATCATGCACTATCTTTTATTTTTACTAGTTGATTTTGCTTTCGCATTTTGAATTTTCGCAATAAGATCTTCCAATGTTCAAAACAGTTATGAAATTTATCAAAGCATTTCGGTTTCCTTAAAAATCTTACTCTTATTATTTTCTCTCATTACTTTATTTAAACAGCATTACTATTACCTATCTTGATGAACCAATGGTTGTGACATGCAACGAGACAACGCAACAAACAGACATAGATTCCGAGGATGATGATATACCAGAAGAGATTGTTAGAGAAGTCGAGAACTTTGAGAACAGGCCGAAGTCCAACCTGGACGAGACTGAGATTGTTAACTTGGGAGATGCATAAAATGTCAAAGAAATACGAATCAGCATTCACTTATCACCGTCAGAAAAGAAAGAGTACACAGAATTTCTAAGAGAATACGAGGACATATTCGCCTGGTCATATGATGACATGACTGGTCTGAGCACATCTATTGTGGCCCAAAAACTACCAACTGATCTGACATGTCCACCGGTAAAGCAGAAGCTCAGAAAGTTTAAGCATGATATGAGTCTGAAGATCAAAGAAGAAGTCACTAAGCAGGTCAAAGCTAAAATTCTCAGGGTAGTAGAATATCCGACATGGTTAGCCAATATTGTGCCAGTGCCGAAGAAGGATGGGAAGGCCAGAGTCTGTGTCAACTACCGGGATCTCAATCGGGCCAGTCCAAAGGACGACTTCCCCTTACCGAACATACACATCCTGATCGACAATTGCGCCAAGCATGAGTTGCAATCATTTGTAGACTGTTTCACTGGATATCATCAGATCTGGATAGACGAAGAAGATGCTGAGAAAACGGCTTTCATTATGCCGTCGGGGATGTACTGCTACAAAATGATGTCATTCGGGTTAAAGAATGCAGAGGCCACCTACATGAGGGCCATGACTACTATTTTCCATGATATGATACACAAGGAGATTGAGGTGTATGTAGATGATGTCATCATAAAGTCCAAGAAAGCCACTAATCACATGGAAGATTTGAGGAAGTTCTTCAACAGACTGAGAAGGTACAACCTGAAACTGAATCCCGCGAAATGTGCATTTGGGGTTCCTACCGGAAAACTACTTGGGTTCATTGTGAGTCGCCGAGGGATAGAACTGGATCCATCAAAGGTCAAGGCTATTCAAGAACTTCCACCGCCAAAGAACAAGAAGGACGTAATGAGCTTCTTAGGGAGACTCAACTATATCAGTCGGTTCATAGCACAATCTACTGTCATCTGTAAGCTAATCTTTAAGATGTTGAAAAAGGACGCCACTACCAAATGGACTGATGACTGCCAAAAGGCCTTCGACAAAATCAAGAAGTACCTATCAACACCACCAGTTTTGGTCCCGCCCGAGCCGGGTAAACCTCTATTACTCTACCTTGCAGTATTAGATGAAGCGTTCGGTTGTGTTCTGGGTCAGCATGATGAAATAGGGATGAAGGAGCAGGCCATCTATTACCTCAGTAAGAAGTTCACCCCGTACGAGGCTCGGTATTAGCTATTAGAGTGCACCTATTATGCTTTGACTTGGGTAGCTCAGAAGTTGAGGCACTACTTCTATGCCTATACTACATATCTCATATCAAGGATGGATCCCTTAAAGTACATCTTTCAGAAGCCCATGCCCACTGGCAAGCTGGCCAAGTGGCAAATCCTGTTAAGTGAATTTGACATTGTCTATGTGACTCAGAAAGCAATCAAAGGACAGGCACTAGCAGATCACCTTGCTGAAAATCCCGTGGACAGAGAATACGAACCCCTGAAAACATATTTTTCTGATAAAGAGGTATCATTCATAGGAGAAGATATTGCAGAATCCTTTGACGGTTGGAGAATGTTTTTCGATGGAGCAGCAAGTTTCAAAGGAGTTGGCATAGGAGCGGTCCTAGTATCAGAAACCGGTCAGCATTATCCAGTGTCTGCCAAACTCAGGTTCCCTTGCACCAACAATATGGCCGAGTATGAACCTGGATTTTAGGGCTCAAGATGGCCATTGACATGAACATTCAAGAGTTGCTAGTAATTGGAGATTCGGACTTGCTTATACATCAGGTCCGAGAAGAATAGGCAACTAAGAATTCCAAAATACTCCCTTATCTGCATCAAGTACAGGAGTTGAGAAAGAGGTTCACAAAGATAGAGTTCCAGCATGTTCCTAGAGTCTAGAATGAGTTTGTCGATGCATTGGCTACCCTATCATCCATGATATAACATCCAGATAAGAACTTTATTGATCCCATTCCGGTAAAGATACATGATCAGCCAGCTTATTGTGCTCATGTTGAGGAAGAAGCAGACGGAAAGCCTTGGTTTCGTGATATCAAGGAATATTTGACGAAAGGAGAATACCCAGAACTTGCAAATCCTTCTCAGAAACACACACTTCGGAGGTTTTCCAACAATTTCTTTCACAGCGGAGGAATCCTGTATAGGAGGACTCCTAATTTAGGATTGTTAAGATGTGTCGATGCAAAATAAGCATCGAAACTGCTAAAAGAAATCCACATTGGGACCTGCGATCTACATATAAGTGGCTTTGTTTTAGCAAAGAAGATACTCCAGACTTGTTGTAAGCACGTGATTTTTGACCCTCCCCGAGAATTTTCACATTTTAGTGTGAATATGTGAAATTGGGTCTAGTATAGCTATTTTAACTATTTTTACTTTATTTCGTTGCAAAAAGAAAAATTACAAAAAAAAGTATATATATAAATTTTAGTTTATGTATTTCTTATAAACTTGAAAAATACAAAAATTGTACTTTATTTTGGTACTTTATATAAATTCGAAAATTACAAAAAATATATAGTTCTATTAATGTTTGCAGTCATTATAATTTTGAAAAAATACAAAAAATATTACCTCATATTTTATCTTAATATTAAAAAAAAACGAAAATTACACAAAATAGTTTTATTAATATTTTGTAGCTATTTTAAAATCTTGAAAAATATTTAAAAATATATAGTTTTGTTTAAATACTAGTCTTATTTTGGGTAGTTATTTTGCTTACATAGGACTAGTTAAGCAACGTGTTTTTATTTCTTGGGTCCGGGCGAAAGAATAATATTCGGGTTCAAACTACCCGGTTTTTAGGCCTAATTTTCGGACCTAGCCCATAATAAACCGTGTCCAGGACACATGGGGAACCCCACCACGCGTGGGGGACATAAGTCTCGAACCCCACCACGCGTGGGGCTCATTTTTCTTGACAAGCCCATGCTAAATACACGGAAAACACAAAGAAGATGGGAGGAACGAACAGGACTTTTGGAATTTTGGAATATAGTACTGTTCCGCTTTCTTCTTCAGAAGGGGGAAAGAAAGCAAACCCTACTGAGAAGAAAGGACTCCATTTCCGGACTCCCCCCAGCACCGGACCAACACCCCTACTGCCCAAACCCACCATGAACGACCACTAAGCTCCTTCATACCTTCCGGCACCCCCACGCACCATCCCCGTCAACCTGCTGCCTCGTCACCACCGGCAGTCCCCGTCGCTGCTTCACTCGTCGTCCTCCTCGCACCACCATCTCGTCCGAACACCCACTTCCTCTCCGTCACAACACAACCAGCCAAAGCTTCCCTATCACCCACTGTCGTAACCAACCAAGTCAGTCCCAAACTCCGTCGCAACCCAACTCCCTCCAGCTTCTCCGTCGACCCACTGTCGTCCAAACCCTCCATCTCACCACCTCCATCAACGCCATAACCACTGACCACGACCAACAGCTCAACCCCTCATGTCCAAACGATCACCTGGAAGCATCAACAGCAGCCATGACCCATCCTCCGTCCCTTCGCGTTCGAATTTATGGTGCGAGCTATTCCGTTTGAGCTTTGAGGACTGTTTCTATGGCTTCCCGTTCGAAGTTCGTTCGAGTGCCGATGTGAGGTTCTAGTTCGTTGGTTTCGTTTGCTGTCATCTCGCTGACTATGGTTCCATTTCGGTTCGATAAATGAATTGTAAACCTCCAGCAGTGTTTGTCATTAGAGGTTAGTTTCTAATCTTTATTTGAGTAGATATCGTCTACTATCATGTCCGAGCTCGAACACATGTTATGTTGAAATTTTTGTTGAAATCTATCGAGTTTTAGTTTTTGTGTTTATGCTACTGCTATCTCAAATTGGCGTGCTAGACGAAAAGTTGTGCAAAAGTTTTTTTTATGATCGTGACTAATTTGCCGAATTTGTAGCCGGATTGATTTAATAAGTCCTATCATGATCTTGCTAGTCATTATCCTGTTGGTTGCCACATGGGTTAGTTCTAACGTATGCTCATAATTAATTATAGTTTGTCAACCTTAAAACACTCTCTATTAGCCATACATCCTACTAGTCATCCATTGTTAAATTAATGAGTTAGTGTTTCCTTTTAGAGACAAACAAATTAGAGAATTGTAGTTGGTTTAGGCTTACCCTTTTATAAAAAAAAATATAATAATAATAAAAATGAGACGAGCCTCGCCAAATAAAAAATGCACAGATTGCGGAGCCCTCTAAACGTATATATATTAAATACTTAGATTTCGGGACGGGCCGTTTAGCAAATTTCACGGCCCTACCCAAAAATAATAATGTGTTAGTTGCTTTAGGCGCGCCTTTAATAATGTTAAATCCCTAAACTCGGGTGCACATTTATGTGACCCAAATCCAAATCTCAACGAAATCGAAATGTGTCTTTAATCACGGGTACATTGACTGTGACGTGGCATGAGATGCATTTCCATGACGTTGCAAATTCCTTTTAAAAAATAAGAATGAGATGAGCCTCGCCGAATAACAACACGAATTGCGGGGCCCTCAATAAATACTTGTTTAAAATTACTTAGAATTCAGGAGGTTCGTTTAGCGAATTTCACGGCCTCTGCAAAATAATAACGCGATAGTCTCTTTAGGCGCGTGTTTAATAATTTACTTTCTTAAGCTCGGGTGTGCATTTCATGCGACCCAAAGCCAAATCTCAAAACATCAAATAAAATGCGTTCCGGATTGTGGGTGCATTTCATGTGACGCAGTCCAAAGACGTGTTTTAAGCGATGTTCACATTCTTGTAAAAATAATAATAATAAAGCGGTTAAAAGTTAAAATTTTCACATAAGTTCATACTTGTATAAAATTAGATAATCAAGCCGAATATAACAATTGAGCGACCGTGCTAGAACCACGGAACTCGGGAATGCCTAACACCTTCTCCCGGGTTAACAGAATTCCTTATCCGGATTTCTGGTACGCAGACCATAATATAGAGTCATTCTTTTCCTCGATTCGGGATTAAAATTGGTGACTTGGGACACCCTAAATCTCCCAAGTGGCGACTCTGAAATAATTAAACCAATCCCGTTTCGATTGTCCTTTAATTGGAAAAAAACTCCCCTCGCGCCCCCCCGGGCGCGGAGAAAGGAGGTGTGACAGCTTTGGCGACTCCGCTGGGGAATAGATGACCCAGAACCGCTGGTTCAGGGTTAGAAATTCGAGCTTAGATAAATTGTTATATTTGGCTTTATCTGATTTTTACATGTTTTGAGCCTAATGTGCTAAATGCTGCTTTTACCGCTTTGATATTATTTGAACTGTATATAAACTGTGCCGAAACCTTTCTCTTCTTACCTTCGGGGATGTGCTTACTGGTTGAGACTCCCTATTCTGTTAGTGTCATACCCTAAATAAAAGAGGCTCGGAAAGTTTCTAAGCCGGCTGGCCTTTTGGTTCCCGGATAGGAGCTCCTTCCTCAGCTCGAGTTGTCCGCTCGGGTACACTGTCTAGAACACCGACCCAGGTTTTTGAACCTAGTATAACAAAGTCACATGCCGGATCCCTAGTAGGAACGTTTATTTGCATCATGTGCATTTGACTTAGGGGACTCAACATAGGGGTTGGGTCCGTCTAGGACAAGCAACCTGAAAATAATAGACCATCTTTCGGCATCCTATGTGCTACATGTTGTATTTAGTCAAGGGCGAATGGGTCATTTGGTCATTTCCAGCATGATGTTATTTTAATCAAAGCATGGGGAACATTTGTGGAATCCAAGAAGCCTTGGAATTCCCTATGTCCCCCACGCTTGCTTTTTGGGAAAGCACATGGGGAACATTTGTGGAATCCAAGAAGTCTTGGAAATCATTATGTCTCCCATGCCACATTTTTTAAAGTAATAATAAATATAAAAAATAAAAAAATATATATAAACAAAGCATGAAAATTCAAAAGATTTTGTATGTTGTCATCATTTTCCACATATAAGAAAACCGTGAAAAAAGGAGAAAATAACAGCATGGAGAAAAAGTCCGAGTAGAGTCGAAGCTCTGCCGAAATTTTGAGAAAATGAAAAAAAAATGTCTTATTAAGTTTATTTTATTAGCAAGTCTTGTTTTGAAAAAATGTCAAAAAGTCCAAAAGTTTTATTATGTTAAAAAAAAGGGGGAGTCGGGCGTTGAAAGTGGTTTTATTATTGCAAATATATATATAAAAAAAAATCCAAAAAGTTTTTCTTTATTTCCAAAATAAGTATATATATCTTTATCTGTTGCAAGAACATTTGTCTTACCAAAAGTTTTTAGAATCCCAATTTTCAAAACAAATAATCCAAAAATATTTTTCATTATTGACTTCTTTAGAAAGTCTTTCTCGTTGTTTCTTTTAAAAAAAATATATAATATAAAAAAAAACAAATCCGAAAATATTTTGATTCTTCTTTCAAAAATTGAAAAGAAAATTCAAAATTTTAAAAAAAAACATTTTAGAAGCATTTCTTATATTAAAGGTAAAATTCCAAAAAATATATTCTTCTTTTTCTTTAGAATAAAAAATAATGCAAATGAAAATTCAAGAAATATATCTTAGAAGTATTTCTTTTGAAAAAAGAAAATCAATCAAAAATCAAAAATATACTTCCTTTCTTCTTTTAAAGTAGTTCTTTCAAATTCAAAAAAAAAGGTTAGTTCATCTACTTATTCTTGATTGACCGAACTACGCGGGTTTGATTGTCACCGGATGTGAGATACGTAGGCAACCCTCATCGGGTCCAACCCCACCTTCTCAAAAAAGAAGGAATGTTTTATGTTTTTCGTTAATTCGTTTGTTTGTTATAAATGAAAAATAATAGAATAATAGTCTATTTGATTGTTGTGAAAATAATAATAAAAAAAAATATAAAAAAAAGAGGTTAGTTCATCTACTTATCCTTGATTGACCGAACTACGCGGGTTTGATTCTCACCGGATGTGAGATACGTAGGCAACCCTCATCGGGTCCAACCCCACCTTCTCAAAAAAGAAGGAATGTTTTATGTTTTTCGTTAATTTGTTTGTTTGTTATGAATGAAAAATAATAGTCTATTTGTTTGTTGTGAAAAAAGAATAATAATAAAAAAATATAAATGGAAAAGGGTCTTCTCAAAAATAGCTTATTTGCCCGAACTACACGGGTTTGATTCTCACCGGATGTGAGATACGTAGGCAACCCTCATCGGGTCCAACCCCACCGTTTTGCTAAAAAGCCAAAAAACAAATGATAATGAAAAACAAAAAAAAAAACATGTCAAAGATTTTTAATTCTGTCGTAAATAAGTCTAGTGATGTAACTTCCCCTTTTTACAAAAAAAAAAATATAGCAAAAATATATATGTCAAATTTCATAAAGAAGTCGGGTGACGCTGTTTTATCAAGACATAGCCGAATGTTCCCGAAAGGGACACCGGAAGGCTGGATTTGCATAAACAGCCACTTTTGGGTCATTTTTAAGACTTGGTCCAGTTGACCCCCACAGCCTAAAAATCTTCGTCCCCGAGACGTTGAAAGGCCGTGTTTGCAATATTGACTTTTCTAATTTGAAAAACAATAAAAAAGAGTTATAAATAAGTCAGGTGATGCTGTTTTGTCATAAATAGCCGAATGTTCCCGAAAGGGACGCCGGAGGGCTGACTTGGCATAAACAGGCACCTTTGGGTCATTTTGAGACATGGACCCACACAGCCTTAAGAAAGCTTCATCCCCGAGACGTCGAAAGGCCGTGTTTGCAATACAAGGTTTTTATCATAATTTGAAAAAAAAAACAAAGAGTCAACGGTCGGGTGAATGCCGTTTGGATGTTTAGTCAAAAAAAAAATATGAAAAAATAAAATAAGCCGATCCAGTTTCGGCCGCGTCTTAAACCGTTCTTGCCAAAATAGCCTTAGAGTATCTTTCAGTTGTCGAAAGGTTATTTTCGTAAAAGAACGGACAAGTTTGTAAAAGTGTCATAAAATAATCCTCCCCGACCTCAAAATTCATGTGAAATTTGGAAGGGGCCACATTTGCAAAAATAACCATTTGGTTGCATTTGTCGAACAGAGAAAGGGAGCTGGAATTTTGTTTTTGAGTCTACCAATCTTTTGATTAGAGCATGCGGTTTGTTTGATTTTCAAGTTTGCGGGTCATCTTTAAATCCTTGAAACCCAGTTTGTTCTAATATGAAAATTGAAAAATGTTTACTGTTGTTTATCTTTTATTGGGCACGAACTACGCAAGGTCTGATTCATGCGGGGTCATGATACGTAGGCAATCTCCATAAGATTCGACCACAACAAGAAATGAAAAAGAGAATGAAAAAAGAAGGAAAAAGCGAAAGAAAAATTTTTGAAAAAAAGAAAGAAAAACATCGAAAAAAAAGGAAAAGAAAAACAAAGGTAAATAAATAAATAAATAAATATATATATATATATATATATATATATATATATATATATATATATATATATATATATATATATATATGTATATTGATAATAATAAGGACCGACTGAGTCCATTCTAATATATTTGGTTTTGAATTGTGAAGAAAATTGAGGTGGTTGGTTTGTGCCTCAAAGAAAAATGACGACTAACGTCGAAGCTGTTACAAGTGATCCAGAGACTCAGAGTGGGAAGGTTCCTCGTCATGAGTCACAATTTGCGACACAACAAGAGCAGTACCACTCTCCTGAGTACCACTCGTACTCGTTTGATCTTGCTGCAAAAACTGAGAAGCCTGCCCGAAAGATGGTACAGGAAGAAATGACCCGAAGAGTGAAAAGCTTAGAACAATGGTTGGAAAACATGCAAGGGTTGGCAGGCCAAAAGAGTGTTGCCTTCAAAGATCTATGTATGTTCCCCGATGTCCACTTGCCGCCTGGTTTCAAGGCTCCAAAATTTGAAAAGTACGATGGACATGGAGATCCCATAGCCCACCTGAAAAGGTATTGCAATCAACTGAGAGGGGCAGGAAGAAATGAAAAATTATTGATGGCTTATTTTGTGGAAAGCCTTACGGGAGTAGCCTCCGAATGGTTTATGGATCAAGACACGTCTCGCTGGTATGTCTGGGATGACATGGCACAGGCCTTTGTCAGACAGTTCCAATACAACATCGACATTCCCCCAGACCGCATGTCCCTTTCAAACCTGCAGAAGAAACCAAGTGAAAGTTTCAGGGAATATGCCATAAAATGGAGAGAGCAAGCAGCTCGAGTTAAGCCACCCATGGATGACCACGAGCTAATTACTGTCTTCCTTCAAGCGCAAGAGCCAGATTACTTTCAAAACATGGTGTCCGCAGTTGGCAAAACCTTCTCGGAAGCAATCAAGATTGGAGAAATGGTAGAGAATGGTCTTGAGACAGGCAAAATTATAAGTCAAGCTGTTCTTAAGGCCGCAACTCAGGCTGTCCGGGTTGAGTCAGATAATCTTAGCGGCACAAATGAGGAGATTGACGAAATCATGATGACATCAGGGCCTAGAAGAGGTCCCAGGAGTACATCTCGAAGGTATGAGCAGCCTCCTCAAATTTTCTTTGGCTCCCCTGAGCAGTATTATCCACCTCAGGACGCTCAATACTCTGTCGCTCCACCTCAGTATGTTGTCCAGCCACCAAAGCACCCCAGGAGGCGAGCACGAGCATCACAAAATCTCCAGAAGTCTCCACAAAATTTTCAGGTGCCCTATAACCCACAGCCAAGCCAGTGGTATAAAGGTGAACAAAGGCTGAAAGATAATTTTACACCAATAGGAGAGTCCTATGAAAGCTTATTTGAGAAATTAAAGAATCATGACATGATTGCACCTATTCCTCCAAATCGTGTGGACCCACGTGCAAGAAGCTTTGACCCTTTTAAAAGGTGTGAATACCATTCCAATGTCCAGGGGCACAATGTTGAAAGCTGTCGGGATTTGAAAAGAGAAATAGAAAGAATGATCCAAGAAGGGCGGATTGTGATTAATAACAGTGACATAGAGCACTCGAACCTCCTCGAGAACTTGCCTGCGGAGGTTGATGAGGTTGAAGCTGGTAATATTGATGCAAAGCTCAGTGGCTAAAATGCCAATTTTGATAAAGTGGGAGGACGTTTTGTTCCTTGGTCAGCAAGAGAGAAGCTTGTGGTGGCTTATTTTGTTGTCATTTCTGTTGTCCGGATTATTAAGGTTGTAATTTGGATTTTGTCCTGTGTCAAACCTTCTTATCTTTCCATTTTGTCATAGCAATTTGTTTAAATTTTGTCCAGTTTGTGTTAGGATTTTATTCTGGTTGTTTTGTTTGTTTTTTTATTCAAACCATTGCGCCGGTAGTCTAATGCAAAATCCGGTCTTTGATTATTCCCAGTCATCTTTTTGTTTAGTCGTGTTATCATTTCGTTCAATGCCGATTCTAGGGACATGACATGCGCACACACTTTGGGCCTAGTCTTTAAAGTTAATCATAAAACCCTGGAAAGGCGACCAGACCATTTAAAGAAAATAAGGACGGTTTGAGATTATTCAGAGCTCGAGTCATGTGGAACTGGGGCAAGTAAAATATGAAGAAAAACCGTTAAAACCAAGATTCGCCAAATTGGCATGAAGGGTGTTCATGATAATGAGAGTATCGCCCAGCGGTGTTTAGAAGTGACAAATGAACAAACAGATGTTGAATATAATTGTCAAGTCTAGCACCATCGGAAGAGACTATAAATCTATTGTTTAATTGTGTTGTTTGCACTTGGCATGTCTTGAAGACTGGAATGACGAAGGCATTTTGTTCTGCTACCTAAACACTTTATCCTTCGTTACCCCTTTTGAGCCTTACTTGTTTTTCTTTCATACCCCTCGTTCGGAATCAGTAAAAACGACTAGAAAATGCAAGCATGGCATGAAAAAAAAGGAAAAAAAAAGAAGAAAAGAAAACAACAAAACGAAAAAGAGGGAAAAATGAAAGAAGGAAAAGAAAGAAAGAAAAATGATAAAAAAAAAGAATCAAATGAAAAAGAGGAATTGGGAACTACGTTTGACCTGATTCCTTAAAGAGGATACGTAGGCGCTTCACGGCTCGGTCATAGTTTTGAAAAAATGAAAAAAAAAACCAATCAAAATATCCCCAAGCAAGAAACTGGGGTAAAAGTTGCGTTTGTTGTAAATAAATCTAATTCCGAAGGTTGTAATTAATAACCCAAAATCGATTCATTTTTGAGCCTTTAATACCCTTTCTTTCTAGCCCTATCCAAAACCCACATTACGGTCCAAAGAAAGACCTTCCGACCAGTCTTCAAAAGATGTCAAGTCAGACAAATAAGATTCTTACCGGCGAACATAACATTCTGTTTCCACAACAGAAAGGACTCTAATCTCCAACAAAAAGAGTCATGCCGGCAACACTCCAAATTCCCAGCTGGAAAGTGATACAAATGAGAGAGTCTTATTGGTGAAAACCTTCACAGGCACCATAAGGCGATAAAAGCTGAGAGAAAACCAAAATGAGAGAGGCTTGATAGTGAAAACCCTTCGGGCACTACAAGTCGAATAAGAGTGAGAATCGGATGGGGAATCGCCAATTGAAGATCTTGAAAGAGGATTGACGGTAAAGGATAGGCCCCATATGCATGTCATGGCCATTAGAGTCGGCATCTGCATTTGATAGGGTTTTTATTTATAGTTTCTTTTGTTAAAGAGTCATGTTTTTTTCCCTTTGTCTTTTTATTCTGTTCCCTTTTATCTTTCTCCTTTCATAGAAAAATCCCCAATAGAGTCTGTCCGGTTAGAACAAGTATGAAATGACTTCAAATAGGCCATCAGCTTTCCAAAATGAGATCTGACTAGTACATCCAAGTGGTATAGTCAGCAGGGAACAAACGCGAGGCCAGTGTCAAAAAAGATATCCCCAGCAAAGGGAATTGACAAAAGGATTGGCAAGCGTCAAGAGGGATATCCTTGCCAAAACCAAGGTTATAAACCTCAAAGACAAGGCCCGTGAACAAAGCAAGGAGAGCAGTGAGCACGATTTGGCGAAATCAATGCTAGACTAAAAGGGCGGGGAAATGCCAGTTTCCAAGCTATGCCACAAAAGAAGAGGGATATCCCCAGCAGGAAGGGATTATCCCCAGCACATAATATCATCCCCAACAAGTTGTGGAACACAAAGCAAGGAGGGAGAAAGGGAAAACCATCCCAGCAGGAGTATCACAACCAACCACCATGTTTTAAGCTAACAATTTTGTTTGATTTGAAACAGGTAAGGGAAATGGCATTGAGGCAGAAACGCATGCCGCAAGGGATATTATCAAACTGGGGCAGAAAATTTTCTGGAAGTCAGGTACCCCCAGCTGATAACCTTTTACCGCCAACAGGTAAGTAAATAATTCCTCAACAGTGTTATCCCTAGCAGTTGCGAGGGGTCCAACACAAGGTTGGAAAGTCGGTAGCCTCAGCGGTTAGACTTCAAAGGAGGAAGCTAATAATAATAATAATAATAATAAATAAATAAATAAACAAATAAATAAAAGAATAATAAAAATAAAATGGGGAAGGTAGAAAGGGAAATCCATCCCAATCCCCAGCAACTATTCGGGTCTTAAGGATATTTTTGGGTTCATCCGCCCTCGAATAGGATATTTTGGGTTCATCCGCCCTCAAATAGGATATGTTGGGTTCATCCGCCCTCAAATAGGATCTGTTGGGTTCATCCGCCCTCAAATAGGATATGTTGGGTTAATCCGCCCTCAAATAGGATCTGTGGGGTTCATCCGCCCTCAAATAGGATATGTTGGGTTCATCCGCCCTCGAATAGGATATTTTGGGTTCATCCGCCCTCGAATAGGATATTTTGGGTTCATCCGCCCTCAAATAGGATATGTTGGGTTCATCCGCCCTCAAATAGGATATGTTTGGGTTAATCCGCCCTCAAATAGGATCTGTCGGGTTCATCCGCCCTCAAATAGGATCTGTCGGGTTCATCCGCCCTCAAATAGGATCTGTTGGGTTCATCCACCCTCAAATAGGATCTTATTTTCAAAGTTATTGTTGAAACCAGGCGCCCACCTGAATAACGAGAGGAATACTTTTATGTTCTAGTTTGACAGGCGCCCACCTGAATAACGAGAGGAATACATTTTGTCTTTTCATTTCTGTTCTAGGTCACCCACCAGTATAATGCGGGAATACATTTTTTGTCTTTTCATTGTTGTTCTGGGTCACCCACCAGTATAATGCGGGAATACATTTCTGTCTTTTCATTTCTATTCTAGGTCACCCACCAGTATAATGCGGGCATATCATTTTTCATATCTTTACCACCAGGCGCCCACCTGTATAACGAGAGGAATACTTTCAGTCTTTAAAATTCTCACCAGGCGCCCACCTGAATAACGAGAGGAATACTTTTGTCTGTGCATTTCATATTTTAGGCGCCCACCTGTATAACAAGGGAATACATTTTCTGTCTTTACCATTAGGCGCCCACCTGTATAATAAGGGAATACATTCCACGTCTTTACCCATAGGAGATGCATTTCCTCCTAGGTTTGTTTAGTTTTACCCATAGGAGATGCATTTCCTCCTAGGTTTGTTTAGTTTCACCCATAGGAGACGCATTTCCTCCTAAGTTGGTTTTAGTTTCACCCGTAGGAGATGCATTTCCTCCTAAGTTGGTTTTAGTTTCACCCATAGGAGATGCATTTCCTCCTAAGTTTGTTTCAGTTCTACCCATAGGAGACGCGCTTCCTAAGTTAATTTCATCAATAGGAGACGCACTTCCTAAGTTTATTTTACCCATAGGAGACGCATTTCCTCCTAAGTTTAAGTTTTACCCATAGGAGACGCAGGTCCTCCTAAGTTTAAGTTTTACCCCCTAGGAGACGCATTTCCTCCTAAGTTCATTTTAGTTTCACCCGTAGGAGATGCATTTCCTCCTAAGTGGTTGTTAAAGATAAAAACAGAAAAAAAAAACAACCAAAAAGAAAAAAACCTAGTCTGATGAACCTTCTCCTAGGATCAAAATCTTAGTCCGATGAATTTTTCTCCTAAGATAGAGACCTAGTCTGAAGAACCTTCTCCTAGGATCAAAATCTCAGTCTGATGAATCTTTCTCCTAAGATACCAAAAAGAAAAAACCTAGTCTGATGAACCTTCTCCTAGGATCAAAATCTTAGTCTGACGAGTTTTTCTCCTAAGATAGAGACCTAGTCTGACGAACCTTCTCCTAGGATCAAAATCTCAGTCTGATGAATCTTTCTCCTGAGATACCAAAAAGAAAAAACCTAGTCTGATGAACCTTCTCCTAGGATCAAAATCTTAGTCTGACGAGTTTTTCTCCTAAGATAGAGACCTAGTCTGACGAACCTTCTCCTAGGATCAAAATCTTAGTCTGATGAATCTTTCTCCTAAGATACCCAAAAACAAAAAATCTTAGTCTGACGAATCTTTCTCCTAAGATACCAAAAAAAAAAGACCTAGTCTGACGAACCTTCTCCTAGGATCGAAATCTTAGTCCGATGAATTTTTCTCCTAAGATAGAGACCTAGTCTGACGAACCTTCTCTTAGGATCAAAATCTCAGTCTGATGAATCTTTCTCCTGAGATACCAAAAACAAAATGACCTAGTCTGATGAACCTTCTCCTAGGATCAAAATCTTAGTCCGATGAATTTTTCTCCTAAGATAGAGACCTAGTCTGACGAACCTTCTCCTAGGATCAAAATCTCAGTCTGATGAATCTTTCTCCTGAGATACCAAAAATAAAAAATGACCTAGTCTGACGAACTTTCTCCTAGGATCAAAATCTTAGTCCGATGAATTTTTCTCCTAAGATAGAGACCTAGTCTGACGAACCTTCTCCTAGGATCAAAATCTCAGTCTGATGAATCTTTCTCCTGAGATACCAAAAATAAAAAATGACCTAGTCTGACGAACTTTCTCCTAGGATCAAAATCTTAGTCTGACGAATTTTTCTCCTAAGATAGAGACCTAGTCTGACGAACCTTCTCCTAGAATCAAAATCTTAGTCCGATGAATCTTTCTCCTAAGATGCTAAAAAAAACATTTTTGAAAAAAAGAAGAAAAAAAAAGAAAGAAAAAAGAGTCATTTTCCTAAATCCAGGCGCCCACCTGTATAACGAGAGGCATACATTTCAGTCTTTTATTTTAAGTGTTGAAATTGGGAGCCCGCCCAGATAACAGAGGCATAAATTCAGTCTTTTTATTTTTAAGTGTCGAAGTTGGGAGCCCGCCCAGATAATAGAGGCATACTTTCAGTCTTTACTTTTCAGGTGTAGAAATTGGGAGCCCGCTCAGATAACAGAGGAATACGTTTCAGTCATTGAAGTTAGGCGCCCACCTGTATAACAAGGGAATACATCCTAATCTAGTGTTTAGTTCACTCTCAGCACTGCATCAGTAGTATCAGTGGGCTACGATTTTGCTAACGACTCACAAACCTTCCCAGTACAAACTGGGTTAGGAAATTTTGTTTGTTTTGTTTGTTTTGATTGTCAGGGGCCTGCCTGTAGAGCAGAAGATTGTTATATGTCAAAGATTGAAGAAGTTAGGGGTCCGCCTGTAGAACAGCGGGATCGTTCAAAGTCAAGCCGTAACCCATTGGAAGGCAGAAGGCTACAACAAAAATCCCCAGCACTCAATCCAAGATAGAAGCAACAAGAAGCTCGCCCCAAGAATGCGAGTCAACAGTCTGAGAGGGTCAACAAGAGCTAGTCACAAAAAAAAAGAAGAAGAAAAATGAATGAATCCAAAGCACGGAAGTGGAGAACAGATGTGATCTGCTCAAGAACTAGCGCCTACAACTAGCAAGTATCAAGGTTCAAATCCAAAGTCCGTATGAAGCACCATTCAAGACTCAAGACCAAGTTTCAGAAGACTTAAGAGATAGGAATCCTTGTAACTAGTAGCTGATAGGCTTAGTTAGTCTTTTTTCAGTTTTCACTTTTGTTGTAATGACAGGACTGCGGACCGGAGCCTCAACGGAACGACACCTCGATCGGCTCTTCACCTCGGTACACTTCACTATCTCTCTCATTCCCGAACTACACGTGGCCTGATTCCTGTATAACCAAGGATATGTAGGCAGCTCAGATACCAGGGCTCGGTCACATTCCCTCCCTTTCCTTAAGTGTAGTCCGTCCAAGTAATGGTCGGGTCAAAAACACGGCTAGTCGTTCTTTGTCGGAAAACTCTTCGTGTTTCCAGTCAAAGAGGGGCAGCTGTAAGCACGTGATTTTTGACCCTCCCCGAGAATTTTCACATTTTAGTGTGAATATATGAAATTGGGTCTAGTATAGCTATTTTAACTATTTTTACTTTATTTCGTTGCAAAAAGAAAAATTACAAAAAAAAGTATATATATAAATTTTAGTTTATGTATTTCTCATAAACTTGAAAAATACAAAAATTGTACTTTATTTTGGTACTTTATATAAATTCGAAAATTACAAAAAATATATAGTTCTATTAATGTTTGCAGTCATTATAATTTTGAAAAAATACAAAAAATATTACCTCATATTTTATCTTAATATTAAAAAAAAACGAAAATTACACAAAATAGTTTTATTAATATTTTGTAGCTATTTTAAAATCTTGAAAAATATTTAAAAATATATAGTTTTGTTTAAATACTAGTCTTATTTTGGGTAGTTATTTTGCTTACATAGGACTAGTTAAGCAACGTGTTTTTATTTCTTGGGTCCGGGCGAAAGAATAATATTCGGGTTCAAACTACCCGGTTTTTAGGCCTAATTTTCGGACCTAGCCCATAATAAACCGTGTCCAGGACACATGGGGAACCCCACCACGCGTGGGGGACATAAGTCTCAAACCCCACCACGCGTGGGGCTCATTTTTCTTGACAAGCCCATCCTAAATACACGGAAAACACAAAGAAGCTGGGAGGAACGAACAGGACTTTTGGAATTTTGGAATATAGTACTGTTCCGCTTTCTTCTTCAGAAGGGGGAAAGAAAGCAAACCCTACTGAGAAGAAAGGACTCCATTTCCGGACTCCCCCCAGCACCGGACCAACACCCCTACTGCCCAAACCCACCATGAACGACCACTAAGCTCCTTCATACCTTCCGGCACCCCCACGCACCATCCCCGTCAACCTGCTGCCTCGTCACCACCGGCAGTCCCCGTCGCTGCTTCACTCGTCGTCCTCCTCGCACCACCATCTCGTCCGAACACCCACTTCCTCTCCGTCACAACACAACCAGCCAAAGCTTCCCTATCACCCACTGTCGTAACCAACCAAGTCAGTCCCAAACTCCGTCGCAACCCAACTCCCTCCAGCTTCTCCGTCGACCCACTGTCGTCCAAACCCTCCATCTCACCACCTCCATCAACGCCATAACCACTGACCACGACCAACAGCTCAACCCCTCATGTCCAAACGATCACCTGGAAGCATCAACAGCAGCCATGACCCATCCTTCGTCCCTTCGCGTTCGAGTTTATGGTGCGAGCTATTCCGTTTGAGCTTTGAGGACTGTTTCTATGGCTTCCCGTTCGAAGTCCGTTCGAGTGCCGATGTGAGGTTCTAGTTCGTTGGTTTCGTTTGCTGTCATCTCGCTGACTATGGTTCCATTTTCGGTTCGATAAATGAATTGTAAACCTCCAGCAGTGTTTGTCATTAGAGGTTAGTTTCTAATCTTTATTTGAGTAGATATCGGCTACTATCATGTCCGAGCTCGAACACATGTTATGTTGAAATTTTTGTTGAAATCTATCGAGTTTTAGTTTTTGTGTTTATGCTACTGCTATCTCAAATTGGCGTGCTAGACGAAAAGTTGTGCAAAATTTTTTTTTATGATCGTGACTAATTTGCCGAATTTGTAGCCGGATTGATTTAATAAGTCCTATCATGATCTTGCTAGTCATTATCCTGTTGGTTGCCACATGGGTTAGTTCTAACGTATGCTCATAATTAATTATAGTTTGTCAACCTTAAAACACTCTCTATTAGCCATACATCCTACTAGCCATCCATTGTTAAATTAATGAGTTAGTGTTTCCTTTTAGAGACAAACAAATTAGAGAATTGTAGTTGGTTTAGGCTTACCCTTTTATATAAAAAAAAATAATAATAATAATAAAAATGAGACGAGCCTCGCCAAATAAAAAATGCACAGATTGCGGAGCCCTCTAAACGTATATATATTAAATACTTAGATTTCGGGACGGGCCGTTTAGCAAATTTCACGGCCCTACCCAAAAATAATAATGCGTTAGTTGCTTTAGGCGCGCCTTTAATAATGTTAACTCCCTAAACTCGGGTGCACATTTATGTGACCCAAATCCAAATCTCAACGAAATCGAAATGTGTCTTTAATCACGGGTACATTGACTGTGACGTGGCATGAGATGCATTTCCATGATGTTGCAAATTCCTTTTAAAAATAAGAATGAGATGAGCCTCGCCGAATAACAACACGAATTGCGGGGCCCTCAATAAATACTTGTTTAAAATTACTTAGAATTCAGGAGGTTCGTTTAGCGAATTTCACGGCCTCCGCAAAATAATAACGCGATAGTCTCTTTAGGCGCGTGTTTAATAATTTACTTTCTTAAGCTCGGGTGTGCATTTCATGCGACCCAAAGCCAAATCTCAAAACATCAAATAAAATGCGTTCCGGATTGTGGGTGCATTTCATGTGACGCAGTCCAAAGACGTGTTTTAAGCGATGTTCACATTCTTGTAAAAATAATAATAATAAAGCGGTTAAAAGTTAAAATTTGCACATAAGTTCATACTTGTATAAAATTAGATAATCAAGCCGAATATAACAATTGAGCGACCGTGCTAGAACCACGGAACTCGGGAATGCCTAACACCTTCTCCCGGGTTAACAGAATTCCTTATCCGGATTTCTGGTACGTAGACCATAATATAGAGTCATTCTTTTCCTCGATTCGGGATTAAAATTGGTGACTTGGGACACCCTAAATCTCCCAAGTGGCGACTCTGAAATAATTAAACCAATCCCGTTTCGATTGTCCTTTAATTGGAAAAAAACTCCCCTCGCGCCCCTCGCCCCGGGCGCGGAGAAAGGAGGTGTGACACTTGTTACTTCTGGATGACTATGGAGACGGACTGCATCCAATACGTCCGAAAGTGTCTCCGCTATCAGATACATGCAGACAGGATAAAAGTGCCTCCAAATGAGCTTAATGCGAGAAGCTCGTTGTGGCCGTTCGTCGCATAGGGAAGGGATGTTATTGGACCAATCGAACCCGCCACATCAAACGGGCACAGGTTTATCCTTGTAGCAATTGATTATTTCACCAAATGGGTTGAATCAGCATCCTATAAGGTAGTGACTAAGAAAGTCGTGGTGGATTTCGTTTGCGACCGTATCATGTGTCGGTTTAGAATTCTAGAGTCAATCATTACTAATAATGGCTCCAACCTCAATAGTGTTTGATGAAATCCATGTGTGAAACCTTCAAGATCAAACACAAGAATTCTATAGCCTATAGACCTCAGATGAACAGAGCCGTAGAGGCCGCCAACAAGAATATCAAGAAGATACTAAGGAAAATGATAGAGAAGCATAAGCAGTGGCACGAGAAGCTATCATTTGCTTTATTGGGGTATCGCACCACAGTCCGCACATCAACTAGGAAACCCCCTACATGTTGGTTTATGGTACGGAAGCAGTCATTCCCGCCGAAATAGAAATTCCCTCCCTAAGGATCATACAGGAAGCTGAGCTTGATGATGTAGAATGGGTGAAGATTCGTTGCGAACAGCTAGCTCTTATAGATGGAAAAAGTATGAATGCAGTTTGCCATGGTCAGCTTTATCATGACAGAATGTCCAGAGCCTTCAACAAAAGAGTCAAGCCACGACAATTCACACCAGGGCACCTGGTATTAAAGACGATTTTCCCGCATCAAGATGAAGCCAAAGGGAAATTCTCTCCCAACTGGCAGGGTCCGTACATGGTTCACCAGGTTCTAACAGGAGGAGCCCTCATACTTGTAGAAATGGACGGAGAAGGTTGGCCAAAGCTGATCAATTCAGATGCAGTCAAGCGATACTATGTGTAACCTTTATGCTTTCTTTTATGATGTAATTTGAACTATGCCTCCCCTGATTACCATTTAAGAGGGGATACGTAGGCAACCCTATGGGTTCGGTCACAATTCAATAAAATTTTCATTTCCCCCGCTATTGGAAACTAGGGCAGAATTTTGAGGAGGACCCTCAAAATTCCGAAGTCGATTCCAGCCATTTATCATTAATAGTCGTCAGAAGCAGCAGCCCAGTAAACTGGGGTAAAATTTTGAGAAGGACCCTTAAAATTTCGGAGCAAGAGAAGTTGCAATGTCTTGAACTACGTCGCAGTCGTCGGTTCATCTAAAGAAAACTACTCTTAATTATGTACTTATATTATGCTTTTACTAAATCATGCATGTTTATTACTAAAATTGTCTTGTTTAGCAATGCTATCCCAGTGATATATACAGTATCGCCGGATCAAAGCCGAGTAGGTCAAGCAAAGCCAGTGGGGATACGAACTAACCTTTCCCCCTTTATAAACTCACGATTTTTTCTTTGGATGCAGGCACTTGAGTTGCAAAATCATCAAATATACTATACGCTCACTCACAAAGTTCAGGAATATAACTCTCCGAACCGTTGCACTTGCTCGCAACTGCCATCCGCACATAACAGTGTCCCCAGCAGGCACAATATCCCCAGCAATCATGATACCGCAATCCGCTATCAGCTAAGAAAACTTTATTGCCATTTGCCATTTTTACTTCTTACATAAGGCTACCATTCTGCCTTCTGAGGTTAAGCTCTACCTCCACCTGCATTTCCTGCATTGCATAAGGCTACCATTCTGTCTTCCGAGACTAAGCTCTGTCTCCATCTGCATTCTCTGCATTACATAAGGCTACCATTCTGCCTTCCGAGACTAATTTCTGTCTCCACCTGCATTCTCTGCATTGCATAAGGCTATCATTCTGCCTTCCGAGACTAAGCTCTGTCTCCATCTGCATTCTCTGCATTGCATAAGGCTACCATTCTGCCTTTCGAAACTAAGCTCTGTCTCTATTTGCATTCTCTGCATTGCATAAGGCTACCATTCTGCCTTCTGAGACTAAGCTCTGTCTCCATCTACATTCCCTGCATTGCATAAGGCTACCATTCTGCCTTCCGAGGTTAAGCTCTACCTCCATCTGCATGGATGACAGATTGCCACTTTATTTACATTCTGCATGGATGAAAGATCACCACTTCATTTACATCTTGCATCGGCTGAAAGATTGCCACTTTATCTACATCTTGCATGGATGAAATATCACCACTTTATTTACATCTTGCATCATCTGAAAGATTTCCACTTCATTTACATCTTGCATGGCTAAAATATCACCACTTTATTTACATCTTGCATCGGCTGAAAGATCGCCACTTCATTTACATCTTGCATCGGCTGAAAGATCTCCACCTTCTACATCTCATGGGCTGAAAGATCGCCAATCCATCCAAAGGCGTCATTGTTCGGAGGCACCATTTTCATAGCCCGAGAACGCCATGCCATGGCCTGAGGACCCCTTTTATCTTTTGCATATCATTATTCAAAGGCATCATAGTTCGGAGGCATCAATATCATAGCCCGAGAGCATCATTTCATGGCCTGCAAATCCCTTATCATACGTTTCATGGCCCAGGATGTCATGGTCTGAGGACGTCATCCTAACCGTCCAAAAACAACATTCATGGTCCGACGGGAACTTGCATCACATTTAAATTTCCGCACAATATACACTTGTATTGCTTATTTGCAGGTAAACCAGCGAGCAACAACCGTCTCAGCAGGAGTAATCCCGCTCTAGTTCCCGCAGCCCTGTTAGACTTTAACCATCCATCCAAACCCAAATATCGTACCCGTCTTGAAAAATCTCCATCGTCATATTCCGCTGACGAATCCTGAACTACATATGGCCTAATTCCTGTAAGACCAGGGATATGTAGGCAGCTCAAGAGCTAGAGCTCGGTCAAATTCTTCAAACCATTTTGTTCGGTCAAATTGGCCATTATATCTTTACCCAACAACTCTTTCATCCTTCCCGGGTAAAGAGGGACAGCTGTTGATACCCAATTTTTCCCTGTATATTTTTATATGCAAAATACTTTCAAAATAGCATGTCCAAATGTTCTAGTATTTTTTTTATCCTAATTTTTAAATCAATTTATTGCCCTATTTTATCAACAAAAAAATCAATAATTATTCCCCAAATTATCATATTTGGTGATTCATTTATTGAATTCTCATATTTATACCAAAATATAGATAAGGTAATTTTGCACATTTTTTTTACAAATTTATTTAGTATTTTAAAGCTAAATTGCATATAATTGCAATATTAGCCTATTTTAAGATTTAATTGCGTTTATAATTACAAAATTGATTCCAGTATTTTTAATTTAATATTTATATATTATTAATTAATTTTGTACCTTTAATTTGTTTCTAGAAATCATTTTACTATTTTTTATAAAATAAATAAAGGAAAAGTGGCTATTTAAATACTAGCCCTACTTATTTTAATTTTAGCCTAAATTCTACCCCAATTAAACCCAAATGAGCCCCAGCCCAATTCCTAAAATTACCCGCCCTGACCCAATTAAATCCAACCCGCCCGGCTCCCCGTTTAATCCAGGCCGTTGATCAAAATGATCAACGGCCACATTCTCTCCTTTCCTTTTTTAATTCACCAATCCCACTAACCCTAAGTCATTTTCACCTACCCGCCGCTTCTGAAACCCTCTAATCTCTCAAACTCTCTCGATTCTTCTCAGAACCCTAGCCGCCTCTTACCGCTTCCACCCTGAAAGCCACCGGAATCCATGGCGCAATGGGAATCTTATACCTACCTCATGTTGCTCTTACACACCTGATCTCTGAAGATTCAAGGCCTGACCTTGAAGGTTTGTACCCAAACCTCTGTCGATTCGAGGTTTCATGGCCATCTCCGGCCTTGCTCCGGTGTACCATGGTTGTTTGAGCCTGATCTTGACCTCTCCGACTCAGATCGGTGACTTTTCAAAGACTTTCTCATTTCTAGGTTTCTTTTGAAACCCTAACCCTTCAAGGTTTTTCCGATTCCCTTAGATCTGTTCCAGATCCATGCTTTCATTAAGGTCATAAATGTTTTCCTGACTTTTCTTTCAAAAAACTACTTTCAAAATCTTTCTTTTCCGATCTAGGGTTTTCTAAAAGTATTTAAGTGTTTTCTAACTTTCTTTTTCTTTTTATGTGTATTTGCTTCTACTGAGTTCTTGTATTTTCTTCTACCATGTTCTTACATGCTTCTTCTGCTGTATTTTTCTATACTATGTTCTCGTATGCTTTTCTGATGTATGCTTTCTCTACCGTGTTCTGATATGTTTCTCCTACTATATTTTCTTACTAAATTCTTAAGTTTCCTTATTAAGTTCCTTTTACTGAGCTCTGTTTAAAGTTTCTTCTAAAATTTCTTAGCATGCTTCTTCTACTGTTCTTATCAGTCTTCTCTATTATGTTTCGTATTAGCTTCTTCTACTCTATTTTTTTTAATGCTGCTACTATGTTCTGCGTGTTACTTGCTATCATTGTTTTCTCATGATTTTCTGCTGTTGAAAGAAACATGCAAGAGGTTTCATAGAACTGAAACCTCTGAGCATGTTTCTATTACTTGCCTTCTCATCTCTGTACTTGATTTAAGGTGGAAACCCTAGAATTCGAGGATTCTGCCAAGTTTGATTATGTGATTTAATTGAACTAGGGTTTTTATTTTAGAACCCCTAACTCTTTCAGACCAACTTTGAGTCTCTGAACCGAGTTTGGACATCCGTGTTTGCATATGATTCTGACCTTTGGCTAAACTCTTCTAAAACTCTTTCTTCATTGGATTTTTCTATTGATTTTTGCAATGACACAACATTTTCTTTTAACTCAACATGTTTGTGTGCTCTTTATATGTGATGAATCTTCCTCTAAAAAGGCTTTCAACTCGTGATTGATTCAAATTCCTTCTAAATAGGTCTGATTGATTCCCTTTCCACTGTTTGTTGATTTCCCTTAAGTTCAAAAAAACCTTTCCCATCTTTTGACTCGGTTCATTCATACAAGATCCCTGACCTTTGATTTACTGGCTGTTAATTGATTTTATTGCCTTTTTTTGCAACCGTGTATTTCAGAAATTCTGTCCTTAAATAACCTTTATGTATTTACCCTTAATTGCATGTTATGTACAAAGTGCTAATTCATTTTTCTTTCCTTAAATTATTTTTACCCGTTTGAATCTGAATCCCTTAATTAAGTGAAGTCTTGTGTAATTGATTGATAATCAGTTCCTTGACTATTTTCTTACCTTATTTCTTCATGATTTTCACACTATAAAAGGCACGACCCTTTTTCACAAAGACACATTAGAATCCTTCTGAACTCATACTCTCTTACAATAACTTTCTCTTCTTGTCTGCATTGTGGCCTGTTTATAAGACCTACTACTTTTCTTTGTTTGTTTCCTTTGAAACTGGTATGTCCTAATTTAAGCTTCAGCACCACAACACTGTGTTTATTTACAGTCTTTGTATCCATGTCTACTTTACTGCTTTCGGTAGAGTTCAACATTTAAATTAGTATGCTTATGTCCTACTGCATGTTTCTGCTATGAATCATCGCTCCCTATTTCCCTTTATGTGCTTTGAGTTACAGTTTAAAACATGGCAATATGCAAGTTATTGTCTATGGATTGAACTTGATCCCTTAGAGGATCCTAACCTCTAAACAATGTGTTCTAACAGGCTTATGGATGTGCTAGCATTTCCCATTGCTGGGTATGCCCACTAGCCTGTCCTTGCCTTCTTACCACCTCCCCATTCCCTATGCCCCTATGTGTATTAATGTAAACTGTTTCCTTTCACCTTTCCCCTTTTTCAGAATTCTGCACTTGCACCCTCTCTTAGTCTCTAAGTTCTGCCCCCCTCTTGTGAGCACTGCCCGGAGTCCATATGAGGCTCTTAGGGAACTCTAACACATCCAAATGGGAGAAAGGCTTTGAAATAAGATCTCTTGGAGTTGGTTTATTTCATACTTCAGACAAGAAGTCTGAATTAGGCTCTCCTTGGTTGTACTTTTTCTGATTGTATTTTTCTTTACTTACTCTTTCTAGGCTGTAATAACTTTGTAATAAAACTCTCGGGGATGGCTAGTGAAAAGGAAGGGGTAATTATGTATGCAAAAAGGGGTAGATAACCTGCCTATAGGAGTTTATGAATTCCTACATTCTCATATAAACACCATGTCTATAGGAATCTTGCATTCTCATATAGATACCATGTCTCTAAGAATTTCTGCATTCTCATGTATAGATACCATGTCTATAGGAATCTTGCATTCCCATATAGATACCATGCCTATAGGTTATTTCTGAATTTCTGCATATCATATAGATATCCTGCCTATAGGAATTTCTGAATTTCGGCATATCATATAGATATCCTGCCTATAGGTTCTTTCTGAATCTTGCATATGCATTCCTCATTAGGCAAACATGTTTATAGGTCTTAAATAATCAACCGCAATTAGATATCATGTTCATAGGCTTTAAACGAAATTCAGCATCTAGATGCCATGCCTATAGGATTTCTGCATTTTTTACTATGTTTATAAAAGTGTCCAAAATCGACAACACATAGAAAGCATGCCTATAGGAGCTTTAATCGAATCTGAACTACTTCACTCGCTTATAAGTCTAAAACCAGTAACAATGACGCATGCTCTTTTGCTAAAACTCGCATTTCTTTAATAACAAATGATTTTTCTTAAATTAGTATGTATTCATGTTTACTTTATTGTTTCTGGAATTAGTATATATCATGCTTATAGGGTCTTCATCTAACACTTAGACAAGCCATAGGGTGAAAGTTTACAAACTGAATCAGATTTTATATGCTACAACCAGCAGGCAGGCCTGATTCGGGCTTCTTATCTTAACTATGTAATAAATCAGTCTACCTCGATCCTTTAAGTTTAATCAGACCCTAAACAGTATGTGTAAGTCATGCTAACTACTTGCTTTTCTCTGCTTAAAGGAGGTCTATTTGAGCCTTTTCATTTGTTTATATGCTTCCCCATACTTGCCATATATGTTTTGTTTGCCGCCTTAGTATTTTTACCTTTTGAAACCACAAGTAAGCTCAATATCCCTCCCCTTTAGGATTAGTAGTCCCAAATGTCTCCGGGACTGACAGGATTGGGGTGGGTAATAGCATGCAATAAGTAAAAGAGACCATTCCACGCTTTAATACCTCAAGGGGGTGGGAAAGGGTAGGTATGGATATGATGACCACGCAATAACATCTCGTGTAGCCCCTAATTGAGGAGTGATTACCGAATGTTGTGTGGGGTGATCCATATTATTTACAAACCTAGGACCCCTTTTCCTTTATTTACTTGTTTCGTTGTTTATTCTCAAATTTCAAACTATTTTCTTAAAAAAATCAGTTTTTCTTTTACTTCTTTTAACTTCACCTATTTTGTAACCATTACGTGAAAATCCCCTCTTGTTTGAAGTTCTTATTTGCTTACGTGTTATTTGTACCTAAATTCACAATAATGGTTTGGCCGGGAAACACACTAGTGGATCTTGAGGGGTGCCTAATACCTTCCCCTTGTGATAATTTTAAGCCATTACCCAATCTCTGGTTGTTCAAATCAAACCTTTCTTAGTGTCCTAATGCACTTAAATCATTAGGTGGCGACTCTTCAATTCAAAACCAATTCCCAAAAAGGAACAAGTTGTCCCCCCAAATGTCATAAACCCGATTTCGCGAGAAAAAGTGGGCGCGACATTGTTGTAGTTAATTGATAGGATCCTCAATTAGCTATGCCTATTTAGTATTTATTACTCAGGAGAGAGTGCATATTTAGGTAATTGTTGAACATCACTACTCCCAAAGTATATGAGGGATCAATAACCAAGGGTTTAAAAGCGGGATTAGGGATAACAAAGCCTTGGGTGTGATCTAAAGTGAGCTGAAATTAAGGCCAACTAGTGTAACTTGGGAGAGTGCGTCTAGTAAATTGTCATAATTACTCGGGAGAGATTTACGGTAGTAAGAGTGCTCATGATCGATAGAGATGATTATGCAAATCTGTAAGAAACATAACATGAAGGGATTCTATCAATAGGGAAAATCATAACCTTAGATCCTTCTCTTAATTGTTTACAACTTAATCATAGTTAGTCTTTAGTTACTTAATTGAAGTCAGTTATAGTTAGTAGAAATATCCTCAATTATTATTCAAAACGTTTGAAAGTTGATTTCGTAGAATTTAGTGACTTTAACAAGAGTAATTAATAGGTTAATTCCTTGTGGGTTTGACTCTGGGATAAATACACAAATTATATTTGCAATGTCTGTTTGTCCTTTTTATAAGGCATAGTTGGGCGTGATCAATGTGTCTTGTCCTAGCTTCGTCACTATTCGCCGAGGTTAGGCTTGGCACTTACCAGTACATGAGGTCGGTTGTACTGATACTACACTCTGAACTTTCTGTGTAGATTTTGGTACTGGACCGTGTTGACCCGAGTAGAGTTGCTGCCTTCAGTCCAACAGGAGAACCAAGGTAGATCTGCCGGTGTTCGTAGACCCTGGAGTCCTCTTCTAGTTATCCTAGTTCCTTGTTTTCTTTTACTTCGAGAATAGTTGTATTTTCTTTCAGCCAGTATTTGTAGTGACTTTTAGAAGTTCATGGATTGTAACACCAGATTTTGGGTAGTCGAGTATTAGTACTTGGATTATTATGAGATTCCACACTCCTTTCATCTGCTTTGGTTTAAATTACTGCTATTTATTGAATTTGTTAGTGTTAGCGTATTTAAATCTCTATCTGTTGGCTTGCCTAGCATTCTTAAAGGTTAGGCGCCATCACGATCCTGAAGGTGGGAAATACGAGTCATTATAAGTTGGTATCACAACACTAGGTTGCCTAGGTCTCGCAATTCACGAACAAGCTAGGTAGAGTATGAGGGATCGGTACAGAGACGTCTGTGCTTATCCCCAGTGGCTACAGAGTTTAGGAAAAATTTCACTTCTATTCTTCTCTTCGTGCGATTTGATCTCTCAATGCTAATTGAACTCTCTACTCTTGTTCTTTCGCAGATGGCGAGAACACATACCGCTTCTTCAGCAGAGCAGCAGTCAGAGCCCCCAGCGGCAGTTCCTACGAGGGGCAGATGTCAAGGCCGTGCTAGAGGCCGAGGCAGGGGCAGGGATCAACCTAGAGCTCGAGCAACACCACAAGTAGTGGAGCCTCAGGTGGAGTTTGATGATGAGGTTCCGGCCCAGATTGTTCCTACCGAAACAGCTCAGGTTCTAGAGGGGTTTATAGCCACTCCAGTGCTTCAAGATACCTTGGTCTGTTTAGTGGGCCTTATGGAGAGTGTTGCTCAGACCGATACATTCCCTGTAGCACCAGCCGTCTCTCATGTTGGGGGAGGAGCCTAGACTCCCGCTACTCACACTCCGGATCAGTCGGTTCCCTAGTTTCAGACTCCAGCAACTCAACCAGTTAGGGTAGTTCTGTCGGGTGTTGCAGCACAGACCAGCGATGCATCAACTATGTCTTCTGAGGCCTTATGGATATTGGATATGTTTACCAAGATTTTCACCACTACATATGGCGGTACATCTTCAGAGGATCCCCAGGACTATCTGGACAGTTGTTATGAGGTGTTACACAACATGGAGATAGTAGAGACTAATATGGTCGACTTTGCTGCCTTTTGTTTGTCAAGTTCCACCAAGAAATGGTGGAGGGATTTTTGTTTGGCCAGACCAGCTGAGTCGCCTGCTTTGACTTGGGACTAGTTATCTCAGTTATTTCTCGAGAAGTTCCTTCATGTTACTCTGAGAGTGGACTATCGCAGGTAGTTCGAGCGTCTCCAATAGGGCAGCATGTCCGTTACTCAGTATGAGACCGGCTTTATTGATTTGGCTCATCATGCTCTTCTTATACTCCCCACCAAGAGAGAGAGAGAGAGAGAGGTTGAAGAGGTTTATTGAGGGACTTGCTCAGCCTATCTGATTTCAGATGGCTAACGAGACAGGGAACGAGATTTCTTTCTAGGATGCAGCTAATGTGGCCAGACGAGTTGAGATAGTTTTATTTCAAGGAGTGGTCAGGGGTCTAACAAGAGACCTCGTCACTCGGTGGATTCAGTAGGGCCTCATTTGGAGGTCGGGGCACTTTTGGCAGAGGCCATCCTCCCAGGGCATTCCATTCAGCACTTCTGACTTCTCATGGTGTTTTAGATGGCAGTGGCCCTCGTATGTCGTATTCTGATTAGCTACCCTATAGTACACCACTAGCTCCTATAAGTGCATCCCCACTTCAGAGTTTTCAGGGTGGTTACTCAGGCCGCCAGGGTCAGTTTCAGGGTCATCAGCCATAGCAGCCGAAGTCTTGTTATACTTGTGACGATCCTAGGAAAATTGCTATGTATTGCCCTCGAGCAGTTCTCAGCATCAAGGTTCTTGTTCCATAGTCCCGGCATCGGGTGTTCCACCACCTGCTCAGCCAGGTAGAGGAAGGGGTTAGATAGCTAAAGGTAGAGGTCGAGGTATTAGAGGTGTAGGTTAGGCCGCTAGAGGTGGAGGCCATCCAGACAGGGCCCGTCCTCGAGATGCAGTTCAGAGTGGTAGGGCCCATCCCCGATGTTATACTTTTCCAGCCAAGACTGAGGCAGAGTTATCTGACATGGTTATCACAAATACGGTTTTAGTTTGCGGTAGGGATGCCTCAGTATTATTTGATTCGGGATCTACTTATTCATATGTGTCATCCTATTTTGCTTCATATTTGGTTGTACCACGTGATTCTTTGAGTGTTCTTGTGTTTGTGTCCACACCTGTTGTTGTAGATCGTGTCTATCGTTCGTGTGTGGTTATTATTGGGGGTCTTGAGACTCGTGTAGATCTCCTACTTCTCGATATGGTTGATTTCGATGTCATTTTGGGGATGGATTGGTTGTCACCTTATCATACTATATTGGACTGTCACGCCAAGATAGTGACCTTAGCTTCGTCGGGGTTGCCTCGATTAGAGTGAAGAGGGACTCCTGGTCATTCTACTAGTAGGGTTATTTCTTATATGAAGGCTCGGTGTATGGTCGAGAAGGGTTGTCTAGCTTATTTGGCTTACGTCTGTGATTTTAGTGCGGAGGTTCCTTCCATGGATTCTGTACCAGTTGTTTGAGAGTTTCCGGAGGTATTTCCTGCAAACCTGTCGGGGATTCCACCCAATAGGGATATTGACTTTTGCATCGATTTGGCTCTGGGCACTCAGCCAATTTCCATTATGACATACCGCATGTCCCCGCCAGAGTTGAAAGAATTGAAGGAGCAGTTGCAAGATTTTCTTGATAAGGGCTTTATTAGACCTAGTGTCTCGCCTTGGGGTGCGCCGGTGTTTTTTGTGAATAAAAAGGATGGATCAATGAGGATGTGCATAGACTATCAGCAGTTGAACAAAGTCACCATCAAGAACAAGTATCCATTGTCGAGGATCGATGACTTATTTGACCAACTTCAGGGTGCCAAAGTATTTTCAAAGATCGATTTGAGGTCTGGCTACCATCAGTTAAGGATTAGGGCATCTGATGTACCTAAGACAGTTTTTCGGACTCAGTATGAGCATTATGAGTTTTTAGTGATGTCATTTGGGCTAACAAATGCCCCGGTAACATTTATGGACTTGAAGAACCAGGTGTTCAAGCCATACATGGATTCCTTTGTGATTGTGTTTATTGATGATATCTTAATCTACTCCCGTAGTAGAGAGGAGCACGAGCAGCATCTTCAGGTCGTTCTTCAGACTCTAAGAGACAACCAGTTATATGCTAAGTTTTTGAAATGTGAGTTTTGGTTGAGTTCAGTTGCTTTCTTGGGTCACGTTGTATCACTAGGGGTATTCAGGTGGATCCTAAGAAGATTGAGGCCGTTTAGAATTGGCCTAGACATGCTTCAGCCATAGAGATCCATAGTTTCTTGGGTTTGACAGGTTATTACCGTCGGTTTGTGGAGGGGTTTTCATCTATAGCAGCCCCGTTGACCAGGTTGACCAAGAAGGGTGCCCCGTTTAGATGGTCGGACGAGCGTAAGGCGAGCTTTCAAAAGCTCAAGACAGCCTTAACTATGACACTGGTATTGGTATTGCTCACAGGTTTAGTGCCTTATACATTATATTGTGGTGCATTTTGTATTGGACTTGGTGCGATATTGATGTAGGGTGGCAAGGTTATTGCATATGCTTCGCGGCAACTGAAGATTCATGAGAAGAATTATCCTGTTCATGACCTGGAACTAGCAGCCATTTTTCACGCGCTGAAGATCTGGAGGCACTATTTATATGGCATGTCGTGTGAGGTGTTCATAGATCATAAGAGTTTGCAATATTTGTTCAAGGAAAATGAGCTCAGTTTGAGGCAGATGAGGTGGTTGGAGCTATTGAAAGACTATGATATCACCATCTTGTATCATCCCGGGAAGGCCAATGTGGTGGCCAATGCTTTGAGTAGGAAGTCAGCCAGTATGAGCATCCTTGCATATATTACGGTTGGTGAGAGACCGCTTGCCTTAGATGTTCAGCCTTTGGCCAATCAGTTCGTGAGGTTGGATGTTTTTGAGCCCAGCCATGTTCTAGCTTGTACAGTCGCTCGGTCTTCCTTGTTTGAGTGTATCAGGGATCTGCAGTATGATAACCTTCATTTGCTTGTCCTTAGGGACACAGTGAGGCACGGTAATGACAAGCAGATTACAGTTGGAGATGATGGAGTTTTGAGGTGCCCAATGTGGATGGGCTTCATGAGTTGATTCTAGAGGAGGCCCATATTTCCAGGTATTCTATTCATCCGAGGCGGCTAAGATTTATCAGGACTTGTGGCATCATTATTGGTGGAGGAGGATGAAGAAGGATATTGTTGCGTATGTAGCTCGGTGATTAAATTGTCAGCAAGTAAGGTACAAGCATCAGAGACCTGGTGATTTGCTTCAGAAGATTGAGATTCCAGAATGGAAGTGGGAGCGTATCACTATGGATTTCGTTGTTGGACTCCCATGGACTCAAAGGAAGTTTGATGCAGTATGGGTTGTAGTGGATAGACTGACTAAGTTAGCACATTTCATCCCTGTGGCAGTTTCCTATTCTTCGGAGGGGTTAGCAGAGATTTACATCTATAAGATCGTTCGTCTTCATGGTGTGCCCGTGTCTATCATTTCTGATCGATGTACGCATTTTACCTCGCATTTCTGAAGGGCAGTGCAGTGTGAGTTGGGTATGCGAGTTGAGTTGAGCACAGCATTTCATCCTTAGACGGACGGACAGTGTGAGCATACTATTCAGATATTGGAAAATATGCTCTGCTCCTGTGTTATTGACTTTGGAGGTTCTTGGGATCATTTTTTGCCATTAGCAGAGTTTGCCTACAACAACAGCTATCAGTCGATCATCCAAATGGCTCCTTATGAAGCGTTATATGGTAGACGGTGTCGGTCACCAGTTAGGTGGTTTGAGCCGGGAGAGGCTCGGTTATTGGGTACAGATTTAGTACAGGACGTCTTGGATAATATTAAGATCATTCAGGATAGACTTCATACAGCGTAGTCCATGCAGAAGAGTTATGCCAACCGTAAGGTTCGTGATGTGGCATTCATGGTCGGAGAGAGAGTGTTGCTTCGGGTATTGCCTATGAAGGGCGTAATGAAGTTTGGGAAGAAGGGGAAGCTAAGCCCTAGGTTTATTGGGCCTTTTGAGATCCTTGATCGAGTGGGGGAGTTGGCCTACAGACTTGCGTTGTCGCCAGTCTTATCACCGGTACATCCAGTGTTTCATGTGCCCATGCTTCGGAAGTATCACGTCGATCCATCCCATGTGTTGGACTTCATCATTGTCCAGTTGGACAAGGATTTGACCTACGAGGAGGAGCCGGTAGCTATTCTAGATCGGCATGTTCGTCAGTTGAGATCTAAGAGTTATCCTTCGGTTCGAGTTCAGTGGGGAGGTCAGCCTATTGAGGCAGCTACTTGAGAGTCCAAGTCCAATATGCGGAGTAGATATTCCCACTTATTCACTGACTCAGGTACTTTTCTATGTCCATTTGAGGACGAATAGTTGTTTTAAAAGTGGAGAATGTGATGACCCAAAGGGTCATCTTATGTTTTAGAACTCGATTTTGTATTCTGAGGCCTTCAAAACCTCATTTTATTCCTCCTCTAGTTGCATGTGCATTCCGGGTGTGTTTACGGAAAGCCTTTATGTGGAAATCTGAGAAAAATAATATTTTTTTCCTTTAAAAGTTTATTTAGTTGACTTCGGTCAACGTTTTGAGTAAACAGATCCGGTCTCATATTTTGACAGTCCCGGTGGGTCCGTATTGAAATATGGGACCTAGACGTATACCTGGAATCGGATTCGGAGGTCCCTAGCCCGAGTAATGAATTTTTGTTAAAAATTGTACGTCTGAAAATCTAATGATTTAAAGAAATTGATTAAGGTTTGATCTCATTGGTATCAGGCCCGTATTTTGGTTCCCGAGCCCGGTACAGGTTTAATATAATATTTAAGTCATGTCTATGAAATTTGGTGAAAATCGAAGTTAATTTGACATGATACGGATGATAGGTTGCAAAGTTAAAAGCTTTAAAACTTTCTTGAAAATTTCATGCAATTTGGTGCTAAATTCATAGTTCTAAGTGTTATTTTGGCGATTTGATCGTGCGAGCAAGTCCGTATGATGTTTTTAGACTTGTGTGCATGCTTGGTTTGGTGCCCCGAGGGCTCGGGTAAGTTTTGGAGGCTACGAAGCAATTTGGAACTTAGAAAATTTTGCTGGTATAGCTGAACTTGTTGCAGGCCTTTGATCTCGCATTTGCGAAATCTGGCCATCGCAATTGCAAACTCTGCAGGTTTCGCATTTGTGAGGCTTTCATCACAATTGCGATTAGAAGGCTAGGCCAGTGGTTTTTGCATTTGCGAGGTTACCTTTGCAATTGCGAAGGGAGTTTGGGAAGGGGCAGGATTGCAAATGCGATCTTTTACTCGCATTTGCGAGGTTCAGTGATCGCAATTGGGACACTTTCCTCGCATTTGTGAAGGTAGCAGGACTGTAAAGGGCTTCGCAATTGCGATAGCTCCTTCGCATTTGCGAGCTTCGCAATTGCGAAGTTCAGGTCGCAGATGCGATATCTGCAGCTGTGTAAGAGGGACTTAGATGGGATTTTTGATTCATTTCCCAAATTTTCAAAACCTAAACCTCAAGAGGCGATTTTCCAAAGGCTATTTCTTCCCCAAATCATAGATAAATTATTGTTAACTCATTTCTTTCAATCTTTCACGTCTAATAAAAATATTTCAACCTAGAATTTAGGATTTTCATGGTGGAATTGGGGATTTTTGGGTAGAAACTAGGGATTTCCAAATTTTGGGATTTAACCTCAATTTGAGGTCAGATTCCAAAACCAATTGTATATCCGGGCTCGGAGGTGAATGGGTGATCAAGTTTTGGTCCGAGTTTCGGATTTGGACCAAGCGGGCCCAGTTATTAACTTTTGTTGACTTTTTCCAAAATGGCCTAAATTGTTTGGTTGGTAATTGCTAGATTCTATTGGCCCGGAGGCTATTGTGAAGGGAAAAGCGGTTATCGAGCTTTGAGTTTGGCCGTGGTAGCTAGGTAAGTGTTGCGTCTAACCTTAGCTTGAGGGATTAGGTATTGTTGCCTATTTTCTATGTGTTTGGTTGTTGAGTACAACATATAGGTGAGGTGACGAGTATCTATGCGTTATCGTCGAGTCATAGCATGCGAATGAGTCTTATTCTTGTGATTGTTGTATTCTTTATTTGTATTGTTCATGCTTAAACTAGTTATTCTTCATGATTGGGAAATTTTTATCATATTTTCCTGGAATTGGATATTGGTTGAGTTTTGACTTAAAGTTGAGGTTGACGTTGTGAAACTAAATGTTGAAATGGGGCTTGTTATTAATAATTCTATTGCCCGGTTGTTATTGTTTTATTATTTGGGTGCGGAAGAGTGTAAAACACGAAGGGTGATGCCATGCCATGTCATATTCATTATCATGTGAGGAAGAGTGTAAAACACGAAGGGTGATGCCGTGCCATTTCATATTCATTATCATCGTTCCTTTCATTTGTTATGGTGAGGATGAGAATAAAAGCATGAAGGGTGATGCCATGCACTCGTTTTGCTGTGTTTTCTTTACTGTTCTATTCTCATGATCTCGTACTTCCCTCAAAATATTTTCCCCTCCCGTTATTATGTGTTTAGTTTCTATTATTTGTTATTATACCCCTATATTGTTTAACTGCACAGGTTTATGTACGTGTCTTGTCCTAGCCTCGTCACTACTTCGCCAAGGTTAGGCTTGGCACATACCAGTACATGGGGTCGATCGTACTGATACTGCACTCTGCACTTTCTGTGCAGATTTTGGTATTGGACTATGTTGACCAGAGTGGAGTTGCTGCCTTCAGTCCAATAGGAGACCCAAGGTAGATCTGTCGTTATTCGCAGACCCTGGAGTCCTCTTCCAGTTATCCTAGTTCCCTGTTTTCTTTTACTTCGAGAACAGTTGTATTTTCTTTCAGCTAGTATTGTGACTCTTAGAAGTTCATGAATTGTGACACCAGATTTTGGGTAGTCGTGTATTAGTACTTGGATTATTATGAGATTCTGCACTCCTTTAATCTGCTTTGGTTTAAATTGCTACTATTTATTGAATTGGTTAGTGTTAGCGTATTTAAATCTCTATCTGTTGGGAAAATAAGGGAAAGGTTCCCCAACCAAGTATCTGAGTTTTAAGTGGGATTTAGGCATTAGTTTTGGATGATTTTGTACGAGTGAACTCGTGAGTAAATGGGTGTTCGTTTTTGGTGACTTTTACCCGATTCAGAGACGTGGGCCCGGGAAGGCTTTTTGAGCGATTTTTCCAATTTCTTGCTTTAACTTTGTTTTCGTTCGTTGGATTAGTTTCTTGCAGTTATATTTATGTTATATAATTGGTTTTGGCTAGATTTGGGCCATTCGGAGCCAGATATTTATGGAAAGAGCATTGTTTCAGATTGATTTGAGCTTAGTTCGAGGTAAGTGGCTTTCCTAACCTTGTATGAGGGAACTCCCCTTAGGATTTGGTACTGTTTGATATATGAGCGCAATGTACGTGAGGTGACTAGTATGTACACGAGCTATTTGTTGTAAAACTTCGTTTTTCACTAAGTCATAACCTATTTTCTCCTTGATTTTGAACTTAGTCTAAACTGTAGGTTTTCTTGCTGTAACTGTTATTTATATTGGGTTGAGCTGCATATTTACATTGGGACTACGGAACGATATTTTGGGATATCCCCCTACATCGCATATTTACTTTGGGACTACAAAATGGTATTCCTGGAGACCCCCCTAGAATGCATTTAGGTTTGAGACTACGGGACAGTATCCTGGGAGATCGCCTGTTGTTATTTCTGTGTACCGAGCCTTTGACTTCTACAATTTCATTCCTGTTTAATTTTAGTCTTTATTTTATAATGATGTTTCATTTCTGCCTTATCTTATTAAATATTTTTCAGTAGGGACCTGACCTGATCTCGTCACTACTCGACCAAGGTTAGGCTTGTCACTTACTAGGTACCGTTGTGGTGTACTCATGCCATTTCCTACACATGTTTTCTGTGTGCAGATCTAGGTACTAGCTATCAGCCTCGAGTCTAGTTGTGTGGTTGCTGCTTCAGGAGACTTCAAGGTATATCTACCGTGTCTGCAGACCTCGGAGTCCCCTTCTATCCCCTTGTGTTGATTTACCCCTTGTTTTCTTTAGACATAAATATATATAGCAGTTAGAAACTCTTAAAAGCTTGTGACATTGTGACATTCCAGGTTTTGGCAGAAGATGATTATTGTATATGCTGAGTGGCATCATTTCTGCTTGTTAACTATATCTGTTAGCTATTATCTTTGTGTTTTCATTTCATTTCTGCAATATTAGGCTTACCTAGACGTAGAGACTAGGTGTTATCACGAAATTTCACGATGGGAGAAATTGGACCGTGACAAGTTGGTATCAGAGCTCTAGGTTCATAGAAGTCGTGAGTCGCAAGCCAGTTTATTAGAGTCTCGCGGATCGGTACGGAGACGTCCGTACTTATCTTCGGGAGGCTATGGAACTCCTAGGAAAATTCCACTTCATTTGATTCCTTGTCGTGCGAGATTATTGACTTTGAAATTCTAAACTTCTGTCTTCTATTCTTTCTCACAGATGGTGAGGACACGTGCTACCAGAGATGACCAGGCACCTGTGCCCCTGCTAGAGCCGCCCGAGGCTGGGGCCGGGGTAGAGGCCAAGGACACACACATGGTACAGCCAAGGCACCCGAGCGAGTTGATGTAGAGGAGCCATTAGTAGCTCCAATCGGAGCACAAGCACTTGATACGCCTGCTACTACTACTCCAGCTCTCGAAGAGACCCTCACATAGTTCATGAGCATGTAAAATACTCTAGCTCAGGCAGGGTTGATTCCCCTTGCTGCAGCCACATCTCAGGTTGGGGGAGGAGCACAGACTCCCGTTGCCTGCACCCTAGAGCAGCGAGTTCAGGTTGATCAGATTCTAGAGGTTATACCAGTACCACCTGTAGCCCCAGTTCAGCCCGAGTGTAGTGCAGCAGCTTCAGAGGATAAGCAATGTAGGCTCAAGAGATATAAGAAGTATGACCCTCCTATATTCAGTGGCCTAGCGACAGACGATGCTCAGGGATTTCTGGAGGAGTGCCACCGTATCCTCCGCACTAATTGCATAGTAGAGTCAAGTGGGGTTTCTGTCACTGCCTTCTAGCTTCAAGGAGCAACCTATTAGTGGTGGCGTATTTATGAGTTAGACAGTCTAGCTGAGGCAGCTTCCTTTACATGGACTAAGTTCTCAGATATGTTTTTGAGAGAGTATGTCCCTCAGAGCATCAGGGACCCATAACGCACGGAGTTTGAGCAGTTGCGCCAGGGTACCATGACTGTTTTAGAGTATGTAGTCCATTTCAATGACTTGGCTAGACATGCACCGACCTTTGTTTCTACAGTTCGAGAGAGGGTTCGCCGATTTATTGAGGGACTCACTCCCAACATCAGGACTAGCATGGCCCCGGAGCTTGAGATGGATATCTCGTATCAACAGGTGGTGAGTATTGCTAGGAGAGTAGCGGGCATGCTTGCTCGGGATAGGGATGAGAGAAAGGCCAAGAGGTCTCGAGAGTCGGGCCATTATTCTGGTGCCCGTGCCCCAGCTGCAGTTTGTCATGGTAGGGGTAATATGAGTCGCCCAATTCATTCAGCTCTTCTAGCCACCAGTGGTATTCTAGCTCCTCCTAGACCTCAGGAGCCTTATTATGCACCTCCAGTATTTAGTGTGCCTCATGTACAGGGTGCTATTAGCGGTCAGTTCAGCAGACCTAGCCCAAGCCAGTCACAATTACCACGTCCTCCTAGAGCTTATTTTAAGTGTGGCAAAACTCGCCATATGGTGAGGGATTACCCTAGACTTAGGAGGGGTGCATCTCCACAGAATTCTCAGCCACAACATGCTCCACCATGTCCTCGGGATATCATTATAGCACCAGCTGCCACCCCACCTACTCAGCCAGCACGAGGTAGAGGTCGGGTGGTAGAGGTCGCCCTAGAGGGGGAGGCCAGGCTAGATACTATGCCTTTCCTTCTCGTATAGAGGTTGTTGTTTCCGATTCTATCATTACAAGTATTGTTCCAGTCTATCATAGAGATGCATCGGTTCTATTCGATCCAGGCTCCACTTATTCTTACATGTCATCTTATTTTGCCCTACATTTGGGAGTATCTTGAAATTATTTGAGTTCCCTTATTTATCTGTCTACTTCTGTGGGAGATTCTCGTGTTGTGGACCGCATTTATCAGTTGTGTTTGTTTACTCTTAATGGTTTTGAGACCAGAGTCAATTTATTATTACTCAGCATGGTAGATTTTGATGTAATCTCGGGCATGAACTAGTTATCGCCTTATTATGCTATTCTTGATTGTCACACCAAAATTGTGACGCTGGCTATGCCAGGTTTACTGTGATTAGAGTGGAGAGGTACCTTAGATTATACCCCCAACAGAGTTATTTCATTTCTTAAAGCTCAACGAATGATTGAGAAGGGGTGTGACGTGTATCTAGCCTATGTGAAAGATGTTAGTGGTGATACTCCTATAGTTGAGTCAGTCCCAATAGTGAGAGATTTCCCTGATGTGTTTTCAGTTGATATTCCAGGCATACCGCCCGATAGAGACATTGATTTTGGCATTGACTTGTTGTCAGGCACTCAGCCCATCTCTATTCCTCCTTATCACATGGCCCCTTCTGAGTTGAAGGAATTGAAGGAACAGTTGCAGGAATTGCTTGATAAGGGCTTCATTTGGCCTAGTGTGTCACCTTGGGGTGCTCTTGTCCTATTTGTGAAGAAAAAAGATAGTTCTATGCGTATGTGCATTGATTATTGCTAGTTGAACAAAGTTACAATGAAGAACTGGTATCCTTTGCCTCGTATTGATGACCTATTTGATTAGTTGCAAGGTGCCCCAGTGTTTTCCAAGATTGATTTGTGTTCGGGTTATCATCAGTTGGAGATTCGGGAGCCAAATATCCCAAAGACTGCTTTTAGGACTCAATATGGTCATTACGAGTTCCTTGTTATGTCATTTGGGCTGACCAACTCCCCAACAACATTTATGCATTTGATGCACAATGTATTCTGGCCTTATATTGACTCGTTCGTCATTGTCTTTATTGATGACATTCTGGTGTACTCCCGAAGTCGGGAAGATCATGACTAGCACCTGAGGACTGTGCTTCAAACTTTGAGAGAGAAGAAATTATATGCAAAGTTCTCAAAATGTGAGTTTTGGTTGGATTCCGTAGCATTCTCGGGTCATGTGGTATCGAGTGAAGGGATCAAGGTAGATTTGAAGATGGTGGAGGTTGTGTAGAGTTGGCCCAGACCATCCTCAACTATAGAGATCTGGAGCTTCCTAGGCTTGCGGGATATTACCGTCGATTTGTTGAGGGATTCTCGTCTATTACAGCACCTATGACCAGGCTGACCTAGAAAGGTGCTCCATTCAAATGGACAGAGGAGTGCTAAGAGAGCTTTCAGAAGATTAAGATAACTTTGACTACAACCCCAGTATTGGTATTGCCTTCAGGTTCGGGGTCTTATACAGTTTATTGTGAAGCGTCGCGAGTTGGCCTCCGTGCGGTATTGATGCAGGACCGTAGGGTGATTGCCTACGCATCCAGACAACTGAAGGTGCATGAGAAGAATTATCTTGTCCATGACCTTGAGATAGCTGCCATTGTTCATGCCTTGAAGATTTGGAGGCACTATTTGTACAGTGTCCCTTGTGAGATCTACACGGATCACTAAAGTTTGTAGCATCTATTCAAGCAGAAGGATCTTAATTTACATTAAAGGAGGTGGTTAGAGCTGCTTAAGGATTATGATATCACCATTTTATACCACCTGGGGAAGGCCAATATGGTGGTCGATGCTTTGAGTCGTCAGGAAAAGAGTTTGGGGAGTTTGACTTATCTACTAGCAGTAGAGAGGCCCATGGCATTGGATGTCCAGGCCTTAGCCAGCCAGTTTGTATTGGATATTTCTGAGCCTAGTTGAGTATTGGCCTATGTGGTCTCTTGGTATTCTCTTTATGATCGTATCGGGGAACGTCAGTATGATGGCCCATATCTGCTTGTCCTTAAGGACACGGTCCAACACGGTGATGCTAAGAAGGTCATTATTGGGGATGATGGTGCATTGAGGATGCAGGGCAGACTATGTGTGCCCAATGTAGATGGTTTGCATGAGCTAATTCTCCAGGAGACTCACAGTTTGTGGTATTCTATTCATCCAGGTGCCGCAAAGATATATCAGGACTTGAGGCTGCATTATTAGTGGCGTAGGATGAAAAAGGACATAGTGGAGTATGTTGCTTGGTGCCTAAATTGCCAGCAGGTGAAGTATGAGCATCGGCGATCAGGTGGATTACTTTAAAAGTTAGAGATTCCGGAGTGGAAATGGGAGAGAATCACTATGGATTTCGTTATTGGACTCCCACGGACTTAACGGAAGTTTGATGCTGTTTGGGTGATTGTGGATAGACTAACAAGTCAGCTCACTTCCTTCCCATGATGACTACCTATTCTTCCGAACAGTTGGCTCGAGTTTATATCTTTGAGATTGTCAGACTTCATGACGTGCCGGTATCTATCATCTCTGACCGGATTATGCAGTTAACATCATGGTTCTGGAGAGCTGCACAACATGATTTAGGTACTCGGGTGGAGTTGAGCACAGTATTTCACCCTCAGACGGACGGACGGACAGTCCAAGTGCACTATTCAGATTCTAGAGGATATGTTATGTGCGTGTATGATGGAGTTTGGAGGTTCTTGTGATCAGTTCTTGCCATTTGCGGAGTTTTCCAACAACAACAGTTATCAGTCCAACATTCAGATGTCACTGTATGAGGCTCTGTATAGCAGGCGGTGTCGGTCCCTAGTAGGTTGGTTCGAGTCGGACGAGGCCAGATTATTGGGCACGGACTTAGTTCAGGATGCCTTGGAGAAGGTAAAGGTGATTCAGGATAGATTTCGCACAGCCTAGTCCAGACAGAAGAGTTATGCATACCGGAAGGTTCGCGATATTGCATTTATGGTTGGAGAGCGGGTATTGCTTCAGGTTTCGTCTATGAAGGGCGTTATGAGGTTCAAAAAGAGGGGAAAGCTGAGCCTAAGGTTTATTGGACCATTTGAGGTGTTGCGGCGTATTGGGGAGGTTGTTTATGAGTTTGCTAACTCCCAGCCTAGCAAGAGTTTCATGTTTCGATGCTTCAGAGGTATCAGGGCGATCCATTTCATGTGTTGGATTTCAGCTCAGTCCAGTTGGACAAGGATCTATCCAATGTTGAGAAGCCAGTGGCTATTTTGGACAAGCAGGTTCAGAAGCTAAGGTCAAAGAATATTGCATAGTAAAGGTTTAGTGGCGGGGTCAAATGGTCGAGGAGGCAACTTGGGAGACCAAGCAGGATATGCGCAGCCGTTATCCTCATCTTTTCACCACTTCAGGTATGTTTCTATGCTCTTTGAGGATGAACGATTGTTTTAAGAGGGGGAGGATGTAACGACCCGGCCGGTCGTTTTGAGAGTTAGAGCCCCTATTAACTGCTTCCCCGTACCTATTTTTGCTATTGTGACTTGCCGGGAAGATTTGTTTTGGTTTTTGAAGTGTTTTGGGACACTTAGTCCTTAAATGGAGGTTTAAGCTTTAGGATTTGGACCATAGTCGGAACTGTGTAAAGACGACTCCGGAATGGGGCTCCGTCGATTCTGTTAGCTTCGTTGGGTTATTATGGGCTTAGGGGCGTCTCCGGATTGTATTTTGGAGGTCCGTAGCTCATTTAGGCTTGAAATGGCAAAAGTCGAATTTTTGGAGTTTTGGGTCGGTAGTGGAATTTTTGATATCAGGATCGAAATCCGATTCCGGAAGTTGGGGAAGGTCTGTAGTGTGAATTATGACTTGTGTGCAAAATTGGAGGTCAATCGGACGTGGTTTGGTTGGTTTTGGCATCGATTGTCGAATTTGGAAGTTTCAAGTTCATTAAGTTTGGATTGGAGGACGATTTGTGTTTCTACCGTTGTTTTATGTATTTTGAGGGCTCGACTAAGTTTTTATGGTGTTTTAAGATTGGTTGGTATGTTTGGTTGAGGTCCCGGGGACCTCGGGTGTGTTTCAGATGCTCAACAGGTTGAAATTTGGACTTGTTCATATTCTGAAGTTGGTTGGTTCTGGTGTTTTCGCACCTGCTGCGGGAAGCCCGTAGGTACGGCCCTGCGGAAGCGAGGAAGGAGTCGCAGGTGCGGGTTTGGGTATTAAGGCTAGGGGTCGCAGATGCGACGAGGGAGCTGCAGAAGCGAAGCCGCATATGCGGAAGGGTAGCAGCAGATGTGGAGGTGAGAGGGACCCAAGGCTCCGCAGAAGTGGACGATTTGCCGCAGAAGCGCATCCACCGATGCAGACGAAGGCGCGCAGGTGCGGACTTTGGAGTTTAATGAAAACTCGTAGATATGAAGCCCCTATCACAAAAGCGGGACTGCAGATGTGGTCCTGGGAATGCAGAAGCGGAAATCACTGGGCAGAAAAGGGGATTTTCGAGGGTTTGAAGTTCGTATCACAAAAATTCAGTTTGGAGCTCGGTGGGAGGTGAATGTTTGAGAGATTTTCAAGGAGAGCTATTGGGTATCTATTCCTACCTCGATTTTGATCATATTTCATTAATCTATTGTTGTATTCTTCATCTAATTAGGGGATTTGAGTGAGGAAGTTGGAAAAATAGGGGAAAGGTTCCCCAACCTAGAATATGAGTTTTTAGTGGGATTTAGGCATTGGTTTTGGATGATTTTTGTACGAGTGAACTCGTGAGTGAATGGGTGTTCGTATTTGGTGACTTTTACTCGATTCTGAGACATGGTTCCATGCATTTTGAGCGATTTTTCCAATTTCTTGCTTTAACTTTGTTTCTGTTCGTTAGATTAGCTTCTTGCAGTTATATTTATGTTATGTAATTGGTTTTGGCTAGATTTGGACCATTCAGAGGCGGAATATTCATGGAAAGAGCATTGTTTTGGATTGATTTGAGCTTGATTCAAGGTAAGTGGCTTGCCTAATCTTGTGTGGGGGAACTCCCCTTAGGATTTGGTACTGTTTGATATATGAACGCCATGTACGTGAGGTGACGAGTACGTACACGTGCTATTTGTTGTAAAACTTCATTTTTCACTAAGTCATAACCTGTTTTCTCCTTGATTTGAATTTAGTCTAAACTGTAGGTTTTCTTGTTGTAATTGTTGTTTATATTGGGTTAAGCTGCATATTTACTTTGGGACTATGAAACGGTATTCCGGGAGATCCCCCTGCACTACATATTTACTTTGGGACTACGAAATGGTATTTTGAGAGATCCCTCTGCACTGCACATTTACTTTGGGACTACGAAACGGTATTCCGGGAGATCCCTCTATACTGCATTTTTGTTTGGGACTACTGGACAGTATCCTATGAGATCCCCTGTTGTTATTTTTATGTACCGAGCCTTTGACTTCTACGATTTCATTCTTGTTTAATTTTAGTCTTTATTTTATAATGATGTTTCATTTCTATCTTATTATATATTTTTCAGTAGGGTCCTGACCTGATCTCGTAACTACTCGACCGAGGTTAGGCTTAGCACTTACTGGGTACCGTTGTGGTGTGCTCATGCCCTTTCCTGCACATGTTTCCCGTGTGCGGATCCAGGTACTAGCTATCAACCTCTAGTGGCGTGGTTGCTGCTTCAGGAGACTTCAAGGTATATATGTCTCGTCCGCATACTTCGGAGTCCCCTTCTATCCCTTGTGTTGATTTTCCCTTGTTTTCTTCAGACATAAATGTATAGAGCAGTTAGAAACTCTTAGAAGCTCGTGACATTGTCATATTCCAGATTTTGGGAAAAGATGATTATTGTATATGCCGAGTGGCACCATTTCTGCTTGTTAACTATATCTGTTAGCTATTATCTTTGTGTTTTCATTTCATTTCATTTACGCAATATTATGCTTACCTAGTCATAGAGATTAGGTACCCTTTTGATAGTTCACGGAGGGAGAAATTGGGTCGTGACATATTCATTCAACTGTATTAATTTGACAGCTTTTCTGAAACAACATATATGTTGCTCTACTGATTGGTGAAATCGGTTTATTTAAATATTCCATTTCTGTTGGTATTTAAATATTTCAATGTTTAATATATGGTGACGTCTCTCTATTTTCGTGGATCCCATAACAAAATAATATCGTTCTTGGCGTAGAAAGTTAGATGCAAATATGGAAGTCACTCTTAACATTAAGACTAACAAATCACATTGTCAATCAAAATATGTTTAGTTAAACTTTTACAATATATTTTCTCATGCTTTTTCCCTTTTATTTTTGGGTCACGTAAAAGTTACAAAATCTAATTGTAGGTGTTTGAGGGTGAAAGATCAAGAATTTAAACTTTTCAAAGTAGTTAGTAACTTCAAAGTTGTCACAAGAGTGGAAATGTTATGCTTTCACATTCACTTTTTCTAATATTGAAAGTGTAAATAGATCAAATTCTATTTAAAAATTTTTTATCTTGATATATGTTGCACTTTATACTATGAAGCCAGTTGTTATTTAGATAAGATTTAACGAGCGGTTTTATATGTGACATAATATATTTACTTACCCTATTTGATTATGTTCCCTTTAATGACTTTGGACATATATTGCTCTTTCAAATGCTCCATAAAACTATTATTCTTTCTTTTTTGAAACTAATTATATGGAAAAGTATTGCAAATGTTCTTGTAGGAAAAATAAAAGGATCCTCCTCTATTTGAAATTGCTTTATTTTTCTCCTTCTCCTTTTCTGTTTATTTGCTTATATGGAGATATATTTTTTTGGCAGGGAAAGGGAAAAGGGTGAGTTACTTTTCTGTCTTTATAAGAAAAGTGTGAAGGAAATATAGATAGGAGCAAAAGAAAACATTAGTTAAAATGTTGTGTTCGTATTGATATATCTTTTTTTTATAATCGCGTGAAACACAGACAAATTTACTAGTTTAAAGTAAAACTTCTAGCACATTCTTAATAGAAAGACTAGCATAATATTTAGGCTCTCTTGCCAAGCTATGAGCAACTAAATCTGCTTGCCTCTTAACCCAAACTAGAAAATTATTAGGTTTTCTTTATAACAAGAAAGGACAATCATCTAAGAACATTCTAAACTCTTTAAAATCTTCACTTGAGGAGGTACAAGAAAGCTCGATTTTCTGGACATCACATTCAACTATACATGGCCATCAAAATATTGAACCAACCTGGCGAGAGAAAAATGTAAACCCATAAATTTCAACATGCCTAGTATTGACACAACCTCAAAGGATTGGAGAAGCTACGGCTAGAAACTAACCCAAACCGAGTCTTGTTACTCCATCAACCCAAACCTGGTCATTCATAGTCTGATTGACCTTCCTTCGCCGGAAATACAACACCGAATCTCTGAATCATGCACTGAGAAAACCTCCTTCCAAGTCATTCACTGCCCAACACAAAGGCAAGTATCCTATCATCAGTTCAATATCGTGCGATAACCAATAATGAACAATCATAACAATCTGCGCATAGCCTCAAGCTCTCAGAAGTGCAGCTACCGAGCTAAAATTACAGAATATCCTTTTGCAAGGCGACGACAATAGCCCAACCAACCATGCCGGGAGAAACATCCCGCACCACATGTAGTACCATTACAATTCTTTAATTCTCGATTTATAATATGCCCTTCGCATCGCATGAGATAGAGTAGAAAGGAAACAAGGGCATAAGCCTCGAAGGAATCAAACCTCACGATAAGGAATAAGAAGGGAAGTGCTCCTAACAGCCCTGTAGCCTCTCGAAGCTAAGTACAGACGTCTTCCGTACTGATCTACAAGACTCTACTAGACTCGCTAATGACTCGTAAGACCTAAGGGAACCTAGTATTTTGATACCATGTTGTCACGACCCAAAATCCATCAAAGGTCGTGATGGCGCCGGACACTTCGGTCAGGCAAGCCAAAATTGAGTAATTAATTAAACTCTCATTTTAATATTTTAGGAACCATAATTTCCTTTAATTAACTAGTAAAAAGGTAATCATCACTGAATAAATAAAAATGTTTACAACTTTTAATATTAAATATCCCATAATCATCCTAGAAACCGGTGTCACAAGTGCTTGAGCAATCACTAGGAAATAAAATGAGGTACAATAACTGTCCAGAATACAAATTTGGACATGAAATAAATACAATACACTGAAAGAGACCATGCTGGTTTCGGGTCGCCTCGAGAGATGAAGCTCACCTAAGTCTCCGTATCATCCATGCTGCTACGCCCATTAGGCCGTTAGAGGTACATGTATCTATGCAACAAAAATGCACAACAAGTGTAACATGAGTACAAAAACAATGTGTACTCAGTAAGTATCTCGTCTAACCTCGAAGAAGTAGAGACGAGAGGTTGACTTCGACACTTACTAGTGGTCCAATGATAATATACCAATAATTTAATAAATCGAGGATTTTCATAAAAATGATGATAACTCAAATAGCATAAGGTAAGTAAATAATTCGTTCGTTTATAGGAAATTCCCAAATTCATTTTCATCATTTATACATTTATCTCAAGCCAGGGAGAAACAAATATCAACATCTATGAATTTCAAGGCAAGAAATACAAGCATGCGCAAATCATGCCGAGATCGTACGGCCCGATCCAACAAATATTTAAACTGTGCACTGAGGGTCGAATGGAGCGAACCATAGATGCATCTATTACCTCGCTCACGAATCATACATGCGACGCGGTCAAATATAAATAAATACAATAAACAGTCAATCAAGAATTCATTAGGGAGCAATTATTCAAGGAAAAGCAATTTCTTTTTTAAAGTTCAGAAAACAATGTCTAGCCTTTTAGAAATTTATCTACAAAGTTCGATATGTTTTAAGCATTTAATTTGACAATAATATTGCAAATATTTACAAGTAAAGCATGCTTATGGATCCTAGACTACCCGGACTTAAGCATAATAGTAGCTACACACGGACTCTCGTCACCTCGTGCGTACGTAACCCCCACAATAATAACACATAGTCAATTATTTCACTTATGGGGACGATTCCCTCTTACAAGGTTAGAAAGGAGACTCACCTCATTCCGAAGCCCACTTTTCGGTCCAAGATTATGATCAAACCCTTAATTCGGTGCGGAACAATCCAAAACTAATGAAATAGTGTATAAGCTAATCAATACATGTTCAAAAATTCATATTCCAACTATTAAGGTGATTACCCAACCCTAAATGTAAGATTCCTAAAATTCACCCCCAGGCCCACGTGCCCGGATTCCGAAAATTTTCAAAGAAAGTTTTTACCCATAACCTTATGAAGTCAAATATATTATTTTTACCAAATTCCATAACCATTTTTGTGGTCAAATCTCATTTTTATACAAAATCTAGGTTTTCATCTAGACCCTTGATTTCACCAATTTTTACATATTAATTTATCCATAATCTATGTATTAAACTCATGTTGAATAGAAATTACTTACCTCAATGTGTTAGGTGAAAACCCTCTTCCAAAAGCTCCAAAATTGCCCTAATTCGAGACTCAAAAGTCAAAAATGAGTAAAAGATGTTTGACTCTCGTTTTTAGGTATTCTGCCTAGGCAAGTCGCATGTATGAAATGCGAGTGGGCAAAAATGAACTGCTACTAGCTTTTAGTCAACAAATCATAACTTTATGTACGAATGTCCAAATGATGTATGCTTTAACTTTCTGGAAACTAGAATCAAACATCTACAACTTATAGATTTTCGAGATATAAGCTTCCAAAGTAGGCTCCTTGCATAAGAAATTACTGGGGAAATTGCAAAACAGCTTTACCAGCCTTCATTCAACCGATCATAACTTTCTGTACAAATATCCAAAAGATAAATGGTTTATTTTTCTGGAAACTAGAATGCAAGGCTACAACTTTCACGTTTTGCAAAATTTTAGATTCCTTATAGATTGCACGATATGAACTTCCAAATTTGACTCCTCGCATCAGAAATTTTCTGGCGAACAACTTCTGCAATAGAATTTCAGCAGCTTTCTTTGTCCGAAATCCATTCCGTTAACCTTCTGAAATCCACCCGAGGCCCTCGGGACCTTAACTAATTATACCAACATGTCCCAAAATATGATACGAACCCGGACGAGGCTTCAAATCACATCAAACAATGTCGAAATCATGAATCGCACCCCAATTCAAGCTTAATGAACTTTAGAACTTCAAACTTCTACATTCGATGCCGAAACCTATCAAATCACGTCGGATTGACCTCAAATTTTGCACACAAGTCACATTCGACATTATGGACCTACTACACTTTCCGAACTCGAAATCTGACCCTGATATCAAAAAGTCCACTTCCGGTCATATTCCTCAAAATCCTTCAAATTTCTATCTTTAGCCAAATGGCTCCAAAATGACCCACGGACCTCCGAATTCACTTCCGATCGCGCTCTCAACACTAGAATCACCATATGGAGCTATTCCCAGACTCGATATCCCAAATGGACATTGATAACACTAAAATGCACTTCAATCCGAACTTATGAAATTCTTTCAAAAATGCTAACTTCCACAATAGGTGCCGAAACGTTCCTGGGTCTTCCAAAACCTGATCCGGACATACGCCCAAGTCCGAAATCATCATACGAACCTATTGGGACCTTCGAACCCGATTCTAAGGTCATTTACTCAAAAATTCAATCTTAGCCAAATTCTTTCAATTTAAGGCTTCTACAATGAGAATTCTCTTTCCAATTCAACTTCAAACTTTCCGGAATTCAATTTCAACCATGCGTACAAGTCATAATACCTGAAATGAAGCTGCTCATGGCCTCAAACTGCTGAACAACGTGCTAGAGTTCAAAACGAATGATCGGGTCGTTACATTCTCTCCCACTTAAATATACATTCATCCTCAAACGTGCTAAGAACTATGTCGGAGTTGTCCGAAATCACTATTTAACACCTCATGCACCTACCCGCGCTACTACAACCCAGTTAAGCACATTAGCTAGATCAATTCTGAAGATATTCCATTTTATTCAAGCAAATAAGCTTAGAGCCCAATTCCAACATCCGGAATTCTCTACCAGGCTTGCTTCCAACATACGCTCACTGTAGCAATCACTACACGAGGTACCAGAACATGACTGCATACCTTTGCTGAATTCTCAGCATGCACCACATCATTCACAGAACCATAATAACATTCTCCGATCATAATAATCGACATTCCCCGAATCTAATGCTCACGATGCACCTCATGATATATATAAGTCTTGCTCCCACACTTCACAATACCGCCCCGACGAAAGAGATGTGTAGAAATTTATAACCAACTGCCGAGTCAAAAAATCATTGAGTCTATGCTTCTGACAAGAACCATTACCACATTCTGAACCAAATAAAGATCTTTGCTCTTTAATTTACTTCATATAATCTGACGGCGCTGATCCTAGATCCAATTATCTCGCCTTATCCAGTACAAACTACTCAGGCAATAAGCCACCCTGGTCATGATCAAAGTCCCATATGATGCCACGATATGCCAATAGGCTACAAGCTCGAACGTGATACATAAGGAGAACGAACTCTGGAAGGGACTACTCAACTTATGCAACTAATATGAACTCTCCTCCGAAAATGGGAAACAAAACACACAAAAACAGATATAGGGAACTGTACTCAACATCACACTGTTACGGCGTGCAACCCAATCCAAACAACATACCCGTGGCGGCGTGCCACCCGATCCACACACAAAATCCATATAAGGAGATACACACCAAGCTAAATTACTCATTACTACAAAGTACCGAATATCGGTCACAAGCACGCTAAGTGCATAACACCATTCCTGGGGAGACATGCAGCACCATAAGCTAACAAACTCAAGCACCACTGAGGGGCAATATATGTTCTGAAACTCAAGAGCCATCCTGCTCACATAACACTATCGCTACGCGGAACCTCAATGCATAAGAAATTTAGCAGGCCGTCTCACAACTCACACGACGCAATATAACATCACATGAAATAGCTGACGGATGAAATAACACCCAACGTCCGAATACTCCCCCATAAGGAGCGCATTGCTAAAATGAACACATCTGTCCTAATACAGAGCCCACATTCATATTTAAACCCATCCCCAGATCTCAAGCCGATTCTGATCGCACCGTACTAGGCTACCAACCTCTCAAGGGTCCATAATAACCCCTCTTCCTTATAACTCACAAGGACAACCATCATAACCAGAGTAAACCTCCACCATCCACAACCCAATAAATCGAGTGCCTTCTAGGCATAAGTTCTCAAATTAGTGATATTACCGAAATATTCATACTTGGTTTAAATCTTCAATCAATCAAGTGACTACATGTCACACTAATACAACCTTCCTGTGGGATGCGCTCTCACGACCTTCCGCACCAGGTAACAAGTCTGCACATCTATACCACTGGCCGCACTAACGCTGAAAAGCGATCAAGATTCCATAACTAGGATGCAAAGCCTTTTCACAAAACATCGATCTCAGGTGACGCTGAAGATAATGCCAGCTTACTCTAATCATTCAAATCCCTTTCCTGCTCATCCGAGCTCGTGACACCCTTGTCAACACCGAACCGCAACCTTGATCCCCACTTTCAAATTCCATACCACTCACCGCATCTAACATGCCAATATGCGATAGTACCAAATTTTTTGTCTTAACTCCTGGACCACTAATAGGTTAATACTTTACCATATAGAAACTTTTCACTTAACTCATTTCAGGGGAACCATAGCAACACATAAGTGAATTCTCATAACCGTAGAATATGCAATCTTCAAGTAGTGGTCTAAGCCACCATAGCCCTTCCGGAATCCGCCTACACATAACAGGCCACAATACTAAAATACTTCGGAATACAATCAATTACGCCGGCCGACAAGCCTCACCCGTACTGTCATGAATCACTTGCATAATTTAATCATACTGAAGGAACTGGTCACTGCCACCGGTATGCCAATTCAACAATGTCTAACCAATCCAACCTCTTCCAATTTATCCTTAATTGCCTTAGAATAATAATAACTTCCTTCAACACATAATGCACTTAGTCCGCACTCATCCCTAGTGGCCTTGTAATACGAGACCATGTTGTCTCAAATCCCACGAACCACCTCACAACTTCCTTGTGCGCATATTCGCAGCTCAACTAGTACATCCATTCTAATAATTTCTCTACGAATCCGAAGTCATTTTCTCTTATTACCCTAAATGTTACACTGCAAGCCGAAGATATCATAGAACATTCCAAGCCTCTTTTCATAATTTGCTGCAAAAGCTCGATTCTTAACCATACTTATGGGCTCAAAATCATTAGGCACCACACTATAACTTTTGAATCCACTAGGACCGTTATTGAGAGCCACTCACTCTGACTTGGTCCCAAATATAATCAACTCCATGAATCTTCTAGCACATGAACACCCCCTCGACGAAGCATCTGGCCGAATCACTTTCCTTGAAACCGCATCTACACAAGGCATAAATCATGTACCCTTCCCAAGTCTGAACATAAGTCAATAAGGCCAACTATAGCACACCTTTAACAATTTCTTTGCTCAAATTACCTCTTATGTTCCTTTCCCTTAGCTGAAATAACCCATCCATATGCTATTAACCTGAAATCTCACAAATAGACGACCATGCAATCCAACCGTAGGTGGTGGGACTCTCCCACTTAGCTTGAAGCCACTATTACATAACTCCAGAACCCACCAAGATTCTTTATCTCTCAATGACATAACCTTGCACAATCCACCGCCAAATTCCTCGAAATCCTTCCGTTAGCATTTCATTAACACTCTGAATCTCTAGAAACATTCACATATTCGACTTCTTACTGGATAGCCAGTAGGATTCTTCGCAGAAGCTTCGCCAACCACATGACCACTGATTTGCTCACAGGAGATAACCCCTTGTAGAAATTACATGTCGTCATCTCCCAACAATGTTGCAATGCACCATTACTACGAAATCAGTAACCCATCCTAAGCCCATGCTCATTCACTATCTGAACGAGTCCGTTCATTACTCGTGGAAATCCACTGAAATACTCAACAATATCTCCCCATTACAAGGTTATGTTGCTCATCTCCTCATATCAAGCATCTCATTTCTGTGGCATCCAATCTCTCGTCGTATAATAGCCGACGATTCAAATTAAGCCCGCGGACCCAATCACCATCCACTAAAATTCCCAAATCGCTCCTGTCACACCTCCTTTTTCCGCCCCCGCGAGGGGGTACAAGGGAGTTTTTTCCAATTAAAGGACAATTGAAATGAGATTTATTTATTTATTTCAGAGTCGACACTTGGGAGATTTAGGGTGTCCCAAGTCACCAATTTTGATCCCGAATCGAGGAAAAGAATGACTCTGTTTAACAGTCTGCGCACCAGAAATCCGGATAAGGAATTCTGTTAACCCGGGAGAAGGTGTTAGGCATTCCCGAGTTCCGTGGTTCTAGCACGGTCGCTCAACTGTTATATTTGGCTTGATTATCTGATTTTATACAAATATGAACTTATGTGCAAATTTTATCTTTTTACCGCTTTCATAATTGTTATTATTATTTTTACAAGAATGTGAACATCGTTTAAAAACATGTCTTTGGATAGCGTCACATAAAATGCACCCGCGATCCGGAACGTATTTTTATTCAATGTTTTAGGATTTGGATTTGGGTCGCATAAATGCGCACCCGTGTTTAAGAATGTATTATTATTAAATCGTGCCTAAAGCGATTAGCGTATTATTATTTATGGGTAAGACTGTGGAATTCACTAAACAGTCCATCCCGAATTCTAAATACTCAATTAAATATTTATTGAGGGCCCCACAATTTTGTATTTTTTATTCGGCGAGGCTCGTCTCATTTATTTTTAAAAGACAATCCTAAAATGCCTACATTATTCTCTATTAAATTTGTCTCTACAAAATAAAAAAAAATATCTTAATTTATTTACAGGCTGAAATTGATCAATAATATTTAATTAAACAACATTCTTCCAAGTTCCAAAATGGTCTATTTTGATAAACTAACGTGTTTTTTGAGACATGATAATCATCCAACAATAGCGAATTAACTAGACGAAGTTACTACACCATTTATTTATTTTTAGGCAATATATAGGTAGTTCGTCCGTTAAGCTATCATCCGATGTTTCACTATATGTATTAAATATCTACATGATTCTGATTTTTTGCAAGCTAAATAATTTATACATACAAATAAAATTCAGAATATAATTAAATATAATTCAGAATTTCAACTCTTCATTTTTCGTATTCATACTTCATATTTCGGATTACAATAACCAGCGTGTCAGTTGTGTACCTGATTTGGAAGCAAAAGAAAATGAAAGATGAGAATCAGCAGCAGTAATAACAATACAGCACAACAGCAACAATCCAGCAACAGTAACAACCCAGGAACAGAGTTTGCAAACCGGTGGAGTATTAATCCCAAAACAAAACAAAAGCTTCAAGCTTTAATGAAACAACAATTAATTCTGATTTCAAACAATGAAAGAAAGAAGAAGATTTTTTTTTTTAGTTTTTTTTTATTTGAAAGTTTAAATATTTTTTCGGAATTTTCTCTCTCTCTTAAATGTTCAGCCCTTTTTTCTCTCTCTTATTCTCTTTCTGTCAGATTTTTTCCTCTCTTTTTCTCTATCTCTGTCCCTTTTTAAAATCTGATTTCAAGACTTCTACTTATATCCCATCCCATAAATCTTTTAATCAATTAAAATCAACCCATTTTCTCTATCAAACCCATTATCTTCCCACTCATCCCCATTACATTAAATAAATATATCACACCACCCCATTATATTTTGTCCCCCATGTCTAACATAAACAAATACAAGATTCATCCCCACTAAATTTTGTCTTGTCCCCCTTTTATATTAAACAACTCTATCACAACCCACCCCATTACATTTTGTCCCCCATGCTTCATATAAAAAATTACAAAATGTACAATTCCTAAACTACCCCTCCGACCTTATTGCAATTACTATTTTACCCCCAAACGTACTGCGATTTACCAAATTACCCCAACAGCTATAACAAATCAATTAATCAAACTCAACCAAAATATAGTCAATATGAACAATTTCTACATAAATTCAAACAACAAATCTCATGAACATGATTTCTTCAACATTTCAATAACAAATCACATGAACATGATTGAACAACAAAGAACAACTAAAATTTGATTGAACAATATTTTTAGCAACAAACAAACCTATTTTCAGATTCAACAACAACAATCAAACAAGTATATTTAGATTTCTAAATTCAATAATATTGAACTTAAAATCAACTCTAACAACATTACCACCAACAATTCATATATTAAACTTAAACAAGATTATGAGACGAATTCAAGAAATAATCATAAATGATAAACAAGAAATCAAACTATACAAATTTCGGATTCAAGATCAACCAAACAAAGTATGAACATGAATGAAAATATTCAATAACAATAACAAACAAACTTTGTTCAAGCTTCGAATTAAACTTAAACAAAACAAATAAACATATTCAAATTACTAATCTTCAAATAATCAATTAATCTTTCTTAAATTAAATCCAACCAAAAATATAACAAAGATATATGATCCAAAATTAAAAAGCAAAACATAACTTTACATTAAATTACTAAATTAAAAACGAACTTCAAACAAAGATGAACATGAATTAAATCTATTTTTAAACAACAAAACATGACGGATTCACATGATTTAAACAATGTTAATAATTTCTGAAAATACATAAAACACATGAAACAAATTGAAGAAACAATTAATTTAAACTTCAATTTGAATCTAACAAACATTAACTAGCAATTCGTTTTTTTTTTTACAAAAAAAAAATGAATAAAATAAACATGAAAAACAACTAATTAATTTCCCATTTGAATCTGAAAATTAAATTAACAAAACACATGAACAAACAAAACAAAAAAAATCAAATATCTAACTATTTTAGATTCGAGAAATATCAAAACGAAATACGGCCAAACATAAAACTCAAAAATCTACTAACCGGATCGAACGACATACATACGGACTGTTTTGACGACCAAAGCATCGAACAAATGACGATGAACTTGGATGGAAACAATCTGTCCGGAAACGAATCTCGCACCAAGATAACTTGACGCCGACGACGACCACGAACGGACGACCAAAGAAGGTGGTCGTTTGGCATCTTTTAAAAATGAAACAATGGCAGCCCGTCACAAGAAGAAGGCAGCAGCAGGCTGATCGACGCCGCTGGAAGGAAGCAGCAGCGATATAGCTGAAGAAGAAGCAGCGTGAAGCAGCAGCACGAAGAGAAAAGACGCAGCAACAGCTGCTCGGCAACGCCGTAATGCCGCAGAAAACGCAACCATGGGTGGTCGGAGAAGATGGAGTTCGTTGGAGCTTCTGGTCGTCGACTGTGGAGCTGGATGTCGACGAAAACTGGTGGTCGTCCGGCTTTGTTGACGACAGGGAACGCAACAGCAGTGGTGGAGTGACGTTTGGTCGGGGAAGATAAAGCAAAAGCAATGTCCACCATGGACGAGCTTGATGAAGAAGATGAGAGAGGGGCAGCCATGGTTGGAAGGTTTGGAGCTTTGGGGAAGATGAAGAGAAAGGAGGGGGGGCGGATTGGTTAGTATAGTTTTAGGGTTTTCTTCTTCTTCTTCTTCTTTTTTGTTTTGTAAAAAAATGAAAAAATGAAAATGAAGAGGGGGAGTTGGATTGTTGGTACTGGACTGGGTCGACCCGGTTTGATATGGACCGGGTCGTGGGAAGGTTGGGCCATTTTTTGGGCATGTGGCTTGAAATTGAAGAAGAGGCCCAATTCCGACTTTCTTTATATTTTTGTTTTCTATTTTTCTAAAACTAAATTATAAAAATACTTAAATTATTATTAAGTACTAAATTAAGTTATAAAAGCGCAAATTAACTCCAAATAATAATTAACGCACAATTAAGTAATAATTAAGCATAAAATTGTATATTTGGACATTAAATGCTAAAAATGCAAACGATGCCTATTTTTGTAAATTTTTATTTTTTTTAAACAAACTTAATTACTAATAAATTGTAGAATTAAATCCTACATGCAAAATGCGACATATTTTTGTATTTTTTATTAATTTAGCAAATAAACATGCACAGACAAATACAAATAATTATTCAAAATATCACAAAATTGCACACCAAGAAAAATTATTTCATTTTTGAATTTTTGGGAGTAATTCTCATATAGGGCAAAAATCACGTGCTTACAGCTGCCCCTCTTTGCCCGAAGACACGAAGGGTTTTCGTGCAAAGATAAAGCGAGCGTTTTTTGCCCATCCGAGTACTCCGTGTGAAGCATTTTTTTTTTTGAAAAAGATTTGACCGAACCTTTGCTTGAAAGGTTTCCTACATATCCTGGGCTAAACAGGAATCAGGTCAATGTAGTTCGGGAAGTTTCGGTAGTTGGGACTACCGTGGGACTGCAATGTTACTGTTGTTGCATGTTGTTATCACTGCTTACCGATCTCCTTGTTACACCGTGCTTTAAAAGAAAACAAGAAGCTAGGCTAGACTGAAATTTGTTCTTGTTGCCTTGCTTTCTTGTCGGCTTGTGTTTCATCCGGTGCTTTTCTTCTGTGAATTTGGGAATGATACTGGCCCTTTGCTTTTCTGAATACCAGTTTTCATCATTTTGCTCGGTCCGCTAGGGACATGGCTTTCTTCATCAAGCTTTTCGGCGGTTCCTCTGGTGGGTACGACTCTCTTCATCAGACTTGTTATGCTGGGCATGATTTAATGTTCACCAGCTGCTTCTTTCAAAACGCGTCCTTTTTTCCTTTTGACTCATGCGCCTGAATTTGTGCTGGGACCTCTTGTTGCACCCTTTTGCTTCCCGGTGCTGGGGATTTTTATTGTTTCCTGCTGGGGATTCCTGTTGTAACCCTATGTTTTATTGTCTTCTGACTTGATCTTAAAGTGTATGCCTCTGTTCTATGGGCGGGCTCCCAACTTCAACACTTGAAAAGTAAAGACTGGAATGTATTCCCTTGTTATACAGGTGGGCGCCTAATGGTAAAGACATGAAATGTATTCCCGCATTATACTGGTGGGCGACCTAGAACATGAATGTAAAGACAGAAATGTATTCCCGCATTATACTGGTGGGCGACCTAGAACAGAAAGTATTCCCGCATTATACTGGTGGGCGACCTAGAACATGAATGTATTCCCGCATTATACTGGTGGGCGACCTAGAACAGAAAGTATTCCCGCATTTTACTGGTGGGCAACCCAGAACAGAAAGTATTCCCGCATTATACCGGTGGGCGACCTAGAACATGAATGTATTCCCGCATTTTACTGGTAGGCGACCTAGAACAGAAAGTATTCCCACATTTTACTGGTGGGCGACCTTTAACAGAAAGTATTCCAGCATTTTACTGGTGGGCTACCTAGAACAGAAAGTATTCCCGCATTTTACTGGTGGGCGACCTAGAACATGAATGTATTCCCGCATTATACTGGTGGGCGACCTAGAACATGAAACTATTCCCGCATTTTACTGGTGGGCGACCTAGAACAGAAAGTATTCCCGCATTTTACTGGTGGGCGACCTAAAACAGAAAGTATTCCCGCATTTTACTGGTGGGCGACCTAGAACAGAAATTATTCCCGCATTTTACTGGTGGGCGACCTAGAACAGAAAGTATTCCCGCGTTTTACTAGTGGGCGACCTAGAACAGAAAGTATTCCCGCATTTTACTGGTGGGCGACCTAGAACAGAAAGTATTCCCGCATTTTACTGGTGGGCGACCTAGAACATGAATGTATTCCCGCATTATACTGGTGGGCGACCTAGAACATGAAACTATTCTCGCATTTTACTGTTGGGCGACCTAGAATAGAAAGTATTCCCGCATTTTACTGGTGGGCGACCTAGAACAGAAAGTATTCCTGCATTTTACTGGTGGGAGACCTAGAACAGAAAGTATTCCCGCATTTTACTGGTGGGCGACCTAGAACATGAATGTATTCCCGCATTATACTGGTGGGCGACCTAGAACATGAAACTATTCCCGCATTTTACTGGTGGGCGACCTAGAACAGAAAGTATTCCCGCATTTTACTGGTGGGCGACCTAGAACAGAAAGTATTCCTGCATTTTACTGGTGGGCGACCTAGAACATAAATTATTCCCGCATTTTACTGGTGGGAGACCTAGAACAGAAAGTATTCCCGCATTTACTGGTGGGCGACCTAGAACATAAATTATTCCCGCATTTTACTGGTGGGCGACCTAGAACAGAAAGTATTCCCGCATTATACTGGTGGGCGACCTAGAACAGAAAGTATTCCCGCATTTTACTGGCGGGCGACCTAGAACAGAAAGTATTCCCGCATTATACTGGTGGGCGACCTAGAACAGAAAGTATTCCCGCATTTTACTGGTGGGCGACCTAGAACATAAATGTATTCCCGCATTTTACTGGTGGGTGACCTAGAACATGAAAGTATTCCCGCATTTTACTGGTGGGCGACCTAGAACAGAAAGTATTCCCGCATTATACTGGTGGGTGACCTAGAACAGAATGTATTCCCGCATTTTACTGGTGGGCGACCTAGAACATAAATGTATTCCCGCATTTTACTGGTGGGCAACCTAGAACATGAAAGTTTTCCCGCATTTTACTGGTGGGCGACCTAGAACAGAAAGTATTCCCGCATTATACTGGTGGGCGACCTAGAACAGAATGTATTCCCGCATTTTACTGGTGGGCGACCTAGAACAGAAAGTATTCCCGCATTTTACTGGTGGGCGACCTAGAACGGAAAGTATTCTCGCATTTTACTGGTGGGCGACCTAGAACATAAATGTATTCCCGCATTATACTGGTGGGCGACCTAGAACATGAAATGAAAAGACAGAAAAGTATTCTTATGGGTAAAAGTAATCTTAGGAGGAAATGCGTCTCCTATGGGTAAAACTAAACTTAGGAGGAAATGCATCTCCTATGGGTAAAACTAAACTTAGGAGGAAATGCGTCTCCTATGGGTAAAAGTAAACTTAGGAGGAAATGCATCTCCTATGGGTAAAATGAACTTAGGAAGTGCTTCTCCTATCGGTAAAACTAAACTTAGGAAGTGCGTCTCCTATTAATGAAATCTTTAACTTAGGAAGTGCGTCTCCTATGCGTGAAATCTTAATTCAGGAAGTGCGTCTCCTCTGGGTAAAATAAACTTAGGAAATGCGTCTCCTATGGGTAAAACTTAGGAAGTGCGTCTCCTATTGGCAAAACTTGACCTAGGAAGTGCGTCTCCTATTGGTAAAGGCGTGCAATGTATTCCCTTGTTATACAGGTGGACGCCTAAAATATGAAATGGACAGACAAAAAAGTATTCCTCTTATTATTCAGGTGGGCGCCTGGCTTCAACAACAACTTTGAACCCGACATATCCTATTTGAGGGCGGATGAACCCGACATATCCTATTTGAGGGCGGATGAACCCGACATATCCTATTTGAGGGCGGATGAACCCGACATATCCTATTCGAGGGCGGATGAACCCGACATATCCTATTTGAGGGCGGATGAACCCGACATATCCTATTCGAGGGCGGATGAACCCGAAATATCCTATTCGAGGGCGGATGAACCCGAAATATCCTATTCGAGGGTGGATGAACCCAAAATATCCTATTCGAGGGCGGATGAACCCAAAATATCCCATTCGAGGGTGGATGAACCCGACATATCCTATTCGAGGGCGGATGAACCCGGCATATCCTATTCGATGGCGGATGAACCCGACATATCCTATTCGAGGGCGGATGAACCCGGCATATCCTATTTAAGGGTGGATGAACCCGAAATATCCTATTCGAGTGCGGATGAACCCAAAATATCCTTAAAACTTGAAAATGTCTTACCTCGAAACTTGTTGGGGATTATTTTGCTGGGGATGAATTTTCCCCTTTTTTTGTCTTACCCACTCTGGGTTGCCCTAAACTCTGTCAAGGATGCTTCTACATCTCGATGATCTGCTGGGGATAACACTGTTGAGGATAACTCTGCTGAGTAAATATGTTATCTTACTCCTTCCAAAATTACTTCCTTTTAAGTAGGATGTTTTATTCCTCTGCAAACTACTTCCCTTTTTTTCTTTTTCTTTTTTTTTATACTTTTTTTTTATTTTATTCTTTTTTTTTTGATTCATAGCTTCTTCCTTCGAAGACTACCTCCCTTAAGACTCGTTTTGCCTTTCCCCGAAAGGAACCGCCGAGGATACCGATTTTCACCAAACTTGTGTTGGACTCCTCGAAAATGCTAGGGATAACGCTGTTGGGGAATTATTTACTTACCTGTTGGGGGTAAAATGTTATCAGCTGGGGATAACGCTGTCGAGGATAACACTGCCGGGGGATTTTGATTCCTTCAGAACTAGTGCTTCACTCTTCGGAAGGCTGTTGGGAATGATGCTGGCCTCTTGCTTTTTCTGATCTCAAGTTTCATCCCTTTGCTGGGGAACAACTTCCTCCATTGAAACTTATTATGTTGGGGGCAACACTGTTTCTAAGACCACTTCCCTTGAGACTGGCGTTATCTTTTATTCTTCCCCGAATGGGTACCTGACTTCCAGAAAATTTTCTAAATGGAAGGAAAATTTTCTGCCCCAGTTTGATAATATCCCTTGCGGCATGCCTTTCTGGCATCGATGCCATTTCTTTTAACTGTTTCAAATCAAACAACATTTGTTAGTTTAAAACATGGTGGTTGGTTGTGATACTCCTACTGGGATGGCTTTTCCCTTTCTCCTTCCTTGCTCCGCGTTCCACAACTTGTTGGGGATGATATTATTTGCTGGGGATAATCCCTTTCTGCTGGGGATATCCCTCTTCTTTTGTGGCATAGCTCGGAAACTGGCATTTCCCCGACCTTTTAGTCTAGTATGAATTTCCCAAATTATGCTCACTGCTCTCCTTGCTTTGTTCACGGGCCTTGTCCTTGAGGTTTATAACCTTTGATTTTGGCAAGGATATCCCTCTTGACACTCGTCAATCCTTTTGTCAATTCTCTTTTGCTGGGGGTATCTTTCTTGACACTGGCCTCGCGCTTGTTCCTTGCTGACTATACCATTTGGATGTACTAGTCAGATCTCATCTTGCATATTTGGAAAGCTGATGGCATATTTTGAAGTCAATTCACACTTGTTCTAACCAAACAGACTCTATTGGGGATTTTTCTATGAAAGGAAAAAGATAAAAGGGAACAGAATAAAAAGACAAAGGAAAAAATGACTCCTTAACAAAAGAAACTATAAATAAAAACCCATCAAATGCAGATACCGACTCTAATGGTCATGACATGCGCATGTGGCCTATCCTCTACCGCCAATCATCTTTCAAGATCTTCAATTGGCAATTCCCCATCTGATTCTCAGTCCTATTCGACTTGTAGTGCCCAAAGGGTTTTCACTATCAAGTCTCTCTCATTTTGGTTTTTCTCTCAGCTTTCATCGTCTTAGGGTGCCTGTGAAGGTTTTCACCGATAAGACTCTCTCATTCGCATCACTTTCCAGCTGGGGATTCGGAGTGTTGTCGGTATGACTCTTTCTGCCGGGGATTAGAGTCCTTTCTGTTGTAAAACAGAATGTTATGCTCACCGGTGAGACTCTCATTTGTCTGACTTGGCATCTTTTGAAGACTGATCAGAAGGTCTTTCTTTGGACCGTAATGTAGGTTTTGGATAGGGCAAGAAAAAAAGGTATTAAAGGCTCAAAAAATGCATTAATTTTGGGTTATTAGTTACAACCTTCGGAATTAGATTTATTTACAACAAACGCAACCTTTGCCCCAGTTTCTTGCTTTGGGATATTTTAATTGATTTTTTTTCATTTTTCAAAACTATGACCGAGCCGTGAAGCGCCTACGTATCCTCTTTGAGGAATCAGGTCAAACGTAGTTCCTAATTCCTCTTTTTTCATTTGACTTTCTTTTGTTTTTTGTTATCATTTTTCTCTTCTTTTTTTCGTTTTGTTGTTTTCTTTTCTTTCTTTTTTTTTCTTTACCTTCCATGTTTGCGTTTTCTATTCATTTCTACTGATTCCGAACGAGGGGTACGAAAGAAAAACAATAAGGCTCAAAAGGGGTTAACGAAGGATAAAAGTGTTTAGGTGGCAGAACAAAATGTCTTCGTCATTCCAGTCTTCAAAACATGCCAAGTGCAAACAACACAATTAAACAATAGATTTATAGTCTCTTCCGATGGTGCTGGACTTGACAATTATGTTAAACATTTGCTTTTTCCTTTGTCACTTTTAAAGCACCGTTGGGCGACACTCTCATTATCATGAACGACCCTCATGCCAATTCGGCGAATCTTGCTTTTAACGGTTTTCTTCATATTTTACTTGCCCCAGTTCCATATGACTCGAGCTCTGAATAATCTTAAACCGTCCTTATTTTCTTTAAATGTCCTGATCACCTCTCCAGGGTTTTATGATTAACTTTTAAGATTAGGCCCAAACTGTGTGCGCATGTCATGTCACTAGAATCGGCGCTGAACAAAAAATGATTAAAGGTCTAAACAAAAAGATGAATGGAAATAATAAAAGACCGGATTTTGTGCTAAGACTACCGGTGAAATGGTTTGAATAACAAAACAAACGAAATAAAATCCTAAACAACCTGGACAAAAACTTAAACAAACCGATGTGACAAAACGGAAAGATAAGCGGAAAGATATTGACACAAAACAATATCCGAATTACAATCCTAATAATCCGAACAACGGAAATGACAACAAAATAAGCCACCACAAGCTTCTCTCTTGCTAACCAAGGAACGGAGCGTCCTCCCACTTTATCAAAACTGGCATCTTAGCCACTGATCTTCGCATCAATACTGTCAAGACCGTTACCAGCTTCAATATCATCAACCTTAATCAACAAGTTCCCCAATAGGACTCAAATGCTCTTGTCATCAGGCCTGATCCCCGCAAAGTGAGCTTTTGGATCTTGTATTTCCGGCTTACCACAAACCAACCACCTTCTTTCTTTGTGATTCAAAACAAAACAGGTTAGAATGGACTCAGTCGGTCCTCATCATTGACAACATCTTTTTTTCTTCTTTTTTCTTCTTTTTTTTCGATTTTTTTTTTCATTCATTTTTTCCTTTTTTCATTTCTTTTTTTTTCTCTCTTTCATTCTCTTTTTTTTCTTTCTCTTTCATTCTTTTTTTTCATTTTTTTTTCTTTCTCTTTCATTCTCTTTTTTTTTCATTTTTCTCTTTTTCATTTTTTTTGTTGTGGTCGAATCTTATGGAGATTGCCTACGTATCATGACCCCGCATGAATCAGACCTTGCGTAGTTCGGACCAATAAAAGATAAACAATACTAATCATTTTTTTCAATTTTCATATTAAAATAAAGTGGGGTTTAAAGGTTTGAAGATGACCTACAAACTCGAAAATCAAACAACCCACCTATTCTAATCAAAAGATTTACCAACTCCAAAACAAATGACCATCTTCCTTTCTCCGTTTGACAAATGCAACCAAACGGTTATTTTTGCAAATGTGGCCCCTTCCAAATTTTGAGACCGGAGAGGATTATTTTATAACACTTTACAAACTTGTCCATTCTTTTACGAAAATAGCCTTTCGACAACTAAAAGATACTCTAAGGCTATTTCTGCAAGAACGGTTTAAGACGCGGCCGAAGCTGGCTCGACTTATTTTTTGACTAAAAAAAATTCAAATGGTATTCACCTAACCGCTGACTTTTTTTCAAATTACAATGAAAACGTGGTGTTGCAAACACGGCCCTTCAGCGCCTCGGGGACGAAGATTTTTAAGGCTGTGTGGGTCAACTGGACCAAAATCCTAAACATGACCCAAAAGGTGGCTGTTTATGCAAAGTCAGCCTTCCGGCGTCCCTTTCGGGAACATTCGGCTATGTCTTGATAAAACAGCGTCACCCGACTTCTTTATGACAAAAATAAAATTTGACATATTTTTTTGGCTATTTTTTAGTAAAAGGGGAGGTTGGATACCGCCCGACTTATTTATGACAAAAATTAAAATTTTGACACGTTTTTTTATTTATTTATTGGTTTTTGGCTATTTTAGCAAAAAAGGGGTTGGACCCGATGAGGGTTGCCTACGTATCTCACATCTGGTGAGAATCAAATCCGCGTAGTTCGGGCAAATTAACCGAACTATTTTAAAACATGACTCTTTCCTATTTTTATTTTTTCTTGGCAAGACAATCTATTTTCCTTTTCTATTTTTTGAAAAAGACAAAATAACGATTTTTTTTCCATTTTCAACAAACAATAAAACAATCTATTTTTCCAAAAATAAAAGACTCTTTTTTTCTATATTTTTTAGTAAAACAAAATAAAATATTTTCCTTTTTTTTTCAAAATTTCGGCAGAGTTTCGCCAGTAATTGGTCATTGATTTTTTTCTAAAATAATCAATTATCTCCTTAACTAATATATTCTTTTTCCTCTTTCTTTTTTTTTTCCTTCAATTTTCAAACATTCCCGAGATTCAGAAACCGGTCAACATGCAAGTTCGAAACAAATATATGTACAGAGCAAGTAGGATGCATCAGAATGGTCTTTTCATTTCAGGTTGCTAGTCCTAGACGGACCCAACCTCTGTGTTGAGTCCCTAAGTCAAATGCAACGTGATGCAAATAAGCGTTCCTACTAGGGATCCGCATGATGTTTCGTTATACTAGGTTTATAACCTGGGTATATATTCTAGACTGTGTACCCGAGCGGACAACTCGAGTCGAGGAGGGGGAAACTTACCGGGAACCAAAAGGCCATCCGGCTTCGTAACTTATCCGTCCTCTTTCTTATTTCAGGTATTGACATTAATAGAATAGGGAGCCTCGACCAGCGAGCTTCTCCCCGGAGGTAAGAAGAGAAAGGTTTCGGCACAGTTCATATGTACAGTTCAAATAATATCAAAGCGGTAAAAGCAGCATTTAGCACATTAGGCTCAAATATGTAAAAATCAGATAAAACCAAATATAACAATTTATCTAAGCTCGAATTCTAACCCTGAACCAGTGGTTCTGGATCCAACAGGGATTATCCCCAGCAAAGTCGCCAGAGCTGTCACACCTCCTTTTTCCGCCCCCGCGAGGGGGTACAAGGGAGTTTTTTCCAATTAAAGGACAATCGAAACGGGATTTATTTATTTATTTCAGAGTCGCTACTTGGGAGATTTAGGGTGTCCCAAGTCACCAATTTTGATCCCGAATCGAGGAAAAGAATGACTCTGTTTAACAGTCTGTGCACCAGAAATCCGGATAAGGAATTCTGTTAACCCGGAAGATGGTGTTAGGCATTCCCGAGTTCCGTGGTTCTAGCACGGTCGCTCAACTGTTATATTCGGCTTGATTATCTGATTTTATACAAATATGAACTTATGTGCAAATTTTATCTTTTTACCGCTTTCATAATTGTTATTATTATTTTTACAAGAATGTGAACATCGTTTAAAAACATGTCTTTGGATTGCGTCACATAAAATGCACCCGCGATCCGGAACGTATTTTTATTCAATGTTTTAGGATTTGGATTTGGGTCGCATAAATGCGCGCCCGTGTTTAAGAATGTATTATTATTAAATCGTGCCTAAAGCTATTAGCGTATTATTATTTATGGTTAAGACAGTGGAATTCACTAAACAGTCCATCCCGAATTCTAAATACTCAATTAAATATTTATTGAGGGCCCCACAATTTTGTATTTTTTATTCGGCGAAGCTCGTCTCATTTATTTTTAAAAGACAATCCTAAAATGCCTACATTATTCTCTATTAAATTTGTCTCTACAAAATAAAATAAAATAAAAATGTCTTAATTTATTTACAGGCTGAAATTGACCAATAATATTTAATTAAACAACATTCTTCCAAGTTCCAAGTGTTGTGGTGACTAGACCAGTTGCCGAGAAGTTGTCTGACCCAGGGAGTTTCACAATTCCCTGCACCATTGGTAACTTTGTTTTTGCCAAGACACTTTGTGATTTGGGGGCTAGCATAAATCTTATGCCCCTAGCGATCTATAAGAGGTTGGGGATTGGAAGATCTAGACCCACATCTATGTTGTTGTAGCTAGCTGACAGGACCGTGAAAATACCTTCGGGTATTTTGGATGACGTGTTGATTCAGGTAGGGAAATTTGTGTTCCCTACAGATTTTGTGATTCTGGATTGCAAGGTGGATGAAGAAATCCCCATAATTTTGGGAAGGTCGTTCTTGGCCACAGGGAGAACTCTCATTGATTGTGAAACTGGGGAGCTCAAGATGAGGTTGAACAATGAGGAGATAACATTCAATGTACAAAAATCTATGAGGCGACCAAGTAAATTCGCCAATTGCTCTCCTATTGATGCCGTGGATGTAATCGTAGAAGCAGATGATGAGACGTTGACTATTGATGACCTTCTTGTTGTTTGTCTTGTAAATTTAGAAGAGGTGAATGGGGAAGAATTGGCAGAGTGGGTCCTGGCTTTAGAGGACAAAGGGTTTTGGGATAGAATACTTGAATTTGAGCCCCTGCATTTAGAAACAAAGAAACTCATCCAGCCAAGCCATCCATAGAAGAACCACCAAAGCTGAAGTTGAAGCCACTGCCTGCCCATCTTAGGTATGAGTTCCTAGGACCTAACTCCATATTACCTATTATTATATCATCTAGTTTGTTAGATGTGCAGGCACAACAACTTTTGCAGGTACTCAAGGAGTGCAAGACTGCCATTGGGTGGACCATGGCAGACATTAAGGGGAGCAGCTCGGCATATTACATGCATAAAATTCTGCTGGAAGAGGGGCACAAACCTTCCAGGGAACACCAAAGAAGGCTGAACCCCAACATGAAGGAAGTGGTGAAGAAAGAGGTGATTAAGTGGTTGGATGCGGGAATTATTTTTCCCATCTCTGACAACAACTAGGTTAGCCCGGTGCAATGTGTTCCTAAGAAGGGTGTTATGACGGTGGTCAAAAAATGATAACAATAAGCTGATCTCTACAAAAACCGTCATAGGCTGGAGAATTTGCATGGACTACAGGAAATTAAATCTGGCCACCCGGAAAGACCACTTCTCACTTCCCTTCATTGATCAGATGCTTGACAGACTGGTAAGGAGGTCCCACTTCTATTTTCTGGATAGGTACTCAGGGTACAATCAAATCTCCATTGCACCAGAGGACAGAGAGAAGACCTTTTTCACATGCCCATATGTCATTTATGCTTTTCGAAGGATGCCCTTTGGCCTATGCAATGCACCCACCACATTCCAAAGGTGCTGATGGCCATATTCACTGACATGGTCGAAGACATAATGGAGGTGTTCATGGATGATTTCTCAGTGGTGGGAAACTCATTCGACGAGTGCCTTATAAATCTGACCTGAGTGTTGAAAAGATGTATTGAGACTAACCTGGTACTTAATTGGGAGAAGTGTCATTTCATGGTACAAGAGGGTATAGTCTTGGGACATCGGTTATCAAGCAAGGGAATCGAGGTGGATCATGCTAAAGTTGACGTGATAGCAAAGATGCCACCCCCACTTCAGTCAAGGCAATCAGGAGCTTCCTCGGGCATGCCGGGTTTTACCAGAGATTCATAAGAGACTTCTCAAAAATTGTCAACCCTCTCTGTAAGTTGTTAGAAAAATATCACCCTTTCTTGTTTCCTGATGATTGTAGGGTAGTATTCGAGGATTTAAAAAAGAGGCTAGTCACAGCACCCATCATTGTTGCCCCTGACGGGGATCAACCATTCAAACTCATGTGTGACGCCAGTGACTATGCAGTGGGGGCAGTGCTGGGACAACAGAAATATAAGCTAATGCACCCGATTTACTATTCTAGTAGAACGTTTAGTGAAGCCCATCTGAACTATATTGTGACCAAAAAGGAGATGCTGGCTGTGGTGTTTGCATTCGACAAGTTCAGATCATACCTGATTAGCTCTAAGGTAATTGTATATACTGATCATGCAACTCTCAAGTACTTGATTGAGAAGAAGGAGTCCAAACCACGCCCGATTCATTGGGTGATGTTACTACAAGAGTTCAACCTGGAGATTCGTGACCGTAAGGGCAGAGAAAATCAAGTCACTGATCATCTATCATGACTTGAAGGAGCTAAAAACTCAGTTGAGGTAGAGGACATTCTGGAAACCTTTCCAGACGAGCAGCTACTCACTACAAGCCTTGAGGAAGTGCCATGGTATGCATACTTTGCAAATTACCTGGCAAGCGGTATAGTTCCCTATGACCTTTCCTCTGTGCAAAAGAAAAAGTTTTATCGTGACAGCCGCATGTATTACTGGGATGAACCTTATCTGTTTTGAATATGTGTTGACAATATGATCCAGAGGTGTGTCCCCGAGATAGAACAATCTTTTGTTTTGCATGCAAGTCATGCATCGGCATATGGCAGGCATTTTGGAGGAGTGACTGCATTGAAAGTGCTAGAAGCCGGGTTCTACTGGCCAACAATGTTTAAGGATACACATCAATGGGTGAAGGGCTGTAATGAATATCAGCGGACCGAGAACATTTCCCATCGCTATGAGATGCCCATGAATCCAATTCAAGAGGTTGAAGTGTTTGATGTCTAGGGGATATACTTCATGGGCCCCTTCGTCAGCTCTTTTGGTAATAAGTACATACTTGTTGTTGTAGATTATGTGTCCAAATAGGTGGAAGCTGTAGCACTTCCCACCAATGGTGCAAGAGTGGTGGTGGGGTTTTTGAATAAGAATATATTCACCAGTTTCGGGACCCCGAGAGCTATTATCAGTGATGGAGTCACTCACTTCTGCAATTGAGCCTTCGAGAAATTGCTAGCAAAGTACGATGTACGCCACAAGGTGGCAATCCCGTATCATCCTCATACCAGTGGATAGGTTGAAGTGTCAAATAGAGAGATAAAGCGTGTACTGACCAAGACTGTGAACGCCACAAGAACAGATTGGGCAAAAAATCTAGATGATGCACTCTGGGCCTACAGAATTGCTTTTAAAATACCAAATGGTATGTCACCATATAAGTTGGTATTTGAGAAGGCATGTCACTTGCTAGTAGAACTAGAACATAGAGCTTGGTGGGAAATGAAACAGCTGAATCTAGACATTGAGGTTGTAGGAACAACTAGAGTCACAAAATTGCATAAGCTCAACGAGTTCTGATATCTTGCTTTTGAGAGCACAAGGTTGTACAAGGAGAGAATAAAGAAAATACCAAAAAGATTTTTTTTTTGTTTTAGGTAGTGTAGTAACTCCCCCTTGGTTTTTCTTGGGCCACGGTTCTTTTCCAAGGGTTTTGCTTGAACTGGGTGTACTTAGTTTTTGTTTATTTTGTTTCTAGTTTTTAGTTAGTATTGATGGGCTATGTGCTGAAATAGAAAGAGAAACCATTGGCGTTGATACACCTTAACAAAGTAGGCATTAGAGTGTAACGCTTAGTCTCAGTGGTTGATTCTTGCTAGAGTGCCTTAAATTGTATGTTTGTAACTGACTTGAATACTCAAGCGAGAGTGTCTTGATAAGTCAATCTGGAGTGAGTCATGTGCCATGTGTGTGTGAGTTGTACTGTATTCTATGCTCTACATTTGATTCCTGAAACTTACCCCGTACGTTTGCAAAGCGAAATAGTAGCTTTATTCAGTCTTAGAAGTGATATAAAAATTTCTTTGTTAAGCCAGATATATAAAGTAGACCCACCTAAATGTAATACATCGTAGTTAACCCCGTTGAGCCTATAAGTCTGTTTCTTTGGCAACCACATTACAAACCTTACCCAATTGTTTGGACCCTTTTACCGCCCATGAGCACTTAAATTGTTATGAAATATGCAAAAGCTAAAGTGTGGGGTGGTAGTTTGGTTTTTGAGTGGAACCGATGAAATAGAGAAAAGGTGCAGTATTTGAAAAAGTAAAAGAATAAGCACCACTTAAAAAGAAAAAGAAAAAAAAAAGAGAATGAGTAAATATAGTATTTGATAAGTGGTGACTTGATACAATTGCACCTAATGGAGTGGGGTGTTATAAATAGAAGTGTGGTGGAATGTCTGGTTGACATAAGTATGGTTTTGAATGTTAATGTGACTGTATTAAAAGTGCTTAGGGAGGTTAGTTATTATATCTAAATATATCTTACCCGTCCATTAGCCTACATTACAACCAAATACAGTCCTAATTGATCTTAGACTGAATGAGCTTGATTAGTAGAGTAGTACACTACGGGAAAGCCTATAGTGTATCTGTGTGGCATATGAATTTTCTTTCGGAGAGTGAGTGGATTTTGTCTATATAAGTTCCTAATTGTTCTTAATATTATTATTTGTGAAACTACTCTCTTGTGTGATGTGAGGGCATGTGATTCATGAAGGAAAGGTAAGTCTTGACTTTTGTATAGGGTAATTTGAGTAAGTACAAATATTACACGGCACATGAGGGTTGACTTTTAAGGCAAAGATTGTACACTGCTAGACGTAACTTTGGTGATTTGTTCTTGGTGTGATACGTTAGGGGAAATGCTTAGTGAAGGACCCTTTATAGAGTATGGTGGATTGCTCGAGGACTAGCAATGATTTAAGTATGGGTTGTTGATAATAGGCTAGATTCATGTAATTTGGCGAATGTTTATGCCCCAATTGACTATGCTTCACTGTTCTAGGATAGTTAAATGACGAAAAATTGGCTATAATTGTGAATTTCATGTTTTGCAGGAGCGAGTTGCGCTTATGAAGACTTGGGACAGTGTTTGGAGCTAAATTAAAGCAAGGGAAGCCCCTCGGAACTGAGTACGTATGAAAGAAGAGAGAAAAGATGAGCTAAAATACTGACCCAGCTTAGCGCGACCGCGCTAGTCCAGAACCTCGAGACAGAATACTATGCTATATGCGCGGCCATTAATGCGGGCACGAGCGCCACCGCTCTAGTCCAGTTTGGATTGTATAATTTCAGGGGTTAACTTGGAAGTTCGGGGGTAATTCCACTTAACCTATAAGAGGTCCAGCTCGCCCAAAGGGATATTATCAAGGTTTTTAAAGCTTAGTTGAAGGCAAGGAGAGGCAAGAGATAAGGAGGATAATTCAACATCGAGTTCTTCCTTTTGTATTTTACCATTTATGATGAATTTTGTTGTTGTTAGTATGAATACGATTATGAGTAGCTAATTATTTAGTCTAGGGTTCTGATGGAACCTATTGAAGGATGAACTTCGTATTATGTTAATATAGTTTGACCGGTTTAATCTCTATTTGTTCAACTAAGTTCTTGTTGTAGTTACTTGATAGGATCATCAATTAGTTGTGCCTATTTAGTATGTATTACTCGGGAGAGAGTGCATATTTAAGTAATTGTTGAACAACACCACTCCCAAAGTATATGAGGAATCAATAACCGAGGGTTTAAAGGTGGGATTAGGGATAACGAAACCTTGGGTGCGATCTAAAGTGAGCTGTAATAAAAGCAAGCTAGCGTAACTCGGGAGAGTGCGTCTAGTAAATTGTCGTGATTACTCGGGGGAGATTTACGGTAATAGGAGTGCTCATGATCGATAGAGACAATTAGGCAGATCTATGCAAAACATAACAGGAAGGGATTCCATCAATAGGAGAAATCACAACCTTAGATCCTTCTCTTATTTGCATATAACCCAGTCATAGTTAGCTTTTAGTCTACTAATTGCTTTCATTCAGTTATAGTTAGTAAAAACATCTCCAATTGTTATTCAAAATATCTGGAAAGTTGATTACGAAGAATTCAGTGAGTCTGACAAGAGTGATTGGTAGGTTAATTCCCCGTGAGATTCGACTCTGGGCTAAATACTCAAATTATATTTGTAGCGACCGCTTATCCTTTTTATAAGGCATAGTTGGGCGTGATCAAATATCAAGTTGGGTATCGTTTTTTGCTCTTGCACTATTGTCTAGTCATGTTATTTGCTCTTATCTTAAATATTACAATTCATATTATTTGCTATAACTATCATACATCATATCTTTCACATGGAATTTAGCCATATATTATTCAACATCTGAGCGAATGTATCTTATTTTTTCTTCTTTCTTTCATTTTCGCTTTTTGTTTATGAATGTGTTTAAAAAGTGGAATATTTTACTGTACGCACTTGGAATCCATTTAGAAATATGTTTGTGTTTAAATCATAATTTCAGTGGTGTTTCGGGACCTTAAATAGGTTATCAAAATGTATTTATTTTTCATGGTTAAACTTATCGATTATAATACTTTTATTATTATCGTGAGATTTATTTTGGACAACCTTGATTATAAGTTTATAATATTCGAAACTTAAAATACATTTTTATTATTATCGTGCGATTTGTTTTTCTAGATGAGATTGTTAGAAATTCTTAACTGTAATCATGTTTGTATTTACTTTTCAAAGATATTCTTATTGAAATTTGATTCATCATAATAAATTATCACTAGATAAAAAACTTACTAGCACTCATTGGCTATATCAAGTCAATAGATGCAAAATATATATCTTTTAACATAGTTAATTATATATATTCAAAATTTTATCTATTACGGCAGAATTAAATTGCGTGAGGTGAACACCGGTCACGAGTAAGAAAAATTTACCTTAAAAGCTTCTTGCCCCTTAAAACCTTAGTTGTTCTGGTTTATAAAAGCACAATAGATAGGGGAAAATTGCAAATCACCTTATATGGTTCTATTCATATTTGGTAAATTTCATTAATTTTTTGATTAAATTACTCTCGTAAATTAACAGCAAAGAAGAAAAAGTAATAAAGTGAATACTAAAAATTTCTTGATTTTAATACTTTCACATTAATTTATTGTAACCTAACGTTCAATTGATTTCTTAAAGACGTTCGTGGATATTTCTTAGAAGTTATTGATATAGATCAAAAGCAAATAATGTAGACTAACTGTTCATACAAGTTCCGCATAAAAAATTGCAAGGACTATTTTCATGGGTTTATTTGTTGCATACAAAATATACGTTGTTATAAACATGAACTATATGGCGCCTATATTACTATATTCTAATTCTAACTATTAATAAGAGGGAATAAGCACACAGGAGGTCAACATTCCTACTTGGCATAACTGAGGTTATTTCAGTAACTTCATGAAAAGTGAGCAAATCATTGGTCGAAAAGTAATTGTACTGTAGGTACTATAAATTACCCTTGCTTACCTCATCAACCATCAGCCCATTCCTTGTACCACTTTTTGAAGTTTCATTTTTGCCCATGTTTTCATCCTTTATTACATATTTGCTTATGAGTATATGTTTTAATAAATATGGTGTCAGAGAGCACCTGACATATTTTCTCTCTTTCTCCCAATTTTCATAATTCTACTTTTTGACGGACCAGTATATTCTTCTTAGTTTTATCTTTTTAAAATTGCATGGATTATCTACACAAGAATTCATGCTTTTTACATCTACTTTAAATAAATAAAACAGGAGACAAGATTTTATAATAAATTATATAAAACTCATAAACCCAGTTTAACCCATAGGAAAAGCTAAAACCTCTCTACACAAAAACTAAAGACTAAATCTGTCTCTACATTTAAAATGGAAAAGACACAACTTTGTAAAGGAACTCGGAGTTGCAAACTGATTTTCATTGTTTAACATAACTTTAACAATTCAATGTAAAGTTACGTTCAGCCGTAATACTTCAAAAACGAAAATTTGTTTATTTTAATTTTAAATTAACATAGTTTAATTCATAATACAACAATAATTGTAGCATATAATATTTGTTCTTCCATGCTAAATATCTGTTGTTACTAATAGTGGGTTATCTAATATTTGATCTTTAGTTATAAAGAAAATTATCATGCATATGCTAGATGCCATGTTAGAGTTCAAGAAAATTATCAAAAATTACATTCTAAATACTACATTAAAAGAAAGGAATTTTTATTGTGCATTTGTAAATTAAATAAAAGAGAATACATAATTATAAGGTACATTGGATGGTTTAATTCTACTACTATAACCATGTCTTACAGCTTGTAAATATACTTAAGCAAAAAAGAATAAAATTATAACAGAAAGAACCAAATTAAACTGAAAGTTTAAAATACCATAAAAATAAAAATGTATAAGAATGAGTCGTTCACCTTTTCAACTATTCAATATTGTTTATATGATTTTGTATAACATTGGAATTTTTAATATTTCATGATTACTCTCTAATTTTTTGCTATTTAAATTTTCAAAGTTTACCCAACCGATTAAATTAAAAGTGTGTGTATATATATATATATATATATATATATATATATATATATATATATATATATATATATATATATATATATATATATATAAAATCTATTTATACCAACTAAAATAAGTAAATTGAAAATTCAATAGACTATTTATATAAAGATTTAGAAAAAATCTCACTATGCAATATAGGGGTCGTTTGGTAGGGTGCATAAGAATAATGCTAAATATGGTGTATTAGTAATGCATGTATTAGTTATGCTTGCATTAGTTATGCTGACATATTTCTTATCCATTGTTTGGTTTGATCTATTAAAGCATTGCACAATTTCTAAAAGAATTGTTTGTTTACAAAAATACCCTCAAAACTAGTCCATCACTCAAACTTTTTAAAAGAAACATATGTTGAGAAATATTTTTATATAAAGAAGTTTTAAAAAATTATTTAATTTGTCTACCTATATTGTAAAATAGACCTAAATATTTATTTATAAAAAATTAAATATGCTAAGTATTTATTTATTTACTAGAGATATAATTTTATTTCTTACTATTTGAATTATTTTAAACTTGCATTAATATAATAACTAGCATATTTTAATCAAGTATAAATTTTGAAGGACAATTTTATCTTTAACTAAGCTAATACATGCATTAAAACTCATTGCATTGTTAATACCATGGTTTTCAATGCATTAGTTATGCATAAGATAATACCAAATAGGATGTCTAACTAATGCTTGCATAACTAATGCATAGGTTAAAAATATTTACCAAACAAAATATTATTAATATACAAAACTAATGCAAGCATTATTTTATCTAATGCATCCTACCAAATCCTTTACTAGCATTACTATAAACGGGACTTGGATGGGACGAACTGACGAATATGGGGTAAACCTGAAATTATGCTTTTAGATAGGGTTAAATTAGTAATTTCGATCATTTCTATAGAGTCAAATTGTATTCACTAAGCTCAGACACGTGTACTCCATCCGTATTCATCCATGTTGAACCCTTATTTTCTCTCTTTCATTCCATTGGTGCTCTTTCCCAGTTTCTCACATTTCTCCTAATTTGGTCTTGACTCTTTCAATCAAGCTCCTCGCGTTGGTAAGTTTTTTCATGCAATCTCTCTCTTTGTTTCTTCACTCTTTCAATGTTGGTCCATCTTTGTTCTATTTATCATCTGGTTGGACCTCTCTGCTTTGGTAATCTTTCTTTATTTTTTGTACGATTTGGTGGATAATATGATAGTTTCTATTCTTTTGAAGGAAATTTATAACAAGAAATTGCTCATGCATGTCACTAATTGTACCAAATTTCATTTACCTTATTATATTCTTATTAAGGAATCTAGTAATTTGACCCAGGGTTTGAACTTGGGGTTTTGAGCATTCGATCAAATTTTTACTTCAGAGTTGGACTAATCAGTTGAAATGCCATATTAGTATTGAGCACGTTGATAAAGGTCCAATTCATGACGGAATGGTTACTTTCTCTTTCGAAGAATCAACATGTTTTATTTTGACCTTCTAAAGGTGAGATTTTGGGAGCAGTAGTTATCATGGTCAACAAGGTAAAAACTATAACTTTTCTCTATTGTTCCTCATCAATCCTTCCTCTCCATTCAAACTCTCTTTTTTTTACTCTTTTTCCAGTTATCTGTGTTTTTGCCCTATTATTATTTTATACGCAAATTCTGTGCATAATGTTCAAACAAGGGAGTGTAGTGGGAGAGTAAACGTTCTTTTGCGGCAATATAGGTTTCAAACTCAAGCTTGCTACAGATGCTATATTACTCTATTTTTCTGTTGCATGGCTGTATTAGATGTAAGTTTTTTATTTCTTTTATTTGGAATAAAAAACCTTTATTTGGATAGTAGGAATGACATTACTAAATTCACCAAAAAAAAAAGTAACAACTATTCGTTGCATTTCATTGAAATTTTTTTTTGTTTCTCCCATTCCTTAGTATCTTTCTTGATTGTGTCTTATCTATTTCTTTTAACTTTGTTCTCTTCGTTCTTTCTTCTTATTAGTTTAGTTCTGCTAATCCAAAGGCCAAGACGCCAACTTCTTTGTCTCCAATTCATTGCAATTCCAAAAATGGAGAATAAAAAACTTCTGGTGAAGTGGTGATGTTACTCCCGATAATTTGAGTCCGTCCAATAGTGATGGTGCCGCGAGATTCTCCGAGACAAAAGTGTAAAGTGAGCCTTTTAACATCACTGATTATTGTAGGTGTTAATTATTTTATAGAGATTCCCTAGAATTGCATGCAAGGTGTACTTTAGTCTATTTCTCTCCCTCCAAACGCGTGTACTACTATTTATTAACATGTGTATTTTCCACCTCCTACTTCTCTCCCATCCTTTCTCAATTTCTTGACAAAATTTTCTCCTTAACATTACTGCATCCTCCTTCGCCGGTGATACTGCTATGCTCTTCTCTGTGATTTTCATTTGAATCTCTTTCTCCTCTCGCTTGGTGTATTGGCAATTGTTGCACATCGATGCATCGTTTATTGAGATTTTTTTTTTTAAAATTGCTCAATTTGATTTCGAAGTGTCTCTGGTGTGTGCTTTATTTTGTTAAATTCTGGTGAAGTATTCTCTATTCTTGCTTTTTTTATGTACTCTGTTGTAGCTAATGTGGTTTTAGTGGGTATTTGATAGTTTCTTTCTTTCTGATAGTGGTCTTATTGGATTTGCGCATGCATTGGTAACTTTATCGGATTTATACGCTGATTTACCGAGGATATTTGATGATATGCCTAAATGAACTTGTGACGACCTGACCCGTCGTCTCGTGAGTTACCGTCCCGTTTTCCCCATTTCCTATTTCTTTATGTTTCATTATCAGTGTTGGGTGTGAACGAGTTGATTTGGATTGGTTTAGTAGAAATGAGACACTTAGTCTCTTTAAGGAAGGTTTGTTTTGGAAAAGTCAACCAGACGTTGACTTATGTGTTAGGGGGCTCGGATTTGAATCCCGATGATTCGGTTAGTTTCGGGGGATGATTTGTGACTTCGGAGTGTGATCGGAAGTAATTTTGGAGGTCCGGTGTAGAATTAGGCTTGAATTGGCGAAGTTAGTATTTTGGCGAATTCCGGTTGATAGGTGAGATTTTGATTCGAGAGTCGGAATGGAATTCCGAGAGTTGCTGTAGCTTCGTTAGGTGATTTGGGGTATGTGTGCAAAATTTCAGGTCATTCGGATGTGGTTTGGTTGGGTTTTTGATCGAAAGTGTATTTCGGAAGTTTTTAGAAAATTATGCTTGAATTCGATGAGTTTTGGGTAATTTGATGTTGTTTGAGGTGTTTTGATGATTGGAAGAGGTTTGAATAATGTTATGAATTATGTTGGCATGTTTGGTCGGGGTCTCATGAGGCTCGGATAAGTTTTGGAAGAGTTTTTGGAAGATTTTTGTCGTTTGAGCATAAGCATGTAATGATCCAAAGGTTCATTTTTAGTTCTAGAGATCGAAATTTTATTTCGAGATTTCTAGAATTTAAATAATGAATTATAGGAGAGATCTGGAAAGTTTGGTCTAATTCATCAAGTCGCGATTGAGTTTTTGACACGAAACATGAGTTAATTATTTAACGAGCGAAATGGATATCGGACTGAGCAAACGAGCTTCGAATTGAGTTTCGATTGAAGGACTATGTTCGTATCATTATTTGTGACTCATAGAAACAAGAATCATCGAATTCCGAGTTCGTATGATGGAGTTAGAGCCATTTTAGTAAAAAGAAAAGTGCTGCAATTTCTTTGGCTGCTGCTATATTTTTTTTAGCAGCGTGAACAGTAACCGCGCGGGTGAACAGTGACTACGCGCGTGAACAGTAACAACGCGGGTGAACAGTACTTTCGAAAAATTTGAGTTTACAAAACAAATCATCCGCGATTTTGGGTCATTTTTCCTTCATGGTTGATCATTTTGAGACCTTCTTGGTGGAGATTAAAGAGGGATTCAAGGGGGAACGACTTGAGGTAAGTTTCTTGGACTTAGAACTCGTTTTTATTGTGAATTCTACCTAATATAAACCTACAAATCAAGAACTAGGGCTTGAATTTTGAAACCAAACAATTAGGATTTGATAGGTCATTTGAACTCGGATTTGGGAGTTCTTGGTATGTATAGACTCGTGGCGAGACAAGGAATCCGGTGATATTAATTTTCTGATTTTTCGAGACGTAGGCCCGAGGCTCGGGTTTTGTCAAATTCGTGAATTTTGATATTTTTCGATTGCTTTCGATTGGGTATTGTCTCTTTAGCATAATGCGACATATTCGTTGTGATTTTGGGCAGATTCGTCGCACGATGAGGGTAATTTGTGAGGCAAGGGCATAACGAACTAGACTTTGACCGTCTTGAGGTGAGTAATTGATGTAAATGATGTCATGAGGGTTTGAAACCCCGAAATTTCACATCGTAACGCTATATTGAGGTGACTTGCACGCCGGATAGCGGGCGTGGGGTAGAGCACCGTTGGGGATTGTGACTTGGTCCATCCCGAGAGATGTTTTTACCGTGTTTTCTACTTGAACTAAATTGAGAATCATCCTTACTTGGATTTAATTGTTACATTTGGGCTTCTTGCCAATTATTTGAATCCTTCAGGGATTGATATCACTGCTTTCGCATATTTTGCATATCATTTGACCTCAGTCCAAGGTTTTAAATACTGTTTTGCAAACTCAGTCATCTTTCTAAGATTTGAAAACTTAAATGATATTTCTAAATGATATCTTGGGCTGAGAACTACTGTTTTACAAATGCCCAAGGGGCTTATGATGATTTCTGGACTGAGCATGGATCGGGCTGCGCGCCGTAGCAGTGTTATATTGATATTGAGGTCGAGAGCCTGGTTGATTACATTGATATTGAGGCCGAGAGCTTGGTTGATTACATTGATATTGAGGCCGAGAGCCTGGGTGACTATACTGAGATTGATATGAGGCCGAGGGCCTAGATTTGATGCCACGAGATGGCTTGATATTGCGCTTGGGCTGTAGGAGCCCCTCCGGAGTCTGCACACACCCTAGTGAGCGCCGTCGACGATAAATAAATGGATGGCTTGGGTTGCACGCCGCAGTGGGTACTAGAGTGTACTATCATATGCATTGCATTGCACTCATGCATTTGTTTTTATCTGATATACCTGTCTCAGTATTTGGTACTTTGACTTAATTGACTTGTTGCTTCACTATTTGTTGTTCTAAACTGCCAGTTATAGTTTGCTTTGTATTTTTCCATGATTTCTTATTCTCAGCCTTTATTTATGTTTATTATTCACTGGGTCGGAGTACTCACATTACTCTCTGCACCTTGTGTGCAGATCCAGGTACACCACATGCTAAGTGAGGAATTGTTTAGCTGAGCAGGCAGTATCCGGGAGTATTGAGGTAGCTGCATGGCGTTCGCAGCCTTGATCTCTCCCCTCTATCTCTATCTTTTATTCCGTATTTTTCCTAGACAGACTTGTAATAGGTGGATATTCTGTATTAGAGGCTCATATTTGTGACACCGGATTCTGTTGGGCTATGGTGTGGTATTTTAATTGAACTTCCGTAGATTTTATTATTAATTATACACTTGAATGAAATGACTTAGTAAATTCTAGGTGATATTTATCTATAATCTGAATAAGAATTTGGGATAATGTTGTTGAATGGTCGGGCTTGCCTAGCAGTGTGTTGGGCGCCATCATAACCGGGGTTGGGGTCGTGACAAGTTGGTATCAGAGCCTAGATTAATTGGTCTCGCGAGTCATGAGCCGGTTTAGTAGAATCTCGCGGATCGGTATAGAGACGTTTGTATTTATCCTCAAGAGGCTGCAGAACCTTTAGGAAAACTTCACATTCTTGAATTCTTATCGTGCGTCCTTGATTCATCTTGAAAAGAAACTTTTGAAATTCCTTCCACGCATTCGTATGCGCGCATGGGCGCTCAGTATCAGATGTGCCTCGATGGCTTGTGATTCCCCGATCGAGGGGCGAGGTCTTATCTCTGTGAGTTTATGGTGGGCCAGTCTGGAGGACTTGAGGTTGGATCTTTGCCTATGGCGGGAGCGCCGAGGTGCTGATTGTGTGAACAAGTGTTTTTGAACTTATATGTTCGGTAGTGTCCTTGTTAGTGAAAATGATGGTTGTGGCTATGTGATGAGTATGTTAGAACTGCGAGGCGTATCTATATGATTTGGAAGCGACGAGAAGGGTCTGCTGAATGATGGAAGAACTAATAGATGCTTGAAGTCCATCCTGATTCAAGTTATAGCCCGAGTTATGGGCGTGTGAAGAATATTTTCATGTCTCCTAGTTGGGAGTGAAGTAAATTTCATGTTGCGGTATGAGTACAGACTCAGGAAGATCAAGTGACTACGTAATGTTTTTGGCGGTGGAAGGTATGCAGAAATGTTAGTTGGGGGCAAAGCAGGTGGGTCATCTCATGCGGGGTGTTCTAAAGTTGTGTTATCCTTATGTTATCTATTAGAAGACCTCAATTGAAAGTGAATAAAATGTGTTGAAATCTAAATTGGATCGCCTAGAGAGTGGGCTTAACTGTTGTGTGAGTGAATGCGAGATTTGCAGAAGAGTTAAAAATTCTAAATGATTTGTGTTTCCACAAGCTTATGAAGGAACGAGTTTAATCTCACTATGGTATTGAGGCAACAATGGAGTATATGCGTTATGAGTATAGTATGTTGTGATCTATGGCTTCGAGCCAAGTTGGGGAGCTTGCTATTGGTTAGCGGATTGTGCGGTTATGTACTATGTTAGTTCCGATTTGATGCATGTTGGTGAATCAGTTTTGGTTGTGGAAATTGGGCCGAGAATGGCATGAGTGAAGGAAAATTTTTGACAAGATGTCATGAGCTCGGATGAGCAGGAGATAAGTTTCGATGTTTACGGTAAGTTGGTATTGTCTTCAACGTCACCTAAGATCTTTGTTTTGTAAAAAGGGTTTTGCGTCCTGGTTAATAATTCTTGATCGCTCTTTAGCGTTAGTGCGACCAGTGGTTTGGATGTACGCTCCAGATATTGTTGTGGTAGGTTGTGGGAGTGTGTCCCACGGGAAGATTATATAAGTGTGGCATGTGATCACTTGATTGATTAAAGATGTAAACCAAGTATGAAGTTTGCAACAGTGTGATGTTGAGTATAGTTTTCTATATGATATTTTGTATGCCTTGCTTCCTGTTTTCTAAGGAAAGTCCGTATAGTGCGTGGGATTGGTAATTCCTTCCAGAGTTCGTTTTCTTTTTTTGTATCGCATTCGAATTGGTAGCCTGTTGGCATATTGGGGCATCGTATGCGGCTTTTGATTATGTCTGGGGTGGCTTATTGCCTGAGCAGTTCGTAATGGGTGAGACGAGATTATTGAATTCGAGATCAGTGCAATCTAAGTATATGAAGTAAATTAAGGGGTTAAGACCATTGTTTGGTTCAGAATGAGGTGACAGTTCTTGTCAGAAGTATAGACCCAATGAATTGTTGATTCGGTGGTGTTATGAATTTATATAGATCTCATCCGTCATACCAGTATTGTAAGAATTTGAACAAGACCTATGTATGTCATGCAGAGCATGGGATGTGTAATGATTTTTCTTCTATATGGCATCAATTGAAGTTCTTGACTTGTTGAGTACGTAAACGTTCATGGTTCGGAAAGGAGGTGAAGTCCTCATGTTACCTTAGGATGGTATGGTATATGTGATATGTTGTGAAGGGTTGAGATTTGCGTGTGTAAGGTTACATTTCAGTTTTGAATGGAAATTCATAACATTCTTAGGTGGTACGGGCAGCTTTAGGTGATTAGAGAAATGAGCTTCAGATGATTAGGGTGAATGTTCTTTAGATGATTAAGGAAATGATATTGCTAATTGGAAGTGATTTGATGAGAATATGTCTCAGAAAAAGGTAATGTGATTAAACTGATGATATTTCGGTAGTATTGCGGCATGTTCTTGGTGGGTCCACTGGTGGTATTCGGGTTTGCTTAGTAGCATAGGGAAATTTTGAGTATCTGTCATGGAATGATTGGGTATCAAAGGTGTGCATGTATTCGCACGGTGGAAACTGGAATCAGGTATGATGATTTGTGTGCCATATGGAGTTGGAGACTGGGAGTTCTCATGTACAGGCTAGGTTGTGGTGGTGGATCGTGTGTATTCGGCACCGTTTAGCGGCAATCGGGATTTGGAGGCTCGAGTGGATCTTTGTTTGCTGGTATGTTAGATTTTGGATGTGATGTCGGAATTCAACTGGTTGTCTTAGTGTTGAGTGATTCTGAACTATTGCGCTACGGGCAATACCGAAAATGCCACGGGTTGAGTGATGAAGTGCATTGGATTATGTTCTAGCAGAGTGGTTTATATTTCAAAGGACCAGCGGACAGTTGGGAAGGATTGCTTTCTTAATTGGGCATTCGTGATGGATGTCAGTGCAAAGGTTGCTATCATTAATTCAGTTCCGGTGTTCGGGGGACTTTTCAGATGAGTTTCATATGGCTAGGCATGTCACCGGGCGAGGTTGTTGATTTCGGTATTAATTTGGTGCCGGACACCGGATCGTCTGGCTCCGATAGGAGTTGTAGTAGTGGAAGTCGAGCGGGATGAGTAATTGGGTGTTGCTCAGTGAATAACATACCGGTTATGTTCTATCAGCTTTGCATGGTGTGTGTTATTTGTTTCATCATGGGTGTAATGATTTGCTTTGGCTCCAGACATCAATTGAGCATGGTTGTCGATTTCAAGCATAGTGACTTGAGGTGTTTCCTGTGGAGTAGTATTTGGATAGGAATGCGCGTTGTAGCAAAGCTGTGTGGAAACATGACATTGCGGGTCAAATTTGTGTGTCATGTTTCTATGATGTGAGACAGGGTCTCAGCCTTGTGTTGTGGCAGTACTGGTGAGTTTGAGGTACAGCTCTCTCAATTGAGTCATTTTCATGATTTGAGTATGTTCAGACCGTTTCTTATTGGTGCACGTATTATGCAAGTTGTGGCTTAGGCATGTATTGATGTGTCATGTCACCTGAGTAGTGTGTTTGGTCAGAAGAGATCGTTGAAATCATTAATGAATGCGAACGGATTCGATTTCAGTATGTGTGATGGGTAAATATTGAGGTTCGGTTCAAAATTTGCTATGGTAATTACTAGGAGAGAATGATTTCATGAATGATTGACATAGGAAATGGTTATGATTTATTGTGTGTTTCCTTTATCATTGGCAGTATGTGAAAGTGTTGGAATGAGGCTTTAGTTGTTAAGAGGTTTCCTATCGATATTCGATTATTATGTGCAGCTACTGTGAATAGAAATTATCGTTCCGAGTGTTTGAGTCAGATAATTGCACCTGATGTTGCAGGTATGGGTTATTACAGCTGGTTCGGGCTTATTCTGAGTATGGATGTGAAGTTCTAATCTTGTGTATTATTTCGGAAGGTGCAGTGTGGTTCTATGGTTTATGGACTAGATGGATTGTGAAATTTCAGCTATGTTGTGTTATCGGACCTATGCGAGATAGGGTAGTATGGGATCACCCACGGGTATATTCTTGGTAAAGTCGTTCAGCTATTGGTTGGCTTCTAGGACAACTCTGGGTATGCTCGAGGACGACCGTTTGTTTAAGTTGGGGAGGATGTGACGACCCGACCCGTCGTCTCGTGAGTTACCGCCCTGTTTTCCCCATTTCCTATTTCTTTATGCTTCATTATCAGTGTTGGGTGTGAACGAGTTGATTTGGATTGGTTTTAGTAGAAATGAGACACTTAGTCTCTTTAAGGAAGGTTTGTTTTGGAAAAGTCAACCGGACGTTGACTTATGTGTTAGAGGGCTCGGATTTGAATCCCGATGATTCGATTAGCTTCGGGGGATTATTTGTGACTTAGGAGTGTGATCGGAAGTAATTTTGGAGGTCCGGTGTAGAATTAGGCTTGAATTGGCGAAGTTAGTATTTTGGCGAATTCCGGTTGATAGGTGAGATTTTGATCCGAGAGTTGGAATGGAATTCTGAGAGTTGATGTAGCTTCGTTAGGTGATTTGGGATATGTGTGCAAAATTTCAGGTCATTCGGACGTGGTTTGGTCGGGTTTTTGATCGAAAGTGTATTTCGAAAGTTTTTAGAAAATTAGGCTTGAATTCGATGAGTTTTGGGTAATTTGATGTTGTTTGAGGTGTTTTGATGATTGGAAGAGGTTTGAATAATGTTATGAATTATGTTGGCATGTTTGGTCGGGGTCTCATGAGGATCGGATAAGTTTTGGAAGAGTTTTTGGAAGATTTTTGCCGTTTGAGCATAAGCATGTAATGATCCAAAGGTCCATTTTTAGTTCTAGAGATCGAAATTTTATTTCGAGATTTTCAGAATTTAAATAATGAATTATAGGAGTGATCTGAAAAGTTTGGTCTAATTTCATTAAGTCGCGATTGGGTTTTTGACACGAAACATGAGTTAATTGTTTAACGAGTGAAATGGATATCGCACTGAACAAACGAGCTTCGAATTGAGTTTCGATTGAAGGACTATGTTCGTATCATTATTTGTGACTCATAGGAACAAGAATCATCGAATTCCGAGTTCGTATGATGGAGTTAGAGCCATTTTAGTAAAAAGAAAAGTGCTGCAATTTCTTTGGCTGCAGGTGAACAGTGACCACGCGCGTGAACAGTAACCGTACGCGTGAACAGTACTTCCAAAAATTCTGGGCAGTGAGTTTATAAAACACTTCATCCGCGATTTTGGGTCATTTTTCCTCCATGGTTGATCATTTTGAAAGCTTCTTGGTGGAGATTAAAGAGGGATTCAAGGGGGAACGACTTGAGGTAAGTTTCTTGGACTTAGAACTCGTTTTTATTGTGAATTCCACCTAGAGATTCATGAAATATAAGCCTACAAATCAAGAACTAGGGCTTGAATTTTGAAACCAAATAATTAGGATTTGATGGGTCATTTGAACTCGGATTTGGGAGTTCTTGGTATGTATAGACTCGTGACGAGACAAGGAATCCGGTGATGTTAATTTTTTGATTTTTCGAGACGTAGGCCCGGGGCTCGGGTTTTGTCAAATTCGTGAATTTTGATTGCTTTCGATTGGGTATTGTCTCTTTAGCATAATGCGATATATTCGTTGTGATTTTGGGCAGATTCGTCGCACGAGGAGGGTAATTTGAGAGGCAAGGGCATAGCGAGCTAGACTTTGACCGTCTTGAGGTGAGTAATTGGTGTAAATGATGTCCTGAGGGTTTGAAACCCCGGAATTTCACATCGTATCGCTATATTAAGGTGACTTGCACACCGGACAACGGACAAGGGGTAGAGCACCGTTGGGGATTGTGACTTGGTCCGTCCCGAGAGATGTTTTTACCGTGTTTTCTACTTGAACTAAATTGAGAATCATCCTTACTTGGATTTAATTGTTATATTTGGACTTCTTGCCAATTATTTGAATCCTTCAGAGATTGATATCACTGCTTTCGCATATTTTGCATATCATTTGACCTCAGTCCGAGGTTTTAAATACTGTTTTGCAAACTCAGTCATCTTTCTAAGATTTGAAAACTTAAATGATATTTCAGGCTGAGAACTACTGTTTTACAAATGCCAAAGGGGCTTATGATAATTTCTGGACTGAGCATGGATCGGGCTGCGCGTCGCAGCAGTGTTATATTGATATTGAGGCTGAGAGCCTGGTTGATTACATTGATATTGAGGCTGAGAGCCTGGGTGATTATACTGAGATTGATATGAGGTCGAGGGTCTAGATTTGATGCCACGAGATGGCTTGATTTTGCGCTTGGGTTGTAGGAGCCCCTTCAGAGTCTGCACACACCCCCAGTGAGCGCCGTCGACGATAAATAAATGGATGGCTCGGGTTGCACGCCGCAGTGGGTACTAGAGTGTACCATCATATGCATTGCATTGCACTCATGCATTTGTTTTTATCTGTTATACCTATCTCAATATTTGGTACTCTGACTTACTTGACTTGTTGCTTCATTATTTGTTGTTCTAAACTGTTAGTTATAGTTTACTTTGTATTTTTTCATGATTTCTTATTCGCAGCCTTTATTTATGTTTATTACTCACTGGGTCAGAGTACTCACATTACTCCCTGCACCTTGTGTGCATATCCAGGTACACCACATGCTAAGTGAGGAATTGTTTAGCTGAGCAGGCAGTATCCGGGAGTATTGAGGTAGCTGCATGGCGTTCGCAGCCTTGATCTCTCCCCTATATCTCTATCTTTTATTCCGTATTTTTCCTAGACAGACTTGTAATAGGTGGATATTCTGTATTAGAGGCTCATATTCGTGACACCGGATTCTATTGGACTATGGTGTGGTATTTTAATTGAACTTCCGCAGATTTTATTATTAATTATACACTTGAATGAAATGACTTAGTAAATTCTCTGTGAAATTTATCTATAATCTGAATAAGAATTTGGGATAATGTTGTTGAATGGTCAGGCTTGCCTAGCAATGTGTTGGCGCCATCATAACCGGGGTTGGGGTCGTGATCTTACACTGCACGTGGAGGAGCTATCTGCCGTCTTTCCTCTTTCAAATAATGGTGTAAATGCAGATTTTATAAAGAAGTAAGCATCCTTCTAACTATAAGCTAAAATATGATTAGAATTGTAAATCAACTATAATTTTTATTTTTATTTAAAAGCTGTAGTACCCCAAATGATTATAATAAGAATGGAGAAAGAGGGTAAAAAATAAAAAGAACCTTAAAGTAAATTGAGCCACCAATCCAAAAGTTTTCTTCCTGTTGTAATTAATTGAGCTCTACTTCTTCACTTTTCATTCCAAAGTTATATGAGATTTTTCAAATTGTTAAATACATTTAAACATTATAACAAGCAAAATATTTGAATTTTTTTGTTCTTGGGTTATCTGCTAGCATTTGTATCAGTGGGCTTTTGTCACCTTAAGCTCTACTAATGATTGTTATATGAAGATTTATTTGAGGCTCGAAATATAACCCATAAAAGATTGTATATTTTAGACAAACTTTGGTAGGAAGATATTCATGCTCACAACTCTTAACTCATTTCTTAATGCGTCTGACACATAAGATGTAGATGTCATAACATCCTTCTTCATTAGTAAAGACCAGTATTTACTTTGTTTTCTATGCATTTCATGACCTCATTCCGAACTGACACTGACACTGTTGTATACGTACTCCTCTTAAGTGTTGCCAGTTCTGATGATTAATACTTCCATTTAAGATGTAATAATATACTTTCTTTAAAGAAATCGAACTTGAAATCAGTCCCCAAGTGTGGTTTTACATCTGAATGAATGACTGGAACATGAGGTTCAACTCTTTAATGTTGCGTATATATCTGGTACTTTTGGAATCTTTCCAAGGAAAAAAAGAAAAAAAAAGTTCAAAAGTAGCAGAACTATTGAGAATTATTTCTTTGTTCACTTAGAAGACACTGGTGACAAATGCATGCCTTATCTTTATATGTCTTAGCAAATGCATCCCAGCTCCATGATTTGTAAACTACTTCTGCCAAGGGCAAAGATATTGTTGTCCACTTTTGCATATTTGGAGCTGGTAAGTGAAGAATTATGGTGTCGAAATTTTTAGATTACTTTAAACATCACACTTACATGATAATTGTTTATATGTTAGGATCGACATAAAAACCGTGTACTGAAATAATATAATACTAACTTGCATATCGTCTCGGAGAGGTTTGTTTATCTAAGCTTAGAGTGATTTGAATCATTTATTTTCTTTAACCTTTTTACATTTTGTAAAATCTTAAGGTGCAATGCTACAAATTTGAGTTGTCAGAATACTACTGAGCTGCTGAACAATTATTCTATGCTCAATGCTATACCAAATATGTACACTTTATGGAGCCACAAGATTGAAACATGAATAATCAGGATTGGAAGCACTTTGTAGGTCACCATATTAATCATTTAGTTTAAGGACTTGAGTCTTATACCTATACATTTTATGATGAATTCTCGGCAGTCACGTTAACCTTTGAGAATGAGATTACGAGTTTTTGTACAAAATTCCATGAAGTTTATTTTTGGAATAGAATTTACCCTAAGTAAATCATTGCTTCAACCAAATATAAAAAGGGATTAGGTGATGCTATATAAAAGGTGATGGAGAAAATTTGCCAATCTAAGTCTCGAGAAGAAAACTTACTTTGTGAAAGTGAGAGTGCAATACAAAGCCAAGAGAGAAAATATAATTATAAGAAAAATGTTTCTTGTTCTTCTATCTTTGAGTTTAGATTTTTGAGAAAAATTTCAACACAATATTTCGTTCAATTTGTTCACGGGTTTTATTGATCAAAGAGTTGATAGCAAGGATCGGTCTCGTGTGGATACGCACAGAGTCTTCGCGCTATCAAAGAAAATTCTGAAACGAGGCTCTCTTTACCAGGTACATCTTAGATCCAATCTTTGACATGTAAATAAATTTTAAACACGAAAAGATCTGCCTAGGATTGTTATTGTCTTCCACTGCGTGTCACGAACATCTATATGCAATCCTTTAGTGGTATTAGAGCCGTGGTTTATTGTATCTAAAATTTATTTATGAAATATTTTAAGATTATATTTGAAGAGTTCAAATCATAATACATGTTTCTTATGCAATAGTTAAATTGTTTGAATGCATATAGATTGATATTATTTTATTGTGAATAAAATATGTATACATATAAGTTAAACTTTGAGATAGTTTGTAACTTAAATTTAAATTTTTTATTAGATACGACGGTAATCTCTAATAAGTTATTAGTTTCTACTATTATGATAATTGTCATTAATTCATGAGATGTTAATTAGCCTTCTTTTCTAGCTTTGAACTTATGAAGCTTAGAAAGAGGTTTGGATGTTCACTATTCTAGGAAAGTTCTAATATTGTGAGACATACTGTGACCAAAAAAACTTCATAAAAGTGGACCAATTGTGTAATTAGATATGGGTAAGTTAGCTCTTTACTAATATCTGATTTATAATGTCTGCCTTGCCGGTACTGCGTGATACTGATAGATTAAGTTATGTTATTCCTTTCTTATCATCACCTAATCAGATGAACGAGTCATTTCTATTATTGTTGAAGTATGTCTTTCTGTGCTCTTGAAAGAACAAAAGAGATTTTCTTAACTAATCTCCCAGTGCAGTAGAAAAGAAGCTCTTTCCCCTGTTTCACAAGCATAATATTATTACGTTCATCCATTGCTATATAGAACTTACTGGAATGTGAGATAGTTTCAAATAGCGATATTTCGCTCCAGTTTTTTTTTTTTTTTTTTTTGAAAAGGTGAATTACAGCTTATGGAGAGAAGGCATATGAGTAATTGATTAGCTTTGGATTCACATTTGTATCAGTTCGAATTTGAGGTACTATTCCTAAAAAGTATGGGATGTTTCTGGCTTTTCATCATAACTACAACCTCTCTGTCTCTTTTTTCTCAAACACAGCACGAGATGAGTAGAGTAGTATTGTATTGTGATATAATTAGAATATGAAAATGCATGCCAAATACTAACTAAATGTTGCTAAATCATGGGCCTTTGGCTTTAGAAGTACTTTACTTGATCAGCTAAACTAAATTAGAAAACTCGCAATAACCTTTTTAGCAAGAGGATGTAGTTACAAAGTGACCTACGAGACTTATAATCTATTTTATCACTCTAGGAGACTAATAACTTTATATGCTAGATGTAAAGTGTAGCCATGCAAAAGTGGATAAGATTCTTTCTTATTTCTTCTTCTTTTAATTTTCTTTATGTATAATCTACCAACAATTTAATTCTTGAATATAAATATACTATATGTTGATGGAACATTTAGTTATCCGTATAGTTTTTCTCTGTGTAGATTGGGGGCAGTTACAATGGAGTCAAGTATGACAGAAAAATAGCTGATGTGCTGATCCGTTCATTCAATTGCCATATAAGCTGAAGTACGAGATACTAAGAGATGCTCTTAGTATGACAGAAGAATAGCTGTTGTGTTGATCCGTTCAACTTTTCAATTGTTGTATAAGCTGCAGTAAGGGATACTAAGAGAGCTTGCGGGGATTCCAACTGATGCTAAGGAAAATTCACCTGCTCGAGTGTTTTTCTAAATTTTGGTTACATAAGCATTATCACTCCTGCATTCTTTGTGTTTCCTTATGATTATGCATTGTTGTTTCTATGTTTAGTCACAGGGAACTTGGCAAAAAAGAATTCTAATGCTGAAAATAGTGTTGCAACTGTTATTGGAACTTTTTCCCTCAATTTTAATTATCCAAGCATATGAGCTCGAAGATATTGAGCTGAGTAATTCCTCCCACTCATTAGCATAATAGCTTTATATTTTACTTGAACAAATTACATTATTCTTCAAACAACGGAAAGCAAATTTATGATATCTCATAGCGGTCACCTATGTCGGGCCCGTGCGCAAGCACTTTCTAGTATATTATCAAACAAATGTTAGGTGCCGAGATTTTAGTGTCACGTATTGTAGTTGTCGAATAATTTTTTTTTTTGTCTTTATCTTACTCTTTCTTAAAAGTAAATCATAATTTATTTATTTTTTGAAAAAAAAAAAAAAGACATGACGGAGAGATAAACAGGCAATACAACCTATATGGGCCAAATTGGCTATACCGGGTGTCAAAATTGGAAGCAACATTATTGGTGGAAATGATATCAAGTAGCTACTTTTAAGCATGTTCCATAGTTTACAATGTATTTAAAGATTAGTCAATTTCACTCAAACTTCAAGATAGGGCATCCTAGAATTTAAACCTCAAAGTTCAAACTTCAGAACATCATGTCCTAAAGTTCAAAAATTGTGTCAAGAAGTTCGAATCCTATGTCCTGAATTTTAAATTAGTAGTTCAAAAATTCAGGACACTTAGTCCGGAATTTTAAATTAATAGCTCAAAAATTCAGGACTCTTTCCTAAATTTCCAAAAGTCCTGAATTTCCAAATTCAGGACTAAGAGTCCTGAAGTTTCGGTGAATTGACTAATCCTTAAATACATTGTAAATTCTGGATATATTTTAAGTAACGAACATAAAAGTTACTATTGCTGCACTTTGCCCACATTATTGGGCTAAACAATTCCAGATTCATTTGTAAAAATTGCACGGGGCGCCCTATTTGGTCGCCCCCATTTAACCTATACCCATTTTTTAAAAAACTTTTAACTTGTACCCACTTTTTAAATAACTTCTGCCCCCTTTCTCCTCCTCTTTCTCCTCCTTCGTTTTCTTCTTCTTTCTTCTGCTGTTCTTGGTGCAGATTATTTCTTTTTCGTTTTGTCTCAATTAATATTCTTTTACGTAAGCATAGTTATGGATTTAACTTAACTGTTTGTTCAAATTTTTCATGAAGTAGAACGAGTCATCTATAGAGCTCAAAAATGGCAATCTGTGATGAAGTAGAATAGAGTAACATATTTGAAGGGAAGATATACGTACTGTCACACCCCTTTTTAACAAACCTCACTTAACCCTCTTAAAATAATAACAGGAATTTAGTAAAACTCGAAAGGGTTTTTCAATTTTGAAAGTGACAAAAGATAGTGTTCAAAAGGATTAACTCAGAGTAGCCACCTGACATTTGATATCGGTGTGTCAGGTCACCGTTTTTTCTAAAAATAATTTTTCCTTTCAAAACACTTGAGACTCCAAAACTAAGTCTGCATCAGAGATCGGGTAAGGGGGTTCATTTGACTCGGGGAGAAGGTGTTAGGCACTCCCCAAGTCCCGTGAAAGTCACGGTTGCGTACTCAATTTAATCGGCTTTTAGAATATTCGAATTAAGGTAAAATAAACACAACAAAGAAAAATAAACACACAAGAGGCTCGAGGTCGTCCCTACCTAATAAAAGAAAAAAATGAAAAATGAAAATAAAATAAAAATACTACGAGTTCTACTTTCGACCTCCAAATACAAATACTACGGGGCATACCCCGGATAAATATATACAAAGTCTACGGGGCATTTCTCCTGCAAATGAACTAAAGGGAACGACCTCTCGCCCCGAACTAAATAAATAAAAAGACCTAAAGTTTGCCTACCCAAATGTTGACGGCCTAAACATGCTCCTAGCGATCGAAGTAATAAAGTAGCCAACATGTAATATTCAAATTTCAATTCTGCTCCTTTAAATCCCGATCCCACGTCCATTAATAGAATAAAATCAAACAAGAAATTAATCAAAGCATTCTTAAGTTCAAATCACTTCCATGCCTTCAAAATAGTGTCGTCTTCAATTTCAACTTTTAACTAAACCCATAACCCAAATTCAATTCGTTTCTTATATTCTCAATTAAAGAATAAGTGACTCCAAAGCACAATAACTGTTCTTCCAAGAAAATATAAACATACAAATTAAGCCACAAAACCAGTTTGCAAAGTCAAGCAATCTGCATCAAAGTTATAACATAAAAATGCACAAGGAAAAAAAGGAAGAAAGAGGATTAGACCTTTAATTGTAATTTTATTCTGAGAAATTGGATTGAATCCAAACTGAACCAGGAATAAGAAAACTCGACCAAGGCCAGCGGACTGAAACTCGCCGACGAACTCGAACTCAGCTTAACCTCAGTCGAACTCCGTAACTTTTTGCAGCAAAAAAGAAATAAACATAAACTCAAAATGATCCAAAAGAAACGAACAGCAGGCGGCAACCAAATTGAATGAACGACAACTAGAATTCGAACATAATAGTTCATTGCTTCCAATAGATTTGAATAGGGTTGAACGAACGACAACCTCAACGAACGAGCTCATTGTTGAGCTCCCCAATCCAACTCATTAATGGCCAAAATTAGTTCAACAATCTGAGCTTCTATGAGTTAAAGGATTCGAAAGGTGTAGAACTAGAAATAGAAGATTTTTAATTGCGAAATTGGAGTTTAATAGGGGAAGGTGGTGTGGCGGTTTGGTCTTGGAATCGGGGGTTCCGGCGAGCTGGGGTTCTTTGGTTTTGAAGCAGAAGAGAGCCGATGGAGGGGAATTTTCGGTGGTTCTCGGTTGTGTTGTTTTTGTGGTTCAAGATAGAAGATGAAGATAGGGTTTCTATAATTGGCTATTTTATATGAAGGTGGGGAGGGATGATGGCCATTGGATTAGAAGGAAATAGATGGCTAGGATTAAATCTTGCACATAAATGGGCTAATGGGTTGGGAAGAATGGGCTAAGAATAATTGGGTTTAAGTTAAAAGAAATGGACTCACACCTTTGGGCCTACAAATTTTCTTGTTGGACAAAGACAAACTCAAAAATCCTACCAAAATATTAATTAAACTTAGTTAAGTAAATAAACAAAATTTTAAAATGAAACTACTTTTTTTTTATTTTTAAATGTTATAATAATAAAGTAAAAAGTAAAGAAAATAGACTAAAGTCATGATAAAATTAATATACCATGAATAAAAATATACTACTTGATCTTAAACTAAAGATAAAAATATAGAAAAGCGATAAACACAATAAATAAAACTATTTTATGTTTTTTTATGTCTTAGGACTAAAAGTAAAAAGATTAAAATTATATTAAATTAAAGTCAAGTAAATATTTTAAAAAATATTAAAATACTAAAACTAACTTTAAAATTTGCGCGGGCGTGCTTACAGCTGCCCCTCTTTGCTTGGAAACACGAAGAGTTTTCGTAGCAAAGAACAATAAGCAACGTGATTGATTTATGACCCGACGCTTATTCAAAAGAAAATAAAGGTGGCTAAAAAGATTGTGACCGAGCTCTGGTATCTGAGCTGCCTACATATCCTTGTCTATAAAGGAATCAGGCCACGTATAGTTCAGAAGTGAGAAGGATGATGGAGTACCGAGGTGGAGAGTCGAGTGAAGTGTCGTCGAGGTTCTGGTCCGCGGTTCCTGCGATTACATCAAAAATAAAAGAAAAATACAAGATCCTATCTACTTCTTGTATTGAATCTTCCTTGAATCTCTATTTGATCTTCAACATGAGACTGAAAAGTGGACCATGTTCTTCAGGCGGGCTCCTGATGCTTCTTAAATTTGCGAATTCAAGTAAGTATGAAATGAATTCCCTTGTTCTCCAGGTGGACGCCTGATTACCAATAACTTAAATTGTATTCCCTCGTTATCCAGGTGGGTTCCTGATTACCAACAACTTAAACTGTATTCCCTTGTTATCCAGGTGGGCGCCTGATTACCAAAACTCAAAACTGTATTCCCTAGTTATCCAGGTGGGTTCCTGATTACCAGAAACTTGAATTGTATTTCCTCGTTATCCAGGAGGGCGCCTGATTACTAAAACTTGAATTGTATTCCCTTGTTATCCAGGTGGGCGCCTGATATTGCAACAAAATAGACAAAACAAAAGAAATTTTCTACCCCAGTTTGGGATCTGGGCATATTTGTGATTGTTAATCGGATCATGTTACGTACAGAGCTCTAAGAATTTAAAAGCTAAATCCCATTATCTAGGAGGGCCCTGAAAACTTCTAATTAAATCTCATCTTAAGACTGATAACTTTAAGTCTAAATTATATTTTCTAAAGGGGGAATTTACGCTAAAACTTAAAACTAAATCCCATTATCCAGGAAGATCCTGAAAATTTTAAATTAAATCTCATTATCCAGGAGGGTCCTGAAAATTTTAAATTAAATCCCATTATCCAGGAGGGTCCTGAAAATTTAAAAACTAAATATCATTGTCCAGGAGGGTCCTGAAAATTTTAAAACTAAATCCCATTATCCAGAAGGGTCCCGAGAATTTAAAAACTAAATTACATTATCCAGGAGGGACCTGAAAATTTAAAAACTAAATCCTATTATCCATGAGGGTCCTGAAAATTTAAAAACTAAATTCTATTATCCAGGAGGATCCTGAAAATTTAAAAACTAAATCTCATTATCCATGAGGGTCCTGAGAATTTAAAAACTAAATCCCATTGTCTAGGAGGGTCCTGAAAATTTAAAATTAAATCTCATTATCCAGAAGGGTCCAGAAAATTTAAAAACTAAATCCCATTATCCAGAAGTGTCCTGAAAATTTTAAATTAAATCTCATTATCTAAGAGGGTCCTGAAAATTTAAAAACTAAATCCCATTGTCCTGGAGGGTCCTAAAAATTTAAAAACTAAATCCCATTATCTAGGAGGGTCCTGAGAATTTAAAAACTAAATCCCATTCCAGGAGGGTTTTGAAAATTTAAAAACTAAATCCCATTATCCATGAGGGTCCTGAAAATTTAAAAACTAAATCCCATTATCCAGGAGGGTCCTGAGAATTTAAAAACTAAATCTGATTGTCCAGGAGGGTCCTGAAAATTTAAAATTAAATCCCATTATCCAGGAGGGTCCTGAGAATTTAAAAACTAAATCCCATTGTGCAGAAGGGTCCTGAAAATTTAAAAACTAAATCCCATTATCGAGGAGGGTCCAAAGAATTTAAAAACTAAATCCCATTATCCAGGAGGATACTAAAAATTTTAAAACTAATTCCCATTGTCCAGATGGGTCTCGAAAATTTAAAATTAAATCACATTATCTAGAAGGGTCCTGAGAATTTAAAAACTAAATCCCATTGTCCAGGAGGGTCCTGAAAATTTTAAATTAAATCCCATTATCCAGGAGGGTCCTGAAAAAATTAAAAACTAAATCATATTATCCAGGAGGGTCCTGAAAATTTAAAAATTAAATCCCATTATCCAGGAGGTTAATGAAAATTTAAAACTAAATCTCATTATCCAGGAGGGTCGTAAAAATTTAAAAACTAAATCCCATTATCCAGAAGGGTCCTGAGAAATTAAAAACTAAATCCCATTATCCAAGAGGGTCCTGAAAATTTAAAAACTAAATCCCATTATCCATGAGGGTCCTAAGAATTTAAAAACTAAACCCCATTATCCAGGAGGGTCCTGAAAATTTTAAATTAAATATCATTATCCAGGAGGGTCCTTAGAATTTATAAACTAAATCTCATTATCCAGGAGGGTCCTAAAAATTTAAAAACTAAATCCCATTATCCAGGAGGGTCCTGAAAATTTAAAAACTAAATCCCATTATCCAGGAGAGTCCTGAGAATTTAAAAACTAAATCTCATTGTCTAGGAGGGTCCTGAAAATTTAAAATTAAATCCCATTATCCAGGAGGGTCCTGAGAATTTAAAAACTAAATCACATTATCCAGGAGGGTCCTGAAAATTTAAAAACTAAATCCCATTATCTAAGAGGGTCCTGAAAATTTAAAATCTAAATCTCATTATCCAGGAGGGTCCTGAGAATTTAGAAACTAAATCCCACTATCTAGGAGGGTCCTGAAAATTTAAAATCTAAATCCTATTATCTAGGAGGTTCCTGAAAATTTAGAAACTAAATCCCATTATCTAGGAGAGTCCTGAAAATTTAAAATCTAAATCCTATTATCTAGGAGGTTCCTGAAAATTTAGAAACTAAATCCCATTATCTAGGAGGGTCCTGAAAATTTAAAAACTAAATCCCATTATCTAGGAGGGTCCTGAAAATTTTAAAATAAATCTCATTATCTAGGAAGGTCCAAAAAAATTTAAAAACTAAATTCAATTATCTAGGAAGGTTTTGAAAATTTAAAAACTAAATCTCATTATCCAGGAGGGTCCTAAAAATTTAAAAACTAAATGCCATTATCCAGGAGGGTCCTGAGAAATTAAAAACTAAATCTCATTATCCAAGAGAGTCCTGAAAATTTAAAAAATAAATTCCATTATCCATGAGGGTCCTGAAAATTTAAAAACTAAACCCCATTATCCAGGAGGGTCCTGAAATTTTAAATTAAATCCCATTCTCTAGGAGGGTCCTTAGAATTTAAAAACTAAATCACATTGTCCAGGAGGGTCCTAAAAATTTAAAAACTAAATCCCATTATCCATGAGGGTCCTGAAAATTTAAAAACTAAATCTCATTATCCAGGAGAGTCCTGAGAATTTAAAAACTAAATCTCATTGTCTAGGAGGGTCCTGAAAATTTAAAATTAAATCCCATTATCCAGGAGGGTCCTGAGAATTTAAAAACTAAATTCTATTATCCAGGAGGGTCCTGAAAATTTAAAAACTAAATCCCATTATCCAGGAGAGTCCTGAGAATTTAAAAACAAAATCCCATTATCCAGGAGGATCCTAAAAATTTAAACACTAAATCTCATTATCTAGGAGGGTCCTGAGAATTTAAAAACTAAATCCCATTATCTAAGAGGGTCCTGAAAATTTAAAATCTAAATCCCATTATCCAGGAGAGTCCTGAGAATTTAGAAACTAAATCTCATTGTCCTGGAGGGTCCTGAAAATTTAAAAACTAAATCCCATTATCTAGGAGGGTCCTGAAAATAATAAAATAAATCTCACTATCTAGGAGGGTCCAAAAAAATTTAAAAACTAAATTCAATTATCTAGGAAGGTTTTGAAAATTTAAAAACTAAATCTCATTATCCAGGAGGGTTCTGACAATTTAAAAACTAAATCCCATTATCCAGGAGGGTCCTGAGAACTTAAAAACTAAATCCCATTGTCCATGAGGGTCCTGAAAATTTAAAAACAAAATCCCATTATCAAGGAGGGTCTGGAGAATTTAAAAACTATATCCCATTATCTAGGAGGGTTCTGAAAATTTAAAAACTTAATCCCATTGTCCAAAAGGGTCCTGAAAATTTTAAATTAAATCACATTATCCAGGAGGGTCCTGAGAATTTAAAAACTAAATCCCATTGTCCAGGAGGATCCTAAAAATTTAAAAAACTAAATCTCATTATCTAGGAGGGTCCTGAAAATTTAAAAAACTAAATCCCATTATCCAGAAGGGTTCTGAAAATTTAAAAACTAAATCTCATTATCCAGGAGGGTCCTGAAAATTTAAAAACTAAATCCAATTATCCAGGAGGGTCCTGAGAATTTAGAAACTAAATCTTTAAAAACTTAATCCCATTGTCCAAAAGGGTCCTGAAAATTTTAAATTAAATTACATTATCCAAGAGGGTCATGAGAATTTAAAAACTAAATCCCACTGTCCAGGAGGATCCTAAAAATTTAAAAAACTAAATCTCATTATCTAGGAGGGTCCTGAAAATTTAAAAAACTAAATCTCATTATCCAGGAGGGTTCTGAAAATTTAAAAACTAAATCTCATTATCCAGGAGGGTCCTGAAAGTTTAAAAACTAAATCCAATTATCCAGGAGGGTCCTGAGAATTTAGAAACTAAATCTCATTGTCCAGGAGGGTCCTGAAAATTTTAAATTACATCTCATTATCTAGGAGGGTCCTAAAAAATTTAAAAACTAAATCCCATTATCCAAGAAGGTATTGAAAATTTAAAAACTAAATACCATTATCCAGGAGGGTCCTAAAAATTTAAAAACTAAATCCCATTATCCAGGAGAGTCCTGTAAATTTAAAAACTAAATCCCATTATCTAGGAGGGTGCTGAAAAATTTAAATTAAATCTCATTATCCAGGAGGGTCATGAGAATTTAAAAACTAAATCCTATTGTCCAGGAGAGTCCTGAAAATTTAAAAACTAAATCTCATTATCCAGGAGGGTCCTGAAAATTTAAAAACTAAATCCCATTATCCAGGAGGGTCCTGAAAATATTAAAACTAAATCTCATTATCCAGGAGGGTCCTGAGAATTTAAAAACTAAATCCCATTGTCCAGAAGGGTCCTGAAAATTTAAAAACTAAATCCCATTATCCAGGAGGGTCCTAAGAATTTAGAAACTAAATCTCATCGTTCAGGAGGGAACTGAAAATTTAAAAACTAAATCCCATTATCTAGTAGGGTTCTGAGAATTTAGTAACTAAATCCCATTATCTAGGAGGGTCCTGAAAATTTAAAAACTAAATCCCATTATATAGGAGGGTCCTGAAAATTTTAAATTAAATCCCATTATCCAGGAGGGTCCTAAAAAATTTAAAAACTAAATCTCATTATTCAGGAGGGTCCGGAAAGATTAAAAACTAAATTCCATTATCCAGGAGGGTCCTGAGAATTTAAAAACTAAATCTCTTTATCCATGAGGGTCCTGAAAATTTAAAACTAAATCCCATTATCCAGTAGGGTCTTGAAAATTTAAAAACTAAATCTCATTATCCAGGGGGATCCTGAAAATTTAAAAACTAAATCCCAATAGCCAGGAGGGGCCTAAAAATTTAAAAACTAAATCCCATTATCCAGGAGGGTCCTAAAATTTTTAAATTACATCCCATTATCCAGGAGTGTTCTCAGAATTTAAAAACAAAATCCTATTGTCCAGGAGGGTCCTGAAAATTTAAAAACTAAATCTCATTATCCAGGAGAGTCCTGAAAATGTAAAAACTAAATCCCATTATCCAGGAGAGTTTTGAGAATTTAAAAACTAAATCTCATTATCCAGGAGGGTCCTGAAAATTAAAAAACTAAATCCCATTATCCAGGAGGGTCCTAAAAATTTAAAAACTAAATTCCATTATCCAGGAGGGTCCTAAAATTTTTAAATTAAATCCCATTATCCATGAGGGTCCTCAGAATTTATAAACTAAATCCCATTGTCCAGGAGGGTCCTGAAAATTTAAAAATTAAATCTCATTATCCAGGAGGGTCCTGAAAATGTAAAAACTAAATCCCATTATCCAGGAGAGTCCTGAGAATTTAAAAACTATATCCCATTGTCCAGGAGGGTCATGAAAAGTTTAAATTAAATCTCATTATCCAAGAGGGTCCTGAGAATTTAAAAACTAAATCTCATTATCCAGGAGGGTCCTGAGAATTTAAAAACTAAATCCCATTGTCCAGGAGGGTCCTGAAAATTTAAAATTAAATCACATTATCCAGGAGGGTCCTTAAAATTTAAAAACTAAATCCCATTATCCAGGAGGGTTCTGAGAATTTAAAAACAAAATCCCATTATCCAGGAGGGTCCTGAAAAATTTAAATTAAATCCCATTATCCAGGAGGGTCCTGAGAATTTAAAAACTAAATCCCATTGTCCAGGAGGGTCCTGAAAATCTAAAAACTAAATCCCATTATACAAGAGGGTCTTGAGAATTTGGAAACAAAATCTCATTGTCCAGGAGGGTCCTGAAAATTTAAAAACTAAATCCCATTATCTAGGAGGGTCCTGAAAATTTTAAATTACATTCCATTATCTAGGAGGGTCCTAAAAAATTTAAAAGCTAAATCTCATTATCCAGGAGGATCCTGAAAATTTAAAAACTAAATCCCATTATCCAGGTGGGTCCTGAAAATTTAAAACTAAATCTCATTATCTAGGAGGGTTCTGAAAATTTAAAAACTATATCCCATTGTCCAGGAGGGTCCTGAAAATTTAAAATTAAATCCTATTATCCAGGAGGGTCCTCAAAATTTAAAAACTAAATCTCATTGTCCAGGAGGGTCCTGAAAATTTAAAAACTAAATCCCATTATCCAGGAGGGTCCTGAGAATTTAAAAACTAAATCTCATTGTCTAGGAGGGTCCTGAAAATTTAAAAACTAAATCCCATTATCTAGGAGGGTCCTGAGACTTTAAAAACTAAATCCCATTATCCAGGAAGGTCCTGAAAATTTAAAAACTAAATCTCATTATCCCAGAGGGTCCTAAAAATTTTAAATTAAATCCCATTATCCAGGAGGGTCCTGAGAATTTAAAAACTAAATCCCATTGTCCAGGAAGATCATGAAAATTTAAAAACTAAATGCCATTATCCAGGAGGGTCCTGAGACTTTAAAACTAAATCCCATTATCCAGAAGGATCCTGAAAATTTTAAATTAAATCTCATCGTAGGAGTGATAACTTTAAAGCTAAATTATATTTTCTAAATGGAGAACTTACGCTAAAACTTAAAATTAAATCTCATTATCTAGGAGGGTCCTGAAAATTTAGAAACTAAATCCCATTATCCAAGAGGGTCCTAAAAAATTTAAAAACTAAATCCCATTATGCAGGAGGGTCCTGAAAGTTTAAAAACTAAATTCCATTATCCAGGAGGGTCCTGAGAATTTAAAAACTAAATCCCATTATCCAGGAGGGTTCTGAAAATTTTAAATTAAATCCCATTATCCAGGAGAGTCCTGAGAATTTAAAAACTAAATCTCATTATCCAGGAGGGTCCTAAAAATTTAAAACTAAATCCCATTATCCAGTAGGGTCTTGAAAATTTAAAAACTAAATCCCATTATCCAGGAGTGTCTTGAGAATTTAAAAACTAAATCTCATTATCCAGGAGGGTCCTGAAAATTTAAAACTAAATCCCAATATCCAGGAGGGGCCTAAAAATTTAAAAACTAAATCCCATTATCCAGGAGGGTCCTAAAATTTTTAAATTAAATCACATTATCCAGGAGGGTTCTCAGAATTTAAAAACAAAATCCCATTGTCCAGGAGGGTCCTGAAAATTTAAAAACTAAATCTCATTATCCAGGAGGGTCCTGAAAATGTAAAAACTAAATCCCATTATCCAGGAGAGTCCTGAGAATTTAATGACTAAATCTCATTATCCAGGAGGGTCCTGAAAATTTAAAACTAAATCCCATTATCCAGTAGGGTCTTGAAAATTTAAAAACTAAATCCCATTATCCAGGAGGGTCTTGAGAATTTAAAAACTAAATCTCATTATCCTGGAGGGTCCTGAAAATTTAAAAACTAAATCCTAATATCCAGGAGGGGCCTAAAAATTTAAAAACTAAATCCCATTATCCAGGAGGGTCCAAAAATTTTTAAATTAAATCACATTATCCAGGAGGGTTCTCAGAATTTAAAAACAAAATCCCATTGTCCAGGAGGGTCCTGAAAATTTAAAAACTAAATCTCTTTATCCAGGAGGGTCCTGAAAATGTAAAAACTAAATCCCATTATCCAGGAGAGTCCTGAGAATTTAAAGACTAAATCTCATTATCCAGGAGGGTCCTGAAAATTTAAAAACTAAATCTCATTATCTAGGAGAGTCCTAAAAATTTAAAAACTAAATTTCATTATCCAGAAGGGTCCTAAAATTTTTAAATTAAATCCCATTATCCATGAGGGTCCTCAGAATTTAAAAACTAAATCCCATTGCCCAGGAGGGTCCTGAAAATTTAAAAACTAAATCTCATTATCCAGGAGGGTCCTGAAAATGTAAAAACTAAATCCCATTATCCAGGAGAGTCCTGAGAATTTAAAAACTATATCCCATTGTCCAGGAGGGTCCTGAAAAGTTTAAATTAAATCTCATTATCCAAAAGGGTCCTGAGAATTTAAAAACTAAATCCTATTATCCAGGAGGGTCCTGAGAATTTAAAAACTAAATCCCATTGTCCAGGAGGGTCCTGAAAATTTAAAATTAAATCACATTATCCAGGAGGGTCCTTAAAATTTAAAAACTAAATCACATTATCCAGGAGGGTCCTGAGAATTTAAAAACTAAATCCCATTATCCAGGAGGGTCCTGAAAAATTTAAATTAAATCCCATTATCCAGGAGGGTCCTGAGAATTTAAAAACTAAATCTCATTGTCCAGGAGGGTCCTGAAAATTTAAAATCTAAATCTCATTATACAAGAGGGTCCTGAGAATTTGGAAACTAAATCCCATTGTCCAAAAGGGTCCTGAAAATTTAAAAACTAAATCTCATTATCTAGGAGGGTCCTGAAAATTTTAAATTAAATCTCATTATCCAGGAGGGTCCCAAAAAATTTAAAAACTAAATCCCATTATTCAGGAGGGTCCTGAAAGATTAAAAACTAAATTCCATTATCCAGGAGGGTCCTGAGAATTTGAAAACTAAATCCCATTATCCAGGAGGGTTCTGAAAATTTTAAATTAAATCCCATTATCCAGGAGGGTCCTGAGAATTTAAAAACTAAATCTCATTATCCAGGAGGGTCCTGAAAATTTAAAACTAAATCCCATTATCCAGTAGGGTCTTGAAAATTTAAAAACTAAATCCCATTATCAAGGAAAGTCCTGAGAATTTTAAAACTATATCCCATTGTCCAGAAGAGTCCTGAGAATTTAAAAACTATATCCCATTGTCCAGGAGAGTCCTGAAATGTTTAAATTAAATCTCATTATCCAAGAGGGTTCTGAGAATTTAAAAACTAAATCCCATTATCCAGGAGGGTCCTGAAAATTTAAAAACTAAATCCCATTGTCCAGAAGGGTCCTGAAAATTTAAAATTAAATCACATTATCCAGGAGGGTCCTTAAAATTTAAAAACTAAATCCCATTATCCAGGAGGGTCCTGAGAATTTAAAAACTAAATCCCATTATGCAGGAGGGTCCTGAAAAATTTAAATTAAATCCCATTATCCAGGAGGGTCCTGAGAATTTAAAAACTAAATCCCATTGTCCAAAAGGGTCCTGAGAATTTGGAAACTAAATCCCATTGTCCAGGAGTGTCCTGAAAATTTAAAAACTAAATCCCATTATCCAGGAGGGTCCTGAAAAATTTAAAAACTAAATCCCATTATTCAGGAGGGTCCTAAAAGATTAAAAACTAAATTCCATTATCCAGGAGGGTCCTGAGAATTTGAAAACTAAATCCCATTATCCAGATTATCCAGGAGGGTCCTGAGAATTTAAAAACTAAATCTCATTATCCAGGAGGGTCATGAAAATTTAAAACTAAATCCCATTATCCAGTAGGGTCTTGAAAATTTAAAAACTAAATCCCATTATCTAGGAGTGTCTTGAGAATTTAAAAACTAAATCTCATTATCCAGGAGGGTCCTGAAAATTTAAAAACTAAATCCCAATATCCTGGAGGGGCCTAAAAATTTAAAAACTAAATCCCATTATCCAGGAGGGTCCTAAAATTTTTAAATTAAATCCCATTATCCAGGAGGGTTCTCAGAATTTAAAAACAAAATCCCATTGTCCAGGAGGGTCCTGAAAATTTAAAAACTAAATCTCATTATCCAGGAGGGTCCTGAAAATGTAAAAACTAAATCCCATTATCCAGGAGAGTCCTGAAAATTTAAAAACTAAATCTCATTATCCAGGAGAGTCCTGAAAATTTAAAAACTAAATCCCATTATCCAGGAGGGTCCTAAAAATTTAAAAACTAAATTCCATTATCCAGGAGGGTCCTAAAAATTTTAAATTAAATCCCATTATCCATGAGGGTCCTCAGAATTTAAAAACTAAATCCCATTGTCCAGGAGGGTCCTGAAAATTTAAAAACTAAATCTCATCATCCAGGAGGGTCCTGAAAATATAAAAACTAAATCCCATTATCCAGGAGAGTCCTGAGAATTTAAAAACTATATCCCATTGTCCAGGAGGGTCTTGAAAAGTTTAAATTAAATCTCATTATCCAAGAGGGTCCTGAGAATTTAAAAACTAAATCCCATTATCCAGGAGGGTCCTGAGAATTTAAAAACTAAATCCCATTGTCCGGGAGGGTCCTAAAAATTTAAAATTAAATCACATTATCCAGGAGGGTCCTTAAAATTTAAAAACTAAATTCCATTATCCAGGAGGGTCCTGAGAATTTAAAAACTAAATCCCATTATCCAGGAGGGTCCTGAAAAATTTAAATTAAATCCCATTATCCAGGAGGGTCCTGGGAATTTGAAAACTAAATCCCATTGTCCAGGAGGGTCCTGAAAATTTAAAAACTAAATCCCATTATATAAGAGGGTCCTGAGAATTTGGAAACTAAATCCCATTGTCCAGGAGGGCCCTGAAAATTTAAAAACTAAATCCCATTATCTAGGAGGGTCCTGAAAATTTTAAATTACATCCCATTATCTAGGAGGGTCCTAAAAAATTTAAAAACTAAATCTCATTATCTAGGAGGGTCCTGAAAATTTAAAAACTAAATCCCATTATCCAGGAGGGTCCTGAAAATTTAAAACTAAATCCCATTATCCAGGAGGGTCATGAAAATTTAAAACTAAATCCCATTATCCAGTAGGGTCTTGAAAATTTAAAAACTAAATCCCATTATCTAGGAGTGTCTTGAGAATTTAAAAACTAAATCTCATTATCCAGGAGGGTCCTGAAAATTTAAAAACTAAATCCCAATATCCTGGAGGGGCCTAAAAATTTAAAAACTAAATCCCATTATCCAGGAGGGTCCTAAAATTTTTAAATTAAATCCCATTATCCAGGAGGGTTCTCAGAATTTAAAAACAAAATCCCATTGTCCAGGAGGGTCCTGAAAATTTAAAAACTAAATCTCATTATCCAGGAGGGTCCTCAAAATGTAAAAACTAAATCCCATTATCCAGGAGAGTCCTGAAAATTTAAAAACTAAATCTCATTATCCAGGAGAGTCCTGAAAATTTAAAAACTAAATCCCATTATCCAGGAGGGTCCTAAAAATTTAAAAACTAAATTCCATTATCCAGGAGGGTCCTAAAAATTTTAAATTAAATCCCATTATCCATGAGGGTCCTCAGAATTTAAAAACTAAATCCCATTGTGCAGGAGGGTCCTGAAAATTTAAAAACTAAATCTCATCATCCAGGAGGGTCCTGAAAATATAAAAACTAAATCCCATTATCCAAGAGAGTCCTGAGAATTTAAAAACTATATCCCATTGTCCAGGAGGGTCTTGAAAAGTTTAAATTAAATCTCATTATCCAAGAGGGTCCTGAGAATTTAAAAACTAAATCTCATTATCCAGGAGGGTCCTGAGAATTTAAAAACTAAATCCCATTGTCCGGGAGGGTCCTAAAAATTTAAAATTAAATCACATTATCCAGGAGGGTCCTTAAAATTTAAAAACTAAATTCCATTATCCAGGAGGGTCCTGAGAATTTAAAAACTAAATCCCATTATCCAGGAGGGTCCTGAAAAATTTAAATTAAATCCCATTATCCAGGAGGGTCCTGGGAATTTGAAAACTAAATCCCATTGTCCAGGAGGGTCCTGAAAATTTAAAAACTAAATCCCATTATATAAGAGGGTCCTGAGAATTTGGAAACTAAATCCCATTGTCCAGGAGGGCCCTGAAAATTTAAAAACTAAATCCTATTATCTAGGAGGGTCCTGAAAATTTTAAATTACATCCCATTATCTAGGAGGGTCCTAAAAAATTTAAAAACTAAATCTCATTATCTAGGAGGGTCCTGAAAATTTAAAAACTAAATCCCATTATCCAGGAGGGTCCTGAAAATTTAAAACTAAATCCCATTATCCAGGAGGGTCCTGAGAATTTAAAAACTATATCCCATTGTCCAAGAGGGTCCTGAAAATATAAAATTAAATCCCATTATCCAGGAGGGTCCTCAGAATTTAAAAACTAAATCTCATTGTCCAGGAGGGTCCTGAAAATTTTAAATTAAATCCCATTATCCAGGAGGGTCCTGAGAATTTAAAAACTAAATCCCATTGTCCAGGAAGATCATTAAAATTTAAAAACTAAATCCTATTATCCAGAAGGGTCCTGAGACTTTAAAACTAAATCCCATTATCCAGGAGGATCCTGAAAATTTTAAATTAAATCTCATCGTAGGAGTGATAACTTTAAAGCTAAACTATATTTTCTAAATGGAGAACTTACGCTAAAACTTAAAATTAAATCTCATTATCCAGGAGGGTCCTGAAAATTTTAAATTAAATCTCATTATCTAGGAGGGTCCTGAGAATTTAAAAACTAACCCATTATCTAGGAGTGTCCTGAAAATTTAAAAACTAAATCCCATTGTCCAGGAGGGTCCTGAAAATTTAAAACTAAATCCCATTATCCAGGAGGGTCCTTAAAATTTTAAATTAAATCCCATTATCCAGGAGGGTCTTGAAAATTTTAAATTAAATCCCATTATCCAGGAGGGTCCTGAGAATTTTAAAAACTAAATCCCATTAGCCAGGAGGGTCCTGAAAATTTAAAAACTTATTCCCATTATCCAGGAGGGTTCTGAAAATTTTAAATTAAATACCATTATCCAGGAGGGTTCTGAGAACTGAGAACGAACTTACCTGAGCCATGCTTTCATCTTTGAGGATTCTGAATAGAATTTCTTGCTCCCTGAACCATGCTTTCCCATGGGAGGTCCCTGTGGATTTAAAAATTTTCTTGCCCCTGTTTCAGACAAATAAAATCTTGTTAGTTTGAAAACGTGATGGTTAGTTTGTGGCATCCTTGCTGAGTGTCTGCTTCCGCCACTGCTATGCTTCATTCTGATTAGCTGCTTCGGGTTGGTAAGAAGTTGTTTGACCTTTTGATTGGAACTGGACCACAAAACCTCTGCATGACCTGAATCTCTCACACTCACTTGTTGCATTGCGTTTTCATTTTGAAAGTTGTTGAATCCTTGTATTTTCTCAAAATTCAAGATTCACTTGATTGCCTGAACTTCAGCTATCACCATACTGCTTATTCTAAATCAAGTCAATTGTGATGTGCCTGGACTGCTCCGCTTTGTGCAATTTAGAAGCTGGTAGTAAGCTTTGAAATCCTTTCCTGCTTGTTCAACAAGGGCTGACTCAAAAGAGACCCATAAAGATAGACTCAAAGAGCAAAGTGAAATAATTTTTGACAAAAGGAACAAAGGAAAATTTTGAGCACAGATCACTATATGAAGAAGAATGAGAAAAGAAGACTTATCTGAGGGAAGCAGTCAGCTCCAATGATCATGACATGCATTTCGGATTGATCAGCCTAATCCGTCCAACCAATCATATTTTCAGTTCATGTCCTGTCTTCATACTTCAAAACCGGGCTTTCACTGATCCAATTTCTCTGTAAAGTCGTGAGCCTCATTCGACTTGTAGCGTCCCGAAGGATTTTCACCAACAAGCCTCTCTCATTTGTTCATATCTCAACTCACCATCGCCTTATGGTGCCCGCGAGGGTTTTCACCAATAAGACTCTCTCATTTTAAATTTTCTCTCATCTCACCATTGCCTTACGGTGCCGGTCAAGGTTTTCACCAATAAGACTCTCTCATTTATTCAATTTTCCTTTGTGCCCATGATCAAAGTGTTACCCATGATGTAAATCATACCTCTATCTTGCTTGACGTAGCATTATCAAAGATTGATTGGAAGGTCTTTCTTTGGACCGTAATATAGGCTTTTGAACAGGGTTAGAAATAAAGGGTGCATGAAGGCTCAAACTAACTTAAGATGAAAAGGGGTCAAAATTACAACTTTTGGAATCAGATCTTTTCAAAACCAAAACTTCTGCCCCAGTTTCTTTGGGTCCGGGGAGTTTTTATTTTTATTTTGATGGGACCGAACCGTGAGGCTGCATACGTATCCTTAAAAGGAATCAGGTCGAACGTAGTTCAAAAAGAAAGTTGTTTGTTTTTGTTTCCCTTTTTCTTTTCTTTTTCTTTTCTTTTTTTCTTTTTCTTCTTTCCTTTTCCTTCTTTTCTTCCTTTTTTTTCTTTTTTTTTTGTTTTTCTTATTTTCACTCATTCATCATCATTTTTTTCATTCTCTACTTCTGCTACTGATTCCAAAAGAGAGGTATGAAAGAAAATAAATAAAGCTCAAAAGGGGTAACAAAGGATGAAAGTGTCTGGGTAGCGGAACAAAATGCCTTCGTCATTTCAACTTTGAATATGCCAAGTACAAAATACAACTGAAGGTAAGCGAAGAATTCATACATAATACCTCTTAACTGCATCAGAATTGATAGTCATATCTACACATTTACCTTTTATGTCTGTTAAATACAAAGCACCATTGGGCAACACTCTTGTCACAACGAATGGCCCCTGCCAGTTTGGGGCGAACTTGCCTTTGGCTTCCACCTGATGAGGAAGGATGCGTTTCAATACCATCTGGCCCACTTCGAATTTCCGAGGATGCACCTTTTTGTTGTATGCTCTTGCCATTCTTTTCTGATACAATTGACCATGACATACTGTAGCCAATCTTTTCTCATTAATCAAACTCAACTACTCTAGCCGGGTTTTGACCCACTCATCATCATCAATTTCAGCTTCTGCGACGATCCGAAGGGATGGAATCTCAACTTCTGCAGGTATAAGTGCCTCAGTTCCATATACTAGCAAATAAGGAGTTGCACCTACTGAAGTGCGAACAATAGTGCGATAACCCAGTAAGGCAAAAGGCAACTTTTCATGCCACTGCCTAGAACCTTGAACCATCTTACAAAGTATCTTCTTTATGTTCTTGTTAGCAGCCTCAACCGCACCATTTGCCTTAGGGCGATACGGAGTGGAGTTTCGATGCATAATCTTAAACTGTTGGCATACCTCTTTCATCAAATGACTGTTGAGATTAGCAGCATTGTCTGTGATGATCACCTTGGGAATTCCGAACCGACAAATGATATTTGAATGAACAAAATCCATCACTACCTTCTTGGTCACGGACTTGAAAGTTACAACTTCGACCCACTTGGTAAAGTAATCAATGGCCACCAGAATAAACTTGTGCCCATTTGACGCTGCCGGCTCAATTGGTCCAATAACATCCATGCCCCAAGCAACAAAGGGCCAAGGTGCAGACATTGTGTGTAACTCAGATGGGGGAGAATGAATCAAATCACCGTGTACCTGGCATTGATGACACTTGCGAACAAAACTGATACAATCTCGTTCCATGGTGAGCCAATAATAACCTGCTTAAAGTATCTTCTTTGCCAAGACATACCCGTTCATATGCGGCCTGCAAACTCCAGAATGCACTTCGGCCATGATAATTGAAGTTTTTTTAGCATCTATGCACCTCAGAAGTCCTAAATCCAGAGTCCTCTTGTACAAGATTCCTCCACTCAAGAAAAATCCACTAGCCAGACGTTAAATGGTTCTCTTTTGGTCACCTATAGCATGTATTGGATATACCCCCGACCTGATGTATTCATTTATATCGTAGAACCAAGGTTCGCCATCGATTTCCTCTTCCACCACATTACAATAAGCATGTTGATCATGAACTTGGATATGCACGGGGTCAACATAAGCCTTGTCCGGATGATGTAACATTGACGCCAGAGTAGTCAAGGCATCAACAATCTCATTATGAATCCGGGGAATATGTCTAAATTCAACCGACCTGAATCATTGACAAAGATCATGCAGGCACTGTCGGTACGGTATGAGCTTCAAATCTCGAGTCTCCCATTCTCCTTGAATCTGGTGAACCAACAAATCTGAATCTCCCAGAACAAGTATTTCCTGGACTCCCATGTCTATAGCTAACCTCAAACCTAGAATGCATGCTTCGTACTCAACCATGTTATTGGTGCAATAAAATCGAAGCTGGGCTGTTATAGGGTAGTATTGCCCTGTTTCAGAGATAAGCACAGCCCCTATTCCGACCCCTTTCATGTTAGCAGCTCCATCAAAGAAGAGTTTCCAACCTGGCTTTTCATTATGGTCAACCTCGTCAACACACATGACCTCTTCATCAGGAAAATAAGTCTTCAGTGGCTCATATTCATCATCCACCGGATTCTCGATCAAGTGGTCGGCCAAGGCTTGGGCTTTCATCGCGGTCCGAGAGTCACATAGATGATGTCAAACTCTGTAAGCAAAATCTGCCACTTTGCAAGTCTTCTTGTGGGCATAGGCTTCTGAAAGATATACTTTAGAGGATCCATACGAGAAATGAGGTAAGTAGTGTAGGAAGACAGATAATGCTTCAACTTTTGTGCCATCCAAGTCAGGGCGCAACATGTCCTTTCAAGCAGAGTGTACTTAACCTCATAGGGAGTGAACTTCTTACTAAGGTAATAGATTGCTTGCTCCTTCTTTCGCGTGACATCATGTTGACCCAATACACAGCCAAAAGAATTATCCAAGACTGTTAGATAGAGAATTAAAGGTCTTCCAGGCTCTGGTGGGACCAGCACAGGTGGATTCAACAAGTACCTCTTAATCTTATCAAATGCTTCTTGACATTCGTCAGTCCACTTGACCGCAACATTCTTCTTCAGTAGCTTAAAGATGGGCTCACAGGTTGTCGTGAGCTGAGCAATGAACCTGCTGATGTAATTTAACCTTCCAAGAAAACTCATCACCTCTGTTTTGTTCTTTGGCGGTGGTAACTCTTGAATAGCTTTGATCTTCGATGGGTCTAACTCAATACCGCATCGACTAACCACGAATCCTAGCAGTTTCCCAGACGGGACACCAAATTCACATTTCGCTAGATTGAGCTTGAGGTTGTACCTGCAGAGCCTTTGGAAAAACTTCCTCAGGTCCTTGACATGATCAGACTGCTTCTTTGACTTTATGATCACATCATCTACATAAACCTCGATCTCCCTATGTATCATGTCATGAAATATGGTGGTCATCGCCCTCATGTAAGTTGCCCCAGCATTCTTCAAACCAAATGGCATTACCCGATAATAGTATGTTCCCCATGGCGTGATAAATGCTGTCTTTTCTGCATCTTCCTCATCCATCAAGATCTGGTGATATGCCGCGTAACAATCCATAAAAGACCCAATCTCACGCTTGGCACAATTATCGATCAGAATGTGAATGTTCGGCAATGGAAAATCATCTTTTGGGCTTGCTTTGTTAAGATCATGGTAATCAACACAGACCCTGGTCTTACCATCATTCTTTGGTACTGGCACAACATTGGCTAACCAAGTGGGATATCGAGTGACTCGAATGACCTTTGCAGTAAGTTGCTTTGTGATTTCTTCTTTGATCTTCACACTCATATCAGTCTTGAACTTTCGCAACTTTTTCTTGACAAGAGGGAATGCTGGATCAGTTTGCAATTTATGAACTACCAGATCAGTGCTCAGGCCCGTCATATCGTCATATGACCATGCAAAGACATCTTTGTACTCAAACAATGTTTTGATTATTTCCTCCTTAACTTGAGGTTCTAAATGCACACTTATCTTGGTTTCCCTAACATCATCCTGATCCCCTAAATTGATTGCTTCAGTCTCACTCAAATTAGGCTTTGGTTTTTCTTCAAATTGTTTTATCTCTTTACTGATTTCCTCAAATGCTGCTTCTTCATCATATTCTACTTCTTGGATTGTTATTTCAGAATTAGATTGGCTTTTAAGACTCGGCTGAAAACTCTTCATGCATGTCATGTCATTGTAACTAGCATAAAAAGAACTGTACAAAAGAAAAAAGAACAAAATAAAACACTATTAAGAATAACGGAAAACGAAAAATTGCATTTCATTGAAAATAAAAGGATAGAAGGGTTTGAACATCAAAACAAGCAAAAACTAAAAATCTGGATTACAACCCTGAAATAACCCAGATAACAGAAAGGAAAACAAAGCAAACTACCAAAACTCCCTCCTAGTGGGGAGAGGAGTAGCTTCCCAATTTCTATGGGCCAACGAGCTGCACATTTGCTTTACTAGAGCCTTCACCAACTTCTACCATATTGACCTCTTCGAACAGACTTTGGAACCTCTTGATCAGCTCTTCATCAACATCGACCACAAGTTTTGGGATTGAGGATGTTGGAGGTTTTTCGGTCCCTGGCTTGACAAAAGACTTAGAGATGTATGGGATGGGCTTGGAGAGCGACCATACCTTCTGTTTCGGATTTTAACCCTTTTCACCTCCTTCTCTGTAGGCATGAATCCCAAACCAAATGTACCAGGATTCCCACTGGGGTGCACTGGATGCACAATACCCTGCAGAAATGAGCCCAAACCCTTGCCCGACACAAAATCATTCTTCAACATTTCATTCGCAACCATGACGGACGCGAAGGATAGCTTAGGACCTGGAATGCATTTTCCTTCAGGAATTTTCTCAACAGACACTGTTTCGAAAGTCTGATAGACCCAAGGTCCCTTATCATCTTCAACTTCGATAACGGAACAATTGTATCATTACAAGCTGACAAGTCCTCATCACCATACACAACTAATTCATGCCTGTCCCATTCGAACTTCACAATTTGGTGCAGAGAAGACGGGACTGCCTTATCAGTATGTATCCAGGGCCAGCCTAACAACAGATTGTAGGAGACAGCCACATCTAACACTTGGAATTCCATGGTAAACTCAACAGGCCCTATCGACAATTCGAGCATTATATCTCCAACAGAATCTTTACCTCCCCCATCAAAGCCTCGAACACACACACTGTTCAAGTGGATTCTTTCGGTGCCAATCTTCAATTTTTGCAGAGTAGACAGGAGACAAATATTTGCACTAAAGCCATTATCAACCAAAACCCTTGAGACAACAGAATCTTCACACTTCACTGTGAGATAAAGAGCTCGGTTGTGTTCTGTACCCTCCATAGGAAGTTCATCATCCGAGAAAGTGATCCTATTTGCTTCGAAGATCTTGCCAGCTATCTTTTCCAAGTGGTTCACTGTGATCTTATCAGGAACATGTGCCTCATTCAAAATCTTTATCAAGGCCTTGCGATGTTCATCTGAATGTATCAACAAAGACAAAAGAGAAATCTGAGCTGGTGCTTTCCTTAACTGCTCCATAATGGAATAATCCTGCACTTTCATCTTTTTCAGGAACTCCTCATCCTCTTCGTCGGTGACTGATTTCTTTACTGGCATTGGGCTATCCTTTAATGGCTTGGCTTTCCTTAATTCTTCTGGGGTGAAACATCTCCCAGAACGAGTCAATCCTCCAGTTTCATTAACTTCTTCTTTTATTTCTTTTCCTTTGTATGTCACCATCACTTGTTTATAATTCCACAGAACAGCCTTGGCATCCACCACTGGAAGCTGGGTTACTGGTTTAATGATGATAGGGGTAGCAGGAGCCCCCTTCACAACTACGACAGGCTTATTTGGAATCCCTGGTACTACCACTTTTGAACTTTCCGGACTTGCCATAACATCTTTTGACAGCCCATTCACGACCAACACTGGTGGTTTCAAATTGAGCGAGCTCGGTTTTTCTATCACCCCTTCAATGATCAAGGGTTTCGCTTTGGTAGAGTCAGGAGCTTTAACCAAATTGCTTTCACTGGCCCGAATTATCATGACAGACTTAGAAGACTTCCTAGGCTCCCCATCCTTGTGAATTATTTCAATCATATGCATCTCTGCATGGGCTGGCAAAGGGTTTTGGTTGATGTTCAGCGCGTTTGGGCTTTGGACTACAATTTGGTTGGTATCAATAAGCTCCTGGATTGCCTTTTTCAAATGTCAGCACTTCTCTATGTCATGCCCTGGAGCATCAGAACAATAGGCACATCTTAGGGAATAGTCGAGGTTTTTTGGAGGGGGATTCAGTATCTTTGACTCAATCGACCTCAAGACGTCCAACTGCCTTAACCTTTGAAACAAACTAGCATAGGACTCTCCAAACGGGGTAAAAGTTTGTTTCCGCTACTGCCTCTCTCTCCTATACTCTGGCCTTGATCGAAAATTTGAACCAGTGGGGTTTTGATAGGGTTGTGGGGGTGGATAGGTATTTTGTGGAGTTGGGTAGATATTCTACGGAGCTGGAGCATGCGGGTAAGGAGGGGGTTGAGCATATGACTGTGCATGGTGAACAAGGTATTGGGATAGCCTGGCTGAGTATTGGGGGTTTTGCGGGGAAAAGTAATGTTGAGGTGGATTTTATGAAGCTTGGGCGTAGGCTTGAGGTCGAGGTCGAGGATGGGTGTATTGATGAGGTGAACCCCTCTGTCCATGCCATGATCTGGAGACAACCATAGCGACATCTTCCTTCTTCTTCTTGCCTAGCAAACTTTCGGTACCAGTCTGAATTGCCTGGGTGGTTGCTTTTATAGCAAAATAGCTCATGATCTTACTCGACTTGAACCCCTCTTCCACCATTTCTCCCATCTTTACCACATCATTGAAAGACTTACCAATGGCTGAGATCAAGTGGCCATAGTAAGTGGGCTCTAGGGCTTGAAGAAAGTATTTAACCATCTCGTCCTCCTCCATCGGAGGATTGACTTGTGCAGCTTGCTCCCTCCATCGGAACTCATATTCTCTAAAGCTTTCACTGGATTTCTTTTCCACCTTGGTCAAAGATAGGTGGTCTGGAACAATGTCTATATTGTACTGAAAGTGCCGGGCAAAGGCCTGAGCCATATCGTCCCAGGTGTACCACCTGTTGGCGTCCTGGCGGGTGTACCATTCTAAAGCTGCCCCACTCAGACTTTAGCTGAAGTATGCCATCAGTAATTCATCTTTTCCCCCGGCGCCTCTCATTTTACTGCAATAACCTCTCAGATGAGCTACATGATTCCCATGTCCGTCATACAAGTCAAACTTGGGCATCTTGAACCCAGCAGGCAGTTGGACATCGGGGAACAAACACAAATCCTTATAGGCCACACTCACTTGGTTTCCCAACCCTTGCATATTTCTCAATCATTGCTCCAGACTCTGTACCTTCCTAAACATCTCTTCTTTCTCTGCATTCTTGGGTGGTTTGTCAGTTTCAACATGAGGCTCAAATTGGGAAGTGTAAGAGTAAGGATTTGGGACTTTGAAGGTGGGCTCCGGTGCATAGTAGTGGGCATCTGTAGCGGGGAATGCAGGCCCACTAGAGGATCAGTGGAAGGTAGCTTGTGGAGGGGTACAAAAATAGGAGCAGATGTCGGAGCAGGGTACGAGGTTGTTTTGGCTGGCGGAGCATGAACAGTTTGGGCTGAAGTGCCAGGGTAGTTGTGGTAAGGGGTAAAGCCAGGTGCGTGTTGTGGTGAAAGATCAATGGTATTGGGCATCTGGGATTGAGAGAGTGGTGGAATGGAAGCAGGGTTTTCTATGTAGTTGGTAAGGAATGAGGGTGGAGGGTGTCCCTTAATCCAGGCCTGATACATTTCCGCCATCTGGTGCTTCAACCTTCGGACCTCCTCTTGCAATTCTGATTCCGACTCAACAATCTCCCTTGGTGGGTCTACAACTCCAGTGTTTGTTTCCTTGCTAGCCATAACTGTTTGACGCTTTGATCGGGTGTTGTGTGGATGACTTGCCACGATGCCAACAAACTAACCACCTTCCTGAAACTTAATAGAGATAACAGAGGACAACAACACAAAACCACCATGTTAGAGTTATAGCATTTATCAAATAATAATATCATATTACGTGCAATGCACCTAGCAACGATTAACGATTCTAAAATGGCTTTGAGGGTCGCAGGGTCATATGGCATCATCCCAATTTGCTCATTTCAATCCTTTCTTCTCTTTCTTTTCCAACACCTCTTACCACTCTTTTCTTTTTCTTTTTCTTTCTCTTTTTATTTTGAACCAAAAATGATTTGATCGAACCCGATGTAGGTTGCTTATGTATCATGTCCCTCATGAATCAGACCAAGCGTAGTTCTGGAGAAGTGGTGGAAAATAAACTGAAACAAAATCTTTTTGGGATTTTTCATTTAAAACTTTTCGATATTAAAATACAAAGGGAAATACGATAATGAAAGACATGACAGACTCAACTACACTACGACAGACTCTGACACTACCTAAAGGACTCGGTACTTCTAGACAAGACACGAAAGTAAAAGACAACATAAGACAATCTCAAAACACCTAAATAGAATGTCAAGCTGCTCCTGAATGCGACTGTCCTGACCGGGATGGTCCTGGGCTGTCCATCATGCTCAAACTCTGTAACATGCCTCGTAAAGAAACACCGATGCTAGGAATAAAGGCCCTGGCGTATGCCCCCGCATCCTGAAGGCCGACCCTAAACAAATACTGGCCATGCTGCTCCACATTTGCTGCCAATCCCGCTAACTGAGACTTTATCAACTCAAGCTTATCCCAGGGATCTTGGTCCGATGCCTCCTCAAAATCACCTGTCTAAACTGCCCGACCCCTAAGTTGTGCTGGCAATGGGGTGCTGACTCCTGGCGGGATGGACTGTAACCAAATCAAGTACTCCTGAGTACACTCGGGCCTGCCAACGTCCTTTACTAATGTATTTTTCTTCATCCTCTTTGCATTGTTCCAGTATTGCACATACCTGATTTCATCAGCCGCCTTTTTGCTAAAATTTATGATGTGCCTCCGAAGATTCAAAGTTGGAGGCTCCTCTTGTCTTCTGCCCAATTGTCGCATTACCCTAATGGGAGTGTACGACCTGACACACTTGAGTCCTATCAGCATCAGGAAAGGCTGCATGAGGCACCCTACCAAGATATCATCCAAAGGTAGCCAAAGGTAAGCCCATAAAACATTCCCATTTGTCCTCAAACCAAGGGACTCAATCCAAGCCGTGACGCCTACTGGGTACATAAACTTAGGATATTTCATCCTACGTTCGATGCATACCACCCGATCCCTCAAGGCACGGTCGATGGGACAAAGTAAGGAAGCGGTGTGCAAATGCTCCATCATCCACAGCTGTAGCAAAAGGTTACTTCCCTCAAAATATCTGACACCTCCCCTAACCTCGCTCAGGGCTCGGTACAACTCTGCTAAGATCATCGGCACAACGGTTTTGCATTGCTTCTCATGAAATAGTGCCATTACCACTGAATGTAGACGGGTGCTAATGTGCCTATCATCTAATGGAAAAATCAATAATCCCAACAAAGCAAGGCTGAAAGCTTCGAGATGACGTCTTTGCCACTTTGCCTTGGTTGTGCAGAACTCATCCCAAAAGACATCAAAACTATCCTGTGGTCCAAATCTAGCAAACAAATAATCCAAGGATATCCAGGACTACTCGAGACATTTTAAATGCTTATTATCTTTCAGGCCCAGGTCGCTGAGGAATCTTGTCCTAGAGTGATCTCGGGGAAGTATCATGTCCTTGCCTATATAGCTTAAACGAGTGAGACCAGACATTTCCACCAAGGTAGGAGTCATCTCACACTCTCCAAATCTGAAAATCAAATTTTGCGGATCCCAATAAGTCAGCATCGCCTCCACTAAGTCTGGGCGGGGTGTGATATCAAGAAGGGAAGTTAGGGTGCCCAATTTCTGCATTAACTCATGCTGCTCTAACGATGAAAACATTTTCCACCACTTGATCAACTTCCTAGGAATCTTTACTACCATCAGCACTTTGGATCGAATCAGCGGGTCCATACCTGAATGAAGCAAACATGGTTAGCGACTCGGGACACTACGTGACCCCACCACATTTCCTAGTGGACAAATGTAGGACACAGCTTGGCTATATTTGCAAAATGGCCTAAGTGGCTAAAAGTGGCTATTAGCGCAAACTCGACAAAGTTGACCCCTAATGCACGAGAAATACTCCATTTAAAGCTTACATGACTCTAATATCCCGACAATCATGGTCTTAAAAATTACTTTGCGGAAATGGACCCTTTTTTGCAAAAATGGCCGATGTGGCCAAATGTGGCTAGGGACGCAAACATGACATGGATGGACCTTAAAGTGATATGACACCGAGTTATAAACTCAAGATCCTAAGACATGGGTAATTGAGCCACTCTTGCGAAAATAACCCTATTTTGCAAGAATGACCGAAGTGGCCAAAAGTGGCTAGACATGCAAATTTGACAGGAATGAACCTTAGAATTAAGTGGAAACTTTATTGTAGACTCAAGATCCTAAGACAAGAGATAACAAACTACTTTGAGAAAACACTTCTATTTTTGCAAAAACGGCCAATGTGGCCAAATATGGCTATACATGCAAGATTTGGCTACGACCCCGGAAGCCAAGAACCTAGGACCTACTAGAAAGACCGGACCCTATGTGGGTTGCCTACGTATCAAATCTCGAAAGACGAGGATTAGGTTCGCGTAGTTCGAGAAGATTAGATAAGGGATAGAATTTTAGAAAAAATGCATCCAATTTGCAAAAACGATATTTTTGTCTTTTTGAAAAAAATGATTGAAAATGTAAAAACTTTTGGATTTTCCTTTTCATTTTTGAATTTTTAAAAAATGAAGGAAAATGTAAAAATCTTTTGAACTTTCTTTTTCTCTTCTTTTTTTTTTGAATTTTTTGAAAAATAATGGGAAAGTATAAAATCTATTTTTTTGGATTTTTCATTTTCACTCATTTTTTTTTGGAAAACTATGAAAGAAAAATGCAAATGGGCCCTACTTGCTTCATTTTTCACCCTTCTTTCCAAGACATCGGTCCGCCAAATGACCTTTTTACCCTCACAGATGCAACATGTATCACATAGGGATGATTGAACGTCTTTCTAGGCCACGAGCCTATTTTGACAAAATTTAGATAGACTTCCTATAAAGGGACACGGTACTTGGGACCGAGCCCTGCTAGGTCTAAATGACATGATGCAAATAAATATGACCTAAAGGCCGACCTAAGTTTAGGGTTTACTAACAAGGCAATTCGGGGGAGCGTATGGTCGATGGTGGCTGCTCAAACTTTCCACCCACTCCATACGTCAAACGGCCCCCCTCCTAAATTAAGGGTGACTCAACAAAGAGTTCGTGCACGCGACGCGTACTCCGAGACTTGTTACAGAAAGAAGACCCATGGTTATGCAAATGATGATAGTTTATAAAGCATCAACACATAAAGGAAAAACTATAAACAAATAAGCAACTAGCAAATAATAAAATGACATAAACAAAATAAGAATCAAATAAAGCAAACAAAACACATAAAACCTCAACCGAATATCCTAAAAGCCAACAAGATCAAGTACCAGCTCGAACCTGCAATTCTCCAGTAGAGTCGCCAGAGATGTCACACCCCCTTTTTTAACAAACCTCACTTAACCCTCTTAAAATAATAAAAGGAATTTAGTAAAGCTCGAAAGGGTTTTTCAATTTTGAAAGTGACAAAATATAGTGTTCAAAAGGATTAATTCAGAGTCGCCACCTGACATTTGATATCGGTGTGTTAGGTTACCGTTTTTTCTAAAAATAATTTTTCCTTTCAAAACACTTGAGACTCCAAAACTAAGTCTGCACCAGAGATTCGGATAAGAGGGTTCATTTGACTCGGGGAGAAGGTGTTAGGCACTCCCCAAGTCCCGTGAAAGTCACGGTTGCGTACTCGATTTAGTCGACTTTTAGAATATTCGAATTAAGGTAAAATAAACACAACAAAGAAAAATAAACACACAAGAGGCTCGAGGTCATCCCTACCTAATAAAAGAAAAAAAATGAAAAATGAAAATAAAATAAAAATACTACGAGTTCTACTTTCGGCCTCCAAATACAAATACTACGGGGCATACCCCGGATAAATATATACAAAGTCTACGGGGCATTTTCCCTGCAAATGAACTAAAGAGAACGACCTCTCGCCCCGAACTAAATAAATGAAAAGACCTAAAGTTTGCCTACCCAAATGTTGACGGCCTAAACATGCTCCTAGCAATCGAAGTAATAAAGTAGCCAACATGTAATATTCAAATTTCAATTCTGCTCCTTTAAATCCTGATCCCATGTCCATTAATAGAATAAAATCAGACAACAAATTAATCAAAGCATTCTTAAGTTCAAATCACTTCCATGCCTTCAAAATAGTGTCGTCTTCAATTTCAACTTTTAACTAAACCCATAACCCAAATTCAATTCGTTTCTTATATTCTCAATTAAAGAATAAGTGACTCCAAAGCACAATAACTATTCTGCCAAGAAAATATAAACATACAAATTAAGCCACAAAACCAGTTTGCAAAGTCAAGCAATCTGCATCAAAGTTATAACATAAAAATGCACAAGGAAACAAAGGAAGAAAGAGGATTAGACCTTTAATGGTAATTTTCTTCTGAGAAATTGGATTGAATCCAAACTGAATCGGGAATAAGAAAACTCGACCAAGGCCAACGGACTGAAACTCGTCGACGAACTCGAACTCAGCTTAACCTCAGTCGAACTCCGTAATTTTTTGCAGCAAAAAAGAAATAAACATAAACTCAAAATAATCCAAAAGAAACGAACAGCAGTAGCGGCAACCAAATTGAACGAACGACAACTAGAATTCAAACATAATAGTTCATTGCTTCCAATCGATTTGAATAGGGTTGAACGAACGGCGACCTCAACGAACGAGCTCATTGCTGAGCTCCCCAATCCAACTCATTAGTGGTCAAAATTAGTTCAACAATCTGAGCTTCTATGAGTTAAAGGATTCGAAAGCTGTAGAACTAGAAATAGAAGATTTTTAATTGCGAAATTGGAGTTTAATAGGGGAAGGTGGTGTGGCGGTTTGGTCTTGGAATCGGGGATTCCGACGAGTTGGGGTTCTTTGGTTCTGAAGCAGAAGAGAGCCGATGGAGGGGAATTTTCGGTGGTTCTCGGCTGTGTTGTTTTTGTGGTTCAAGATGGAAGATGAAGATAGGGTTTCTATAATTGTGTATTTTATATGAAGGTGGAGAGGGATGATGGCCATTGGATTAGAAGGAAATAGATGGTTAGGATTAAATCTTGCACATAAATGGGCTAATGGGTTGGGAAGAATGGACTAAAAATAATTGGGTTTAAGTTAAAAGAAATGGACTCACACCTTTAGGCCTACAAATTTTCTTGTTGGACAAAGACAAACTCAAAAATCCTACCAAAATATTAATTAAACTTAGTTAAGTAAATAAACAAAATTTTAAAATGAAACTACTTTTTTTTGTATTTTTAAATGTTATAATAATAAAGTAAAAAGTAAAGAAAATAGACTAAAGTCATGATAAAATTAAGATACCATGAATAAAAATATACTAATTGATCTTAAACTAAAGATAAAAATATAGAAAAGCGATAAACACGATAAATAAAACTATTTTATATTTTTTTATGTCTTAGGACTAAAAGTAAAAAGATTAAAATTATTTTAAAATAAAGTCAAGTAAATATTTTAAAAATATTAAAATATTAAAAAACTTTAAAATTTGTGTGGGTCAAAAATTACGTGCTTACACGTACACAAACACAACTATGACAAGTAGGTCAAGTAATTTGTAGCAACTTTTCACCTAAACAAAGAACCACCATAATTAAGGATAAATGACAGATTGACTACTCTCATTTTGGCTACAAAAAGTACAAAGGGTTATCCATATGAAATCACCAGTGATTATAGTTGTCTTTGCAAAGTACAGGAAAAGCAGTCAAGTGATTAAAAAAATTCCAACTCAAGAAGAGGAGAGCCAAACAAAATATTAGTACAAACAAAAATTTCAGCTCTAGAGCTGAAGTTCGACAGTTACAAAACAAAAACTTCAGCTCTAGAGCTGAAGTTTACGAACAAAAAGCCAGTTACAAACAAAAACTTCAGCTCTAGAGCTGAAGTTTGACAGTTACAAAACAAAAACTTCAGCTCTAGAGCTGAAGCTTACAAACAAAAAGCCAGTTACAAACAAAAACTTCAGCTCTAGAGCTGAAGTTTGACAGTTACAAAATGAAAACTTCAGGTCTAGAGATGAAGTTCGCTAGTTACAAACAAAAACTTCTGCTCTAGAGCTGAAACTTCAGCTCTAGAGCTGAAGTTTACCAGTTACAAACAAAAACTTCAGCTCTAGAGCTGAAGTTCGACAATTACAAAAAAAAACTTCAGCTTTAGGGCTGAACTTCGGGCCCGGCTACTAGAATGCTGAAGTTTTGCGTGATTGTCTTTACTACTTCAATCCCGTATGCTGAAGTTATGCAAAAAAGCGGGTACGTTTGCAATTTTTTTTGCAAAGCGGGCACAAGTTAAAACGTAACACAAAAGGCAGGTATAGATGCAAATGCCCCATTCGTTTTGTTCTAATCCCAAACCATTTTCACCATGTAATGTATGATAATTTAATTATGGGAAATTTTCATAAAGCACTATCTTTTAGTAGTAATTAGTCATCTATAGATACCATTTGCTATATTACGAATTATAGATAACTTTTATGTAGTTATAAGAATGTATTTGATGTATTTAAGCTATTATATTCATGAATACAGTAGCAAAAATAGGCGTGAATCAGGGAAGTCCAACTAATCAGTTATTGTATTCAAGTGTATTTGACTGTATTCATAGAGTGAAACACAGGATTACAGCTAGACAGATTATTGTATTCGACTGTATTCACAGCGTGAAATAGGGGATTACACTGTTTTTAAAATGGGAAGTGAATCAATTAACATAATATGCTCCTAATATAACTCAACAAACTCAATTATAACACACAAAATTTATATTTTCAGTTATAAAAAAAGATTCTCATCCAAAAATATCCCAAAAACATAGCAATCTTCAGAGAAATTATATAATACATCTAAATACATAAATTATATTAATTAAAAAAAACTTATGAATACATTCATGGAATATAGAGAGACAGTGAATACAATGAAATGCATAGAATATAGCGGGACATATTGAAATACAATGAGAAAAAAAGACAGTGAATACAATGAAATACATTGAATACAACGAGACACATTGAATTACAATGAAAAAAATACAATGAAATACATGAAAATACATTAAAATATATTAACAGAAAATCAAATTGCTCAGCCCCAAACTCCATCGTCTTTGTTCAAGAACAAACCAACCGGATTATATGTCGGCGACTGCTGTCTTTGCAATCTTTAGGTTGCCAATGCCATTTAGTATAAAAATTATCAGGTCTACCATTTTCAGAACAACAAAAGCCTTCATCCAAGAACTTACAATCCTTTGATTTATACAGTGGATAACTTTCATCCCAAACCCAATTCCTATAAAAAAAAATCACAACTTTCTGCTCCATTTTCCAAAAAATCCAACTTTTCAGTCTTGTTATATGGAACAGACGATCCATTGAGCCTAATTCACGTAGCAAACAAGGGTGTTTGCTGATACAAACGAGGCCCTTTGTTTACTTTTCTGTAGTCCAACAAAAACAGACACAAGAATAAGCAAATAGTGAAGAAAAAGCAGCCAAGTACACCTGGTGATGGCTCAAAAAGCTTCAAGCGTTTGAATTTCTTGAAAATTTTAAATTGGATCATTGTGTTGAAGAATCTAGGAGATGGGCTTTGCACAAATCCGGTGGAAGGAGGAGGAGATCGAAAATTTTAATGGGATGGGGGAAGAGAATGTGATATATCAAAGTAGAGAGAGAAAGAACATAGTGTAACTGATTAGCGTATTTAGTGGCTTAGGGCTAAGAGGTAACCAAAATTAAATATTTTGCTATAAACCTTAAAAGGTATCCATAGAATATTTTTTTTAAATGGTATTTATTTAAAATAAATAAGATGTTAACCTTTGCTATAGGAGATAAAAATTCCTTTAATTATTCTGAATTAGGAAACAACATTATATAAGTTACAGTTTATCTATTGGCGATAGCAAATTTCTCATTGTTATGTCTAGCTATTTGGAAATTAACTTAGCATTCAAGGGATTTTTTTAATGTTGTATTTTGGGATGCGGAGGGGGCATTTGCATCTATACTCGTTTTTTGGGTCACGTTTTAACTTGTGCCCGCTTTGCAAAAAATATTACAAGCGTACCCACTTTTTTTACGGGGCTGAAGTAGCAAAGGCAATCACGCAAAACTTCAGCATTCTAGTAGAAGGGCCTGAAGTAGCAAGTGTGCTGAACCAAATGTGTTGAAGTTTTTATTTGTAATTGCTCAACTTAAACATAGTAGCTAAAGTTTTGTTCTCTATTTGCTGAAGTAACTTAAGCATAGTAGCTGAAGTTTTGTTCTCTATTTGCTGAAGTTTTTGTTTGTAATTGCACTAAATAAGCTGAAGTTTTTTTTGTCCTGGATTCATTAGTTTTGTCATTAAGCTTTTTCAAAAACTTCAGCAGAAGATGCTGAAGTTATTTAGTACATTTATAAAAACTTCAGCACTAAATAAGCTGAAATTTTTGTGTCTTGGATAAGCTTTTTCATAAACTTCAGCAGAAGATGCTGAAGTTATTTAGTTCATTTGTAAAAACTTCAGCACTAAAAGCTGAAGTTATTTTGTCTCGGATTCATTAGTTTTGTCATAAATTGGAACCATGAATATAACACAATTTTAAAATTCAAAAAAATAAAAATAATTTAACATATGTCAAATTCTAACATAATAATAGTAAGTTCCACTACAACTTAAGATTAGGAAACATAATAAGTTTATAATCACATTCAACAATGAAATTCCACTTTAATTGTATCATTGTGCCAAGTTTGTTAATGACTCATTATTTCAAATATTAGGAGCAGTAGTTTAAAAAATAGAATAATAAAATAAATAAAAATAAAATATAAGCAATTATATGAAATCACAAGTAAAGGTAGAGAAATAAAAGATAAATAATATACAAAGAAAAATATATTTTAAAATTTCAAAAGAAATTAAAAAGTAAAAATAAAATAATAGAAATAAAAAGTTGTAAAGAAAATAAATTAAAATAAAACAAAAAGGAAAGAAACTAAAAAGCAACCTTGTAATTACACATTGTAATTACCACCAATTCTCACCTCCCACTTGAGAATTGGAGAGTGTAATTACACCCCTCCAATTATACCCAATTCCATGCTGACCAAGTAATTACTTGGCCAAATAAACATGCCAAACAATGTAATTACACCCAAATCCATTTCCAAGGTGGCTTTCCAAACAAGCTCTTATTGTGATGACCCAAAAGGTCATCTTATGCTTTAGAACTCGATTCCGTATTTCGAGACTTTCAAAACCTCATTTTATCCCTTCTCGATTTGCGTGCACGGTCCGGGCGTGTTTCCGAAAATTTTTTATGTTGAAAGTTGATAAAAATAATAATTTTTGCCTTTAAAAGTTGATTTAGTTGACTTCAGTCAATGTTTTGAATAAACAGACCCGTACTCGTATTTTGACAGTCTCGGTGGGTCCGTATCGAAATATGGGACCTGAGCTTATGCCCGAAATCGAATTCCGAGGTCCCTAGCTCGAGATATAAATTTTTGATGAAAATTGAAAGACTAAAAATTAAATGGTTTTAAGAATTTGGTTAATGTTAGATCTTGTTGGTATCGGGCCCGTATTTTAATTCCGGAGCCCGATACAGGTCCAAAATAATATTTATACCTTATCTGTGAAATTTGGTGAGAAACGAAACTGATTTGACGGGATTCAGACGTCCGGTTGTGAAAATATAAATTTAAAAGTGTTCTTAAGAATTTTATGTGATTTGGTGCTAAATTCATAGTCCTAGGTGTTATTTTGGCAATTTGATAGCATGAGCAAATTCGTATGATATTTTTAAATTTGTGTGCATGTTTGGTTTAGAGCCCCGATATCTCGGGTGAGTTTTAGACAGGCTACGGGATGTTTTAGACTTAGAAATCTGATGTGTTTTGCCACAGCTGGTATTCTGGCATTTTGTGCTTAGCGATCGCGAAGTGTAAGCTGGGCTGGGTGTAGGTTTGTTCATCGCGAACGCGTGGCCATGGGCGCGAATACGGAGCACTGGGGGGTCTGCTCTTCGCGAACGCGACTGGCATCACGCGAACGCGTAGAGTAAATGGAGGTGGGCTGGGATCTGTAGGTTGTTCTTCGCGAATGCAATGGCCAGGGGGACAAGCCATCGCGAACGCGATCGACCTTTCGCGAATGTGTAGGCCTTTGGGCCGCTGCCTTTCGCTATCGTGGCAGGCCCTTCGCGAACGCAAAGAAGACCTGCCCAGTGATTTTAAAACAGAACAAAATTGGGAATTCTTAAAAATTTCATATCTCTTTCTTTAGAACTCGACCTAGGGAGATTTTTGAAGGGGGAATTCAACACCAAATCATAGGTATGTACTCTTTAACTCATTTCCTTCAATTTTCATCGTCACCCATTGAAATCCTAGCCTAAACTTTGCTCTTCCATGGTAGAAATTAGGGATTTAGGAAGAATTGTGGGGGTTTTTGCAAATTGGGGATTTAGACCTCGATTTGGGGTCAGATTCCGGAACTAGTTACATATTCGGGCTAGGGGTGAATGAGTTTTGGTCTGAACCTCGAGTTTTGACCAAGCGGGCCCGAAGTCGATTTTTGACTTTTTGGGGAAAATGTTGGGAAACCTAAATTTATGTATTGAAATTGATTCCTTTAGCAATATTTGATGTTATTAAGTTAATTATGGCTAGATACGAGTAGTTTGGAGGTGGAATCTTGAGGAAAAACGGTAATTGAATCTGTGAGTGGCTTGTGGATCGAGGTAAGTGTTGTGTCTAACTTTGACTCGAGGGATTAGGAATCCTTGACTTAATTACTACTCCCTTCGTTCCAATTTATGTGAACCTATTTCCTTTTTTGTCCGTTCCAAAAAGAATGACCCTCTTTTCTAAATTTGGAAATAATTTAGCTTAAATTTACAATTCTACCCTTAATAAGAAGCTTTTATAACCATATAAATGCTCTAAGGCCCTTTTTGACTTGTTTAGGACCACAAATTTCAAAAGTCTTCATTTTTTTTTAAACTCCGTGCCCAGTCAAACAAGTTTACATAAATTGGAATGGAGGGAGTATGTGAAAATCCATGTGAGTGGCGTATAGATGAGGTGACGAATACCTATGCGCCGCCAATTTATCTGTTTTGCCTGTTTCCTTTCCGTTCTTATTATATTGTCTTCCCTGCCTTAACTGCTACATGCTTTACTGGTATTTCTATGCTTAATTGCTACTTGTCAAACATTATTTTTCATTGTTGAAGGTATTAGCTACTCCTTAGTTTCATTGTCTCATGTTATTGGCTAAAGCTGGTTTATCGGTGTTTTATGGTATATTTTGGATTGGTTTCGCTGAGTAGTATTATTTGAGTGAAGTTTCATAATGTACAAGCTTGAGGTTTAGATATTGTGAAGAGTTTTGAGTTAAATTGTGGAATTTCTGTACTTATTGAGTAATTGATACTGATATGGTGGGATCGGGTTGAGCTCCAACAAGACGAATAAGGGTGATATATTGAGGAGGAATAAGGGTGAAATGTTATTGTACGGTGGGATCGGGTTGCATGCCTCAACAGGAGGAATAAGGGTGATATATTAAGGAGGAATAAAAATGAAATGCTATTATATGGTGGAATCGGGTTGCACGCCGCAACAGGAGGAATAAGGGTGGATTGATATGGAGTAATAAGGATGAATATTCATATTGATATTGATATATGGTGGGATCGGGATGCGCACCATCAGTTTATGTTTTTATGTATTTTTCTTCTACTGTGTAAGTTATTCGGTAGCTTTGCATTTCGCTTAAGGATTTGTTATAGCTGGATACTGATAAGACACTTGAGTTCTGTATTCATTCCTTGCAAGTTACTGCTTTATTTTGCCTTGTCCTTCTTTCTGCTTTTATTATACACTCAGGTTATATTGTAATTGCCCCGCCATAGCCTCGTCACTACCTCATCGAGGTTAGGCTCGGCATTTACCAATACATGGGGTCGGTTGTACTGATAGTGTACTCTGCAGTTTCTGTGCAAATTTTGGAGCAGGTAGTGGGTGATCGAGAGGTCGGCTGCAGATATTTTCAACTAGGAGGCCTAAGGTAGTCTTGCTGGTGTCCGCAGGCCCTGACGTCCCCTTCTACATCTCTATATTTCTATTTTTCTTTATTTCCTAAACAATTATAATTTCTTTCAGACGAATGTTTGTAGAAAATCATAGTGTGTTCGTGGATTGTGACACCAGATTCTGGGTAGTAATAGCAATAGTATTGGTAATAGTATATAAATAAAGAGGCTATTTACTTACTTCCGCATTTAGTTCTACTTGTTTTAACTTGTTTATTTTTAATCACTGAAATGTAAAGGAATTTGGTTAATAAAACTCTAACGTTGGCTTGCCTAGCAAGTATGATGTTAAGCGCATCACGATCCCGATGGTGGAAATTCCGGATCGTGACACCTATATAGTGATCTCTTTGCTACATTAGTGATATCTTACATACTTCTGTCTTGTTTTTCCTATTCTATTTTTTATTATAGAAGAGCCAAGTTGGTCGATCAAGGGTAGAAATGACAATTTACAGAAGGATAAAAAGGTTATTTTACTACAACTGATATTAGCAAACCACTTGTGCTTTTTGATGGGTAAAACCGCGCCTCCTTTCTCTCATGCTCTTCATTTGTGTTTATTGCTTCACCCTGTTAACGACGAATTTCTGTGATTCAGTTCCTTTTATCGCGTTTGCCTTCTTCCATTTAGCTTCAGCAAGATTCTTTTTTAATTGTAAAACTTCTTTTTGTTGAAATCTTTCCGACATGTGCTTCAATTTATTCAGGTATTTCTTAAAGCTAAATTGTGTATTTTGTGGGAATTAGGTTTAAAGATAAGAGATGTAGTAATTGTCGTATTTTGTTTCCCATGTCTGTTTAATGTGATATTCATTATCTTTTCTTTTTCCTTGCTAATGAATAGGACAGTTGCTAGAACAAACAAAGGGGTTTTCTTTAAGGGCTTTACAGAGATTATGTGTCGCAGCTTCTGTATATGCCACCTTTGTTATTGCCTGTGCTTTCCTTGGTGACGGGTCTGTTTCTCTAAATTTTTTTTGCATATTTTGTAAAAAAAAAAAAAAGCATTTTCTTACATTTTTTATGTGGTACTAATATTTGTTGTCATTATTTTGATATGTTTAATATTGAATTCTAATTATTGTGATACAAATATTATCGGATGGGTCCAAGTATGATTTCACTTTTACTAATTACAGGCAATAGGTACACGTGTAAAGATCGTAACTGTCAATTGTTTACTTTTTCAAATTTTATGCCTTCTGCAGTATGTTCCTTAATATTTCTTTGGAAGATGTTTCATTTGAGTGAAAAAAATGACAGAAAGATCTCAGTTGATGAGTCTTGTGATTTGAGCACCTACGCGTGATATATTGTTTTGACTGTAATATACTTATTTTAGAATAAAATTATTCTTTTCACTTATTATTCTCCTCTTTAACTGCCATTAACTACTCTCTATCTATATTTTTACTGGTAAGTAATTCCTCTTTTTTTGTGATTTGAGTTGCTGATTAGAGGTGTAATAAGTGCCAAAGAAAATATAAGAGAAAGTAGAATAAGAACAACACTTAGCGCTCTAGAATAAAATAAACAAATTCTGCTACTAACATAAGCCTCAAAGGTGTTATAGCACGGGCAATCATATCTAGTTCAACTGATAAGTCATCAATATGAATTATAAATGCATTCTATAAACAAGTGGATCTGGAAAAAAAGATGGCGTTCCAAAATTACGTTAATTTTTGTCGTACTGTGATTTGTTTCCTTAAATTACTGATTCCATCAATTTAAATACGGATTCGCCCTTCGTATTGTTTGATCTTGACCATTCTTTTCTTTAACTATAAAGAGAAATTAATTTACAATTACTTCTTATAGTAATAACATTCGTTTAAGTGATTTCTGCTGTATCTTTACATGATACTAGTTTAGTTTTAAGAAAAATACATACTAAAAGTGTTAAACATTCCGTTTTTTATTCGCTTCAAGGATAATTTTTGCGATTTATACATTTTCATACATTTAAAGGAAACTACCAGTTATGTCCATTTATAAGTAGCTTATTATAAAAATTGATCAATTCACAAAATATTATTAATATTAGCCAATTAGCTATTTATAGCCAAAAAGTCAAATTTTTCCTTTCTTTTGAGTGGGTATTATTAGAATAGATTGGGTACATCTTAAGGAGCTTGAATCTTAGTTTTGGGATGATATGGTGGAGTTTCAAGGTGGTTTGAATTAAAAAATTCGAAGTAGAAGATGAACATTCAAAAAATGATCAGTGTATTCCACTATATATCATTTGTGTATCATATATGTATCATATTTGGGTCAAATGTATATCACATGTATATTCATGTATATCTCTGTGTGAGATACATGCGTTATACATGTGTCACAGAAGAATTTTTTGAACTCGATTTTAACTACGAATTTTGATACCAAATCAGACCAAATCACCTCCAATCATTCTCAAATTCTGTATATCGAGTCATCTATATGTTTTCAATGAATTTCAACCATACCCATAGAAAAAGGTCCTTTTTTGCTTAAATTTTTTGAATCTTGTATATATATATATATATTTTGTATTTCATCACCTTGTTTGTTATCTCATATATGAAATTTTCATTCTGTCTTGCATCTAATATTGTTGATCATGCTTAAAAATATGGAAGGAGTCTTTGCGTGTGTTTTTTGGAGAGAAAGAACTTTATTTATTTGGGTTTCAATTTTTATATGCGCTTGACTAGTTTTGATAAGTCTATGATTAATGGCTAGAAGTTGGTAAGTTTGGACTTATTTGAAACATTTACATAAGATTCCCTAAAATGATCTGTATGGAACTTATTGTCTTATTGATTGTTCATCTCTTCATAATGTTGATAGTGGCCCAATTTCAGTTCAGCAGTCCAAGTAAGAAGGCCTAATAGCTGTAGTAGTCTATATTATCATTGTAATCGGTTTTTACATTATTAGCCAGTGTACTTGTATTTCTGTCCACATTTGTAATTTGTTTTAGGCGTATATAAGGATCGAAGGATCCAGATAGACATGTAGATAATTAGACATCACTCTGGGAACAGATGGAATAAAAATCTCTCTCTCTCCCTCCTGGGTTTTCCCTTTCCATTTTGCCTCTGCAATTCTCAATCGAACACTTTCTCATTTACATGATTGAACAAAAAAAAAAAAAAATTAGTGTAATATTCAATAAAAAATTTTCGTTTATATTGATTATTGCTCCTATTTCTAACTATGAGAAAATCAGCTACATTCACACTAAACCGAACTTCCCGGACAGCTCCCACCACCTATAAATAAAAATATAACAATTCCTGATGCGTGTAATAATTAAAGAATAAACATCCAGTTATTATCCATTAAATATATCTGTCGTGCTTAATTTCAAAATATTCCTCTAAATATAAATGATGATAAATAAGAAAAAAATGTTACTTAAGTACTACTTGCATTATAGTACTTCTTCCTTTTTTCCCCTTTAGGATCACACAGATTTAATAAAAGGAATAATATATACATGGACCATGAAAAAGCTAATGGGAAGACAAAAAGTTAGGTTAATAAAGCATATCCTTTTATTACAAAATCCATTTATTATCACCTTTTCGACAAAGATATTATATGTATATACAATTTGCAAGAGCTAGCCCTTAAAATAAATATACGATCTGACCTATTCTTAAGATTGCGTGATTTGTGTCTTCAAGAAAACATAATAAACATTGAATGAGTTTATTTCTTTTCCTTTTTCCTGGAGGTGCGTGTTGGACTAACATGGCCACCAATCGACGACTTACACTAGGAAATAACGTAAAATTGGAAATTGACCTACTTAATTAGTTTGAAAAACTACTAGTTGTAGTTATACATGTCGAAGAAAATGATAAAATATCCATGTAAGTAGTTTGTTCCTTTATTCCATTCAAACATGCTTACAATATCAAGAAACTTAAAATGCTTAATTCATTGAGGAAATTGATTAAAACCCTTTTATTTTTCTAGTCATAATCAATCCTCAAACATAGCGGGAATGCAGAAATACAGGATAAGATTACGTATACTAGACTCTTGTGATCCGATTTTTCTTCGAAACCCCTGCGTATAGCGGGGGAAGTGCCAATCAATCCTCAAGCACAATCTTGACACCTCCAATTTTTACAGCACCAGAACCATTCTTTGGAACAAAAGTCACCACCACATGATCATCATCCTCAGCATCTAAATCTTCCAACAGCTCAGTTATAGCCAACTTCAACCTAGTCTTACGTTTCTTGTCACTCTTACCATGACTATGATGTGGCACGTTCACAAAACTACCTGCAAACTCAGCATTATTCGACGAAATTACAGTCTCATCTTCATCATTAATCAACACATCAAACTTGACAAAAACATCAGTTTCCAGCTCTATCCCTTCAACTACTAAAAACTCCTCTTTTGCATCTTTCTCCTTCTTGTTTCTCTTCTTCTTATTTGGCCTCTTTACCATAACTCTTATCACATGGTCAAGTTTCGTTGGGAAAACATCTTTTGCACTTGGAAAATTATCAGCTGCTCTTGCTTCAACAAGCCTCCTTACACTACTCAAAGCATTTGAAACCCTAGCCCTTGGACGAGAATTTATCCACGGATTAGCTACACCTTGATAAACATATCCAAGTCTGGTTGTATCCAAACAGTCACGTACCCTAATACGTACCATTTGTGCTTTCTCATCATAAAACAAAAACGAAGCATTTAAGAAATCAGGGTCAGTAAAATCTTGACGTCTTCCACCTAGGGTTTTCCAAACACTCCACAATCTATCAATATTAGAATGATGAGCATAGAAAATAGGGTCTCTAGCAGCTGAATAAAAATCTCCCATGTTTTCAAAATTCGGTTGGGTTCTATCACCGGTCCAAACATGGACCGGTCCATGAGGAATGTTCTCGAGGGACCCACCTCCACCGGGCTGACCACCGGCCCGGTAAGGGTCTCCGAGAAAAGTCGCCGGAGTACTTCCAAGAGAAACCATTTGCCTATACATGGTAGTGAGATTCTGGGAAGTTTGTTGAGCGTTACTTATGTTAGGATCCGTTCCATTGAAGTCGAGATCGACCATGACCGGAGGCTGATGCCTCCGATCACGGAGAGGATCGTAGAGAGAAGAACTACGGTTCGCATACATGGCAGGAACTCTCATCCCATCAGGATGATCCCAGTTCCAAAATGGGATAGCGAAGTTAGGGTCATTAATTAAACTACCCAAGATTTTTTCGAAGAAGTAGAGGTAACAACGATGGAAAGGGTGGAAAAGCCAGGAGAAATGAACTTGGAGTTCAGAGTTTGGGAAACCTAGTTGGTCATAAGCACCATCACAGTAAGCACAATGAACATTTGCTTGGTTCTTGAAGCTACGTGGATCGTCGTCTGGAAGTTGTTTCATGAGCTGAATAGCTCTGTTGAATTTCTCTATATAGGCATTATCAGCGGTATGAGCTGCAGGCCGAGTACGGAGGGTGGTTGACGGTGGTGGAAGTTGGAAGTCTATGATATTCCCCGTTGTCGGAGGACAACAGTTGACTGGTGCTGCTCCTGTAAGAAAAAAAAAGAACATAGCCAAATTTGAGAAAAAAGGCTTTGAAGCATAAAAACAACTCCATATTATTTGGAAAACATATAGACAACTTTTATCAGAATACAATAAAAGTACAATATATTATACATATTAACCTAACCATTTATCATAGAAGGCCTGGATTTATCAGTTTAATGTATCAAGATTTTTTTATTTATAAAGCTTTCAAGCAAACCATTTTTGTGTTTCAACGTAAGACAAGCTCATGACTTCATAGTTCATATATATTACAGACTATGTAACAGTACCTGGTGGCAAATCTGCAGCGCCACATTTGGAAACGTCAGGTCCGGGCACAGGAGCCGCGAAGGCAAAGGGATGACCACCAACAAGAGTAGCAGCACCATAAATGCCTCCTAATCCAAGTAGCATGTTTCTTCTATCAATGATCTTATTGTTTGAAGAATCAGAAGATTTGGAAGTGTTGATGGTTTGGTCATCTTCTGTACCCTTGCATGAAACTTGGAAACGATAGTTACTGCACTTTCCTATAGTGAAAACTTTTGATGTCTTTGTAAAGAAAGGAGAAGAATGCAAATTGGAAAGAGGTGTGGTGGTTAAAGAAGAAGATGAAGAAGAGATGACATTGGTGGTGAGAGGGGGAAGAGAAGCCATTACTATAATTTTTGCTTTGTTTGAGGTGTAGTTCATGAACATCTAGGATTAGCATTTATATAGAATATGGAGCAAAGACTTTCCCCTATAAACTTATGGTGAAAAAGAAAAATAATACTAACCAAAAAGAAATACATGTCAGGAAGATGCTTGCATATCTTAACTTCCAGCAGCACGTGATTTTCTTCGTATTTATTTGTTTGTTTAATTCGTAATTTGAAATCATTAATACAAAAATCCACGTTCGTCTGAGGTGTTGTAAGACCTTTTTATTTATTTATTTACAAGAATGTAAGAACTTGAGTGATCACTGCACAGCATAATACAGAAATGGAATTGTCCTTCTAGATATAGCTGGTTGGTTTAGATTTTAGAATTAAGAAATTAATGATTTTTTCAAATATTGTGTCTGCCGTGTCAAAATTTAATTAGTTTAGACTTATTTTTTTTATTTACAATTAAGAGCAAGTTCCGATGCAATCTCAAAACAGGAAGCAGCTTATGAAGCTTCAACGCCTTCAATTATTCAACAATTCAACATGTAGATAGATAATGGTGTTAACCAATATTATATTGTAAATATTTCGGGTTAGTGAGAGTCTTGAAGGGAGCACATTTTTGACATAGAAGGGAGCACATTTTTAGGACATTTTAGGAGAGGACATTTTTAGGAGGGATAGTTTTTAGAGAGGATTATTTTTGGAGAGAGGAAGACATTCTGAAAATCCTAAGAGAGTGTTGGAGAGTTTAAAAAGAAAAAACAAAAATAAAGTGAGAGACGAGTTTAGTTTCGGGTTTAATACACGCGTGATTGAGTCTGTTTGTGATGACGTGGGTTGTTGCTGTTTAGTAATTCAAATAAACAGGGGAAAATATTGCTCATAATTAACAAGTAGATCAGTTTTACAAGTGCGTATTATTTTATTTATCCAGTTAGGCAAAGAATCAAGACGTGCAGCCTTGTATAACATCAACCGACCATTCAGTATAATGTCGAAAGAGTAGAATAAGTGGAAATTAAAATAATCTTGCTAATTTTTTAAATGCAGGTTAGAGGATGCTAAAACCCTACAACGAGAGTGCTCGCATAGCAAAAAGACCATTGAGGTAGGGAAAATTTTATTTTGTCTGTCATGCAACTAACATTAGTTGTATGAGGCAATTTTTTTGTTTCACAATTTTGTGGACCCAGATTTCTGTGAACCCAGAAATGTAAGATTGAGGTCCACAAATTTGTGAGATAAAAAGGAGCCTCATACAACTAGTATAAGTTGTATAAGACACAAAATAAAACTTCTCGGAAGGTAGTACTGGTTTGCCCATTCGGATTTGTAAATGCTGAACTTCAATATTTAAAATGGTAGTGAACTCTTAAAAAACTTGTTAAATAAGTTAAGCAAATAAGTGCTCGTTTGGATGAGTTTTTTAAAATGATTTTAAGCAAATAAGTTAAGAATTCTAGCTTTTGGCTTTTGGCTTGTTTTTGTCATTTTAGCTTAAAAATACGTGCTTAAAAGCACTTTTGTTACTTTATCCAAATACTACAAAATGACTTAAAAGCTATTTTGGCTTAAAAGCACTTAGTGGACGTTTGAACATAAGAATTGTAAAATTCCAAAAAAAAAAAAATAAAAAAAAATTCAAGTGAAAATGATATTTGAAATTTAGAGTTGTATTTGGACATGAATATCATTTTGGATTATTTTTGAAGTTTTGTGAGTGATCTGAGTGAAAATTTTGAAAAACAATTTTTTGGAGTTTTTCAAATTTTCGAAAAATTCCAAAATACATCTTATGAATAAACGATGGTAACCTATTTCCTGGAGGTGCGTGTTGGACTAACATGGCCACCAATCGACGACCTCACACTAGGAAATAATGTAAAATTGGAAATTGCCCTACTTAATTAGTTTGAAAAACTACTAGTTGTAGTTATAATACATGTAGAAGAAAATGATAAAATATCCATGTAAGTAGTTTTCTTCCTTTATTCCATTCAAACACGCTTACAATATCAAGAAACTTAAAATGCTTAATTCATTGAGGAAATTGATTAAAACCCTTTTATTTTTCTAGTCATAATCAATTCTCAAAGATAGCGGGAATACAGAAATATAAAATAAGGTTGCGTATAATAGACTCTTGCGGTCTGATCCTTTCCCGAATCCCGTGTATAGCGGGAGCTTAGTGCACTAGGTGTCAATCAATCCTCAAGCACAATCTTGACACCTCCAATTTTTACAGCACCAGAACCATTCTTTGGAACAAAAGTCACCACCACATGATCATCATCCTCAGCATCTAAATCTTCCAACAGCTCAGTTATAGCCAACTTCAACTTAGTTTTACGTTTCTTGTCACTCTTACCATGACTATGATGTGGCACGTTAACAAAACTACCTGCAAACTCAGCATTATTCGGCGAAATTACAGTCTCATCTTCATCATTAATCAACACATCAAACTTGACAAAAACATCAGTTTCCAGCTCTATCCCTTCAACTACTAAAAACTCCTCTTTTGCATCTTTCTCCTTCTTGTTTCTCTTCTTAATTGGCCTCTTTACCATAACTCTTATCACATGGTCAAGTTTCGTTGGGAAAACATCTTTTGCACTTGGAAAATTATCAGCTGCTCTTGCTTCAACAAGCCTCCTTACACTACTCAAAGCACTTGAAACCCTAGCCCTTGGACGAGAATTTATCCACGGATTAGCTACATTTTGATAAGCATATCCAAGTCTGGTTGTATCCAAACAGTCACGTACCCTAATACGTACCATTTGTGCTTTCTCATCATAAAACAAAAACGAAGCATTTAAGAAATCAGGGTCAGTAAAATCTTGACGTCTTCCACCTAGGGTTTTCCAAACACTCCACAATCTATCAATATTAGAATGATGAGCATAGAAAATAGGGTCTCTAGCAGCTGAATAAAAATCTCCCATGTTCTCAAAATTAGGTTGGGTTCTATCACCGGTCCAAACATGGACCGGTCCATGTGGAATGTTCTCGAGGGACCCAGCACCACCCGGTTCGCCACCGGCACGGTAAGGGTCTCCGAGGAAAGTCGCTGGAGTACTTCCTAGTGAAACCATTTGCCTATACATGATAGTGAGATTTTGGGAAGTTTGTTGAGCGTTACTTATGTTAGGATCCGTTCCATTGAAGTCGAGATCGACCATGACCGGAGGCTGATGCCTCCGATCACGGAGAGGATCAAAGAGAGAAGAACTACGGTTCGCATACATGGCAGGAAGTCTCATGCCATCAGGATGATCCCAGTTCCAAAATGGGATAACGAAAGTAGGGTCATTTATCAAACTTCCCAAGATTTTTTCGAAGAAGTAGAGATAACAACGATGAAAAGGGAGGAAAAGCCAAGAGAAATGAACTTGGAGTTCAGAGTTTGGGAAACCTAGTTGGTCATAGGCACCGTCACAGTAAGCACAATGAACATTTGCTTGTTGCCTGAAGCTACGTGGATCATCGTCTGGAAGTTGTTTCATGAGCTGAATAGCTCTGTTGAATTTCTCTATATAGGCACTATCGGCGGAATGAGCTGCTGGCCGTGTACGGAGGGTGGCTGACGGTGGTGGAAGTTGGAAGTCGATGATGTTCGCCGTTGTCGGAGGACAACAGTTGACTGGTGCTGCACCTGTGACAAAAATAGAAATTAGACAAATTTGAGACAAAAGGCTTTGAAGCGTAAAAACAACTCCATATTATTTGGAAACATATAGACAACTTTTATCAGAATACAATAAAAGTACAATATATTATACATATTAACCTAACCATTTATCATAGAAGGCCTGGATTTATCAGTTTAATGTATCAAGATTTTTTTATTTATAAAGCTTTCAAGCAAACCATTTTTGTGTTTCAACGTAAGACAAGCTCATGACTTCATAGTTCATATATATTACAGACTATGTAACAGTACCTGGTGGCAAATCTGCAGGGCCACATTTGGAAACGTCAGGTCCGGGCACAGGAGCCGCGAAGGCAAAGGGATGACCACCAACAAGAGTAGCAGCACCATAAATGCCTCCTAATCCAAGTAGCATGTTTCTTCTATCAATGATCTTATTGTTTGAAGAATCAGAAGATTTGGAAGTGTTAATAGTTTGGTCATCTTCTGTACCCTTGCATGAGACTTGGAAACTATGGTTACCGTACTTTCTTAAAGTGGAAACTTTTGATGTCTTCGTAAAGAAAGTAGAAGAATGCAAATTGGAAAGAGTTGAAGTAGTTGAAGAGGAAGATGAAGAAGAGATGGCGTTGGTGGTGGGGAGTGGAAGAGAAGCCATTACTATAATTTTTGCTTGGTTTGAGATGTAGTTCATGAACATCTACGGTTAGCATTTATATAGAATATGGAGCAAAGACTTTTCTGTATAACCTTGTGGTGAAAAAGAAAAAGAAAAAATACTAACCAAAAAGAAATACATGTCAGGAAGATGCATGCTTGCATATCTTAACTTCCAGCAGCCTGTGATTTTCTTCGTATTTATTTATTTATTTGTTTATTTAATTCGGAATTTGATGAAGGCACTAATACAAAATCCACGTTTGTCTGAGATGTTGTAATTATGACCTTTTTAATTTATTTTACAAGAATTGTACTCTCTCCGGTCCATAATAAGTGATTTTTTGGTTTTTTTCTTTTTGTCCAAAATAAATGATTTTTTCAGATTTCAATAATGAATTAATTATTTTTTTCCTACATTGCCCTTGGAGTAAATAACATTAGAGTATGTGTTAGGAGTATTTATGTGAAAAGATAGTAAGGGTTATAATAGTCAATTTCAATGCTAATTAATGTTAAAAGGTGATTTTTTTAATATGTGTGAAAACAACCAAAAAATCACTTATTTTGGACCGGAATGAGCAAAAACTTTTATTTGTTTTATGAATAATCACTGCACAGAGAAATGGAATTGTCCTTCAAGTTCTAGATATAGCTGGTTGGTTTAGAAGAAATTAGTGATTTTTTCAAATATTATGTCTGCCGTGTCAAAATTTAATATTAGTTTAGACTTCTTTTTATTACAATATAGCAGCAAGTTTCGATGCAATCTCAAATAGGAAGCCGTTTATGAAGCTTCAACGCCTTCATTTTTTCAACAATTATTCAACATGTAGAAAGATAATGGTGTTAACCAATATTATATTGTAACAGGAAATTTAAATAAACAGGGGAAAATATTGCTCATAATTAACAAGTATATCAGGTTTACAAGTACGTGCTATTTTATTTATCCAGTTAGGCAAAGAATCAAGACGTGCAGCCTTGTATAACATCAACCGACCATTCAGCGATAATGTCGAAAGAGTAGAATAAATGGAAATTAATAAAACTCTCCTTATCTTTCTCCAATGCACAAAAGTAATAAATTAATAATCTTGCTAATTCCAAAATAATCTTCAATTGAAAAATTGGAAAATTTTATAAACAAATGCTGATTTAAAAAAAAATGAATTTTTTTTTAAAAAGGGAAAAATTTCTTATGTCCAAACGGGCTATTAAAATAAGTCAATCCAAACGGGCTCTAAGTATTTTTTTCAACTTCAATTTCAAATACTTTTTTTTTCCAACTTAACCAAATATTTTCCAAACAACTATTAATGATGATTCCAAAAAAACCTTTAAATCAATATATATTGCTAAATTCACGAAATCTATACTTTCGTACGTGGTCTTTGGTACTTTAATAAAGTCGTTTTGTTGGTGTGTGCTAAATATTTTATATATGCACTGCACATTGACTGTATGATTCTTTATAAGGTAATTCACTATTTCTCTCTTCTTTTCCAACTTCAAGCCGTTACTACTATATCATTATCTTTTACCCCTGCAAAGTGGTATTCTTTTATACGTTATACTGTTTTTTTGTTCCATTAGAGGGAAAATGAGTGAAAAAGTTAGAGAGGAGCTCATTTATTTGAATCCCCTAAACAAAGTAAAGGTATTGAATGTACTTTGGTTGCTTAGTGTACAGCTGGAAAACACAAATACTTTGAACGGGGTGTATTTTCTTCTTTCTCCCAAATTGTCATTTCTGATAGTTGCGTACATCAATCTTAGCGAAGACTTGCGACCAGTTTTTATAATGAATTTTAGTCATTTATGTAAAATTGACGGAGAGATGAAAATGCACGTTCTTTCATGTTTAGTCAACAACAAGGTCTAAAACTAGTTAATTAAAGTATTAATCAAGTTCATCTTCGTCCAACTTGTATCGCTTTAAATATTAAGACGCTATTGTAAATGGATAAGTGACAGAAAAATCTCAGAACAAAGTTAGGTAAAGATTGACTAGCAACAGCGTTATAATTTTCATATCACGTGGATTTAATTTATATACGCTAACAAGTTCCTCTTGTTATAAATTTTGTCTTTTAAGTTAATTGATAATTTAAACTTAAACTTTGCTCTGTGAATTAATTGAAGTTAACACTTTTCATATTGGTACATGCATGTCGTCAACATATATGTATTGTTTTATACAGGAGGGTCAAATGAGTGGGTTGAGTCGATTTTGGGTGGGTTAAAATAGGTTGAGTCAGCAGGTTGTTGACTCGTCCAAAAGTTACTAGGGCTGAGATGAGTTGGGTCAAGATGAACTAAAATTTGGGTCATAACCCAACCCACCCAACTCATACCAAGCTTTAATTAATATGTGCTATTTTTTTATAAATTATACAACAACAACAACAACAACAACCCAATAAAATCCACTAGAGAAATTATATTCATAGTTTCTTATGAATTTATAATTACAAAATAAAGACTTTTTTTTTCTTTTCTTATGGTCATATATAACATATAAAGCAAAAAAATAAGTTATTTCTAAGATATTTTATTGAAGTTTCTCATGGATCAATTTGGACAAAAAACCAGCTCAACTTTAAACGTGTTGGGATTAGGTGGGTCAAGATGCCTGAATTCAATAAATGAGCGGATCAATAATCACTATGTCATTTGGACTTGGGCCAAATTTGACAACCCTAGTTTTATAAATCGAATTTCCAAATTTATTTATATATTTTTCATTTTTTGAGTTATGGTGATTTAGCATGACATCAAGGAAGGATTCAAGTGGTGGAAAATTGATTCAATTGATGGATGATGCTAGCTTATCTATTCGAGTTCTTAAATACACAGTAGGTCAAAGCGTTCGAGCACTACAAGAAAAATGCTAATTACATAGAGATTTTACCTGAGGATTTTATTCGCAGATAATACCTGCGGATTTTTATGGAAACATAAAAAATCCTAAATTTAAAATATTTTACCTGCGAAAAATATTTTTCCAGGAAAATTCCAAGGTAACTTTGGCGTCATTATGTGCCAAAATGTTACCTAGAAAATTACCTGGGAAATAAATCGGCAAGTACATTTTCGTAAGAAAATCCGTAGGTAAAAAATTTAAAAAATGAAAAAAAGAATCCTATGTTAATCTGAAGGAAAATCCCTAGGTAACTCTACATGCAAATTTAGCTGGGGATATTTTCTTGGGGATTTACCTAGGGATTTGCTTTTCGGAAAATTACCCAGGGATATTGTTGCTGCCAATTTAGCGGGGGACTTTTTCTTGGGGATTCTCTTAGTTGGGGAGTTACCTGGGAATATTATTGTTGCGGATTTAGTTAGAGGTATTGTTTTGGGGATTTACTTCAAAATTTTCTTATACGAGAAATTATCTAGAGATTTTATTGATGTGAATTTAGTTAGAATCTTTTTCTTGGGGGATTTACTTATTTGGGGGAATTACATGGAGATTTTGTTATTGTAATTTTTGCTAGAAATTTATTCTTGGTGATATAGCTTGGGATTTACCTAGAAATTTTATTATCTAAGAAATTAACTAGGATTATATGTGTGACTTTAGGCAGAGATTAATTGTTGAGAATTTACTTGAGTATTTCATGATATAATATTTTTTGGGAATTTGCTCTTAGAATTTAGATAAAAAATTTATTATTGTTATTTTAGTTTGATATATAATATTTGATAATTTAATTACCTGTGGATTCTGTAACTACATAAGAAGATGTTATTTTTAAATTTAAAATTATATTTTTCCTGAAAGTTACAAAAACTTAATATGTAAAAAATATCCATAGAAATTAATTTTATCTATTATATTTTGTTGATTATGTGTAGGTAAATGTAAAAGTGTTGATCCATTATAAAACTTAATAATGTATATAAGTGTGGATTGAATATTATAATAAGATATTAAGCATAACATATTCGGTTATTACTTTTTTCGGAAAATTCAATAACAAAATAATTATCACAAACCTAGTTATTTTAAAATTAATATTTAATATTATTGATATAAAGGACATAATAAAGCTAGCATATGACTACATTTAACATATTTCATCTAATATCTTTTGAAAATATAATAAATGCAACTAAATGATTGAAAAGTATTAAGTTTAATTTCTAAGCAGACAAAATTTATGTTACATTTATAAAAATGTAACTAATTTTTATTAACTTTTTATCTTATATGTGTAATTTTTCACATTTATATAATAGTATAAAATTGTAATTATAGTATGTATAAAATAATATTGTTTGAGATTGTCAGTATTGAAACTTAATATTGATCTTATGATGCTTTCTAGCATCATCTCTTGATTAAACCCTACCATTATTAAGATAACTTAATCATGCATAATTTATTATGATTAGCGAAACAATTCTTACTAATTATCATGCACAATATGTTTACTTCTTGTTAATTAATGTATTTTTTATATAAAATAAATAAATATGTTATTCGAGAAATATAAATGAAATTTTAAAAAAATTAACTAAGAATATATCAAAATTAAAAGTAATATAAACTTAATTTGCTATAACTTGGATTAGAGTGTTTCATTTGATTTATGAAATTCTTAACTTATAGTTCCTCCGTTCAATTTATGTAAATCCATTAGACTGAGCACAGAGTTTAAGAAATTAAAGAAGACTTTGAATTTGTGGTATAAAATACTGCACATTATGTAGCTATAAAGCATTGCATAAAAATAAATTATTTCAAATAAGGATTTGGCATATACTAAAAAAATAAGTTAACATAAAAGGAGGGAGTACATCCTTTTACAAAAAAAAAGGAAAAAAAGAAGGTAAGCATTAGCAAGTAAATAGTATGGGAAGTGGAGTTGGGACATTCTTGTTCCACATCGGCCAAGACTTCATTGTCCACTTTATAAACAGGGCATATTTGGAGAGCGTACGAATAATGAGCTTGGTTTAATGTAATAAATTTAACAATTAAGAATTTAAAAAGAACCTAAATATTACAGGGTTGGGGTGGGGGTTACATATACATTTAGGAAAACTACTACTAACTACTAGTACAGTTGAATTGAATGAATAGAAAAAAAAAAGGTACTATGATGGTAACTTTTAATTTTTTTCGTCTAAAACTTTCGACACACACACCTGAGAATTTTCATGACTTCATGGGGATTTACTTACAGCTATTTCCCTGTCAAAATTCGCAAGAAAACTCCTAGTTTTATTAATTTTTTATCAAAAATTTCAAGCGAATATTTAGAATTTTTTATGGAAAAATCCGTAAGTAATTTATATGCGAAATTAAAACCTCAGGTAATGTACATGTGAATTCAAAAAATGCAAGTAACTTACCTGGGGATTTTAAAATTTCGCAAGTAATAATTACCTACGAAGGTTTTCCTGCGAATTTTCCTATATAATCCCCAATAAAATCTCCATAAAATACGTGATTTTCTTGTAGTGGAGTTTGCACGTGAATCGTGATGCTTTTATTTTTCGTCAAAAGTGAATATGCTTTAATATTCTTCTTCTTCCTCTAAAGTTTATTAATTAAGGAGATAATTTCTTACATATTTATTAATCTCCAATAGTTGCAACTTAATTAAATTTTTTTTGAAAGAACGTAGTGTGGGCACGTGATTTTTGCCATATGTGAGAATTACTCCCAAAAATTCAAAATAAAACAATTTTTCTTTGTGCACAATTTTGAGAATTTTCGTGGCATTTTTGGATAATTATTGGTATTTGTCTGTACATGTTTATTTATTAAATTAATAAAAAATACAAAATATGTCGCATTTGCATTTAGGATTTAATTCTACAATTAGGAGCAATTAAGTTTGTTTTACAAGAACAAAAAATCATAAAAATAATGTACGTTGCATTTTTAGCATTTAATGTCCAAATTGTGTGATTTTATCGTAATTGCTATTTAATTGTGTGTTAATTGTTATTATGAGTTAATTAGCATTTTTATAAATTAATTTAGTTTATAGGCTAATTTAGGATTTTTAGAATTTTAGTTTTATTTAAAGAAAAATAAAAGAAGAAAAAGAAGCAATGGAAATAAGAAAGAAAATCGGACTGGGCCACCTTTTAAATTAAATCAACCAGGCCCAAAGAACCAAACCTCCACCGGGTCGACCCGACCGGGTTTGCCCCACAGCCCAAACAAACACCTCCCCTCTTCTTCCATTTTTCATTTTTTAACCCCTAAACCCTAAACACCCACCCCCTTTTCTTCTCCTTCTCCAAACAACCCCTCAAGCTCCCACTTCCATGGCTGCTTGCCTCCTTCATCTTCACCAGTGAAAGCCCACACCTGAGCCCCGTCCCCATCGTCCCAAACGACCATCTGTTGCTTCACCCCTCGTCCTAAACGACCCCTCCATCTCCAGCTCCAAGCCACCACCCTCCCATGGCTGCCTTCTTCTTCTTCTTCTTCGTCGGAACAACCAGCTCCCTCACGTCCAGCAGCAACCAGCCTCATCGTCGTTCACCACCAAACCGCCAGAAATCCAGCAACCACAACGAACAAGCTGCAGCTCTAAACCGGGCAAAATCAACCATGAAATAGCTAGAGTTTAGCTCCTAAAACAGTTCAAAGAAGCAGCGAAAATACAGCTACGTCATGCGACAAAACGCATCAGCTACTGCTTGCTTCTGCCTCAAAAAAAAAAAGCCCAGACTCGTCGTCGTTCACCTCCAGTCACGACATGCACAGCCAGTCCGTCATGGCCGTTGTTTCCTTCATCTTCGTCGGAACAACCAAGCGACGAACGTCATGGTTGCTGCTGCTTCACCTCTGCTGCCTCACCCATCGTCCTAAATGACCCCTCCATCTCCAAGCCACAACTGCTCACCCCAACCCCATCTCCAATCAGTCGCAACACCAACCAACACCCACGCAAAACAGTTTTAAGCTGAGGTTGGTTCGAGGTCATGCTCAGTCATACGTTGAGGCAGTACGTCGAGGTTCCGTTCGAGTCCGTGTCTGTTAGTCAAGCGTCGAAACAGTGTTGCGAACGAAGTTGTGTTTCATCGGAAGTTCAACATTGTTCGATGTCGGATCGTTAGCATAAAGGTCAGCCATAGTTCGTTCACGGATTTTTGCTGCTTTTTCTTTGGTTTCGTTTTAATATGTGGTTTCATTTTTGAACATTTTCGCATGATATTCCTACTGCATATTCATTGAAATTGTGTGTGTTTGCGTTTTGGACGACTTTCCTACTATTTTGAGTTCGATTGATGCTCAAGTTAGTGATTGAAATCTACTCGTTTGTTCCGTTAAGTTTGCTCGGATATGAATCTGACTCTGTTGATTATTCATGAACGTTGTCGATTAGGAGTTTGTTTGTCGAGTTTGTTATTCAGAGTTTGATTATTAATTGGAAATTGATTAGATGAATTGGTTATAGCTGCTAAAGTTTGGTTAATTGACTTAGGAGGATTGGATATAGCTGATGGGGTAGAATGGTAATTTCAGTATTTTCAGGGGTATTTTCGAGATTTTAAGTTTTAAAAAATGATTAATGAGTGCTCTGTCCACTAAGTACTAAAAATATTAAAATAATATATTGTTTAATAATATAGTGGGGGACAAGACATGTGGTAGTGAGAATTAATACATTGTTTAATACATGGTGGGGGACAAGACATGTGGTAGTGGGCAATAATGCATTGTTTAATATAGTGGGGGACAAGATATGTGGTAGTGAGAACTAATATATTTGTTTAATATAGTGAGAAAAAAGGCATGCAAGTGTGGGGAACAAAACATAATGGTATGAAAAAATTAAAAAAGGATTGATTAAAATATGTTGCCCATACCTGTTTTGAGTTATAAATAGAGTCACTTAGGACAAATTTAGGGCGGATTTTTTTGGAGATAGTTTGGGGCTGGTTTTTGGAGGAAGAAAATCGTTTCTCTTCCAGTAATTTGACATTTAAAAGTTCAGTAATTTGAGAGTAAAAAACAGGCTGGTTTTAATCCAAAAGGTTCAGTGTTTGGAGAGCTAAGAAACTGAAAAGTGGGTCTCTTCTTTCTGTTGAATATCAGAACTAGTATTGTTGCTGTTTAGTCTTTTACAAACTTTTGGGGCTGTTCTATCGAGCTTGTTTGGTTTTCTTCAAATTTTTCTGAGCCTTGAATTTGGTTTAAATTGCTGTTGTTGGGTTGCTGTTGCGTTGCTGTGTTATTACTGTTGCTGACTCCTCCTTCTCTTCTTCTTGTATTGCCATTTCCAGGTACACAGCTGTAACCTTGGTCATTTGTAAGCCGAAAACATAAACATGAATATACATGAAGATTTGAAGCTTTAAGTTTGATCTAGCTTTTCTACTGATTTGTATATTAGGATATCTCATTCATTAATATCATGCAAATGCCTGCGGGGTGTATAACTGGACAGTTCTTGTAATGATCTAATTTGTGAACTTTCAAACGAACTTTATATCATGTGTCTATTCTTGTCCATTTTGAATGTATGGATGTAGTCTATAATATTTGGTTTGCTTTAGCTTGATTATTAGGTAGTGTATTTCGAATGCATGTCCGTTAGAATCCGGCCTAATAGACTATTTAATTAATACAACACTCTAATTGTAATATCAATGGCTTGAGTTTAGGATTAGGAATAGACATCTATATTACCCTTTTTTTAACTATTGTTCTTCTAAAACCTGTAGTAATATACTTAATTAGATAAAATCACTTCACCTTTCTGCGTGGCAAATTATTGAATATGTGTAGAATAACTTAAGTAAGTTTCATCAAGTGTTTAGTTCATTTAAAATCGAAAGAGTGATGTGTTTTTGTCGAAAGAGATCGCCTGCCCATATTTAGGCGGATTGGGCCTCCGCACTTGAATAAGATGGCCCAGGTTGGTAAATAGCCACGCCCGTCTGCGTACATAGGTTTTGATTTCGAACGGTTGGTGTTCATGACCCAATTATAAAAGCTTATAAGCATGTAACTAATTAGGACCTCTTCTCTTTTATTTTAGAGACGAACTTAATAGAAAATGTAGTCACTTTAGAATTGTCCTTTCAAAATAAACGAGATGAGCCTCGCCTAGTAAAACTCACCGATTGCGGGGCCCTCATGATTGTATATATATTAATTACTTAGAACTCGGGATCGGCCGCTTAGCGGATTTCACGGCCTTTTTCCCGAAGTAATAATGCGTTAGGCGCGTACTTTTCATAATTTACTTTCTTAAACTCGGGTGCACATTTATGTGACCCAAATCCAAATCTCAACGAAGTTGAAATGTGTCAATAACCACGGTTGCATTGATTGTGATGTGGTTCGAGATGCATTTCCATGACGTTGCAAATTCCTTTTAAAAATAATGAATGAGACGAGTCTCGACAAACAAGAATACACAAACTGCGGTGCCCTCAACGGACAGTTATTTCAAATGCTTAGATTTCGAGACAGGCCGCATAGCGAACTTTACGGCTTTTTCTCAAAATAACAACGCGTTAGTATCTTTAGGCGCATATTTAATAATGTTATATTCCTAAACTCGGGTGCACATTTATGTGACCCAAATCCAAATCTCAATGAAGTCGGAACGTATCGAAAATTGCGGGTACATTTATGTGGTGCAATTCGAGATGCATTCTCACGATGTTGCAATTCTTTGAATAAATAATAACAAAAGCGGTAAACAGTTAAAATTTGCACATAGGTTCATAATCGTATAAAATCAGATAATCAAGCCGAATATGACAGTTGAGCGACCGTGCTAGAACCACGGAACTCGGGAATGCCTAACACCTTCTCCCGGGTTAACATAATTCCTTACTCAGATTTCTGGTTCGCGGACTGTAATACAGAGTCAATATTTTCCTTGATTCGGGATTCAACCGGTGACTTGGAACACCATAAATCTCCCAAGTGGCGACTCTGAATCTTTAAATAAAATCCCGTTTCGATTGTCCTTTAATTGGAAAAACTCCCTCTACGCCCCTTTGCGGTAGCGCGGGTGAAAGAGAAGGTGTGACACGTAGTAGTCAAAGACGTAATCATTTTGAAGATAAAGATTCATTAACTAATGAGAAAAGAGATTAGCCTATATATTTAATTCGAAATTGATTTTTTCATCCGCTAAAATTTTAATGAAATATTACCCCGTCAAAAAACCGTCTCCTTTTGCCTTTGACCCTTAAAATGATAGTTTTAAAATCTATCTATCTATCTATATCTTCTATACTATATTAAAAGCACGAAGACCCTATTGGTGATGAAAATGGCAACAATGGAGGTTCTCAAAGTTTCTAAGGAAGGAAACGGGTTAAATTAGTTCCAAGTTTTGTCTGAAGATCTATATGTCTGAACCATACAACATATGGGTTTGGAAAGATTGTCTCAACCTGTCTACTTCCTCCTTCATCATTTGCATCTCCGTCTTTTCCTCCTCAACACTTTTGTCCGAACCAGACATACTTTTTGGAAGGGGCCCTTTAGATCTTGTGTGGTAATGGTAATCTGCCAGAGCGTTCTAACGAGCTAACCGTTTCGAAATCTCTCTCTGGATAAACAACAAACTTGTTAGCGCTAGAGTTTAACACATATTGCAATTTCACGTTGGGGGATGCAATGTTCCTAGGCAGTTTAACCATTTCTACCATGTCTTTGCTTCGACTGCATGCGTCATTCCGGCTTACTGTGTTTGTGCCTCTGAACTTTCTTTATCTCTCTTTTTATTTCTTTCCTTTCTTTTATTCACTTTGCCTTTTCTTTTTTTCTTTTTAGTGGTAGTCGAATCTTATGTGGATTGCCTATGTATCATGTCCCCGCATGAATCAGACCGGGCGTAGTTCTACCACATAAGTGCGAAAAGGAAAAAGATAATTTTTTTTTGGAAATTTTTGATTTTTCATTAATAAACATTCTATCACAAACCAGACACTTTTTAGAAAGGAAAATAACAGACTCGAAACTAAACCAAGTACGAACTCAATAACTACTAGCATACTCTGATATGAAATAAAGACAGACTCTAAGAAAAAGAAAAATACAGACTCAAACTATGAATGTTTCAGAGTTTTTGAATTTTGGCGCTCGCGGGGCGTCGTTCGGCCTCGCCGCGGGCTTTGGTGTAAGGCCCCTTTGCAGATCCTTCAAATCTTCCATGATCTGGTGGACATAAATCTTTTTTTTTTTAAAAAATGGTTCATTTTGCATCGTTCTCATCATGCACATTTATTAAGGTGATTAAGCAAAATAAAATTTATTTGACTCAACCGATTGGCTATATTTTTTTTTTAATTTTTCACAGATTAAAAGAAAGTTCCGGTTCCGAACACGGCCTTTCAGCACTTCGGGAATGAAGATTTTAAGGCTGTGAGGGTCAACCGATCAAAAATCCAAAAAAATGAATATAAATGGTCGTTTATGCAAAGTCAGCCTTCCGGCGTCCCTTTCGGGAACATTCGGCTATTCTTGCCAAACACGGCATCACCCAACTTATTTATGTTGACAATTAAAATTTGACATTTTTGGCTATTTTTGCAAAAGGGGAGGTTGGACCTGATGAGGGTTGCCTACGTATCTTACATCCTGTGAAAATCAAACCGGCGTAGTTCGGGCAATGACAATAAACTAATTCTGACAACAAGACTTGTTTAAATAAATTACACTAAAAAAAAACATTTTTTTTCACGAAATTTTGGCAAAGTTCGCCGGTAACTCAGAATTATCTTTCTACACTGCTATTTTTTTTCAATATTGTCAGAAGCCGGTCGGCATGCAAGTCTGTGGCAAATAAATGCGTAAAACAAACAGGATGCCGCATGATGGTCATTTCATTTCAGGTTGCTTGTCCTAGACGGACCCAACCCCTGTGTTGAGTCCCCTAAGTCAAGTGCACATGATGCAAATAAGCGTTCCTACTAGGGATCCGGCATGAGGTTTTGTTATACTAGGTTTATCCTGGGTGTTTGTTCTAGACCTGGCTTACTCGAGCGGACAACTCGAGCTGAGGATGGGAACTGCGTACCGGTAACCAAAAGATCATCCGGTTTTGCAACTCCTCCGAATCCTCGTTCTATTTTGGGATATGACACTAACAGAAAGAAGTCACGACCAGCGTGCACTTCTCAAGAGAGAGAAGAGAGGGATTTCGTAGTAGTTTATATATATAGTTCAGATAATATCAAAGCGGTAAAAGCAACATTTTGCACATTTAGGCTAAAACATAAAATCAGATAATAAATAAAGCAATTAATAACAATTATTCTAAGCTCGAATTCTTGAACCCTGAACCAGAGATTCTGGGTTCGTTCCCCAGTAGAGTCGCCAGGGCTGTCACACCTCCTTTTTCACCTACACCCCCGCTAAGGGACGTAAAGGGAGTTTTTCCAATTAAAGAACAATCGAAACGGGATTTTATTTAAAGGTTCAGAGTCTCCACTTGGGAGATTTGTGGTGTCCCAAGTCACCGGTTGAATCCCGAATCGAGGAAAAGAATGACTCTGTTTAACAGTTTGCGCACCAGAAATCCGGATAAGGAATTCTATTAACCCGGGAGAAGGTGTTAGGCATTCCCGAGTTCCGTGGTTCTAGCACGGTCGCTCAACTGTCATATTCGGCTTGATTATCGGATTTTATACAATTATGAACCTACGTGCAAATTTTAACTGTTTACCGCTTTTGTTATTATTTATTCAAAGAATTACAACGTCGTGAGAATGCATCTTGAATTGCGCCACATAAATGTACCCACAATTTTCGATACGTTCCAACTTCATTGAGATTTGGATTTGGGTCACATAAATGTGCACCCGAGTTTAGGAAGATAACATTATTAAATACGCGCCTAAAGATACTAACACGTTGTTATTTTGAGAAAGCCGTAAAGTTCGCTATGCGACCTGTCTCGAAATCTAAGCATTTGAAATAACTGTCCGTTGAGGGCCCTGCAGTTTATGTATTCTTATTTGTCGAGGCTCGTCTCATTCATTATTTTTTTTAAAAGGAATTTGCAACGTCATGGAAATGCATCTCGAACCACGTCACAATCAATGTACCCGTGATTAACAACACATTTCGACTTCGTTGAGATTTGGATTTGGGTCACATAAATGTGCACCCACGTTTAAGAAAGTAAATTATTAAAAGTACGCGCCTAACAGTGACTAATGCGTTATTACTTTTGGGAAAAAGGTCGTGAAATTCGCTAAGCGGCCGATCCCGAGTTCTAAGTATTTAATATATATACAATCGTGAGGGCCCCGCAATCGATGAGTTTTACTAGGCGAGGCTCATCTCATTTATTTTGAAAGGACAATCCTAAAGTGATTACATTTTCTATTAAGTTCGTCTCTAAAATAAAAGAGAAGAGGTCCTAATTAGTTACATGTTTATAAGCTCGTGCCTCTTATTGTTTATTAGATTAAGACAAATGCAAACGGAAAATTGCAACAGAGCTTATCAAGGGAGATTGTATTGTTCCTTATTCTATTAGTTAATAACACTAAAGTTGAGATTATGAATAGAACACGAGATTGACACCCAGTAATATCAAAACAAACTAACTATTCTTTGATTAATTTAAACTAACATTATTAGATGAATTGAACTATTGGAATTAACTATGTGTAATACAAAGCCATTTTTTTTTTACTCTTTTTACGACTTGTCGAAGAAATGCGTCAATGCTTAAAAAACTGACATTAGGATAACATCAATCACTAACATTTGAGAATATTAGTTACTAACATTATTCACATTGCTATTTAAAATGATGTTACTTACTCAAGCGAACTCGCAATTTCAGAACTAACCCTATTAAACCAACATGCTGATTTCCATGAACTATTTGAACCTGTTTCGTAGCATAACCTATTTGAAACTATTACACGACTACTGAAAAAGAATTAACTACACTATATTTCATAACTAGTAATCACAAACTAAGATTAATTACAATTGATATTCACATGTTTGTAGAAATAGATTCAACAGTCCAGTTTATGCATCCCAAAGTCATTCTAATACATGTTATGCGATATCAAGTGAACTACTGCTTATACATTAAATTAAACACAAAGAAACAGGTGACATTCAGAAATCCATTCCAACAACTCTTTACTGCCTTTCCATTAAATTTGAGAGCTTTAGAACATGTACCTGGATAATGGAAATACAAGAAGATGAAGGAGCAGTCAGCAATAGTAGTAACACAGCAAAACAACAACAACCCAACAGCAGCAGTTCAAACCAAATTCGAGGCTCAGAAAAATTTGAAGAAAACCAAACAAGCTCGTTAGAACAGCCCCAAAAGTTTGTAAAAGACTAAAGAGCAACAACCAACATCACCACAAACAGACTCAACCACACGTGTATTAAACCAAAAACTGAACTCGTAGACCACTGAACCAATTAAGCATTCAAAAAGGAATCAGGTTCACTGTCCCGAATTCGAGTTACTCCTACAGATGCAATGAAAAACCTTCTCTTTCTTTTTGTTTTCCTCTTTTTAAAATCTCCAGCACTCTTTTAAGATTTTCGGAATCTTTTTTCTCCTTTCCAAAACCAGCCCCAAAAGTTTGTAAAAGACTAAACAACAACAACCAACATCACCACAAACAGACTTAACCACGCGTGTATTAAACCAAAAACTGAACTCGTAGACCACTGAACCAATTAAGCATTCAAAAAGGAATCATGTTCACTGTCCCGAATTCGAGTTACTCCTACAGATGCAATGAAAAACCTTCTCTTTCTTTTTGTTTTTCTCTTTTTAAACTCTCCAACACTCTTTTAAGATTTTCAGAATCTTTTTTCTCCTCTCCAAAACCAGCCTCTTTTTTACTCTCAAATTACTGAACATTTAAATGTTAAAAATCCAACCTAGACTCTAAGAAAAACTGGAAGAGAAACGATTTTCTTCCTCCAAAAACCAGCCCCCTTTCTGTCTTGAAATAACACTATTTATAACCCAAAAACAGGTATGGGTAACATATTTTAATCAATCCTTTTAAGCTTTTCATACCATTATGTTTTGTTCCCCACACTTGCATGCCTTGTCCCCCACTCTGCCTTGTTCCCCACTAGCAAAGGTCTTGTCCCCCACTATATTAAACAAATGTATTAGTTCCCACTACCACATGTCTTGTCCCCCACTATGTATTAAACAATGTATTATTTTATTTATTAGTGCTTAGTGGACAGAGCACTCAAATTAAAAATTTTAAATCCCGAAATACCCTTGAAACCATATCAGCTATAACCAAGTCATGAAACTATACCCCGATCCCTTTCAATCTGTACTACAAACCATATCAGCTATAACCAAATCAAGCCTAAATTGATTAATTGAACATATGAAACTAACTTCCAATCAACAACATTAGGACAATTCAACAAAGCCAGATTCATATCCAAACAAACTTAGCAGAATAAACATGTAGATCCAAATCACTAAACACAATCATCAATTGAACTCAAACTAGATCAAACAACATCATAACAAAGATGAATGATTCAGAACAAAACTATGTTGAACTACTACGGTCAGATTTCAGACTACGATTGATACACAGATACATGGGCTGAAATAACACAATTCTAAGTTAAACCTGTACAAAAATGTAGGAATATTGAAAGTATATCGACGATGAACCCTGAAGCTAAAATCTAAGGACCAGCATATAAAACACTCGACATTAAATCACTTGATGAGAACTAACAAACTTCAAACAAAATGAACATGAATTATCTGTAATACAAACAAAGACCTGGGTTCGAATTCAAACTAACCCATCGGAACACAAACACAATCAGAGAAAGAAGAAAAGGAGGGGAAGACGAATTTGCTGAATGAACTAAAAGAAAAGAGAACGGAAACCTACTAGTTTAAAGACCGGGTTCGAACGGCGATCTCGACACGCCTGAACAAACCTCGCTGTTTTCAGCCCCTTTTCGTTTTTTTTGATGAAGTGACGAAGGAGTTCACTAGTTTGTGGTCGTTCGTGGATTGGTTTAGGTGCATTTAGGGACGGACTGGGGGGAGACGACGAAGGGGTCGTTGGCGTGACAGTGGAGCTGGAGCAGCAGTAGCTTGGAGATGTTGCTGCTCGCTGCTGCTCGACGGAAAAGGCTGGTTGATGGTCAGCTGGCGACGGGCTGGCTGTGCTGGTCGTAAGGCGGAGCTGGGGTGGTGACGACGTGGTTGTGGTGGACGTGAGGAGGCTATTTCAGGTGGTCGACGGACTGTGTGTGTGCGTGTTGAGCAATGACTGACGAAGAAGAAAAAGCAGCAACCTTGGCGGACTGGCTGGAGCTCGCGACTGGAGGGTCGTTGGGCTGTAGGTTGGTGATGGGAGGCTGGTTGGTTGCGTCGCTGGTTTGGAGGAGGGCAGCCATGTACATGGGAGTTGGAGCTGGAGGGGTCGTTTGGGGTAGATGACGAGGAGAGGGCAGCCATGGGGGGTGGTCGGGGGTGGTCGTTTGGAGCTAGAGCTGGAGGGGTCGTTCGGGGTAGATGGAGAGGAGAAGGGCAGCCAGGGGGGTGGTCGTTTGGACGAAGATGAAGGAGAAGGCAGCCATGGGAGGGTTTGTTTAGGGTTTAGGGGTTAAAAATGGAAATGAAAAATGGAAGAAAGGGGGTGCTTGTTTGGGCTGTGGGGCAAACCGGGTCGGGGATGGGGTATGGGCAGGGTACCCGGGTTTCAATTTCAAAAGGGGAAGAAAAATTGTTTGGACTTTAAATTGATTTGGCCCAAATATGACTTAACACTCCTTTATTTTGTCTTTCTTTTCTTAACTAATAAAACTAAAAATTCCAAAAATCCTAAACTAGCTTATAGGACTAGATTAATTTACAAAAGTACTACTAACTTTTTTAATAACAATTAACACACACAAACAAATAAAATCACATAACTTAGATATGAAATGCTAAAAATGCAAAAATACGTTATTTTGTAATTTTCTTTCCCTTAAAAACAAAACATGGTTCAATTAATTCCTAAGTGCACAATTAAATCTTAAATGTGCATGCAACATATATTTTTTGGTATTTTAATTAATTAAAACAAACTAAACATTCGCAGATTAAATAATTATCCAAAATGTCACGCAAAGTTCTCAAAATTGTACCCAAAAGCAATTTGTTTTATTTTTCGATTTCTTTGGGAGTAGTTTTCGTGAAGCAAAAATCACTTGCTCACAGCTGCCCCTCTTTGTCTGAAAACAACAAAAGGTTTTCGTGCAAAGACAAAGTGAGCGGATACGAGCGATTTTTGCCTGTTGGAATACTCCGTGTGAAGCATTTTTTGAAAAGATTTAACCGAACCGTTGCTTCAGAGGTTTCCTACATATCCCTGGCTAAAAGGGAATCTGGTCAATGTAGTTCGGGAAGTTTTAGTAGCTGGGACTATCATGGGACTGCCTTTTTCTATTACTACCGTTGCATGTTTCTGCTACTGCTTACCGACCTCCTTATCACACCATGCTATAAGAAAACAAGAAGCTAGACTAAACTATGAATGACAAACTCCTATATTTTTAGCTTGATCTTGCATCTCTTGTTGCCTTGCTGTCTTGTTGATTTGTGTTTCCTTTGCTGTTTCTTTACTTCTGGCTCGACTTGTAGTTTTCCTTCTGATCTCTGCTGGGGATTTTTTGTTGTAACCCTCCACTTTACTGACTTCAAATTTTAATGTATTCCTCTGTTGTATGGACGAGCTCCCAACTTCAAAATTTGAAATGTAAAGATTGAAATGTATTCCTCTGTTGTATAGGCGGGCTCCCAACTTCCAGACTTGAAATGTAACGACTGAAATGTATTCCTCTGTTATATGGGCGGGCTCCCAACTTCCAGACTTGAAATGTAAAGACTGAAATGTATTCCTCTGTTATATGGGCGGGCTCCCAACTTCCGGACTTGAAATGTAAAGACTGAAATGTATTCCTCTATTATATGGGCGGGCTCCCAACTTCAAAACTTAAAATGTAAAGACTGAAATGTATTCCTCTGTTATATGGCGGGCTCCCAACTTCTTCAACTTAAAATGTAAAGACTGAAATGTATTCCTCTGTTATATAGGCGGGCTCCCAACTTCTTCAACTTAAAATGTAAGGACTGAAATGTATTCCTCTGTTATATGGGAGGGCTCCCAACTTCATCTGCAACTTTGAAAATAAATCAGCTTCCATTCTCCAAGTGGGCTCCTGACATCATTAACAACTTTGAAAATAAATCAGCTTCCATTCTCCAGGCGGGCTCCTGACTCCTTTAACTTGAATCATCTTCTTTCAACTGGTTCCCTCAAAACTGGTGTCTTATTCCTCCGAAAACTGCTGGGGACAACATCGGTGTTTTATTCACAACTATGTTATTTTCCTTCTTCACAGACTACTTCCTTTAAAGCTAGTGCCTTCCTTCCACTTGGAACTACTTTCCTCAAGCTGGTGTTTTCACTTCTCTGAAACCTGCCGGGGATAACACTGCTGGGGAATTATCTTCCTTCTTTAAGACTAGTTAATTTCCTCCCTTCAACGATGGTAGGGATGATATTGATTCAAAGACCACTACCCTTAAAACTTGGGTTATCTTGCTTCTTCCAAGATTGTTTTCTTTAAAACTTGTATTCTTTCTCCCGTAAACTGCGGGGGATTCCACTTCCTTCAAAACTTGTGTTATCTTCCATCTTCCCCAAGTGGGTATCTGATTTCAAGAAAATTTTCGCAACGAGAGAATTTTCTGCCCCAGTTTGATAATCTTCTTTGTGGCCATGTCTCCCCGCCGTCAATAACATTTCCTTTCCCTGCTTCAAATCAAAGAAAAATTTGTTAGTTTAAAACGTGGTGAGTGGTTGTGCCACTCCTGTCGGGGATAGTTTTTCCCTTTTTTCCTTTCTCTGCTTTGCTACAAAACTTGCTGGGGATGATATTATTTGTTGGGGATGATATTCCTGCTGGGATGGTTTTTCTTTTCTCTTCCTTCCCCGCTCTGTGTTGTCCGACCATTGCGGAACTCGGTCGAGAATCTGTCGGAGTTGTTCTTGTATCTCGCAAATCTGTTGGGGATCCTCATAACCTTTTAACTGTTGCTTTTCCGTTTTTCTCCCACTTCCCCTGGAAATTTGGTCCTCTTGGGATCTAGACCCATTCATCATTTGGTCTTGCGACCAACTTCTTTTCGCTTTGTCGCCTTATCTTTGACCTGTCCTATTCGCATTTTGCTTTGCACCATTTTGGCAACTGGTAGTAAGCTCTGAAAATCCTTTTCAAAAACAAACTGCTGGGGAGGTAAAGTCTTTAAACCAAGAAATGAAAAAGTGATGATTTCAAAAAATAGAAAAAGAAGAAATCTTTCTGAACAAATGTTGGGGAGAAAGAAAGAAAAGAACTTATCTGAATGATACAACCGATCCCAACGATCATGTCGTGCATTCCAGATTAATCAACCCAGTCTATTCGTATCAATCAATCTTTCGGACAGCCTCATCTTGCTGGGGATAAACAAATACTCAACTTTTTGCCAAATGCAGACCTTTTCCGCCAATCTTTCCTTGTCGCCTCATAGTGCCCTTCGAGGGGTTTTCACTAATAAGACTCTTTCATTTCTCTCAACTCTCGTCGCCTTATGGTGCCTGTGACGGTTTTCACCGATAAGACTCTCTTATTTTATTTCTCTCAACTTCCGTCGCCTTATGGTGCCTGTGAAGGTTTTCACCGATAAAACTCTCTCATTTTATTTTATTTTTCAGCTGGGGATCGGAGTGTTACTGATATGACTCTCTCTGTCGGGGATTCTTTCTGCTATCAATTCATTTCCAGCTTATGATCTTCTTCTCTGCAGGGGATCAGAGTGTTATTCCCGACTTCCGTTTGCCTGATTTGGCACTTCTCAAATACTGACCGGGAGGTCTTTTTTGGACATCAATATGGGTTTTTGTGCATGGCTAAAAGGAAAAGGGGTATCGAAAGTTCAAAATAATTTTGAAGGGTAAAATAGTACAACTCTTGGAATCAAACTTTCTTTCCAAAATTACGAACACAAACTTCTGCCCCAGTTTTGTTGCTTAGGGATTTTTATTTTTTTGTTACACTATGACCGAGCCGTGAGGCGCCTACGTATCCTTCTTTGAGGAATCAGGTTAAACGTAGTTCCCAATTCCTTTGTTTTTCTTGTGACTTTTCTTTTGTTTTTATTATCATTATTTTTCTCTTCTCTTTTTCTTTCATTTTCATTACTGATTCCAAAAGAGGGGTATGAAAGAATAAATAAGGCTCAAAGGGGGAAGCAAAGGTTAAAGTGTTTGGATAGAAGAAAGAATTACCTCCGTCATTTCATTCTCCGATACAATGCCAAGTACAAACAAACAACAAGTACAATCAAAAGAAATCAAACCTAATATCTCTTGACTGCGTTAGAACTGATAGCCATGTCGATACATCCTCCCTCGACATTTGTCAAACATAAAGCACCATTGGGCTTGCTCTGTTCAGATTGTGATAATCAACACACGTCCTGATTTTTCCATCTTTTTTAGCACTGGCACCACATTAGCCAGCCAATCAGGATATCGAGTGACCCGAATAACCTTAGCATTCAGTTGTTTGGTTACTTCTTCCTTAATCTTCATACTCATGTCAGTTTTGAACTTCCTCAATTTTTGCTTGACGGGAAGAAATGCCGGGTCAGTGGGCAATTTGTGAACCACTAGATTGGTTCTTAAACCCAGCATGTCGTCGTACGACCATGCAAAAACATCTTTGAATTCAATAAGTGCATTGATTAGTTCTTCCCTGATATTTGGTTCAATGTGGACGCTTATCTTATCTTCCCTGATATCATCTGCATCCCCTAGATTGACGGCTCCCGTGTCATTTGAGTTGGGCTTGTTTTTTTTCTTCAAATTGGCTCAACTCTCTGTTAATTTCTTCGAAGGCTTCATCCTCATCATATTCCGACTCATCATAACAATCTTATACTATAAGTTCGGAATCAGATTGATTTTTTTGAGACTAGGTTGAACATCCATCGTGAATGCCATGTCATTAGAACCAGTATAAAGAGAATTGTTCAGAAGAGAAAAAGAAGAAGAAAAAATTAAAACAAAATAAGGAATGAAGGAAAAAAAACTTTCACTTTATTAAAATACAGGATAGCAGGGTTTCACACGTTGAGTAGCACAAAAAGAAATCTGGATTACAATCCTAGAATAATCCAGAAAACAAGAAAGAAAATCAGAGCCCACTACCAAGACTCCCTTCGGATAGGAAGATGAGTAACCATCCAATTGTTGAATTTTGCTTTCAACCCCACAAACTATACATCCGCCTTGTTGGACCCATCCCCCATCACCATAACTGGCTTGTCATCTACACACTGTACCACTGCTTTTCCATTGGTCGGTTTTTCTTTCGAACTATTTTCACTGGCACGGATCATCATTACCGTTTGTGAGGGCTTCTTAAGCTCCCCTCCCTTGTGCACTAGTTCGATCATGTGGGTCTCATGGTGCGCTGGTAGCGGATTCTGATTGATGTTGGGTGCCTCTGGTGCCTGAACCTCGATCCTATTCGTGTCAATAAGATCTTGTACGACAGTCTTCAACTTCCAACACTTCTCAGTATTATGCCCAGGAGCCCCCGAATAATATTCACAACTTACTGAGTGGTCCAGATTTTTGGGAAGTGGATTTGGCAATTTGGGCTCAACAGGACTCAATAGGCCTAATTGCCTTAATTTGTGGAACAGAGTAGTATAGGTTTCTCCCAGCGGAGTGAATGTTCTCGGCCTCTGCACCCAGGTGATCAAAGTAAGTTGGCTCCAAAGTTTGTAAGAAGTAGTCCACCATTACACCTTCCCTTATTGGTGGATCGACTCTTGCTGCTTGTTCTCTCCAAGGGAATCCGAATTCCCTGAAGCTCTCTCTAGGCTTTTTCTCAAGTTTCAACAGTGTGAGGCGGTCAGGGACGATCTCAAGGTTATACTGGAAGTGATATGCAAATGCTTGTGCTAGATCATCCCAGGTATACCACCTGCTAGGATCCTGCCTCGTGTACCATTCTAGTGCAGACCCGCTTAAACTTTAACCAAAATAAGCTATCAGCAGCTCATCCTTTCCACCTGCCCCTCTCATCTTACTACAAAAACCTCGTAGATGTGCCATGGGATCACCATGTCCCTCGTATAGATCAAACTTTGGCATCTTAAAACCTGCCGGCAATTGAACATCGAGGAAGGGACACAGATCTTTGTAGGCCACACTAACTTGGCTGCCCAATCCATGCATATTCCTGAAGGATTGCTCCAGGATTTTCACTTTACGAAGCACTTCGTCCTGTTCCGGATTCTTAGCCGGCCTCTCAGTTTCTGCCGGGAGCTGAAGGTGAGGGGTGTAAGTGTATGGCTCGGTGCTTTGAAGGTGAGTTCAGGAGGATAGTATTGATTGTCGTGAACCTGAAACGCTGGTTCATCAGATGATTTTTGCAATGTGGCGGGTGGAGGTGCCACGAAAATAGGAACAGGTGATGGAGGAGGGTTTTGTTTGGGTGGTAGAGCTTGGGGGTTATAGGAAGTTTCACCCTGATAGTATTGGGAAATGGGGATGCTTGTTGATGGACCAGGGGGAGGGTGTTCCGGAGTCCGAGCCGGTAAAAGGGTAGGAGTAGGGGAAGGTATTGGTGATGTTTGTCCCCTAGCCCAGGCTAGGTGCATCCCGGCTATCTCTTGTCTCAACCTGTCTACTTCCTTATTCATCATTTGCATCTCCGTCTTTTCCTCCTCAACACTTTTGTCCAAACCAGACATGCTTTTCGGAAGGGGCCTTTTAGATCTTGTATGGTAATGGTAATCTGCCAGAACGTTCTAACGAGCTAACCGTTTCGAAATCTCTCTCTGGATAAACAACAAACTTGTTAGCATTAGTGTTTTACACATATTGCAATTTCACGTTGGGGGATGCAATGTTCCTAGGCAGTTTAACCATTTCTACCATGTCTTTGCTTCGACTGCATGCGTCATTCCGGCTTACTGTATTTGTGCCTCTGAACTTTCTTTATCTCTCTTTTTATTTCTTTCCTTTCTTTTATTCACTTTGCCTTTTCTTTTTTTCTTTTTAGTGGTGGTCGAATCTTATGTGGATTGCCTATGTATCATGTCCCCACATGAATCAGACCGGGCGTAGTTCTTCCACTTAAGTAGGAAAAGGAAAAAGATAATTTTTTTTTGGAAATTTTTGATTTTTCATTAATAAACATTCTATCACAAACCAGACACTTTTTGGAAAGAAAAATAACAGACTCGAAACTAAACCAAGTACGAACTCAATAACTACTGACATACTCTGATGCGAAATAATGACAAACTCTAACAGACAACAGACTCTAAGAAAAAGAAAAATACAGACTCAAACTATGAATGTTTTAGAGTTTTTGAATTTTGGCGCTCGCGGGGCGTCGTTCGGCCTCGCCGCGGGCTTTGGTGCAAGGCCCCTTTGCAGATCCTTCAAATCTTCCATGATCTGGTGGACATAAATCTTTTTTTTTTAAAAAGGTTCATTTTGCATCGTGCTCATCATGCATATTTATTAAGGTGATTAAGCAAAAATAAAATTTATTTGACTCAACCGATTGGCTATATTTTTTTTTTTAATTTTTCACAGATTAAAAGAAAGTTCCGATTCCGAACACGGCCTTTCAGCACTTCGGGAATGAAGATTTTAAGGCTGTGAGGGTCAACCGATCAAAAATCCAAAAAAATGACTATAAGTGGTCGTTTATGCAAAGTCAGCCTTCCGGCGTCCCTTTCGGGAACATTCGGCTATTCTTGCCAAACACGGCATCACCCGACTTATTTATGTTGACAATTAAAATTTGACATTTTTGGCTATTTTTGCAAAAGGGGAGGTTGGACCTGATGAGGGTTGCCTACGTATCTTGTATCCTGTGAGAATCAAACCGGCGTAGTTCGGGCAATGACAATAAACTAATTCTGACAACAAGACTTGTTTAAATAAATTACACTAAAAAAACATTTTTTTTCACAAAATTTTGGCAAAGTTCACCGGTAACTCAGAATTATCTTTCTACACTGCTATTTTTTTCAATATTGTCAGAAGCCGATCGTTATGCAAGTCTGTGGCAAATAAATGCGTAAAACAAACAGGATGCCGCAGGATGGTCTTTTCATTTCAGGTTGCTTGTCCTAAACGGACCCAACCCCTGTGTTGAGTTCCCTAAGTCAAGTGCACATGATGTAAATAAGCATTCCTACTAGGGATCCGGCATGATGTTTTGTTATACTAGGTTTATCCTGGGTGTTTGTTCTAGACCTGGCTTACTCGAGCGGACAACTTGAGCCGAGGATGGAAACTGCGTACCGGCTCAAGTTGACCACGCGTGTATTAAACCAAAAACTGAACTCGTAGACCACTGAACCAATTAAGCATTCAAAAAGGAATCATGTTCACTGTCCCGAATTCGAGTTACTCCTACAGATGCAATGAAAAACCTTCTCTTTCTTTTTGTTTTTCTCTTTTTAAACTCTCCAACACTCTTTTAAGATTTTCAGAATCTTTTTTCTCCTCTCCAAAATCAGCCTCTTTTTTACTCTCAAATTACTGAACATTTAAATGTTAAAAATCCAACCTAGACTCTAAGAAAAACTGGAAGAGAAACGATTTTCTTCCTCCAAAAACCAGCCCCCTTTCTGTCTTGAAATGACACTATTTATAACCCAAAAACAGGTATGGGTAACATATTTTAATCAATCCTTTTTAAGCTTTTCATACCATTATGTTTTGTTCCCCACACTTGCATGCCTTGTCTCCCACTCTGCCTTGTTCCCACTACCACATGTCTTGTCCCCCACTATATTAAACAAATGTATTAGTTCCCACTACCACATGTCTTGTCCCGCACTATGTATTAAACAATGTATTATTTTATTTATTAGTGCTTAGTGGACAGAGTACTCAAATTAAAAATTTTAAATCCCGAAATACCCTTGAAACCATATCAGCTATAACCAAATCATGAAACTATACCCCGATCCCTTTCAATATGTACTACAAACCATATCAGCTATAATCAAATCAAGCCTAAATTGATTAATTGAACACATGAAACTAACTTCCAATCAACAACATTAGGACAATTCAACAAAGCCAGATTCATATCTAAACAAACTTAGCAGAACAAACAAGTAGATCCAAATCACTAAACACAATCATCAATTAAACTCAAACTAGATCAAACAACATCATAACAAAGATGAATGATTCAGAACAAAACTATGTTGAACTACTACGGTCAGATTTCAGACTACGATTGATACACATATACATGGGCTGAAATAACACAATTCTAAGTTAAACTTGTACAAAAATGTAGGAATATTGAAAGTATATTGACGATGAACCCTTAAGCTAAAATCTAAGGACAAGCACATAAAACACTCGACATTAAATCACTTGATGAGAACTAACAAACTTCAAACAAAATGAACATGAATTATCTATAATACAAACAAAGACCTGGGTTCGAATTCAAACTAACCCATCGGAACACAAACACAATCAGAGAAAGAAGAAAAGGAGGGGAAGACGAATTTGCTGAATGAACTAAAAGAAAAGAGAACGGAAACCTACTAGTTTAAAGACCGGGTTCGAACGGCTACCTCGACACGCCTGAACAAACCTCGCTGTTTTCAGCCCCTTTTCGTTTTTTTTATGAAGTGATGAAGGAGTTCACTGGTTTGTGGTCATTCGCGGATTGGTTTAGGTGTGTTTGGGGACGGACTGGGGGGAGACGACAAAGGGGTCGTTGGCATGACAGTGGAGCTGGAGCAGCAATGGCTTGGAGATGTTGCTGCTGCTCGACGGAAAAGGCTGGTTGATGGTCAGCTGGCGACGGGATGGCTGTGCTGGTCATGAGAAGGAACTGGGGTGGTGACGACGTGGTCATTGTAGACATGAGGAGGCTGTTTCAGGTAGTCGACGGACTGTGTGTCTGCGTGTTGAGCAGTGACTGACGAAGAAGAAAAAGCAGCGGCCATGGCGGACTGGCTGGTGCTCACGATTGGAGGGGTCGTTTGGGGTAAATGACGAGGAGAGGGCAGCCATGGGGGGGGGGGGGTCGTTTGGAGCTGGAGCTGGAGGGGTCGTTTGGGGTAGATGGAGAGGAGAAGGGCAGCCATGTACATGGGAGCTTGAGGGGTTGTTTGGAGAAGGAGAAGAAGAGGGGGGGGGTGTTTAGGGTTTAGGGGTTAAAAAATGGAAATGAAAAATGGAAGAAGGGGGTGTTTATTTGGGCTGTGGGGCAAACCGGGTCGGGGATGGGGTATGGGCCGGGTAAGATGTATCAGGACTTGTGGCAAAATTATTGGTGGAGTATGAAGAAGGATATTGTTGCATATGTAGATTGGTGTTTGAATTTTCAGCAAGCAAAGTACGAGCATTAGATACCTGGTGGTTTACTTAAGAAGATTGAGATACCTGTGTAGAAGTGGGAGTGTATCACCATGGAGTTCGTTGTTGGACTCCCACAGACTCAGAGGAAGTTTGACGCAGTTTGGGTTATTGTGGATAGGCAGACTAAGTCAATGTATTTCATTCATGTGGCAATTTCCTATTCTTTGGAGCGGTTGGCAGAGATTTACATCCGTGAGATCGTTTGCCTTCATGGTGTGCCCGTGTCTATCATTTCTGACCAAGGTACACAATTTATCTCACATTTTTGGAGGGCAGTACATCGTGAGTCGGGTATGCGGGTCATCATTTCATCCTTAGATGGACGGTCAGTCCGAGCGCACTATTCAGACCTTGGAGGATATGCTCCGCGCCTGTCATTGACTTTTGATGTTCTTGGGATCAATTCTTACCGTTAGTGGAGTTTGCCTACAATAACAGTTATCAGTCGAGTATCCAGATGGCTCCCTATGAGGCATTGTATAGTAAACGATGTCGATCTCTGGTTGGATGGTTTGAGCCAGGGGAGGCTTGGTTATTGGGTATAGATTTGGTATAGGATGCCTTGGATAAAGTTAAGATCATTCAAGATAGACTTCGTACAGCTCAGTCCAGGCAGAAGAGTTATGCCAACCAGAAGGTTAGCGATGTGGCATTCATGGTCAGAGTAAGAGTGTCGCTTTGAGTGTCGCCCATGAAGGGCGTGATGAGATTTGGGAAGAAGGTCAAGCTAAGCCCTAGGTTCATCGGATCTTTTGAGATCCTTGATCAAGTGGGAGAGGTGGCTTATAGACTTGCGTTTCTGCCAGGTTTATCAACAGTATGTGCATCCAGTATTTCATGTGTCCATGCTTCGAAAGTATCACGACGATCCATCCCACGTATCAGATTTCATCACTGTCTAGCTGAACAAGGATTTGACCTATGAGGAGGAACCGGTAGCCATTTTAGACAGGCAGGTTCATTAGTTGAGATCAAAGAGTTAACCTTCGATTCATGTGTGGTGGAGAGGTCAGCCTGTTGAGGTAGCTACCTCGAAGTCCGAGTCCGATATGCGGAGTAGATATCCCCATCTTTTTACTAGCTCAGGTACTTTTCTATGTACGTTCGAGGATGAACGCTTGTTTTAGCGGTGGAGAATGTGATGACCCAAAAGGTCATCTTGTGTTTTAAAACCCAATTCGGGGTTCTAAGGCCTTCAAAATCCCATTTTCTTTAAAATTTGAGAAAATACTAAGTTTTTCCTTTAAAATTGATTTAAGTTGACTTTGGTCAACAATTTGAGTAAATGGATTCGGACTCGTATTTTGACGGTCCCGGAGGGTTCGTAGTAAATATGGAACTTGGGCGTATGCCCGAAATCAAATTCCGAGGTCCCTAGCCCGATAAATGAATTTTGGAAAAAAATTGTTAAATTGAAAATATAGTGTTTTTTAGAAATTTAATAATGTTTGATCTTGTTGGTATCGGGCCTGTATTTTGGTTCCGGTACCCGATACATGTTTAATATGGTGTTTAAGTCATGCCTATGAAATTTGGTGAGAAACGGAGTTTATATGACGTGATTCGGACCATCGGTTGTGAAATAGAAACTTCAAGAGTTCTTGAGAATTTCATTGATTTTTATGTTAATTTCGTAATTTTGGGTGTTATTTTAGCAATTTGATCGCCCGAGCAAGTTCATATGATGTGTTAAGACTTGTGTGCATATTTGGTTTGGAACCCCAAGGGCATTGGTGAGTTTCGGATAGGCTACGCGATGTCTAGGCTTAGAAAAGACATGGTGTAGGATAGTTGCAGAGTTGCAGGTCGCTGAACCTAGGAGTGCGGCTGCGCTGGAAACTTCGAGGACCATGGTGGGATTTTGCGACTGCAGTGGAGGGCTACGTGGACCGCGGTGGGTAAGGCCAAATTTCTGCGGCCACACCCATTAATTCGCGGACCGCGATGAGGTTCGCAGCCAGTATTTTGCGGCCTGCGTAATGGGGATCAGAGAGGGCTATATAAATGGGACTTTTCATCCATTTTTCACTTTTTCGAAACCCTAAAACATAAGAGGCGATTTTTCATTTATTTTTTCTTCCCCAAATCAAAAGTATGTGATTCTTAACTCATTTCTTTCACTCTTTTACTTCTTTTTACAAGATTTCATCTTAGAATTTAGGGTTTTCATGGTGGAATTTGGGAATTTTTGGGTAGAACTTAGGAATTTCGAAATTTGAGAATTTAGACCTCAAATTAAGGTCAGATTCTAAAACCAATTGTATATCTGAGCTCGGGGGTGGATGGATAATTAGGTTTTTGTCCAAATTTCAGGTTTGGACCAAGCAGGCCCGGGTGTTGAATTTTTAAAAAATGACCTAAATTGAATTTCTTGTTATCGTGGGTAGTTCCTAAGGCTTAAATTGAATCGTTTGGTTGGTAATTTTCTAGATTCTATTGGTTCGGAGGCTTGTGTGAAAGGAAAAGTTGTGATTGAGCTTTGAGATCAGATGTGGAATCGAGGTAAGTGTTGTGGCTAACCTTAGCTTGAGGGAGTATGTATTGTTGCCTTATTTGCTGCATGTTTAATTGTTGAGTACGACGTATAGGTGAGGTGACGGGTATCTATACGTTGTTGTCGGGTCATAGCATGCAAGTGAGTCTTGTACCTATGACTGCTGTGTTTCTTTATACGTACTGTTCATTCTTAAACATGTTATCCTTCATGTTAAACAAGTCTAATTATGTTTTCCTGGTATTGAATATTTGTTGAGTCTTGACTCAAGTTGAGATTTATATTGTGAAGTTAAATATTGAAACGAGGCTGTTTAATGATGATTCCCTTATCAGGCTGCTATTGTTTCTGCTGTTTGGGTGAGGAATAGTGTAAAACACGAAGGGTGATGCCGTGCAATATTTTGTAAGTGAGTGATAAAGCACGAAGGGTGATGTCGTGCCATATTTTGTCAGTGTTAATGCACAATGGGTGATGCCGTGCCGTATTCTGATACTGATAATGCACGAAGGGTGATGTTATGCCATGTTATGAGAGAGTTAATGCACGAAGGGTGATGCCGTGTCATTTCAGATATTTTTATGGTAAGGACGAGAGTAAACGTACAAAGGGTGATGTCGTGCACATGTTGCTATGTTATTATTTCCGTTGGTTCAAAGCACAATATTTACTGTGCTTCTGTAATGTACTATTTTTTAGAATTTGACATTCCCCTCAGCATGTTTCCCCCTTCCCGTTATTATCTGTTAGATTTCCATTATTATTGGTTTCTCGTATATAATTTAACTGCACAAGTTTATGTTATTGTCGTGTCCTAGCCTTGTCAGTACTTCGCCGAGGTTAGGTTCGACACTTACCAGTACATGGGGTCAGTTGTACTGATATTGCACTCTGCACTTTCTGTGAAGATTTTGGTGCCGGACCTCGTGATTAGAGTTGGGTTGCTGCATTCAGTCCACTAGGAGACCCAAGATAGATCTGCCGGCGTTCACAGACTCTGGAGTCCCCTTCCCTCTATCTTAGTTTTTCTGTCTCCTTTCATTTCGAGAACATATGAATTTTTTTTAAACCAATATTTGTAAAAAATTCGTAGAAGTTAGTGGATTGTGACACCAGCTCTTTTGGGTAGTCGTGTATTAGTGTTTTAAACTGCTATAAAATTTCCGCACTTCTTATTTGTTTGGTTTAAGTTATGGTTAATTACTATTTTTGGCTAATGATTAATGTGTTAAAACTATATCTGTTGGCTTGCCTAGCATTCTAAGAGTTAGGCGCCTTCACAATCCTGACGGTGGGAAATTCGGGTCGTGACATGTGGAAAGAAGTTTCATATTTAGGTTGTAAATATTATTTTACTTATTTGTACTTATCTTTTAGTTTGTTATAGCTTAGCTAATAAATCAGGAACACGTAGTATATGCTGTTATTTTTTAGATTCCATTCTTCTTGTATATAAACAACAGTCTGTACAATACATATCATCCAAGATATACAGAAAAAGAGAATTTTCTCAATCAATCTTCTTCCTCTTTCTTCATGGTATCAGAGTAGTGCTGAACTGCTTCAAGCCACGTTTCTTTTACAAAATTCAAATCCATCTTCTTTTTATCATTTTACAATGGGAACCAATTCACAAACCACTAATACACTCATCTCTTCTTCGCCTGTTCGAGCAACTTCTGTCTCTGTTGGTTCTAGTGGTATTGGTTTAGGTTATTCAGCTCATCCCTACTACCTCCACCATTCAGACTACCCAGGAATGAACCTGGTCTCCTTAGCGTTTGATGGAAGAGGTTATGGTGGGTGGAGGAGAGCTGTTGTCATAGCCTTATCTGCAAAGAACAAGCTAGGGTTCATTGGTGGAACCGAGCTATTCCAGATGTAGAATCTGGGCTTCAAAGAGAGCAAGATGCAACGACATGGTCCTTTCTTGGCTCCTCAACTCACTTTCCAAAGAAATTGCTGAGAGTATCTTGTACTCATAGAGTACAAAAGATCTGTTGCATGACCTGGAAGATAGGGTTGGTCAGACAAGTGGAGCAAAGTTGTTCGAGCTACAAAAGGAATTAAGTGCTATGGTGCAAGGTAACTCGAGTGTTTCAACCGAAATCTGGGAGGTCATGGAATTACCTCCTGGTAGAAAAGCATTACCGTGCAAGTGGGTGTACAAAGTAAAGCATAACTCTGATGGAAGTGTGGAAAGGTTCAAATCTAGGCTTGTAGTTAGAGGGATATTCAAAAGAAAGGATAGATTTCACATTGAAACGTTTTCCCCAATGGTAAAAATGACCACCATCAGATGTATTCTAGCTGCAGCAATTAAGAAAGGTTGGGGAATTTTTCAGTTGGATGTGAATAGTGCATTTCTGCATGGGGATTTAAATGAAGAGGTGTACATAAAATTTCCAGTTGGGTTCACTCCTCCTTTTCCTACACATGTTTGCAAGTTAAAGAAGTCCCTCTATGGGCTTCGTCAAGCATCCCGACAGTGGTATGCTAAATTAATAGTAGCCCTTAGTTTTAAAGGTTTTTCCCATTCTCTAAATGATTATTCCCTATTCTTTAAAAGGTCTGACTCCTCTATCTCTATAGTGGTCGTCTATGTCGATGGTATACTCTTGACAGGAAATAATTTAGAGGAGCTACATGCTTTGAAAGTATTTCTACATCAGGAATTCAGAATAAAGGATTTAGGAAACTTACATTATTTTCTTAGAATGGAAGTACTGCGTGAATCTGAGGGACTAATTTTGACTCAGCGGAAATTCACTCTTGATTTATTGCTGGAATTTGATTGTCTTTACAAATCATCTGTCTCTTGTCCACCTGATCCCATTATCAAATTGTCGGCCAAATCTGGTACTCCTATCAAAGACCTAACCTTGTATAACCATTTGTTAGGAAAGTTGAACTATTTAACTCATACAAGGCCGGACCTTTCCTTCACCGTGCAGCATCTGAGCCAATATATGCAGGATCCACGGTTTCCTCACATGCAAGCATCCATTCGTGTCCTTCGATATTTATCAAAGGATTCTGGTGTTGGTTTATTCATGACTTCTTCTTCTTCGTATCAGTTGCTGGCTTTTTGTGATTCTAATTGGGAAACGTGCCCAGAGTCACGCAAATCTCTCAGTGATTTCTACATTTCGCTTGGATCTTTTCCTATTTCTTGGAAATCCAAGAAACATACTTCAATTTCTCTCAGCTCTGTAGAAACTGAGTATCGATCCATGCGACGTGTAGTCGCAGAGCCCACATGGTTAGTCAGGCTCTTCGATGATTTGTCTACTCCTATATCCTTTCGAGTCCCTCTTCACTCTAACAGCCAAGCCGCGATTCATATAGCTAAAACCCCCATCTTTCACGAAAGAACGAAGAACTTGGAGCTTGATTGTCATTTTGTTCGTCAGCAGTTCGTGGCGGATTTGATTTCACTCTTATTTGTTCGCTCCTCTTCTCAGCTCACCGATTTATTCACAAAGCCTCTTACATGCCCTTTGCATCACCAATTGTGGGCAAGTTGGGAGTACTTTCATTCTTCTCCAACTTGAGAAGGGGTGTTGGTGATGAAAATGGCAACAATAGAGGTTCAATGGAGGTTCTCGAAGTTTCTAAGGAGGGAAAGAGTTTAGGTTAGTTCCAAGTTTTGTCTGAAGATATTTATGTTTGAACCATACAACATATGGGTTTGGAAAGATTGGGCTCCCGCTAATTCATTCCGTTTTGGGCTTTTTCGTCTTGGGCCTATGAGAAAGCTGTGGAAAGAAGTTTCAGATTTAGGTTATAAATATTATTTTGCTTATTTATACTTATCTTTTAGTTTGTTATAGCTTAGATAATAAATCAGGAACACGTAGCATAGGTCGTCGTTTTTAAGATTCCATCCTTGTTGTATATAAACAACAGTCGATACAGTACATATCATCTAAGATATATAGTAAAAGAGAATTTTCTCAATCAATCTTCTTCCTATTTCTTCAGGCCCTTAGCGAAATGTCATTCGCCTTTTTTACCCTTTAGAAATAGATTTCACACTAGACAAAATAGCCATTTGATTACTCTAATATTAGAAATATGAATGGTCATTTAATAGTTTCCTAATATTTAGGAATTCGATATCAATTAGATTTTATGTATTAAATATTTTCCTATTTGAATTGTGTAATATAACAAATTAGTAAAAGAAAAATAATAACAATGAAAAATCACAATATTTTGTGACGTCATTCAAAAAAGCCGTTTACTACTTTTACGTTGTGGGAGTCCTTTTGTTTGTCATGCATTCAACAATTAATTCTTTTTAAAAAATAGGTAATTTAGGTAAAAGTTTTGAGTACTTTCAATTTCTTTTAGGTTTAGGAGTTTTTTATTTGTTATAAGTTATAAAAACTTTGAGCGCTTTGACCTCTTTTTAGGTTTAGGAATATTTAAAAAAAAAATTAACCGATCAATTCCTTGTAAGAAAAATATTACTAATTTGTTATAATTATGTTAGGTACAAAACTTATTAATTATTTATAAATATTTTAGGTAAACTTTTCGAGCACTTTCACCTTGATGTAGGTTTAGGAGTTTTTTATTTTTATGGTAAAAATCTCGAGCACTTTTACCTCAAGTTTAGTAGTATGCATGTACGCATTGAACCTAATATTTAGGACTTAAAAATTTATTAAAATTCTACTTTATATAAATCCATCATTAATTATATTATGTAATAACATGGCTATAATTTCTTACATATTTTTTTCATAATTCTTTTTCTTTTTGGTTAGTTAAGAAACATAACAACATTGTGAATAAATATTAGAGGCATCCAATAGATTTTCGAAACCTTTTTTCTAGTATTTGTTAACATAAATCCCATGTAGGTATCCAATATGTTGTCTAGCCCTTCCTTGTTTTTAAGATATTTTTAAAATTCCTGCAAATTTGAGGGTTTTGTCTTTCTTCATTAAACTTTTGAGATTTTAGTTTGTATAAATTTAATATTTAAGCTTAAGTTTTTTTTTTTAACAAATTCAAGCTTAAATTTTATAACTTATAAATACAGATCGTGGGAAGAAAATTAAATTTAGGCCAAGAATCGAAATTGTTCAAGCATTACTATTCATGAAGATAATTGAAGTCCCCCTTCTTCGTCAATGTAAGAATTCTCTTGTGCTCTGTTCTTAATAAGTCACACATTCATAAATTTATGCTAAATAAAATTATAATATGAAATATTGTATAGTTTTGCGTAATAAAGGAGTTTGAAATCAATTAAAATTTAATGATCTATTGGATAAACTTTGTCCTTTCATTATTGCATTAAAATTATAAACTATAATTTATGTTCATATCATATTTGTAGGCTCAAACCAATGGCTATGACAAGTTAGTCTGGAGTGCAGATTTATCTTTTAAGTACGTTTTTGTAGTGTCTGCATTAAGCATGAAGGTTCCGTTCGACAATTTTGAAGAAAATTCGAATCAATCTTTTTCTCTTTATTATGATCTTAGCACTTGCGATCAATTGTAATGCAATAGTTTTAGAGTAGGACTAATGAAGTCGAACTACATTTTGTGCTCCTAGGTAAAATATGTTTTGTCACGATCCGAATTTTTTACCGTCGGAACCGTGATGGCGCCTAACATCACACTCGCTAGGCAAGCCAACGTTAGAGTTCTATTCGCCTTTTTTCTTTACATTTTATATTTTTCAATTAACAAAACTAACTCAATTGAAATAAATACGGAAGTACATAATTAACTGATTAACCATATGCTATTAACAAAACCGAAACAGTTACCACCAAGAAACTGGTGTCACAACGCACGAACATTCGATAAATATCTACAAGTATTGGTCTGAAAGAAAAGTACATCTGTCTCGAAAGAAAATAAAATAGGAATGTAGAATATAGTAGGGAATGTCAGGGCCTACGGACGCCTGCAGGATTACCTTAGATCTCCTAGATGAATGCCTGCAACCGACCTTTTGATGAGCCACAACCAGCTCCAAAATTTGCACAGAAAGTGTAGAGTGCAGTATCAGTACAACCGACCCCATGTACTGGTAAGTGCCGAACCTAACCTCGACAAGGTCGTGACAAGGCTACGGCGGGGAATTTAGAATATAACCTGCATACAGTTTATAATAAAGCAAAAAGGAAGTACGAAACGAAATGGAATAGTAACTTGCAGTAAATAAATACGGAACCCCGTTATCTAGCTAGTACTCAGCTATAACCAATCCTTAAGAGAGTTACAATGCTACAGAATAAAATCACAGCAGAAGAAGAATGCATAAACAACAAAATGATGCATCGCGCATCCCGATTCGACCATATAATCAGTAACAATATGAACGTTCACCCTTATTACTCATGTTGCAGCGTGCAACCCATTCCCACCAGTCCACCCTTATTGCTCCTCAATATATCACCCTTATTCTTCCTGTTGCGGTGTGTAACCCGATCCCACCTGTCCACCCTTATTACTCCAGTTTCAGCGCGCAACCCGATCCCACCAGACAATCATATTTCACCCTTATTCCTCCTGTTGCGGCGTGCAACCCGATCCCACCATATCAGTACCAATCACTCAATTAGAACAAGTATTTCACAATTTAGCTCAAAACCCTCCACAATATTTATGCCTCAAACCAAAGCAAACGGAAATCTATACAATTATGAAACTTCATCAACTAATACTACACATCGAGACCAACCAAAATGTACCATGAAACACCGATAAACCAACTTAAACCAATAATATGATACAACAAACTACGGAACAATTAATATCTTCAATAAAGAAAACAACATCTAACAAAAAGCAATTAAACATGGAAGTACCAATAAGCATGTAGTAGTTAAGATAGGAAAACAATATAATGGGGACAGAGAAATGAAACTGGCTAAACAGATAATTTGGCGGTGCATAGGTACTCGTTACTTCACCTATATGCGATACACATGGATTTTCACATAGCAATTAAGTTGGGGATCCCTAATCCCTCTAGTCAAAGTTAGACATACCACTTACCTCATGCCAACAGCCAAGTCAAAGCTCAATTACCGCTTTTACTCTAGTTTTCACCTCCAATCCACTCGTATCTAGTCATAATTAACTTAATAATATCAATTATCGCTAAAGAAATTAATTTCAATGCATAATTATAGGTTTCCCAACATTTTTCCCAAAAAATCAAAAATTGACCCCAGCCCCGCTTGGTCAAAATCCAAAATTCGGACCAAAACCCGATTATTCATTCACCCCTGAGCCTGGATATACAATTGGTTTTGGAATCCGACGTCAATTTGAGGTCCAAATCTCCAAATTTTGAAATTCCTATGTTCTACCCAAAAATTCCCAATTCCACCATGAAAAACCCTATTCTAGGATGAAATCTTTGAAAAGAAGTAAAAGATTGAAAGAAATAAGTTAAGAATTATTTACCTATGATTTGGGGAAGAACTAGCCTTTGAAAAATTGCCTCTTGAAGATTAGGTTTTGAAAAATGGGAGAATGAATGAAAAATCCCGTATAAGTCTAAACTTATTAGATGTAGGTGTTGCATTTGCGACCTGAGCTTCACAAATGCGAAGAAGCTATCGCAAATGCGAAGCCCTTCATAGTCCTGCTGCCATCGCAAATGCGATCACTGAACCTCGCAAATGCGAGCAAAAGATCGCATTTGCGATCCTGACCCACCCTAGACTCCCTTCGCAATTGCGAAGGTAACCTTGCAAATGCGAGAACTATTGTACCAGCCTTCCTTCGCATTTGCGATGAAGGCCTCACAAATGCGACCTCAATAGTAGTCATAAATGCGAACCGTGACCTCACATTTGCAAGGTCTGAGGCCTACAACACTGCTGAAGAATACCATCTACTTGTCTAAGTTCCAAATTACTCCGTAGCCTATCCGAAACTCACCCGAGCCCTTCGGGCTCCAAACCAAACATGTACACAAGTCTTAATATATCATACAAACTTGCTCGCACGAATAAATCACCAAAATAATACCTAGAACTACGAATTTAGCACCAAATTACATGAAATTTTCAAGATAGATTCAAAACTTCTATATTCTCAACCCAAGGTCCGAATCACGCCAAATAAACTCCGTTTTCACCGAATTTAACAGACATGACTTAAATATCATATTAAACTTGTACCGGGCTCCGGAACCAATATACAGGCCCAATACCAATGAGATCAAACACTAATTAATTTCTTTAAATCTTTATAATTCTAGTCTTACAATTTTCATCAAAAATTTATTTCTCGGGCTAGGGACCTCGGAATTCGATTTCGGGCATACGCCCAGGTCCCATATTTTACTACGGATCCACCGGGACTGTCGAAACACGGGTCCGGGTCCGTCTACCCAAAATATTGACCGAAGTCAATAAAAATCAGTTTTTTAGGCCAAAAATTATTATTTCATCAATTTTCCACATAAGGGCTTTCTGGATACACACCTGGACTGCACACGCAAATCAAGGAGGGATAAAATAAGGTTTTAAGGCCTCGGAACACGGATTCAAGTTCTAAAATAGAAGATGACCCTTTGGGTCATCACATTCTCCACCTCTAAAACAATCATTCGTCCTCGAACGGACATAGAAAAGTACCCGAGCTAGCGAAAAGATGGGGAGATCTGCTTCGTATATCGGACTCGAACTCCTATGTAGCTGCCTTGACAAGCTACCCTCTCCATTTCACTCGAACCGAAGGATAACTCTTCGATCTCAACCGACGAACCTACCGGTCTAGAATAACTACCGACTCTTCCTCGTAGGTCAAATCCTTGTCCAACTGGACAGTGCTGAAGTCTAACACGTGGGATGGATCGCTGGGATACTTATGAAGCATGGACACATGAAACACTGGATGCACTATTGATAAACTTGGTGGCAATGCAAGTCTGTAGGCCGCCTCTCCCACTCGATCAAGAATCTCAAAAGGCCCGATGAAGCTAGGGCTTAACTTTCCCTTCTTCCTAAACCTCATCACACCCTTCATGGGTGACATCCGAAGCAACACTCTTTCTCCGACCATAAAGGCCACATCACGAACCTTACGGTCAACATAACTCTTTATCCTGGGTTGAGCTGTATGAAGTCTATCCTGAATGATCTTAACCTTATCCATGACATCCTGCACTAAATCTGTACCCAATAACCGAGCCTCCCCTGCTCAAACCACCCAACCAACGATCGACACCGTTTATCATACAATGCCTCATAGGGAGCCATCTAGATACTCGACTGATAACTGTTGTTGTAGGCAAACTCTGCTAACGGCACGAACTGATCCTAAAAACCCCCAAAGTCAATAACATAGGCGTAGAACATATCCTCTAAGATCTGAATAGTACGCTCGGACTATCCGTCTGTCTAAGGATGAAATGTTGTGTTCAACTCGACCCGCGTACCCAGTTCACGCTGTACTGCCCTCCATAAATACGAGGTAAACTGCGTATCTCGATTAGAAATGATAAAAAGGGCACACCATGAAGATGAACGATCTCATGGATATAGATCTCTGCCAACTGCTCAGAAGAATAGGAAACTGCCATAGGAATGAAATGCACTGACTTAGTCAGCCTATCCATAATAACCCATACTGCATCAAACTTCCTCTGAGTCCGTGTGAGTCCAATAATGAAGTCCATAGTGATACGCTCTCACTTCCACTTAGGAATCTCAATCTTCGGGAGAAAACCACCAGGTCTCTAATGCTCGTACTTTACTTGCTGACAATTCAAACATCGAGATACATATGCAACAATATCCTTCTTCATCCTCCTCCACCAATAATGCTGCTGCAACTCCTGATACATCTTAGCGGCGCCCAGATGAATAGAATATCAGGAACTATGGGCCTCCTCTAGAATCAACTCACAAAGCCCATCCACATTAGGCATACAAACACGACCTTGCATCCTCAAAACTCCATCATCTCCAACTATAACCTACTTGGCATCTCCGTGCCGCACTATGTCCCTAAGGACAAGCAAATGAGGATAATCATATTGTCGCTCCCTAATACACTCAAACAAGGAAGACTGAGTGACTGTGCAAGATAAAACACTGTTGGGCTCAGAAATATCCAACCTCACGAATTGATTGGCCAAAGCCTGAACATCTAATACAAGCGATCTCTCACTGAATGGAATATACGCAAGGCTACCCATACTATCTGACTTCCTACTCAAAGCATTGGCCACCACATTAGCCTTCCCAGGATGATAGAAGATGGTGATATCATAGTCTTTCAATAGCTCCAATCACCTTCTCTGCCTCAAATTGATCTCCTTCTGCTTGAACAAATTATGCAAACTCTTATGATCCGTAAACACCTCACACGACATGCCATATAGATAGTGCCTCCAAACCTTCAACACGTGAACAATGGCTGCTAGCTCCAAGTCATGAACTGGATAATTCTTCTCGTGAATCTTCAACTGCCACGAAGCATATGCAATAACCTTGCCACCCTACATCAATATCGTACCAAGTCTAATACGGGATGTGTCACAATATACTGTATAGGGCCCTGAATCTAAGGGCAACGCCAATACCTGTGTCGTAGTCAAAGCTGTCTTGAGCTTTTGAAAGCTTGCCTCACACTCGTCCGACCACCAGTACGGGGCACCCTTCTAAGTTAACCTGGTCATCGGGGCTGCTATAGATGAAAACCCCTCCATAAACCGACGGTAATAACCTACCAATCCCAAGAAACTCCAGATCTTTGTATCTGATGTTGGTCTAGGTCAGTTCTTGATTGCCTCAATCTTCTTAGGATCTACCTGAATACCCTCTGCTGAAACAAGGTGACCCAAGAAGGCAACTGAACTCAACCAAAACTCAGATTTCGAAAACTTAGCATATAACTGGTTGTCTCTCAAAGTCTTAAGAACGATCCAAAGAAGCTGCTCATGCTCCTCTCGGTTGCGAGAGTACATCAAGATATCATCAATGAAAATAATCACGAAGGAATCCAAATAGGGCTTGAACCCCCGGTTCATCAAATCCATGAATGCTGCTGGGGTATTTGTCAACCCAAATGACATCAATAGAAACTTATAATGCCCATATCGAGTCCAAAAAGCTATCTTAGGGACATCAGATGCCTTAATCCTCAACTGATGGTAGCCAGACCTCAAATCAATCTTTGAAAACACCTTGGCACCCTGAAGTTGATCAAATAAGTCATCAATCTTGTCACGACCCAAACCTATGGGCTGCAACGGGCACCCGGTACCTTACTTAACCGAGTACCAACATAACATATCTTTATTATTGTACTTTCATTAGCAAATGGGACAAACGGGCTGTCATGGTCTAACCAGAATAAACATAAGGGAATACTAAATATAGAATGACCCAGCCTGATATAAAAATTTATACACGTGACATACGGGCCTATAAGGCCAACATGATCATTCGTAAACTCACAACATATGCCGATAAGGCCATACAAGTATCCATATACATGACATCTGTCTACAAGCCTTTAAGAATACACAATATCATAAAGGTCGGGACAAAGCCCCACTATACCAATCAATACATGTACTAATCATACTGACTAAATAAGCAACTCCGGAGCAAATGGAGTGCACCAACACCTTCCGCCGAGCTGACATCCTACTTGGAGGACTCTCAACCTGTCTATCGGGACCTGCAGGCATGAAACATAATGTCCCCAGGCAAAAGGGACGTCATTAAAAATAATTTACCGAGTATGTAAGGAATGAAAATTAGTAAACAATAGAAATGAGAGAAACTTTGAGTAAAAGACTCAACATGTGTATCTGAATATCTCTGTGAATCATTTAATATTATAATGTCATGCATATGTGTATAAATGTCATACCATGCATGGGTATATGCGTTCATAATATCATTAAGCTTCTGAGGGCATTCCATCATATCATCTCAGCCACTATGGGCAAATCATCAACGCGTACCAGCTAATCAGGTGGTGGTGAGTATATAATGCCATAACCTTTCCCATATCCCATATATATATTTATACATATTTATACGCGTATATAATGCCATCTGGTCATGGGTCAATGTGCATGTATAAATGCATGAAATCCATATGAGATACGTTAATAAAATCTCTCGGTACGTCATAAGACCATTATGCCTCTGATTACTACCATGAAATAAACTTTACTAGCTTACGTATTTTTGAGACCCATGAACAAATGATAGAATAATATGACACACGGGGAATCAAGAACATTATTATCTCTTGTATTTCTATGAATAGAATCATTTATGAAAGTTGTGCATTTGCTTGTTTCATTCGTGTCGTATCGATCATGCCAAAAAGAAAGAAGGGATAGCCTTAACATACCTGAATTGATTCTCTTGACAATCCCTCTAACACAAACTAATCGCAACAAAATACGTAACGACGAGATCGGAATAGGAGACAATCTATATGATATTCTTGAGAAAGATTGCACCGTACTTCCTTATAATTGCCAAATCTTACATTCTGATATATAACTCTTATGTTCTTAAGAAATGAAATGGATATATTACTCTTTCTTAAGAGTAGATATATGACTATACAACTCTCATGTTTCTTAAGAAGGATATGTTAAGAATAGGTATATTACTCTTTCTTAATAGTGGATATATATGACTCACATTTTTTTAGGAATGCCAAATCACATATCTTATAATTTTGCCACCTTGTTTTCTAATTCCACAGTCATTAATTTAGATATGGGTTGCTGCCACGTTGGGTGGATTTAAGGTTATCCAAACTTTATCCACCCATTTCCTTAATTACGTGGTTAATCTTCCTCCAAAAATTCACAATTAACCAAATATCCACATAATTAAGAATTATATCAAATTACTTTAAATACTACTTACTTTTAACATACTTCATACTCCTTACTATCATGGTCATGTGATACCTTGTATGACGAAACTACCCCAATTGGCTGAGCTGCTGGAGTAAACTGGTGAGCCATCTACTCCGGAGTGTGCGTAGCGGGAGTCTGTGCTCCTCCCCCAGCCCGAGATATAGCTAGCGCCACAGGGAATGTACCAGCCTGAGTAACACTCTCCATAAGGCCCACTAGATGGATTAAGGCATCCTAAAGTACCCGGGTAGCGACCCCTCTAGAACCAGTCCATTCAATTTTGGATTTTGAATTTCGGATTGGATCGGATTTCGAATTGTGTTTATTAAAATATCAGATTTCGGATCGGATTCGGATTGGTATATTTTAATCCGATCCGATCCGAAATCCGAAATTATTAGGTAATGTATAAATACTACACTTTAATTTTGGATAGTCAGTACTTCCTTTACATCTTCTTCCAAGTTATTACCTTTACAATTGCTAGATTTAGCTATATTGATACCGTAGTACTCTTATAATTACATAAACATGAATATTTCTTAATGTCTTGTCTCTTTTACAATGAAAATATACATATTAGTTTGCAACTTTGAGGCATAATAATATCCGAAATCCGATCCGATCCAATCTTTAAAATCCGATCCGATATAATTCGGATTCAGATTCGGATTGCATTTTTTAGAATCCGAAATCCAAAATACGAATCCGAAATGTACTAAATCCGATCCGATCCATGCACAGCCCTACCCGCTAGAGCGGTCTGGGTCGGAGCCGCTTCATCAAACTCTACCTGAGGCTCCATTGCTGGTACTGCTGCTCGAGCTCTAGGCTAAGTCCTGCCCCTATGTAACGACCTAGCCGGTCGTTTTAAGAATTAACGCCCCGATCCCCTATTAATTGCTTTCCCCATGTTTATTTCCGCTATTTTGATTTGTCGGGATGTTTGGTTTTGAGTTTCGGAGAGTTTCGGGACACTTAGTCCCTAAATGAGAGTTTAAGTTTTAGAAATTGAACCGTAGTTGGAGCAGTATGAAGATGACCTTAGAATGGGATTCCGTGGTTTTGTTAGCTCCGTTGGGTGATTTCGGGCTTAGGGGCATGTTCGGATTGTGTTTTAGAGGTCCGTAGCTAATTTACGCTTGAAATGCTGAAAGTTGAAATTTTGAAATTTCCGGCTCGATAGTGAGATTGTTATCCGAGGGTCGGAATAGAATTTTGGAAGTGGTAGCTCCGTAGTGTTGGATGTGACGTGTGTGCAAAATTTCAGGTCATTCAGATGAGGTTTGATAGACTTTTTGATCGAAAGCGTAATTTGAGAGTTTTTGGAATTCGTAGGCTTGAATCCGATGTAAAATTGGTATTTTGATTTGAGTGTTCCGAGGGTTTGAACAAGTTTGAATGGTGTTATGGGATATGTTGGCATGTTTGGTTGAGGTTCTGAGGGCCCCGGGTGAGTTTCGGGTGGTTAAACGGACCAAATTCTTGTTTTGAAAGTTGCAGATTTCTTCAGTTCTATGTTGCAGAGAATTTTCCCTTCGCGTTCGCGACTCTGCTCCCGCATTTGTGAAGGGTCTGGCATAGTTTGCATCGTGAACGTGAGTTAGGTTCTGCATTTGCGAAGAGTATTTGGGGCAGCTGGGATCCAGGAGCTTTGTGCTTCGCGTTCGCGTAGGTGGAGTCGCGTTCGCGAAGGCTTGGAGAGTTTGAGCATCGCGTTTGCGAGGAGGTGTTCACGTTCACGAAAGAGGAGTTGAATTGGTTAGTGATTTTGTACTTTGCGAATGCAAGGTAGTAGCTGCGTTCACGAAGAAGGAATAACTGGGCAGTATTTAAATAGCCAATCCGCGACCCTTCTTTATTTTTCCACCATTTTTGAACGGGATTGAAGCTTTTGAGGGAGATTTTTGAGGAAACCAAAAGGGAATCACTTGGAGGTAACATTTTTCACTTCATAACTCGTTTATATGTGATTAAAGGTCTAATTAGTGGTAAAATGAGTAATTAGGGCTTGAGATTAAGAGACCTTAAAATGGGTATTTGATGGGTAAATTGAACTCCGATTTCAGTTTTCTTGTTATATATAGACTCGTGAGAGTATGAGGATTCTGAAAATATAAATTTTACCCGATCCTGAGATGTGAGCCCGGGGAAGTTTTGGTCATTTTACCTATTTTCGCGTATTAGCTTAGGATTTAATTGTAGAATCAGTTACTTGAAGTGTTATTTATATTTTGTAATTGAATTGAATAGATTTGGGCCATTTGGGGTCGAGTACTCGTGGCAAGAACGTGGTTTCGGGTTGACTTTGAGCCGGTTCGTGGTAAGTGGCTTGTCTAACCTTGTGTGGGGGACATTCCCCTTAGGATTTGGTATTGTTGATAGTTGAAATACCTTGTACGTGAGGTGACAAGTGCGTACTTGTGCTAATTGTTGAAAATCTAGTTTTCATTAAGTAATTACTAGTATGTTTCTTTTCCTGTTTATATTACTTGCAATTTAAGCTTGTTGTTAGCTTAGGGAAGTATGTCTAAGTGACTTAATTGCTTTATTTGTTCAAACTGCCTTACCTGAATTCCATGCAGCATGCTAGGCTAGAATTACCTGTTTGCCTTAATACGAAATTTACTTTTGTTGAATGTTTTTTTCATGTTGCTGTTGTGTATTTACATTTGGGACTACGGATGTGAGATTCCGGTAGATCCCCCTTGTCTATTTATTTGGGACTATGGATGTGGAATTCCGGTAGATCCCCCTTGTCTGTTTATTTGGGACTACGGATGTGGGATTCCGGTAGACCCCCCTGCACAGCTATATAGAACTACGGGACTGCACCCGGTAGATTCCCCCAGTACTGGATATTTATATTTGGGACTACGGATCGGGATTTCGATAGATCCCCGCGTACTGATAGTTGGACTACGGGACAAGATCCTAGGAGATCCTTCGGATATATATATGATGGACTACGGGACGGTATCCTGAGAGATCCACTGGATAGTTATAATTGGGACTACAGGACGGTATCCTGGAAGGTGCCCCGGTTGTTATTCTGTGTTGAGATGTATTTCCATCCCGTGATTTATTTTGTCTCTGTTTTAGTTGTTGTTGTTCTTTCTATTCTATGTTATTTCTTACTGTTGTACTTAATTATACTGTCTTATTCTACAATGTTGTACCTTGTATTTTATTTAACCTCAGTAGGGCCCTGACCTTCCTCGTCACTACCTGACCGAGGTTAGACTTGGCACTTACTGAGTACCGCTATGGTGTACTCATGCCTTGTCTGCTCATGTTTTTCATGTGCAGATCCAGGTACATCCATTTAGACTTATCACTCGTGAGACGAGGCACTTGTAGAGACTCCAAGGTATATCTGCCGCATCCGTAGACCGAAGAGTCCCTTTCTACTCTCCTTTTTTGTATTAGCCCTTCTGTACTTTCGTTTCTTTGTTAGATATTCTGGAGTTAGATGTTTGTAGACATTCAAGGCTTGTGATCATGAGATTCCAGGTTTTGGGAAATATTATTAGTTTTCGAGAGTTGATATTGTGTATGCCGAGTGACACTTTAAATAATGTTTTATTTCACTATTTCGGTTTTTAATTATTTCTTTCGCAAATTTGGTTCATTTTCCGCATTGTTAGGCTTACCTAGTCGTAGAGACTAGGTGCCATCACGATGGTTCATGGAGGGCGAACCGGGGTCGTGACATACTGCCTCGGCCTCTAGCACAACCTCGGCCTCGTTCTCTGCCCCTCGTAGGAGCTGCCACTAGGGGCTCGGTCTACTGATCAGTTGATGAAGCGGTACGTGTTCTCGCAATTTACGAAGGAACAAGAGTAGAAAGTTCAATTAACATTGAGAGATCAAATCGCACGACAGAGAAGAATAGAAGTGAATTTGTTCCTAACTCTGTAGCCTCTAGGGATAAGCACAGACGTCTCCATACCGATCCTTCAGACTTTAATATGCTTGTTCGTGAATTGTGAGACCTAGGCAACATAGTTCTCTGATACCAATTTGTCACGATCCAAATTTCTCACTGTCGGGAACGTGATGGCGCCTAACATTGCACTCGCTAGGCAAGCCACTGTTAGAGTTCTATTCGCCTTTTTCATTTACATTTTATACTTTTCAATTAACAAAACTAACTCAACTGAAATAAATGCGGAAGTACATAATTAATTGATTAACCACATGCTATTAACAAAACCGAAATAGTTACCACCCAGAAACTGGCGTCACAACCCACGAACATTTTATGAATATCTACAAGTAATGGTCTAAAAGAAAAGTACATCAGTCTCGAAAGAAAATAAAACAGGAATGTAGAACATAGGAGGAGACGTTAGGGCCTGCGGACGCCTGCAGGACTACCTTAAGTCTCTTAGATGAATGCCTGCAACCGAGCTCTCGATCAGCCACAACTATTTCCAAAATCTGCACAGAAAGTGCAAAGTGCAGAATCAGTACAACCGATCCCATGTACTGGTAAGTACCGAGCCTACCCTCGACGAGGTAGTGACGAGCCTACGGCGGGGCGTTTAGAATATAACCTGCATACAGTTTATAATATAGCAAAAAGGAAGTATGGAACAAAATGGAATAGTAACTTGCAATAAATAAATACGGAACCCAATTATCTTGCCAGTACTCAGCTATAACCAATCCTTAAGAGAGTTACAATGTTACAGAATAAAATCACAGCAGAAGAAGAATACATAAAAAAAATAAAATGATGCGACGCGCATCACGATCCCACCATATAATCAGTAACAATATGAACATTCACCCTTATTACTCATGTTGCGGCGTGCAACCCGATCCTACCATTCCACCCTTATTGCTCCTTAATATATCACCCTTATTCCTCCTGTTGTGGCGTGCCATCCGATCCCACCTGTCCACCCTTATTATTCCTGTTGCGGCGCGCAACCTGATCCTACTAGACAATCACATTTCACCCTTATTCCTCCTCAATATACTACCCTTATTTATCCTATTGCGCCGTGCAACCCGATCCCACCATATCAGTATCAATCACACAATCAGAACAAATATTTCACAATTTAGCTCAAAATCCTCCACAACATTTACGCCTCAAACTAAAGCAAATGTAAATCTATACAATTATGAAACTTCATCAACTAATACTACACAGCGAGACCAACCAAAATGTACCATGAAACACCGATAAACCAACTTAAATCAATAATGTGATACAATGAACTACAGAACAATTAATACCTTTAATAAAGAAAACAACATCTAACAAGAAGCAATTAAACATGGAAGCACCAATAAGCATGTAGCAGTTAAGACAGGAAAATAATAATAATGGGGGCGGGGAAAAGAAACATGCTAAATAGATAATTTGGCGGCGCATAGGTACTCGTCACCTCACCTATACGCCACATATATGGATTTTCACATAGTAATTAAGTCGGGGATCCGTAATCCCTCAAGTCAAAGTTAGACACAATACTTACCTCAAGCCAACGGCCAACTCAAAGCTCAATTACCGCTTTTTCTCTAGTTTTCACCTCTAATCCACTCGTATCTAGTCATAATTAACTTAATAACATCAATTATCGCTAAAGAAATCAATTCTAATGCATAATTATAGGTTTCCCAACATTTTCCCCAAAAGGTCAAAAACTGACCCCAGAACCGCTTGGTCAAAACCCGACTATCCATTCACCCCGTGTCCGGATATACAATTGGTTTTGGAATCCGACCTCAATTTGAGGTCCAAATCCCCAAATTTCGAAATTCCTAATTTCTACCCAAAAAGCCCCAATTCCACTATGAAAACCTCTAGATTCTAGGATGAAATCTTGTGAAAAGAAGTAAAAGATTGAAAGAAATGAGTTAAGAATCATTTACCTATGATTTGGGGAAGAACTAGCCTTTGAAAAATTGCCTCTTGAAGATTAGGTTTTCAAAAATGGGAGAATGAATGAAAAATCCCGTCTAAGTCTAAACTTATCAACTGCAGGTATCGCATTTACGACCTGAGTTTCGCAAATGCGAAGAAGCTAAAGCAAATGCGAAGCCTTTCATAGTCCTGTTGCCATCACAAATGCAAGGAAAGTGTCGCAATTGTGAACACTGAACCTCGCAAATGCGAGTAAAAGATCGCATTTGCGATCCTGACCCTCCCCAGACTCCCTTCGCAACTACGAAGGTAACCTCGCAAATGTGAGAAATTCTGGCCCAGCCTTTCTTTGCATTTGCGATGAAGACCTCGCAAATGCGACCTCCACTGTAGTTGCAAATGCGAACCTTGACCTCGTATTTGCGAGGTCTGAGACATGCAACACTGCTGAAGAGCAACAACTACTTTTCTAAGTTCGAAATCACTCCGTAGCCTATCCGAAACTCACCCGAGCCCTCGGGGCTCCAAACCAAACATGCACACAAGTCTTAAAACATCATACGAACTTGCTCGCGCGATCAAATCGCCAAAATAATACCTATAACTATGAATTTAGCACCAAATTGCATGAAATTTTCTAGATAGATTCAAAACTTTTATTTTCTCAACTCAAGGTCCGAATCACGTCAAATAAACTCCGTTTTCACCAAATTTCATAGACATGACTTAAATATCATATTAAATCTGTACCGGGCTCCGAAACCAAAATACGGGCCCGATACCAACGAGATCAAACATTAATCAATTTCTTTAAATCTTTATAATTTTCGTCTTACAATTTTCATCAAAAATTCATTCTCAGGCTAGGGACCTCGAATTCGATTCCGGGCAAACGCTTAGGTCCCATATTTTACTACAGACCCTCCAGGACCGTCGGAACACGTCCGGGTCTATTTACCCAAAACGTTGACCGAAGTCAACAAAAATCAACTTTTTAGGTTAAAAATTATTATTTCATCAATTTTCCACATTAGGACTGTGAGCACGTGATTTTTGCCCTATATATGAATAATTCCCAAAATCCCAAACAAAATAATTTTTCTTTATTTTTACCATTTTTGTGCGTTTTGGTGTCATCTTCCGATAATTGTTGCATTTTTATTTTGTGTGTGTTAATTTTTACAAAATACAAAAATACGTATTTATTTTGCATTTAGGATTTAATTTTATACTTTAGTAATAATTAGGCATTAACTTGTTTTAGAATAGGATGTGAAGAAAATGACAAAAATAGTTTACTTTAGCGTTTTATTATTTTAATTGAGAAACAACCGCAAATAGTTATTAAGTTAATTTTAGGCATTAATTGGTTTTAACTTAATTGTTAGTTTAATTTCACATCTTTGAAAAATCAGAAAATAAATACAAAAAAATACAAAATTGCAAAAAGAAAAATGACAAATATATAATGGAAGTGAGCTTGTTTGAGATCCGGAATTTTGGGCCAAATACACAAAATATTTCCGGCCCAAACGCATTAAACTTTGAAAAGGGAGTCCAGCCCAAGTCCATACCCGGTCCGCCCCCCCTTTAAAATGAAACGACGTCGTTTCAGGGCCCTTGGATCAGGGCCGTTGGATCTCATCAATCCAACGGTCTGGAACTAACGAGGGTTCAGGTATTTAAGTGTCCAAACCAGACTCCCTACCCCCATTTACATTGTCTTCCTCACCCCACCCCTTTTCCCCAAACCCTAATCCGCGCCGCCCTAAAATTCCTTGCCGGCGGTGAACGCGAACTACGCCGTTCACCCTGAAATTAACACCATGGGCTCCCCTCACCCTCCTCTTTCTATTACACCCGTTGGTTTGCCTCGAATAGGGCCGGAACTCTTCGAATCTTGATTTGAAGTTTTCCGGCCAAGTGAAAGTTTGTCCAAATCGGCCCAAAATCACACCCTACAACCCCCAGCCTTTCCTCAACACTAATCTGTGGTTGTTTCCTTTCAAATCACCTTGAAACGACCCAAATCTTAGATCTAAGAATCGCGGCCCAAACCCTAAAATCAAATCCTTTTGATTTCGAACCGTAGCACCCTTAACCATGTGTTCTCGTGTAAGAACACATGGTTAGGGATGTTACACGTCAAAAATCTGAAAGGATTCATATATTCATGACTGGCCGGAACCCCTTTTGCCTTTGTGAGTTTTTCTTTTCTTTTTTCACTACTTCTTTAGCTCGCATGATTAAAATTTTATTTGCAATCTTTGTTTCATTATTGTTCTGTTAATTTTATGGTTTAATTGTGATAGTTAGATTCTATTAATTACTGTTGACTCTGAGTTTGTTAATTGGTTGAATGAGTATAAGTTTTGGTTTAAGAATTAGTTTAAGTTCTTTTAAATTTAATCGTGGTGGCTTATGTTCAGTTTAATTTCATTTTTAGTTTGATTGAGTTGGTTAATTGAACGTAATTGTGGCAGTCAGTCTGATTAGTTGGTTTCTGTTTGTTAGTTGATTAATTTTAGCTGGTTTTTGATTGTCATTTGATTAATCTTAGCTGGTTTCTGATTGTTAGCTAATTGATTTTAGTTAGTTTCAGACTGGGTTAGGGTATTGGGTTTTGGTTATTAAGGATAAGGGTAGGGTCAGTGATTCTGAAAGGCTCTCAGGGGTAATCTGGGTATAGAAAATGGTAGTTCTGATAGGAATAGTAATATCAAGGTATAGGGAAGGGCAGTATGGGTATTGTATGGGTAGAGGAATGCTTTAGGACCTTCTAGAATGGGTTTCAAGTGTAGATCTTAATAAGTACACTGCAGTTACTTGTTTAGCAAGATAAAAATAGAGGGACCAAAGTGAAAATAGAGAGGGACTAATTAGAAAATCAGAACTTAGTTTACTCTCTTTGGGATTGCCTATAAAAGGGCATTAGAGGCCTTGGAAAAGGGGTCGGCTCTGATGCTGCTGCCTTGAGCCTTAAGTTTTAATTTAAGCTTTCATTCTTGTTAAAAACTGAGTTAAGATTTCAGTCCTGAGGTTATTCAGAAATTAAAACACCAAAATATGGAGATCTGAAACAGTTTCACAGCTTCATCACCAATTCTGGGTTTCAGCTGTGAGGGTCAAGGAAGTGTTAGAAGTCTGTTAAGCTGATCAGTGGGAATTTGTTTATATTTCTGGTTTCAAAGCAATCTGCCTGTGTTTCTGTGATGTATCATTGCTGGGCTTGTTGTTTGTTGCTGTTGAAATTGGTTGATTCCTTTCCTTTTCTCTATTTTCATTACAATTCCCAGGTACATTTCCTTGACTCTTACCTATGTAAGTCCAAGTTTGAAGTGGAGAACAATGAGGAATGCTACTGAATTCTATTGCCTTAGGAAACATTGTCTGTTGGCTATTTTTTTCCATAGTTTAATTTGTGTAAATTGTCTGACTGTTAGTAGTTGATTTAATTGGTGTTGATTCGAGCCAATAACTGAGTTGTATAACTGAGACTGATGAATCGTCCAGCATAATCTTGATTGTTTTAATTAGTAAGTGGGCAGTTGGGTATTCAGGTTCATATTCCAGGGTGGGGGTTGTGTAAATTGAGCATTTCATGTTTATACAATTATAATTTTCTATCTGCTTAAGTTTCACAATACGCTGAAATTAAATCTGCAAAAGTTGCAGTAGATTTGGAGTTTGTACGCATTGGTCGATTTTAAATTTGGGTTAGTCTGAATCACATATTTAAACAGCCTCAGATTGGGCCAATTTTGGGGGCCTGACATTTTAGTAGGTAGTCTAAAAGGTTGGAAATTAAAGAGAGCCCAAGGATTCGATCTTTGGGCCGCCCGAGTGCAAGCCAAATTTTGGGTTTGCTTTAGGCCCGACGCAAAAAATGCACTAAGGGCCTGCGCCCACAGCCTGTGCAATGGCCAGATTGGGCTTTGTGAGCTCAGGGCCCATTTACTCGGCATTTCTGCCCGGATATTCCACTTCAAACTCAACGAGTTGTAGGCTTAATCAATTAGAATCCTCAAGTAGTTAACGACACAATTATTCCATTGTGTAGACTTGGAAAGGATGTTTAGTGAATTTCACCGCCTTTCCCAAAATAACAATACGTTAGAATCTTTAAGCACGCTCTTAAATAAGTTACCTTCTTAAACTCGGGTGCGCATTGATGCGACCCAAATCCAAATCTCGATGAAACCAAAACGTGTAGACAATCACGGGTGCATTGATTGCGACGTGGTTCGAAATGCGTTTTCGCGACATCGTAATCCTTATAAATAAATAATGATAGAAAAGAGGTTTACAAATTGAAACGGGTCTTACCACACAAAATAAACAAATGTGGGGCCCTTAGTAAGTAATTATCGAAATAATTAGAATTTGGGATGGCCGTTTAGCGAACTTCGTGGCTTTTTCCCAAAGTAACACTACGTTAGTATCTTTAGATACGATTTAATTAAATAACCTTCTTAAAATTCGGGTGCGCATTGATGCGACTCAAATCCAAATCTCGACGAAGTCGAAATGTGTTGATAACTACGGGTGCATTGATTGCGACGTGGTTCGAAACGCATTTTCACAACGTCGCAATTCTGCTAAAATAAATAACAATAAAAGCGGTTTACAAATAAAAGGCACATAAGTTAACATGTATTAAAATCAGATAAAACCAAATACAACAGTTAAGCGACCGTGCTAGAACAACGGAACTCGGGAATGCCTAACACCTTCTCCCGGGTTAACAGAATTCCTTACTCGGATTTCTAGTTCGCGGACTGTTAACAGAGTCATAATTTCCTCGGTTCAGGATGCAACCGGTGACTTGGGACACCATTAATCTCCCAAGTGGCGACTCTGAATAATTAATAATCAAATCCCGTTCCGATTGTCCTTTAATTAGAAAAACTCCTTTACGCTCCTCTTGCGGGGTATAGTGAAAAAGGAGGTGTGACAAGGACTTTCCGGATACACACCTGGACTGTGCACGTAAATCGAAGAGAGATAAATGAGGTTTGTAAGGCCTCGGAATACGGATTCGAGTTCTAAAACAGGAGATGACCCATGTTTCTACTTATTCAAGCTAATGTCTGAAATTATCTATTGATTTATATTTTCTTTGAATATTTTATTCTCGAATTTTTGCTATTAATCTTATTGTGTTATATGTCTATACTTAGTTTCACTGAAATTATATGTTGATTTTTTTATTATAAATTTATTCTTTTAAGTTTTTTTTGTTCCTTTTACAACTTTAAATTATTAATTATATTTGAATATGCTGATTAGCTTTAAAAATATTCCATAGTTTTTTTGATAAATATTTTACTTGGTAGGTTATTATTATTGTAAATTAATACGTATCTAAATGATTAAATGATAAAGAGTCGTCATTTTTCTTTCAGTTAAATAAAGAATTTGAAATATTTAGGACCGACAACATTCGTTTATGAAAGAGAAGTTGGGTTAGATTATATAATATACTAACATAGTATTATCTCATAAAATAAAATACATATAATTAAAATAATATATAATAACTTAACTGATCTGTTTATCTTTGCAAGCTCTGAAAATATCCAATTACTGCGTCTATGTAATCACGTTTATTTTTGTCACTTAAATGACTGTTATTTTAACGTTATTTTCTATTTTGCATAATTAGTTTTTTCTTGTATACAAGTTTTAGTTTACTGACGTTATATACACGTGCAACGCACGTACACTAAGACTAGTATATTATTATCTATCTATATCTATACTATATTAAAAGCACGAAGGCTCTTAGCGAAATGTTGTTCCACCTTTTTACCCTTTTAAAATAAGTTTCACATTGGACAAATATGTAATTTAACTTACTTTCCTAATATTTAGGAATTTAGAATCAAGTAAAATTTGAATTATACCTAATATTTAGGAGTTTGCAATCAACTAAATAAGAGTAAAATATATTGAGAAAAAAGAAGAGAATATAAAAAGTAAAAGGCAAGTTTTTTTTCACCCAAGGACAACAAAATATTGTATAATTTTCGTGTAATTATTTGGGAAAATAAGAGTAATATTACGTTTTCTTTTCCTCGTATACCCTAGGGCAATTTCAATGGAAATATGTTTCACGGCTTCTTGTTGGGAAACTTACAATTCTAAGATGTACTATTAAAAGTAAGAGAATTTGTATCTAACTAAATATATATTTTAATTATTAAATGTAGTTTTTAAATATACACAACTTGATAAAGAATAATATATTATTCGAGTAGGAATTGGGAAACTTACAATTCTAAAATGTACTATTAAAAGTAAGAGATTTTGTATTTAACTAAATATATATTTTAATTATTAAATGTAGTTTTCAAATATACACAACTTGATAAAGAATAATATATTGTTCGAGTAGGAAAAAAAGTTTAAAAATAATTTTTATCTTCTATACTATCATAAAAGCATGAAATTTTAACAAATAATTAAGTCTTTGAATTAATAAATTAGCAAAAAAATTTAATTTCAATTTTTTTCCAAAATTATTATGTAAATAAAATTATTTATCAAGTTAACAAAATTCTTAAGGTACAAAAATTTCATTTCACAAAAAGAGCATCGGCAATGAAAGAAATAAAAAAGTAGAGCAAATTTTATTGTAATATATTATTAAAAATTAAATTGCTAAGTTGAAGCATTAACAACTTGTTTGGATGGTGTTACCTATTGTATTGTATCGTATTGTTACTTTAAATATAATGTTTGTTTTGATTGTTACTTAAATTTTATCGTATCGTATCGTTAAATCCGTCATTACGTAATGATGAAATGTGCCACTTTATGTAACGACCGATTTGGTGTGGTCGTGTCGTTACTTTGTTCTTTTCTCTCAATTTCACCCTTCATTATTATTAAATAATTTTATTTTATCATTTACTCTACCTTTTTATATACCGTATCATAATTTTTCTTTATAATATTGCAAGCTTATTTATCATATTACTGGTGCGTGATAACATGAAACGACGGCAAAATGACACAATCCATCCAAACATTGTATTCATCAAACGATACAGTACAGTACAATACAATACGATACGATACATTATGAAACGATATAAAACAACCATCCAAACAAGCTGTAAGGATGTAACATAAGACAAAAGGTATTCAAAAGAGTTGTCATAATTATTTTTCTTTCTTTTTATATTCATTCTAATAAATGATAGCTTTCTTATATTTTTAGTATAGTATTATTATTTTTTATAATTCAATATTAGTTATTTAAGACTTTATTTTGTTATTTATCAATATTTTTCTAGGAGCTATAATTTTACCTCATCACTCACAAATTTCTAAAAGACCAAAAGATTCAAAATTTTACAGTAATTTATTTTATTATCTTTGAATAATTATGGTAAAAGTATTTTTTCTGTGTTATTTGTTTATAGTATTTGGTAACAAAAATAACAATATTTTTTATAAGATATTTTACTCATCATAAATCATAGTAAGGCATATAAATACTTATGTGGAATTGGATTTCTTTGTTAACATTCACTATTTTTAGGAACTTATATTTTTTATATTTAATAACTCACACATTATTTAATAATATTTACGTAATTTTTAAAAGTTATATATTTGTTGATATAGGTACAGTGCAAAGTGCGTACCCTAAGACTAGTATAATTAAAAGTTGAAGAATATCTTGAAAAGAGAAATTTGACACATAAAATTTACTCATTTCATGTTAGAGGTGCCGCTAATGACATAGGGCAAATAAGAATATATTTTTCTAACGAAAAAGTATGAGTGAACCGAAGCGATTTTGAATAGTACATGAACAAATATTGAACCTTTTCCATTTACCGAATATAATTATTCTAGTCAATGAAGCAGCTTCATGAGAACGATCGTCTTAATCCTCCATAAATCATGAAAGTTTGGATCCATGAAACCTTTGCGTGCCGTTCTGTTTCTTGACTTTAGCAACAAGTTGATTGAATTTTTACGTGATGACAAGTCGTTTAGAAAAAAAATTGAATTATCAGAGAGAAGAAATAATTAATTCTGAGTTGCGTTTAGACTTTTGCGTGGGTACTATTAATTCTATCAAATATTACAACAACAACAAACCCAGTAAAATCCCATAATGTACACAGACCTTATCCCCACCCCGAAATGACGGAGAAGTTGTTTTCAGAAGACCCTCGGCTTAGAGATAATTCTATCAAAAATTAATTTTAGATAATGAACAAGTAATTAAAATGAGTAAGATCCAAATTAAAATAATTTGGTCTTTCTTTTATTGTTACACCTCGAAGTTGCAACTGTGAAGCACTAGGTGTATGTTTTTATTGAACCTTGAAGATTAGACAAGACGGAGGGAAACCAAAACCTCCTCAAAAAATAAAAGCACTTACAATCTAAACCGAATCTTTAAACTTCTTAAAATTCTTAACCAGGAAACACACACAGAGACACATATACTATTTAAACTTGGTAATTTGCCTATTAAATTGAATCTTTATATTTCTTTGCTAAAAGAAAATATATTAAAAATAGTAATCAAATATGGCTTTTTGCTAATAATCAAACATGTGTTTAGGAGCGAGTCCAGCGAGTTTCGTGTAATTAAAGTTTTTATTTTTATTTAATCAAAATATACACATATTATTAGAATATATATTAAAGTTTTTAATCGATATAAATTTAGTAAAGTAAATAATGGTATTGGATATCTGGTACACTTACTTTTCTTACATGACGATTTAAATATACCTATGTCACGACCCGAAATTCTCACCTTCGGAACCGTGATAACGTCTAACATTTCACTTGCTAGGCAAACCAATGTTAGAATGATTTTAACCATTTTTTAATATTTAATTTAATTAATAACAAACAAACAAATGTGGAACTAAGATCTGAATAAAATGATTAATCCATAATAATAGCGATGTATAAAAACCATCCCAGAACTGGTGGCACAAGTGCATGAGCTATCAGAATAATACAAATAATAAATGATGCTGGGGAATTTGTCATCCCAAATGATATCACTAGAAACTCATAATGCCCATACCGAGTCCGAAAAGCTAATTTAGGAAAATCAGATGCCCTAATCTTCAACTGATGATAGCCAGACCTCAAGTCAATCTTCGAAAAATATCTTGGCACCTTGAAGCTGATCGAATAAGTTATCAATTCTTGGCAACAACTACTTGTTCTTGATAGTAGCCTTGTTCAACAACCGATAATCTATACACATCCGCATTGAACCATCTTTCTTATTCACAAACAACACTGGTGCACCCTAGGGCGAGACACTAGGTCTAATGAATCCCTGATCAAGCAAGTCTTGTAACTGCTCCTTCAATTCTTTCAACTCCGGCGGGGCCATACGATATGGTGGAATAGAAATGGGCTGAGTGCCCAGAGCCAAATCAATACAGAAGTCAATATCTCTGTCGGGTAGTATCCCCGATATATCTGCAGGAAATACTTTTGGAAATTCACGAACAACTGGGGCTGAATACATAGAAGGAACAACCACGGTACTGGGATTGCGAATATAAGCCAAATAAGCTAGACATCCCTTCTCGACCATACGACGAGCCTTCATATAGGAAATAACCCTACTAGTAGAATGACCAGGAATTTCTTTCCACTCTAATCAAGGTAACCCCGGCATGGCTAAGGTCACTGTCTTGGCACTGCAATCCAATATAGCATGATAAGGTGATAGCCAATCCATACTCAATATAACATCAAAATCTACCATGTCGAGAAGTAGAATATCCACACTAGTCTCAAGACTCCCAATAGTAACCACACACGAACGATAGACATGATCTACCACAATAGAATCTCCCACCGGTGTGGACACATACACAGACGCACTTAGAGAATCACAAGGCACAACCAAATATGAAGCAAAGTAGGAGGACACGTAGGAATAAATAGATCCTGGATCAAATAGAACTGAGGCATCTATATGGCAAACTGGAACAATACGTGTGATCACGGCGTCAGATGACTCGGCCTCAGGCCTAGCTGGAAAAGCATACAATCGAGGCTGGGCCTCACCAGTCTGAACTACATCTATGGGATAGGCCATAACTTGCTGGCCTTCACCTCTAACAATTTGACCTCCACCTCTAGTAGTCTGACGTCCACCTCTAACAGTCTGACCCCTGCCCCTAGCTGGTCGGACAGGTGGTGGAGCAACCGGTACCGGTATGATGACACGAGAATTCTGCTGAGATCTATTGCTCAACAACCTAGGGCAATGCCTCATGATGTGACCAATGTTCCCACACTCATACGACCCATCATGCTGTCATGGTTGCTGAAGCTGAAGCTGACCCAGACGGGTCGGATAACCACTGTAGTGACTCTGAAGTGGTGGTGCACTGATAGGAGCTGAATGTGCACTATATCCTGGCTGCCAAGGGTAAGAAACATAATGTCACGACCCAAATTCTCCCCCCGTGAATTGTCGTGATAGCACCTAGTCTCTACGACTAGGTAAACCTAACATTTGCAGAATTGAAATGAAAAACATAAGAGTTAACAACTAATAGTAACACATAATTTAAATAAGCATTTGAGATGCCGCTCGGCATATACAATAATCAACTCTCGAAATGTACACAACTCTTCCAAGACCTAAAATATCGTAAGTCACAAGCTTCTATGAATTTCTAACTATTTAATACATCATTGTCTGAAGAAATAAGGGAAGAATCGACATAAGGGGATAAAGGGGGAGTCCGAGGTCTGTGAATGAGGCAGATGTACTTTGAAGTCTCCTGAACAGCAACAACCGCGCAACTAAACTTGAGGCTAGTAGGAGGTACCTGGATCTGCACACGAAAAACATGTGTAGAAGAGGCATAAGTACACCACAACGACACCCAGTAAGTGTCAAGCCTAACCTCTGGTCGAGTAGTGATGAGGTTAGGCCAGGGCCCTACTGGTATGTATGTATGTATGTATATATATATATATATATATATATATATATATAGAATAAAATGTCGCAGTAAAATAAAGACTAAAATTTAACAAGAATGAAATCACAGAAAGTAATAGCTCAGTACATAGAGATAACAACAAGGGATCTCCCGAGATACTATCTTGTAGTCCCAAACATAAATGTGCAGTGGGATCTCCCGGAATACCGCTCCGTAGTCCCAAAGTAAATATGTAGGGTGATCTCCCGGAATACCGTTCCGTAGTCCCCAAAATAAATATGCAAGACAGAGGTATCTCCCGGAATACCATTCCGTAGTCCGAAAGTAAATATACAAGGGGATCTCCCAAAATACCATTTCGTAGTCCCAAAACAAATATGTAGGGGGATCTCCCGAAATACCGTTCCATAGTCCCAAAGTAAATACACAGCTCAGGCAATGGAAATATCAGCTACGACACGAAACTCTACAGTTTAGACTAAGTACAAGTCAAGGAAGAACAGGAAAATCCTCTAAGCATGCTCCACAGAGTTCAGATAAGCAATTAAGGCACGTAGACATGCTATTCTAGGCTAAGCAGGATACTACACATGCTAGTATAACTCAAATAAGAAGAAAAACAGGTTATTACTCAGTAGAAATCGTGTTTTCACAATTTGGACATCGTATGAGGAATTTATGGTCATTTTACTAAGAATTGGGTTGCCAAATTTTTTAGATTAGTTACGAAATTACCACTGAATTCGTATTTAAAAATCTGCACTATTTGCAAATATTGAAACCAACATATCTCCTTCATTATAAGGTCAAATGGAGTGATTCAAAAGCCTAACTTGACTAAAATTTTACAAAGAATCTATTGGAGGCATAAAAAGCGAATTTTGAGATCATTTGACATAAGAAACGAGGCACAATAACTGGTAGAAAAATATATAAAACAAGAGTTGTTCATTTGGTTATATTTTAAGTTGGGGAGCTCGGATTTGGGCGATTTCTGAGGCGAATTTTATCATATGGATTTGGGTAAGTGTTCTCTACTCGATTTCGGTTATATTTTATAAATCCATCTTCGTTTTTGGGATTTGATTGATGATTTCAATGTGAAATTTGGGAGTTTTTGCCTAAAGTTTTATAAAGTGATTTTTTTAAGTTTTGAACATCGATTCAGAGTCGGATTTGAGTAAAATTAGTATGGTCCGACTCATAATTGAATGAGTTGTCGGACTTTGTGAGTTTTGTCGGGTTCCAAGGTGCTGGCCCGCGTCGGGGTTTTTGGCCGATTTTGGGCATTCGATTAAAGATTCGACCTTTTTCAATTGAGATTGGTTCCTTTAGCATTGTTTAATGTAATTGAGTTGTTTTTGGTTAGTTTCGAGCTGTTCGGAGGTCAGAACATGCGAGATGGCATTTTTGGACCATTGCTTGACTTGCTCGGTATTGGAATTGGCTTGTTCAAGGTAAGTAACTCTTCTAAACTTAGTGTTGAGGGTATGAAACCCCAAATTACGTGTTATGTGATTGGTGTTGAGGTGAATCACATGCTAGGTGAGGGATGTGTGGGCGTGCACCCTGTAAATTATGACTCTGTTGTTTTCCATGACACTGTATAGTGGCCCTATCTTGTTGATATATGTGTTTTTACCATGTGATAAAGTAATTGAGCTGTTAATCATACTAGATATCATGTTTAGACTTTATGCCGATACTGTTGGGACCCATAGTGGTCATTTCTTGCTGTCATCCCACTGATTTTCATTGATATTTCGTACTCAATCATATTCATGCATTTATATCATATCTCAATCTCAGTTATTATTCATTGTCATATCATATCATTGTTCAGGGTTAGTCTTCATGACATTGTGAGCCCGTGGGTGAGACTGGAGATATTGATGACTGAGTGAGTCCGAGAGTCTGATTATGAGTGACAGTTATGGGATCGGGCTGCATGCCACAACATGTTATATTGATTTATATCTGGATCTGGCTCGTGATAGCGCTTGGGCTGAAAGATCCCCTCCGGATACACCCCCAGTGAGAGCGGTTGATTATATTGAGGGATGGATCTTCCCTAGATGTGGATCTTGTCCGAAGCATTTATATACATAGAGATGGATCTTCTCCATAGGGCCGGATTGGCCTTCCTCGTTACTGAGTGACTGCCGGTCAGTGATGTATATATTCCGGGATGGATCTTCCCTAGTCCAAATGGGCCATATACAATACCGAGTGGTTGAGAATGATGAGTAGAAAGTGTGAGACAGTGAGATTGAGTATTCTGAGAGTGTGAGTGCATGATTCATCTCTTAGATACATGGAATTGGCATGCACACATGACATACAAGCATAGAGATGCATTTTTCCTTATACTGTACGATATCACGTCATTCATAACTTTTACACACATTGACATGTGGCATAGAGAGGTATTTCACACTTGTTATCTGGAAAGAAAATGAAACATCTTATTTATTGTGAAAAAGATTTTTTTTAGAAAAAATACAGTTTTCAAACTATCTCATATTTTACGATAATTTCGGTAAAGGATTTGAGTTTCACTGATATTCTTGAAAAGCAAAACTATTTTTGAAAAACTGTGAAAAAGTTAAGCATTTTATCTCTGAGTTACTTCCTCATTTATATGGTCTACGTTGCTATGAACTGTTGTTGGTTATTGGTGTTGGACCCTACCTATGTTCCAGCTCGTCACTACTTTCAACCTAAGGTTAGGTTTGTTACTTACCAGTACATGGGGTCGGTTGTACTGATACTACACTTCTGCACATTGCGTGTAGATGTTGTCTGCTGTTGTTTTATGTTTAATGGTTGCTAGAGTTGAAGATGTACCTGCGTTTTGATTGTAGCTGCCTCTTGTTCATGGTAGCCGTAGATTTATAAAACTCTGTTTATGTACTTTTCAAATAGAAGATGTATTTACTTTATATCAATTTTATAAATTCTATTATTAGAAGCTCATTATTTGTTGGGAAAGTGTATAAGATTTAGATAATTCTCTTGTTTAAACTGCCTTATTAAATATTATGGGAATTGGATAGTATAGTTGGCTTACCTAGCGGGTTGGGTTAGGTGCCATCACGATTAGTGGATTTTGGGTTGTGACAATTTGGTATCAGAGATCTAGGTTCATAGGTTCTACAAGTCATGAGCAAGTGTCTAGTAGAGTCTTGCGGATAAGTATGATGACGTCCATACCTATCTTCGAGAGGCTATAGGGCATTTAGGCTATACTTCCCATCTTTCTTCCCTTATCGTGCAACATCGATTCAGCTTGAAACATAATCCTTTGAATTACTTCCATACATTCGTATGCGCACATGAGCGCTCGGTATTAGCTGTGCATCGATGGCTCGTGATTCTTTGGATGAGGTGCGAGATGTGATTTCTGTGTGTTGATGATGGGTCAGTATGGAGGACTTGAGGTCGGGTTTTGACTATAGCTTGAGCACAGAGGTGTTTATTGTGTGAGCACGTGCTTTTAGATTTATATGTCTGATAATGTCCCTATTAGTAGAATTTGTGGCTGGATGGCTACGTAATGAGTATGATGTGACTGTAAGATGTGTTCACATGGGTTGGATTTGACGAGAAGAGTTTGCTTGCAATGTATAAAGGACTATTGGGCGCCTGATTTATACCTTGATATGATGTATAGAATCGAGTTATGAGCACATTGGGGAATCTTTCATGTTATTTAGTTGTAGAATGAATTAGATTCTCCTGCCTTATTGATGAGTTCAGAATCAGGAAGATTAAGTAATTTCATAGTAATTGTGACTGTGGAAGGGTATGGAAATATGTTAATTTGAGGCTAAGCAGGTGGGTTATCTCTTGCGAGGTGTCCTGAGGTTGCGTGATCCCTATGTTGCTTTGTAGCGAGTTCTCTTTTACCAGTGAATTATATGTGCTGCAATTTTGAGTTTGGATCGCTTTTGAGAGTTGGCTTGACTGTTACAAGGGTGAGTGCGAGATTTGTATATGATTTGAGATGCTAGATTATTTGTGTTATACAAGCTTATGGAGGATTTGGTTGAATCTCACTGAGGTATTATGGTTGTAATAAAGTATGGGCATTGTGAGTTATGGTATATTTTGATCTATAGCTTTGAGCCAAGTGTGAGTCCGCTATTGATAAGTTGATTACACGGTTATGTGTTGTATTGGTTTCGGTTTGAGGTATACTTGTGAATGAGTTATATTCCGCAGAGGATGAGATCGAGGATGACTCAACTAAGGGAATTTCTGGATACGGGTTGTATTAAACTCTATGAGTATATGGAAATCACGGAATGATTTGAGTTGTTATTGGTGAAGGATGTAATGTGCATAAAGCAGGAATTTATTTGTTTGCATTAAGGTGGGGTTACTTCCTTGGGTGTTGGTGTGATAATGTGGCACATGTCATTCGATCCGTTTGATCAGGCTAATTGAGATTTGAGCATAGTGGATGACTTTCGAGAATGGTTCTAATAGGTTCAAGAATTATATGTAGCAATTGGGAATCTTCAGGATTTGCATATGGCTAGAAACTGAGATTTACATTAGATGATGTCAATACTTGCTACATTTCTACATCCTTATGGATTCAACATTTCAATATCAGGATGGTAAGAGGAACAACTTTAGATTCGCAGAAGGTCTCTTAGAAGTAGGTATCTCGATTGTGATACTTTTGGGGTGCTTAAGAGGGAATTCAGCAGCTTATGAGTCTTAGGGCAGATTGATCCTATGCTAAAGTTTGTGGGGGCAAGTTTTGGTTAAGGATAGTAGTGTTCTAGCAAGGAAAAGTATCAATTTGAAGGCAATTCAGAAGGAACTCGGTGAATTAGGACAGCTTAGTAACGGGTTGGATCAGCATGGTAACAGATGTGATTGGCTCTTTTGGTTCTTATGAAGTAGTGAGTTTCCACAGGTATTTTGTGGCGATACCCTCAGGTTTTGATGGCTTGCGTAACTTGGTTGAGTTAGAGGGATTTAGTCCCAGGCGGTTTGGTTAAGTGCAAATGGGTTTCGAAGAGTTCTTGATGGTTTCTACCACGATTTGAGATGTACATTTCCTACTGGTGTGTGGGACAAGTTGCTTATTGTGATTTTCTCCTGGATGAGATCAAATGGAAGATTCTTGGCTAATTGAGTATGTAGTTGCTCGTGACTCAGAAAGGATTATGAAGTTCTCATATTTTTCATATAATGGCATGGTATATGCCGTGTGTTATGTCGGATTAAATTTGGGTCACAATTCGTTTTTGAAGGGAAGGACGTAATTTCTTCGGCAGCATAGATGGTTTCAGATGACTAGGTAGATAGAATTACTATTTGGTATGACTTGATGAGAGTATATAATTCAGAAGGAGCAATGTGTTTTGATTTATGGATACTCCATTCGTATTGTGGTACTCGTCTAGTTGATCAACTATTGATATTCAAATTTTGCTTTATGGCACAGAAGAATTTTAGAAGTATTCCTCATGGGATGATCATGTATTAGAGACATGTTAGACATTCGGGCGGTGGAGTTGGGGATTAGATATGGTGATTCGTGTGTTCTATGGATTTGGAGACTGGGAGTTCTTAAGAGCAAATTATTTCGTGGTTGTGGACTGTGAAAATGTGGCCAAAGCTAGTCAAAGGATGGTATGCATTATGGTTAGGCCATTGTGGACCTTTGGAGGGTTATTTATCGATTTTTGGATGACCAGAGTTGATTTGGGGTCTATTGGTAGGCCCAATGAGGATGTGTATTCTACATCGGGTCGAATTGGTTGGCTCCATACTTCTATGGCCGAGGGATGTGCCATTCGGTTGTTGTTGAGCTCATTTGTGTTCTGATATGATCTATGAGTTACTCTTCTATGCTACGAAAATTTGTTAATCGCTGGTTATATGCACACATGGTGCAGTTCTATTCGGGCCTTAGAGCGGAATTTGAGCGAGATGGGTATTTGGGTATTGCATAATTGATTGTGTATTGGTTATGCTCTTTCAGGTTTTTGTGGCGTTGAGTCATTTTCTTCTCCGTGGTTATGGTAATGCACTTTGGGTGCTTGATGTCAAATTTTACATGGTTGTTGATTTTGAGCAAGGTGGCCTGAGGTATATGCCATAGACCAGTATTTGGATGGGGTCACGCATTGCAGCGGAGTTATGTTGAGGTATGAAACTTTGTGTTAGATTGGTGTGATGGTCCTACGGTGTGTGATGGATTTTCAGCATTTTGTTATGGCAGTACTTGTTAAGCTTACGGGATAATCCTCTTGTTTGAGTCATTTTCTATGATTTGAGTACATTGGGATTGTTTCTTACTGATGCACGAATTGCACGAGTTGTGGATTTAGATTGTATGGATGTGGCTTGTCACTATAGTGATTATGTTAGATGAGATGAGGTCAGCGAACCTAGAATGGGTGCTATCGAATCTGATTGTGGTATATTTGGAAAGATATTGTTGCTGATCGGCTTAGAAATTTGCTATAGTTCCTATCGAAGGAGAGAGAGTTCCACAACTGGTTGATCTGATGAATGGTTATGAGTTTCTGCATGTTTCTTTCATCATCAGTAGTATAGAAAGGCTTTAGAACGAGGTTTTGTTTGACATGAGGTTTATTACCGGTATTGGGTTGTTTTGAGCAGCTACTGTGATCAGATATTTTACTACGAGTATGCGAGTCGTATGGTATGTTGGGTGATTACATCTTGGATTGTGGTTATGACTTGATATAGCTTGTTTAGGCTTATACAATGTGTAGATGCGAAGTTCGGGTCTCGTAGTAAATTCCGGATGTTGAAACTTGGGTTCTGTGGTTTACGGACTAAGGTTAAAGTACTGTTCTTTAGTTATGTTGTGTTGTCGTGCCTATATGGAATAGGGTGATGGAATCACCCCGGGTATGTGCATGGTAAGGTTACACGGCGGTTTGACGGCTTAGGAACAACTCTTGGCACATTCGAGGACGAACGTATATTTAAGTGGGGGAGAGTGTAACGACCCGACCTGTCATTTTGAGTATTTGTATTTCGCTCGATAGTTTGGGAAGCACTAGTAACTCTGTATGATGTTTTAGGACTTGTGTGCAAAATTTGAGTTTATTCCGAGTTGATTTGATATGTTTTGGCGCGAATTTTTGGAAGTCGAAAGTTCGAAAGTTCATTAAGTTTGATTTGAGGCGCGTTTCGCTGTTTCAATGTTGTTATGCATGATTTGAGGCCTCGAGTTGGTCCGTGTTATGTTATGGGACTTTTTTATATGTTTATACGGGGTCCTGGGGGGCTCGGGTGAGTTTCGAATATGTTTGGGCTGCATTGCACTTGTTTTTCTTATGTTTCGATGTCGTTTCATCAAGCATAAATGGTACCACATTAAGCAAATGAGCTTCGATTTCTCTTTTGATTGAAGCATTAGATCCGTATCGTAATTACGGAGTCATAGCAAAAAGAATCGTCGAATTTGGATATCGTATAAGGAATTTATGGTCATTTTACAAAGAATTGGGTTGACAAATTTTTCAGATTAATTACGAAATTGCCACTGAATTCGTATTTAAAAGTCTGCACTATTTGCAAATATTGAAACCAACATATCTCCTTCATTATAAGGTCAAATGGAGTGATTTAAAATTCTAACTTGACTAAAATTTTACAAGGAATCTATTGGAGGTATAAAAAGCGAGTTTCGAGATCGTTTGGAATGAGAAACGAGGTAGAATAACTGGTAGAAAAATATATAAAACAAGAGTTTGTTCATTTGGTTATTTCTTGAGTTGGAGAGCTCGGATTTGGGCGATTTTGGAGGCGATTTTCACCATATGGATTGGAACAAGTGTTCTCTGCTCGATTTTAGTTATATTTCATGAATCTATCTTTGTTTTTGGGATTTGATTGATGATTTCAAAGTGAAATTTGGGAGTTTTTGCCTAAAGTTTCATAAAGTGATTTTTTAAAGTTTTAAACATCGATTCAGATTCGGATTTGAGTGAAATTAGTATGGTTGGACTCAAAATTAAATAAGTTGTCGGATTTTTTGAGTTTTGTCGGGTTCCGAGGTGCGGACGCAGGTTGGGCTTTTGGCAGATTTTGGGCTTTTGATTAAAGATTCGACCTGCTCAATTGTGATTGGTTCCTTTAGCATTTTTTGATGTAATTGAGTTGTTTTTGGTTAGTTTCGAGCCGTTCGGAGGTCGGAATGTGTGAGATGGCATTTTTGGACCATCACTTGGCTTGCTCGGTATTGGAATTGGCTTGTTCGAGGTAAGTAACTCTTCTATACTTAGTGATGAGGGTATGAAACCCTGAATTATGTGTTATGTGATTGGTGTTGAGGTGACACATATACTTGGTGATGGGCGTGTAGGTGTGCACCTTGTGAATTGTGACTTTATTGTTTTCCATGGCACTGTATAGTGGCCCTATATTGTTGATATCTGTGTTTTCACCATGTGATAAAGTAATTGAGCTGTTAATCATGCTAGATATCATGTTTAGGCTTTTTGCCGATACTGCTGGGACCCATAGTGGTCATTTCTTGCTGTCATTCCACTAGTTTTCATTGATATTTTGTACTCAGTTATATTCATGCATTTATATCATATCTCAGTCTCAGTTATTATTCATTGGCACATCATATCATTGTTCCGAGTTAGTCTTCATGACATTGTGAGCCCGTGGGTAAGACTGGAGAGATTGATGACTTAGTCAGGCCGAGAGCCTGATTATGAGTGGCAGTAATGGGATCGGACTGCACGCTACAACATGTTATATTGATTTATGCCCGGATCTCGCTTGTGATAGCGATTGGGCTGAAGGAGCCCCTCCGGAGTCTGTACACACCCACAGTGAGCACAGTTGATTATATTGAGGGATGGATCTTCCCTGGACATGGATCTTGTCCAAAGCATTTATATACCTGGAGATGGATCTTCTCCATAGGGCCTAATTGGCCTTCCTCGGTACTGAGTGACTGTTGGTCAGTGATGTATATATTCCGGGATGGATCTTCCCTAGGCCAAATGGGCCATATACAGTATCGAGTGGTTGAGCACAATGAGTAGAAAGTGTGAGACAGTGAGATTGAGTACTCTGAGAGTGTGAGTACATGATTCATCTCTAAGATACATGGCATTGGTATACACACATGACATACAAGCATAGAGATGCATTTTTCCTCATGTTGCACGGTATCGCGCCATTCATAACTTATACACACATTGATATGTGTCATAAAGAGGTATTTCGCACTTGTTATCTAGAAAGAAAATGAAATATCTTATTTATTATGAAAAGGATTTTTTTTAGAAAAAATACATTTTTCAAACTATCTCATATTTTACGACGATTTCGGTAAAGGATTTGCGTTTCACTAATATTCTTGAAAAGCGGAACTATTTTTGGAAAACTGTGAAAAAGCTGAGCATTTTATATCTAAGTTACTTCCTCATTTATATGGTCTACGTTATTATGAACTGCTGTTGGTTATTGGTGTTGTACCCGACCTATGTTCCAGCTCGTCACTACTTTCAACTTTATAAGGTTAGGTTTGTTACTTACTAGTACATGGGGTCGGTTGTACTGATACTATACTTCTGCATATTGCGTGCAAATGTTGTCTGATGTTGTTGTTGTGTTTGATGGTTGCTGGATTTGAAGATGTACCTACGTTCTGGTTGTAGCTGCCTCTTGTTCATGGTAGCCGTAGATTTATAAAACTCTATTTATGTACTTTCAAACAGAATATGTATTTACTTCATATCAGCTTTGTAAATTCTTTTGTTAAAAGCTCATGATTTGTACTACCAGTCCTTGGGAAAGTGTATCAGATTTAGATAATTCTCTTGTTGAAACTACCTTATTAAATATTATGGGAATTGGATAGTATAGTTGGCTTACCTAGCAGATTGGGTTAGGTGCTATCATGACTAGTAGATTTTGGGTCGTGATAGCCACTTATCTCGAACCAAGCTCAATCAATCTGTAACAATGCCTTTTCCACAAATATTTGACTCCGAATGGCCCAAATCTAGCCAAAATAAATTACATAACATAAATATAACTACAAGAAACTAATCTAGCTAATGAAATCAAAGCTAAAGCAATAAATTAGAAAAAACGCCCTAAAAAGTCTCCCCAGGCCCACGTCTCGGAATCGGGTAAAAGTCACAAAATATGGACACCCATTAACTCACGAGTTTACTCGTACAAAAATCATCCAAATCCGATGTCAAAATGTCATTCAAAGCCCAAAATCTTAGTTGAAGAACTTCTTCCTATTTTTTCCAATTTTTCAACCCAAATCCAAAATTAAATGATGAAATCAAGCATAGATAAGTGGGATATAACAATAAAGGATTTAAGAATCGTTAACCAAAAGCTTTCTCTGAAAATCTCTCAAATAATCGCCCAATCCGAGCTCTCAAATTCCCAAAATTAAAAATGGGAATCAAACCCTCGAATTTCTCTTTTCTGCCTAGTTATTTCCACATATGCGGACCTGCCATCGCACCTGCATCACCGCACCTGCGGAGTTACCATCGCAGGTGCGTATTCCACTTAAAACTCAACGTCCGCTTCTGTAATCAAAGGGTCGCACCTGCGTGTATGCACTGGTCCGCTTCTGTGGTCCTTCACCGCTCATGCGAACACTCTAACGCATCTGTGGGCATTGTAGATGCGGAATTTACCTTGCACATGTGATCCCTAGAAACTCCCCCATTTTCCACTTCTGCGCTTGTCTCTCCGCACATGTGATCCCACACCTGCGGTCTCCCCACCGCAGGTGCGAAAACACCATATGCATGAAGACTTCAGCAACAATACAAATCCAACTTTTGATCAGTTAAGCACCCGAAACTCACCTGAAACCCCCGAGACCTCAACCAAATATACCAACAAGTCCTAAAATACCATACAAACTTAGTCGAGCCCTCGAAATCACATCAAACAATGCTAAAATCACGAATCACCCTCCAATTCAAACTTAAAGAACTTGAAACTTCCAATATCTACAACCGATGCTAAAACCTATCAAACCACGTCCGATTGACCTCAAATTTTGCACACAAGTCATATTCAACCCTACGGACCTACTGCAACTTTCGGAATTAGAATTTGACCCCGATATCAAAATGTCCACAACCGGTCAACACCTCCAAAAATTCAACTTTCGCTGTTTCAAGCCTAATTTAGCTACAGGCCTCCAAAACACAATCCGGATACGCCCTTAAGTCTAAAATCACCCAACGGAGCTAACAGAACTGATGAAACTCCATTTCGAAGTCATCTTTACATAGTTCCGACTATGTTCAAATTCCTAAGACTTAAGCCTACGCTTTAGGGACGAAGTGTCCCAAAATACTCCAAAAGCACAAACAAAATTTCTCGGCAAGTCACATAAGCAAAAAAAGATACGGGGGAAGCATCTAATTGGGGATTCGGGCTATTACTCTCAAAACAACCGTCCCAGTCATTACATCCTCCCCCTCTTAAAACAATCGTTCGTCTTTGAACGACAAAGAGCATAATTGAATTGGTAAAAAGATGAGGATAACGGCTGCACATATTCTGCTCGGTCTCCCAAGTTGCCTCCTCGACCGACTGACCCCTCCACTGAACCTTCACTAAAGCAATGTTCTTTGACCTCAGCTTCTGAACCTGCCTGTCCAAAATAGCCATCGGATTCTCAACATAAGATAGATCCTTGTCCAACTGGACTGAGCTGAAATCCAACACATGAGACAGATCACCGTGATACTTCTGGAACATAGAAACATGAAATACTGGATGAACTCTTGCTAGACTGGGAGGCAAGGCAAGCTTATAAGCAACCTCCCCAACTCGCCGCAACACCTCAAATGGACCAATGAACCTTGGGCTCAGCTTGCCCTTCTTTCCTAACCTCATAACGCCTTTCATAGGCAAAACCCGGAGCAAGACCCGCTCTCCAACCATGAATGCAACATTGTGAACCTTCCAATCCGCATAACTCTTCTGTCTGGACTAGGCTGTGCAAAGTCTATCCTAAATCACCTTTACCTTCTCCAACGCATCTTGAACCAAGTCTGTGCCCAATAAATTAGCCTCACCTGGCTCGAACCAACCCACTGGGGACCGACACTGCCTGCCATACAGATCCTCATACGGTGCCATCTAGATGCTGGACTGATAACTATTATTGTAGGCAACTCCGCAGGTGGAAAGAACTGATCCTAAGAACCTCCAAACTCCATCCGCATAGAGCATATCCTCTAGAATCTGAATAGTGCGCTTGGACTGTCCGTCCATATGAGGGTGAAATATTATGCTTAACTCTACCCGATACCTAATTCATGTTGTACAACCTTCCAGAACTGTGATGTAAACTGCGTGCCTCAGTCAGAGATGATATATACCGGCACACCATGAAGTTTGACAATCTCGCGGATATAAACTCGAGCCAGCTGCTCGAAAGAATAAGTAGTCATCACAGGAATGAAATGAGCTAACTTGATCAACCCGTCCATAATCACCCAAACTGCATCAAACTTCGCTGAGTCCGTGGGAGTCCAACAACGAAATCCATAGTGATCCGCTCCCATTTCCACTCCAAAATCTCTAACTTCTGAAGCAATCCACCCAGCTGATGATGCTTATACTTCATCTGCTGATAATTTAGGCACGGAGCTACATATTCCACTATGTCCTTCATTCTATGCCACCAATAATGATGCATCAAGTCCTGATATATCTTTGTGGCACCCGGATGAACGAAGTACTGCGAATTGTGAGCCTCCTGGAGAATTAACTCACGCAATCCGTCTACATTGGGCACACATAGCTTGCCCTACATCCTCAATGAACCATTATCTCCATTAGTGACATTCTTAGCATCACCGTGTTGAACTGTTCCTTCAGGACAAGCAGATAGGGGTCATCATACTAACGCTCCTTGATACGATTATAAAGAAAAGACTTGGAGACCACACAAGCCAAGACTCGACTCGGCTCAGAAATATCCAATCTAACAAACTGGTTGGCCAGGGTCTGAACATCTAATACCAATGGCCTCTTTGCTGCTGGTAAATGTGCTAAGCTCCCCATACTCTCAGCTCTGCGACTCACGGCATCGGCCACTATATTGGCCTTCCCGATATAGTACAAGATAGTGATATCATAATCCTTAAGCAGCTCCAACCACCTCCACTGACATAAGTTAAGATCCTTCTACTTGAACAAATGCTGCAAACTCCGATGATCAGTGTAGATCACACAAGGGACACCGTACAAATAGTGCCTCCAAATCTTCAAGGCATGAACAATAGCTACTAACTCAAGTTCGTGGACATGATAGTTCTTTTCATGAACCTTCAGCTGTCTGGACGCATAGGCAATCACCCTACTATCCTGCATCAACACCGTGCCGGGACAAACTCGCGATGCATCACAATAAGCAGTATAAGACCTCGAACCTGTAGGCAATATCAATATTGGGGTTGTAGCAAAGCTGTCTTAAGTTTTTAAAAGCTCTCCTCACACTTTTCCGTCCACCTGAACAGAGCACCCTTTTGGGTCAGCCTGATTATAGGTGCTGCAATAGATGAGAATCTCTTAACAAATCGACTGTAATACCCTGCCAAACCAAGAAAATGCTAGATCTCCGTAGCTGAGGATAGTCTGGGTCAATTCTGCCTTGCTTCCACCTTCTTCGGATCCACCTTGACCCCTTCATTTGACACTACGTAACCTAAAATTGCCACTGAATCTAACCAGAACTCACACTTTGAGAATTTTTCATATAACTTCTTTTCTCTCAAGGTCTGAAGTATAGTCCTCAAGTGCTACTTAGGATCCTCCTGGCTCCGTGAGTACACTGGAATATCATCAATAAACACATTGATGAACGAAGCAAGATACGGCTGAAATACACTGTGCATCAAATGCATAAATGTTGCTGGGGCATTCAGCCCAAATGACATCACAAGGAACTCGTAATGACCACACCGAGTCCTAAAAGTAGTCTTCGGGATATCTGACTCCCGAATCTTCAACTGATGATAACCTGAACATAAGTCAATCTTGGAAAACACTATGGCACCCTGTACCTGATCAAATAAGTCATCAATACAAGACAAAGGATACATGTTCTTTATTGTAACTTTGTTCAACTGGCAATAATCAATGCACATACACATAGAACCATCCTTTTTCTTCACAAACAAGACAGGAGCACCCCAAGGTGACACACTAGGCCGAATGAAGCCCTTATCAAGCAATTACTGTAATTGTTCCTTTAACTCCTTCAACTCAGGATAAACCATACAATATGGAGGAATAGATATGGGCTGAGTGCCTGGTAATAAATCAATACCAAAGTCGATATCTCTGTTGGGCGGCATGCCCGAAAGATCAGCTGGAAATACATAAGGGAAATCCCTCATTATTGGGAATGACTCAACTATAGGGGTATCAATATTGATATCTATCACATAAGCTAAATACGCATCACAGCCCTTCTCAACCATTCGTTGAGCTTTAAGAAAAGAAATAACTCTGTTGGGAGTGTAATCTAAGGTACCCCTCCACTCTAATTGCGGTAATCCTGGCATAGCCAGCATCACGGTCTTGGTGTGACAATCAAGAATAGCATAATGGGCGACAACCAATCCATGCCTAAGATAATATCAAAATCTACCATACTGAGCAACAATAAATCGGCCCTCGTCTCAAAACCACTAATAACAATCAAACACGACCAATACACATGGTCAACAAAAATAGAATCTCCCATGGGTGTAGACACATGAACAGGAGAACGCATAGAATCATGGGCTATGCCCAAATACGGGGCAAAATAAGATAACACATAGGAATAAGTGGAGCCTGGATCAAATAAAACCGATGCATCTCTATGACAGATCGGAACAATACCTGTAATGATAGAGTCGGAAGCAACTGCCTCTATACGAGCCGGAGGAGCATAATATCTGGCCTCCCCTCCCCCTCTAAGGCGACCTTTACCTTCCCGACCTCCACCTCGAGCTGGCTGAGCAAGTGGACTAATAGCTGGTGATCGAATCATGGCTTGAGGATTCAGTGGAGCACGCAGTGCCTGAGAAGTCTGTGGAGGTGCACCCATACTAAGTCTAGGGCAATCCCTTACCATATGGCGAGTGTCGCCACACTCAAATATAAGATTTGGGAGGATGTGGCTACTGTGGCTGACTTAGGCCAGGTCTATTAGACTAACCGCTAAAAGCACCCAGTGTAGGAGGTACACTAGATACTGGAGGTGCATAATAAGGCTCCCAGGGCCTAGGAATAGCCGGAATACCACTGGCTATGGGAAGAGCTGAATGAACGGGGTGAATCACATAGTCCCTACCATATCGAACTGCAGCTGGGGCACGAGCACAGAATAATGAACAGACTATCGAGACCTTTTGGCCTCTCTCTCCTCTCGCTCCCGAGCAACCATGACCTCCACTCTCCTAGCAATACTCACAACTTGCTGGTATGAAATATCCATCTCTAACTCCCGGGCCATGTTAGTCCTGATGTTGGGATAGAGTCCCTCAATAAAATGACGAACCCTCTCTCGAACTGTAGATACCAAGGCCGGTGCATGTCTAGCCAAGTCACTGAAATGAATTGCATACTCTAACACAGTCATAGCACCCTAGTGCGACTACTCAAACTCTGCGCGCCAAGCATCCCTGAGGCTCTAGGAAACATACTCCATCAAAAACATATCCGAGAATTGAGTCCATGTGAGAGAAGCTGCCTCAGCCGGACGGTCTAACTCATAAGCACGCCACCATTGATAGGCAGCTCCTCAAAGCTGAAATGCAGTGAAAGAAACCCCACTCGACTTTGATATGCCCAAATTATGGAGGATACAATGGCACTTTTCCGAAAATCCCTAAGCATCCTTCATCACTAAACCACTGAAGGTAGGAGGGTGGTACTTTTGGTACCTCTCAAGCCTACGCTGCTCCTCCTCTGAAACTGCTGCCCTACCCTCGGGGTGAACTAGGGCTACAGGCTGTACAAGTATAACCTCTAGAATATGATCAACTTGAACCCGTTGCTTTGGGGTGCGAGCGGTGGGAGTATATGCTCCTCCCCTAGCCTGAGATGTGGCTGGAGCAAGGGGAATCAACCCTACCTGAGCTAGAGTACCGAACATTCTTAGGAACTATGCAAGGGTCTCTTGAAGCGTTGGTGTATTAGTAGTAGGCATCTCAGGTGCCTGCACTCCGACTGGAGCTACTGGTGGCGCCTATTTAGCAGCTCACTCGGGTGCTCTGGCTACACCACGTGGGCATCATCAGCCTCTACTCCGACCCCGGCCTCTGACGGCTCTAGTAGGGGGTGCGGGTGACTGGTCATCTCCGGCTGCATGTGTCCTCACCATCTGTGAGAGAATAAAAGACATAAATTTAGAATTTCGAAGTCAAAAATTTCACACGACAAGGAATCAAAGGAAGCGAGATTTTCCTAACAGTTCTATAACCCTCTGAAGATAAGTACACACATCTCCGTACCGATCCGCGAAACTCTAATAAATTGGCTTGTGACTCACCACACCTACGAATATAGAGCTTTGATACCAACTTGTCATGACCTAAATTCTCCCTCCATGAATTGTCGTGATAGCACCTAGTCTCTACGACTAGATAAGCCTTGCGGAATTGAAATAAAAAAACATAAGAGTTAACAACTAATAGTAATAGATAATTTGAATAAGCATTTGAGATGCCGCTCGGCATATACACTAATCAACTCTCAAAATGTACACAACTTTTCCAAGACCCGGAACACCGTAAGTGTGAGCAAGTGATTTTTTCTTCACGAAAACTACTCAACAAGAAATCAAAAAATTAAAACAAATTTCCTTGGTGTACAATTTTTAGAATTTGCGTGGCATTTTTGGATAATTATTTGTGTCTTTATCTGTGAATGTTTATCCTGTTTTAATTAATTAAAATACAATAATTAAAAAATATGTGGCATGTGCACTTAGGATTTTTATTTCTTACAATTAGGAATTAATTAAACCATAATTTGGTTTTAAAAGAAGGAAAATCACAAAAAAATATGTAATTGTTGTAATTTTGTCATTTAAATGTGCCATTGTGTGATTTTATTTTTAATTAAATGTTTTAACTTGTGTGTTGTTTGTTGTTAAGGGTTAATTAATATTTTTTTAGATCAATTTTGTTTTACAATTTATTTCTAGAGTTGTTGTTAATTGTTAATTAAAAGAAGAAAGTTAAAATAATTAGCTAATTCGGACTGGGCCAGGCCAAAATCAGGCCCAAATTGCAATGCAATGACCCAGTCCATTATGCCTGATCTCTCAGATAGCCTAAACGATGCCGTCTAGGCGTCTTCAATCTGAGCCGTTGATCGAACAGATCAAACGGTCCAGTGCAGCCCTGGTTTGGTTTGAAACGACACCGTTTCAAGTGTTTAATCCGAGCCATCCATTTTCTTTGATCCAATGGCCTCAAGGCCTCACCACGACCCGATCCACTCCACCCCCGGGCCAACCCATTCCCCAACTTAAACCAAACCACACCGTTTAGTTAAGTGAGTTGATCTAGGTCGTCGATCGTGCTTGATCGAACGACCAGTATCAAACAACCCCCGCCCCTATATAAACTCAACCTCCTACCCCAGCCCCCTAACCAAATACCCCACCTCATCCCTGTTCATCGTCTCTTTCAGAGACGGACCCCAAAGCTTTGACCAAACCCTAGCTGCCCTGAAACCCCTCCTTTTGAAAACCGGCGGCAACAACGCCGGTGACCACCAAAATAACACCCCTGAACCTCCTAACCACCCCCAATCCAAATCCAGTACCCGTTTGTTTCGAATCATCCTCAAACTTCTCGAATCTTCATTTGAAGATTCGAGCAAAGCCTGAACCTACCCCAATTCGCCTTAAACTCACACCAAGGCAACCCCTAACCACCCTTGTTACAGATCTGTTGGTTGCTTACCTCGAATCAACCTCCAACTTCTCGAATCTTCAATCGAAGATTCGAGCAAAAATGGAAACCTACACCAACCAACCCCAAATTCATACCAGGCAACTCCCAGACCTCCCTCATACCATAAATGGCTTTGGTCCGTATAGTTCTGATATTCTGAGGTATTTTTCTTTTTCCCTTGTTCTGTGTTCATGTTTTTTTATCTATGCATCTGTTTAGTTTAGTTTTGTTGATATTTCAATTCTTTATCAATTCATCTTCTCATTCCCAGTGACCTTTTTATTTGGTCGATGTTTCTGTTTGTTGATTAATTGTACCTGTTTTAAGCAACACATTCGATTTGATTAATGTCGTCGAATAATTAGTTTCATAAGTCCCCTGTTTTGTCCAAAGCCATGAATCACCCTGTTTGTATGTTTGATTCTGTTTGTTGTTACCAATTGTGTATGTATAATCGATTAATAAGTTGCGTCGATTAATTAGTTTCCTGTTAGTCCCTGTTTTTGTCAATACCACTGAAATTACCCGTGAATTGCCTGATTCCTTATTTCTGATTGTTTAAGTGTCAATTGTAGTATGTAATCGGTTAATTAAGCTTCGTTGATTAGGTCGTTCGTATAGTTTGAATCATTTGGCATTCTGTTGTTTATAGTTTTTCAATTGTTAGTTGTCTGATTAATTAAGATTCTATTTGACTATAATCATTGTTCTAAATCACTGAAACTCTTGTATTTGATGTATTTTTCTGTCTTAAAGTACTAGCTGGAATTGGTTATAGCTGTTAATCAAATTAGTTTAGTTAATTGATAGATGAGCATATTTTAGAATCAAAAGTTTTAATATATTTGAATAGTTGTATTAGGGGCAGTAATATTAAGGGGTTTCAGGGTTAATTTGGGAATGAAACAGTTAGAATAATATGTTAATGTTAGTGTTTTTGTTAATGGGATGTTAGTATCTTTAAATTAATGTGGTAATGGTGAACAAAAGGGAATGGAGGCTGAAAATAAGGAAAACTTTTCATTAGTGGATTTTAAGGGGAAAATTTCAGATTTAGTGGGAAAAAGGGGGTCGGGCAGCAGGTTGGAAAGTAAGGAAGACTTGTATAAGAGGGGGATGAGGTCTAAGAAAAGAAAAAGAGACAGAAGAAGACTGAAAAAGCTATCTTCTGAAAAATACAAAAGAGGAAAAAGTTGGAGAGTTGGTTTTCTTTCACTTCTGAAAAATTAGAATCAGTTTGGTTAAGTGTTTAATAAAAAGTTCAAAGTGTTTCTCTCTTGAAGGGTTTAAAAAATAGAAATCAAAGTTTGCTGTTCTATTGCACTTCTGGTTCTATTGTTCTATTTGTGATTGCTGATTTGTTTCTGGGATTTCATTAAGATTTCAAGTAGTTTTCCAACTTTGTTATTTCTGGTCTGTACTTGTTATTTGTTGCTGTTTCTGGTATATCTGTGTTGCTGTTTGGTACTTCTAAAATTGCAACTAGATTTGGTCTTGAGTTTGTTGTTGGTTAAACAAAACTGTTACATTGGTTGTTTGCAGGATTTGTGCTGGTTTTAATCTATTTCTGGTTTGCTGCTGCTTGATTGTCACCACTGCTGCTACTCAATCCTTCTTCCTATTCTTATATTTTCAATACCAGCTACACGCTCGAATTCATTGGTGTAACCTCGAATTGGAATGAAATAAAGTAGTATTTCCAGCCTATGTTCACATGAATATTTGTAGTGATAGTCAGTCTAATGTTGTCATTTTCCGTTTTTTGAATTATATTGAGTCAAGAACTGGTCAATTAGGATTGTCTCTATCATTTTGAACCATTTAGACTAGTAACAGACTATGGACTGTACTTTGGTGTAGTAGTTTATTTCCATCTTTCCTGTTGTTTATCTTCATAGTGATGATAGCAAATAATAGATTTCAATTAACAAATAACTTTTGAGTGAACATAGTGATGCCTTAAACTTAGAAAGATAGGAATTTGAATGAACACTCGGGTGAGTGTAGTGTTGGGAATAATCATTTAGCCAATGTTCATGTTTCTTTAAAAATCAGCAAATTTCGAATGTGTTAGCTTCATTTAGTTAATAGCGCTTCATATTAGCCGTTACTTTTCTAAAAACAAACGCAATAACGCGCCTAATAGTATGTAAATCTGGTCGTAAGAGTTAAAACCAAGGCCATAACTTTCTTGTGCATTTAATCAGAACAGCTTAAGCAAACTTTTGTAATCATTAGTAATTAAGGTTGGCTTAGTTTCAAGTAGTTGAAAATAATTAGTTCCAATGGTTCATTACATCTAACAATGTGGGTTTAAATTAGTTATAGGATAATTAGTTTTCTTTTGAATATATATATTGTTTGTCAATTCCGTATTTTCAATTTCAATAGTATTGACTTATAGAATAAGGCATGCTAAAATCTCCTTTTACGCGAGTTTGATTGCAGTTTTCCAGTTGCGCTTGCTTTAATCCGATAAATAAGTGATGGCCTTTTCAAGCATGTAATTAACTAGGATTATTTTCTTTTATTTTAGAGACAAACTTAAATAGGAAAATGTAGACACTTTAGGAATGTCCTTTTAAAAATAAAAGAGGCGTGCCTCGCCAAAAAATAAAACGTATAAGTAGCAAGGCCCTCTATTTTTAATAACTATCTAGCTTTAGGGAGAGGCCGTTTAGCGAATATCCATGGCCTTCACCAAATTAATAACACGATAGTCTCTTTAGGCGCGTATTTAATAAAATTACTTTCCTAAATTCTGGTGTGTATTTATGTGACCCAAATCAAATCTCAACGACGTTAAAATATGTTAAAAACTACGGGTGCATTTATGTGACGTGGTTCGAGACGTGCTTTAATGACATTGCAATTCTCTTTTAAAATAATAATAATAAAAGCGGCTAAAAGTTAAAATTTGCACATAAATTCAACATGTATTAAAAATCAGATAAATAAGCCAAATATGACAGTTGAGCGACCGTGCTAGAATCACGGAACTCGGGAATACCTAACACCTTCTCCCGGATTAACAGAATTCCTTATCCGATTTGTTGGTGCGCAGACTGTTAAACAGAGTCATTCTTTTCCTTGATTCGGGATTCAATCGGTGGCTTGGGACACCACAAATCTCCCAAGTGGCGACTCTGAATCTTTAAATAAAATCCCATTTTGATTGTCCTTTAATTGGAAAAACTCCCTTTACGTCCCTTTCCTTTGCGGGCGCGGGCGAAAAAGGAGGTGTGACAGCTCTGGCGACGCTGCTGGGGAACGAACCCAGAGTCTCTGGTTCAGGGTTCAGAATTCGAGCTTAGATGAACTATTATATTTGGCTTTATTTATTTTTTGATCTTATTACATGTTTTGTCCTAAATGTGCAAAAGAATGCTTTTTACCGCTTTGATATTATTTGAACTGTACATATAAACTGTGTCGAAACCTTCTCTTCTCACCTCCGGGGATGTGCTTACTGGTTGAGACTCCCTATTCTGTTAGTGTCATACCCTGAAATAAAAGAGGCTCAGAAAGTTTCTAAGCCGGTTGGCCTTTTGGTTCCCGGAAAGGAGCTCCTTCCTCAACTCGACTTGTCCGCTCGGGTACACTGTCTAGAACATATACCCAGGTTGAACCTAGAATAACTTGATTTCGTGCCGGATCCCTAGTAGGAACATTTATTTGCATCATGTTGCATTTGACTTAGGGGACTCAACACAGGGGTTGGGTCCGTCTAGGACAAGCAACCTGAAATGAAAAAGACCATCCTGCTGCATCCTGTTCGTTTTGCACATTTTTGTCAACACAGGGGTTGGGTTCGTTTGATCGGCTTCTGAAATCGGAAATTTTTGAAAAATTGTGAAAAAGAGAAAAAGAAAAATAGCAGTGTAGGGAGATAACTACTTATTTTTAGAAAAATAAAACCAATGTCCAAGTAGTATCAAAACCCTGCCGAAATTTTGAAAAAAGATGAATGAAAAAAAATTGTCTTTTTGTTTTAGTTTGATTTATTTGAAAAACAAAAGAAAGGAGTCTTGTTTACAAGTTTAGTTTATGTTGGGTGAACTACGTCGGTTTGATTCTCACAGGGCGTGAGATACGTAGGCAACCCTCGTCGGGTCCAACCTCCCATTTTGCAAAAATAGACAAAAATGTCAAATTTTAATTTTCGTCATAGAGTCGGGCGATGCCGTTTTTTTGTCAGAAATAGCCGAATGTTCCCCAAAGGGATGCCGGAAGGCTGACTTTGCATAAACGGCCACTCCTGTCATTTTTTTTATTTTTGATCGGTTGACTCACACAACCTTAAAATCTTCGTCCCTGGAGTGCTGAAAGGTCGTGTTCGGAAAATTGGGTCTTTCTTTTATGAAAAATAATCAAATCGTTTTGAGTCAAATAAATTTTCTTTTGTGTAATCACATTAATAAATGTGCAGAATGAGCACGACTCAAAATGAACCTTTTTCAATCATGAATAAAATTCCCCTCCAGTTGCGGCTATGGTGGAATGATTTAGGCAAAGAAGGGCGAGACAAAGTCAAGAAACATCTGAAAGGTCTCACGGGTTTGTTGGGTATCAGGCCTCGAGGGGATATTATAAGGGCACTGGTCACTTACTGGGACCCGGCACACAATGTCTTCCACTTCTCGGACTTTGAACTCACCTCGACTTTAGAGGAAATAGCTGGGTACATAGGTATTGCTGAGGTTCCGTTAAGGCATAAATACCTGGTTGCTCCAAGAGCCATAGTGGTGCACTGGTTTTTGGATTCGTTAAAGATAGTCAGATCGATCCATAACCCAGACTTGGCGAAAGGTTTTTGCACTCTGAGCTTCATATACCAAAGATACGGCCACGTAGGAGGATTCGACAAGCCAGAAAACAAGTTGTGCAGCAAAAGTAACCGTCGAAAGTGGGATGAACATAGACGGGTTGCTTTCATGATAACCTTCTTAGGCCTTTTAGTGTTCCCAAGAAAAGACGGGAATATTGACATAAAAGTAGCTGGGGTCATCAGTACTTTGCTCACTCAAGATGACAGCACGCTTGCGCCCATGATTGTATCTGATATCTTCCGAGCTCTCACGGCCTGCAAAGCCGGAGGAAACTTTTTCGAAGGGTGTAACTTGTTATTGCAAATGTGGATGACCGAACACCTATGTCATCGAGCCCAGTTCCTGAGCCATGGATCTTCTGAGAAAACCTACATAGAGGAATTCTACACCAGAATTAATGAGGTCCGCTTACCTGAAGGAGTCTCGGCATGGACCTCATATTTTCGGACCCTCAGCCCAGTCAAATACAGTTGACACTGGGATGGTTACCGATCAACGAAGTCATATATATGCCAGCAGCTAGGCCCCATTTCCTCTTGATGGGGCTTAAGAGCATTCAACCTTATGCACCGTATCGGGTTTTGAGGCAACTTGGGAGGTGTCACATAGTGCCGAAAGATGAGGACCTGAGCACCCAAGTGATTGAGATCAGTTCCGATGGCCAGTTTCCTGAAGTAAGGGTCCGCCAGATTTGGATCCAATGTCAATACTTAGAGGCAAATACTTGTGTACTGAATCGGGCAAGAGGGGAAGTTTCACCCGGATATCAGGCTTGGTACAAAGGGGAAGTGTCGTCTGGAAGGCCGGCTAAAAGACCCCACCTTCAAGAATTTGCCAAGTCCTCACAAGAGCATTAGGACTGGTTGGCAAAAGAAGAAGAATACAGGGCCACAATAGGCAAGTTGAAGCAGCAGGTCACAGATCTTCAGTTTGAAAGAGAAATTCAAACCGCGGCCGATGAAGGGGACAGAAAGAAATCAGCCCAAGAAAATGACTCCCTTAAAGCTCAAAACCGACAAGTCATAATGGATGCCGACAACCAACGGAGAAGCCGGTCCGATAAAAGGCTGATAGCAGGGTTAAGGAATCAGGTCATTGAAAGCCGAAAGGACTTGGAAAGATCCGAGGCTAGCATAGCAAGAATGCGGGCCAGATGGGCAAAAGGTGCAGCAGTGCGAAAAAAGCACCTATAGCAAGTGAGAAGGGATTATGAAGGGAGCATTGAAATATTAAGAAAAACAAATTCCACTCTCAGAGATCGGATCCTTAAACAAGCCCGAGATGCTAGAACGGACAAGGAGTGCTGCTATGATGCAATAGCCCGAATGGAAGAACAAATGGAGAGGTTCCAAGATAGGCTCGTTGACAACACTCAAGTATTGGGATTAAAGAATCAGCGAATAGAACAACTGTGTATGGAAAGGGATAGAATCAGGGGTAGGATCAATGAGATTGGGCACTACATCACCACGGGGTGCCTAACCTGTGAGGAAATGCCTCGTGATACCCTTTTTGCCTCAATCATGGGTTATGTCCACCGGATCATGGAGGAATTAAAAAGCTTGCAAAGAGGCCTTGCACCAAAGCCCGCAGAAAGGCCGAACGATGCCTCGCGGGTACCAAAATTCAAGGGCTTAATGTATCCCTAATTCAAGTCTGCATTGTTGTTTTTAATAATCTGTTGTGTACCCTTATGTTCTCTTTTCATATCAAACCATGTTAATAGTGTGGAGTCTGTATTTTTGTTTGTCCTTTTTCAAATAGGTAGCTTGTAATAGCATATTTTAGTAATAAAAAAAAATTGTGTCTTTATTTGTGGCAGAACTACACCCGGTCTGATTCATGTAGGGACATGATACGTAGGCAATCCATATAAGATTCGACCATCACTAAAAAAAAAGGGAAAAGGCAAAATGAATAAAAGAATGGACATAAGCCGGAATGACGCATGCAAAGACATGTTAGAAATGGTTAAACTGCCTAGGAACATTGCATTCCCCAATGTGAAATTGCAATATGTGTTAAACTCTAATGCTAACAAGTTTGTTGTTTATACCAGAGAAAGAGATTTCAAAATAGTTAGCTCGTTAGAACGTTCTGGCAGATTACCATTACCACACAAGATCAAAAGGGCCCATTCTGGAAAGTATGTCTGGTTCGGACCAAAGTGTTGAGGAGGAAAAGACGGAGATGCAAATGATGAAGGAGGAAATAGACAGGTTGAGACAAGAGATAGCTGGGATGCACCTAGCCTGGGCTAAGGGACAAACATCACCAATACTTCCCCCTACTCCTACCCTTTCACCAGCTCGGACTCCGGAACACCCTTCCACTGGTCCATCAACGAGCTTCCCCATTGCCCAATACTATCAAGGGTAAACTTCCTATAATCCCCAAGCTTCACCACCCAAACAAAACCCTCCTCCACCAAATGTTCCTGTTTTCGTGGCACCTCCACCCGCCACATTGCAAAAATCATCCGATGAACCAGTGTTCCAGGTTCACGACAACCAATACTATCCTCCTAAACTCACCTTCAAAGCACCCGAGCCATACACTTACACCCCTCACCTTCATCTACCGACATAAACTGAGAGGCCAACTAAGAATCCGGAGCAGGACGAAGTGCTCCATAAAGTAAAAAACCTGGAGCAATCCTTCAGGAATATGCATGGATCGGGCAGCCAGGTCAGTGTGTCCTATAAAGATCTGTGTCCCTTCCCCGATGTTCAATTGCCGGCAGGTTTTAAGATGCCAAAGTTTGATATATATGAGAGACATGGTGATCCCATGGCGCATCTACGAGGTTTCTGTAGTAAGATGAGAGGGGAAGGTGAAAAGGATGAGCTGCTGATAGCTTATTTCAGTCAAAGTTTAAGCGGGTCCGCATTAGAATGGTACACGAGGCAGGATCCTAGCAGGTGGTATACATGGGATGATCTAGCACAAGCATTTGCAGGTCATTTCCAGTATAACCTTGAGATCGTCCCCGACCGTCTCACACCGTTAAAACTTGAGAAAAAGCCTGGAGAGAGCTTCAGGGAATTCGGATTCCGTTGGAGAGAACAAGCAGCAAGAGTCGATCCACCAATGAGGGAAGGTGAAATGGTGGACTACTTTTTACAAACGTTGGAGCCAACTTACTTTGGTCACCTGGTGACGTCAGTTGGTAAATCTTTCAATGAAGTAGTAAAAATGGGCGGCATGGTTGAAGAGGGACTCAGGTCCAACAAGATAATGAGTTATTCGGCGATCAAGGCCACAACTCAGGCTATCCAAAGCGGAACGAGAGGTGCGCTCGAGAAAAAGAAGAGAGAGGAGGTCGCAACAGTCGAAACAGGTACTTGGTCCAAATCTAGAGGTCCTTACCCTCGCTACCAACCCAGACCCCACTACCCAAATTATCCACACACTCCGTACAACCCTCCACAACCCTATTATCCACCACAAGAGCCACATTTCTCCGTCCATCACGCCCAAACTTACACCCAGCCTCCGGCTCACCCGCAATGGCGTGCGCTGGCTCCCCAACATACATATACACCTCCCCAACATACATATCCACCTCCACAAAACACATACCCACCTCCGGAAAGCACATACTCACTACCAAGGGCCTACAGGAATCCTTCAGGGCCAAGCTTCCGCGGAAATCAGGCTTTCAGGAACAAAAGGGTGTAGAGGTCGAGAACATTCACTCCGCTGGGAGAAACCTATACTACTCTGTTCCAGAAGTTGATTAGGCCTATTAAGTCCTGTTGAACCCAAATTGCCAAATCCCCTTCCCAAAAATCTGGACCACTCAGTAAGCTATGAATATTGTTTGGGTGCTCCCGGGCATGATACTGAGAAGTGTTGGAAGTTGAAGACTGCTGTACAAGATCTTATTGACACAAATAGGATTGAGGTTCAGGCACCAGAGGCACGCTAAATTATTCGTAAGAGCCATAGTTTATGAAACTGATAAGCGCATCAGTCAACATTCGAGGACGAATGTTCCAAAGGGGGGAATGATGTTACACCCCAAGTTTTCATACGTGAGAGTACGTCGTAAGTCATTGATGTAAGCTCGAAAATGAGATTATATTTGGAAGCAAATAAAGTAAGTTAATCATGTTACCTTGGAGGTTACAAATATTTAAGATCATGAATAACTAGTACCAAGAGGGTTGGAAATCTTAGAAGCTAAACCAATTGAAGAAAATAAGTTTCGTCGAAAGTCGACAAGTTTCAAATGTTATAACATGTACTTTGGGGTGAGACTAGGGTTATTAACATTATAAAAAGGTTATTCTATGAGTTATTTTAGTCGTATGATATTCATTTTCTACATTTTGAAGGCAAGCAAGTTGTGGAACAAGAGTTGGCAAAGGTCATCACAAGTTACATTCATAAATTTGCTGAAATTTAGGTCAAATGTATCTGAGAATTTCTCCAAATATAATTGGAATCATGGGGTGTTCTACCTACCAAATTGAAGGTCTACGAGTCTAGTTTCTAACGCATTAAACCGTTCCTCAATACGACATCGGAGTAGAGAGATATTTGCATTTTTGCGAGACCGTGCAAGCAGCTCCCAATGGGACCCACTTAGGCGGTGGTTGACCTACTTCAATTTATAAACGCGTAGCAGCTGCGCGAAGTTGCGCCTTAGCGCATCCGTTTTCTTGCTCGTTAGCGGTTCCTTTTCCCCCAAATCAATGAAGAAGGGAGACGTAAGTTGATTCTTCCGAAGAACATTTGGACGCCTATTTTTGCTCATTTTCAACTACAATTCATCTCCAAACTTCTCCTTACCCTCCTAAACATATACCACAAGGGTTTGAAGTGATTCCAAAGTGATTACACCATATTTCAACATCAAAACTTAGTTCTAGTGAAGAACAACACCTCTTTGAGGTTGTGTTGTCATTGAGGATTGTTGTGGGCTGTATTTGGATGAAATTCCAAGTTGTTGCTGCTTTCTAAGGTGAGTATAACATCCTACTAATTGTGATTAATCTTTCTTGTATGTTGGTTAAGTTGTTAGGATGATAAACTACAAGATAATACTTGGATTAGCTTAAGTTACGTCTATGGTGTTGTATTGCTATTAAGGGTTGTTGTAAACCTGAATATAACTTGGATTTTGACTTGAAGTTACTGTATAAGGTATGTATATTGTGATCTTGCTTGTGCCTGAGGTTATCTTGATGTTTATTAAGTTAAATGGATGGGCTAGACATGAACTAGTGAATAAAGTTGCTAATTGAGGATAGTTGAAGTTGTGGATTATTTTCGTTGTTATAAATATATGGTTTAAGGATGGAATCATTGATTAATGACTTCATTATCATGTTAATGATACTTTTATGTTGAAGTAAGAAGTCTATAAGGATTGATAAGGGGTATACGGATTCCAATCGGAGCTTGCCGCTCGTCGTAATGTAGTTGTGACTTGTTGTTGTTATATGGTGTCTTGATATTGATAATTATGTATGGATGGATTGCTCTGGTCATTGTTGTTTGTATATGGTATTGGAGGAGGCCCTTGTTACAAGGGAGATGCTGCCAAAATTTACGTAAACGAGCTACTAACTTAAGTTATAGAGTTAGCCTTTGCTCAACACTGATTTTGAATCTCCCTATGATAGATTGAGTTGACTTGTTTGAATATTTGCTTGGAAGTGATTAAGGACTCAACAGGTTTAAGGTATGTTAAGGTACTTTCTTCTTTCTTTTGGCATGGTCTAAAATGAAATGAACATAAACGATACGCTATTTCATAATGACTCTACTCTTAACTAAGGTTGTCCATGTTGTTCTTTCCTTATAAAATTATTCTAAACAAGTGTGTATGATCCTTAAATCCTACTAAAGTTCATATTGATGGTAGGGATGTCCATAGTGCTCTTAAGTCACTCCAAAAGGTTTAGAAGGTGATTCCATGAGTTGAGCATGCATTATATATATGTATCTATTTTACTCTACCGAGCCGCGCTATAATCGGCCGGGTACTACACCTATTGTGCAACCACTGATCAGTTGGTTTACCGAGCTCCACGTGGCCGGGTACGATTCTACCGAACCTTATGATGGTCGGGTACGCTTTTACCGAGTCCTCTTTGAGGCCGGGTACGATATGATGATGATGATGCCCACAGAGGCGAATGTTTTAAAAAGTTTATGTATATATATGTATTATGCATTTCATATCAGTAACCCCCAGAGGCACTCAGATGTTACAGGTTGTATCTCCTCTATCTCTCTCTTTACATTACTGTTCTTGTTTATGCTTTCCTGCCTAACATACTCGGTACTTTATTCGTACTGACGTCCCTTTTGCCTGGGGACAACAAGTAAAAGAAGTAAGGTGAAGAGGGGTACGAGGCACCCAGATAATGAAGATTATCAATATTTTCAAATCAGGCAGAGAAATATAAGCATTTTGGTACCTTCATCAATGACAGAGGTAAGTACAATTGGCCACACCCATCTCAGTTATGTTCTATGGGAGCTAACAGATATTATTTAAGAGAAAGATGGGATATCAGGATCCAGTTGGAGTTAGAGTAACCCAAAAATTGTGGATAGGTTGTTATCATTAACTAACGTTTCCGAAAGATGGTGCAAATGTGGTAATAGATCTCCTTCTAAGACACCCAGATGGTGAACTCTAGAGTAGTACAATCAGATACGAATACTGGAATATTCAAAAATTTCAGAAGATAGGCAGTGGGATCCTAGAAGGGACAAATATTTACATTAGTATTACTCTAGCCCCGTGTAAAAAAAGAATGTTAGGCATTCCCAAGAGCCAGTGAGATGAAGCTAGGGGAACTTATAGGGAAAGAACTTTTTGTTGAAGTTTTCAGAATAAAGTGATAGACAAAAGAAATATTATCCGGAGAATAAGAAGAAAATAAATGAAGCATCATGAGTAAGATGTGATATATGGGTAATAACAGTAAATTAAAACATGACACGATGATAGAGTCTATAGTCAAGTGAAGGAAAATACAAGAGGTGACAAGCCTTAAGGCAATAAAAGAGTATAAGTCATAAAGTCATATTCTTATTTCGAGAAATGAGTTGGTGACTTCAACGTGATTACCAGGAGGAAAGGTTAGACCCCAGAGTAATTAAAATCAGTATGAGTTGGTGAACAAGATAAAACCGAACTTGAATTAGGGACCGGAGGATTTGATAATGGTCGACATCGTGATAATTTCAAAGATCGTGCTCCAACAATAATAGAATAGACAACAGACGAATAACCTTTAAAGGTTATTTAGGAAGTCGCTTACCTAAAGCAAGCACTCTGAGTAGAGTTAATCTTAAGGGACTAAGTGTGCCAATTACCGTAGGTGTCACCTTCGTGCGTAAGAAATTTAGTTATCTCTGGTACAGAAGGTTACCATAAGGTGATTAAGGTTCATTGATAATGTGAAAATACGCCAAAGATGAAGAGGTAAAACAACTATAGGTAGATCGTCGTAGTACTAAATCTTAGTACTCCCCTGAAGGGGGGAATATGGTGTGATATGATATTAAGTCAGAGTTAAGCGGTTCAGTTAACAATGGAATGGTAAAGGAAGAATGTGGTAAAAAGGAGAAAGGGATGATGTTGCATTTATTCAGTTCCTGCAGATATGTTGCAACTCCAGAACATTATACAAGCACGACACCGGGGAGAGGCAGTAAAAGTTTCCGGCCAGGATGTTATTGATAAATAAGTGTGAATGGACACTTGATACATCAGGGGCTAGTGGTGAGAGATAAGTTAAGACAAAGGATATATCCCAAGAGGGATTATGCAGAATATATATATATATATATATATGAGAATGGACCAACGAGTAATTAGTAGTTGATTTAGGAAGAGCCCAGTTATGGCTAGACAAGAGGTCACGGATAAATCAATATATCATGCAAGATAAATGAAGTGAACCGCGACATAGTGAATTCAGTCTCGCAGAAACGAGATCGCAATCATTTGGAAAAATTTCAGATAGGAGTTGAGGCAATTAAAGGTACCATTTTTAAATTTTATAAAAATAAGAAAGAGTTCCACTAAGGAGACAATAAAAATTTGAGCTTAGAAGTAACCCTACGAGCACAAAGGCATAAATTTATGTAACTAAGGATTATTATAGGCGAGTAAGAATAACAAAAATTACCTTCGGGTGTACGATATATCAAGCTTGCAACTTTACAAGAGCCAGAAGGTCTCCCTAAGTACTACAATGAAAGACTAGCTGAGGAAATAAGGAAGAAGGTTTCCACCTAAGCATAGTGAGCTAAAGAGTAAATGATCCAGTAACAACAGTCTCATTACAATATTGTATACACTCCATAAGAAAGTGGCACCTATCATGGCTAATGAATGGTAAAAAAAAGCCATCAAAGGTGATGTTTGAGATCATATGAGGTACATGAAATTATAGTATTCGTGGGCAAAATGACAAGCCAAGTATTCATGCAACAAGTGATAGAACGACCAGCAAAAGTAATTGCTTACATTTAAGGACAACTAAGAAGGAACGAAAGGAAATTTATGGTGCTAACAAGTTAAAGGAAGGTTGCGAGTAGTATAAATAGATCGGTGTAGGTCCTAAGGTAAAGTATTATAGAGCAACAAGGTTTTAGGAGGAGTAAGGATATGAAAAAGGTGAGTGAGAAGGTGACGCGAATATGTATGTCCTCGTGATTAAACCCATCAAAACAAGGGAGCTGATGATTTCCATATGTAATAAAAAGCTCGGTACATCCTGAATGAACACAGACGAGTCTGAGACTAGGTGCATTTAGAAAAGATGGAATGCTGCCCTGGCAGTAGAATAAGGGTGTAATTGTGATAGATAAGAGGATGATGCTTAGGCCTTTGATTGAGTAATGATTTAACGAGAAAGGGATTTCATTAATTGCACGGGATTAGAATACCCCCATAAGATAAATCGCGTTGGGATGCAATGAAATACGGTTATTGAAGTATAGTATTATCCCTAGGTGGAACAGGAAAATCATTTCATATGTTCCCCGATAAGATGTGAGCCCTAGTGACAGTGTATTACGTAAGAGGTTGCAAGTTATCATTGATAGATTATAGATCAACATTAAGGTGAATAAACAATAGATGGGTACAAGTTCCAAAGTTCGAGATGAGATTTGTTTGTTATTCTTAGATGAATAATAATGAGGAAGAAAAGGACTTAGATTTATACATATAGGATAAGTAGCGAGAGAGTAACCTAGAGTTGGGTAGCAAACCTCGATAATAATAAACTGAAGAGAGTTTTATGGTATAGTATAACCTACCTAGATGTAGTAAATCCATAAGGATAGATATACAATGCTATGAAACAAGAGATAGAAATAGTCTTAAGTTCGATAAAGTACCAAGCGAAATACATCAGTACACCTATAGATGCCTAGAGGGACAGCTTGTCATAATTCTGTATATGTTCATAAAGTGAGGCTTAGAGATTGGCTAAAAGATGGAGGAAAAAGAGAAGACGAGTCTCTAGGTGCTCATACAAGGACACAGTCGTACATACTGAATGACATAAGGTATCAAATGTTACGATGTTGGAAGAATTCCAACCACATGTCATGGTGTGACAAAGAGGCCTAAAAGGGGGGAATGCCCAAGCGTTTGGATTTATTCACAAAACAGTTGCTTAGATGGAAAGATGAGCATTAAAGTATTCTTAAGAGCCATAGTTTATGAAACTTATAAGCGCATCAGTCAACATTCGAGGACGAATGTTCCAAAGGGGGGAATGATGTTACACCCCAAGTTTTCATACGTGAGAGTACGTCGTAAGTCATTGGTGTAAGCTCGAAAATAAGATTATATTTGGAAGAAAATAAAGTAAGTTACTCATGTTACCTTGGAGGTTACAAATATTTAAGATCATGAATAACGAGTACCAAGAGGGTTGGAAATCTTAGAAGCTAAACCAATTGAAGAAAATAAGTTTCGTCGAAAGTCGACAAGTTTCGAATGTTATAACATGTACTTTGGGGTGAGACTATGGTTATTAACATGATAAGGAGGTTATTCTATGAGTTATTTTAGTCATATGACATTCATTTTCTACATTTTGAAGGCAAGCAAGTTGTGGAACAAGAGTTGGCAAAGGTCATCACAAGTTACATTCATAAATTTGCTGAAATTTAGGTCAAATGTATCTGAGAATTTCTCCAAATATACTTGGAATCATGGGGTGTTCTACCTACCAAATTGAAGGTCTACGCGTCTAGTTTCTAACACATTAAACCGTTCGTCAATACGACATCGGAGTATAGAGATATTTGCATTTTTGCGAGATCGCGCAAGCAGCTCCCAATGGGACCCACTTAGGCGGTGGTTGACCTACTTCAATTTATAAACGATTTGGACGCCTATTTTTGCTCATTTTTCAACTACAATTCGTCTCCAAACTTCTCCTAACCCTCCTAAACATATACCACAAGGGTTTGAAGTGATTCCAAAGTGATTACACCATATTTCAACATCAAAACTTAGTTCTAGTGAAGAACAACACCTCTTTGAGGTTGTGTTGTCATTGAGGATTGTTGTGGGCTGTATTTGGATGAAATTCCAAGTTGTTGCTGCTTTCTAAGGTGAGTATAACATCCTACTAATTGTGATTAATCTTTCTTGTATGTTGGTTAAGTTGTTAGGATGATAAACTACAAGATAATACTTGGATTAGCTTAAGTTACGTCTATGGTGTTGTATTGCTATTAAGGGTTGTTGTAAACTGAATATAACTTGGATTTTGACTTGAAGTTACTGTATAAGGTATGTATATTGTGATCTTGCTTGTGCCTGAGGTTATCTTGATGTTTATTAAGTTAAATGGATGGGCTAGACATGAACTAGTGAATAAAGTTGCTAATTGAGGATAGTTGAAGTTGTGGATTATTTTCATTGTTATAAATATATGGTTTAAGGATGGAATCATTGATTAATGACTTCATTATCATGTTAATGATACTTTTATGTTGAATTAAGAAGTCTATAAGGATTGATAAGGGGCATACAGATTCCAATCGGAGCTTGCCGCTCGTCGTAATGTAGTTGTGACTTGTTGTTGTTATATGGTGTCTTGATATTGATAATTATGTATGGATGGATTGCTCTGGTCATTGTTGTTTGTATATGGTATTGGAGGAGGCCCTTGTTACAAGGGAGATGCTGCCAAAATTTACGTAAACGAGCTACTAACTTAAGTTATAGACTTAGCCTTTGCTCAGCACTGATTTTGAATCTCCTTATACTATGATAGATTGAGTTGACTTGTTTGAAGAGTTGCTTGGAAGTGATTAAGGACTCAACAGGTTTAAGGTATGTTAAGGTACTTCCTTCTTTCTTTTGGCATGATCTAAAATGAAGTGAACATAAACGATACGCTATTTCATAATGACTCTACTCTTAACTAAGGTTGTCCATGTTGTTCTTTCCTTATAAAATTATTCTAAACAAGTGTGTATGATCCTTAAATCCTACTAAAGTTCATATTGATGGTAGGGATGTCCATAGTGCTCTTAAGTCACTCCAAAAGGTTTAGAAGGTGATTCCATGAGTTGAGCATGCATTATATATATGTATCTATTTTACTCTACCGAGCCGCGCTATAATCGGCCGGGTACGACACCTATTGTGCAACCACTGATCAGTTGGTTTACCGAGCTCCACGTGGCCGGGTACGATTCTACCGAACCTTATGATGGTCGGGTATGCTTTTACCGAGTCCTCTTTGAGGCCGGGTACGATATGATGATGATGATGCCCACAGAGGCGAATGTTTTAAAAAGTTTATGTATATATATGTATTATGCATTTCATATCAGTAACCCCCAAAGGCACTCAGATGTTACAGGTTGTATCTCCTCTATCTCTCTCTTTACATTACTGTTCTTGTTTATGCTTTCCTGCCTAACATACTCGGTACTTTATTCGTACTGACGTCCCTTTTGCTTGGGGACGCTGCGTTTCATGCCCGCAGGTCCCGATTGATAGCTTGACAGTCCTCCTAGTAGGCTATCAGCTCAGCGAAGGTGTTGGTGCACTCCACTTGCTCCGGAGTTGTCTATTTGGTCAGTATGCTTTGGATATATATTGATTGGTATGGCGTGTCCCTGTCCCGACCTTTATGATTTTATGTACTCTCAGAGGCTTGTAGACAGATATCAGGTGTATGGATACTTGTATGGCCTTGTCGGCCTATGTTTCAAGTTTACTAATGGTCATGTCGGCCTTATAGGCCCGTATGTCACATATATAAGTTTGTATATCATGTTGGGTATTCATATATTGATTATTCCCTTATGTTTTATTCTTGTTATCTCATGACGGGTTTTGTGGCTCATTTACTCATGATAATATGATAAGAAAGATATGTTGCGTTGGTACTCGGTTGAGTAAGGCACCGGGTGCCTATCGCGGCCCTTCAATTTGGGTCGTGACAGTAATGATGATTCGTGCCAGTCCAAACGAAAAGTCGACCAGTGGAAAGGCAGTGGTACAGTTGGGAAAGGTAGATGACAAGCTATTTGTGGTAGTGGGGAAAGGTTCGTCTATTGCTGCGAAGAAGCCAAAGTCTGTCAAGACAATGCTGCAGGGAGTATCAAGCACACCAGTGTTGGTGGTGAAGGGGGTCTACATAGAACCAGTTGTTATCGGGCCAGTAATGCAGTTGCCGATAACAAATGAGAAAGCTATGCCATGGAGCTACAGTCAAGTGACAGTGATGCATAAAGGAAGGAGGTTGTGGAAGAGGTATGCGAGGCCCAGGGGTTAACTCGTTCGGGAAGGTGTTTTGTTCCCACAGAATTGAGAAGGGCCAATCCTGTAACAATAAAAAAGCCAGTGACGGAGGATGACGCAGAGGAGTTTTTGAAGAAGATGAAGGCACAGGACTACTCCATTGTAGAGCAGTTGAGGAATACCCCGACCCAAATTTCGTTGCTATCCTTGTTGATCCATTCAAGCGATCATTGTCAGGCATTAATGAAGATTCTGAACGAAGCCCATGTCCCAGACAAGCTCTTAGTGAACCATTTGGAGAAAATAGTGCACAAGATCTTCAAGGTAAACCGAGTGACATTCTCTGATGATGAGTTACCGGTAGAGGTTACTGAACACAACAGAGCACTCTACCTGACGGTGAAATGCGAAGAATCGGTGGTCACTTGAGTACTAATTGATAATGGGTCAAGTGCCAATATTTGCCCTTTGGCCACTCTGAACAAACTAAAGGTTGCTGATGATAGGATCCATAAGAATAGCATCTATGTCCGAGGTTTTGATGGGGGCGGTACTGACACAGTGGGTGATATCATACTGGAATTGACAATTGGGCCGGTCGAGTTCACCATGGAATTTCAAGTGATAGATGTGGCGGTGTCGTATAATCTTCTGTTGGGATGACCCTGGATCCACGCAGCCAAAGTAGTGCCTTCTACACTGCATCAGATGGTCAAATTTGAATAGGATAGACAAGAGATTGTGGTACACGGTGATGACGGAACACATGCCGTTAGTGATGCCATTGTGCCCTTCATAGAAACCGATGATGACAAGGGCCCATGGGTTTATCAGGATTTTGACGCAGTCTCAGTAGACAAAATTCCTGAGGGTTGAGGCCTTCCACTTCCCAGAATCGCAGCTGCGACCTTCATGATAGCCTCAGAGATGTTGAACAGCGGGTTTGTACCAGGAAAAGGTTTGGGGATTGATCTGCAGGGAATGGTCCAGCCAGTTTCTTTGCCCAAAAACCTGGATACTTTTGGGTTAGGATTCAAACCTACCGCAGCGGATGTAAAGCAGGCCCGCAAGTTATTGAAAAGATTCTGGGTCCTTCCTAAGCCAATCCCTTGCCTATCCAGATCATTTGTCGGAGTAGGTATCAGAGAGTTGTCGGTACCGAAGGTTCTCGGACCACTGATCGGGCCAAATGGAGATTTGAATGAAGGCTTTGAAAGGCTGTTCGCCGATGTCAACATGATAGAAGCTGGAGAAGGTTCCAGTAAGGCAGACATACAGTTTATGGGGCCTAGGGCCAATGTCAACAATTGGACAGCTACTCATCTTCCTACTCGGAGGGATTCCTGGTAGTTGGCTCTGATTTTCCTTCTTGTTTTCTGGATTATTCCAGGATTGTAATCCAGATTCTTTTTATTGTGTTCATCAAAGTGTGAAACCTTGTTATCCCATAATTCAATAAAATAAAAAAGTTTCTTCTTCATTCTTTATTTTATTTTTTCTTTTTAATTTTTTTTTCTTCTTTTGTTTTTCTGAACAGTTCTCTTTATACTGGTCTTAACGACATGGCATGCACAACGGATCTTCAACCTAGCCTAAAAGATAAATCTGATTCCGAACTAACTATACAAGAGGTCGATTATGATAATGAATCGGAATAAGATGAGGACGAAGCCTTCAAAGAGATAAATAGAGAGTTAAGCCAGTTTGCAGAGAAATCCAAGCCCAACTTAAATGACATAGAAGCCATCAATTTAGGAGATGCAGACGATATCAGGGAAACTAAAATAAGCATCCACATTGCACCAAATATCAGGGAAGAACTAATCAAAATACTTATTGAGTTCAAAGATGTTTTTTCATGGTCGTATGATGACATGCCGGGGTTAAGCACAGATTTAGTGGTTCATAAATTGCCCACTGACCCGACATGCCCTCCCGTCAAACAGAAATTGAGGAAGTTTAAGACAGATATGAGTGTGAAGATTAAAGAGGAAGTAACCAAGCAGCTGCAAGCAAAGGTTATTCTTGTCACTCGATATCCTGATTGGTTGGCTAATGTGGTGCCGGTGCCGAAGAAAGATGGGAAGATCAGGGTGTGTGTCAATTACCGCAATCTGAACAGGGCAAGCCCAAAGGACAACTTTCCTTTACCTAACATCTATATCTTGATCGACAATTGTGCCGGACATGAGATCAGATCTTTTGTAGATTGCTATGCTGGGTATCATCAGATTCTGATGGATGAAGAAGGTGCGGAAAAGACAGCATTCATTACGCCGTGGGGAACTTATTGCTACCGGGTAATGCCATTTGGTTTGAAGAATGCTGGGGAAACGTACATGAGAGCAATGACTACTATGTTTCATGACATGATCCACAAAGAAATTGAGGTGTACGTGGCGATGTGATCATAAAATCCAAGCATCAGGAAAACCACGTAGCAGACTTAAGGAAGTTTTTCCAAAGGCTTTGAAGGTACGGTATTAAGCTCAACCCGGCCAAATGTGCATTTGGAGTTCCATCTGGAAAGCTGTTAGGATTCATCGTCAGTCGGCGAGGTATTGAACTGGACCCGTCGAAGATCAAATCTATCCAAGATTTGCCACCGCCGAAGAACAAGACAAAAGTAATGAGTCTGTTAGGAAGGTTGAATTACATCAGCAAGTTTATTGCACAACTCACATCAACTTATGAACCCATTTTTCGGCTACTAAAGAAAGATGCTGCGATAGAATGGACGGCAGAATGTCAGGAGGCATTTGACCAGATCAAAGGATATTTATCAAATCCACATGTGTTGGTTCCACCTGAGCCGGGGAGACCGTTAATTCTTTATCTAACGGTCCTGAAGAATTCGTTTGGCTGCGTGTTGGGGCAACACGACATTACAGAAAGGAAAGAGCAAGCCATCTATTATCTCAGCAAAAAGTTTACAGTATATGAGGTTAAGTACACTCAACTCGAGAAGACATGTTGCGCCCTAACTTGGGTGGCCCAGAAATTGAAGCATTATTTGTCCTCATATACTACTTATCTTATTTCACGCTTGGATCCACTAAAGTATATTTCCCAGAAGCATATGCCCACAGGGAGGTTAGCGAAATGGCAAATATTACTCACAGAGTTTGACATCGTCTATGTGACGAGGATGGCCATGAAAGCCCAAGCACTGGCCGATCACTTGGCTGAGAATCCTGTTGATGAAGAATATGAGCCATTGAGGACGTATTTTCCTGATGAGGAAGTGATGCATATAGATGAGTTGGAATTACCTGAGGAACCAGGTTGGAAGCTTTTCTTTGATGGAGCCACAAATGCGAAGGGAGTTGGAATAGGAGCGGTACTTATTTCTGAAACAGGACGTCATTATCCTGTTACAGCTCAGCTGCGTTTCTATTGTAACAACAACATGGCTGAGTATGAGGCATGCATTTTGGGTTTGCGACTAGCTACAGACATGGATGTCCAGGACGTTTTGGTCTTGGGAGACTCAGACCTCCTGGTGCATCAGATTAAGGGTTAATGGGAAACACGGGATTTGAAGCTCATACCATATTGACAATGTTTGCACGATCTGAGCAAGCGATTCAATCAGTGGAGTTCAGACACATCCCAAGAGTTCACAATGAGGTTGCCGATGCATTGGCCACTTTAGCATCGATGTTGCACCACCCAGACAAAATTCATGTTAACCCGTTGCACATCCAGGTTCGTGATCAGCATGCTTATTGCAACATGATAGAGGAAGAAGTGGATGGAGAGCCATGGTTTTATGATGTCAAAGAGTACCTCAGGATTGGGATATACCCGGAGCAGGCCACCGGAGATCAAAAAAGATCCATTCGGCAATTGGCAAGTGGATTCTTCCTCAGTGGAGGAGTGTTGTACAAAAGAACTCCAGATTTGGGATTGCTGAGATGTATAGATGCCAGTCAAGCCATGACAGTTATGATAGAGGTACATGCTGGAGTTTGTGGGCCACATATGAGCGGATATGTATTGGCGAAGAAGATTCTTCGAGCATGGTACTATTGGCTCACTATGGAGCGTGATTATATCAATTTCGTGCGAAAATGCCATCAGTGTCAGATACACGGAGATTTGATTCATTCTCCGCCGACAGAATTGCATACAATGTCAGCACCATGCCCATTTGTTGCCTGGGGCATGGATGTCATTGGACCTATTGAGCCGGCACCTACCAACGGTCATAGGTTCATTCTGGTGACCATCGACTATTTCACTAAGTGGGTTGAAGCTAAAACTTTCAAGTCGGTAACCAAGAAGGCAGTGGTGGATTTTGTTCACTCCCATATCATCTGTAGATTTGGGGTCCCAAAAGTGATCATAACGGATAATAGTGCTAATCTTAACAACAATTTGATGAAAGAGGTATGTCAACAGTTTAAGATTGCACACCGCAATTCTACACCATATCGTCCCAAGGCGAATGGAGCAGTGAGGCAGCCAACAAAAACATAAAGAAGATACTGAGGAAGATGATATAAGGGTCCAGACAATGGCATGAGAAATTACCATTTGCATTGTTGGGTTATCGCACTACTGTTCGGACTTCAGTAGGTGCAACTCCTTATTTGTTGGTATATGGAACTGAAGTAGTAATACCGGCGAAAGTTAAAATTCCATCCCTTCGGATTGTCGCTGAAGCTGAGATTGATGATGATGAGTGGGTCAAAGCCCGGTTGGAGCAGTTGAACCTGATTGATGAAAAGAGATTGGCAGCTTTGTGTCATGGCCAGTTATATCAAAAGAGAATGGCGAGAGCCTACAACAAGAAGGTGCGCCCCAGAAAATTTGAAGTGGGGCAGCAGGTGTTGAAACGAATCCTGCCACATCAGGCAGAAGCAAAGGGCAAGTTCACCCCGAATTGGCAAGGACCATTTATTATAACCAGAGTGTTTTCCAATGACGCTTTATGTTTAACAAATATCGAAGGGAAATGCATCGACATGGCTATCAATTCCGACGTAGTTAAGAGATATTATGTATGATCTCTTTTGATTGTAATTGTTGTTTGTTTGTAGTTGGCATTTATTAGAGAATGAAATGACGGATGCAATTCTTCCTTCTATCCAAACACTTTAACTTTTGCTTCCCCTTTTGATCCTTATTTATTCTTTCACATCCCTCTTTTGGAATCAGTAATGAAAATGAAAGAAAAAAGAAGAAGAGAAAAATAATGATAATAAAGTCAAAAGAAAGTCACAAGAAAATAAAGGAATTGGGAACTACGTTTGACCTGATTCCTCAAAGAAGGATACGTAGGCGCCTCACGGCTCGGTCATAGTGTAACATAGTGTGCATAATGTAACATAGTGTAACAAAATAAAAATCCCCAAGCAAAACTAGGGCAGAAGTTTGCGTTTGTAATTTTGGTAAGAAAGTTTGATTCCAAGAGTTGTATTGTTTTACCCATCAAAATTATTTTTGAACTTTTGATACCCCTTTTTTCTTTTTAACCATACACAAAAACCCATATTGATGTCCAAAAAAGACCTCCCGATCAGTATCTGAGAAGTGCCAAGTCAATGCAAATGGAAGTCAGGAATAACACTCTGATCCCCAGCAAAGAAGAAGATCATAAGCTGGAAATGAATTGATAGCCGAAAGAATCCCCAGCAAAGAGAGTCATATCGATAGCACTCCAATCCCCAGTTGAAAAATAAAGTAAAATGAGAGTCTTATCGGTGAAAACCTTTACAGGCACCATAAGGCGACAGAAGATAAGAGAAATAAAACGAGAGAGTCTTATCGGTGAAAACCTTCACAGGCACCATAAGACGACGAGAGTTGAGAGAAATGAGAGAGTCTTATTAGTGAAAATCCCTCGAAGGGCACTATGAGGTGACAAGACAAGATTGGCGGAAAGGGTCCGCATTTGGCAAAAGTTGAGTGCTTGTTTATCCCCAGCAAGATGAAGTTGTCCGAAAGATTGATTGATACGAATAGACTGGGTTGATTAATCCGGAATGCACGACATGATCGTTGAGGATCGGTTATATCATTCAGATAAGTTCTTTTCTATCTTTTTCCCTAGCATTTGTTCAGAAAGACTTCATCTTTTTCTATTTTTTGAAATCATCACTTTTTTCATTTCTTGGTTTAAAAACTTTACCTCCCCAGCAGTTTGTTTTTGAAAAGGATTTTCAGAGCTTACTACCAGTGGCCAAAATGGTGCAAAGCAAAATGTGAATAGGACAGGCCAAAGATAAGGCGACGAAGCGAAAAGAAGTTTGTCGCAACACCGAATGACGAATGGGTCTAGATCCCAAGAGGACCAAATTTCCAGGGGAAGTCAGAGAAAAATAGAAAGAACAACAGTTCAAAAGTTATGGATCAAATTCCAAGAGGATCCCCAGCAGATTTGCGAGATACAGGAACAACTCCGACAGATTCTCGACCAAGCTCCACAATGGTCGGACAACACAGAGCGGGGAAGGAAGAGAAAAGAAAAACCATCCCCAGCAGGAATATCAGACCCACCAAATAATATCATCCCCAGCAAGTTTTATAGCAAAGCAGGGAAAAGAAAAGGGAAAAACCATCCCCAGCAGAAGTGGAACGACCACTCACCATGTTTTAAACTAACAAATTTTTCTTTGATTTAAAGCAGGGAAAGGAAATATTATTGACAGCAGGAAGACAGGGTCACAAAGAAGATTATCAAACTGGGGCAAAAAATTTTCTCTCATTACGAAAATTTTCTTGAAATCAGATAGCCATTTGGGAAAGAGAGAAGATAACACAAGTTTTTGAAGGAAGTAAAAATCCCCAACAGTATACGAGAAGGGAGATACATGTTTTAAAAGAAAAGCAATCTTGGAAGAAGCAAGATAACCCAAAGTTTTAAAAGTAATGGCCTTTGAATCAATATCATCCCCACCCTTGTTAAAAGGAGGAAGATAATTCCCCAGCAGTGTTATTCCCGGCAGGTTTCAGGGAAGTGAAAGCACCAGCTTTAAAGAAAGTAGTCTTTGAAGAAGGAAAATGACATATTTGTGAATAAAATATCGGTGTTATCCCCAGCAATTTTCAGAGGAATAAAATACCAGTTTTGAAGGAAGCAGTTGAAAGAAGATGATTCAAGTTAAAAGAGTCAGGAGCCCGCCTGGAGAATGGAGGCTGAAATTTTAAAGAAATCATTGAAGTCAGGAGCCCGCCTAGAGAATGGAGGTGTTAAAATTTAAGTTACTGTTGAAGTCAGGAGCCCGCCTGGAGAATGGAGGCGTTAAAATTTAAGAAAGTTGTCGAATTCAGGAGCCCGCCTAAAAAATGGAGGCTGATTTATTTTCAAAGTTGTCGAAGTCAGGAGCCCGCTTGGAAAATTGAGGCTGATTTATTTTCAAAGTTGTTGAAGTCAGAAGCCCGCCTGGAGAATGGAGGCTGAATTATTTTTGAAGAAGTTGTTGATGTCAGGAGCCCGCCTGGAAAATGGAGGCTGAATTATTTTTGAAGAAGTTGTTGATGTCAGGAGCCCGCCTGAAGAATGGAGGTTGAATTACATTTAAGAAGTTGTTAAAGTCAGGAGCCCGCCTGGAGAATGGAGGTGTTACATTTAAGAAGTTGTTGATGTCAGGAGCCCGCCTGGAGAATGGAGGCTGAATTATTTTGAAGAAGTTATTGAAGTCAGGAGCTCGCCTGTAGAACGGAGGTTGTTTATTTTAAGTTGGAGAATTCAGGAGCCCGCCTGTAGAATGGAGGTTGTTAAATGTTAATTTGGAGTCAGGAGCCCGCCTGTAGAACGAAGGTTGTTTATTTTAAAAAAAATTGAAGGAGTCACGAGCCCGCCTGTAGAACGGAGGTTGTTATATTTTTGAACTACTGTTAAAGTCAGGAGCCCTCCTGTAGAACGGAAGTTGTTATATTGTCGAAGAAGTCAGGAGCCCGCCTGTAGAATGGAGGTTGTTATATTACTGTTGGAGTCAGGATCCCGCCTGTAGAACGGAGGGTGTTATATTTTCAAATTGTGGAAGAAGTCAGGAGCCCGCCTGTAGAACGGAGGTTGTTATATTATGGAAGAAGTCAGGAGCCCGCCTATAGAATGGAGGTTGTTATATTACTGTTGGAGTCAGGAGCCCGCCTGTAGAACGGAGGTTATTTATTTTAAGTTGGAGAAGTCAGGAGCCCGCCTGCAGAATGGAGGTTGTTAAATTTTAAGTTTGGAGTCAGGAGCCCGCCTGCAAAACAGAGGAATACATTTAAAGATCAAATCAGAAGTCAGTAATGCGGAGGGTTACAACAAAAATCCCCAGCATAACAAGCTTTAATGTAGGAAGTAGTGTCCCCAACAGACAGAACGAAATGATAAAACTTGTGTTCAGAAAAGCAAAAGGCCAGTGTCATCCCCAGCAGTTTTCGGAAGAAAAAGCACCAGAGGAAACACAAGCCGACAAGAAAGCAAGGCAACCAGAGCGAATGGAAGATAAATAAGATTTTGTAATTCCTAGTTTATTCGAGCCTCTTGTTTTCTTTTGAGCACAATGTAACAAGGAGATCGGTAAGCACTAGTAACAACATGCAGCAACATTAACAACAAAATTGCAGTCCCATGGTAGTCCCAGCTACCAAAACTTCCCGAACTACATTAACCTGATTCCCTTTTAGCCAGGGATATGTAGAAAACCTTTGAAGCAAAGGTTCAGTTAAACCTTTTCAAAAAATGCTTCACACGGAGTATTCCAACAGGCAAAAATCGCTCGTATCCGCTCACTTTATCTTTGCACGAAAACTCTTTGTGTTTTCGAACAAAGAGGGGCAGCTGTGAGCACGTGATTTTTGCTTCACGAAAACTACTCAAAAAGAAATCAAAAAATTAAAACAAATTTCCTTGGTGTACAATTTTTAGAATTTGCGTGGCATTTTTGGATAATTATTTGTGTCTTTATCTGTGAATGTTTATCCTGTTTTAATTAATTAAAATACAATAATTAAAAAATATGTGGCATGTGCACTTAGGATTTTTATTTCTTACAATTAGGAATTAATTAAACCATAATTTGGTTTTAAAAGAAAGAAAATCACAAAAACATATGTAATTGTTGTAATTTTATCATTTAAATGTGCCATTGTGTGATTTTATTTTTAATTAAATGTTTTAACTTGTGTGTTGTTTGTTGTTAAGGGTTAATTAATATTTTTTTAGATCAATTTTGTTTTACAATTTATTTCTAGAGTTGTTGTTAATTGTTAATTAAAAGAAGAAAGTTCAAATAATTAGCTAATTCAGACTGGGCCAGGCCAAAATCACGCCCAAAATGCAATGCAATGACCCAGTCCATTATGCCTGATCTCTCAGATAGCCTAAACGACGCCGTCTAGGCGTCTTCAATCTGAGCTGTTGATCGAACAGATCAAACGGTCCAGTGCAGCCCTGGTTTGGTTTGAAACGATACCGTTTCAAGTGTTTAATCTGAGCCATCCATTTTCTTTGATCCAACGGCCTCAAGGCCTCACCACGACCCGATCCACTTCACCCCCAGGCCAACCCATTCCCCAACTTAAACCAAACGACACCGTTCAGTTAAGTGAGTTGATCCAGGCCGTCGATCGTGCTTGATCGAACGGCCAGGATCAAACAACCCCCGCCCCTATATAAACTCAACCCCCGCAACAACGTCGGTGACTACCAAAATAACACCCCTGAAACTCCTAACCACCCCCAATCCAAATCCAGTACCCGTTTGTTTCGAATCATCCTTAAACTTCTCGAAACAACGCCGGTGACCACCAAAATAACACCCCTGAACCTCCTAACCACCCCCAATCCAAATCCAGTACCGGTTTGTTTTGAATCATCCTCAAACTTCTCGAATCTTCATTTGAAGATTTGAGCAAAGCCTGAACCTACCCCAATTCGCCTTAAACTCACACCAAGGCAACCCCTAACCACCCTCATTACAGATCTGTTGGTTGCTTACCTCGAATCAACCTCCAACTTCTCGAATCTTCAATCGAAGATTCGAGCAAAACGGAAACCTACACCAACCAACCCCAAATTCATACCGGGCAACTCCCAGACCTCCCTCATACCATAAATGGCTTTGGTTCCATTAAATCTGTCTAAAAAACGTTCGAACCTTAAAACGAAAACCAGGAACCCTAGAAATTCCAAATCATGGAATCCGTCCAAATTAAGTGAGGATTTGGGGCCTAATCAACCTTAATCGAAGTGTTCTCAGTTGAGAACACTTCGACTAAGGTCTGTTCGACCTCAAAGTGTCCGAGGTGAGTTTCGAGCCTGGGTCCGTATAGTTCTGATATTTTGAGGTATTTTTCTTTTTCCCTTGTTCTGTGTTCATGTTTTTTTATCTATGCATCTGTTTAGTTTAGTTTTGTTGATTTTTCCATTCTTTATCAATTCATCTTCTCATTCCTAGTGACCTTTTTATTTGGTCGATGTTCTGTTTGTTGATTAATTGTACCTGTTTTAAGCTACAAATTCGATTTGATTAATTTCGTCGAATAATTAGTTTCATAAGTCCCCTGTTTTGTCCAAAGCCATGAATCACCCTGTTTGTATGTTTGATTCTGTTTGTTGTTACCAATTGTGTATGTATAATCGATTAATAAGTTGTGTCGATTAATTAGTTTCCTGTTAGTCCCTATTTCTGTCAATACCACTAAAATTACCCGTGAATTGCCTGATTCCTTGTTTCTGATTGTTTAAGTGTCAATTGTAATAAGTAATCGGTTAATTAAGCTTCGCTTATTAGGTCGTTCGTATAGTTTGAATCATTTGGCATTCTATTGTTTATAGTTTTTCAATTGTTAGTTGTCTGATTAATTAAGATTCTATTTGATTATAAGCATTGTTCTAAAATACTGAAACTCTTGTATTTGATGTATTTTTCTGTCTTAAAGTACTAGCTGGAATTGGTTATAGCTGTTAATCAAATTAGTTTAGTTAATTGATAGATGAGCAGATTTTAGAATCAAAAGTTTTAATATATTTGAATAGTTGTATTAGGGGGCAGTAATATTAAGGGGTTTCAGGGTTAATTTGGGAATGAAACAGTTAGAATAATATGTTAATGTTAGTGTTTTTGTTAGTGGGATGTTAGTGTCTTTAAATTAATGTGGTAATGGGGAACAAAAGGGAATGAGGGGCTGAAAATAAGGAAAAGTTTTCATTAGCGGATTTTTTAAGTGGAAAATTTCAGATTTAGTGGGAAAAAGGGGGTCGGGCAGCAGGTTGGAAAGTAAAGCAGACTTGTATAAGAGGGGGATGAGGTCTAAGAAAAGAAAAAGAGACAGAAGAAGACTGAAAAAGCTATCTTCTGAAAAATACAAAAGAGGAAAAAGTTGGAGAGTTGGTTTTCTTTCACTTCTGAAAAATTAGAATCAGTTTGGTTAAGTGTTTAATAAAAAATTTAAAGTGTTTTTTTCTTGAAGAGTTTAAAAAATAGAAATCAAAGTTTGTTGTTCTATTGCACTTCTGGTTCTATTGTTCTATTTGTGATTGCTGATTTGTTTCTGGGATTTCATTGAGATTTCAAGTAGTTTCCAAGTTTGTTATTCCTAGTCTGTACTGGTTATTTGTTGCTGATTCTGGTATATCTGTGTTGTTGTTTGGTGCTTCTGAAATTGCAACTGGATTTGGTCCTGAGTTTGTTGTTGGTTTAAGAAAACTGTTCCATTGGTTGTTTGCTGGATTTGTGCTTGTTTTAATCTATTTCTGGTTTGCTGCTGCTTGATTGTCACCACTGCTACTACTCACTCCTTCTTCCAATTCTTATATTTTCAATGCCAGGTACACGCTCGAATTCATTGGTGTAACCTCGAATTGGAATGAAATGAAGTAGTATTTCCCGCCTATGTTCACATGAATATTTGTAGTGATAGTCAGTCTAATGTTGTCATTTTTCGTTTGTTTGAATTATATTGAGTCAAGAACTGGTCAATTAGGATCGCCTCTATCATTTTGAACCATTTAGACTAGTAACAAACTATGGACTGTACTATGGTGTAGTAGTTTATTTCCAGCTTTCCCGTTGTTTATCTTCACGGTGACGATAGCAAATAATAGATTTCAATTAACAGATAACTTTTTAGTGAACATAGTGATGCCTTAAACTTAAAAAGATAGGAATTTGAATGAACACTCGGGTGAGTGTAGTGTTGGGAATAATCATTTAGCCAATGTTCATGTTTCTTTAAAAATTAGCAAATTTCGAATGTGTTAGCTTCATTTAGTTAATAGTGCTTCATCTTAGCCGATACTTTTAAAAAAAATGCAATAACGTGCCTAATAGTATGTAAATCTGGTCGTAAGAGTTAAAACCAAGGCCATAACTTTCTTGTGCATTTAATCAGAACAGCTTAAGCAAACTTTCGTAATCATTAGTAATTAAGGTTGGCTTAGTTTTAAGTAGTTGAAAACAATTAGTTCCAATGGTTCATTTCATCTAACAATGTGGGTTTAAATTAGTTATAGGATAATTAGTTTTCTTTTGAATATATATATTGTTTGTCAATTCCTTATTTTGAATTTCAGTAGTATTGACTTATAGAATAAGGCATGAAATAATCTCCTTTTACGCGAGTTTGATTGCAGTTTTCCAGTTGCGCTTGCTTTAATCCGATAAATAAGTGATGGCCTTTTCAAGCATGTAATTAACTAGGATTATTTTCTTTTATTTTAGAGACAAACTTAAATAGGAAAATGTAGACACTTTAGGAATGTCCTTTTAAAAATAAAAGAGGCGTGCCTCGCCAAAAAATAAAACGTATAAGTAGCAAGGCCCTCTATTTTTAATAACTATCTAGCTTTAGGGAGAGGCCGTTTAGCGAATATCCACGACCTTCACCGAATTAATAACACGATAGTCTCTTTAGGCGCAACAACAACAACAACAACAACGACCTAGTATAATCCCACAAGTGGGGTCTGGGGAGGGTAATATGTACGCAGACCTTACCCCTACCCCGAAGGGTAGAGAGGCTGTTTCCAGGAGACCCTCGGCTCAAAAAAGCAATAGGAGATGATATATTAGTACCATAGAAATGCGTAATAAAAATAACAACAATAACAACAACAATATATAAAAGATACGAAATATGGAATACAGTATACAAAATACGAAATACGAAATAGATGGCTGGTATAGTACAACTAGAAGGGAAAGCCCTGCATCAATAGACGACCAATGGCATTCCTAGTCTAACTCCTAACTGGATAGTCTCCCTCTATTGCGCTGTAGAAATATTCACACTCTACCCTAACCTACAACCTTAATGCTCGACCTCCATAATTCCCTATCAAGGTCCATGTCCTCAGTAATCCTAAGTCGCTCCATGTCCTGTCTGATCACCTCTCCCAAATACTTCTTAGGTCTTCCTCCACCTCTCCGCGTGCCCACTACAGCCAGTCGCTCACACCTCCTCACCGGTGCATCAGTGCTCCTCCTCTGAATGTGCCCGAACCATCTGAGTCTTACTTCCCGCATCTTGTCCTCCATGGGGGCCACACCCACCTTCTCTCGAATATCTTCATTATTAATCTTATCCATCCTTGTATGCCCGCACATCCACCTCAACATCCTCATCTCTGCTACTTTCATCTTCTGGATGTGTGAGTTTTTTACCGGCCAACATTCAGTTCCATACAACATGGCAGGCCTAACCACTACTCTATAAAACTTACCTTTTAGTAACGGTGGCACTTTCTTGTCACACAAGACTCCCGACGCTAACCTCCACTTCATCCACCCCACCCCTATACGGTGTGTGACATCCTCGTCAATCTCCCCGATCCCCTGCATAACCGATCCAAGGTACTTGAAACTACCTCTCTTGGGAATGACTTGAGAGTCAAGCCTCACTTCAACTCCCGCTTCCGTCGGCTCAACTCCAAATTTGCACTCGAGGTATTCCGTCTTCGTCCTACTCAACTTGAAACCTTTCGACTCAAGAGCATGTCTCCAAATCTCTAGCCTCTCGTTGACGCCGCCTCTTGTCTCGTCAATTAGAATAATGTCATCAGCAAATAGCATGCACCATGGAACCTCCCCTTGAATATGATGAGTCAGTGCATCCATTACCAGGGCAAATAGGAATGGGCTGAGCGCAGACCCTTGGTGCAACCCCGTAATAACTGGAAACTGTTCAGAGTCGCCTCCTACTATCCTAACCCGAGTCTTAGCTCCCTCATACATGTCTTTAATCACCCTAATATAGTTACCCGGGACCCCTTTATCCTCTAAGCAGCTCCACAAGACCTTCCTAGGCACCTTATCGTACGCTTTCTCCAGATCAATAAACACCATGTGGAGATCCTTCTTCTTATCTCTGTACTGTTCCGCCATCCTCCTAATAAGGTGGATAGCTTCTGTGGTAGATCGTCTCGGCATGAACCCGAACTGGTTGTCTGAAAGTCTCATTAGTTTGATAAAAGTCTCTTTAATTACCTATTGTTACGAGTTTATTTTACAGAGAAAGAAGTTACAGCTCTGGATATCACCTTTGTTCTTATACAGCGGGACCATTGTACTCCACCTCCACTCTTCAGGCATTCTCTTAGTCTTGAATATAACACTAAACAATGCAGTAAACCATTCCAAGCCTGCTCTACCCACACATCTCCATAGTTCAACCGAAATTTCGTCTAGCCCGGTAGCTCTGCCCCTTCTCATCTTACGCATTGCCTCCATGACTTCATCGATCTCAATGTCCCTACAATTACTTACTTCATGGTGACTGTCGGCATTCCTCGATTCCCCAAGTATAGTATCCTGATCCCCTTCTTCACTTAGAAGTTTATGAAAATAGGTCTGCCACCTCCTCTTAATCTGGTCATCTCCCATCAAAACTTTGCCGTCATCATCTTTTATGCACCTCACTTGGTCCAGATCCCGAGTTGTCCTCTCTCTCGCCTTAGCGAGTCGGAATAACTTCTTCTCCCCACCTTTGTTCCTTAGTTCCTCATACAGACGAGCAAAAGCTGTCGTCTTAGCCTCCGTCACTGCCATCTTCGCCTCCTTCCTAGCTACCTTATACCTTTGACTGTTCTCTCTCTTCTCCTCCTCGTCAGTGCTCCCTACTAACCTTAGGTAAGCCGCCTTCTTTGCTTCCACTTTACCTTGGACCACTGCATTCCACCACCAATCTCCTTTGTGTCCACCATAGTGGCCCGTAGATATCCCTAACACCTCTCTCGCCGCCTTTCTTATACAGTCCGCCGTCATCGACCACATTGTGTTTGCGTCCCCACTACTTCTCCAAGCTCCCATTGTCGATAACCTTTCTTCCAACTTTTTAGCCTTATCCTTAGTTAAGGTGCCCCACCTAATCCTGGGCGTCCTCGTACTGACCTCTTCTTCCTCCTTATCCTAATACAAATGTCCATCACCAAAAGCCTATGCTGCGTTGAGAGGGTCTCAATTGGGATAACCTTGCAGTCCTCGCACAACCTTATGTCGTATCTCCTGAGGAGGAGATAGTCAATCTGAGTCTTCGCCACTGAACTTTGGTAAGTAACCAAATGTTCATCCCGCTTCGTAAAACTCGAGTTTGCAATGACTAGATCGAAAGCCTTGGCAAAGTCCAACAGCGCAATGCCCCCTCCGTTCCGCTCTCCGAAACCAAATCCGCCATGCACCTCAGTGTACCCACCTACAAATAACTCAATATGACCATTGAAATCTCCTCCTATGGATAACCTCTCAGAAGGCGGTATACTACGAATAATCTCATCCAACCCCTCCCAAAATTGCCTTTTAATATCCCCATCCAAGCCTGTTTGTGGTGCGTATGCGCTAACGACATTTAAAGTACCCTCACCCACCACCAACTTAATAGTCATTAGCCTATCATTCACCCGTCTGACCTCCACCACAGACTCCCTAAGATGGCTATCTACCAGGATACCCACTCCATTCTTACCCCTCAGGACACCAGAGTACCACAACTTATACCCATCCACATTTTTCGCCCTCGATCAGACCCACCTAGTCTCCTGGACACACGCTATATTAATCTTCCTCTTCTGCAGGAGTTTCGCCAACTCTATGGATTTACTCGTTAGTGAACCTATGTTCCATGACCCGATTCTCAACTTATAGGCTCCCTTGCCCCCTCTACCTCCCCTGCTACCCGACCCACCCCCTGAACCCCACCCCACACTCCGCCCCACCCGAGTCTCTTTAGGCGCGTATTTAATAAAATTACTTTCCTAAATTTGGGTGCGCATTTATGTGACCCAAATCAAATCTCAACGACGTTAAAATATGTTCAAAACTACGGGTGCATTTATGTGACGTGGTTCGAGATGTGCTTTAACGACGTTGCAATTCTCTTTTAAAATAATAATAATAATAAAAGCAGCTAAAAGTTAAAATTTGCACATAAATTCAACATGTATTAAAAATCAGATAAATAAGCCGAATATGACAGTTGAGCGACCGTGCTAGAATCACGGAACTCGGGAATGCCTAACACCTTCTCCCCGGTTAACAGAATTCCTTATCCGGATTGTTGGTGCGCAGACTATTAAACAGAGTCATTCTTTCCTTAATTCGGGATTCAACCGGTGACTTGGGACACCACAAATCTCCCAAGTGGCGACTCTGAATCTTTAAATAAAATCCCGTTTCGATTGTCCTTTAATTGGAAAAACTCCCTTTACGTCCCTTTCCTTTGCGGGCGCGGGCGAAAAAGGAGGTGTGACAGTAAGTCACAAGCTTCTACGAATTTCTAACTATTCTATACATCAGTGTTTAAAGAAATAAGAGAAGAATAGGCATAATGGGATAGAGGGGGACTCCGAGGTCTGCGAACGCGGCAGATGTAACTTGAAGCCTCCTGAACAGTAGCAACCGTCCAACTAAACTCGAGACTGGTAGGAGGTACCTAGATCTCGACACGAAAAACATGCACAGAAGAGTAGCATGAGTACACCACAACGGTACCTAGTAAGTGTCAAGCCTAACCTCGGTCGAGTAGTGACGAGGTCAGGTCAGGCCCACTGGTAAATAATAAATGGAATATCGTAGTAAAATAAAGACTGAAATTTAACAAGATTGAAATTACAGATGATAAAAACTCAGTATACAGAGATAACAACAAGGAATCTCCCGAGATTCCATCTCGTAGTCCCAAACATAAATGTGCATGGTGATCTCCCGGAATACCGTTTCGTAGTCCCAAAGTAAATATGTAGGGGAATCTCCCGGAATACTATTCCATCCCCAAAGTAAATATGCAAGACAAGGGGATCTTCCAGAATACTGTTCCGTAGTCCCAAAGTAAATATGCAGGGGGGATCTCCCAGAATACCATTTCGTAGTCCCAAAGTAAATATGCAGGGGGGATCTTCCAGAATACTGTTCTGTAGTCCCAAAGTAAATATAAAGCTCAAACAATGGAAATATCAGCTACAACACGAAACCCTATAGTTTAGACTAAGTACAAGTCAAGGAAGAACAGGAAAATCCACTAAGCATGTTGCACAGAGTTCAAATAAGCAATTAAGGCACGTAGACATGCTATTCTAGGCTAAGAAGTATACTACACATGCTAGTATAACTCAAATAAGAAGAACAATAGGTTATTACTCAGTAGAAATCGGGTTTTCACAACAATTAGCCCGGGTACGTACTTGTCACCTCACATACACGACAATCATATATCAAAAACAGTACCAAATCCTAAGGGGAGTTCCCTCACATAAGGCTAGGCAAGCCACTTACCTCGAATCAAACTCAATCAATCCGTAACAATGCCTTTCCCACGAATATCTGACTCAGAATGGCCCAAATCTAGACAAAATCAATTACATAACATAAATATAACTACAAGAAACTAATCTAGCTAATAAAATCAAAGCTAAAGCAAGAAATTAGAAAATCGCCCTAAAAGGTCTCTCCGGCCCCACGTCTCGGAATCGGGTAAAAGTTACAAAATATGAACATTCATTCACTCACGAGTACACTCGTACAAAAATCATCCAAATCCAATGTCAAAATCTTAGTCAAAACCCAAAATCTTAGTTGAAGAACTTCTCCCCATTTTTCCCAATTTTTCAACCCAAATCCGAAATTAAATGATGAAATCAAGCATAGATTAGTGGGATATAACAATAAAGGATTTAAGAATCGTTACCCAAAAGCTTTCTCTGAAAATTTCTCAAATAATCGCCCAATCCGAGCTCTCAAATTCCCAAAATTAAAACTGGGAATCAAACCCTCGAATTTCCCTCTTCTGCCCAGTTATTTCCACATCTAAGGACCCTTCATTGCACCTCTGTCACCGCACCTACGAAATTCCCATCGCAGGTGCGGATTCCACTTAAAACTCAGCGTCTGCTTCTGTGATCAAAGGGAAGCACATGCGTTTGCTCACCTACGGGCACTGGTCCGTTTTTGTGGTCCTTCACCGCTCATGCGAACACTCTAACGCATCTCCGGGCATCGTAGATGAGGAATTCACCTCGCACCTGTGATCCCTGGAAACTCCTACATTTTCCTCTTCTGTGCTTGACTCTCCGCACATGAGATCCCGCACCTCCGGTCTCCCCACCGCAGGTGTGAAAACACCATATGCATGAAGATTTCAGCAACAACACAAATCCAACTTTTGATCAATTAAGCACCCGAATCTCACCTGAAACCCCCGAGACCTCAACCAAATATACCAACAAGTCCTAAAATACCATACAAACTTAGTCGAGCCCTCAAATCACATCAAACAACGCTAAAATCACGAATCACCCTCCAATTCAAACTTAAAGAACTTGAAACTTCCAATTTCTACAACCGATGCCAAAACCTATCAAACCACGTCCGATTGACCTCAAATTTTTCACACAAGTCATATTCAACCCTACGGACCTACTCCAACTTCCGGAATCATAATTCAACCCCGATATCAAAATGTCCACTATCGGTCAAAACCTCCAAAAATTTGACTTTCGCCGTTTCAAGCCTAATTTAGCTACATGCCTCCAAAACACAATACAAATATGCCCTTAAAGTCCAAAATCGCAGGCGTAGCTAACAGAACTAATGAAATTCCATTCCAAAGGTATCTTTACATAGTTCCGACTACGGTCAAATTTCTAAGCTTTAAGCCTCCGCTTTAGGTACTAAGTGTCCCAAAACACTCCGAAACCACAAACAAAATATCCCGGAAAGTCACATAAGTAGAAAAAGATACAGGGGAAGCAGTTAATAGGGGATTGGGGATATCACTCTCAAAACGACCGGCCGAGTCGTTACACATTAGGACCATGACTCATTGAAACACTGTAAGAAGTTTGAAGTGCTGAATAAAATAGCCTAGGAGGATGCCCCCTACCAAAGGTACCCCTACCTCCAGATGAGGTGCCTCTGAAATTACCGGAATGATGGGGCCTCTTATTTGACACTTGCCCTCTCTCATGAGAAAGAGCCATCTTAATCCGCCTGACGACATTACCAGCCATTTGAAAAGAAATCTCACTCCCAGTCTCCTTGGCCATCCGTAGCTTGATAGGCTGAATGAGTCCATCAATGAACCTTCTCACTCTCTCTTTCTTAGTAGGAATCAGAAGAAGAGCATGACGGTCTAGATCCACAAAGCGGGTCTCATACTGAGTGACCGACATACTGCCCTGCTGGAGACACTCAAACTACTTATGGTATTTCTCCCTTAGTGTGATAGGAAGAAACTTCTCCAAAAATAGCTACGAGAACTACTCCTAGGTAAATGCAGGCGAGCCCGCTGGTCTAGTAAATACATAATCTTTCTACCACCTCTTGGCGGAACCAGTCATCTGAAACATAGCAAAATCAACCCCATTGCTTTCAACTATCCCTATGTTCTGCAATACTTCATAGCAGCTGTCAAGAAAATCCTGTGGATCCTTAGAAGGTGTAGCACTGAAATGGATTGGAAATAGCTTGGTAAACTTGTCCAACCTCAACAAAGCCTCAAAAGAAAAAGAAGGCCTATCACTGGCCTGTGCCGCAACAACTGGCTAAACTATCCCAACTGGATGGGCTACTAAAGCCTGATACTTGGGAGCTGTCTGCCCAGAGCAAGAGTAGTGGGTGTTTGTGCTTCTCCCCCAGCCTGTGAGACGGTTGGTGCTACTGGAAATGCACCATTTTGGGCCACACCCTCCATAAGACTCACCAAACGGACTAGAGCGTCCTGAAGTACTGGAGTAGCTATGAATCCTTCTGGAACCTGAAGTTGTCCAATAGGTACATTTTGAGCTGGAACTTCCGCTTCCAAATCCACCTGAGGTTCTACAACAGGTGTTTCTTCTTGAGCTCTAGATTGAGCTCTTCCTGTACCTTGACCTCTGGCGCGACCTCAACCTCTGCCCCTAGTCGTAGCTTTCACTGGGGACTACGACCCCTGTCCAGTGGTAGATATAGAATTTTTTCTCGCCATCTGTGAGAGAACAAGAATAGAAGAGTTCAATCGTCAATGGTAGAATAAAAACGCATGACAGAGTAGAATAAAAGTGAAATTGTTCCTAAACTCCATAGCCTCTGGAAGATAAGTACAGATGTCTCCGTACCGTTCGTTCAAACTCTACTAAGTTTGCTCGTGACTCCTGAGACCTATGTAACCTAGGGATCTGATACCAACTATCACAATCTGAAATTCCCACCTTCGAGACCGTGATGGCGCCTAATATTTCACTTGCTAGGCAAGCTAATGTTAGAATGATTTTATCCATTTCTTTTTTTATTTAGTTTAATTAATAACAAACAATTGCGAAACTAAAATATGAAATAAAGTGATTAATCCACAATAATATCGATATCTAAAAACCATTCAGAACTTGTGTCATAAGTGCACGAGCTAATAGAATAATACAAATAAATGTCTAAATGTAAATAAAATTGTCTGAAGAATTACACAACTATGAATAAATGGAAGGGGACTTCAGAAATGCGAATGCCATGCAACTACACCTCAAGTCTCCTCTAATTAGCTTAATCCGAGCAAGTCTACTGTGCCCCGCTAGGATCAACTCTAGTATCTGCACAAGAATTGCAGAGTGTAGTATGAGTACAACCAATCTCATGTACCCAGTAAGTGCCAAGCCTAATATCGGCGAAGTAGTGACAAGGCTAAGGCAGGTAGCTTACATTAACTTGTACGTAATAATAATAATAATAATAACAACATGAATAGAGGTAAGACAGGTAAATCATATCAATAATCGAAATCATTTCAGCAGTCATAAGCCAACTCAGTAGTCATAATCAATTATTACTTCAATTAATTCCTGTTGCGGCGTGCAACCCGATCCCACAATATATTCATATTCAACTCTGTTGCGGCGTGCAACCCATTCCTCAATATATCTTTTCAATCAGTTCTGTTGAGGCATGCAACCCGCTCCTCCAATATATTTATTTCCATCAATTCTGTTGCGACGTGCAACCCGCTCCTCCAATATACTCACTTTCATTTCTGTTGCAGCGTGCAACCCGTTCCTCGAATAATATAATTTACCAATTCTTTTAAAAGAAATTACTCTAATAAATACAACAATTAATATGAAATTATAAGACAACAAACATACAATAATTATGATTTATTTAGGAAACAAGTGATGACAAGTAGCAATTAATTGTGAAAATTAAGGAGAAAATAGGCAATTTAATAATTAGTATGCTAAATGTCAAATAGCAATTAGGTCACATAAATTAAATAAGCATGTAACAATTATAGCATAAATCCAAGGCATAATATTGAGCAAGGAATATAAGAGAAACAATAAATATAATAATTAATTCATGATTTAAAATAATTTATGATTTTCATATAATTATGCAAACAATTAATTTGACGACGTATAGGCACTCGTCACCTCGCCTATATATCGTTACACATGAAATTCACTTAACAAATAATTTAAGGGTTCCATTACCTCAAGTCAAGGTTAACCACGACACTTACCTCGCTTCGCAACCAAATTCAAGACTCCATTAAACCTTTGCCTCGTGAATTCGTGTCTGAAAGCCCCAAATCTAGTCATAAACAATTCGATATAATCTGTAATAAATAATACAAATCTAGTCATAAACAATACAAATCGTAGAAATTAATTCCATATGAATTTACTAATTTTTCGGAGTAAAATCGGTAATTCATAAAATAATCAACAATGGGACCCACATCTCGAATCCCAAAAAAAACTCATGAAATCCGAACACCCATTTCGATACGAGTTCAACCATACAAAAATTATCGAATTCCGACATCGGATTGGCTCTCAAATCTTAAATTTTTGTTTGGAAGATTTGATAAAAATGTAATTTTTCTTCAATAAATTCGTGGATTCATGATGCAAATGAGTATAGAATCATGAAATATAATCAATTTAGGATAAAGAATACTTACCCAACTCAAACTCGTGAAAAATGCCTATGAAATCGCCCAAAATCGAGGTCTAAAACTCTAAAAATGAACAAAAATGTCGAACTTTGGACATATATATATTTTGTCCAGGCAAGTCACATCTGTGAGATGCGACCTGTCTCAAAATTTTCAAGCCAAAAATTATCAATCGACCATAACTTTCTATACAAATATCCAAATGATAAATGGTTTAACTTTCTGGAAACTAGAATCAAAGGACTACAACTTTCATGTATTGATAATATTCAGATTCCTTATAGATTGTGAGATATAAGCTTCCAAAGTCAGCCCTGTGCACCCAAATTTCTGGCGATCACAAAACTGCATTACCAGCCTTCAGTCAATCAATCATAACTTTTTGTACAAATATACAAATGATGAATTATTTAACTTTCTGAAAGCTAGAATCAAAGGGAAACAACTTATATGTTTTGATAATTTCCAGATTCCTTATATATTGCAAGATAGAAGCTTCCAAATTCAGCTCCACGCATAAACAAATTTCACACACTCCTGTAAAAAAACAACAGTTAAAATTAGCCTAAAAATGGTTCGAAACCACTCTGAAACTCACCTGAGTCCCTCGGGATCCCTCCGAACACACGAACAAGTCTCAAAATGTATTATGGACCTACTCGAGGTCTTAATCACACATAACAACGACGAAACTACAAATCGCGCGTCGATCCAGACTTATGAGTTTATGAAATTTTCAAATCTATAACTCGCGCCGAAATATGCCAAATCAATTCGGAATGAACTCAAATTTTGCATGAAAGTCATAAATGACATAATGGAGTTGTTTCAATTTTCAGAATCAAATTCTGACCCCGATATCAATAAAGTCAACTCCTGGTCAAACTTTTCAAAAATCTTCTTTTTTTTTAACTTTCGCCAAAATGCGTCGAATTGTCCTACAGACTTCCAAATTGATATCGAACATGCGCCTAAGTCTAAAATCACCATACAAAACTATTGGAATCATCAATATTCCATTCCGGGGTCGTTTGCTCAAAAGTCAAATCTCCAGTCAAACTTTAGAAATCTCTAGCCTTAGATTTCTAGATTCCGTTAAATGGCAATAATTTGAGTTAGGAACCTCCGAATTCAATTTCGGGCATATGCCCAAGTCCGAAATCACAATACGGACCTACCAGAATAGTCAAAATATTGATTCGGGTCCATTTTCTCAAAATATTGACCGAAGTCAACTTCGTTGAGTTTTAAAGCTCTATTTCACATTTTAATCAATTTTTCAGATAAAAAAATTTTGGAAAATTTTACGGACTGCGCACGCAAGTCGAGAAATGCTGAATAGTGCTTTTCGAGGTTATAGAATACAAAAAAAAATATTTAAAATTAAAGATGACATTGGGTCATCACAACCTAAAATACATAATCCAATACAAATTAAAATTACTCTTAAGGAGAAGAAGAAGAAGAAGAAGATGGTAGACACAAAACAAAAAAAAACAAAAAAAAAAGAAAAGGGTTGTTTATTGATATAATATGTGAGTACTGTCATTTTCAGTAATAATTATATTAGTAATTGCCTCTTAATCAATATTAATTTGATAGATAACTGTCACGACCCAAAACCCTATCCCGCTGTGATGGCACCTATTGTGGTACTAGGCAAGCTGACATTTTCAAAAAACTTCGATATTTCATAAAATATAAGTCAAAAGCTTTTTTTTATTACAAAGTTTTCATAAAAAAAGGAGTTAAACTCAAAATACAATGCGGAAAGATAGCCCCAAACATCGGGTATCACCAAGTCATGAGCAACTAGACCTCCAGTCTAAGAAACAACATTTACAATAGTCTGTATCTAAATATAATATAGAAAAGAAAGATAGCAAGAAGGAGAACAAGGACTGCGAACGCCGACAACTACCTCGTAAATCTCTGGTAATCGATCACGCACGAGTTCAATGTGCTACATGACTAGACACACCTGGATATGCACATTTAAGTATAGGGAGTAACGTGAGTATTTCCAACTTAGCAAGTAACAGAAACAAATAAGGAACTGGGAAGCAGTGACGAGCTATACAAATATAGTTCATTTTGGTAATTTCAGTAAAGAATAGACATGCTTTCAAATTCGGCAGTTTAAGTCAGACAGTTTTATACAGTTTCAAGTTCAAATAGACTGGATATAAATCTTCCCAAAATTTCACAACAATGATAGATATCACCTAAGTTCAACAACAAATGAAAGCAAGTACCGCCTCTCAGGGAAACAGTAACTCAACTCATCTTAACAGCGCAATCACTCGACTCTCAGCCCTCAATACTCACACTCAATAGGTACCTGCGTTCACTAGGGGTGTACAGACTCCAGAGGGGCTCCTACATCCCAAGCGCTATAATCCACACGGACAACTCATGTGCTATAATATCAAATCAAGATCCGCACGGACAACTCACGTGCTATAGTATTAAACCAAGATCTGCACAGATAACTCACTTGCTATAGTATCAATATCTCACCATTTGGCCCTAGGCCTCACTCAGTAATTAACCTCCCTAGTCTCCCAGGCTCTCAGAAATCACATAAATCATCCCAAATAGAGATAATTTCATGTATCAATGAGGAATAAGAAGAGATGGAGGTATGTGTTGGCTCAAGAACATGTGAAGTTTTGAAGATTGACAAAAGAACTCAGACATGGACTAGGTCCATCTTGTGAAGCACAGTCATGATCAACCTATACATGTGAGATGCACGTGAAGGAGATAAATCTAACTGATTAAGAAGAAATATCTCCTGATCTGATCGAAAAGATTGCATATTGGATAAGGAGGGAAAAACTCCTTACATGAAGAGAACACAATTTAGGAAGAAGATAGTGTTAGAGTTTGAGATCATCATAAACTCTTCTACGATAGAAGAGTAGCAATTGAATCCTAGTCAAACTCTGATTATTAACCTACTAATGTCAGTGTTATTCTCTTTTATACGTAATGCACATAAGCAGAAGTTAAACTTAAATTGAGAGCAAAAGAGCAAGGCGATTTTGCAAGCAATTTATGTGTGACTTGAGTATGCACTACGAAGCTACTTAAACGAGATAGAAGAACTAGTTCCATGTGTCTATCTTTTATTCTAGTTCAATTGTAGTAAGTGATTTTACATTGTACCTTTCAGCTTTCATAGAAGCAATTGTATTAGGTTCCTAGAGTGTTCAAGTTAATAGTTAACTTGAATTTGTCGCAATAGTTGAGGTTGTGTGCTACAACGGGATTAGAGTTAATCCTTAGGTTTACAAAGAGTTTTTGTAAACGTTGTTTTGGCTTAGTGATTTTAGTGGTAGTTTGGGAAAATCCTACTGAGTAGTAGGTCTGGGTTTTTTCACCTTTTGAGCTAGGTATTTTCCACGTAAAAATCCCTATGTTCTTTATTTTCTGTATTTATTATTTCGCAAATTGTAGTAGTTGGAACACCTAGAAGAACCAGCTCCTTCTATAGTTCAGTTAAGCGAAAAATTAGGTACCACACAAACCCCCCCCCCCCTCTTGTGTGGTATTGACACTTAAAATATCAATTGGTATCATAGCAGGTTATCCTTGAATAGGTTAACACCTTAGGAAAAGATCAAGATGAGTGCACCACCTGGAAACTAGGAAGGGCAATCCACTACTAGGCCTCCTCTCTTTAATGGTCAGTACTATTCTTGGTGGAAGAACAGGATGAGAGATCATATCATAGGAGAAGACTATAAACTATGGGACATAGTCATTGATGGTCCCCTAACGACTACAAAGAAGAATGATGAAGGAGTGGATGTTCCAAAGACAAGAGCTGACTACACCGCTGAAGACTTGAAGAAATGGGAGAAGAATGCCAAGGCCAAGAAATGGCTTGTTTATGGACTGGGTCTAGACGATTAAATCAGGATTCAAAGTTGTACCACTGCTAAGGAGGTATGGGTTACTTCACAAGTGGCTCATGAAGGAAATCCTCAAGTAAAGAGATCAAGAGGAACATTGCTATATTCTCAATATGAGAATTTCACTATAAAGGAAGGAGAAACTATCCAGAAGATGTACACAAGGTTCACAACACTAATAAATGAACTTAAATCTCTTGGGAGAATTATCCTTGAAAAAGACAAGGTTGAGAAAATCTTGACAAGGGTCTTACCAGTGACTTGGGAAAGCAAAATCACTGTTATTCAAGAATTAAAGAACATTGCTACTCTCAAGTTGGATGAACTGATTGGAAATCTCACTGCCTATGAACTAAGAAGGCAAACCATAAAAATGGATGCACCCAAGAAGGAGAGGAGTCTGGCTCTCAGAATAACTGAAGGTGCATATCTGGAGGATGATGAAATGACCATGATCATAAGGGATTTTAAAAAGTACCTAATGAGAGGAAAAAGTTCTTCAAGAGGTACAACCTTCAACAAACCAAGGGCTCCTGAAAAACAGACCAACAAGGGTTGTTATAAATGTGGCAAGACTGATCACATGATCAAGAATTGTCCTCAGTGGGAAATTGAATGGAATAAGGAAAGGGCTGAACGAAGGAACATGAAGAAGGAACAGGTTCAACCCAAAAGGAACAATGGATCAACAAAGGCTATGGTTGCTGCTTGGGGAGAAACATCAGATGAGGATTCATAAGATGAAGCTGGAGGTAAGTGTCCTTCATCTCAAAGACAAGATTAAATTTCTATCTAAAGAAAGGTTATCTGAACTATTGCTGGACTTCATTGACGAGCCTGAAATAATTAACAATGAGAAGGAAGAGTTGTCTAGGGAATGTGTGATTTTAAAAGTCAAGTGCAAAAATCTAGAATCTAGGGCTAATAAGAGTGATAGTTAAAATGCTGAGCTGAAGATCCGGGTTCTTAAACATGACACCAATGTCCTAGAACTTAGGTCTGATAATTTAAAACAAAATTTAAGAATAGGTAAGAAGAAAGCTGATCACACACATCTCACCTTAGAATAAAACCTAGGAAAATGAAGAATGAGTTGTACAGGAGGGATGAACAGATAAGAGTCTTAAAAGAAGACCTAGGGAAGGTAAAGCATGAACTAGACAGAACATGCAAATGGAATAAGGGTTCTGATGCACTATCCTGGCTATAAGAACATCACAGTAGCAATAAGAGAGGACTTGGCTATGGGGCACAAGTGCCTAAGTGGGACCCCAAAAGCAAGTGCCTCAGTCTTCCTGAAAACAAAATCTGCACACACCGTGGCAAGACTGGTCATTACAAAAATGAATGTAATGCAAAAGAAAACGCCAGTCAAAAGAACAAAGCTTTTGTTCAAGAAAAAATAGGCTGCCTGGGTGGGCTAAAAGAAATTCGATTTATCCCTTTGCCTATAGAAAGGGACTCAAACTAGTTTAGGTTCCTAAGACTAACTCCTGATTTCTTTTTGCAGGTCCAAGTGAAGGGAAGTTGCCAAATATGGTACATGGATAGTGGCTGCTCAAAACATATGACTGAAAGCAAGAACCAATTCCTTTCACTTGAGGACTTAAAAAGAGGTAATGTCTCCTTTGGAAATGGGAATAAAGGTGAGATTATTGGGGTTGGAAAGGTAGGCAAGACAGACTCACACTCCATTGAGAATGTCTACTTGATAGATGGCTTGAAATATAGCCTAATCAGTGTATCACAACTGTGTGACAGAGGTAACCTTGTAGCATTTACCTTTACCAAATGCTTTGTGATTAACCTTACCATTGACAAGATTGTTTTGAAGGGAAAATGAGTTAACAATATTTACATTGTAGATTCGTCCACTCTTTCAGAAAATGAACTCACTTGTTTGAGTGTGTTGGACAATGATCCCCTCCTGTGGCACAAAAGACTTGGTCATGCAAGTCTTAATAAACTTAACAAATTAGTCTCCAAGGACTTGGTGATAGGGTTACCTAACATCAAGTTCAAGGAAGATAAAGTTTGTGAGGCATGTGCAAGTGGGAAGCAGGTAAAATCATCCTTTAAAAGCAAGAAATTGGTAAGCACGACCAGGACATTGGAACTGGTTCATATGGATCTCTGTGGTCCAATGAGAACATTGAGCAGAGGTGGTAAAAATATGTGATGGTACTTGTTGATGATTATTCTAGGTTTACATGGGTACTATTCTTAACATCTAAGGATGAAACATTTGACATATTTACTGCCTTTGTTAGAAAAACTCAAAAATAACTAGGTAATCAACTTGCAAAGTTAGAACCCGTCGTTCAAGCCTTCTCTTTAGGAAGAGAAGGAATAGTAATTTCGTCATCATTTTCCGGTCATAACTCCGGCATCCGGTGGTGGAACTAACCAAACTTGGTGTCAAAAGATACATAATTTCCTTACGAATAATACCCATTTGGTTTCAACTTCAGATCTAAAGTCAATTTTTCTAGATCTTAATTTCATTTTCATGAGTTACTATTGCAGACAGTGTTCTTCATTCAATTTCAGCGATTCAGCTAATTCCAGCGCTACTTTGCAGCACAACAACTTGTTTTGATAGCGTGAAAGTGTTCTCTTCTCTTCTAAGATTGGTTTGAATTCTAAGCTTCATTTTAAATCGAAATTACTGTTTTTTACAGTTTGGACTGTGAAATTGGATTCATAGCCATAAGCAGTAAGTAATGTGAAGCTAATTCGAATTACAGTAGCATCGTTTTATTGCAAAGTTGTTGCACCTTTGTCAGGTAATTTAAGTGCTAAAGAATTACAACTGTAATGAACACACAGGAAGGTGGCCAGCCATTTTTTGTGGCTGCGCTGCCTACCCAACCTCATACAAACATTGCACAAACATCAGGGAACACAAATAACAACAAACAACCGATGGATTACTCCAAAATTCTGAAACCTTGCACTTTCAATTCTGCAATGCATGAGCAACAGGAAGTTGAGCCAATTCCCATTTGTTCACCTACAATATTGAATGGAGAGCATGTTATTCAGTTCACAGAAGCAGAAATAGAAAGGATGGATATCATCGAAGGATTACAATATGCAATAGTTGGTAAATGTTCTTATGGCAGCCCAGAAATTCAACAACTACGTAAGTTAATACCAATTCAGTGCGGAATTAAAGGTGAGTGTAACATTGGATTTCTAAGGTATAGGCACATTTTGATTAGAATGACGTTAAGGCAGGACTATCTTCATTTCTCATCAAAAACTCATTACATAAAGGACATGGATGGCTATCAATATCAGCTTAGGCCATTGATTCACGACTCAACGTTTAGAGCAGATGAAGAAACACCCAAGGCAATGGCTTGGATTTCATTCCCAGGTCTATTGCCAACCTTTTTTGTGAAGGAATGTCTATTTTCTCTAGCTATAGCAGTAGGTAAACCTATGCATCTAGACATGGCAACAATTAATAAAACTAGACCTAGTTGTGCTAGGGTGAATGTACTAGTTGATCTACTTGCAGATTTGCCTAAAAAGGTGAGGATGGACATATTCAATGAAGCTAATGGAATGACAAGAACTGAATGGGTGAGAATTCAATATGACATGATGCCTAAATATTGCAAACATTGTAAACTTCAAGGGCATGATCAATTTGAATGTTGGAGGATACACCCTGAACTATATGTGGAGAAGGAGAATGCTAACCAAGCAGATACAGCTAAGAAGCAGGACATAGGGAACTCACAGCCTATAATGATTTTATCTAGTGGAAAGGTCGTGGGTAATGTGAATGTTACAGCAAAAGAGCAATGGAAGGAAGTGAAGGACAACAGAGTTAGAAATGTAGTAAATCAAAATACTAGTCTCAATAATAATGGAATGGAGATGGCACCAGCTAAGCAGCTTGAAAACAATAACAACAAGGAAGGTACAAGCACTGTAGATACACAAGCAGAAGCACAAAACAACAGTGGTAAGGAATTGGTGGCGGTAGACAATGAAGATAATGATCATTTTCAAGTAGCTAACACGTTTTCAATATTACAAGGGATGGATGAAGAGGAAGAACCTGTTAATCAATTGGCAATGGTGGCAGCTAATGCAGCAACAAACAGTTCAGCAGTTCATAACCAAGCATATACAAAGCAAAAACCAAAACATATGGTCAATAATGAGGGAAAGCTAAATCCAGCAGCACAAGCTTTTCATCTTAACTCATCGGGGATTTGTTCGACTAATGGTCTAGTCAATGGAAAGGAGGCATCAAAAGCAAAAAACGATACTGCACAATGGGTAGAAAGAAGTTTCAAGGATAAAACAGGAGATGGAATAGTGAAGATCAATACATCATGCCAGGAAATCCCATCACATGATACATTAGTGAACAAGAAACTTAATAAAACTCCAAATTCTCAAGCAGAAGGGTCAAAATCGTCTTCATTTAAAGAAAGAGTGCACGGATGTAGAGACAGGCTATGGGATGCACAAAGGGAATACGATTCAGAGGAGAACGAAGTACCACTAGGAGCACAAGCTGATGAGGAACCAAATGAGAAGGACAAAGAAGAAGATGAGCAAAGTGTAAATGGAGAGCTTCATACCAATGGCAACAATACAACTGGTAATTTTTTAATAATGGGAGAATCAAAAATTGTTGAGCACAACAATAATTATCAAATAGCAGAAGTCACAGAAATTAGAAACTATGAAGGAAGAGGCCCAGAGGTAAATGATCCTGGAGGAACAGAAGATGATAAACTTCAGAAATCATAAGAAGAACCACTAGGACACAACACAATAGAGAAGGAGAAACAGTAAAAACAAAAAAGAAATAGTAAATGTTACTGTTACATTGGAGAAAAAGCAGTTGCAACTGTTAAAACGAGGAGAAGAGAACGCCTTGGTCCCTAAAAAGAATGCATTTGGAGCTACATCAGGAGGGAAGGAAGACAATGAAAAAGGAGAAGAACCTGGTAGATCAGGATACAACATGGATCACGAATCAACTACCCAACACCTTATGAATGCTGGAAGGCAAGGTGACTTATCACCTACGCAAGTGGAAAAGGCAAAATCAGCAGCAAAAGGTAAGAAGAAGCAACAAAAAGATAATTTTGCAGCCCCAAAACCTGGGGTGCACACAAGGAGAACGCTAACTAAATCAAACAATCAGTGATGAATGCTCTCATTTGGAATATAAGGTTAGTCAACACACAGCAGTCCTTTGAAAGGTTGACAAAAATGCATAGGCAAAACCACTATGAATTTGTAGGATTAATAGAGCCAAAGCAACAAGCAAAAAAACTGGAAAGGTACAGAAACAAGATAGGACTTGCACAAGCAATTTCAAATGTTTCCAACAAGATCTGGGCTTTCATAGATGAGGTATTTGAGGTAACTGTTATGTACAATATGGTGCAACAATTAACACTACGATTGTTTAATACTGAATCACATGTGGAGTTTGTCCTAACATTGATATATGCTAAATGTGATGCATTTGAGAGGATAGAATTATGGGATTCATTATATGCAATGGCAAGGGATATTGATGCACCATGGCTTGTAGGAGGAGATTTCAATGTATTATGGGACGAAGAAGAGAAGTTTGGTCGGTTACCTGTGTCATTGAATGAAATTGATGATTTTCGACACTGCATCAACACTTGCAATCTCTTCGACCTTGGATTTAAAGGTAGCATATTTACATGGTGGAATGGGAGAGTAGAGGAAGACTGTATATTCAAAAGGCTAGACAGATGCTTGGCCAATTTTCAGTTCCAACAAACATTTCCAGGAATAGAGGTGCAACATTTGTCAAAGACTGGTTCCGATCATAGTCCAATGTATTTGAAGTGTGATATTGAGACTCCACCAATAAAAAAACATTTTAAGTTCTTGAATTTTTGGGTGGAACATGCAACTTTTAAAGATGTGGTGAAAGAGAATTGGACAACTGATTTCAGTGCAAATCCTTATATTCTTTTTAATCACAAGTTAAAAAAATTAAAGAAGGCCCTTTCATTGTGGAGTAAGGATACATTTGGAGATATTTTCCAAAAGATAGCAAGCATGGAAGAGGTAGTGATGGTTCATGAAGCAGAATTTGAAGCAAATCCTACAGGGATGAACAGGGAAAGGCTACAAAAGGTTCAGGCAGAATTGATCAAATGTCTTGCACTAGAGGAGAAATATTGGCAACAAAAGGCAGGCATGACTTGGTTAAAGGAAGGGGATAGGAACACTAAGTTCTTCCACGCACAAGTTAGAGGTAGGAGGAAGATACTTCAGCTTAACAGAATTCAAAATAGTGGAGGAACATGGATTGAATAAGAACAAGAAATTGCAGAAGAGGCTATCAAATTCTACGAGGAATAGTTCACAGAAGCAGCTACTCCTTCATCTTTTGATATCGTAGAGCATGTTCCTAATCTGATTAACACTGAGCAGAATGTATAATTGATTAATCAGCCAACAAAAGAGGAGGTTAAAGTGGTAGTACTTGGTGGTGATAGTGTAGGGGGGCCAGATGGTATGACAGGCAAATTCTATCATTCTTGTTGGGACATAATAGGGGATGACCTGTACGATATGGTGAGGGCTTTTTTCAATAGTCATGAGCTACCCAAGTGTGCAACACACACCAACCTAGTTCTTCTACCAAAGAAAAAAGAAGTTACCACTTTTTCTGATTTAAGACCAATAAGCCTCAGTAATTTTTAAAATAAGGTTATATCGAGGGTGGTACATGAAAGGCTAGTGAAACTTTTCCCTAGTCTGATATTGGAGGAACATGCAGGTTTTGTTAAGGGCAGGAATATAATAGAAAACATCCTTCTAACTCAGGAGATAGTGACTGACATTAGGCTTAGAACTAAGGCTGGACCTAATGTCATCCTGAAGCTAGATATGACCAAAGCTTATGATAGATTATCTTGGCTATTCCTAACCAAGGTATTGAGAAAGATGAGATTCACAGAAAGGTTGATAAGGATTGTCTTTGGATTAGTTTCAAACAATTGGTACTTTATTCTAATCAATGGTCAAGCTCATGGATTCTTTAAGTCCTCAAGGAGAGTAAAACAAGGTGATCCTGTATCTCCAACTTTGTTTATATTGGCAGCAGAAGCATTATCTAGGGGTCTCAATGCACTACATACTAACCTGTATTTTTGTGGATTTGGGATGCCAAAGTGGAGTCCAAAGATCAATCATTTGGCGTATGCAGATGACATGATTATTTTCTCATCCTCAGATGAAACATCTCTGATGTTGATTATACAAGTGTTGAAGGCATATGAAGCTGCATCTGGGCAGCTTGTTAGCAAGACCAAATCAGCTGTGTACCTGCATCATTTAACAGACACGGAAGTGGTCAGCAAGGTGGAAAGGATCACAGGCATTCATAGGAATGATTTTCCTATCATATATCTAGGTTGTCCTATATTTTATGCAAGGAGAAAGTTGGAATACTATCAGCCCCTAATTACTAAGGTAATGGACAAACTGCAATCATGGCAGAGCAAGTTATTATTAGTAGGGGCAGGGCAGCTCTCATATCCCATGTACTGCAAAGCATGCCTATGCATCTACTATCAGCTGTAAACCCTCCAAATTATGTGATAAATAGGTTGCACAAATTGTTTGCTCAGCTTTTTTGGAGCAGCTCTGTAGGAGGAACTAGTAGGCATTGGGCTTCATGGAATACCTTATGCAAGACAGTTGAGGAAGGAGGAATAGGTTTCAGGTCACTGCATGATGTAGCAAAGGCATTATTCAGCAAGTTGTGGTGGAATTTCAGAACAAAACCAAGCCTATGGAGCTCTTTCGTATGTCAGAAATACTGTAAAAATTGAATTCTGTAATTGTTCCATGGAAAAGGGGGTCTCACATTTGGAGAAAAATGTTGGAATGCAGAGATCTGATTGAACATCAAATCCTTTGGCAAACAAAAAGGGGATCCTCACTATTTTGGTTTGAAAACTGGACAGGTCTTGGGGCACTATATTTTTTAGTTCCTCAAGACTTTGGCATTGATGAAAATGTACATAATGTACATGATGTTACCTTAGATGGTGAGTGGGATGTGGACATGCTATTTGAAATACTTCCTGAAGACTTAGCAGTACACATTCTGGAGAAAATCAAACCACTTTCACCTCAGCAGGGTCTTGACATGCCTTGTTGGATGCTGGAAACAAGAGGATATTTCAGTGTTAAGTCAGCATGGGAGTATACAAGAAGAAGAGACGAACCAATAACAGCTTATAGAATGATTTGGGTAAAGGGACTGCCTTTTAAAATAGCATTTTTCATGTGGAAAGTGTGGAAAGCAAAGCTACCTTTAGATGATTTTTTGAAAAGGGTAGGCTACTGCATGCCATAAAAATGTTGGTGTTGTGTACATCCTGACGAAGAATCTCTTCAACACTTGTTTTTTAGATCAGAAACTGCAAAGACAACTTGGAAGTATTTTCTATCGAGGGCATGAATAGTTGTGGAGGGACTTACATTGCACCAAGCAATCACAAAATGTTGGACTGCAAATGTGTACTTAAGGCTTAAACCAGTAATGCAAGCACTCCCCTCATGTGTAGTCTGGGAACTCTGGAAAAGAAGAAATAGTATGAAGTATGGTGATGCTGTGACAACTAGCAGGGTGATTTATCAAGTTTCATCAAATCTACAGGCATTGGTGAAAGTGAGAAAGCCTAGGATGGACATGGTACCTCACAAATGGCAAGATCTATTAGCTATGATGGAAAATTTCACTCCTAAACTTAAGGTTACCAAAGTCATGTGGGAATTTCCAAGTGCAGGATGGCTAAAAGTAAATACGAATGGTGCATCGAGGGGAAATCCAGGTAGGAGCTCAATAGGTTTTTGTATAAGAAATGAAAATGGTGACATAGTCAAGTCATTAGGGAAGGAGATTGAGGAGACAACAAACACAGTAGCTGAAGCGAAGGCCATGGTAGAAGCACTAAGGTTCTGCAGATTTCAAAAATACTCTCATGTATGGATTCAAACTGACTCAATGCTATTAAAAAAGATAATGGATGGGATATGGAAACCACCATGGATCATATCTGAGCAGGTAGAGGAAATGATGCAACTAATGAATGGGGGCAATTACACAGTTACTCATATTCATAGGGAGGGCAACAAGCTGGCAGATCACTTGGCTAATTATGCTTTAGATCATGGAGAAATAGAATGCCAACAATTCTGGCATCTAGATGCACAGGGAAGGAGGTTAGTTAATGAAGATAATCTGCAATGTCCAAGAAGGGTGAAGGTGGACAGGAGATAAGAAGCAAAGAGAAAAGGAAGAGCATTCAATCCACTGGGAGGACATTAAAGCAGGTGCAAAAGGGTTTAAAGAAAAATGGGATGGATTGAGACTTCCATGTAGTGTTATGGAGAGCATGCGATTCTCATCAAAATGGGAGCATGGAAAACATGATGGGAATTTCAAGTTCTGGACAGAAATAGATGCCAATTCGATTGGAGTTTGCACCAGCATGCTAGGGAATTTCGAGGATTTGCAAGTTTATAATTGATTAATGCTGTAAGATGAAGGGAACTCGAGAACTAGTAAAACGAATGGAACAAACATCAGAATGCGTTTTGGAAACATAAGACAAACCAAATGCTCGACAAAAGTTGGAAGCTCACGTTCTGAAGAATCTTACAAACACATGGGCTCAACAACCATCGTGGTGGAAAACTCGTGTTCGAGGAAAAGCTGAGCAAACAAAAGCAGCTCTTTATTTTGTTTATTGCACACCTATTTAATTGGAGCATATGCACGCCTGCATACTTGGGAAACTACAGATTAAATTATTAGAGGAGTTCTCAAGGTTATCAAAAGGGCATAGAAGCGTGCATAAAGTTCAAAAAAGAAGAGGCTTTGGGATTCCACTTTCAAATGTTCAAGAATGCCTCACAACCTTTTATTATAATTTTAAAGCATTCTCTTTAGGACCACTTGCTAAGCCTGTTGCTTGTTAAAGCTTATGCTGGAGCGAGTTGTTCAAGCAAAACATTGCAGCAAACGAGGAGCAACATTTGCGTTGGGTTTCCACACTCAAAACCACGCCGCGCAGTTTTTTTTAATTATTTTAAAGCTTTGGCTCATTGGGACATATTGCAAGCATGAAGCTTGGTACAGCTTCTGCTGGAGCACCTTTAAATGAACGTATTATGTGCACCTTTAAATGCACGCAGACCATGAGGAGTAGCTCATTTAAAGGATCGCATGCTGGGGTGAAAGACACTTTTGATGGAAACAAGAAGGCATGAGCATGGGGATTACAACAAAGGTTTTTAAAGGGGAAATCTTGAGCAAATAAATGGGCAACACAACTTTATCTTGGGACTTTGAATCAAGGGACTAAGTCATGCAAACAGAGAGGAAATGGACATTATTGGAAATGCCAAGGTAGGCATGGGTGCAAATGGTGGAGAGGACATAATCCATCAACTCAACAGCCTTTGTAATGGCTATCGTCCGAGAAGTTTTACACTTTGAGGACTGTGATTTTGAGCTATGTTGCAGATGCTTCGAACAGTACTGCACAATTGAGAGGCTTGGGGTGACATTGGAATGCATAAACGCAAGACAGCATATTGCAGCATGTGATGCGCTAATAGTTGCTTCTGTTTTACAGTCCAAGAGGACAACTATGAACCTAGGCAATGGTCAGTTTGGATAAAAGCCCAATCACATGATCAAGATGCATCAAATGGATGCGAATTGTTCATTTTAGATCAAATGTGATATCAAGGAAAATATGATGTACCCATGCTCTCCTATATGATGCTAATTCAAAGGGTGGTATCAGCACATGTTGCTCAGTCCCTTGAAGGAGTAACAGTAGGAGGCAAAACCAGGGGTGTATGCATATTTCTGCCCAGAAATTTAGGTAATGTACGTGACATGGGATTATTGTCAATTATGGGAACTGAGGGTTTAGTTAGTACTGAAGCACCAATACATATGGACAATACAATATCTCAAGAAGGTGTTCAAGCAATGGGCTACACGAAGGACAACTGGAGACCACAACACCAACTGCTTCATCAGGGCACATTCAAGCAAATTCTGCCAAGAATTTTAGACATTATCATACTGGACTGGGAGTTCAATGTTTATAAGTGTCGCAACTTTTTATTAGATGCAGCATGGAAAAGGGAAACTCAAAACACAGAATATACACATGTGATACGTGAGTGGGACTATGATCAAAGAAATGCCAGAACAAGATATGCAAATTCTTTCATGGAAGAAGATATTTCATGGCTAGTTTTATTTATCAGTTGCTTTACCTTATTAGTTTACACAATGTGATATCAATGTTGAGCTCATCGCTCAACTTTGATAATATAAGTTATTTAATCGTGAAAGTTTATTTCTTTTATCGTGTAAGACCTCCTGACAGTGTTATTTATTTTGATTTTATATAAATAAAAACTAGCCCTAGGCACACTGCCTAGTGGATTTACTAAAAAAATCAACTTGCATCCATCAGGTTTGATCATGGAACTGAATTTGAAAATGCTAAGTTTGTTGAATTTTATGATGAGCATGGTATAGATCATAACTTCTCTACCCCTAGGACTCCTCACCAAAATGGAGTAGTTGAAAGGAAGATCGGGACTCTTGAAGATATGGCTAGGACTATACTTCTTTCTAGTAAACTGCCTCATAGCTTCTGGGTAGAGGCTGTTAACACTGCATGTTATATCATAAATAGATGCATGACTATAACTCTTATAAAGAAGACTCCCTATGAGTTACTTAAAGGGAGAAAACCAAATATATCCCATCTTAGGGCATTTGGATGCAAGTGCTTTGTACACAACAATGGAAAGGACTCCCTAGGTAAGTTTGATTTTAGAAGTGATGAGGGAGGATTCTTGGGATATTCTTCACATAGCAAAGCATATAAAGTGTTCAATAAAAGAACTTTATGTGTAGAAGAAAGTGTACATGTAGTGTTTGATGAAACTAACATTCTTTCTGAGAGACAGGAACATGAAGATGAAGCTATTGGGCTGATAAACGATTTGAGTGAAGTCTCAGCTCAGGCTAAAGTAGTTCCAAAAGAAAGAACAGGTGATGGAACAGGTTTTTCCATCCAGGGCAACCTGACAAGGGGAACTGATCAAAGAGGAACTGAAACCAATCTCCTAAAGGAACCTGTTCATGACCCTGTGCCTCAGCAAAAAAACATGGGAGAAACATCAAGCAAAAATTAGTTGGTTGTGAAACCTCACAAGCATCAAAGTTCTCATCCTATTAAGAACATAATTGCTGATCCAACCTCTGGAGTCAAAACTAGATCACAATTAAAGAATTTGCATGCTTTTGATGCTTTCCTATATCTTACTGAACCTAAAAATGTTGTTGAGGCTTTGCAGGATGCACACTGGGTAAATGCAATGCAAGATGAACTCAATCAGTTCGAGAGAAGTCACGTTTGTCATCTAGTTCCAAGACCCAAGGACAGATCACTGATTGACATAAAATGGGTCTTCAGAAACAAGCTTGATGAAGATGGAACAGTTACAAGAAATAAGGTAAGACTGGTGGTCCAAGGTTACAACCAAGAGGAGGGTATAGATTATGATGAGAATTTTGCTCCAGTTGCAAGACTGGAGGCAATAAGACTTCTCATAGGTTTTGCAGCATGCATGGAATTCACTCTTCATCAGATGGATGTCAAGAGTGCCTTCCTGAATGGCTACCTAAAAGAAGAAGTGTTTGTTAAACAACCTCCAGGGTTTGAGAGAAAGGAGTGTCCTGAACATGTGTACAAATTAGACAAGGCTCTCTATGGACTCTAGCAAGCTCCTAGAGTATGGTATGAATGATTGTCCAAATTCCTACTTAAGCATGGCTATAAAAGAGGTAAAATTGACAGTACTCTATTCTTGAGGGAAAAAGGTAAGGATCTTCTTGTGGTACAAATATATGTTGATGACATAATATTCGGGGCAACCACTGACAAACTAAGTAAGAATTTTTCCAAATTAATGGGGAGTGAGTTTGAAATGAGTATGATGGGTGAGCTTAACTTTTTCTTAGGCTTACAGATCAGACAAAGCCCAAATGGAACCATGATCCATCAGCAAAAATATGCAAAGGAGCTGATCAAAAAGTTTAAAATGGTTGAATCAAAGGAAATAGACACCCCCATTGCAACTGCCACTAAATTAGACATAGATGAACCCGGTTCATTAGTTGATCAGAAGTTGGATAGGGGTATGATTGGTTCACTTTTGTATCTTACTGCCAGTAGACGTGACATTCTTTTTAGTGTAGGGTTTTGTGCTCGATTTCAGGCTAATCCAAAAGAATTTCACTTGACTGCTGTCAAGAGGATACTAAGATATTTGAAAGGCACTATTGATCTGTGTCTTTGGTACCCTAAAGGTAGTAATTTCAATCTAGTAGGGTATGCTGATGCTGATTATGCAGGTTTTCTTGTGGATAGGAAAAACACCTCAGGTATGGCTCATTTTCTTGGTTCATGTCTTGTTTAATGGTCCACTAAAAAGCAAAATTCAGTGGCCTTATCCACTGCTGAGGCTGAATATATTGTTGTTGCCTCTTGTTATGCTCAATTGTTGTGGATCAAACAGCAGCTGGTAGATTTTGGCATTGAAGTTGGTTAAAATTCTATCTTCTGTGATAACACTAGTGCTATAAGTATGACAAAGAACCTTGTTCATCATAAGAGGACTAAGCACATAGATGTTAGACACCACTTCTTAAGAGATATCTATGAGAAAGGATTGATCTCTATAGAATTTTGTGCTACTGATAAACAAATTGCTGACATCTTAACTAAAGCACTGAATAGAGAAAACTTTGAGAGGAACAAGTTAGAATTAGGTATGATTAAGATCACCTAATAGGACCAGCTCAGAATGCAAAATGAAAAAAAAATTAAAAAAAATATTTTTTGGCTAAGAAATCTGAACTTGTGTAAATATCTAGATTAATTTTTACTCAGCTTCATACTGTAATTAGTATACTCATGTGACATGTGTTAATATGACTCATTGATCTCTTATTAAAATTTTCTCTATTATGGCAAATTGAGGCATGTTCAAGAGAATTCTAAATGGAGAACCGGATTCATCAGTATGGGTTCATCTGAAAGTTAAGGTATGTTTTTTATACTCCGCACAATTAGAAATATAAATATTTAAATCATGAGTAGAAGTTCTATCTATTAGCTTTGAACCAGTTCCGTCTGCCTTAGAACTCTAAACCACAAAATTGCCTAAAATGTAGGAAAGCTTAACCGATCATTCAAACCTGCAATTTCAGGTTGATTAGATCTCTAATTGACCATTACTAAAGTTGCTGTTATACATTAAACGTGTATTTTTCTTTAAATACACATCATTACCTCCTACCATCTCCATAATTCTAAATCGTCAAAAAAATCCCTCTTCACTTTCATTTGCTTTCTTCTCCAAAATTCTAACTAATCAATTATCTCAAGAAACCAACGATCATGACAAACCCACAAGACAATATTGGAACTCCACCACAACCCACTCCCTCTGATTCATCAACCCCTCCTCCACCTAGTACATCTCTCAAACCCAGGCAGAGAAAGGTGAAAATGCTTGATCGAAAAACAATAGCGTATGGGCTCTCAAAAAGAAATTAAATGACAAATTAAAGGCAAGACAGGTCCAAGACTTTGACTCCAACTCTGATTCTAAGTCATACAAATCCACTAGTGAGGGGGAAGGACCTGGGCCTTCTGACTCTAAAAAGGATCGAGAATCCCCTTCTAAGGTAAGTTCTTCTTTGTCTGAAAATCTAGAAACTAGGTTTATTCTAGTTGGGCCTATTAAGGATGTAGAATTACTCGAGTTACAAAGGAGTGGAGGTAAAAAGAGAGAGAGAGGATGAATGTGATGAAGAGAGGGGAAATGAGAGAGTGGTTGATCATTCACCCACTACTGATTTGCATGTGCCTACTATTTGTGGGGTTGAATAAGAAAACGTAGAAGAGAGTGGCAAGAAGTTAGGGGGAAGTGGTTCTGATGAAGCTGTTGAAAGGTTAGTTCATCTAAGCACACAAAGAGATGAACCTGGTTCATTTACTGAAGAGACCCTAGCTGACCTGTTGAAAAAGGTTGGGGCAAGTTATTATCCCAAGAAACGAAGAACTCCCACACCAAAAACCCCCAGTGCTCCTAAACCCTCCAAGAAAAGAAAGGCTTCATCCCCAACAACTACTAAAATTTCATTGCCAAAGGGAAGAGCTACAAGAAGCAGGGTGAAGCAGAGTGAAGCAGAGTGAAGCTGAGTGAAAGTGATCATCAAAAGGCTCTAGCTGAGAGTAAGAAGAAAAAGTTGGCTAAAGGAAAAGAGAAGGTTGCAGAGTCCTCATAGGATGTGGAGGTTGAGGAGATGGAATAGGTCCATTAGGAGGAAGTTCGAACAGTGGAGGTTCAGACCCCCAAGCCCAAAAAGTTCAAGACTTCTTCCAAGAAGACTTCCTCTATGTCTGAGTCTGCTGAACCTTCATTAGCCAAGAGGACAAGGTCTGCAGTGAAAAGTAAACAAGTAAGAATTTTTGAAGATGAGGAATGGAGTGGATAAGAAGAAGAAGATGAGTCTGATGGTGAATAAGACAAGCTTTCCATGTTTGGCAAAACAAAGATTTCGAAGGGTAGACTGCTGAAAGACCTGGCGGAACTAGGAATGATGAGACTGGTGGATGCCTTAGCTGCTCAGGGGTGGAAGGACATGGTCCTTCAAATGGATGGTAGGCTAGCCAGGAATCAAAATCATCGAGTTCATGGCAGATGCAGAGGTTAATGATGGCAAGATTAACAACCTGGTGAAAGGAATTCAAATGTCCTTTTATGCAGAAAAACTGGGAGAGATCCTTGATATACCCTCTGAAGGGTTTGATGACTACACAAGGCAAATGTGGCCTTGTATGGACTCCTTTCCTACTGCCCTTGACATTACCAGGAGGTTCTGTGATGCTGAAGATGTGAATGAGGCTAGGGCTATTCAGAAAAGTGAAATGAGGCCTCAACACAAGGTCTTGTTTGAATTTGTCAGTAAGTACCTATTGTCCAAATAGGACATAAGGCATATTGCAAATTACATGGATCTAGTTCTTATGGAGTGCCTGGAAAGTGGAAAGAAAATTAATTGGCCTGCCTTCATCATCAAGCTGCTGGATAGGGTCATCAATGGATCAAAGGCACATGCTACCCTCTGTGGCTTTATTCTGACTACGATTCTGGATAGTTGCAATGTGCCTTTGAAGAAATGGGAAATGGCTTCAAGAAAGGATCACTTTGGCATTAACACTCTGATTGCTTGTGACTATTTGGTCAATGCCATCCCAAATGAACCTGGTTCATCCAAGAAGACTCCTATCAACAGTAAAGTCAGGGCTCTTGTTCAGGAATATGAGGCCAAGGATACTAAGATAGCTAGGCTCAAGGCTCGTACGGTAGAGGTGGAATCTGAGAGGGATGCTCTCAGAACTGAGCTTCCCAAGGAAAAGGAGAAGAATGATGGAATTCTTCATAATATGCTGAATCTTCTCCAAGCCCAAAACCAACCCTCTAGCTCCCTCAAGCCTTAGGAATTCTAGCTTTCTAGTACCTTCAATGACCCGGATTAGGGATTTTTCTATCTTTTTGCTCATGGTTTAAATGTTTTTGTTTTCTGGTTGTGGATTGTGGTAGAAACATATCCTCTATCAATGATATCTACTGTTTTTGCTCTTGTTCTATGTTAATCTTTCCTTGGTATTTTAAATATGTTTGCTTGATTACTGATGATTTAACCATGATTGCACTTGCAGTTGCCCCAGTGGCCATGAGTATTTATTAAAATCTGGGAATCACACTTTGTATGCAACTTTTCGATGATGCCAAAAGGGGGAAGAGATTGTGCTTTACACATTCTGAATTAAGTGATATTTACAACCTAATTAATCTTGTCCTTGATGATAAGTGAATGTTCTTACACGATCCAAGTAAGTATGAAGCGCATAGTTTGTCATCATCAAAAAGGGGGAATTTGTTGGCTTAAGAACATTTGAAGTTTTGAAGATTGACAAAAGAACTCAGACATGGACCAGGTCCATCTTGTGAAGCACAGTCATGACCAACCTATACATGTGAGATGCACGTGAAGGAGATAAATCTAACTGATCAAGAAGCAATATCTCCTGATCTGATCGAAAAGATTACATATTGGATAAGGAGGGAAAAACTCCTTACATGAAGAGAACACGGTTTAGGAAGAAGATAGTGTTAGAGTTTGAGATCATCATAAACTCTTCTACGATAGAAGAGTAGCAAATGAATCCCAGTCAAACTCTGATTACTAACCTATTAAATGTCAGTGTTGTTCTCTTTTACAGGTAATTCACATAAGCAGAAGTTAAACTTAAATTGAGAGAAAAAGAGCAAGGCGATTTTGCAAGCAATTTATGTGTGATTTTAGTGTGCAATCCTGAAGTTACTTGAACGATATAGAAGAAGAACCAATTCCATGAGTCTATCTTTTATTCTAGTTCAATTGTAGTAAGTGATTTTACATTATACCTTTCAGCTTTCATAGAAGCAATTGTATTAGGTACTTAGAGTGTTCAAGTTAAGAGTTAAATTAAAGTTGTCGCAACAGTTGAGGCTGTGTGCTACAACGGGATTACAGTTAATCCTTAGGTTTACAAAGAGTTTATGTAAATGCTGTTTTGGCTCAGTGATTTTATTGGAAGTTTGGGATAATCCTACTGAGTAGTAGGTCATGATTTTTTCACCTTTTGATCCAGGTGTTTTTCACTTAAAAATCCATGTGTTCTTTATTTTCTGTATTTATTATTCCGAAAATAGTAGTAGTTGGAACACCTAGAAGAACCAGGTCCTTCTATAGTTCAGTTAAGCAAAAAATTGGGTACCACACAAATCACCCCCCTCTTGTGTGGTATTGACGCTTAAAAAATCAGTATGGTACACAAGTAAAATCATGACTGAGGACAAGACAGCAAGTAGCAGCTAATTCAACAAGTACACGACCTCAACAGGTCCCAACAATGATATATATGGCCTAAGCATGATTTCTAACATGAATTTCAATCAAAACTCCATAAACAGAGGAAACACGTAGTTAACAGTGAGCTATTCCACATTACAGTCTCACGGGACAGACCAAGTCACAATCCCTTCGGTGGACGCCCACACGCCCACCACCTAGCATGTGCGTCGCCTCCAAAATAAACACACAATACATAATGCGAGGTTTCATACCCTCGAAACCAAATTTATAACTGTTACTTACCTCAATCCAAGTGAAACTATACTCCAAAATGCCCTTGCCTCGCGAGTCGTCCTATGAATGTCCCCAAACTAGCCACAAGCAGTACAATACAATTAATATAGGCAAAAGGGATCAATTTCACAAGAAAACTACTAAATTAGAGCCAAAAATCTGAAGTTGGCTTAACCCAGCCTCCGTGCCCATGTCTCGAAATCCGATAAAAGTCATAAAACCCGAAAGCCCATTCGCTCATGAGTCTAACCGTACTAAATTTATCAAAATTCGACACCATTTGGTCATCCAAATTCCCAAAATTCACTCTCTAATTCTCTAGCCCTAAACTTCCGAATTTCATTTCAAAATCTCACAAATTAGGTGTAAAATTAGTGGGGAAACACCATTATTGAAGATAAATAAGCACAAGGAACTTACCTCAGTAATCACTTCAAAATCCTCCTAAAAGTCCTCCAAAATCCAAGTTCCAAAATGTGAAAATGGTGATAAATCTCGAAGTCTCGTACTTATATGCTTTGTCCGCACCTGTGCTCCAGGTCTGGCACCTGCTGATGCGCATCTGCGGTCCCTTGTCCGCTTCTGCGGAAACAACCCAAGTCCCATCTATCGCATGTGTCGAGCCATCCTCGCATCTACGGGCTCGCAGGTGCGCACACCTCTTCGCACCTGCGAGTTTTCCCAAACCAACTCAACTCCGCATCTATGCCAAACCTACCGCACCTGCGGCAATAACCTCGCAGGTGCGATTACACCAGCAACAAGCCAACTTCACCAAATCTCCAAACATTAAACTTGTTCCGCTAACCACCCGAAATCAACCCGAGGCCCTCGGGACCCCAACCAAATATACCAACAAGTCTTATAACCTGATACAAACTTAGTCGAATCCCCAAACCACCACAAACTACATTAAAATACGAATTACACTCGGATTCAAGCCTAATGAACTTCTAAACTTCCAAATTCCACAAATGACGCCGAAACCTATGAAACCACGTCCGATTGACCTCAAATTTTGCACACAAGTCATAAATAACACCATTGACCTAATCGAACTTCTGAAATTCAATCCGACCCCGATATCAAAAAGTCCATTCCCGGTCAAACTTTCTAAAATTCTAACTTTTGGAAATTCAAACCTAATTCTACTATGGACACCAAAAACACAATTCGGACGTCCTCCTAAGTCCAAAATAACTTAACGGAGCTAACAGAACCATCAAAATTTAAATCTGAGGTCGTTTATGCATAAGTCAATATCCGGTCAACTTTTTCAACTTAAGTTTTCAATTAAGAGACTAAGTGTCTTAATTCATTCTGAAATCACTCCGGACCCAAACCAACAAACCCGGTAAGTCATAACACAATTGTAGAACACAAAAGCAGTATAAAATGGGGGAACGAGGCTACAACTCTCAAAACGATTGGCCAAGTTGTTACATCCTCCCATTAAACAAACGTTCGTCCTCGAACGGATCTAAAAACATATTTGGAGCCATAAATAGTTGTGGATATATTCTCCGAATCTCCCGCTTGGTCTCCCAAGTAGCTTCTTCCACGGGCTGACCTCTCCACTGCACTTTCACTGAAACTATATCCTTTGACCTCAAATATCTGAATTGTGCGGTCGGACTGTCCGTCCATCTAAGGGTTAAACACTATGCTCAACTCAACCTGAGTGCCCAACTCTCACTGCACGACTCTCCAAAACTACGATGTAAACTGCGTGCCTCTGTTTGAAATGATGGAAACTGGCACCCCATGGAGGCGAACAATCTCTCGGATGTAAATCTCAGCCGATCGATTTGAAGAATAAGTAGTACACACAAAAGTGAAGTGCGCAGACTTGGTCAGCCGATCCACAATCACCCAAATAGCATCAAACTTCCTCGAATTCCGTGGGAGCCCAACTATGAAATCCATAGTGATCAACTCCCACTTTCACTATAGAATCTCTATCCTCTGAAGGAAGCCACCCGGTCTCTAATGCTTATATTTCACCTGCTGATAGTTGAGACACCGAGCTATAAACCCAACTATGTCTTTCTTCATTCTCTTCCACCAATAGTGTTATCTCAAATCCTGGTACATCTTCGCGGAACTCAGATGGATGCAATATCGCGAGCAATGGGCATCTTCAAGAATCAGCTCTTGAAGCCCATCTACATCGTGAATACATATCCGACCATGCATCTTCAACACCCCATCATCACTAATAGTCACATATCTAGCATTAACGTGCTGAACCCTATCTTTGAGGACAAGCAAATGAGGATCATCCTACTGGTGCTCTCTGATGAGACCAAATAAGGAAGACCAAAAAACCACACAAGCTAGAACTCGATTGGGTTTCGATATATCCAATCTCACAAACTGGTTGGCCAAGGCCTGAACATCGATGACAAGAGGTCTCTCACCAACAAGAATGAATGCAGGACTACGCATACTCACTGCCTTCTTATTCAAGGTATCGACCACCACATTGGCCTCTCCCGAGTGATACAGAATAGTAATATCATAGTTCTTAAGCAGCTCCAACCACCTCCGCCACCTCAAATTGAGATCCTTCTATTTGAATATGTGTTGGAGGCTACAATGATCAGTAGATACCCCACAAGACACACCATAGAGATAGTACCTCCAAATCTTCAACGCGTGAACAATGGCAGCCAACTTCAAATCATGAACATGGTAGTTCTTCTCACAGAGCATCAACTGAGATGAAGCATAAGCAATAACTCTACCCCCTTGAATAAAGACATACCCAATACTGATCCGAGAAATATCACAATACACTGTATAAGAACCAGAAGTTGATGGTAGAACTAGAACTAGAGTTGTGGTCAAGGTAGTCTTGAGCTTCTGAAAGCTCGCCTCACACTCATCCGACCACCTGAAAGGAGCACTCTTTTGGGTCAATTTGGTCAAGGGCAACGCAATAGATGAGAAACCCTACACGAACCGACGATAATAACTAGACAAACTATGAAAGCTCCGAATCTCTATAGTTAGGGTAGTTTTGGGCCAACTTTGAACCGCCTCTATCTTCTTTGGATCCACCTGAATACCTTCACTGGACACCACGTGCCCCAAGAACGCCATTGAACTGAGTCAAAACTCACACTTGGAGAACTTAACATAAAGCTTCTCCTCCCTCAACCGCTGCAACACAATCCGCAAATGCTGGGCATGCTCTTCTTGGCTACGAGAGTACACCAGGATATCATCAATAAATACAATAACAAATGAGTCGAGATATGGCTGAAATACGATGTTTATCAGATGCATGAATGCTACTAGGGCTATGGTCAGCCCAAAAGACATCACAAGGAACTCATAATGTCACGACTCGGATTTCCCACCATTGGGAGTCGTGATGGCGCCTACTATTGGAGCTAGTCCAGCCAAGTATTAAAACATTTCTGATAACATTCGCAACAATATAAACAAAACAAGACAATTAAATAAAAGCGGAAGTCTTTAAACTTAGATAACTGAAATTAAATGCGGAAGTCTAAATATGTCTCTACCCAGAGTCTGATGTCACTAACTCATGAACTACTAGAGAGTACTACAAACAAGGTTTGAATAAAAGATACAATGCTTTGTTCCGATACAAAAGGGAAACAATCCAAGTAAAATAGGAAGGGACTCCATCCTGCGGACGTCAGCTAGGCTACCTCGAAAGTCCCTGGACTGAAGTCAGCTCCAGATCAAATCCTACTGCTGAGGTCCAAAAGCTACTCCTAGATCTGTGCAAAAAGATGCACAGAGTATAGCATCAGCACAACCGACCCCATGTGCTAGTAAGTTCCCAGCCTAACCTCGGTGAAGTAGTGACGAGGCTAGGACCGGACTCCAAATAAACCTGTACAGTTCATATATATATACACATGCAGCAGAAAAGAGATACAAAAATAATCAGTCAATGTGGGAAGGGGAAACATGCTATGGGGAGTTAACAGTTTCAAATAGAAATCCTCAATAATAGAAAGAAACAACAAGTCAGAATATCAACAAGAATCAAAAGTCAAAAATTTGCATGGCATCACCCTTTGTTCTTTTACTCTCGCCGAGGATATGACTTGGAAGACCGAGCGTGATATCCGCCGCCGTTATCCTTATCTTTTCACCACTTCAGGTATGTCTCTATGCTCGTTCGAGGAAGAATGATTGTTTTAAGAGGGGGAGGATGTAACGACCCGGCCAGTTATTTTGAGTGTATTACCCTCAGTCCCCTATTTACTGCTTCCCCGTATCTTTTTCTACTTATGTGACTTGCCGGGAGGTTTTGTTTTTGGTTGCGGAGTATTTTGGGACACTTAGTCCCTAAAATGGAAGCTTAAGTCTTAGGATTTTGACTGTAGTCAGAACTGTATGAAGATGACTTCGGAATGGAGTTTCATCGGTTCCGTTATCTCCGTTGGGTGATTTTGGACTTAGGGTCTTGTTCGGATTGTGTTTTGGAGGTCTGTAGCTGATTTAGGCTTGAAATGGAGAAAGTAGAATTTTTTGAGATGTTAACCGGAAGTGGACTTTTTGATATCGGGGTCGAATTCCAATTCCGGATGTTGGAGTAGGTCCGTAATGTTGAATATGACTTGTATGCAAAATTTGAGGTCAGTCGGACGTGGTTTGATAGGTTTTAGCATCGGTTATAAAAATTTGAAGTTTCAAGTTCATTAAGTTTGGATTGGAGGATGATTCGTGTTTTTGTTGTTGTTTGATATGTTTTTAGGACTCGACTAAGTTCATATGATGTTTTAGGACTTGTTGGTATGTTTGGTTGAGGTCCTCAGGTTTAATTTGGATGCTTAACAGATCGAAAATTTGACTTGTGTTATTGCTGAAGTTTTCTAGTTTCTGGTGTTTTTGCACCTGTGGTGGGGAAATCGCAGGTGCGGGATCGCACATACGGAAGGTCTAGCATAGAAGCGGAGTGGTATGGGAGCTCAGGGGTCGTAGGTGCAAAGTAATATTCCGCATTTGCGATGCCCGCAGATGCACCTAAGGAGCGCAAGTGCGAAGAGATACCGCAGAAGCGGGCCAGATTCCATAGGTGTGCACTCGCAGGTGCAACCCCTTCATCGCAGATGCAGACCCAGCCCTTTAAGTCATTTCCGAACCAGAGAGGGAAACTCCACAGGTGCGGCGTCGCAACTGCGATTATAGACCCGCAGATGCGAAATCGCTGGGCAGAAAAGGGCAAAGTTCAAGGGTTTTACCCCTTTCTCAATTTTAGGACTTTGAGAGCTCGGATTAAGGCGATAATTCAAGGATTTTTTAGAGAGAACATTGGGGTAATGATTCTTAACTCGTTTTTGGTTGTATTCGATTAATCTATAGTTTATTTCATCATTAAATTAAGGAATTTGGGTGAGAAATTTGGGGGGAAAGGTTGGAAGTTCTTCAACTAAGTTTTTGAGATTTGATTGGGAATTTGATATCGGATTTGAATAATTTTGGTACGAATGAACTCGTGAGTGAATGGGTGTTCATATTTTATGACTTTTACCCGATTCCGAGACGTGGGCCCAAGTTGACTTTTTGGGGTAATTTTCTAATTTCTTGCTTAAGCTTTGATTTTATTAATTAGATTCGTTTCTTATAGTTGTATTTATGGTATGTAACTGCTTTTGGCTAGATTTGGGCCATTCGGAGTCGGATATTCGTGGAAAAGGCATTGTGACTGATTGATTGAGCTTAGTTCGAGGTAAGTGGCTTGTCTAACCTTGTGTGGGGGAACTCCCCTTAGGATTTGGTACTGCTGTAATATGTGAGCACCATGTACGTGAGGTGACGAGTGCGTACACAGGCTATTTATTATAATATCCTATTTTTACTAAGTAATATTGTTTACTGTGAAAATGGTAACAACAATAAAATTTGTACATGAGATTCTAAAAATACGTGATCTATTCTCTAGTTAGTTGCTAAGGCAGTTTGTGTTAAGAATACATAGTATAATGATATAATATGAACTAAATCGAGGCAGTAGGCAAACTGAAGGGTCTTGTTAGCCGGATACAGAGTAGGTCGATGGAGGCCTCGGGGCCGAAACTCGGGCCGAGTTCAAACTATCAGGGACAATCAGGAAAGGGATAACAAGAAGTAATACGATTGAATAAGGCTCTTTATGGCCAATGTATAGCTGGACGGTGAAGAACAAGTAAGAAAACAATAAATGCGAAGTGGACTCGAGCCAATGAGAACGAATGACTGAGAAGAAAAGGGAGGGGAGAGAGATATTATTGCACTTGTGGAGAAATGGAGCAACATCCATCCTTTACAAGATGGAGCGAGCCCCTTTATATTGAGGGGGAGCCTCGGCTACAAGTATGTGGGGCTTAGCTACAAAGTACGGTGATGGGATGGCTTGACGTGATGCTTCAGTGTAGGCTTTGGGTAGGCCGCATTTGTCAGGCATAGCCATGTGCCTAGAGGGCGTCTTCCTCTGTTTCCTCCAAATCGGGATTCGACGAGCCCCGAAGTTGAGAGTTTGGTCGCGCCCTCCTACTTTCGAAACCCCAGATATGCTTTCAAAATGTCTTAATAGCGAGAAATCGAGTCTTTCGATTTTGCCGTGTACTGATAGTCTCCGTATTTCTCATATCGGAGAGATGGGAAATGATTTTGACACTTGACTCCTTGAGCTTCTTTCAGCGATGCCATGTCGACGATGCAGCCCCTGGCTCATGTTTTTCGATGTCACTCATTGAGCTCCTGATTCTCGTTCTTCAAGGTAAAGGTAACGCCGTCGTTCCATTTTCCATGGATGAATTTTCTGTGCCCGTCGATTAGCTTTCCACTGTATGGATGACCGTGTCATAATCCCCTATAATGAGGGGTGCCTTGGCTTGGTTTTCTCCATCTCAAAGTTTCCGTTTGGCTTGCTTGCCTTTTCTTTTCTTACCTTCTTTTTTCGCACCAAACATCATGCCTAGGGCTTATGATCTTAAAGCCATTTGGATGAGCTTCCTTGGACTATCTTGTGGCCTTACGCTGGGGCCTCCCTTCGTCAATCGTAGATGTGTCGTCTTTCTATTGCCGCGGCCGTTGGTATGTTGGCCCTTGTTGCTGCTGCTGGGCCGAGATGATGGTGGATGGAGAGTTGGTTCCTTCATTATGTAGATAGTTGCTCGGACTATGCACCGCTGCTCACTCTTTTACCCGGGCCTGGTGTGGCACTTCATCCCTAGGGTTTTTCCTTTCTCAAGAGATAAAGTGGCACTACCGGCCATTGAGGCTGGGGCCCACTAGGTTTTCACTTTTGACTTCGGTGGGCCATGTCTCTTTTCTCTGCCTCCTCTGTGTCCCCTCCTTTTCCTCTTCTTCATCTTTTATGGCAGGGATCCCTCGGGGGATTGAGATGGGAACCTATGGGAGGTGGAGATCAAAGGAGTCACCCTCGAGAACATGCGCTCGAGGGCGTGGCGCCCGAGGATACTGATACCGTAGATGAACCCTCGAAGGCGGACCGGGCGTTCGGGTTTCATCACATGTACATCCTTCCATTCCTTCGCTTTAGGTGTAGACTCCTATAGGCTTTGCAATTGTATGTAATGACCCCTTGAGGGCTGCTTGTACACAAACTTTCATGAATAAGGAATGAATTTCGTTGATTTCTACTTTCGAATTTGCTTCGTTTATGTATGATTTCATGCCCTCCGAGGCTCTTCGCATATCTCCTTTTATGTTTTGATCGTTGATATCTAGCTTGGACATAAATGTTTGTCCCGACCTTTTGTCGATCGACATGGGTTCTTTTCGATCCCATCGTCGTACTTCAGAAAAACTCTGGATCGATCTGATGGGCCGGGGCTATCGAAATCCCCCAAGTTGTTCGGAGATCATGCATTGAGTTCTGAGGCCTCCGGGAGCGCTGCTTCGGATGTAGGTCATCTTTGGGTACCTGGGGGTCCCTATTAGTCTTGATATAAATGGCCCATTTAGGTTGTATAAGATAGACTTTTGTTGAGGAGCTCGCATGTATTTGGGCTCTTCCTCTGATCTTTGTGAAACATTCGCGATCGGAGCTTCCTGCGTTTACTCCTCCTTTTTAGAAAGAGTGAATTGTGAGATCAGTTGCTTGCCTTGCGTTGAGTGCCGACGTTGAGAGCTCATCGAGGCCTGACTTCTTTGGGCTGGGGTTTCTTGACTTAGATGCTGCCTCAAGCATGAAGATACTATGAACGACTCTTTGAGTTATGATTCCTCGTTGGAGGATGCTTCCGGGATCGAACATCACCCCGTCGATCTGTATCGAGGCTGTTGGCATCCCGGGGCTTGCCTCGGGCAGGGGAATCATTGCTGCTTCCTGCATATATGTGGGACTATTTTGACTTCTTCGTCAGACTTCACTATTTTTTTTAAAAAATAGCCGCCTTTCTGCTTTAGCACATGGCACTGCATCTCTTTAGGTGCAAGGGGTATTGGTGCGCACTCTTGCTTTGGCCTGTAGTTTCACCATAACCATGGAAATCGCTTTGGGGCCGATCCGACGAGGGGCCGGGGTACTGCTCTTGGTGCTCAGGAATCAAGGGAGTTTGCTTTCTAGATGGCGTCTTTGCTAAGAGGAGAACATCTGGAGATGGCGAGGAGATATTGTGGGTGGAGCGAAGGGATAGTCCTGCAGGCTTTTTCCCCCGACGAGGGTACTGCGGACTCTACTGATGGATTCTTGAACGTGTATTTATATTCTTTCGCATTTGGCCCTACTGATAAGATTGTGCTTGAATTTTGTCTGAGGTATCGGGTCACTCTGGCACAGATTCATCCATCGTTTTGGCGAATGGTGTTGATGATGAGGCTCTTCGCGGAGAAGGCTAGGCTTGAATTCACGCTTGATCAGCCTGCCAGGCTATATCAGCCCTTTCATCATCAGGGCCTTCTAACTTTGAGGTGCCACTCGTCCACACCCTTTGTTGTTAACGACGAGGAATGTGGGGATCGAGAGTGGGCCAGTTGGTTCATCCGGGTTTGAACGACTGATATTATCCCTGCGGAGTTCTTGCCATTTCCTGAAGGGTGGAATCACGCATGTAAGTGAGGCATTTGGCGCTTTTTCATATCTGGTCTATAGCGAAAATCAACTGAGTAATAATGTTGATTCTTCTATTGTAGCAACTTCATGGATGCCGAGTGAAGTTCATGATCCGCCCGGCTGGGTCCAGAAGCTGGTGACCCATTCATCATATGATGAACGCAGGTGGCGAGCTTTGCTTTGTACCGGATGGGGAATGCAATACCGAGGTATGTGTACACGTTGCCTTTGCTTTGCCTTCGTATACCCGAGATAACACTTTCCCTTTTCATTTGTGCTGGATTCGCCATTTGTAGATATCGGGAGGTTCCTTGGGACGAGGCAATTTTGCTCTAAAAAGGGAATGAGTCGTGGGACTCAGATCCGGGTGCTGCTCTAAAAAGGGACGAGAGGGATCGGAACTTGCGATGTGATAGACCTTTCAGTGGTGCTGGTCGGGTTCGTATTTCCAAAGAGGGGATGCTACCCGAGTCTGCTACTCCCAGAGTGCCCGATTCCCGGCCGGCGGTTCCTTTGAGCGAACACGTTGCTCCTAGGGCCGGTTCATCTAGGGCCTCAGAGGCAGGATAAACAGGAGTGTGTTCCAGCTTCGAGGAAGTCCGTCGTCTTCACTTCGTGGTGAGTTTTTAGTACAGCTTCCCTGTGTCCCGTATCCTCCTTCTATTAAACCTCCCTCGTACAGGCTTGCGATAGGCTTAAGCCTAAGCTGCTCCGTCGAGGGGCCAAGCTTCAAAAAACTCGGGATGAGGGCGAGTCCCTTAGGCTCCTTAACGAGGAGAAGGAAGTAGAACTGCAGCATTAGCGATATGAGGTGCAACGGAGCTCAAATTATGAGAGCTATTTGGCGGAGCATGTAATTTCCTGTGGTGTGTGCTTCGCTCCTTTCTATCCTTAAGGCTAATTCCTTTTTGCTGTATCAGTTGCGGAAAAAGTCGAAGGCTCTGGATTACCTCAAAGGCGATGTCAACCGCGTCAGAATTGCTTGCGGGGAGCTGAGGGCTCAAGCGCAGGCTCGAGCTTCGAAGAAGATGGGTGCCTCAGCCAAGGTCCCTGCCCTCGAGGTCCAACTCTGCTTGACTCATGACAAAGCCAAAGTTCAAGCAGATATGATTGGGAAACTTGAATCTGATATCTCGAAGATCAGAGCCGAGATAATTGATGCTCGGGCGCAGGCGGCACTAAACTAAGCTAAGGCCGATCGTGAGATGGCGATTTGTGCGAAGGATGATGCTGATGCCCAAGCTGAGCTGAAGCAAGACCTCGACCGGGAGCGGAGGATCGAGGAATATATTTGTTGTAAATCCCCGAGAGAGGTGCTCGAAGAGGTCGGTGCGAGGGGCTTCGTTCTTTCGGAGAAGTTGGCTCGAGCACGGGCAGACGAGCGCAATGCCCGGTCGCTTTTCATCGATATTGCGGAGGGAGATTTTGGCAAGCTGTAGTTCTTTAGTGCAGAGTGTAGATTTTGCCGTTTTGTTGCTTTGCTCCGGATATATGTAGTTCATGCTTGTAGATGGAGAATACGCCTTTTCTTGCGCATATGATATATAAGGAGAAGTTTTGAAGTTTTATTTCTTCTCTACCTCTTTTTTTGTTGCTTTCGACCAGGCGGGCTGGTCTTAGCGTTTGGCGAGGTCCTTCTTGGTCCGGAATTGTTCAGACGGTCCGGGGACTCTTAAGTGTGATCCTTGGCGTGATCAGGTGCTGGGGCCTCCGTGCTCGGCCTAGCTGTTTAGGCTTAGTTTTCGAGTCGGGCTCCTGCTTGAGCCTTTCTGCGTTTAGATTTTTTGTGCTCGTGTGGGCAGATGGTAGTCATTTTTATCTTGTGCCCTTGGGCATTCATTGTTCCAACTGCTTTGGGTCTAGTCTCCGGGTCACACTGTGACTCGAGCTTCAATTATCCCTTAGGTTTTTTCTTGTCTACATGGGCGAATGATGATGGCCCTTTGTGCTATGGGCAGAAGTGATTTTGCGGGCACGTGGCCTGGAGATTTTGATCGGCCGATGACGGTATCATCCGAGCCATGCCCTTAGGCGTATTACAATTTTAACTATTTAGTAGCCCGGTCTTCGAATCGCGTTGCGACTCGAGCTGTAATTGGCCCTTTGAGCTTCCCTGATTCTCTAGCTGGCGATAGTGGCTTTTATGCCACACCCTTAGGCGTTTTGCAATTTTCTGGTCTAGTCTCCAAGTCGCTTTGCGACTCGAGCTGCAATCGACCCTTAAATTTCATCGAGTTTCCGGGCGGCAATAATGGCGCTTATGTCGTTCCCTTAGGCATGTTGCACTTTTTGGGTCCAGTTTCCAAGTCGCGTCGCGATTCGGGCTGTAATCAACCCTTAAATTTTATTGTGTTTCGAGTGATGGTGGCACTTATGCCATTTGATCGTAGAGACCTTTTAATATGTGGCCCGTAGGCTTGCATAGTTAACTATTTTGGATCTGGTCTCCGAATCGGGTTACGATTCGAGTTCATTTTAATCCTCAAATGGTCAAGATTTTTTAGCTGGCGACAATGGCTCTTACGTTGTTTGGTCGTAGAGACCTTTCAATTTGTGGCCCGTAGGCTTGCTTAACTGGCGACAATGGCTCTTACGCTATTTTCTGCCTGTGGGCTTTGTGTAGGCTTTGTATCCGCTCATTAAGGTCTTTTTGTAGTATTTTTTCCTGACCCGTCCTCGGTTCCAGAGGAACCTCAATTTCAAGTCGTTGTCGACAGTGTTTCGAGCACCTCGTAAGGTTCATAGCTTGTAGGTCGAGTAGATCGATGCTCTTGTATTTTTAAGAGCCGACATTGTTGGAAGCTCGTTTTTGCCAGTGGAGGGAAGCCTGTTTTAATCGGTTCTTTCCGAAGTATATCAGAGTAATGGCCTGCGATTTTTTTAGCAACAGTCAGGCATCCCCGAGTCGCGTTATTTTGGTTGTATCAGCCGTTTTGACCATAGTCATATGCGTTTAGCCGTAGCCATTTTTGATCCCTAGCGATAGTTTAGGCGTCTACATCGAGGGTATGCCCTTTAGGGATTCTTACAAATGCGACGTATAGCCTAAATATCAGGATTTTCATGCCTGTTAAGGTCTTACAGTTTGTCATGCCTGTTGAGGTCTTACAGTTTGTCATGCCTGTTGAGGTCTTACAGTTTGTCATGCCTGTTAAGGTCTTACAGTTTGTCATGCCTGTTGAGGTCTTACAGTTTGTAGAATATATCTGGTTATGCCGAGGCTGCCCGTTAGGGTCTTACAGTTTCGGATTTTTCTAGTTGTATGGCGATTGATAGCAGCCTCCGAGTCATCAAGTTTTCTTAAGCTTGAAGACAACTTCTCGTGAGCTTGGAGTTTCCTTCCAGGGACTTGATGAGCCCGGAGTTCCGACCCTGGGGTCATACAAGCTGTCGAGTTGCTGATGCTAAGTTCCCGAGTACATATCGGGACACATTTGATGGAGAAATATTTGTTGCGAGCATATTTGAAAGCACCTTTCCCGAAATAAGAAATGACAAAAGGGGGTATTCGTCATTGCTTGGCATACGTATATGCTGTAAATTCATATCGTCTCGTTATTGCGATCTTGGCCGGCACGGGCTCTGCCCCTCCGGTCATCTGGTTCTGCATATATGGTTCCATTTCGAGATCCAGCCTACCATTTATTGGTCCTTCCGAGGGGAAGTTGCCCTTTAAGGGAAAACCAGCGTACGTTGCCTGACTATAGATGGAAGGCCAGCGATCTCGTCGAGTCCTCTTCTGGAGGGTATGCTGCTCTGCTAATAACCTTGATGGCGGGACCCCCCTTTGGGCTGGAAACCCGATCGAGGATAGAGAGCTTGGCGGGTCCCGTAGAGACCTCGGATTTCCGAATCGAGTTTAGAATTTCTAAATGCCTTGATCGGCCGCCTACATGTAGGTTAGTAAAAAGGAAAGGAATAATAAAGGAGCACAGTAATCCTCCCCTACTACGGGGTGTGTAGGCAATGTTTTCAAGGCTTAGTCCTTTCTTGCCGTTCTGAGGCGGGAGTTTCACTGCAGCCTTCTGCCGCGTTCAACTAGGCTTAGACGAATATGCGGTTCCGCTTACCCTTTGATCCCTTAGAGGGCAGAGAAGTCGACGCCGGAGGCCGGTCATATGGTGAAGGACTTCCTCCCATTGCCTGCAGCTTTTTGTCGAATGCTTTAATCCTACTTTTGCCGGGGAATTCCATCATTTTGGCAGAGTGGGGTTGAAATTGCCTCTGGGTAGCGTACCCATTGTCATTTGAATAAAATGTCCGCTCTTTGCGGGCTCAGCGCTTTAGTCCGAGCTCAAGTGGGTTGCACATATGGAGCGACCTTCCTGATTATCATGGCGTCTAGCGTCTGGAATCCACCAAAGATTCGAGGTGTGAGAGTGATTTGGTTCGTTGGTCTGGACTGCCTTATCGGCTTGGGCCTGGTGCCGTTAGCATAATTGGTCGAACCATCTGCACTCACGGACATGCTTCATTTTTAATAAGATAAATGAGAAAAAGGAGGGGTTACCAAACCATTAATACGAGGCTAAGGCAAAGTCTCGACGTCCCTTCCTTTGGATGTAAGGGTATTCTTTGGGTATATTCCCCAGATCCGTCTTTCCCTGGCATCGAATACGTTTTTTCTACATTTTACAGACCTTTGAAGGGTGCCGCCGCCCTTTTACCGTCGTGGCGATACGCTGTGGCTTGTCGGCTTTATTTTTCTTGGTCTCCTTCCTTCCTGACTGCTCGGCGATACTTGGTGGCGATCTCTAGCGAATAGCACGGTCATCTCTCTTTCGAGCTGGCGACCTCGTGCGCCCTACGGTCCCTGCGCCGAGCCATATTTCTTTTGCAAGGGTCTTGGTCGAGTGGGTCTGGGCTGCCCGGCGTCCCCGGCTTCGCTTATGGGGATCGCTATGTTTGGTGTAGTGATGCTGAAATCGCGCCCGACTGGGCGGGGTTTCCTTACCAGCTGTGCCTTGTTGAGTTTGGTTCCATTGGAGGTTCCTCGAGGATGCTGCCCATTGGGCCATCTCCCTATTGTTGCGAGGTAAGTTGTGCCTCAGGTCGTTCCTTTCATTCGCTGTGCATGGGTGATACCTCCATCTACTTCATATCAGCTTCTTCGTCGGGAGTCTTCTTGGATATACTGAGCCTGAGGAGTTTCCCGGACGGTTCCCCACGGCTCTGATTCGTGGCCGACACCGGGTGCGGTCATCCACCCAGTCCTCGGCTGGGTACCTGATCTGGCTTTACTTGAAATGTCCTGGAGTCATCGCGCATACTTCGTTTAGGCTTCAAGCGAAGGCATGTGCTGTCCTACCACTCGAAACTGGGAGTGGTCTCGTTCGTCCTATCGGGGAACAGGGTGCGGCTTTTCGCGGCATTTCATTTCTTCCATGTTCGGCCTTAGGTGTGTTGGGCCTTCTCGGCACTGCTTTGACGGTGTGGGTGCGTGCTTCCGTGGAAGACCATGCTGGCATGGCAAGTGAGTATGTGAGGCCAGGTGCTAGGTGGTGGTGTTGCGTCATGGTTTCTTTCGGGAGAGTTTCTTCGAGATTCCTCAGAGATACGGGCTCGAACTCATCATTTTGGGGGTCGCTGCTTTCCAATGAGCACGCGTGGGTGGTGGTGCGCCCGTAGGGATCCGAAGTCCTGTCGTTTCGTGTTTCTGCGGAGCGGGTTTTGGGGTTGTTCCCCCATGAGTCGGTTGTTGTAGGAGCTTCAACGAACCTGATTTGATCCCTTCGAAGGGGTTCCCGAGCATCCTCACTGTGTCGGGGTCAGTTACTAACTCATCATCACTTGACCTCTCGAGTATTGGCTCATCTTAAGGAGGTGTCTCCATTGCTATTGCCCTGGGAGTCTCCGGGCGACTTTGCAGCTGAGCGATAGCTGACTGTCGTGCCTGAAACATTTCAAAAATATCGTGGAGATTAACTTTCTGTTCTTCCCGGGCCGGGGTTTTTTGAGCTTTCTATTGGTCAGAGAGTTGTATGCTATTATCGGTGCGCGAGGCTTCGTTGACTTGTTGCGCGCCTCGCAAGCCCGTGTCTGCTTGAATCGACCAAGATGTGTTATCAGGGTCCTGTGGTGTTGTGTCAATTTGGAACAACCATATTGCTTCCGCCGTGGTTCTCGAGGTAGTCGTTCTCGATTTTGCTTTCCGAGCCAGACATTAACCTGAAATCAAAAGATCATGGACAAGAAAAGTGTGAAAGATAACGGGCGTTTGGGTGACGAAACCAGCAAGAAAATAATCACTATTATTTTTAGCCCCACGGTGGGCGCCAAACTGTTTACCGTAAAAATGGTAACAACAATTAAATTTGTACATAGGATTCTAAAAATACGTGATCTATTCTCTAGCTAGTTGTTAAGGCAGTTTGTATTAACAATACATGGTATAATAATAAAATACGAACTAAATCGAGGCAGTAGGCAAACTTAAGGGGCCTGTTAGCCGGATACAGAGTAGGTCGATGGAGGCCTCGGGGCCGAAACTCGGTCCGAGTTCGAACTATCAGGGATAGTCGGGAAGGGGATAATAAGAAGTAATATGATTGAATAAGGCTCTTTATGGCCAATGTATAGCTGGAAGGTGAAGAACAAGTAAGAAAACAATAAATGCGAAGTGGCCTCGGGCCAATGAGAACGAATGACTTAGAAGAAAAGGGGGGAGAGAGAGAGATATTATTGCACTTGTGGAGAAATGGAGCAACATCCATCCTTTACAAGATGGAGTGAGCCCCCTTTATATAGAGGGGGAGACTTGGCTACAAGTATATGGGGGTTAGCTACAAAGTACAGTGATGGGTTGGCTTGACGTGATGCTTCAGCGTAGGCATTGGGTAGGTCGCGTTTGTCAGGCATAGCCATGTGCCTAGAGGGCATCTTCCTCTATTTCCTCCGAATCGGGCTTCGACGAGCCCCGAGGTTGAGAGTTCGGTTGTGGCCTCCTGCTCTTGAAACCCCGGGATATGCTTCCGAAATGTCTTAACAGTGAGAAATCGAGTCTTCCGATTTCGCCGCGTACAAATAGCATGTTCCTTCTTATTTGAGTTATACCAGCATGTGTAGTTATCCTATTTAGCCTAGAATAGCATGTCTACGTGTCTTAAGTTCTTACCTGAACTCTGTGCACCATGCTTAGTGGATTTCCTTCTTTTTCCTTGACTTGTATTTAGCCTAAACTACAGGATTTCTTGTTGTAACTATTATTCCATTATTTTGAGCTGCCTATTTACTTTGCGACTATGAAACGGTATTCTGGGAGATCCCCCTGCGTATTTACTTTGGGACTACGGAACGGTATTCTGGGAGATCCCCGTGTACATTTACTTTGGGACTATGGAACGGTATTCCGGGAGATCCCCCGGCATATTTACTTTGGGACTACGAAATGATATTTTCGGGAGATCCCCATGCACATTTACTTTGGGACTACGGGACGGTATCCCGGGAGATTCCCCTACACATTTACTTTTGGGACTACGAGACGGTATTACGGGAGATCCCCAGTTGTTGGTCCTGTGTACTGTACTGCTATGCTTCTGTGATTATCTTCTTGTTAAATGTCAGTCTTTTTATTATACTACGATATTTTGTACTATCATATTTAATATTTATATATACCAGAAGGGCCCTGATCTGACCTCGTCACTACTCAACCGGGGTTAGGTTTAGTACTTACTGGGTACCGTTATGGTGTACTCGTGCTGCTCTTCTACACATGTTTTTGTGTGCAGATCCAGGTGCCTCCTACCAGCCTCATTTTTAGTTGCATAGCTGCTACTGCTCCGGAAACTTCAAAGTACATCTGCTCGCGTCTGCAGACCTCGGAGTCCCCCTCTATCTCTTTTGTGTTGTCCTTCCCTATTTCTTCTAGATACTGATGTATAGAACATATAGATAAATCTTAGAAGCTTGTGACTTATGGTGTTCTGTGTCTTGGGAGGATGTTGTGTATATTTGAGAATTGATTATTGTATATGCCGAACGACATCTCTATCATTTATTTAAATTATCTGTTGTTGTTAGTCGTTACGGTTTTTGCTTCATCGTTGGTTATTTATCGCAAATGATAGGCTTACTTAGTCGTAGAGACTAGGTGTCGTCGGGACATTTTACGGAGGAAGGATTAGGTCGTGACATCCTTAGACCCCAAATCACTTATAATATGCCTCGTACACTTATTATCATATCTAATTGGTATCCATCATATTAATAGTCTTCGTCTGCACATAAAATAATAAAATTAACGCACATCAACTTTCTTAATAGCGCTTAAGTACATTGAAATTTTTCGGAGTGTTACAGCTAGAGAGTGTAGTTTTGACATATCTAACAATAAAATTCTAAATTTTTTATTTAGGATAGTAGGTGAACCTTAAACATTTAGATATATTCTTGGTCTTTCAATCATAGTACTCTCCGTATAATATTCTGGAAATTTATAAGTTTTATATATCAATTCAGAATAGTGTAGCATATTATATTGGATATTTTGATCTGCAATTAATTTATTTGCCATTACTTTAACTGTATGTTTTTAATGAACTAAACATTTTCGGTGTTTAATAACAGCACACATTCTAGCACAGAATAAACGTTTTTCATATAAAATTTATAATAATATATAACAATGCAGATATTATTAGTTACGATCTCAATTACAAATAAGAAGAATCGTAGATTAACACAGTGAGAAGAATAAGAAGATTAAACCAGAAAATTTGAAGAATCGGAATAATAATCGTGAGAGCTTACTTCAATTTGTAGATTGACACCACGAGATTCTGCGGAAACAGAGCATGAGGTCATGTCGCGTAACTCTTATAAACAATGTAGGGGTATTTTTATCAATAAATTGTTCCTGTGCTAATTTACTGGCTAAATATAGTTGACTTTGGATTATACGGCTAAATTTGATTGACCAACAGTAAAAATGGCTAGTTAAATTTTTTTTCGCCTTGATGTTGATAGTGGCCCGATTTCAGTTCAGTAGTCCAAAAAAGAAGGCCTAATAGACTGTAGTAGTCTATAGGGAAAATGACATTGTATAGCTACTTTCAAAATAATAAAAAAAAAAAAAAATATATATATATATATATATATATATATATATATATATATATATATATATATATTTTGTAGTTATGTACAAAAATTATACAAATTTTATACACTTTTTTCGGCTATCAAATGTAAATAGTTTTGGATGCGGGTAAAAGTGAAAAAAGCCTAGCACCTATTATCATTGTAATCAGTTTTTACATTTTTTTTTTTGTAAAGAGGAAAACCCGCAGCCGCTACAACCTCTTCGGGTGAGCCTCTGCCCTTCGGGTGAGCACTTTGTGCGCACTGAGTAAACCTCCCCTTGTGTAATCGCCTGTAAACCACACAGAGGATGTAAACCACACTAGGCAAGCCCTGTGCGACAAGCTTTACCTATAAGGCATTGAGAGGGATTCGATCCCAGGACATCCATATGGATGATCATCCTCCAAACCAACTGGGCAACCCCGAAGGGTTGTAATCAGTTTTTACATTATTAGCCAGTTTACTTGTATTTCTGTCCACATTTGTAATTTGCATTAGGCGTATATATAAGGATCGAAGGATCCACATAGACATGTAGATTCATTAGATATGATCACTCTGGGACCAGATGGAATAAAAATTTCTCTCTCTCTCGGTTTTCCCTCTCAATTTTGCTTCTGCATTTCATTTTCATCAATCTCGGGTTTCCCTCTCAATTTTGCTTCTGCATTTCATTTTCATCAATCGGACTATGTCGTTTATATGTTTGAACACAATAACAATTAGTCTAATATTCAATAATTTTTTCGTTTATGTTGATTATTGCTCCCATTTATAACTATGAGAAAACCTACTACATTCATACTAAACCAAACTTCCCGGCCAGCTCCCACCAACTATAAATAAAAATATAACAACTCCGATCCATATAATAATTAAAGAATAAACATACAGTTATTATCCACTAAATATTTCAGTTATGCTTAATTTCAAAAGATTCCACGTCCCGTTATTAGAAATTGCCCTACTTAGTTTGAAAGTTACTAGTTGTAGTTATACATGTAGAAGAAAATGATAAAATATCCATGTAAGTAGTTTTCTTCCTTTATTCCATTCAAACACACTTACAATATGAAGAAACTTAAAATGCTTAATTCATTGAGGAAACTATTTAAAACTCTTTTATTTTTCTAGTCATAATCAATCCACAAGCATAGGGGGAATGCTGAAATGCATGATAATGTTCCCTATAATAGACCTTTAATTTGTGAAATACCTCCTCGGACCTCGCACATAGCGGGAACTTACTGCACCCGGTTAGCAATCAATCCTCAAGCACAATCTTGACACCTCCAATTTTCACAGCACCAGAACCATTCTTTGGAACAAAAGTCACCACCACATGATCATCATCCTCAGCATCTAAATCTTCCAGCAGCTCAGTTATAGCCAACTTCAACTTAGTCTTACGTTTCTCGTCACTCTTACCATGACTAAGATGTGGCACGTTCACAAAACTACCTGCAAACTCAGCATTATTCGGCGAAATTACAGTCTCATCTTCATCATTAATCAACACATCAAACTTGACAAAAACATCAGTTTCCAGCTCTATCCCTTCAACCACTAAAAACTCCTCTTTTGCATCTTTCTCCTCCTTGTTTCTCTTTTTATTATTTGGCCTTTTCACCATTACTCTTATCACATGGTCAAGTTTTGTTGGGAAATAATCTTTTGCTTCAGCAAGCCTCCTTACGCTACTCAAAGCACTTGAAACCCTAGCCCTTGGACGAGAATTTATCCACGGATTAACTACACCTTGATAAACGTATCCAAGTCTTGTTGTATCCAAACAGTCACGTACCCTAATACGTACCATTTGTGCTTTCTCATCGTAAAACAAAAACGAAGAATTTAAAAAATCAGGGTCAGTAAAATCTTGACGTCTTCCACCTAGGGTTTTCCAAACACTCCACAATCTATCAATATTAGAATGATGAGCATAGAAAATAGGGTCTCTACCAGCTGCATAAAAAACTCCCATATTTTCAAAATTAGGTTGGGTTCTATCACCGGTCCAAACATGGACCGTTCCATGTGGAATGTTCTCGAGGGACCCAGCACCACCCGGTTCGCCACCGGCACGGTAAGGGTCTCCGAGGAAAGCTGCCGGAGTACTTCCTAGAGAGACCATTTGCCTATACATGATTGTCAGATTCTGGGAAGTTTGTTGAGCGTTACTTATGTTAGGATCCGCTCCATTGAAGTCGAGATCAACAATGACCGGAGGCTGATGCTTCTGATCACGGAGAGGATCGAAGAGAGAAGAACTACGGTTCGCATACATGGCCGGAAGTCTCATGCCATCAGGATGATCCCAGTTCCAAAATGGGATAGCGAAAGTAGGGTCATTTATTAAACTTCCCAAGATTTTTTCGAAGAAGTAGAGATAACAACGATGGAAAGGGAAGAAAAGCCAAGAGGAATGAACTTGGAGTTCAGAACTTGGGAAACCTAGTTGTTCATAAGCTCCATCACAGTAAGCACAATGAACATTTGCTTGTTGCTTGAAGCTACGTGGATCGTTATCTGGAAGTTGTTTCATGAGCTGAATAGCTCTGTTGAATTTCTCTATATAGGCACTATCGGCGGAATGAGCTGCTGGCCGTGTACGGAGGGTGGTTGACGGTGGTGGAAGTTGGAAGTCGATGATGTTCGCCGTTGTCGGAGGACAACAGTTGACTGGTGCTGCACCTGTTACAAAAATATAAATTACTGTAATTAGACAATGAAGAAAAAAAAGGCTTTGAGGCGTGCAAGTAACTTTTTTAAAGTATATTGCCCGTATATTATTAGGAAAAATATGGACAAGCTAAGTTTTATCAGAAGACAATAAATTAGGCACGATATGTTGCAAATTAATTAACTTAACCACTTCTCATATAGAAGGACTGAATTCATAGATAATTTTTGGACTATTCAAAATTTTTATCCCTTACTTAACGAACATGCATATTCATTAATTTAATTTTAAAATTCAGATTAAATTCAAATTCTTAATAAAAATTAAAATAGCAAGTATTTAATCTATATATATATATATATATATATATATATATATTATAAATCAAAAGTGAATCGGTATCTCAATCTATATATATATATAATTGAGGGGCATTAGCCCGGTGACGTGGCACTCTTCTAAGCCTGGATTTCAAATTATCTTTTTCTCCATTTTTTCTTATTTCTCCCACCCATTCTTTTTTTTTAAATTTTTTTTTTTTAATAATGTAGGATTCCAAAAGTCATGTCTCTTGAAAATGAATTCCAAAAGCCATTACAACTGATAACCAACCCAATGACCACATTTTAAAAGACCCGTAGCAATTATATAGCAAATGGTACGTAACAGAAAAAGTTTTTCATATTTGACTTTAAAATTCATTGGTCATCTTTCAAACATTTTGTCCATCTCTATTGAGTGGATGCATCCTCTCCCCTTTTTAAAAAGTTTGTTCTCCTACCTTCGTTCAAACATGCATTTTTTTTTACTCCTTTACTTACTTATCCCATTTGAATGGATGTCGGCGTTTGAATTTCAACCTTATGTAGATTATTGTTTTGCATATTTCCAGTCCACATCTTGATTTCTACATATTTTGTTTCTCTCTATCTGATATCTAGAAAATATAAGTATTTTTGAGATTTTTTGTTAATATAGCAATTGTAGTTGTACCGATTTCACAAATATCCTGCATAAACTTGGTTGTTTTCAGGTTCAGAAGAAAAGATTTGAAGCCTGAAATTTGGCGCAAGGACAGAGAGATCCTTGATGTTGTAGTTTTGATCTAGAAAGGCTTTCTCTTATGCGCGGACGTTAGTCAAGTGTAAATTTTACATTTTCCAATTGGCCAGGTTTATATTGGCATCTTCACTTTTCTTAAAAATGATGATATTTTTATTTGTTAAGATTTTTTTTCTTTGCTGAGTTTCAAATAATCATTTGAATCATGCAACATATGTTATTATGAGGAAGGTAACATCATCTTGGAAAGAGGTAAGTTTTCGTTAAGATCTTTAGTGATGGAGATGCACTGGATGTATACAAAAGAATGTGCATATTTATTTGGAATAGTGTAGTGTTCAGAACTTGAGATTTAAATAGAGAGATATTCACAAATGATGTTTGAGTAGACTCCTAATAGTGCTAATTTAAACTATTCATGAGCGGCAATATTGATTTCCTCGGTTGAGATTATTTCATAATTGAAATTAGTCATTCGTTAATTGAAATTAGTGGCTGAAATTGGTGTCATGAGGCTCTCTCCTTTCTATATGTTAGCTCCCATTTGAAATTTATCTATTGAAGCTAATATTGTATTTAAATATAAAACAAGTTCAAGTAACTCACCTATTTTTAAAATAAGAAAATGAACTTTTTTTAATAGTATTTTCTCCTCTTTCCATTTTCAGAAATTATTTAATTTATTTAGAAATTATTTAATTTATAATTTCTAATTGAGCAAAAATTAAATATATCTAAACTAGAATAATAAAAGTCTTTGAGTATAATACTTTAAAAAACTATAAATAATTATTAAAAAGAGAGATGGTAGAAAATATACGTGTCTAAAAAAGTTGTTTGGGTGAAATCAAAAAAAATTGATAACAAAGATAATTTTATACCTAATCACTACTTGGAATGTAGACATATTAAGTGAAGTGTGATGAACATTGTGATTGTCTTTGTATGATTTATTTAATTTCTCAGTTTTGAGTTTTCTCCTCTCATTTTAATAGGATACTCAATTATACTAAATTCTGACAATTAAGCTATGAAGGACTAAAAGCACCGTTTCACGTTTCTCGAAAACAACAGCGTTTCAAACCAAATTTTAAAGTTTCAGTTCATCAACACTATTAGAGTTTAATTTAGTTGCAGCTCTACGAAAAATACCGTTTCACTTTTAGCAGATGAGGTCACGCCTTGAACAACAATATCTATAAATGTTGTTTACATATAGTTTAGTGTTATGGAGTTTAGAACATATTAGATTCTTATTATAAACTTGGATTTTGGTATTGCATAGAAGTTCAACTTCCTGGTACTTCTCTTCCTCCAAAACAAGCATTCGACAACAATATCTATAAATGTTGCTTATATATAATTTAGTGATATGAAGTTTAAACTATATTAGATTTTCATTGTAGCCTCAGAAATTGATATTGGATATATAGTCGTTCAACGCTCTTTTGGAGATTTCTGTTGCTTTTGAGAATCAAATATAAAAGGAAAAAAGTATATATAGTATATTGAGTTATACTGGTCCTTCTATGAAAATTAACAGAGTTATTCGGCGTACATGTCCCTTCTCTCTAAGGGAATTACAAAGACATCTGTATACAAAATTTTTATCGCTCATAATGATTTTTATATATTTACTATTCTTACAAGGATGTAATGCAAGTTAACATTAAATAAAAAGATTGATAATATTTGTCAAAAGTTTGATATATGATAAAAACACAAGAATTTATAGTAGTATTTGGTTGAAAGTAAGGCTCATGGTGCTATTTACCCATCGGAATTGATTAGTAAAATTAAACGAGGTGTGCGTCAGCTTCAGTCACACAGAAAGGTGATAAAATTATTATATCTTAGATTTATGGCCTAAATATATTTAATTTTTATTGTAATCAAATTATTAGTCAATTCTATTTTCCCGAAAGCATGAACAGGTTCGACGACACTGTTACTTTAGCCTTTCTATTGTTATGTTGTCGTGGCTATTATCTTTTTGTGTTCACTTTAGAGGTTTTGTTTTGATATGACTTATGGTTTAGCTTTTGAAAAATTAAATATCGAAAAGTACCTTAGTATTGGAGCTTTAAAACTTATATGCTTCGACTATCTTTCAAAGCAAAATTACAAATATTTTTAGTTTTCGCAAAGCTCAATTTAAATTATTTGTAATATTCGAGTACTAAAAAATATTTCGTCAATGAAATAATAATATTTTGCTTTCGCGCGGTCAAATTAACTAGTTAATATATATATGTAGTGCCTTCAACTTCATATTTGTGTTTCGACGTGAGATATACTCACTTCATACATACATATACATATACATATACAAATACATACATACATATACATATATACATATACATATACATATATATACATACATACATACATACATATATATATATATATATATATATATATATATATATATATATATATATATATACACACACACACAAAAAAAAAAACTATCTAACAGTACCTGGTGGCAAATCTGCAGGACCACATTTGGAAACGTCAGGTCCGGGCACAGGAGCCGCGAAGGCAAAGGGATGACCACCAACAAGAGTAGCAGCACCATAAATGCCTCCTAATCCAAGTAGCATGTTTCTTCTATCAATGATCTTATTGTTTGAAGAATCAGAAGATTTGGAAGTGTTGATGGTTTGGTCATCTTCTGTACCCTTGCATGAAACTTGGAAACGATAGTTACTGCACTTATCTATAGTGGAAACTTTTGATGTCTTTGTAAAGAAAGGAGAAGAATGCAAATTGGAAAGAGGTGTGGTGGTTAAAGAAGAAGCTGATGAAGAGATGGCATTGGTGGTGAGAAGGGGAAGAGAAGCCATTACTATAATTTTTGCTTTGTTTGAGGTGTAGTTCATGAACATCTAGGATTAGCATTTATATAGAATGTGGAGAAAAGACTTTTCTCTATAACCATGTGGTGAAAAAGAAAAAGAAAAAATACTAACCAAAAAGATGCTTTCATATCTTAACTTCCAGCTAGCTGCCTGGGATTTTCTTCGTATTTATTTGTTTATCTAATTCAAAATTTGAAGGTGTACTATATTAAAAGCACGAAGGTCCTTAGTGAAGTGTCGTTCCCCTTTTTACCCTTTTAAAATAGATTTTATATTAAACAAAATCGTAATTTAAAATTACCTAAAATTTAGCACTTGAAAATCTACTGAGATTTGATTATTAAATTTTTTCTTATTTTATTATATACCTAAATTTTTGGACTTTAACATCAATGAAAATTACCCTAAGTAAATCATTAAAAAGTCAATTATTAAGAACATTAGTACTATACGTTATTCAAAAGTAGTTTCCATATAGCAATTAGCAAATTACATCCTAATTAAAGGTACTCCAGTTGTTTTCGTGAGAATAACATAATTTTTTAACAACTATGAGTAACTTTTCGAACAACAGTTTTACTTGCACTTAATATTTGCAACAAATTATATTAATTTATTATAATTATAAGTCTTCCATCTCAAAATACCAAAAGACTCTTAAATTGACCCTATTTTTTCCCTCTGGGTGCAAATCAATTGCAAGAGGTAGAGACGAAAACGTAAAGCAGAGATTATATAAAAATCAAACTAATGTCTCATAATTATTTTTGGATTGTTAAAATTTTGAAGATTCTTAGGTTGTTAATGTTAAAAATGTTACTAGCTATTGCATGCAAAGTGATTTTCTTTTTAAAGAAAATATTAATAAAATACTTTTCAATAGTGTTGTCATAAAGTTTTGTAATTTATCCACGTATTCATAAATTTATCTAGCGGATAACTATTGTATATAATTGTAAATATATAATAAACTAGGGATATGTGCCTGACTGATATTACTCATGACTATTGGACTAAAGGAAGAGTGTTTATCAACATGTATATTCTCTTATTCATGATAATGGTTTGTCTATAAAGGATGATATGCGAACTTGAATCAATCCCTAACGAAAGTTCAAATAACAAGGTATAGATGACTTTCGTAGAGCATAAATCTTCCTTCATTGAGTTAGATAAATAGGATCAAGCTTTCATCCTTTTCGGAGTTTAATTTTTTTTAAATAAAAATCTATATATCTATATAATTGAGGGCCTAAGAGAGGTGATGTGACACTCTCTAAAGCTAGAATTTTTTTTATCTTTACCTCAATTTTTTTGTTTTTCCTCCCTTTTCTTGATTTATATTCTACTTAAAATAATCCAAAAGTCACCTCACTAATTCTCCATCTAATTGCACCCGTTCACTATTATAATAATCATCCTAAAAGTCACTATCAAAGACACGGTTAATCTAACCGTTCCTAATAGGACTCATGCTTCTTCTTTGGCGTTTCATCTTCAAAATTCATAATCAGATTTTTTCTTCTAATGTTTACTTGAACTGCATATTATTATAAATATTTTAATTATGTAGTTTTATTGATTCATCACTTTTGTTTCATTCCCTTAGACTTGAGTCAACTTCTTATCCTTCAGTCATCTTCTTCATTAAGCCTCTTCCTTATACCTCCTTCAAATTTCCTTTTCATCATGTCTTTTACGTAGTATATAGACCTTTACTTCTCAATATGGGCCCATCATTCCTCCTCAATAATATGCATCTCAAATTGTAGTGTATGATAATGAATTGATGTTCATGACTCCACTTTGGATGACAAGGGTCTCTGCACAAGATCGACATTCTACGAATAAATGAAGGAATAAATAACTCATGACATATTTTAGTGTTCGATGGAGATTTTTTTTTCATTTATCTTTCACTTATCTTCCGCTAATTCTTATCTTTATCTATTAGGTACTTATTATGGTTTTCCTTTTATATTTCCATGGTCATACTTGTGTTTCGGGTTCAAATGTCAAGACATGATCTTATTGGTTCACTGGTTTGGTTTTCATTGGATACTAAGGTTCCAGTATATTTGTATGCTTGTGTTTCGCTGAGTTTATATGCTCACTTCATGATCAGGATATTGAGTGGCTACTGAAGTTGTTAAAGTATTGACTTTGGTTATGATAAGCAATTTCTCATTTCTTCTCTTGAAAAAAATCACAGAATGCAAGATCTTTTGAATCTTCATATTTCTATACTTGTAAGGGCATTTGAAATATTTAACTTTCTATTTTTCAGTTAAACACGTTTACGCTTTAGGACACCTTTTTATGACCAAAATGCATAATTCTTTTTTCTCTTTTTTCCTTCTTCATTTCTCAGCCTTAGTTTTTCAGTTTTAGTTATTCTGTAAAATCAAATCGCTAATGCGTTTAGTCTATTTGTTAGCAATCTATCTATATTATTTGGAAGTTAGAAAAGAATAAAGAAAATGATATTTAACATTTTTTCTAAGAAATAGAAATAGGTACGGAAGTAAGAAACAACAACAACTAAAGGGGGGGGGGGGGGGGGTTAAAAAGTGTTAAATAGGAGGAAAAGGAAAAGAATAGGTTAAAGACAAAATTTACGGGAGGATTCCTATATTTGATTCAACAAATTTGGACGACGCATTCAATTTTGCTCTTTACCCTTTTCATTTTTCTACGTTTGTAGTTTTTATCATTGTAACTTCTTGGATTTTAAACAAAAAAAATTCTGCAAATTATTAAATTATACTCAATAAAAGAAAAAAAATTAAGTAATTACTTTAAATATCACACAAGTTTCGTTTTTTCTTAACGGGGGTATGGGAAGGGGATTACAAAGTAGGGAATTGAGCCCTCTCCAACAAGGCGAAAGTTCATATAGTTAATCAACTAAACTATTGTAAGATTCTGCACAAGCTTCCCTATAATTTATTACACTAGAACTTTATCTTTCTATTTTAATTTATTCTTGACTCTTGAGTATTCCAACAATTAGCTAGCAAGTTTGAATGGACAAATCATAAGTTAAGCTACTCCTTCTATCCTAAAATACTTGTCATGTTTCGTTTTTCGAGAGTAAAATTGACTAACCGTACATTAATTAGATTAATTTAATATTTTAAAATTAAATTTTAGATATTTGTAAACTATATAAAAAATTACAGATCTTCTCATATTAGTATGGTGAAAATATAAATATTAAAATATTGATCAAAATTCATGTAATTTAACTCTCAAAAAGTGAAATGTGATAAGTTTTTTTGAGGAGGGATATTAGTATTTTTTTTTACAAATAATGTGAGTTAGCTTTTGGTTTGTAAATTGTGGTCACATTAAATGTGACTTGGCATATACCAAGTTACGTACTTATCTTTTTCTCTCCTCTTTTTCTGTTGAGAAGGAGGGATATTAGTATTGTTTTTCTGTCTCACGATTGTCCCTATTGGTGTTTATATATTAGACATTTCCAACATTCATTTATGTGCTATTTGATGGTCTCAAATTTACCCCCTCCCTTGTAATGTTTATATATTTGGCCTTTATATATTAGCCATTCATTTATGGTTTCAAATTTTTCCTTCCCTAATAATGATACTTTTAACATTCATTTACGTGATTTTTTTCTAATTTCTTACTATAAAACCTATTTAACAAATCATTTAACAAAGGAAACGTGCAAGCTTATCCTTCAAATTAGAATTTCATGTTTATCCTTTTGTTTTGGCAAATTTTCTTTATTTTCTCGATCAAACACAAGTACTTTACTCCATGAAAAGGCCAAAAAACAAGCTACCACTATTAATTGTACAATTTCGGTATTTGTAAATCTTCTACAAAAAACTCTCTGCAACTTATATTTTTATACGTAAAGTGTTTACTATTTACTTAGGTAACTGATATTCAGAAATTCCATTAGAGTTATTTAGGGGGACGCTTTAAATGGTGTCTGTGATCGCACAATTAATTATAGTATTCTCAAGAATTTAGGTAATTTTGTCATAAGTTATATCATACTATGTGCATGTAACAATTAACTAAATATATGAAAAATCTTTTAGTTTTACCCAGTCTTTATATTACTTTTCTTTTGTTTTTTACAAATTGGAAAAAAATAAAAGTATGAGTTTAAGCAAGTAGACATGGTTAGAATGAAAACCCTATAAAAGATTTATACATTTTATTACTCATCGTACGTTCATGCATTAAAAATACAAGTAATTAAATATATATCTTCCAATGATATTAATTAGAGAGACACAATTGTAGTATGCACAATGTTTATTACATGATTGATAATAATATTTATGAATATCATCTAAAAAGTGAACACTTACACGATTAATTTTTCTTTGAGAAGACTGTCCTTAAGAGCTGTCATTTTAAAACTACAAATATATAGGTAGGCAATGCTCTATTTATTTGGATTTTCTTGCTTTAATTTCGCTTTGAGACAATTGTAGTATGCACAGTTTTTTGCTTTATTGGTAGACTGTCCTTACATGATATATTTGTTGTTTTTATTTTTGGTACTGTAAAGTTTTTATTTTTTTATATTAATTGAATTACAAAAAAGGACACCTAACCGTGCAAAGCACGGGTTTAATTAACTAGTTATTTAATAATTGTGATACTTTTTGTGAATAATATTGTAGTAATTTTTATAAATTTGTATTCATGGTACGAGATACACGCGCAACACGCGTACTCTAAAGCTAGTTTATTTATAAGAATGTAATTATTGTATGAATATTAGTCACTGCACAGTATATATAATAATAAAAAAACCTTTAAATAAGTATATATTGCTAAATTCACGAAATCAATAGTTTCGTACGTGGTCCTTAATTTGGTACTTAATAAAGTCGCTTTGTTGGTGGGTGCTAAATTTTTTATAGATGCACTACACATTGACTGTATGATTCTTTATAAGGTAATAAACCTTCTTAAAATGATATGAAATTTGTAATCATGAAAATAAAACTTGTGCACGATAAGTCTTGGGAACTACCAAACACATTTAAAACTTGTGACACTGTGTCACGATCCGGATTTTTCCACCATCGTAAGTTGTGATGGCGCCTACTAATGAGAGCTAGGCAAGCCAACCCTTAACTACTTTTTTCATTAACAAATTACTTCTTTTAACAATTATCAGTGATAGCATGAAAACAACGGAATTAAATAAATAAGCGAAAGACCTAAATTAAATAAGCTGAACAATAATGCGAAAGTCAACATATGCCTCTACCCAAGAACTGGTGTCACATCACTCAAGAACTACTAAGAGTACTAAATACAACCGTTTGAAAGAAATATAACATTGTTTGTCTCGAATATATGAGATAACAGAATGAAATATAAGATAGAGGAGACGCCGGGCCTGCGAACGCCTGCAAGGCTACCTCGGTGTCTCGGTGGACTGAAGGCTGGCTCCCGCGCTACTGCTGCTGTCCAATACCTGGATTTGTGCAAAAGAGCACAGAGTGTAGTATCAGCACAACCGACCCCATGTGCTGGCAAGTGCCTAGCCTAACCTCGGCGAAGTAGTGATGAGGCTAGGACCAGACTACCAAAAAACCTGTGCAGTTCAAATATCTATATGTACAGCGGAAAAGAAATACAGGAAATAATCAGTCATTGTGGGAAGGAGAAACATGTTGTGGGGAGGTAACAGTTCCAAATAGAAAACCTCAATAAAAGAAAGAAACAACAAAGCCAGAATATCAACAAGAATCAGAATTCAACGATTTGCACAGCATCACCCTTCGTGCTTTTACTCTCGTCCTCACCCAAACAATATTTATAATAAAAATGTGCACGGCATCACCCTTCGTGCTTTTACTCTCGTTCTCACCAAATCAATCGTATCATAATAATGTGCATGGCATCACCCTTCGTGCTTTTTACTCTCTTTCCTCACCACATAGTCAATGAATATCGGTATGGAATGGTACATCGTACGGCACGACATCACTTTTCGTGCTTTACACTCTTTCCTCACAATAACAAACAATGCACGGCATCACCCTTCGTGCTTTAACACTCTTCCTCACCCAAACAACAATCACAAATAAATGGGCAAGGGAGTAGACAAATAATGGTAGAAATCCCGTCAAGGGACTACAATTTAACAACTAAATCACGGCAAGGGAACAATATCAATAAATCTCAACATCCCGGCAAGGGAGATAATCAACAAAGCAACAAACATCCCGGCAAGGGAACAATTCAACAACTCTTTCTCTTTCTTTCACTTCTTACTTTATAACTCTCTTTACCACTTGAGTCAATGCTCCAAAGGGTTCAATTATCTCATATACTTTCACAATTCGTATTATAACTCGAGCCAATGCTCCTCGAAGTACAAAGATAACAATTTCTTTCACATGCTTTTTACAACATATAGAAATCATCATTAAGGCATGAAAGATACAACAAAAATCAGAATATCCGCAATATAAAGACTCACGGTCATACTAGACACCAACGTATAGATACTCGTCACCATGCCTATACGTCGTACTCGACAATTAGCACGTAGCAAATATGACTCAACTCCTAATCCCTCAAGGTAAGGTTAGACCAAACACTTACCTCAGACTTTCACGGCCAAATCAATCCTCAATTACCGCTTTTTCTCTCGAATTTGGCTCCAAATCGATTGTATCTATACAATAATGACTTTAATATATCAATAAATGCTAAACAATGTGAACCCAATGCCTAACTATAGCTTTCCAAGCATTCTTCCCAAAATCCCGAAAATCGACCCCGGGCCTGCTTGGTCGAAACACGAGGTTCGGACCAAAATCAAATCACTCATTCACCCCCGAGCCCGAATATATAATTTATTTTCAAATTCGACCCCAAAACAAGGTCTAAATCAAGAAAAATCAAAAAGCTCTAACTCTACCCAATTCCCTAATTTCTACCTTTAATTATATGTTTTAGGCTTAGAAATTCAATAGATGTTGATGAAAATGGAAGGAAATAAGTTAAAGATTACTAACCCAAGAGTTTATGGTGAAAGGATGCTTCAAAAGTCGCACTAGAACTTTGGAGAAGAAGGAGTTTGTGAAATTTTGTGAAAATCCCGTAATGGTTCTGTTTTGGGGTTTTAAAATAACTGGGCAAAATTGCCCTTCGAGTTCGCGATGGGCATCTCGCGTTCGCGATGGTCCATATCTGAAGACCTTCGCGTTCGCGACATAGGGGCTCGCGTTCGCGGAGAGTAATCTCCTCGAGCCTCGCGTTCGCATGCCATGAATCGCGTTCGCGTTGAACAAATTTGGTGGACCTTCCCCATGTACCCTACGCGTTCGCGAGAGAAGGGACACGTTCGCGAAGGGTCTACCCCCCTCAGCTTCGCATTTGCATCACCAACTTCGCGTTCGGGAAGAAGAAAATGAACTTCTGAGAATTTTGCCTTACGCGTTCGCCAGTGAGTCCACGCGAACGCGAAGAACAAATTCCCTGTGCACAATAACAGAAAATCTGCAACACTTCTAAGGTCAAAAACCATTTTGAAACACCTCCGAGACACTCCCGAGCCCTCGGGGCTCCTAACCAAACACACGTACTAACTCAACAACATCATACGAACTTATCCATGCGATCAAATCACCAAACTAACCTAAAAACAATGAATCAAACCTCAAAATCAAGAGTTTTTCCAGAAACTTCATCAAGTTCAAATTTAAGATTTCAAGTCCGAATCACGTCAAACGACGTCCGATTTTAACCAAACTTTACAGAAACATCTTAAATCATATATAAAACCTGTACCAGGCGCCGGAACCAAAATACGGGCCTGATACCAACTCGTTCTAATCATATTTCATTTCAATTTTCCTTAACAATTTCAGAAAAACAATTTCCTTTAAAAATTCATTTCTCGGGATCGGGACCTCGAAATTCGATTCCAGGCATACGCCCGGGTTCCATATTTTCTTACGGACCCTCCGGGATCGTCAAATCACGGGTCCGGGTCCGTTTACCTAAAATGTTGACCGAAGTCAAATTTATTCATTTTAAACTCAAAACGTAGCATTATTTTTACAGAATTTCATATTTAAGCTTTCCGGCTACGTCTCCGGACTGCACATGCAAATCGAGACGATTCTAAATGAGATTTTCAAGGCCTTGGAAGCACAGAATAGATAAGAAAACTAGTGATGACCCTTTGGGTCGTCACACACTAGCTAGCTCATTTTATAAACTTTAGTACCCCATCCAGTCCAGCAAACATCTTAACGACGAAATTCTTAATGAAAACGAAGAGAAAGACTTAAAAGGACAAAAAAAGATCGAGAGGAACCAAAAAAAAAAAAAAAAGAGGAGAAGAAAATAAGGTTTGCAAGCATGCCAAATGTATTTTGCACATGTATTTTCTGTTTGAGAGCACTCGAATGAGTAATTGCAATTTCAACCAACCCGCAATATGATTGGTATATATTATTGGGAATACGTGGCTTCCAGTACGGTAAAAAGTAGATGGAGAAGTAAAACGGAAGAGGGTAGCTGAGCATAAGGTAGCTCCGCGTAGCTCTAAAACTAATGAGACTATACCTTAATGACAAATTAAAATAGTTGGCTGTAAATGTAATTGAATACAAATTAAATACCTCAAGCCGTCATTACTATATCATTATCACTATTTCACTAGTAATTCACTATTTCTCTCTTCTTTTCCAACCTCAACCCGTCATTACTATATCATTATCTTTACCCATGCAAAGTGGTATTTTTTATTTTTAAACCCCTCCCAAATTAGGAGGATCTATAGTGTTTTCCACACTTCCCCTCCATGGTGACTCGAACCCAAGACCTAACGGTCATAGGTGGAGGTGCTTTTACCAACTAAGCAAGCCTCACTTGTCTGCAAAGTGGTATTCTTGTGTACGTTAAACTGTTTTTTTGTTCCATTAGGGAAGAAATGATTGAAAAAATTAGTTTATTTGAATCCCCTAAACAAAGTAAAGGTATTGAATGTACTTTGGTTGCTTAGTGTACAGATGGAAAAAATAAATACTCTGAACGGGGTGTATTTTCTTCTTTCTCTCAAATTGTCAATTTTCAAAGTTGTGTAAATAAATCTTTGCGAAGACTTACGACCAGTTCTTATAATGTATTTTAGTCTATATTTATATAAAATTAATGGGGAGATGCACGTTCTCTTATGTTTTGTGTTGCTCCCAAATACACGCACAAGTATACGTGGTCGATAAGTAATATATGATTGTAAATCCAGATATCGTACTCACAGGGATTTGTGATTAACTATCAACGAAGTTAAACCCAAGTAATTAATCTATTCAAGCAAATTCTAAAGTATGAATGTTTAACTAAAGATAATCTAGATTAGTAAAATAAGAAACAAAGGAAACAAATTGGCGAACTTAGACACGAATTCAATGGGAGAAAATATTGTAGAGCTATGGGTTAACTAACAATCCCGTTAAGTTTTCTACCTAAATTATCTAATTAATTTATCTGGTTTATTGACTGAAGGGGTTAATATTGCTTGTAGCCTTCTCCCGAAGTACAAATCGCATATTCAAGCTAACCTAATACCTATATTCCTATGAAATTAGGATTAACAAGAACACATTTATAATTCCTATATAATAATCAAGCAAGGTGATTATGTATATCCCTATCCTTATCGCAAATTCGTTCCCGAGTTCAATTGATTATGTATATCCCTATCCCTATCAAGCAAGGTGATTATGTATATCCCTATCAAGCAAGGTGATTATGTATATCCCTCTCTCCCGAGTTCAATCCTAGATTCGTAAATAGTTTTCAATTGGTGATCAAGCAATAAAATAATTAAGTGCAAGATTGAATAAATAAACCAATATGATAAATTAACAAGAACAATCTAAGGTTCAAACTACAACGTTCATGCAGCACCCCACAACTCTAGAACAAATAAACAATGAAACTAAGAGAAGAAAAGAGAAGAAAAACTAGTTAGAAGCCTCCTCTAAGCGTAGTGTGTTCTCCCTGAAAAAAGTCACGTTCTTCTCACCAAAGTCATGTTCTTCGAAAGTCACGTTTGAAGACTCTTTATATCGGAAAGGGTTAGCATGGGGTAAAATAATACAAGCCCACTTCGAAACAGCCTTTTTAGGTTAGCTCGTTCATTCTCTCGTGCGCACGCGAGAGTGAACGAGCAAAGTTCTTCTCTTTTTATTTTTCTTTTAGGTCTCTCGTGCACTTCCATGCCTTTTTGCTATACTTTGCTATTTTTTTCCAAGCTTTTCCTCAGTAGCTCGTTCACTTTCTCGTGTGCACACGAGAGTGAAAGAGCAAAGTCCTTTTTTTTGGTCACGAATCAACTTCTTTTGCTCACATTTCGTCCAACTTGCTCCTACACATAAGAATGCATGTAATGAGCATAATTTACTACAAAACCTCATGTAACCTACCGTAGCCACACAAGTTATGAGATGAAAGTACACCGAAAATTATGCATTTTTTGCCTTTTATCAATACCCCACATTTAAACTCTTGCTCGTCCTCGAGCAACTTTATACACTTTACAACAACACGACTTTTTTAAACAACTCTCATAATTCATCATACCAAGAATATTTAAAATAGACTAAGCACAATAGTGTAACATCCTAACCTCAATACTTGACTCACAAACGCCACACATTTTTCACAACTCGCTCACTTACTCTAACATAGAGATCAACAACATTACCTTTCCTTCATAAATCAAGTACCCTCATACAACAAAAGAGAGTAGTTCCACACACATAAAATTCAAGAATAATCAGAAACTCAATATAGAAAGAATTCGCTCATTCGCAGAAATAACATTCATATGCCACACAAGGTGATCCATAAGCTTGCCCGTAGTGTACTACTCTACTAATCAAGCTCATTCAATCTAGGATCAAGTAGGACTTTAATTGGTTGTAATTTAGGCTATCGGACGGGTATGATACATTTGGATATAAGAGTGACTATACCTTCCTAAGCACTTTAATACAAACACTTTAACAATTAGAACCCCACACTTATGTCAAATCATAACTCCACCTTCACATCAATATATATTAACTCCATAATGCTTTAAGCATAATTACATAAAGAGTACCACTATCAATGAATATTTTTCACAACAATACAACTATATTTTTTTTCTTCAATTCAAGTGGCTCTTACTTTTTTTAAATAGTGCACCTTTCTCCTTATTTCATTAGTTCTACCCAAAAGCCAAACCAGCCAACCCACACTTTAATTTTTACAAAGTTTATTACAATTCAAGTGCTCATGAGAGGTGAAAAGGTTCAAATAGATAGTTAAATCAAACAAATGGGTAAGGCTTGTAATGTGGTTGCCAAAAAATATGATTATAGGCTCAAATGGTTGACTACGATACATAATAATTAGGCGGGTAAAATATGCACATCTGGTTCAATAAAGAAACGTCTATATCATTTTCAAGACTGAACAAAAAAACTATTTCGCTTTGCAAATACACGAGGCAAGTTCTAGATATCAAATGCAATGCCCAGAATGACACAAACAAACCTCACATACACATGACACATAACTCACTCAGGATTGGACTCATCAAGACACTCTAGTCAAAGCATTTAAGCAAAGTTAAGATCATACAATTTAAGGTACTTATACAACAACGACAACAACAACACCCTAGTATAATCCCACAAGTGGGGTCTGGAGAGGGTAATATGTACGCAGACCTTACCCCTACCCTGAGGGGCAGAGAGACTGTTTCCAGGAGACCCTCAGCTCAAGAGAGCAACAAGAGACAATATATTAGTACTATCAATAGACTCATAGTCAATAACATAAAATACATAACATAAAATAACAAAATAACAACAATATAAGAAATGTAGGAAATACGAAAAGGATGTAAGGTATACTAATATCCAACAGATACAGCCCTGCATCAGTAGCTGGTCCATAGTATCCTAAGTCTAACTCCTAAATGGCTAGTCTCCCTCCAGTGCGCTGTAGTAATATTCACAAACTTCCCCTAACCTACAACCTTAATGCTCAACCTCCACAATTCCCTGTCAAGGGCTGTGTCCTTAGAAATTCTAAGTTGTGCCATGTCCTGCCTGATCACCTCCCCCCAATACTTCTTAGGTCTCCATCTACCTCTCCTCATGACCACCACAACCAGTCGCTCACACCTCCTCACTAGTGCATCAGTGCTCCTCCTCTGAATGTGCCCGAACCATCTGAGTCTTGCTTCCCGCATCTTGTCCTCCATGGGGGCCACACCCACCTTCTCTCGAATATCTTCATTCCTAATTTAACATACTTATACAAGAGTCAAAAACTGAGCCTAAGCGTCACAACCAAAGTACTCACTATTCTCAAAGCATAACAAAGTCAAGAGATATTGCTTTAGTTCCAATCACACTAGCTCCTACGAACTCCTTAAAAGAAAATACAACTAACTATACCCGATTAAAACAAAACCCTTGAAAAAGAACCGCGGCACAAAAAAAACCAAGGGGGGATTATTATACTACCTAACAAAAGAAAATCTTGTTTTCCTTTTTCTTTCGACTTCAATCCCTCAAAACAATGTCTAGGAGATCCATCGTTGGGAAAAATCCAAGTTTTTTTTTCTACTTTTTTTTTCATTTTTATGAGTACTACAACTAAGCTAAGATAGCATAGAAAATCACCCAGACAATTTACTCACCTCACACCTAAAATTGTGCAATGTCCTCAATGCACACTATAAATAACAAGAGGATAAAAGAGACTCCCTAGTAGGACAAAGGCAGAAGCATTAGCAGCTTACGGGATACTAAGACTTCACCTAGGTATGATCCCTTGTGCGGGTAACTCACGCTTAGTTCTCACCATCAAGCTTGCTTTTGCACTCACCTATTAGCTTTGACTCCATGATCCTACTCCTACAAAATCAAAACAAACACTAAAAAATAATATAATAAAAATAAAAATAAAAGAAAGAAGTAAAGTTGGGTTGCCTCCCAACAAGCGCCAGATTTAACGTCGCTGCACGACGCTATCATTTTCACCACTTTTCCTTCCACCTTGAGGATATAAATTGCGCCCCTAATTAAGCATCAATTTTTCTATCACGTTCTTGGGGCGGTGGTGTAAAAATAAAGCAACCAAGCAATATGTATCGCATCTTGTACTTCTTGACCCTTAAGTGAGGAATGCCGTTTTGTCTTTTTGGTGTTGCAAATTTCAGAATATATGTACTTTGTTCCTCATCCATTGACTCCTCCATATGCTCAAATGGATCAATTCTCGTGTCACCAACCAAGCACAATGTTGAAAAATGGTTAGAATGAGATCGAATGCGCTCTAACTCTAAAATCGCTTCACTTTTGACATCCTCACTTTTGCGCACTTTGTCAACCTTGGCATTATTAATAATTTGGTCGAATAGTTGAAATTTCTCTTTTCGCTCCAAAATCTGGCCAACATCCACAAAAATAGGTTTTAGGGCATCAGATGACTCAACCTTTTTATTTAATTTAGCCTGCACGTCATGGATATCTGAGCCAAATTGGTCTATCTCTCACCTGAGCTCAGTTCTTCCTTCTGTCAGTTGTTCTGTCATATTTGAATGTGATGACCCAAAAGGTCATCTTCTATTTTAGAACTCAATTCTATGATCCGGGGCCTTAAAAACCTCATTTCATCCCTCCTCAATTTGCATGCGCAGTCCGAGCGTGTTTCCGGAAAGCTTTTGTGTGGAGAATTGATGAAATAATAATTTTTGGCCTAAAAAGTTAATTTTAGTTGGCTTCGGTCAAATTTTTGAGTAAACGGACTCGGACCCGTACTTTGACAATCCCGGAAGGTCCGTAGTAAAATATGGGACCTGGACATATGCCCGGAATCAAATTCTAAGGTTCCTAGCTCAAGAAATGAATTTTTGATTAAAATTGAAAGACTGAAATTATAATGGTTTAAGGAAATTTACTAATGTTTGATCTTATTGGTATCGGGTCCGTATTTTGGTGTCGGAGCTCGGTACACATCCGTTATGATATTTATATCCTACCTGTGAAATTTGGTGAGAAACGAAACTGATTTGACGTAATTCGGATGTCTAGTTGTGAAAATAGGAATTTTAAAGTGTTCTTGAGAATTTCATATATTATTGGTACTAAATTCATAGTTTTAGGTGTTATTTTGGCAATTTGATCATACGAGAAAGTCTGTATGATGTTTTTAGACTTGTGTGTATGTTTGGGTTGGAGCCCCGATGGCTCGGATGAGTTTCGGATAGGCTACGAAGTGAAATGAACTTAGAATACATAGTTGGTATGCTTCAGGTCTGCAGATCTCGCATTTGCAAAGAATGTTTGCATTTGAGTGGTTGGTTTCGCATTTGCAGAGAATAGGTTTGCATTTGCGGAAGTCCATGTTCACATTTGCGACTAGATGTTCGCATTTGCGAAGGTTGCAGGAATGTGAGGGGTTCGCAATTCCGATACTTTTCTTGCATTTGCGAGCTTCGCACATGTCACAAATGTGATATCTTCAGCTGATAAGTCTTGACTTAGACGGGATTTTTCTCATTTTTCAAAACTTCTAAACACAAGAAACCCTGTAGGCGATTCTTCAAAAGACCATTTCTTCCCCAAATCATAGGTAAGTGATTTCTAACTCATTTCTGTCAATATTTCACTTTATTTTACAAGAATTCAACCAAAAATCTAGGGTTTTCATTGTGAAAATTGGGGGGGGGGGGGTGGGTGGGTAGAATTAGGGATTCTTATATAATTGGAATTTAGACCTCGATTTGAGGACGAATTTCGAAACTAATTACATTTTCGGGCTCGGGGGTGAATGGGTAAATGATTTTTGGTCCTAACCCCGCGTTTGACCAAGGGGGCCCGGGGTCGGTTTTTGACTTTTTGGGGGAAAAGTTGGGAAACTTATAATTATGTATTGGAATTGATTTCTTTAGTAATAATTGATGTTATTTAGTTAATTATGACTAGATACGAGTGGTTCGGAGGTGGAAACTAGAGGAAAATCGGTAATTGAGCAGCGAGTGGCCTGTGGATCGAGGTAAGTGACGTGTCTAACTTTGACTCGAGGGATTTGGAACCCTTGACTTAATTGCTATGTAAAAATCTATGTGAGTGGCATATATGTGAGGTGACGAGTACCTATGTACTTCCAATTTATCTATTTTACATGTTTCTTCCCGTTCTTATTATATTGTCTTCCTTGCATTAAGTGTTACATGCTTTACTGTTAATTTCATGTTTAATTGCTACCTGTCAAACATTGTTGTCCATTGCTGAAGGTATTAGCTACACCGTAGTTTCATCATTTCATATTGTTGTCTTTAGCTGGTTTATCGGTGTTTTATGGTATAATTTGGATTGGTTTTGCTGAGTAGTATTAATCGTGTAAAGTTTCATAATGTACAAGTTTTCCGTTTGCTTTGGTTTGAGGTTTAAATATTGTGAATAGTTGAGTTAAATTGTGAAATTTCTATACTTATTGAATAATTGATACTAATATGGTGGGATCGGTTTGCGCCCTGCAACAGGAGGAATAAAGGTGATATATTGAGGAGGAATAAAGGTGAAATGCTAATTTACGGTGGGATCGGGTTGCTCGCCACAACAGGAGGAATAAGGGTGGATTGATACGGAATTATAAAGGTGAATATTTATATTGATATTTAGTATATGGTAGGATCGGGATGCGCGCGCATCAGTTTATGTATTTATTGTCACACCTCCTTTTTCGCCCGCGCCGCCTCAAAGGAGCGCGGAAGGGAGTTTTTCCAATTAAAGGAAAATCGAAATGGAATTTTATTTAAAGATTCAGAGTCTCCACTTAGGAGATTTATGGTGTCCCAAGTCACCGGTTGAATCCCGAATCGAGGAAAAGATTGACTCTGTTTAACTGTCTGCGCACCAGAAATCCGAGTAAGGAATTATGTTAACCCGGGAGAAGGTGTTAGGCATTCCCGAATTCCGTGGTTCTAGCACGGTCGCTCAACTGTCATATTCGGCTTGATTATCTGATTTTATACAATTATGAACCTATGTGTAAATTTTAACTGTTTACCGCTTTTGTTACTATTTATTCAAAGAATTGCAATGTCATGAGAGTGCATCTCGAATTGCACCACATAAATGTACCCACAATTTTTGATACGTTCCAACTTCATTGAGATTTGGATTTGGGTCACATAAATGTGCACCCGAGTTTAGGAAGATAACATTATTAAATACGCGCCTAAAGATACTAACGCATTGTTATTTTGAGAAAAATCGTAAAGTTCGCTATGCGGCCTGTCTCGAAATCTAAGAATTTGAAATAACTGTCCGTTGAGGGCCCCGTAGTTTATGTATTCTTGTTTGTCGAGGCTCGTCTCATTCACTATTTTTAAAGGAATTTGCAACGTCATGGACATGCATCTCAAACCACGTCACAATCAATGTACCCGTGATCAGCGACACATTTCGACTCCGTTGAGATTTGGATTTGGGTCACATAAATGTGCACCCGAGTTTAAGAAAGTAAATTGTTAAAGTACGTGCCTAACAGTGACTAACAAATTATTACTTTTGGAAAAAAGGCCGTGAAATTCGCTAAGAGGCCGATCCCGAGTTCTAAGTATTTTATATATACATTTAATGAGGGCCCCGCAATTTCGCATTACATTTGGCGAGGTTCATCTCATATTTTAAAGGTCCACCCTAAAGTAAACTATGATTTTTCTATATTATTTATCTCTAAATAATCCTAATTAGTTAATATTATAAAATTCGAACTTCAAGTTCAAGTCCAGATCCAAACAAAAGGGAGCGCCTTTCAATTTGGAACCGCTACCTAACTTAAAACTCACAATGGGCCGTTTGACTGCTAACGAGCCAATTGCCAAAAAGGCCCAAACCACATAATGTACGCTTTTGGACAAAAGTCCCAATTTTTCTGATTGTGTTTACCAAATAGCATTAGAGTTCAACATCATACATTTATTCAAATTAAATACTTCATTCATGTCCACTTATCAAACAGCCACTTCGTTAAATGGTGAGCCGATGCTGATATTAATTATTAATCTACACTATTAAACTTATGTTGAAATAAGGAATTCAACAGGACGGGAGAGTTGACATTAATAGCTAATCCGTTGGTATTAACTAACGCAATATGAAATTTTTTCTTAAAATACGTGTTTATCTTAAAATCAAACTGGACCGGGCCATAACAAGTTTAAACAGTCCAAAGATCCAACGGAATACGTACAGAGGCCTACTGAGATTCTTCGTTATACTATCATCATCAGCTAAACCAAACTAAATTGCTAAACACATGGAAATACATCTAATTAATCTAACAGCATACTATTTAACAGTCCACATTAGTTCGAGTACGTTCCAATTCACACAAAGTAAATATAATTGGAATGAGCCTAAACAAACACAAACTACCTATCATTCGTCCTATTGCTACATCTTGAACACAAATACTATGAAGCAGGCAAACGTGCATTTCTCAATTCATTTCAAATTCAGCTTCAAATTCAAGCTTACATCAACACATGGTTTCAGAAGTGCGTACCTGGAAATGTTTACAATGGAGAAAAGGAAGATCAACAGCAACAATAGAACAACAGCAACAGTAATGGAATTCAGAACAACTAAACACCAGTTTTAAGCCAGAATAATACTCGACCACAACCCAGAAACAATTGCAAAACCAAACAGCAACAACAAATAACCCACAACAGACTCTACTGATCTTGAGTGAAACCAGCAATAAACCAGCACTTCAATGAGACAGTGTCAGCTTGTATTTTCTCAAAATGATGATGTTCAAAGCTCTCAGGAAAACTCTCAAAGAAATGCTCTCTAAACTCTCAAAGAGAAACTGAATGTTTTAGCTTTCAAAATGTTGTCTAAGACTGCCTGAAAACTCCTTCAGTTCTCCAAATCTGTCCAGAATTGAAAACTAACGAAAAACTCTCCAAAAGCTCTCTAAAGACTACCTGAAGAACTGATTTCCTTTAGTATTTTTCAGAAAGTGTTTTTCAGTTCTCCAAAAAATGGATCTCCTTTAACTCTGTCCTAAGTGCCTCTATTTATATGGAAAACAGACCCTGCCAGCTCTTAAGAGCACTCAAACAAAATTAAGAAACTAATTCTGCCCATCATATTCCTTCTTTTTGCCCACTATTGTATGTTTTGTTCCCCACTATTGTATGTCCTATTCTATTTTTAATTCAAAGGTTATGGGCACATATTTATTTAATCACTCCCCATTAAACCTCCTCATACCATTATCTTTTGCTCCCAACTATTATTAAATAACTACATTAGATTAATGGTACATTAGTACTTCCTGACAGTCCACTCAAGTTAACCCTCTTTTTTCAAGTTTTGAAATCCCCAAATTACCCCTGAAATCCCTGTGATTCACTGTCCTACCCCAATCCCTTGTACTTTATCAGCTATAACCAATTTCAACTAATCAATTAACTACCTAGCCACATGAACCGATACCTAACAAGCACATCAAAACCGAATCCAATACAGGACAAACATTGAGATTCAATTCAGCAAAATCAACTAGAACTTGCGCTCAGATTAGTACCCAAATGAAACTACTGATTCAAGGTAAACTGTATTGAACTACTAAAGTCAAACTGATTCACACATACACAGGGGATAAGATAACCATATTGGGATCCAATCCTAATTAGCTTAGACAAACAGAAATGAGCAAGGAACCCAACAAACGATGAACAACAAAGAACAAACTTGGCCAATTTGAACAAGTGGTAACCATCAGACATTTTCAGGGGTATCCGTGGTTTTAGACAAAGCATTATGGACACTGAATAATTCGATGTGAACAACAATACAAACAAGAGACAAAATACAGAACAAACACAAAGCATTCGATCCTAAAGAAAGGGGTAGAAGATGAACTTACTGAATGAAACTAACAGAGGAGAAATAAGCAGAAACCTACCAGTTTAAACGAGGACCGAGTTCGAACCTCCGACCTTTGGATTTGGGGCCAAAACGGACCCCATTGTGAACTCATCCTTGGATCCTTTGATCTGGACCAAAGCGGACTTTAATCGTGTGTTTTCAATGTGAAAACACACGATTAAAATCTAATTTGGTCTACAGATCTTCGACTGTCCACTGAACCTCGAGCTTGAAAGAACTAGGGTTTGGGGTCAAACTTCGATCTAAGATTCGAGAAAATCCAACGAGATTCGAGGGAACCTGTTAATGGTTTAGGGACGAGGGAAGTCAGGTGGACGTTGGGTGTTGATTTGGGGGCGGTTGAGTGAACTAAGGTTTTGGTCCGATTCTTCAGATGAAGATTCGAGACGTTTGGTAATGATTCGCGGAGAAAGGGTTGTGGATTCATAGAGGGGAGTGTCTGGGGGTTCAGGGGTGTGTTTTTGGTGGTCACCGGCATCGTTGCCGCCGGGTTTACGGTGAAGGGGAGGGGTGGCGGCTGCTAGGGTTTGGGGAGGGATCGACTCTGCTTGGAGACGACACAGAGTAAGGGGGGTTCGTTTGAAGGGGCGGGGTAAAGAATTAAGGCTATATATACGGGGGGGGTGGGGGGTGTTTTAATCTCGACCGTTAGATCAATTAAGATCAACGGCCAAGATCAAGGAAGTTAAACCATACGATGTCGTTTGGTTTAAGTAGGGGGTCGGTCTGAACCGGGTAATGGGTCGGGTATGGGGTTGCGGGTAAGGTGATTGAATCTTAGCCGTTGGATTGATTTAATCCAACGACCTCGATGAAAAATGACCAAACGACGTCATTTGGTTTGCCCCTGAGCTAGACTGGATTGGGGCAGGTATTGCGCTGGGTTGGGGGTGATTTTGGGCTGGTTTAATTCAATTTTTAAGAAATGGCCCAAAGACCATGGCTTTCTTATCTTCTTTCCATTTTTTTTCTATTTCTTTCATTTCCTAATTATTAAAACTAAAACTTTAAATTACATTACAAAAATCAAATTAACTTACAAAAATACTAATTAACTTCTACTAACAATTAACACGCACAATTAAATACCAATTAAAAATAAAATTACACAATTTGGACATTAAATGCTAAAAATGCAAAGTACATTATTTTTTATGATTTATTTTTTGTTCTTGTAAAACAAACTTAATTGCTCCTAATTGTAGAATTAAATCCTAAATTCAAAATGCGACATATTTTTGTATTTTTTATTAATTTAACAAATAAACATGCACGGACAAAAACAAATAATTATCCAAAAATGCCACGAAAATTCTCAAAATTGCACACAAAGGAAAAATGTTTTATTTTGAATTTTTGGGAGTAATTTTCATATAGGGAAAAAATCACATGCTCACATTTATATATCATTCTTATGCTGTTTAAGTTATTTTGTAGTTTTATATTTCACTTAAGGATTGGTTATAGCTGCATACTTATAAAAATACTTGAGTTCTGTACTCATTCCTTGCAAGTTACTACTTTATTTTGTTCCGTTCTTCTTTCTACTTTTATACTGTATGTAGGTTATATTATAATTGCCCTCCCGTAGCCTTGTCACTACCTCATCGGTTAGGCTCGACATTTACCAGTACATGGGGTCGGTTATATTGATACTGCACTCTGCACTTTCTGTGCAGATTCTGGAGCTGTTAGTGGCTGATTGAGAGATTTGCTTCAAATTTCACAGTTAGGAGACCCAAGGTAGTCCTGCTGGTGTCCCCTTTTACATCTCTATATTACTATTTTATTTATTTCAAAAACAGATGTAATTTCTTTCAGACCAATATTTGTTGAAAATCAAAGTATGTTTGTGGATTGTGACACCGGATTCTGGGTATGGTATTGATAATAGTATATGGATAAAAAGGTTATTTACATACTTCTGCAATTATTTATTCTTATTTTAGTTTGTTTACATTTAATCATTGAAACGTAATGGCAAATGGTCAATAAAACTCTAACATTGGCTTACCTAGCGAGTGTGATGTTAGGCGCCATCATGGTCTCGATGGTGGGAATTTCGGGTCGTGACAAGTTAGTATTAGAGCACTAGGTTGCCTAGGTCTCACAATTTATGAACAAGCTTAGTAGAGTCTAAGGAATTCGTACGGAGACGTCTGTGCTTATCCCCCAATGGCTACAGAGTTTTGGAACAATTTCACTTCCTTTCTTCTCTGTCGTATGATTTGACCTCTTAATGCTAATTGAACTCTCTACTCTTGTTCCTTTGTAGATGGTGAGAACACGTAGTGCTTCATCAGCTGAGCAACAGTCAGAGCCCCCAGTGGCACCTCCTACGAGGGGCAGAGGATGAGGCCGAGCTAGAGGCCGAGGCAGAGGCAGGGCTCAGCCTAGATCTCGAGCAACAGCAACAGCGGTGGAGCCTCAGGTAGAGTTTGATAAGGAGGCTCCAGCCCAGACCGTTCCAGCAAGGCCAGCTCAGGTTCCAGAGGGGTTCATCGCTACCCCGATACTTTAGGATGCTTTAGTCCATCTAGTGGGTCTCATGGAGAGTCTGGCACAGGCCGGCACATTCCATGTAGCACCAGCCATCTCTCAAGCTATGGGAGGAGCACAAACTCTTGCTACCCATATTCCGAAGCAGATGGCTCCTCAGTTTCAGACTCCAGCAGCTCAACCCATTGGGGTAGTTCCGCCGAGTGTTGCAATACAGACCGGTGATGGGCCAGCTATGTCTTATGAGGCTTTGTGGAGATTGGATAGGTTTACCAAGATTTTCCCAGTTCACTATGGCGGTACATCTTCAAAGGATCCCCAGGACTATCTGGACAGTTGTCATGAGGTGTTACGGAACATGGGGATAGTGGAGACAATGGGGTCGACTTTGCTGCATTTCATCTGTCATGTTCCGCCAAGAGACGGTGGAATGATTTTGTGTTGACTAGACCAGTTGGGTCGCCTGCTTTGACTTGGGACCAGTTCTCTCAGTTATTTCTCGAGAAGTTCCTTCCTGCTACACTGAGAAAGGATTATCGCAGGCAGTTTGAGCGTCTCCAGTAGGGCAGTATGTCCGTCACTTAGTACGAGACCCACTTTATTGATTTGGCACGTCATGCTCTTCTTATACTTCCTACCGAGAGAGAGAGAGAGAGAGGGTGAGGTTTTTTATTGAGGGACTTGCTCAACCTATCAGATTGCAGATGGCTAAGGAGATAGGGAGTGAGATTTCTTTCCAGGATGCTGCTAATGTGGCTAGACGAGTTGAGATGGTTCTATCTCAGAGGAGTGGTCAGGGGTCTGACAAGAGGCCGCGTCACTCCGGTGGATTCAATAGGGCCTCATCTGGAGGTCGAGGTACTTTTGGTAGGGGCCATCCTCCCAGGCCATTTCATTCAGCACTTCAGACATCCCATGGAGCTTCAGGGAGTCACGGTCCTTCTGTACCTCCTTCAGGGCAGCCATCTTATAGTGTACTACCATCTCCTATCAGAATACCTCCTCTTTAGAGTTATTATTGCGGTCAGTCAGCTCATCAGGGTCAGTCCCAATTTCCGCAGCCGCAGTATCAGGATGGATGTTTTGAGTGTGGTGAGTATGGGCATATTCGAAGGACCTGTCCGAGATTATTGGGTGTTCAGCCACATCATCAGGGTTCTCGTCCTATGGTTCTGACACCAGTTGTTGCACCGCCTGCTCAGCCAGCTAGAGGTAGGGGGTCAGGGATCCATAGGTAGAGGTCAGGCCACTAGAGATGGAGGCCAACCAGCAGGAGGCCGTCCCAGAGATATGGTTCAGAGTTGTGGGGCCCAGTCCCGATGTTATGCTTTCCCGGCCAGGCCTGAGGCTGAGTCATCTGATGCTGTTATCACAGGTACTATTTCAGTTTGCAGTAGAGATGCTTCAATTCTATTTGATCCAGGGTCTACATACTCTTATGTATCATCTTACTTTGCTTCATATTTGGTTGTGCCTCATGATTCTTTGAGTGCTCCCGTGTATGTATCCACACCTGTGGGGGATTCTATTGTTGTAGATCATGTCTATCGCTCATGTGTGGTTATTATTGGGGTTCGTAAAATTAGCGTAGATCTCCCACTTCTTGATATGGTCGATTTTGATGTCATTTTGGGAATGGATTGGCTATCAGCTTATAATGCTGTATTGGATTGTCACGCCAAGAACGTGACCTTAGCCTTGCCAGGGTTTCCTCGATTAGAGTGGAGAGGGACTCCTGGTCATTCTACCAGTAGGGTTATTTCTTATATGAAGGCTCGACGTATGGTTGAGAAGGGGTGTTTTACTTATTTGGTTTATGCTCTTGATTCTAGTGCGAAGGTTCCTTCCATGGATTCGGTACCAGTTGTTCGGAAGTTTCCAGAGTTTTTTCCTGTAGACCTGCCAGGGATGCCACCCGACGGGGATATTAACTTTTGTATTGATTTGGTTCCGGGCACTCAGCCAATTTCTATTCCGCCATATCGCATGGCCCCGCCAAAGTTGAAAGAGTTGAAGGAGCAGTTGCAAGATTTTCTTAATAAGGGCTTTATTAGACCTAGGTCTCGCCCTAGGGTGCGTCGGTGTTGTTTGTAAAGAAGAAGGATTAATCGATGAGGATGTGCATAGACTATCTGTAGTTGAACAAAGTCACCATCAAAAACAAGTATCCACTGCCAAGGATTGATGACTTATTTGATCAGCTTCAGGGTGCCAAGGTGTTTTCAAAGATCTATTTGAGGTCTGGCTACCATCAGTTGAGGATTAGGGCATCTGATGTCCCTAAGATAACTTTTCGGACTTGGTATGGGCATTATGACTTCCTGGTGATGTCATTTAGCTTGACAAATTGCCCAGCAACATTTATGGATTTGATGAACCGGGTGTTCAAGACTTACCTAGATTCCTTTGTGATTGTTTTTATTGATGATATTTTGATCTACACCCGCATTCGAGAAGAGCATGAGCAACATCTTTGGGTCGTTCTTCAGACTCTGAAAGATAGTCAGTTATATGCTAAGTTTTCAAAATATGAGTTTTGGTTGAGTTCAGTTGCTTTCTTGGGTCACATTGTATCAGTAGAGGGTATTTGGGTGGATCCTAAAAAGATCGAGGCCGTTCAGAATTTGCCTAGGCCTACTTCAACCACAGAGATCCATATCTTTTTGGGATTGGCGGGTTATTACCGTCGGTTTATGGAAGGGTTTTCTTCTATAGCAACCTCGTTGACCAGGTTGACTTAGAAGGGTGCCCCGTTTAGATGGTCAGACAAGTGTGAAGCGAGCTTTCAGAAGCTCAAGACAACTTTGACTACGACGTCCGTGTTAGTGTTACCCACAGGTTCAGGGCCCTATACATTATATTGTGTCGCATCTCGTATTGGACTTGGTGGGGTATTGATGCACGGTGGCAAGGTTATTGCATATGCTTCACGACAGCTAAAGGTTTACGAGAAGAAATATCCTGTTCATGACTTGGAGCTAGCATCTATTTTTCATGCGCTGAAGATTTGGAGGCACTATCTATATGGCGTGTCATGTGAGGTGTTCACGGATCATAATAGTTTGCGGTATTTGTTCAAGCAAAAGGAGCTTAATTTAAGGCATATGAGGTGGTTGGAGCTACTGAAAGACTATAATATCACCATCTTGTATCACCTTGGAAAGGCCAATGTGGTGGTCGATGCTTTGAGTAAGAAGCCAGCTAGTATGGGTAGCCTTGCATACATTCTAGTTGGTGAGAGACCGCTTGCATTAGATGTTCAGGCTTTAGCCAATCAGCTCGTGGGGTTGGATGTTTCTGAGCCCTGTCATTTTTTAGCTTGCATAGTCGCTCGGTCTTCCTTGTTTGAGCGTATCAGGGAGCGGCGGTATGATGACCCTCATTTGCTTGTCCTTAGGGAGACAGTGCGGCACAGTGATTCCAATCAGGTTACGGTTGGAGATGATGGAGTGTTGAGGATGCAAGGTCGCATTTGTCTAACTAATGTGAGTGGACTTTGTGAGTTGATTCTAGAGGAGGCCCACAGTTCCCCATATTCTATTCATCTGGGTGCCACTAACATGTATCAGAACATGCGGTAACATTATTGGTGGAGGAGAATGAAGAAGAATATAGTTGCATATGTAGCTCGGTGTCTAAATTGTCAGCAAGTAAAGTATGAACATTAGAGACCTGGTGGTTTGCTTTAGAAGATGGGCATCTCGCGTTCGCGATGGTCCAGGTCTGAATACCTTTGCGTTCGCGACACAGGGGCTCGCATTTGCGGAGAGTAATCTCTTCGAGCCTCGCGTTCGCATGCCATGAACCGCGTTCGCGTTGAACAAATTTGGTTGCCCTTCCCCTATACCCTACACGTTCGCGAGAGAAGGGACACGTTCGCGAAGGGTCCACCCCCCAACTTCGCGTTCGCGTCACCAACTTCGCGTTCACGAAGAAGAAAATGAACTCCTGAGAATTTTGCCTTACGCGTTCGCGAGTGAGTCCACGCGAACTCAAAGAACAAATTCCCTATGCACAACAGCAGAAAATCTGCAACACTTCTAAGGTCAAAAACCATTCCGAAACACCTCCGAGACACTCCCGAGCCCTCGGGGCTCCTAACCAAACACACATACTAACTCAGCAACATCATACAAACTTATCCATGCGATCAAATCTCCAAACTAACCTAAAAAATAATGAATCAAACCTCAAAATCAAGAGTTTTTCCAGAAACTTCATCAAGTTCAAATTTAAGATTTCAAGTCCGAATCACGTCAAACGACGTCCGATTTTAACCAGACTTTACAGAAACATCTTAAATCATATATAAGACCTGTACCGGGTGCCAAAACCAAAATACGGCCCCGATACCAACTCGTTCTAATCATATTTCATTTCAATTTTCCTTAAAAATTTCAGAAAAATAATTTCCTTTAAAAATTTACTTCTCGGGTTCGGGACCTCGAAATTCGATTCCAGGCATACGCCCGAGTCCCATATTTTCTTACAGAATAGATAAGAAAACTGGTGATGACCCTTTGGGTCGTCACACACTAGCTAGCTCATTTTATAAACTTTAGTACCCCATCCAGTCCAGCAAACATCTTAACGACGAAATTCTTAATGAAAACGAAGAGAAAGACTTAAAAGGACAAAAAAAAAAGATCGAGAGGAACCAAAAAAAAAAGAGGAGAGAAGAAAATAAGGTTTGCAACTTTGCATGCATGCCAAATGTATTTTGCACATGTATTTTCTGTTTGAGAGCACTCGAATGAGTAAATGCAATTTCAACCAACCCGCAATATGATTGGTATATATTATTGGGAATACGTGGCTTCCAGTACGGTAAAAAGTAGATGGAGAAGTAAAACGGAAGAGGGTAGCTGAGCATAAGGTAGCTCCGCGTAGCTCTAAAACTAATGAGACTATACCTTAATGACAAATTAAAATAGTTGGCTGTAAATGTAATTGAATACAAATTAAATACCTCAAGCCGTCATTACTATATCATTATCACTATTTCACTAGTAATTCACTATTTCTCTCCTCTTTTCCAACCTCAACCCGTCATTACTATATCATTATCTTTACCCCTGCAAAGTGGTATTCTTTTGTACGTTAAACTGTTTTTTTGTTCCATTAGGGGAGAAATGAGTGAAAAAATTAGTTTATTTGAATCCCCTAAACAAAGAAAGGTATTGAATGTATTTGGTTGCTTAGTGTACAGCTGGAAAAAATAAATACTCTGAACGGGGTGTATTTTCTTCTTTCTTTCAAATTGTCAATTTTCAAAGTTGCGTAAATAAATCTTTGCGAAGACTTGCGACCAGTTATTATAATGAATTTTAGTCTATATTTATATAAAGTTAATGGGGAGAAGCACATTTTTTTATGTTTAGTGTTGCTCCCAAATGCACGTGCAAGTATACGTGGTCGATAAGTAATATATGATTGTAAATCCAGATATCGTACCCATAGGGATTTGTGATTAACTATCAACAAAATTAAACCCAAGTAATTAATCTATTCAAGCGAATTCTAAAGTATGAATGTTTAACTAAAGATAATCTAGAGTAGTAAAATAAGAAACAAAGGAAACAAATTGGCGAACTTAGACACGAATTCAATGGGAGAAAATATTCTAGAGCTATGGGTTAACTAACAATCCCGTTAAGTTTTCTACCTAAATTATTTAATTAATTTATCTGGTTTATTGACTGAAGGGGTTAATATTGCTTGTAGCCTTCTCCCGAAGTACAAATCGCATATTCAAGCTAACCTAACACCTATATTCCTATGAAATTAGGATTAACAAGAACGCATTTATAATTCCTATATAATAATCAAGCAAGGTGATTATTTATATCCCTATCCTTATCGCAAATTCGTTCCCGATACTCAAGTTCAAAATTTTTCTCTACTTAATCTTATATGCAATCTAAAATTCTCTCTCCCGAGTTCAATCCTAGATTCATAAATAGTTTTCAATTGGTGATCAAGTAATGAAATAATTAAGTTCAAGATTGAATAAATAAACCAATATGATAAAATAATAAGAACAATTTAAGGTTCAAATTACAACGTTCATGCAGCACCCCACAACTCTAGAAGAAATAAACAATGAAACTAAGAGAAGAAAAACTAGTTAGAAGCCTCCTCCAAGCGTAGTGTGTTCTCCCTGGCAAAAGTCACGTTCTTCTCACCAAAGTCATGTTCTTCGAAAGTCACGTTTGAAGACTCTTTATATCGGAAAGGGTTAGCATGGGGTGAAATAATACAAGCCCACTTCGAAACAGCCTTTTTAGGTTAGCTCGTTCATTCTTTCGTGCGCATGCGAGAGTGAACGAGCAAAGTTCTTCTCTTTTTCTTTTTCTTTTAGGTCTCTCGTGCACTTCCATGCCTTTTTGCTATACTTCGCTGTTTGTTTTTCAAGCTTTTCCTCAGTAGCTCGTTCACTTTCTCGTGTGCACGCGAGAGTGAAAGAGCAAAGTCCTTTTTTTCAAGAATAATTTGAAACTCAATATAGAAAGAATTCGCTCATTCGCAGAAATAACATTCATATGCCACACAAGGTGAACCATAGGCTTGCCCGTAGTGTACTACTCTACTAATCGAGTTCATTCAGTCTAGGATCAAGTAGGACTTTAATTGGTTGTAATTTAGGCTATGGGACGGGTATGATACATTTGGATGTAAGAGTGACTATACCTTCCTAAGCACTTTAATACAAACACTTTAACAATTAGAACCCCACACTTATGTCAAACCATAACTCCACCTTCACATCAATATATATTAACTCCATAATTCTTTAAGCATAATTACATAAAGAGTACCACTATCAATGAATATTTTTCACAACAATACAACTATATTTTTTTTTCTTCAATTCAAGTGGCTCTTACTTTTTTCAAACAGTGCACCTTTCTCCTTATTTCATTAGTTCTACCCAAAAGCCAAACCAGCCAACTCACACTTTAACTTTTACAAAGTTTATTACAATTCAAGTTCTCATGAGAGGTGAAAAGGTTGAAATAGATAATTAATTCAAACAAATGGGTAAGGCTTGTAATGTAGTTGCCAAAAATATGATTATAGGCTCAAATGGATGACTACGATACATAATAATTAGGCGGGTAAAATATGTACATCTGGTTCAATAAAGAAACGTCTATATCATTTCCAAGACTGAACAAAAAAACTATTTCGCTTTGCAAACACACGAAGCAAGTTCTAGATATCAAATGCAATGCCCAGAATGACACAAACAAACTTCACATACACATGACACATAACTCACTCAGGATTGGACTCATCAAGACACTCTAGTCAAAACATTTAAGCAAAGTTAAGATCATACAATTTAAGGTACTTATACAACAACAACAACAACAACATCCTAGTATAATCCCACAAGTGGAGTCTGGGGAGGGTAATATGTACGCAGACCTTACCCCTACCCCGAGGGGCAGAGAGGCTGTTTCCAGGAGACCCTAGGCTCAAGAGAGCAACAAGAGACAATATATTAGTACTATCAATAGACTTATAGTCAATAACATAAAATACATAACATAAAATAACAAAATAACAACAATATAAGAAATGTAGGAAATACGAAAAGGATGTACGGTATACTAATATCCAACAGATACAGCCCTGCATCAGTAGCTGGTCCGTAGTATCTTAAGTCTAACTCCTAAATGGCTAGTCTCCCTCTAGTGCACTGTAGTAATATTCACAAACTTCCCCCTAACCTACAACCTTAATGCTCGACCTCCACAATTCCCTGTCAAGGGCCATGTCCTCAGAAATTCTAAGTCGTGCCATGTCCTGCCTGATCACCTCCCCCCAATACTTTTTAGGTCTCCCTCTACCTCTCCTCGTGCCCACCACAGCCAGTCGCTCACACCTCCTCACTGGTGCATCACTGCTCCTCCTCTGAATGTGCCCGAACCATCTGAGTCTTGCTTCCCGCATCTTGTCCTCCATGGGGGTCACACCCACCTTCTCTCGAATATCTTCATTCCTAATTTAAGGTACTTATACAAGAGTAAAAAATTGAGCCTAAGCGTCACAACTAAAGTACTCACTATTCTCAAAGCATAACAAAGTCAAGAGATATTGCTTTAGTTCCAATCACACTGGCTCCTACGAACTCCTTAAAAGAAAATACAACTAACTATACTCGGTTAAAACAAAACTCTTGAAAAAGAACCACGGCACAAAGAAAAACCAAGGGGAGATTATTATACTACCTAACAAAAGAAAATCTTTTTGTCCTTTTTCTTTCGACTTAAATCCCTCAAAAAAATGTCTAGGAGATCCATCGTCGGGAAAACTCCAAGTTTTTTTTCTACTTTTTTTTTCATTTTTACGAGTACTACAACTAAGTTAAGATAGCATAGAAAGTCTCCCAGACAATTTTCTCACCCCACACCTAAAATTGTGCAATGTCCTCAATGCATACTATAAATAACAAGAGGGTAAAAGAGACTCCCTGGTAGGACAAAGGCAGAAGCATTAGCAGCTTATCGGATACTAAGACTTCACCTAGGTATGATCCCTTGTGCGGGTAACTCACGCTTAGTTCTCACCATCAAGCTTGCTTTTGCACTCGCCTATTAGCTTTGACTCCATGATCTTACTCCTACAAAATCAAAACAAACACTAAAAAGTAATATAATAAAAATAAAAATAAAAGAAAGAAGTAAAGTTGGGTTGCTTTCCAACAAGCGCCAGATTTAACGTCACTGCACGACACTATCATTTTTACCACTTTTCCTTCCACCTTGAGGATTTAAATTGCTCCCCTAATTAAGCATCAATTTTTCTATCACGTTCCTGGGGCGGTGGTGTAAAAATAAAGCAACCAAGCAATAGGTATCACATCTTGTACTTCTTGGCCCTTAAGTGAGGAATGCCGTTTTGTCTTTTTGGTGTTGCAAATTTCAGAATATATGTACTTTGTTCCTCATCCATTGACTCCTCCATATGCTCAAATGGATCAATTCTCGTATCACCAACCAAGCACAATGTTGAAAAATGGTTAGAATAAGATCCAATGCGCTCTAACTCTAAAATCGCTTCACTTTTGACATCCTCACTTTTGCGCACTTTGTCAACCTTGGCATCATTAATAATTTGGCCAAATAGTTGAAATTTCTCTTTTCGCTCCAAAAGCTGGCCAACACCCACAAAAATAGGTTTTAGGGCATCAGACGACTCAACCTTTTTATTTAATTTAGCCTGCAAGTCATGGATATCTGAGCCAAATTGGTCTATCTCTTGCCTGAGCTCAGTTCTTCCTTCTATCAGTTATTCTGTCATATTTGAATGTGATGACACAAAAGTTCATCTTCTATTTTAGAACTCAATTCTATGATCCGGGGCCTTAAAAACCTCATTTCATCCCTCCTCAATTTGCATGCGCAGTCCGAACGTGTTTCCGAAAAGCTTTTGTGTGGAGAATTGATGAAATAATAATTTTTGGCCTAAAAAGTTAATTTTAGTTGGCTTCGGTCAAATTTTTGAGTAAACGGACCCAGACCCGGATCCGGACCCGTACTTTGACAATCCCGGAAGGTCCGTAGTAAAATATGGGACCTGGACATATGCCCGGATCAAATTCTGAGGTTCCTAGCTCAAGAAATGAATTTTTGATTAAAATTGAAAGACTGAAATTATAATGGTTTAAGGAAATTTGCTAATGTTTGATCTTATTGGTATCGGGTCCGTATTTTGGTGTCGTAGCTCGGTACACGTTCGTTATGATATTTATATCCTACCTGTGAAATTTGGTGAGAAACAAAACTGATTTGACGTAATTCGGATGTCTAGTTGTGAAAATAGGATTTTTAAAGTGTTCTTGAGAATTTCATATGTTTTGGTACTAAATTCCTAGTTTTAGGTGTTATTTTGGCAATTTGATCATACGAGAAAGTCTGTTAATACAAGAAGCTTTTTATCCATATTTGATCATACGAGAAAGGTAGTCCTGCTGGCGTCCCCTTCTACATCTCTATATTACTATTTTATTTATTTCAAAAATAGATGTCTTATCTTTCAGACCAATATTTGTTGAAAATCATAGTATGTTTGTGGATTGTGTCACTGGATTCTCGGTAGTAATGACAATGGTATTGATAATAGTATATGGATAAAAAGGTTATCTACTTACTTCTGCAATTATTTATACTTGTCTTAGTTTGTTTACATTTAATCACTGAAAGGTAATGGCAAATGGTCAATAAAACTTTAACATTGGCTTGCCTAGCGAGTGTGATGTTAGGCGCCATCATGGTCTCGATTGTGGGAATTTCGGGTCTTGACAAGTTAGTATCAGAGCACTAGGTTGCCTAGGTCTCACAATTTATGAACAAGCTTGTGAGCACGTGATTTTTGCCCTATATATGAATTATTCCCAAAAAATTCAAACAAATTGATCCCTTTCCTCATTTTGCAATTTTGTGAATTTTGTGTTATTTTCTGTCAACTGTTTGCATTTTATTTGTGTATTTTTAATTCATAAGATAGATACAAAATACATTTGGCATTTGTTTGAGATTTAATTTCATATTTTAGGATTAAATAGTAGTCTAAGTTGCTTGAAAACAAAGAAAATAACAAAAATAGCCCACTTTGGCATTTTTAATTGCTTAATTGTGAATTCGTCGCGAAGTAGATTTTAAATAATTTTAGGATTTATTTAGGACTTTATTTTAACTTTTGCATTTTTGTAAATAAGAAAAATACAGAAAATACAAATTTAAATATACAAAAGAAATAAAAATGAAGGAACAAAAGCAAAGAAAAGAGGGTTGTTACTAAGAGACCCAAGTTGGGCCATTTAAATCATTTTATTATCCCAAATACACGACCCAGTAGCAGCCCAACCCACCCCAATACCCGGTCCACCTGTTACTAAACCAGAATGACCCCGTTTAGTGCACGATAGATCCTGGCCGTCGAGGTTATCAGATCTAACGGCCAGGAATTCACCCCTCGTTATTATATAAATGTCCGAAGATAACCCACCTCTCTCAGACCCCCTCCACCCCGTCCATCTCTAACCTAAACCCTTAAAACCAGCCACCCCCATATCCTTTCGTCGGAGCTCGCCGACGGCGACGACGCCAATTACGCCAATGACCACCAAAATAACACCCCAAACTCCCCTTTTCACCCTCTTTCCGAATATGCAAATGGCTTCCTTCGAATTCCACTCCGAAATCTTCGAATATCCATTTTAAATTTTTCGGCCATGACACCACCTCGTCCAAATGACATCAAATTCACACCAGGTGTTCACCTCCCTCCATACATCACGAATCCATGACCATTTCACTTTGAATGTTCCCCGTTTGTTTCGAATTTTCAATCGAAGTCTGGCCAAAACCCTAACTGCTCCAATCCCTACCAAATCGATACCATATGGTCCCTGAGGTTCCCTCGTGATGAATTCAAGGTCGACGACGTTCAAATCCTTCTGGAATTGGCCGATTTGTAAATCTGAAATGGCCAGTAAGTTCCCCGCTCTTGTTTTCCCTTTTCTTTTTCTTTTTGGTAATATCCTAGTTTTATTTTGTTAATAATAAATGGTAATCTGAAAATCAACAGAATCTTCTTTAATTCTGTTTTCACTCGTTCCATACCCATCTGATTTTGGTTTAGCCTTTAGTTTAGTTTGTCGATTAGTTTAAACTTGTTAATTGATTTAGTAAATTTGTTTGAATGCATTTAGAGATTCATTTAATTTATGTTCTGTTTTGCATGATGTGTGTTTTTGTGTTTTGATAGTTTAAATCTGTTAATCTTGATTGTGTAGTTTAGGCTTAGTTTAGTTAAATATAGTTAGATAATTGTTTAGGTATAACTATGTTAGTTTTTACTTTGATGGTTAAGAGTTAATTTGGATTTGTTCCTCAATAACTGGTAAATCAAGCATATGAACTTGTTTGGTTATAGCTGCGATTTCAGTATAAGTTCAGGGGCAGTTTAGGTAATTGAAATTGGACATGAAAGTTGTAGGTTAGAATAGAAGGCCCCAGAATCTTCTAGAATAGGGTCAAGTGTAGGTTTTCAGTAATTGTAAAGTGCTAACTTGAGTCACAAGCTAAGAAATAAGGGACTAATTGAATAAATAGATAGAGACTGACATAGAAAACAGAAAATAAGGGCTGCCCTCAGTTCTGCCTATAAAAGGCATGCCTAAGTGCCTTAATGCACAAGTTTTCAGACACCAAAAATTCTCCAAAATTCCCCCCAAAAATCATTCTGCAGATCTGAGCTTCAGAATTTGAATTTCAAATCAAAAAAAAGTTCAAACTCTGAACTCTTATAGCCCAAATCCCCTTTTAGATTTTAGATTCTGCCAAAAATCCAAAAATAAACACAAAAGCAATAGAAAAGTCAAAAAAAACTATTGTTACATTAGTTTCCTTAAGTCATTTTCAGAGTTCAGCACTTAATTCAAGTTTCTAGCTCAATTAGGATCCAAAACTGCTTGAATTCCTTTGTTTCTATTTGGTATTTGAGGTCTGAAGGCAATTTGGGTCAGCTGGGCATTGAATATGATTAAATTGAGTTGATTATGGTAATCTGTTAAGTGTGTGGGTATGCTGTGTTCATTTTCTGGTTGACAACATGAAATGAAATTGAAGCAAATTCTCTGTTGTAGATCTGTTAGCTTGTTATGTTTGAGATAGTTTGTCGTGATTTGGTAGCTGTACACTGTTATCAAATTCGAAATGCATAATCAAATATGTATTAATGGGACTGTAAACTGTTATGTCTCAGATTCATGTGAGTTTATTTTTCGAGTTAATTACTAGTTGTAGTTAGTCCCCTATTAGCTGATGCATACACCTGCTAAGTACTAGTTGTGATTAATTTCATAGAATAAGTCCATACTAGTTGTAATTAATTCCCTATTAGCTGGTTCATGTCCCTGTATTAACAGACGATTCAGTATGAGATAGAACTTTTACTAGTTATTTTCATATTTTCAATCTATAATTAAGTATATCATAGTCATAGATGAATATGTTGGTTTAAATGTTGGATTTAAGTTTGAGTCTCAGCATGTTGATTCATAAGTGAGGAAACTACTGTCCAATCCCACTAGGATTCTGAAATTGACGATAAGTCTCCAGTTTTCATATTTTCATATTTTCAATCTATAAAATCGAATTGTTGCTTCATATTCCTGGACGGTTTTGAATGTCAAGTAGTGTATTATAGATGTTAATCCAACGATGTGAAAGGACTGTTTCCTGGTGATCATTTGAATTCAATTTCGTTTCATAATTAGTATTGTGGCCCGTTTCAACTTGAGCCATATTTCTGGGCTCACTTTGGCCCAGTGGCGTGAAGGCCTGCCAGAATAGCGCAAGACCCATTGTTGATCACTTAATTTCTAAGAACTGAAAGCTGGTGTATGTTTGGGACCTGAAGCTCGAGCTTCTTGTGAATCGGACTGGGGCCCAACAGACTGAAACCCCATTGGACTGCTGAATCATAACCCTAAGGTTTGGGCCTCTTTGAATGCTTCTAGTGATATTGATTGGTTAACTAATAAATTAGGGCCTTTAGAGACAAATAAAAATAGAAAAATATAGTTGCTTTTAGGTTGTTTTTTTTTAATAAAATGAGACGAGCCTCGCCCAATGAAATATAAAATTGCGGGGCCCTCAGTAAAAGCTAAAAAATATTTAGAAATTCGGGACGGGCTGTTCAGCGAATTTCACAACCTTCTTCAAAATAAATATGCATTAGATTCTATAGGCATGATTTTAATAAAATTATCTTCTTAAATCGGGTGCGCATTGATGCGACCCAAATCCAAATCTCAATGAAGTCGGAATGTGTTAACAACCATGGGCATTGATTGCGATGTGGTTCGAGACGTGTTTTCACGACGTTGCAATTTATTTTAAAATAATAACAAAAATGGTTTACGAATAAAAAACACATAAGCTAGCATGTATTTAAATCAGAAAAAAGCAACTGTGCTAGAACCACGGAACCCGGGAATGCCTAACACCTTCTCCCAGGATAACAGAATTCCTTATCCGGATTTCTGGTTCGCAGACTGTAATGCAGAGTCATATTTTTCCTCAGTTCGAGATTCAACCGGTTACTTGGGAAACCATTAATCTCCCAAGTGGCGACTCTGAATAATTAATAATTAAATCTCGTTCCGATTGTCCTTTAAGTGGAAAAACTCCTTTACGCCCTTGCGGGCGTAGTGAAAAAGGAGGTGTGACAGCTCTGGCAACTCTGCTGGGGACCAGACCCAGAACTTCGGTTCAGGGTTTAAGAATTCGAGCTTAGAATAATTGTTGTGTTGGCTTTATCTGATCTCCTTATATGTTTCATGCTAAATGTGCTAAATGCTTTGATATTATTTGAACAGTATATAAACTGTGTCGAAACCCTTCTTTTCTCAACTTCGGGGATGTGCTTAATGGTTGAGACTCCCTATTCTGTTAGTATCATACCCTGAAATAAAAAAGAGGCTCAGATAAGTTGCAAAGCCGGACGATCTCGCGGGTCCCCGGTACGCTGCCCCCTCCTCGACTCGAGTTGTCCGCTCGGGTGCACTGTTTAGAACACATACCCAGGTTTTGAACCTAGAATAACTTGACTTCATGCCGGATCCCTAGTAGGAGCGCTTAATTGCATCATGCTGCATTTGACTTAGGGGACTCAACACAGGGGTTGGGTCCGTCTAGGGCTAGCAACCTGAAATGAAAAGACCATCTTGATGTATCCTACTTGTTCTGTACATATATTTGTTTCGAACCGGCATGTTGACCGGCTCTTGAATCTCGGGAATGTTGAAAAATTGAGAAAAAGAAGGAAAGAGAAAAAGAGGGAAATAGCAGTTAGGGATTTAACTGATTATTTTAGAAAAATCAATGACCAAATACTGTCGAAACTCTGCCGAAATTTTGAGAAAATGGAAAAAGGAAAATGTTTTATTTTACTAAAAAGCAAAGGAAAAATAGAAAAAGAGTCGTTTACTTTTGTAAAGTTGTTTGTTGAAAAAGAAAAGAAAAAGAGTCTTTGTTTTAGATTGGAAAAATAGGTTGTTTATTGTTTGTTGAAAATGAAAAAGAAAAAGAAAAGGAGAGTCGTTATTTTGTCTTGTTTTCAGAAATAGAAAAGGAAAAATAGTTTGTCTTGCCATGGAAAATGAAAAGAAAGAGCCTTGTTTTCAAAAATATAGTTAGTTTCTTTGCCCGAACTATGCAGGATTGATTCTCACAGGGCGTGAGATACGTATGCAACTCTCATCGGGTCCAACCTCCCCTTTGCAAAAATAGCCAAAAAAAATAAATATATATCAAAATTTTAATTTTCGTCAAGTAACGCCGTTTTGTCAAAAATAGCCAAATGTTCCCGAAAGGGACGCCAGAAGGCTGATTTTGCAAAGACGGCCATTTTTGGTCATTTTGATTTTTGACTGGTTAACTCTCACAGCCTTAAAATCTTCGTTCTTAGGAAGTGTTGAAAAGCCGTGTTCCAAAACCGAATCTTTCATTTTAAATTTGAAAAAATAAGGAAATAGTTAATTTTGTTTTGAGTCAAATAAAAGTTTTGTTTTTGCTTAAATCACTTTAATAAATGTGCAGGATGAGCACGATGCAAAACGAACCTTTCTCAATAATGACTAAAATCCCTTTCGAGTTGCGGCTATGGTGGAACGATTTAGGCAAAGAAGGACAAGACGAAGTCAAGAAATATCTGAAAGGTCTTACGGGTTTATTGGAAATCAAGCCTCAGGGTGATATTATAAGAGCATTGGTCACCTGCTGGGACCCGGCGCACAATGTCTTCCACTTCTCAGATTTTGAGCTCACCCCAACTCTGGAGGAAATAGCCGGGTACATCGGAAATGCTGCGGTTCCGTTAAGAGGAAAATATCTGGTTGCTCCAAGAGCCATCACGGTACATCGGTTTTTAGATTCATTAAAGATACCTAGGACATTCCATAATCCAGATTTAGCAAAAGGTTTTTGCACTCTGCACTTCATATACGACAAGTACGGCCACATGGGAGGGTTTAACAAGACGGACATCAAGCTTTGCCGTAAAAATAACCGTAAAAAATGGGATGAGCACAGACGGGTGGCTTTCATGATAACCTTTTTGGGCCTCTTGGTGTTCCCAAGGAAAGACGAGAATATTGATATAAAAGTAGTCGGGGTCGTCAGTACCTTGCTTACTCAAGATGAAAGCACTCTTGCGCCTATGATCGTGTCTAACATTTTTCGAGCTCTCACTGCCTGCAAAGCCGGAGGCAACTTTTTTGAGGGGTGTAACTTGTTGCTACAAATGTGGATGACCGAGCATCTATGTCATCGTTCCCAGCTCTTGAGTTATGGTTCTTCTGACAAAACCTGTATAGGAGAGTTTTACACAAGGATTGATGGGGTTAGTCTGTCTGAAGGAGTAATAACGTGGATATCATACTTTCGTTCTCTCAAGGACAGTCAGATATAATGGACGTTGGGATGGTTGCCTGTTGAAGAAATCATATACATGCTAGCAGCTAGGTCGCATTTTTTTTGATGGGACTTAAGAGCATCCAGCCTTATGCTCCATGTCGGGTTCTGAGACAACTCGGGATATGCCAAACAGTGCCACGGGAGGAAGATCTTAGTGCTCAAGTAATTGAGATTAGCCCTGACGGACAGTTTCCCAAAGCAAAAGTCCGCGAGATTTGGAATGAATGTCAATATCTACAAGTAGATACTTGTGTGCAGGATCGGGACAAAGGAGAAATGTCGCCAAAATACCTCGCATGGTACAGAAGAGAATTGGAGAATCAGAGGCCAGCTAAAAGACCCCACATCCAGGATTTCATTGATTCATCACAAGAACAATGAGGTTGGCTAGCAAAAGAAGAAGGCTATCAGGCTGAAATCGGCAAGCTGAAACAACAGATTGGAGCTCTGAAATTTGAGAACAGTGTGCAATTTGCTGCTGATCAGGTAGAAAAGAACAGGTTGGCCCAAGAAAATGAGGCGCTTAAGGCCCAAATCCAGCAAATAAGGATAGATACCAATAACCAACAAAGGAGCTAGTCGGATGAGCGGTTGATAAAGGGGTTGAAAAAGGAAATTAGTGAGTGCCGGAATGAGCTGAAAAAATCCGAAGGCACCATAGCGGGACTCCGGGCACAGTGGGTAAAAAGAACAAAAGAGCGCACCAATTACATGCAACAATTAAAGAAGGATTATGAAAAGACCATTGCTAGTCTGAAAAGAAAAGTGGTCACCCTTGAGGATAAAGCCGCTAAGCAAGCTAAAGCTTTTAAGACCAAAAGTGGACACTGCTATGATTTACTGGCCCGAATGGAAGTAGAAATACAGCAGCTGCAGGATCAGTATCTTCAGGATTCTCGTGTGTTAGAGGCTCGCAATAATCAAGTAAGGCGATTGCTTATAGAAAAGGGTCGAACAAGAGACAAGATTAAGACCATTGCCCACACCATCCTTAGGAGATGTCGGGCATGTGAAGACATGACCCGCACTACCTTCTTCTCGGCAGTGATGATTTATGTCAAGCGAACCATGTATGAGCTGGAGCAACTTGAAAGGGATTTGGCACCTAAGCCCGCGGCGAGGCCGAACGATGTCCCGCGGGCACCCACTTTTGAAGCACTAATGTATTCATAGATCGAGTCTGTATTTTCCATTTTAGAGTTTGTTGTTTGTCAGTCTGTTTTATTTTTGCGTCCAAGTATGCTAGTATGTTCGGAGTCTGTATTTGAGTTTAGTTTGAGTCTATTATTTTCCATTTCAGAATGTTTAGGTTGTAATAGAATGTTGTGGTAATAAAAAATTTGAAAATTCCCAAAAATTTGTTCCTTTATTTTGGCACTTAGTTTCACGAACTACGCCTGGTCTGATTTGTGCGGGGTCACGATACGTAGGCAATCTCCATAGGATTCAACCGTAACCGAGTAAAGAAAAGAAAACAAAGAAAGGGAAAGAAGAAAGGGAAAAGCGGAAAGACAAGAGAAAAAAAATGAATGAAAATAAGAGAAGAGAGAGAAAAAAAGAGAAGAGCGGAAAAGCAAGAAAGGAATAGAATAAAGGAGGAAGGAAAGAAAAAAGGAGAAAAGAAAGAGAGAAAAGAAAAGAGAAAAGAAAACAAAAAGAAAAGAGAAAGCTTACAGTTGGAACTAAGGAAATGCCGGGATGACGCATGCGGTCGAACAAATGCATAATAGAAATGGTTAACTATATAGGTGCATTCATGCCCAATGTGCGGTTATCTAATCTGTTAAAGCCTAATCGCTAACGGAATTGTTCTCTAAATGTTTGAGTCCTGGTAGGTGGTTAGTTGTTTGGCATTCTGGCAACCCATCCATACAACACCCGGTCTAAAGATAAAGTGAACATGACTAGTCCGGAATCTGATACGAGTATTGTTGACCCATCGAAAGAAGTAGAAGAAATGGACGTTCATGCAATGAGGGAGGAAATGTATAAGCTGAAACAACAGATGGCTGAAATGTACCAAGCCTGGGCGAAGGGGCATCCACCGCCAGTTTATCCCACTAACCCTGCTTATATCCCACCATTGGCTCAGCCTCAGGAGCCACCCACTGTGAATTCATCTCCAGCATTTCCCCTCTACCAACAATGCCAAGGCACCACTTCTAATACATCACAGGCTCCTCTATCCAAACAAGTCTCATACCCTCCTCCACCAATCACTCCCGTTTTTGTGGCACCTCCGTCTGCTACCCTACACCGATCCCCCAGTGAGCCTCTGTTCCAGACGCATGACAACCAGTATTATCCCCCTGAGCCTACTTTCAAAGTTCCAGAACCCTACTCTTATACCCCTCATCTTGATCTCACGGCAGGCACCGAGAAGCCGCCCAAAAACCCTGAGCAGGAAGAGATGATCAGAAAGGTCAAAAGCTTGGAGCAATCATTCCGAGACATGAGGGGGTTAGGGGGCCAAGTAAGTATGTCCTATAAAGATTTATATCTGTTCCCAGATGTTCAGTTACCGGCCGGGTTCAAGATGCCTAAGTTTGATTTGTACGACGGGCATCGCGACCCAGTAGCACATTTAAGGGGATTCTATAGCAAGATGAGAGGAGCAGGAGGGAGTGATGAATTGCTGATGGTATATTTCAGCCAAAGTTTGAGTGGATCGGCGTTGGAATGGTACACTAGACAAGACCATAGCAGGTGGTACACCTGGGACGACTTGGCCCAAGCCTTCGCCTGTCAGTTTCAATACAATCTTGAAATCATCCCAGATCGACTGTCATTGACAAAGATCGAGAAGAAGCCCAGTGAGAACTTTCAAGAATATGGGTTCCGTTGGAGAGAGCAAGCGGCGAGGGTTGACCCCCCGATGAAAGAGAGTGAAATAGTTGATTATTTCTTGCAAGCGTTGGAGCCCACCTATTTTGGTCATTTGGTGTCAGCAATGGGCAAGTCCTTTAATGAAGTCGTGAAAATGGGAGCCATGGTTGAGGAGGGACTCAAATCCAATAAGATCATGAGTTATTCAGCAATCAAAGCAACCACCCAAGCCATTCAAAACGACACTGGGGGTGTGCTTGGGAAGAAGAAGAAAGAAGAGGTTGCAACTGTCGAATCCGAAGCATGGTCCAGGTCTAGAAGCCCTTCACCCTATTACAACCAACCCAGACTCCACCACCCAAATTATCCATATACCCTATATGGCCCTCCTCAACCCTATTATCCACCACCAGTGCCACACTTTTCCGTCCATCATGCCCAAACTTATACCCAGCCTCCGAATCATGCGCAATGGCGTGCGCCGGCTGCCCAAAACACATACCCAGATCCACAAAACACATATCCACACCTGAGGGCTTATAGGCCAGGATCCGGCTTCTGCCCAAACCAAGCTTTCAGAAACGAGAGAATGCCGAAACAGAAAACATTCACTCCGCTGGGAGAATCCTATACTGCTCTTTTCCACAAACTAAGACAGTTAGGCCTGTTGAACCCGGTTGAGGCCAAAATGCCAAATCCTCTTACTAGAAATTTGGACCATTCAGTGAGCTGTGAGTATTGTTCAGGGGCTCTCGGACATGATACTGAGAAATGTTGGAGATTGAAAACTGTTGTGCAAGAGCTTATTGACACAAACATGATCGAGGTTCAGGCCCTAGAGGCACCTAATATCAACCAGAACCCGTTGCCAGCGCATCATGTGGCCAACATAATTGAATTGATACATAAGGGAGCAGAGCTTAAGAAGCCCTCACAGACGGTCATGATGATCCGTTCTAGCAAAGACAAAGTGAATGAAAAGTCAGCTAGTGTGAAACCAGCAGTTCAGTTGAAAAGAATAGACAACAATACAGTTGTGGTGATTGGGAAAGGATCGTCTATTGTTGCGAAGAAACCAGAGCCGATCAAGGTAGTGGTTCGGGGAGTATCAAGCACACCTACAGTAGTCGTGAAGGGGGCTCACATAGAACCAGTTGTTATAAAGCCAGTAACCCAGTTACTAGTAATTGACAGTAAAATCGTTCCATGGAAGTATGAGCAGGTAGTTGTGACCTACAAGGGGAAGGAAATCAAAGAGGAAGTCTGTGAAGCACAAGGTTTAACTCGCTCGGGACGTTGTTTTTCCCCCGAAGAGTTGAGAAAGGCTAGGGATCCCAAGGAAAATCTGGCGCCAGTTAAGAAAGCTATTACGGAGGAGGAGGCAGAAGAGTTTTAAAAAAAAATGAAAGTACAAGATTATTCTATTGTTGAGAAGCTAAGAAAAATGCCAGCCCAAATCTCGTTGCTTTCATTGCTTATCCACTTAGATGAACATCTCCGGGCTCTGATGAAGATATTGAACGAAGCTCATGTCCCCGATAAAATTTCAGTGAATCATTTGGAGAAAATCGCGAACAAAATCTTTGAGGTAAACAGAGTGACATTTTCTGATGATGAATTGCCCGTGGAGGGTACAGAACATAATAGAGCTCTTTATTTGACCGTGAAATATGAAGATTCGGTAGTCACTCGAGTACTGATTGATAATGGGTGCAGTGCCAATATCTGTCCTTTGTCTACACTGAACAAGTTGAAGGTTGATGATGAAAGAATTCATAAGAATAGCATCTGCGTTCGGGGGTTTGATGGTGGTGGTACAGACACAGTGGGTGACATCATACTTGAATTGACAATTGGCCTGTTCGAGTTCACCATGGAGTTTCAGGTGTTAGACGTAGCGGTGTCTTATAATCTTCTGTTGGGGCGACCATGGATTCACGCTGCCAAAGTGGTGCCTTCTACACTACACCAGATGGTCAAATTCGAGTGGGATAGACAAGAGATCGTAGTACATGGGGAAGACAACATGAGCATTGTAAGTGGTGCCATCGTACCCTTCACAGAGACTGATGATAATAAGGGGTCGTGGGTTTACCAGGTTTTCGATACAATCTCGGTAGAAAAGGTTCTTTAAGGGAAAAGCATCCCGGTCCCCAAAATAACAGCTGCAACTGTCATGGTAGCCTCTGAAATTTTGAAAAATGGGTTTGTACCAGACAAGGGTTATTGTTCAGCCAATTTATCTGCCCAAGAATCTAGATACCTTTGGGTTGGGGTTCAAGCCTACGGCGGCGGATGTGAGACGAGCCCGCAAGATGAAGAAAAGAGTCTGGGTTCTTCCCAAACCAATTCCACGTCTGTCCAGGTCCTTCGTCAGGCCAAGTATCGGGAAGCAATTATTGGCAAAGGTGTCTGGTCCACTAATTGGTACGGATGGAAACTTGGAGAAAGGGCTTGAGAGGGTATTTGCTGAGGTGAACGTGGTTGGGGCCGGGGAAGGGTCGAGCAAAGCAGATATACAGTACATCGGGCCACGTGCTAATGTCAACAACTGGGAAGCCACTCCTCTTCCATCTCAGAGGGAGTCGCAGTAGTGGGTTTTGTTTTCCTTTTGTTCACCCGGATTATTCCAGGGTTTGTAATTCAGTTACTATGTTCCGTCCGTTTGGATGAGTTAAAACCCTGTTATCTTTACATTCAATGAAATGCAATTCCTTTTTTTTCTTATTTCCTAATTTTGTTTCCATTTCTTTTTCTTTTCTTTTCTGTACAGTTCTTGACATGACATGCATGAGGAATCTTCGACCTAGTTTTAAAAGTCAATCTAACTCAGAAATAATAGTGCAAGAAATCGAGTGTGATGATGAGGTGGAATATGATGATGACGAGGCCTATGAAAATGTTAGTAAAGAATTAAGTCACTTTGAAGAAAAACCCAAACATAAATGACATAGAAGTAGTTAATCTAGGGGACCCAGACAATGTTCGTGAAACTAAAATTAGTGTTCATATGGAGCCACAGCTCAAGGAGGGGATAATCAAAGCATTGTTCGAGTACAAGGATGTTTTTGCATGGTCGTATGATGATATGCCGGGTCTAAGTACCGATTTAGTGGTTCACAAATTACCCACTGATCCAGCACTCCCTCCTGTCAAGCAGAAGCTGAGAAACTTCAAAACAGACATAAGTGTAAAGATCAAAGAAGAGATTACCAAGCAGTTCAATGCGAAGGTCATTCGGGTCACACGGTATCCCACCTGGTTAGCTAATGTTGTGCCTGTACCAAAGAAAGATGGCAAGACCAGGGTGTGCGTTGATTATCGGGGTCTTAACAAGGCGAGTCCAAAAGACAATTTCCCACTGTCGAACATCCACATATTAATTTATAACTGTGACAAACATGAGATTGGATCTTTTGTGGATTGTTATGCGGGTTATCATCAGATTCTAATGGACGAGGAAGATGCGGAAAAAATGGCATTCATCACTCCGTGGGGAACGTACTATTATCGAGTCATGCCCTTTGGTTTAAAAAATACTGGGGCAACTTATATGAGGGCAATGACAACAATATTCCATGATATGATACACAAGGAAATCGAGGTGTATGTGGACGATGTGATTGTAAAGTCTAGACAGCAATCTGACCATGTCAGGGATCTGAGAAAGTTCTTCCAAAGGCTTCGCAGGTACAATCTCAAGCTTAATCCTACAAAATGTGCGTTCGGGGTGCCGTTTGGAAAGTTATTGGGGTTCGTAGTCAGCCGCCGGGGTATTGAACTAGATCTATCAAAAATCAAGGCCATCCATGAATTTCCACCTCCGAGGAACAAGACCAAGGTGATGAGTTTGCTGGGAAGATTGAATTATATCAGCAGGTTCATCGCCCGGCTCACGACAACTTGTTAGCCTATATTTAAGTTGTTAAAGAAAGATGTTGTGGTCAAGTGGACAAACGAATGTCAGGAGGCGTTTGATAAGATAAAGGGGTATTTGTCAAATCCACCCGTGTTGGTTCCGCCAGAACCAAGGCGACCTTTGATTCTATATTTAACGGTATTGGACAATTCGTTCGGCTGTGTATTGGGTCAACATGATATCACCAGAAGGAAGGAGCAGACCATATATTACCTCAGCAAGAAGTTCACACCCTACGAGGTTAAGTATACTCATCTTGAAAGGACATGTTGCGCCCTAACTTGGGTGGCATAGAAGCTGAAACACTATTGGTCATCTTATACTACTTACCTCATATCTCGTTTGGATCCGTTAAAGTATATCTTTCAGAAGCCTATGCCTATAGGAAGGCTTGCAAAGTGGCAGATCCTGCTCACAGAGTTTGACATTGTCTACATGACGCGGACTGCGATGAAAGCACAGGCCTTGGCGGACCATCTGGCCGAGAATCCGGTTGATGAAGATTATGAACCTTTGAAGACTTATTTACCTAATAAAGAGGTGATGCATGTTGAAGAGTTGGAACAAGTTGAAAAACCAGGATGGAAACTTTTCTTTGATGGGGCTGCAAACATGAAAGGCGTGGGAATATGAGCGGTACTTATCTCTAAAACAGGGCAACATTACCCCGTTACAGCTCAACTTTGTTTCTATTGTACGAACAATATAGCAGAATATGAGGCATGTATCTTGGGGTTGAGATTAGTTGTAGATATGGGTGTCCATGAAGTCTTGGTCATAGGTGACTCGGACCTACTGGTACTCCAAATTCAAGGAAAATGGGAAACATGGGACTTAAAGCTTATACCGTACTGACAATGTTTGCATGAGCTTTGTCAGTGGTTTCAGTAAATAGAATTCAAGCACATTCCAAGGATTCATAATGAAGTGGCTGATGAGTTGGCTACTCTGGCGTCGATGTTACACCATTCGGATAAGGCTTACGTGGACCCTTTGCAGATTCAGGTCCGCGATCAGCACGCTTATTGTAATGTGGTGGAAGAGGAACTGGACGGTGAGCCGTGGTTTCATGATATCAAGGAATATATCAGGTTGGGTTTGTATCCGATACAGGCCACAGGTGATAAGAAACGAACAATTCGACAGTTGGCTAGCGGGTTTTTCCTTAGTGGAGGAGTGTTGTACAAAAGAACTCCAGACCTCGGGTTGTTGATATGCATTGATGCGAGACAGGCCACATCTATCATGATTGAGGTACATTCCGGAGTTTGTGGACCGCATATGAGTGGGTACGTTCTAGCAAAGAAGATTCTCGGAGCAGGTTATTACTGGCTCACTATGGAGCGGGATTGCATCAGTTTTGTGCGTAAATGTCATCAGTGCCAAGTGCATGGAGATTTGATTCATTCTCCACCATCCGAATTACATACAATATCTGCACCATGGCCATTTGTTGCTTGGGGCATGGATGTCATTGGGCCAATTGAGCCAACAACATCAAACGGACACAGGTTTATTCTGGTGGCCATTGATTATTTCACCAAGTGGGTTGAAGCGAAAACTTTCAAATCCGTGACCAAGAAAGCAGTGGTTGATTTTGTGCATTCAAATATCATATGTCAGTTTGGGATTCCGAAGGTAATCATTACGGACAATGGCACTAATCTCAATAGTCATCTGATGAAGGAGACATGTGAGAAGTTCAAGATTACTCATCGTCATTCTACTCCATACCGCCCTAAGGCAAATGGTGCGGTTGAGGCAGCCAATAAGAATATAAAGAAATATTCCGGAAAATGGTGGAAGGATCTAGATAGTGGTATGAAAAGCTACCTTTTGCATTGTTGGGATACCGAAATGCTGTTCGTACTTCTGTAGGGACAACTCCTTACTCGTTGGTGTATGGCACGGAAGCGGTGATACCCGCAGAAGTGGAAATCTCGTCTCTTAGAATCATTGTGGAGGCCGAGATCGATGATGATGAATGGGTGAAAAGACGCCTTGAGCAGTTGAATTTGATTGACGAGAAGAGATTGGCATCCGTGCGTCATGGTCAGCTGTACCAACAAAGAATGGCAAGAGCGTATAACAAGAAAGTGCGTCCAAGGAAGTTTGAGGTGGGACAGTTAGTGTTGAGACGTATTTTGCCTCATTGGGCCGAAGCAAAAGGAAAGTTTGCTCCAAATTGGCAGGGACCATTAGTCGTAACCAGAGTGTTGTCTAACGGTGCGCTATATCTGATAGACGTGGAAGGAAAATGTGTAGAAATGGCCATCAATTCCGATGCGGTCAAGAGATACTATGTATGATTTCTTTATTTTGATTATACTTGTTTGTATTTGGCATATTTTAAAGATTGAAATGACGAAGGCATTTTGTTCTGCTATCTAAACATTTTTACCCCTTGTCATCCCCTTTGAGCCTTATTTATTCTCTTCCATATCCCTCTTTCGGAATCAATGGCACCATTAAGAAACGCGAGTGCGGAAGAAAAGAAAAAGAAAATGAAAATAAAAAGAAAATGAAAAGAAAAAGAAAAGAAAGTGAAAAAAAAAGAGGAGAAAAGAAGGAAATGAAAAGAAGAGGAAAATTGAAAGTGAAAAGAAGAAAGAAAAGAAAGGAAAAAGAAAAGAAAATGAAGAAAAGAAAGGAAAAGAAGAGCAGAAATGGAAAAAAAAACAACACCGTAGTCTCTATGACGTGAACTACGTTTGACTTGATCCCGCAAGGGTACGTAGGCAGCCTCGCTGAGGTTCAGTCATACCAAGATAAAAATCCAAAAGTCCCCAAGCAAGAAAGTGGGGCAGAAGTTGTGGTTGTTGTGAAAGAAATTGGATTCCGAAAATTGTAATTTTAACCCATTTTGAAATTGTTTTGAGCCTTTCATACCCTTTCTTTCTAACCCCGTCCAAAGCCCACATTACGATCCAAAGAAATACCTTCTGATCAGTCTTTGGGGAATGCCAAGTCAAGCAGGTAAAAGTAATTCCCGTCAGGGGCAACACTCTGGTACAAGTAAGGAGAGAAATTAAAATGAGAGAGTCTTATTGGTGAAAACCTTCACGGGCACCGTAAGGCAATGAGAGTTGAGAGAAATTAGAATGAGAGAGTCTTATTGGTGAAAACCCTCACGGGCACCGTAAGGCGAAAGTGAGTTTGAGAGATGAACGAGTGAAAGAGGTATGCTGGTGCAAATCTTTCAAGGCGCCGCAGGATGAACATGGTTAAGGTTTGGGTAAAGTAATCAAGTGATGGAAATTCTGGGGCAACAAAGTGTGGTGACCCAGAGCTGGTTAGTTGGGCAGATTGTGCCTATTAGTCCAAAATGCATGTCATGACTATTGGTACCAGCTCTTCCAGTCAGATGAGTTTTTTTCCCTTTTCCTTTTGTAGCAGTCATCTGGTTTTGGATTCTTCTTATCCTTAACCCGCAAAGTCATTGCATTTCATTTTCTTTTGTGTTCGTTTGTATAAGATGTTTTAATGTCAGTCTTGTTCAAAGCAAGTCAAAGCTCACTACCGGCTTCCATATTTGCAAAGCACAACATGGTCAGAGCGTACTAAGGATAACGTGATGTGAGAAGGGGTTACAAGGAATCACCGGAAGTTTCATCGGTGGAATGGTTTGGTAATGTCATGGGAGACGCAAAGGTTTGGATAAAGGGGTCAGAGGCAAAATAACAGCATGAGTATGAAATACTTAGTTCATCAAAGGTCAGGGGGTTCGAAGGTCAGTTAGAAAGTCAAAGCGGTTCAGGGCAGTTCGTGGAGCCAGTCGGAACAAAACAATGCAGTAGAAAGATCTCCAGCAAGAATGCCACCAACTAACCACCATTTTTGAACTAACAAATTTTCTTTGATTAAAACAGGGGCAGAAAAGTTTGTTTCAGGGGAACTCTCAGTGGAGAAAGGCAGTCACCAAAAAGGTTTGCTTTTTGATTTTCAGGACCCTCTTGGAAAATGGGACCTAGCTTAAGGTTCAAAAATAGCATAATCTAGCATAAATGTATCTCAAAGGAACATAAGTTGGCTTAGAAGTGTGCATGTTCGAGACAGGATTCAATTAGGAGTTTCCAGGACCCTTCTGAATAATGGGACTTAGCTTTAAGATTTCAATTAGATAACAACATTTAGCGTAAACTCTGTTGTAGGGTAGTATAATTCAGACATGAAAGTTGTCACCCTTAAGATAAAATTTGACCTTTGATTTTCAGGACCCTCCTGGATAATGGGGAGTAGTTTAAAGATCCTCTTAGATAGCAAGATTTAGTAGAAGTCACACCTGTAGAAGATATAACTTAGATTTTAATTCGTCGTTTAGTTAAGAGTTGTCAGGACCCCCATGAATAATGGGACCTAACTTTCAAATCCTTAGTAATACTTGGTAATATGGTTTAGTTTTACAATCACATCTGTCCCCAGCCACCAAATTGGGGCAGAAAAGTTTCTTTGTTTTGTCTATTTGAAGTCAGGAGCCCGCCTGGAGAGAAGGGAATACTTTCAAGCGCAACAGCCAGGAGCCCACCTGGAGAACAAGGGAGTATAATTTAAATTTTAGCTTTCAAATTCTTTGTTTTGTCTATCTTGGAGTCAGGAGCCCGCCTGGAGAGCAGGGAATACATCTCAAGTTAGAAGTCAGGATCCCGCCTGGAGAGCAGGGAATACGTTTCAAGTCCAGCAGTCAGGAGCCCGCCTGGAGAGCAGGGAATACATTTCAAGTCAGCAGTCAGGAGCCCGCCTGGATAGCATGGTAATACATTCAAGTTTGGAAGTCAGGAGCCCGCCTGGAGAATAGGAGAATTCATTTTGAGCTTTGAAATCGGGAGCCCACCCGTACAACAAGGGAATACATTCAAGTTCAGCAATTTGAAGAAAGGAACAACACCTCAGTTTGTAGTTTGCAATGGCAACAAGGGATTTTACCAAGAAAACACAAGACAACAAGGCAACAAGGAAGTACAAGAACAAGTTGAAGAGCTTAGATAGGATTTCTTGCAATTCATAGATCATAGTTTAAGTTTAGCTTCTTTTGTTTTGACATGGCGTAATAAGGGAGGCCAGCAGGCAGTGGCAGTAGCAATCGCAGTGAAATCACAACTCCTGGTAGTCCCAGCTATCAGACATTCCCGAACTACACTGACCTGATTCCTATTTATCCCAGAATATGTAGGCAACCTCTGAAGCAGGGTGCGGTCAACTTTTTCAAAAATACTTCACACGGAATATTTAAACGGGCAAAAATCGCTCGTATTTGCTCACTTATCTTTGACCGCAAACTTTTCATGTTTCCGAGCAAAGAGGGGCAGCTGTGAGCACGTGATTTTTGCCCTATATATGAATTATTCCCAAAAAATTCAAACAAATTGATCCCTTTCCTCATTTTGCAATTTTGTGAATTTTGTGTAATTTTCTGTCAATTGTTTGCATTTTATTTGTGCATTTTTAATTCATAAGAAAGATACAAAATACATTTGGCATTTGTTTGAGATTTAATTTCATATTTTAGGATTAAATAGTAGTCTAAGTTGCTTGAAAACAAAGAAAATAACAAAAATAGCCCACTTTGGCATTTTTAATTGTTTAATTGTTAATTCGTCGCGAAGTAGATTTTAAATAATTTTAGGATTTAATTAGGACTTTATTTTAACTTTTGCATTTTTGTAAATCAGAAAAATACAGAAAATACAAATTGAAATAAACAAAAGAAATAAAAATGAAGGAACAAAAGCAAGGAAAAGAGGGTTGTTACTAAGAGACCCAAGTTGGGCCATTTAAATCATTTTTTTAGCCCAAATACACGACCCAGTAGCAGCCCAACCCACCCCAATACCCGATCCACCTGTTACTAAACCAAAATGACCCCGTTTAGTGCACGATAGATTCTGGCCGTCGAGGTTATTAGATCTAACGGCCAGGAACTTACCCCTTGTTATTATATAAATGTCCGAAGATAACCCACCCCTCTCAGACCCCCCCGTCCATCTCTAACCTAAACCCTAAAAACCAGCTGCCCCTATATCCTTTTGTTCGAGCTCGCCGGTGGCGACGATGCCAATTACGCCAGTGGCCACCAAAATAACACCTCAAACTCCCCTTTTCACCCTCTTTCCGAATATGCAAATGGCTTCCTTCGAATCCACTCCAAAAGCTTCGAATATCCATTTTAAATTTTCCGGCCATGACACCACCTCGTCCAAATGACATCAAATTCACACCAGGTGTTCACCTCCCTCCCTACATCACGAATCCATGCCCATTTCACTTCGAATGTTCCCCGTTTGTTTCGAATTTTCATTCGAAGTTTGGCCAAAACCCTAACTGCTCCAATCCCTACCAAATCGATACCATATGGTCCCTGGGGTTCCCTCGTGATGAATTCAAGGTCGACGACGTTCAAATCCTTCTGGAATTGGCCAATTTGTAAATCTGATATGGCCAGTAAGTTCCCCGCTCTTGTTTTCCCTTTTCTTTTTCTTTTTGGTAATATCCTAGTTTTATTTTGTTAATAATAAATGGTAATTTGAAAATCAACAAAATCTTCTTTAATTCTGTTTTCACTCGTTCCATACCCATATGATTTTGGTTTAGCTTTTAGTTTAGTTCGTTGATTAGTTTAAACTTGTTAATTGATTTAGTAAATTTGTTTGAATGCATTTAGAGATTCATTTAGTTTATGTTCTGTTTTGCATGATGTGTGTTTTTGTGTTTTGATAGTTTAAATCTTTTAATCTTGATTGTATAGTTTAGGCTTAGTTTAGTTAAATATAGTTAGATAATTGTTTAGGTATAGCTATGTTAGTTTTTACTTTGATGGTTAAGAGTTAATTTGGATTTGTTCCTCAATAACTGGTAAATCAAGCATATGAACTTGTTTGGTTATAACTGCGATTTCAGTATAAGTTCAGGGGCAGTTTAGGTAATTGAAATTGGACATGAAAGTTGTAGGTTAGAATAGAAGGCCCCAGAATCTTCTAGAGTAGGGTCAAGTGTAGGTTTTCAGTAATTGTAAGGTGCTAACTTTAGTTACAAGCTAAGAAATAAGGGACTAATTGAATAAATAGATAGGGACTGACATAGAAAATAGAAAATAAGGGCTGCCCTCAGCTCTGCCTATAAAAGGCATGCCTAAGTGCCTTAATGCACAAGTTTTCAGACCCCAAAAATTCTCCAAAATTCCCCCCAAAAATCATTCTGCAGATCTGAGCTTCAGAATTTGAATTTCAAATCAAAAAAAAGTTCAAACTCTGAACTCTTATAGCCCAAATCCCCGTTTAGATTTTATATTCTGCCAAAAATCCAAAAACAAACATAAAATCAATAGAAAAGTCAAAACAAAAACTACTGTTACATTAGTTTCCTTAAGTCATTTTCAGAGTTCAGCACTTAATTCAAGTTTCTAGCTCAATTAGGATCCAAAACTACTTGAATTCCTTTGTTTCTATTTGGTATTTGAGGTCTGAAGGTAATTTGGGTCAGCTGGGCATTGAATATGATTAAATCGAGTTGATTATGGTAATATGTTAAGTGTGTGGGTATGCTGGGTTCATTTTCTAGTTGTTTGATATAGTTTTGGGTTAATTTGTTGATTCTGCTTGGTCTTCAATTCATTTTTGAACTGCTGAATCTTTTCTGGGCTGTTGTACTCGTTCATTGACTGCTGCTGGGTTATCACTGGTTCCCTAGAACTGTTACTGTTGCTAACTTCTCCTTCTTCCTTTGATATTCTGATTTCCAGGTACACATTTTGAACCTGTTTCGATGTATCATCCCCTGTTGACAACATGAAATGAAATTGAAGCAAATTCTCTGTTGTAGATCTGTTAGCTTGTTATGTTTGAGATAGTTTGTCGTGATTTGGTAGTTGTACACTGTTATCAAATTCGAAATGCATAATCGAACTGAAACTGGTTATGTATTAATGGGACTGTAAACTGTTATGTCTCAGATTCATGTGAGTTTATTTTTCGAGTTAATTACTAGTTGTATTTAGTCCCCTATTAGTTGATGCATACACTTGTTAAGTACTAGCTGTGATTAATTTCATAGAATAAGTCCATACTAGTTGTAATTAATTCCCTATTAGCTGGTTCATGTCCCTGTATTAACACACGGTTCAGTACGAGATAGAACTTTTACTAATTATTTTCATATTTTCAATCTATAATTAAGTAGATCATAGTCATAGATGAATATGTTGGTTTAAATGTTGGATTTAAGTTTGAGTCTCAGCATGTTGATTCATAAGTGAGGAAACTACTGTCCAATCTCACTAGGATTCTGAAATTGACGATAAGTCTCCAGTTTTGTTTTCTAAAAATCGAATTGTTGCTTCATATTCCTGGACGGTTTTGAATGTCAAGTAGTGTGTTATAGATGTTAATCCAATGATGTGAAAGGACTGTGGCCTGGTGATTATTTGAATTCAATTTCGTTTCATAATTAGTATTGTGGCCTGTTTCAACTTGAGCCATATTTCTGGGCTCACTTTGGCCCAATGGCGTGAAGCCCTGCCAGAATAGCGCAAGACCCATTGCTGATCACTTAATTGCTAAGAACTGAAAACTGGTATATGTTTGGGCCCTGAAGCTCGAGCTTCTTGTGAATCGGACTGGGGCCCAACATACTGAAACCCCATTGGACTGCTGAATCATAACCCTAAGGTTTGGGCCTCTTTGAATGCTTCTAGTGATATTGATTGGTTAACTAATAAATTAGGGCCTTTAGAGACAAATAAAAATAGAAGAATATAGTTGCTTTTAGGTTGGTTTTTTTTTAATAAAATGAGACGAGCCTCTCCCAATGAAATATAAAATTGCGGGGCCCTCAGTAAAAGCTAAAAAATATTTAGAAATTCGGGATTGGCCGTTCAGCGAATTTCACGACCTTCTTCAAAATAAATATGCGTTAGATTCTTTAGGCACGATTTTAATAAAATTATCTTCTTAAACTCGGGTGCGCATTGATGCGACCCAAATCCAAATCTCAATAAAGTCAGAATGTGTTAACAACCATGGGTGCATTGATTGCGACGTGGTTCGAAACGCGTTTTCACGACGTTGCAATTTTTTTTAAAATAATAACAAAAATGGTTTACGAATAAAAAGCATATAAGCTAGAATGTATTTAAATTAGATAAAATCAAATACAACAGTTATGCAACCGTGCTAGAACCACGGAACCCAGGAATGCCTAACACCTTTTCCCGGGTTAACAGAATTCCTTATCCAGATTTCTGGTTCGCAGACTGTAATACAGAGTCATATTTTTCCTCAGTTCGAGATTCAACCGGTGACTTGGGACACCACTAATCTCCCAAGTGGCGACTCTGAATAATTAATAGTTAAATCCTGTTCTGATTGTCCTTTAAGTGAAAAAACTCCTTTACGCCCTTGCGGGCATAGTGAAAAAAGAGGTGTGACAGCTCTGACAACTCTAGTGGGGACCAAGCCCAGAACTTCGGTTCAGGGTTTAAGAATTCGAGCTTAGAATAATTGTTGTGTTGGCTTTATCTGATCTCCTTACATGTTTCATGCTAAATGTGCTAAATGTTTTACTGCTTTGATATTATTTGAACGGTATATAAACTGTGCCGAAACCCTTCTTTTGTCACCTCCAGGGATGTGCTTACTGGTTGAGACTCCCTATTCTGTTAGTATCATACCCTGAAATAAAAAAAGAGGCTCGGATAAGTTGCAAAGCCGGATGATCTTGCAGGTCCCCGGTACGCTGCCCCCTCCTCGACTTGAGTTGTCCACTCAGGTGCACTGTTTAGAACACATACCCAGGTTTTGAACCTAGAATAACTTGACTTCATGCCGGATCCCTAGTAGGAGCGCTTAATTGCATCATGCTACATTTGACTTAGGGGACTCAACACAGGGGTTGGGTCCGTCTAGGGCTAGCAACCTGAAATGAAAAGACCATCCTGATGTATCCTACTTGTTCTGTACATATATTTGTTTCGAACCGGCATGTTAACCGGCTCTTGAATATCGGAAATGTTGAAAAATTGAGAAAAAGAGGAAAAGAGAAAAAAAGAGAAATAGCAGTTAGGGAGTTAATTGATTATTTTAGAAAAACCAATGACCAAATACTGTCGAAACTCTGCCGAAATTTTGAGAAAATGGAAAAAAGAAAATGTTTTATTTTACTAAAAAGCAAAGGAAAAATAGAAAAAGAGTCTTTTACTTTTGGAAAGTTGTTTGTTGAAAAAGAAAAGAAAAAGAGTCTTTGTTTTAGTTTGGAAAAATAGGTTGTTTATTGTTTGTTGAAAAAGAAAAAGAAAAGGAGAGTCGTTATTTTGTCTTGTTTTCAAAAATAGAAAAGGAAAAATAGTTTGTCTTGCCATGGAAAATGAAAAGAAAGAGCCTTGTTTTAAAAAATATAGTTAGTTTCTTTGCCCGAACTACGCAGGCTGGATTTTCACAGGGCGTGAGATAATTATGCAACCCTCATCGGGTCCAACCTCCCCTTTGCAAAAATAGCCAAAAAAAAATATATCAATATTTTAATTTTCGTTAGGTAACGCCGTTTTGTCAAAAATAGCCAAATGTTCTCGAAAGGGACGCCGGAAGACTGACTTTGCAAAGACGGCCATTTTTGGTCATTTTGATTTTTGACCGGTTGACTCTCACAGCCTTAAAATCTTCGTTCTTAGGAAGTGCTGAAAGACCGTGTTCGTAAATCGAATCTTTCATTTTAAATTTGAAAAAAAGAAGGAAATAGTTAATTTTGTTTTGAGTCAAATAAAAGTTTTTTTTTTTGCTTAAATCACTTTAATAAATGTGCAGGATGAGCACAATGCAAAACGAACCTTTCTCAATAATGACTAAAATCCCTTTCGAGTTGCGGCTATGGTGGAACGATTTAGGCAAAGAAAGACAAGACGAAGTCAAGAAATATCTGAAAGGTCTTACGGGTTTATTGGAAATCAAACCTCAGGGTGATATTATAAGAGCGTTGGCCACCTGCTGGGACACAGCGCACAATGTCTTCCACTTCTCAGATTTTGAGCTCACCCCAACTCTGGAGGAAATAGCCGGGTACATCGAAAATGTTGCGGTTCCGTTAAGAGGAAAATATCTGGTTGCTCCAAGAGCCATCACGGTGCATCAGTTTTTAGATTCATTAAAGATACCCAGGACAGTCCATAATCCAGATTTGGCAAAAGGTTTATGCACTCTGCGCTTCATATACGACATGTACGGCCATGTGGGAGGGTTTAACAAGATGGACATCAAACTATGCAGTAAACATAACCGTAAAAAATGGGATGAGCACAGACGGGTGGCTTTCATAATAACCTTTTTGGGCCTCTTGGTGTTCCCAAGGAAAGACGAGAATATTGATATAAAAGTAGTCGGGGTCGTCAGTACCTTGCTTACTCAAGATGAAAGCACTCTTGCGCCTATGATCGTGTCTGACATTTTCCGAGCTCTCACTGCCTGCAAAGCCAAAGGCAACTTTTTTGAGGGGTGTAACTTGTTGCTACAAATGTGGATGACCGAGCATCTATGTCATCGTTCCCAGCTCTTGAGTTATGGTTCGTCTGACAAAACCTGTATAGGAGAGTTTTACACAAGGATTGACGGGGTTAGTCTGCCTGAAGGAGTAATAGCGTGGGTATCATACTATCGTACTCTCAAGGACCGTCATATACAATGGACGTTGGGATGGTTGCCTATTGAAGAAATCATATACATGCCAGCAGCTAGGTCGCATTTTCTTTTGATGGGACTTAAGAGCATCCAGCCTTATGCTCCATGTCGGGTTCTGAGACAACTTGGGAGATGCCAAACAGTGCCACGGGAGGAAGATCTTAGTGCTCAAGTAATTGAGATTAGCCCTGATGGACAGTTTCCCGAAGCAAAAGTCTGCGAGATTTGGAATGAATGTCAATATCTACAAGTAGATACTTGTGTGCAGGATCGGGCCAAAGGAGAAATGTCGCCAGAATACCTCGCATGGTACAGAAGAGAATTGGAGCATCAGAGGCCAGCTAAAAGACCCCACATCCAGGATTTCACTGAATCATCACAAGAATAATGGGGTTGGCTAGCAAAAGAAGAAGGCTATCAGGCTGAAATCGGCAAGCTGAAACAACAGATTGGAGCTTTGAAATTTGAGAATAGTGTGCAAGTTGCTGCTGATCATGGAGAAAAGAACAGGTTGGCTCAAGAAAACGAGGCGCTTAGGGCCTAAATCCAGAAAATGAGGATAGCTGCCAATAACCAACAAAGGAGCCAGTCGGATGAGCGGTTGATAAAGGGGCTGAAAAAGGAAATTAGTGAGTGCCGGAATGAGCTGAAAAAATCCGAAGGCACCATAGCGGGACTCCGGGCACAGTGGGTAAAAAGAACAAAAGAGCGCACCCATTACATGCAACAATTAAAGAAGGATTATGAAAAGACCATTGCTAGTGTGAAAAGAAAAGTGGTCACCCTTGAGGATAAAGCCGCTAAGCAAGCTAAAGCTTTTAAGACCGAAAGTGGACACTGCTATGATTTACTAGCCCGAATGGAAGTAGAAATACAGCAGATGCAGGATCAGCATCTTCAGGATTCTCGTGTATTGGAGGCTCGCAATAATCAAGTAAGGCGATTGCTTATAGAAAAGGGTCGAACAAGAGACAGGATTGAGACCATTGCCCACGCCATCCTTAGGAGATGTCGGGCATGTGAAGACATGACCCGCACTACCTTCTTCTCGGCAGTGATGATTTATGTCAAGCGAACCATGTATGAGCTGGAGCAACTTGAAAGGGATTTGGCACCTAAGCCCGCGGCGAGGCCGAACGATGCCCCGCGGGCACCCACTTTTGAAGCACTAATGTATTCATAGATCGAGTCTGTATTTTCCATTTTAGAGTTTGTTGTTTGTCAGTCTATTTTCTTTTTGCGTCCAAGTATGCTAGTATGTTCGGAGTCTGTATTTGAGTTTAGTTGGAGTATGTTATTTTCCATTTTAGAATGTTTAATTAGTAATAGAATGTTGTGGTAATGAAAAATTTGAAAATTCCCAAAAATTTGTTCCTTTATTTTGGCACTTAGTTTCACAAACTACGCCTGGTCTGATTCGTGCGGAGTCACAATACGTAGGAAATCTCCATAGAATTTGACCGTAACCGAGTAAATAAAAGAAAACAAAGAAAGGGAAAGAAGAAAGGGAAAAGCGGAAAGACAAGAGAAAAAAATGAATGAAAATAAGAGAAGAGAGAAAAAAAAGAGAAGAGCGGAAAAACAAGAAAGGAATAGAATAAAGGAGGAAGGAAAGAAAAAAGGAGAAAAGAAAGAGAGAAAAGAAAAGAGAAAAGAAAACAAAAAGAAAAGAGAAAGCTTACAGTTGGAACTAAGGAAATGCCGGGATAACGCATGCGGTCGAACAAATGCATAATAGAAATGTTTAGCTGTATAGGTGCATTCATGGCCAATTTGCGGTTATCCAATCTGTTAAAGCCTAATAACTAACGGAATTGTTGTCTAAATGTGTGAGTCCAGGTAGGTGGTTAGTTGTTTGGCATTCTGGCAACCCATCCATACAACACCCGGTCTAAAGATAAAGTGAACATGACTGGCCCGAAATCTGATACGAGTATTGTTGACCCATCTAAAGAAGTAGAAGAAATGGACGTTGATGCAATGAGGGAGGAAATGTATAAGCTGAAACAACAGATGGATGAAATGTACCAAGCCTGGGCGAAGGGGCATCCACCGCCAGTTTATCCCACTAACCCCGCTTATATCCCACAATTGGCTCAGCCTCAGGAGCCATCCACTGTGAATTCATCTCCAGCATTTCCCCTCTACCAACAATGCCAAGGCACCACTTCTCATACATCACAGGCTCCTCCATCCAAACAAGTCTCATACCCTCCTCCACCAATCACTCCCGTTTTTGTGGCACCTCCGTCTGCTACCCTACACTGATCCCCCAGTGAGCCTCTGTTCCAGATGCACGACAACCAGTATTATCCCCCTGAGCCTACATTCAATGTTCCAGAACCTTACTCTTATACCCCTCATCTTGATCTCACGGCAGGCACCGAGAAGCCGCCCAAAAACCCTGAGCAGGAGGAGATGATCAGAAAGGTCAAAAGCTTGGAGCAATCATTCCGAGACATGCGGGGGTTAGGGGGCCAAGTAAGTGTGGCCTATAAAGATTTATATCTGTTCCCAGATGTTCAGTTACCGGCCGGGTTCAAGATGCCTAAGTTTGATTTGTACGACGGGCATGGAGACCCAGTAGCACATTTAAGGGGATTCTGTAGCAAGATGAGAGGAGCAGGAGGGAGAGATAAATTGCTGATGGCATATTTCAGCCAAAGTTTGAGCGGATCGACATTGGAATGGTACATTAGACAAGACCATAGCAGGTGGTACACCTGGGATGACTTGGCCCAAGCATTCGCCTGTCAGTTTCAATATAATATTGAAATCATCCCAGATCGACTGTCATTGACAAAGATCGAGAAGAAGCCCGGTGAGAGCTTTCGAGAATATGGGTTCCATTGGAGAGAGCAAGCGGCGAGGGTTGACCCCCGATGAAAAAGAGTGAAATGGTTGATTATTTCTTGCAGGCGTTGGAGCCAACCTATTTTGGTCATTTGGTGTTAGCAGTGGGCAAGTCCTTTAATGAATTCGTGAAAATGGGAGGCATGGTTGAGGAGAGACTCAAATCCAATAAGATCATGAGTTATTCAGCAATCAAAGCAACCACCCAAGCCATTCAAAACGCACTGGGGGTGTGCTTGGGAAGAAGAAGAAAGAAGAGGTTGCAACTGTCGAATCCGGAGCATGGTCCAGGTCTAGAAGCCCTTCACCCTATTACAACCAACCCAGACTCCACCACCCAAATTATCCGTATACCCCATATGGCCCTCCTCAACACTATTATCCACCACCAGTGCCACACTTTTCCGTCCATCATGCCCAAACTTATACCCAGCCTCCGGATCATGCGCAATGGCGTGCGCCGGCTACCCAAAACACATACCCAGATCCACAAAACACATATCCACACCCGAGGGCTTATAGGCCAGGATCCGGCTTCTGCCCAAACCAAGCTTTCAGAAATGAGAGAATGCAGAAACAGAAAACATTCACTCCGCTGGGAGAATCCTATACCACTCTTTTCTACAAACTAAGACAGTTAGGCCTGTTGAACCCGGTTGAGGCCAAAATGCCAAATCCCCTTCCTAGAAATCTGGACCATTCAGTGAGTTGTGAGTATTGTTCAGGGGCTCCCGGACATGATACTGAGAAATGTTGGAGATTGAAAACTTTTGTGCAAGAGCTTATTGACACAAACAGGATCGAGGTTCAGGCCCCGGAGGCACCTAATATCAATCAGAACCCGTGGCCAGCGCATCATGTGGCCAACATGATTGAATTGATACATAAGGGAGCAGAGCTTAAGAAGCCCTCACAACCGGTCATGATGATCCGTTCTAGCAAAGACAAAGTGAATGAAAAGTCAGCTAGTGTGAAACCAGCGGTTTAGTTGAAAAGAATAGACAACAAGCCAGTTTTGGTGATGGGGAAAGGATCGTCCATTGTTGCGAAGAAACCAGAGCCGATCAAGGTAGTGGTTCAGGGAGTATCAAGCATACCTGCGGCAGTCATGAAGGGGGCTCACATAGAACCAGTTGTTATAAAGCCAGTAACCCAGTTACCAGTAATTGACAGTAAAGTCGTTCCATGGAAGTATAAGCAGGTAGTTGTGACCTACAAGGGGAAGGAAATCAAAGAGGAAGTCTGTGAAGCACAAGGTTTAACTCGCTCGGGACGTTGTTTTGCCCCCGAAGAGTTGAGAAAGGCTAGGGCTCCCAAGGAAAATCTGGCGCCAGTTAAGAAAGCTATTATGGAGGAAGAGGCAGAAGAGTTTTTGTAAAAGATAAAAGTGCAAGATTATTCTATTGTTGAGCAGCTAAGAAAAATGCCAGCACAAATCTCGTTGCTTTCATTGCTTATCCACTCAGATGAACATCGCTGGGCTCTGATGAAGATATTGAACGAAGCTCATGTCCCCGATAAAATTTCAGTGAATCATTTGGAGAAAATCGCGAACAAAATCTTTGAGGTAAACAGAGTGACATTTTCTGATGATGAATTGCCCGTGGAGGGTACAGAACATAATAGAGCTCTTTATTTGACCGTGAAATGTGAAGATTCGGTAGTCATTCGAGTACTGATTGATAATGGGTCCAGTGCCAATATCTGTCCTTTGTCTACATTGAACAAGTTGAAGGTTGATGATGAAAGAATTCATAAGAATAGTATCTGCGTTCGGGGGTTTGATGGTGGTGGTACAGACACAGTGGGTGACATCATACTTGAATTGACAATTGGTCCGATCGAGTTCACCATGGAGTTTCAGGTGTTAGACGTAGCAGTGTCTTATAATCTTCTGTTGGGGCGACCATGGATTCACACTGCCAAAGCGGTGGCTTCTACACTACACCAGATGGTCAAATTCGAGTGGGATAGACAAGAGATCGTAATACATGGGGAAGACAACATGAGCATTGTAAGTGATGCCATCGTACCCTTCATAGAGACTGATGATGATAAGGGGCCGTGGGTTTATCAAGTTTTCGGTACAGTCTCGGTAGAAAAGGTTCCTGAAGGGAAAAGCGCCCCGGTCCCCAAAATAACAGCTGCAACTGTCATGGTAGCCTCTGAAATGTTGAAAAATGGGTTTGTATCAGACAAAGGTTTGGGTGCTGATTTGCAAGGTATTGTTCAGCCAGTTTATCTGCCCAAGAATCTGGATACCTTTGGGCTGGGGTTCAAGCCTACGACGGCGGATGTGAGATGAGCCCGCAAGATGAAGAAAAGATTCTGGGTTCTTCCCAAACCAATTCCACGTCTGTCCAGGTCCTTCGTCAGGCCAAGTATCGGGAAGCAATTATTGGCAAAGGTGTCTGGTCCACTGATTGGTGAAGATGGGAACCTGAACAAAGGGCTTGAGAGGGTATTTGCTGAGGTGAACGTGTTTGGGGTCGGGGAAGGGTCGAGCAAAGCAGATATACAGTACATCGGGCCACGTGCTAATGTCAACAACTGGGAAGCCACTCCTCTTCCATCTCGGAGGGAGTCGCGGTATTGGGTTTTGTTTTCCTTTTGTTCACCTGGATTATTCTAGGGTTTGTAATTCAGTTACTCTGTTCCGTCCGTTTCGATGAGTTAAAACCCTGTTATCTTTACATTCAATAAAATGCAATTCCTTTTTTTTCTTAATTCATAATTTTGTTTCCATTTCTTTTCTTTTCTTTTCTGTACAGTTCTTTTTATGCTGATATCGATGACATGACATGTATGAGGAATCTTTGGCCCAGTTTTAAAAGCCAGTCTAACTCAGAAATAATAGTGCAAGAAATCGAGTGTGATGATGAGGTGGAATATGATGATGACGAGGACTATGAGGAAGTTAGTAAAGAATTAAGTCACTTTGAAGAAAAACCCAAACCTAACCTAAATGACACAGAATCAGTTAATCTAGGGGACCCAGACAATGCTCGTGAAACTAAAATAAGTGTTCATCTGGAGCCACAGCTCAAGGAGGGGATAATCAAAGCATTGTTCGAGTACAAGGATGTTTTTGCATGGTCATATGATGATATGCCAGGTCTAAGTACCGATTTAGTGGTTCACAAATTACCCACTGATCCAACACTCCCTCCTATCAAGCAGAAGCTGAGAAAGTTCAAAACAAACATAAGTGTAAAGATCAAAGAAGAGATTACCAAGCAGTTCGATGCGAAGGTCATTCGGGTCACACGGTATCCCACATAGTTATCTAATGTTTTGCCTGTACCGAAGAAAGATGGCAAGACCAGGGTGTGCGTTGATTATTGGGATCTTAACAAGGCGAGTCCAAAAGACAATTTCCCACTGTCGAACATCCACATATTAATTTATAACTGTGCCAAACATGAGATCGGATCTTTTGTGGATTGTTACGCGGGTTATCATTAGATTCTAATGGACGAGGAAGACGCGGAAAAGACGGCATTCATCATTTTGTGGGGAACGTACTGTTATCGGGTCATGCCGTTTGGTTTGAAAAAATGTTGGGGCAACTTATATGAGGGCAATGACAACAATATTCCATGATATGATACACAAGGAAATCGAGGTGTATGTGGAAGATGTGATTGTAAAGTCTAGATAGCAATCTGACCATGTCGGGGATCTGAAAAAGTTCTTCCAAAGGCTTCGCAGGTACAATCTCAAGCTTAATCCTACAAAATGTGCGTTCGGGGTGCCGTATGGAAAGTTTTTGGGGTTTGTAGTCAGCCGCCGGGGTATTGAACTGGATCCATCAAAAATCAAGGCCATCCATGAATTTCCACCTCTGAGGAACAAGATCAAGGTGATGAGTTTGCTGGGAAGATTGAATTATATCAGCAGGTTCATCGCCCAACTCACGACAACTTGTGAGCCTATCTTTAAGCTGTTAAAGAAAGATGTTGTGGTCAAGTGGACAAACGAATGTCAGGAGGCGTTTGATAAGATAAAGGGGTATTTGTCAAATCCACTCGTTTTGGTTTCGCCAGAACCAGGGCGACCTTTGATTCTATATTTAACGGTATTGGACAATTCGTTCGTTTGTGTATTGGGTCAACATGATATAACCAGAAGGAAGGAGCAGACCATCTATTACCTCAGCAAGAAGTTCACACCCTACGAGGTTAAGTATACTCATCTTGAAAGGACATGTTGCGCCCTAACTTGGGTGGCACAGAATCTGAAACACTATTGGTCTCTCCCCCTCGACACCGCATCTTTTGTAATCAGCATTTTATTCATCAATAAAATCATCATCATCATTCAAAACCCAATTCTCTCTCAGCTTCCGAAATTGCTCGTGACATTAGTTTTCCCTCATGGCACTGACAATCTAGTCTCGCGTGCGGAGGGGACCTCATTGGCGGACAGCAACCTCACTGACATTGGTTGCTTAGCCTTACGTTGCCCTTCCAAAGAACATCAGGAAGGCGTTGCGTAACAGAACACATGAAATGATCAAGAACTTATTTTCATTATTGATATCAAAATTAATGACTAAAAAGAACTGTCACCGATAAAGTTTGCAAACACATATAGAAATACAATAATAATAACAATAACAACCTAGTAAAATCTCACTAGTGGGGTTTGGAGAGGGTAGTGTATACGCAGACCTTACCCCTATCCCGAAGGAGTAGAGAAGCTGTTTCCGGAAGACCCTCGGCTCAAGAAAACATAAAGACAAAAATGAGACAATATTAGCATCACCACAGAAATCGTAATAAAAATAGGAACAATATGAAATCTACAAGAAAGATGCAAAGTAAAAGTGAAAGCTAATCAAAAGGTCCTGCATTGAAAAGCGAAATAGTAAGACACAACATTGCTACTAACTATCTTAAACAAAAAACTCTACCAGACTAGTCTTACAAAGGTGCGAAGTAAGGCAAGACTCAACTGCCTCCTAACCTACATCCCTAATACTCGACCTCCACATCTTCCTATCAAGTTTCATGTCCTCAGAAATTCGAAGCCTCGCCATATCCTTCTTGATCACCTCATCCCAATATTTCTTAGGTCGCCCTCTACCTCTTCTAGTGCCCTCCACAACCAGTCGTTCACACCTCCTTACCGGAGCATCTGGGCTTCTCTTCTTACTATGCCCGAACCATCTTAGCCTCGATTCCAGCATCTTGGCATCAATGGGAGCTACATGCACCTTCTCCCGAATAACATCATTCCTAATCTTATCCATCCTAGTATGCACACACATCCACTTCAACATCCTCATTTTTGGGTTATCACTGGTTTCCTGGAACTGTTACCGTTGCTAACTTCTCATTCTTCCTTTGATATTCTTATTTTCAGGTACACGTTTTTAACCTGTTTTGATGTATCATCCCCTGTTGACAATATGAAATGAAATTGAAGCAAATTCTCTGTTGTAGATCTGTTAGCTTGTTATGTTTGAGATAGTTTGTCGTGATTTGGTAGCTGTACACTGCTATCAAATTCGAAATGCATAATCGAATTGAAACTGGTTATGTATTAATGGGACTGTAAACTGTTATGTCTCAGATTCATGTGAGTTTATTTTTCGAGTTAATTACTAGTTGTAGTTAGTCCCCTATTAGTTGATGCATACACTTGTTAAGTACTAGCTGTGATTAATTTCATAGAATAAGTCCATACTAGTTGTAATTAATTCCCTATTAGCTGGTTCATGTCCTTGTATTAACAGACGGTTCAGTACGAGATAGAACTTTTACTAATTATTTTCATATTTTCAATCTATAATTAAGTAGATCATAGTCATAGATGAATATGTTGGTTTAAATGTTGGATTTAAGTTTGAGTCTCAGCATGTTGATTCATAAGTGAGGAAACTACTGTCCAATCTCACTAGGATTCTGAAATTGACGATAAGTCTCCAGTTTTGTTTTCTAAAAATCGAATTGTTGCTTCATATTCCTGGACGGTTTTGAATGTCAAGTAGTGTGTTATAAATGTTAATCCAATGATGTGAAAGGACTGTGGCCTGGTTATTATTTGAATTCAATTTCGTTTCATAATTAGTATTGTGGCCTGTTTCAACTTGAGCCATATTTCTGGGCTCACTTTGGCCCAATGGCGTGAAGCCCTGCCAGAATAGCGCAAGACCCATTGTTGATCACTTAATTGCTAAGAACTGAAAGCTGGCGTATGTTTGGGCCCTGAAGCTCGAGTTTCTTGTGAATCGGACTGGGGCCCAACAGACTGAAACCCAATTGGACTGCCGAATCATAACCCTAAGGTTTGGGCCTCTTTGAATGCTTCTAGTGATAATTGATTGGTTAACCAATAAATTAGGGCCTTTAGAGACAAATAAAAATAGAAAAATATAGTTGCTTTTAGGTTGTTTTTTTTATAAAATGAGACGAGCCTCGCCCAATGAAATATAAAATTGCGGGGCCCTCAGTAAAAACTAAAAAATATTTAGAAATTCGAGACGGGCCGTTCAGCGAATTTCACGACCTTCTTCAAAATAAATATGCGTTAGATTATTTAGGCACGATTTTAATAAAATTATCTTCTTAAACTTGGGTGCGCATTGATGCGACCCAAATCCAAATCTCAACGAAGTCGGAATGTGTTAACAACCACGGGTGCATTGATTGCGACGTGGTTCGAGACGCGTTTTCACGACGTTGCAATTGTTTTTTAAATAATAACAAAAATGGTTTACGAATAAAAAGCACATAAGCTAGCATGTATTTAAATCAGATAAAATCAAATACAACAGTTAAGCAACCGTGCTAGAACCACGGAACCCGGGAATGCCTAAAACCTTCTCCCGGGTTAACAGAATTCCTTATCCGGATTTCTGGTTCGCAGACTGTAATACAGAGTCATATTTTTCCTCAGTTCAGGATTCAACCGGTGACTTGGGACACCATTAATCTCCCAAGTGGCGACTCTAAATAATTAATAATTAAATCCCATTCTGATTGTCCTTTAAGTGAACAAAACTCCTTTACGCCCTTGCAGGCATAGTGAAAAAGGAAGTGTGACAAAGATTAGTAGAGTCTAAGGGATCGGTACAAAGACGTCTATGCTTATCCCCCAAAGGCTACAGAGTTTAGGAATAGTTTCACTTCTATTCTTCTCTGTCGTATGATTTGACCTCTTAATGCTAATTGAACTCACTACTCTTGTTTCTTTGCAGATGGCGAGAACACGTAGTGCTTCATCAGCTGAGGAGTAGCCAGAGCCCCCAGTGGCAGCTCCTACGAGGGGTAGAGGATGAGGCCGTGCTAGAGGCCGAGGCAGAGGCAGGGCTCAGCCTAGATCTCAAGCACCAGCACCAGCGGTGGAGCCTCAGGTAGAGTTTGATGAGGAGGCTCCAGTCCAGACCGTTCCAGCAAGGCCAGCTCAGGTTCCAGAGGGGTTCATCGCTACCCCGATACTTTATGATGCTTTAGTCCATCTAGTGGGTCTCATGGAGAGTGTTACACAGGCCGGCACATTCCATGTAGCACCAGCCATCTCTCAAGATGTGGGAGGAGCACAGACTCTTGCTACCCATACTCCGGAGCAGATGGCTCCTCAGTTTCAGACTCCAGCAGCTCAATCCATTGGGGTAGTTTCGCCGAGTGTTGCAATACAGACCGATGATGGGCCAGCTATGTCTTCTGAGGCTTTGTGGAGATTGGATAGGTTTACCAAGATTTTCCCAGTTCACTATGGCGGTACATCTTCAAAGGATCCCCAGGACTATCTGGACAGTTGTCATGAGGTGTTACGGAACATGGGGATAGTGGAGACAATGGGGTCGACTTTGCTGCATTTCATCTGTCATATTCCGCCAAGAGACGATGGAATGATTTTGTGTTGACTAGACCAGTTGGGTCACCTGCTTTGACTTGGGACCAGTTCTCTCAGTTATTTCTCGAGAAGTTCCTTCCTGCTACACTGAGAGAGGATTATCACAGGCAGTTTGAGCGTCTCCAGCAGGGCAGTATGTCCGTCACTTAGTACGAGACCCACTTTATTGATTTGGCACGTCATGTTCTTCTTATACTTCCTACCGAGAGAGAAAGACAGAGAGAGAGAGAGAGAGAGAGAGATCATCCAGCCACAGGACCTGGCACGTCATGCTCTTCTTATACTTCCAGCCGCAGTATCAGGATGGATGTTTTTAGTGTGGTGAGTATGAGCATATCTGAAGGACCTATCCAAGATTATTGGGTGTTCAGCCACATCATCAGGGTTCTCGTCCTATGGTTCCGGCACCAGTTGTTGCACCGCCTGCTCAGCCAGCTAGAGGTAGGGGGTCAGGGATCCATAGGTAGAGGTCAGGCCATTAGAGATGGAGGCCAACCAGCAAGAGGCCGTCCTAGAGATATGGTTCAGAGTGGTGGGGTCCAGTCCCGATGTTATGATTTCCCGGTCAGGCCTGAGGCTGAGTCATCTGATGCTGTTATCATAGGTACTATTTCAGTTTGCAGTAGAGATGCTTCAATTCTATTTGATCCAGGGTCTACATACTCCTATGTATCATCTTACTTTGCTTCATATTTGGTTGTGCCTCGTGATTTTTTGAGTGCTCCCATGTATGTGTCCACACTGGTGAGGTATTCTATTGTTGTAGATCATGTCTATCGCTCATGTGTGGTTATTATTGGGGGTCGTAAGATTAGCGTAGATCTTCCACTTCTTGATATGGTCGATTTTGATGTCATTTTTGGAATGGATTGGCTGTCACCTTATAATGTTGTATTGGATTGTCACGCCAAGAACGTGACCTTAGCCTTGCCAGGGTTGCTTCGATTAGAGTGGAGAGGGACTCCTGGTCATTCTACCAGTAGGGTTATTTCTTATATGAAGGCTCGGCGTATATTGAGAAGGGGTATTTTACTTATTTGGTTTATGTTCTTGATTCTAGTGCGGAGGTTCCTTCCATGGATTTGGTACCAGTTGTTTGGGAGTTTCCAGAGTTTTTTCCTGTAGACCTGAAAGGGATGCCACCCGACGGGGATATTGACTTTTGTATTGATTTGGTTCCGGGCACTCAGCCCATTTCTATTCCGTCATATAGCATGGCCCCGCCAAAGTTGAAAGAGTTGAAGGAGCAGTTGCAAGATTTGCTTAATAAGGGCTTTATTAGACCTAGGTCTCGCCCTGGGGTGCGCCAGTGTTGTTTGTAAAGAAAAAGGATTAATCAATGAGGATTGTCACACCTCCTTTTTGCGCGTCTACCCCGAAGGATAAATGCGTGAGGGAGTTTTTTCAATTTAAGTGACATTATTCGAAAATGGGATTATTTATTTATTTCAGAGTCGCCACTTGGGAAAGGTTTGGCTTTTGGTGTCCCAAGTCACCGGTTTATCTTGAATCCCAAATCGAGGAAATTTTTGACTTTCCAAATAAAGTCTGCGAACCAGAAATTCTAAGTAAGGAATTCTGTTGACCCGAGGGAAGGTGTTAGGCACCCACGGATCCCGTGGTTCTAGCACGGTCGCTTAAATTGTTATAATGGCTAAATATTTGATTTTAATACATGTTATAACTTGTGTGCTTTTATTAGGTTTAAACCGCTTTTTATTATTATTTTTTATGGAATTGCAACGTCATGAAAATGCATCTCGAACCACGTCGCAATCAATGCACCCGTGGTTGTTAATACATTCCGATTTCGTTGAGATTTGGATTTGGGTCGCATAAATGCGCACCCGAATTGAAGAATGTAATTTAATTAAAAATCGTGCCTAAAAAAGTCTAACGCGTTATTATCTTTGAGGAAGGCAGTAAAATTTCGCTAAACGGCCTATCCCAAATTCTAAGTATTTTATTATGACCAATTATTGAGGGCCCCGCAATTTGCATTTTTGTTTGGCAAGGCATGCCTCATTTTTGTATTAAAAGGATCGACCTATAGTGACTATGTTTTCTATTTCGTTTGTCTCTATAATGAAAGAAAAAGGATTCTAACTTATTTACATGCTCACGAGTTATTATAGTTGAGTTTCGAAAGTGAGTCGTTTAAAGAGTTTACATGGGTAGCACATAGAATGTTCTAAATACAGACAGTAAAAGAAAGAAAAGACTACATTAAACTACAACTTCAAATCTTTCTCATTTTTTGCATTCATGCTTCGAGTAGCTTACAAGATGTACCAGTGTATCAGTTTGTGTACCTGGTATTTGGAAAGCAAGAAAAGAAGAGGAAGATCAGTAGAAGCAACAGTGGTGTAAATACACAGCAACAACAGGTTCAGCAACACAACAAAACCAGTAACGACCAGTAGAATAACCCAGTAACAGATTGAAAACCAGCAGTACCAGAATGCAATCGCAGTCAAAGCAGAAGAGAGACGGATACAAGACGCAGTAGTTTACTGATTTTTGAATAACACTCAAGGAAAAGCAGCCTGAAATTATTCAAGTAAAAGTTCAGCTTGTTTTTCTCTTTTTGCTCTCAAATTCTGATTTCTCAAAATTCAGTCAACTCACTCAACTTTTTCCTATATCTTCCTATCATCCTCCTACAATGTGTAAAAATGACTCTATTTATAACCAAGACTCTTGTCTTGAACCACTAACCCGAAATATTCCCATAATTGCATGCCTTGCCCCCACTACTTAATGTTTTTCTTATTTAATTCCCTTGTTCCCCATGCCTAAATATTTTGTCCCCCACTATATTAAACAAATACATTATTCTCACTCCATTATGTATTGTCCCCCACTATATTAAACAAATACATTATTCCCACTCCGTTATGTCTTGTCCCCCACCATGTACTATTGTAATATTATTAATGCCTAGTGGACGGAGCACTCAAAATTAAGGCTAGTTTCCCATTTTACCCCTGAAATAATTTGAAATTACTATAACACCCCCATCAGCTATATCCAAATCCTAATCAATTAACCGATTACGACAGCTATAACCAATTCCGAAAATTCAAAAATTGCACATAAAGGAAAATTGTTTTATTTTGAATTTTTGGGAGTAATTCTCATATAGGGCAAAAATCACGTGCTCACAGCTGCCCCTCTTTGTCTGAAAACACGAAGAGTTTTCGTGCAAAGATAAAGTGAGCGGATACGAACGATTTTTACCCGTTGGAATACTCTGTGTGAAGCATTTTTTTTTGAAAGATTTGACCGAACCTTTGCTTCAAAGATTTCCTACATATCCTGGGCTAAACAGGAATCAGGTCAATGTAGTTCGGGAAGTTTTGGTAGTTGGGACTACCATGGAACTGCGATGCTGCTGTTAATGTTGTTGCATGCTGTTACTACTGCTTTACTGACCTCCTTATTACACCAAAGGAGAATTAAAACTAAGCTAGTTATGCCTATCAACTACTAGTTACAAGATTCCTATCTATAATTCTTTCGCAAATTGATCTTGAGTCTTAGCTGATTCTGCTTGTAGACTTCGATCTGAATCTTGATGCTCGCAAGTTGTAGGCGCTTGTTTATTTCTACAGCATTGAGTGAAACGGGATTGGCGGAGTTCGTGACTTCAATCATATTTTGAGCGATACACACTTTGTTTGTTCCAGTATTTGGGCTCATCTTCTTTTGTTCTTTTCTTCCTTTATTTTATTATGGATTGAGACTCACTCCATAGGTCATCTCGATCCCTGTGCCTCGAGGTCAAACCTGCTCAGACAATGAAACAAACAAACGAACGAAATTTTTCTGCCCCAGTTTCACTAGGAAAATTTCGTGAGTTAATTGCCATAAAAATCTACAGAATTGATGAGGGGATTGGAAACCTCAAGTCTAAAAGACGCAACTCAGGGATTGGAGCCCTAATGTCGGCTAAAGAAAAATCGCTCAACTCAGGGATTGGAGCCCTAATGTTGGCAAAGGTGACTAGGGAATGGAGGCCCTATGTCTAAAATCTCAACTCAGGGATTGGAGCCCTAATGTTGGCAAAGGTGACTAGGGAATGGAGGCCCTATGTCTAAAATCTCAACTCAGGGATTGAAGCCCTAATGTTGGCAAAGGTGACTAGGGAATGGAGGCCCTATGTCTAAAATCTCAACTCAGGGATTGGAGCCCTAATGTTGGCAAAAGCGACTAGGGAATGGAGGCCCTATGTCTAAAATCTCAACTTAGGAATTGGAGCCCTAATATTGGTAAAGGTGACTAGGGAATGGAGGCCCAATGTCTAAAATCTCAACTAAGGGATTGGAGCCCTAATGTTGGCAAAGGTGACTAGGGAATGGAGGCCCTATGTCTAAAATCTCAACTCAGGGATTGGAGCCCTAATGTTGGCAAAAGGCGACTAGGGAATGGAGGCCCTATGTCTAAAATCTCAACTTAAGGATTGAAGCCCTAATATTGGTAAAGGCGACTAGGGAATGGAGTCTCTATGTCTAAAATCTCAACTCTGGGATTGGAGCCCTAATATTGGCAAAGGTGACTAGGGAATAGAGGCCCTATGTCTAAAATCTCAACTCAGGGATTGGAGCCCTAATGTTGGCAAAGGTGACTAGGGAATGGAGGCCCTATGTCTAAAATCTCAACTCAGGGATTGGAGCCCTAATGTTGGCAAAAGGCGACTAGGGAATGGAGGCCCTATGTCTAAAATCTCAACTCAGGGATTGCCCTAATGTTGGCGAAGGTGACTAGGGAATGGAGGCCCTATGTCTAAAATATCAACTTAGGGATTGGAGCCCTAACGTTGGCAAAGGTGACTAGGGAATGGAGGCCCTATGTCTAAAATCTCAACTCAGTGATTGGAGCCCTAATGTTGGCAAAAGGCGACTAGGGAATGGAGACCCTATGTCTAAAATCTCAACTCAGGGATTGGAGCCCTAATGTTGGCAAAAAATAGGTTGATATTGGGTATTCTACACTAACCCCTTTTTTGGAATTTTATTCTTATTTCTCTTTTCATTTTTTTTAATTATTTTTTGTTCAGTAAAAATGCAGGAAAGAATTTGGAGGAAACATCCCTTTTGGGTTGATTACTTGCTGCAAAGCTGTTTCTTGCACTTGTGCATTTCTTTTCCCTCTTGGTTGCACCTGCTTCTTGCACGGTTGCTTTGGATTGCACCTATTTCAATTTTCCAAGCAAAGAACAATTGTCAGTTTGAAAACGGTAGTTGGTTCGGTGGCCTTGATCATTCCAATTGCTTGGTCCCGGCCTCCTTTCTGTTGAGAAACTTCGCCATTGATTGGCTTCAAAGGCGACCCCCTTTCAAACTGATAAGACTCAGATTTCAGGATTTCATGATGACTCGCCCGTGTAAGGCTTTGGTTCTCATTACGCTTTCTAGACCTTTGCCTTTGACTTTCTTTTTTTTTCTTTTTTTTCAATGCCTTTACTTTGGAGGTAATCAAACATCATGATCAGTCGGGATTGGACTGACGCACCACTGAGGCTGGGTATTTTCTTCACCTCTTGCCAGACAGAGCTCTGTGAAACCGGTCCTGCCACCTTTTCTTTCTAACACATTTTGGAATTTAGGGTTAAGCCGAAAGGGATTCAAGGAAAGGTAAACAAAGAGCGGAAAAACGAATTTAAAAGAGAAGCGTCCCTTTCAGGGGAAAAGAAGGACTTATCTGAGGTGCATGCTGGCTTTAAACTGACATGACATGCTTTTTTGGACTGGACGCCCGAACCTCACGAACTTTCATTTCCTCATGAACCAAAACGGATCTATGTTTCCCAACTAGGGAACCTTGCTAGAACTTTCTGTGGTGAAATCATCTTTTCGGCCGACAGCGCCCTTTGCGGGTTTTCGCTAGTTGACCTCTCTCATTTATCTTCTCACCGTCGCCCGATAGTACTTTTTGCAGGTTTTCACTAAAAGGACTCTCTCATTCTTGGTTTCTCTACTCTCGTCGCCTCAGGGTGCCCGAAGGTTTTCACCGACAAGACTCTCTCATTTTATTTCTCTCAATTTTAGAATGCATCGGCTTCCAACCATGATATTTCTCGGTTTCCCCCGCCTTTGGCAATTGATCCAAAGAACTTGTACTTGGTTTTTGGTAAAAAGAATTGTGGATGAAATTACAACTTCGGAACCATTTGGTGTGCCCGTGGTTGAACCATTATAACATCTGCCCCAGTTTCAACTTCAGGGAAAATTGGATTTTTGTTTTGGTGTGACTGAACCCCAGAGAGAGGCTGCCTACGTATCCTTTCGGAATCAAGTCAGACGTAGTTCAGGCAAATCATTTGTTTTTTTTTTCCGGAGCATCAGGGAATTTTTGATCCTCAAACCTAACTGCAGTGGCTAATCGCGTGGGACTTAACCTTTCCAACTTTATTTTGCCTTTGTAGGCCTTTATTTTCTGTCTTCTTTCTTCCAACTTCAAATTTAGAGCATTTGGGAGTACCTTGGTTTCTTCAACTTCGCTGAGGCGATTAGCCATGTGAAACTCAACCCTTTCAACTTCAATTGCCTTTATAGGCACTTTAATTTGATTTTCTCCTCCCAAGAGTTTTGATTCCTGAGCATTGGCCTCCATGGCTAGTCGAGGTCGACTTGATGCACCTGCTGAGTCTGGGTGCCTTTTGCACATTAGCGTGTATCAAACGAAAGCCCTGTAAATCAGTCTTGCCATCCTTTCTTTGTCTTGGTTTTGGAACAGTGTTAGACCAAAAGGGATTCAAAGAGAAACAAATAATTGAATGGAGAATGAGTTTAAAACTAGAAGTGTCCCTTTCGGGGAAAGGAGAGAAGGACTTATCTGGAGTACATGCGGACTTCAATGAACATGACATGCCTTTTGGACTGGATGCCTGATCTGTGTAAACCGTCCGACTCTCAAAAATTCATCACAACTTTGCCTTGAATACCGAGGAACCTTGCCAGGACTCTGTTGATGCCGATGGCTGTGAGGATCTTATTTTCGATCATGGGAGCCCTTTGTGGGTTTTCACGAGCTGGCATTTTTCATTTCATTTCTTACCATCTCCTTATAGTGCCCATGTGGGTTTTCACTAATAAGACTCTCTCATTTTCATTTTTCTTTACTTACCGTCGCCTTACAATGCCTGTGTGGATTTTCACCAATAAGACTCTCTCATTTTATTTCTCTTATTTTGCTTGCGAGGATCTAAGTAACTACATTCTCTGATCCTTGAACATTCTTACCGATTGATCGGAAGGACTTGAACAGGATTTGGGGTAAAACGAGCTTGGATGGAATTAGAACTTTAGAACCTTTCTGGCGAACTGTCGCCGAACCACTATAACGTTTGCCCCAGTTTCACTTTGGGGGGGGGGGGAATCTTGGATTTTATTTTGTGTGACTGAACCCCAAGGAGAGGTTGCCTACGTATCCTTTCGGAATCAAGTCAAACGTAGTTCAGGAAAACATTTTGTTTTTCATTTTCTTTTGTTTTTCTGATTTGCTTTGTTTTTCACTTTCTTCTTCCCTTCCGTTTCCTTTTTTTTTCATTTTCATTGTCTTTTCTTCCTTTTTTTTATATATATTTTCTTATTTTTCCAATTCTTTCTTCTTCTTTTTTTCTTCATTTTTCTTTTTCATTTCAATTTTTTTTCATTTTATTTTTCAATAATACTTTCAGGTTCCAAAGAGGGTAATCAAAGAAGAGTAATCATCTCAAATGTGTTTGCAAAGGGTTGATAGTGTTTGGGTAGCGAGAATGAAAGTCTTCGTCATCTCAACCGAAAAATATTAGAACTATATGTAGGATTCAACATAGTACCTTTCAAGGGAAATTTCCTTCGATGTGTCCCAAGTAAAACACACTCTTTTGGCAGTACTCTTGTTGCATTGTATGTACCTTTCCAATCTGGACCCAATTTTCTTTCAGCTTTTCCAACTCTTTGTTTTATTTTCTTAAACATATCTTCATTGTGATCTAATCCTTGATTCATTATTTCGAGGTCTGACGGTTTTCAGGATCCGGGCATGAAGTCCGCAAGCATGTCGTGTTATTGAAATCTGCATTTAAGAGAATTGAAAAGAGAATAAGAAAGAAAAATGACAAGATTAAGAGAAGAGACATTCCTAGACAGTGAAATATTAATTTCATTTTTTTTCTTGATTTTGATTGAATTTTTTTTTGAATTTTTTGAAGATAGAATGGTTTATACAAGAAAGTAAGACAATAAAGTAAAACATATGGATCACACCCTGAGATAATCTGGATGTAGAAAGGATAGCAAGACTGGCTACTGAGACTCCCGTCTGATGGGGAACTTTCATGTTTGACAACCATTTTATGGCTTTTCTTCTATCTCGGCAATGGTTGTAATGGCCTTCAGTGCCGGATCAAATTCCTCATTTTCACAAATCATTCCGACTATTGGCCTGTTGTTGTGGGCGGGCAACAGATTATTCATCACGTCAGGAGCTTCTTCATCCCGAAAAACGATTCTTTCAGCTTCAATCGAATCTTCAACTACCCTTCTGAGGGTCCAACAGTCCTTTGTACTGTGCCTCACTGCTCCAGAGTGGTATTCATATATAGTGTCAGCTCAGTGCGGTGGGGACTAGGGGTTCAGCCGAATTTGGTCCACTGGCTGCAATAGATCTAGCCTAATCAGCTTTTGGAACAAGCTTGAATACGATTCACCAATACGGGTGAACTGATTCTTTCTGAAAGGCTCTCTTGGGCGAGGATTGTACCGGGGAACATCTGATTGAGGATTGTGTGGAGCTTGGTAAGGATGGACATTTCTGGGAAGTGGAGTTCAGTTTTGTGGATAATATTGTGGTCGCGTGTAAGGTTGCGCATTCATCAACGCATACCAACAAAACCAATCACCTGAACAAAACCTGGCTGGTTTACTCACACACACAACCTTGTTAGTTTTGAGGCATTTCACATATAGGAAATCGCACGTTGGGATGCAATGCACCTAAACAGTTAAACGCTTCTACCATGTGTTTGAACGGGTTGCGTGTTTCATCCCGGCCTTAAACTAGCCCTCTTCACTATGTACCTCTTTTTTTTTTATTCCTGCCTCTCTTTAATTACTCTTGATCTTGTTTTTGCCGCTCTTTTTTTGTTTTTGGCACTTTTTTTAAAAAAATTTCTCTCTTTTTTTCATTTTTTACTCAATTATTTTATGGCTATGATCGAATCCGATGGGGATTGCCTACGTATCATAACCCACATGAATCAGATCTTACGTAGTTCGGGAGGTCGTGAATGGAGTAAGTAAACTAACTCTTTCTTTTTCTTTTTGGAATTTTTTTTAACAAAAAATGCTTTAAAAGAACAAAGGTTTTTTTGGATTTTTGTTTCTTTTTGGATTTTTCTAAAAAAAATGCTTTAAAAGAAGAAAAGGATATTTTTTGGATTTTTGAATTTGACTCTATTTTTAATTTTTGAAAGAAAGATTTCTAAAAATTCCTTTTCTTTTGATTGGAACTTTGAGAATTTTAGAAGTAAAAAATAAAATATTTTTGTTTGAATTTTCATTTGATCTCTCTTTTTCTAAATAAGAAAGAAAATATTTTCTTTGGATTTTGGCTGTCGCCTCTTAATTTTCGAAAGAGGCACTTTTAAGAAAATATTTTGGATTTTTGAGTTTTTTTATTTATTTACAAAAGCACTTCTAAAGAAAAACGAAAATATTTTTGGACTCATATTTTCAAAGTTTTTATGGATATTTACAAAATAAAGACAGCCAAAGAGCAATTTTTTGGATTTTTGTTTCTGACATTTTTTTTTGGATTTTTTGGAAAAATACTTCAGAATGAAGGAAACCCGTATTTTAGATTTTGATTTTTATTGATTTTTCTTTTTTTTTGTATGAAAGATATTAGAAAGAAGGAAACCATTTTTTTTAGTTTAAAAACTACTTTTTAAAAAAAAAAAAATTTAAGAAAATATTTTCAAAGAAGGGACTGGAAGAAAATATTTTTGGATTTTTCTTTTTGAAAATTGGGGTCGGAACCGATGAAGTTTGCCTATGTATCTCACATATGGTGAGAATCAAACCCGCGTAATTCGGTCAGATAAACCAAACTTCTTTTAAAAAGCAAGACTCTTTTTCCATTGGCAAACAAAACCATTTTTCATAAACAAAACTCTTTTTTTTTCTTTTTTTTTCAAAAATTCGGCAGAGTTTCGACATTATTTGGACGTTGATTTTTTTCAAAGCAGGCGATTAACTACCTCTATCTCCCTTTCCTCAAGACATTCAAAAGCCGGTCAGCATGAAAGTCCGAAACAAACAAATGCACAAGTAGCAAGTTGGATGCATCAGGATGGTCTTTTGTCATTTTGGTACATCTGTCCTAGACAGACCCAACCCCTGTGTTGAGCCCCCAAAGTCAAATGGACATGATGCAAACAAGCGTTCCTACTAGGGATCCGGCATGAAGCTGAGTTATTCTAGGTTCGTAACCTGGGTATTTGTTCTAGACTGTGTACCCGAGCGGACAACTCGAGTCGAGGAGGGGGCTACGTATCGGGGACCCGCTAGATCGTCCCTCTTTGTAACTTGTCCGGCCTCTTTCTTATTTCAGGGTATGACACTAACAGAATAGGGAGTCTCGACCAGCAAGCACATCCCCGAAGATGAGAAGATGAGGGTTTCAGCACAGTTTATATACAGTTCAGATAATATCAAAGCGGCAAAAGGCAACATTTAGCACGTTTTGCCTAAACATGTAATAAAGAAAAGATAATAAAGCCAAATATAACAATTATTCTAAGCTCGAATTCTTGAACCCTGAACCAAAGATTCTGGGTTCGTTCCCTAGCGGAGTCGCAAGAGCTGTCACACCTCCTTTTTGCGCGCCTACCCCGAAGGATAAATGCGTGAGATAGTTTTTTCAATTTAAGTGACATTATTCGAAAATGGGATTATTTATTTATTTCAGAGTCGCCACTTGGGAAAGGTTTGGCTTTTGGTGTCCCAAGTCACCGGTTTATCTTGAATCCCAAATCAAGGAAATTTTCGACTTTCCAAATAAAGTCTGCGAACTAGAAATTCTAAGTAAGGAATTCTGTTGACCCGAGGGAAGGTGTTAGGCACCCACGGATCCCGTGGTTTTAGCACGGTCGCTTAAATTGTTATAATGGCTAAATATCTGATTTTAATACATGTTATAACTTGTGTGCTTTTATTAGGTTTAAACCGCTTTTTATTATTATTTTTTTTATGGAATTGCAACGTCGTGAAAATGCATCTCGAACCACGTCGCAATCAATGCACCCGTGGTTGTTAATACATTCCGATTTCGTTGAGATTTGAATTTGGGTCGCATAAATGCGCACCCGAATTGAAGAATGTAATTTAATTAAAAATCACGCCTAAAAAAGTCTAACGCATTATTATCTTTGAGGAAGGCCGTAAAAATTCGCTAAACGGCCCATCCCAAATTCTAAGTATTTTATTATGACCAACTATTGATGGCCCCGCATCTGCATTTTTGTTTGGCAAGGCATGCCTCATTTTTGTTTTAAAAGGATCGACATATAGTGACTATGTTTTCTATTTCGTTTGTCTCTATAATGAAAGAAAAAGAATTCTAACTTATTTACATGCTCACGAGTTATTATAGTTGAGTTTCGAAGTGAGTCATTTAAAGATTTTACATGGGCAGCGCATAGAATGTTCTAAATACAGTCAGTAAAAGAAAGAAAAGACTACATTAAACTACAGCTTCAAATCTTTCCCATTTTTTGCATTCATGCTTCGAGTAGCTTACAAGATGTACCAGTGTATCAGTTTGTGTATCTGGTATTTGGAAAGCAAGGAAAGAAGAGGAAGATCAGTAGAAGCAGCAGTGGTGTAAATACACAGCAACAACAGGTTCAGCAACACAGTAAAACTAGTAACGACCAGTAGAATAACCCAGTAACAGATTGAAAACCAGCAGTACCAGAATGCAATCGCAGTCAAAGCAGAAGAGAGACGGATACAAGACGCAGTAGTTTACTGATTTTTGAATAACACTCAAGGAAAAACATCCTGAAATTATTCAAGTAAAAGTTCAGCTTGATTTTCTCTTTTTCCTCTCAAATTCTGATTTCTCAAAATTTAGTCAATTCTCTCAACTTTTTCCTCTATCTTCCTATCATCCTCCTACAATGTGTACAAATGACTATATTTATAACCAAGACTCTTGTCTTGAACCACTAACCCGAAATATTCCTATAATTGCATGCCTTGCCCCCACTACTTAATGTTTTTCTTATTTAATTCCCTTGTTTCCCATACCTACATGTTTTGTCCCCCACTATATTAAACAAATACATTATTCTCACTCCATTATGTCTTGTCCCCCACTATATTAAACAAAATGCATTATTCCCACTCCATTATGTCTTGTCCCCCGACCATGTACTATTGTAATAATATTAATGCCTAGTGGACGGAGCACTCAAAATTAAGGCTCGTTTCCCATTTTACCCCTGAAATAATTTGAAATTACCATAACACCCCCATCAGCTATATCCAAATCCTAATCAATTAACCGATTACGACAGCTATAACCAATTCCGAAAATTCAGAAATTGCACACAAAGGAAAAAAAAATTATTTTGAATTTTTGGGAGTAATTCTCATATAGGGCAAAAATCACGTGCTCACAAGGATGTGCATAGACTATCTGTAGTTGAACAAAGTCACCATAAAGAACAAGTAACCACTGCCAAGGATTGATGACTTATTTGATCAGCTTCAGGGTGCCAAGGTGTTTTCAAAGATCTATTTGAGGTCTGGCTACCATCAGTTGAGGATTAGGGAATCTGATGTCCCTAAGACAGCTTTTCGGACTTGGTATGGGCATTATGACTTCCTGGTGATGTCATTTAGCTTGACAAATTGCCCAGCAACATTTATGGATTTGATGAACCAGGTGTTCAAGCCTTACCTAGATTCCTTTGTGATTGTTTTTATTGATGATATTTTGATCTACTCCCGCATTCGAGAAGAGCATAAGCAGCATCTTCGGGTCGTTCTTCAGACTCTGAAAGATAGTCAGTTATATGCTAAGTTTTAAAAATATGAGTTTTGGTTGAGTTCGGTTGCTTTCTTGGGTCACGTTGTATCAGTAGAGGATATTTGGGTGGATCCTAAGAAGATCGAGGCAGTTCAGAATTTGCCTAGGCCTACTTCAGCCACATAGATCCATATCTTCTTGGGATTGGCGGGTTATTACCGTCGGTTTGTGGAAGGGTTTTCTTCTATAGCAACCTCGTTGACCAGGTTGACTTAGAAGGGTGCCCCATTTAGATGGTCAGACGAGTGTGAAGCGAGCTTTCAGAAGCTCAAGACAGCTTTGACTACGGCGTCGGTGTTCGTGTTACCCACAGGTTCAGGGCCCTATACATTATATTGCATCACATCTCGTATTGGACTTGGTAGGGGTATTGATGCAGGGTGGCAAGGTTATTGCATATGCTTCACGACAGCTAAAGGTTTACGAGAAGAATTATCTTGTTCATGACTTAGAGCTAGCATCCATTTTTCATGCGCTGAAGATTTGGAGGCACTATCTATATGGCATGTTGTGTGAGGTGTTCACGGATCATAAGAGTTTGCAGTATTTGTTCAAGCAAAAGAAGCTTAATTTAAGGCATATGAGGTGGTTGGAGCTACTGAAAGACTATGATATCACCATCTTGTATCACATTGGGAAGGCCAATGTGGTGGCCGATACTTTGAGTAAGAAGCCAGCTAGTATGGGTAGCCTTGCATACATTCTAGGTGGTGAGAGACCGCTTGCATTGATGTTCAGGATTTAGCCAATCAGCTCGTGAGGTTGGATGTTTCTGAGCCCAGTCATTTTTTAGCTTGCATAGTCGCTCGGTCTTCCTTGTTTGAGCGTATCAGGGAGCGGTAGTATGATGACTCTCATTTGCTTTTCATTAGGGAGACAGTGCGGCACGGTGATGCCAATCAGGTTACGGTTGGAGATGATGGAGTGTTGAGGATGCATGGTCGTATTTGTCTGACTAATGTGGATGGACTTTGTGAGTTGATTCTAGAAGAGGCCCACAGTTCCCCATATTCTATTTATCTGGGTGCCACTAACGTGTATCAGAACTTGCGGTAACATTATTGGTGGAGGAGAATGAAGAAGAATATAGTTGCATATGTAGCTCGATGTCTAAATTGTCAACAAGTAAAATATGAACATTAGAGACCTCGTGGTTTTCTTTAGAAGATAGAGATTCCTGAGTGGAAGTGATAGCGTATCACTATGGATTTCATTGTTGGACTCCCACAGACTCATAGGAAGTTCGATGCAATTTGGGTTATTGTGGATAGACTGACCAAGTTAGCGCATTTCATTCCTGTGGCAATTTCCTATTCTTCAGAGTGGTTGGCAGAGATTTATATCCGTGCGGTCATTCATCTTCATGGTGTGCCCGTGCCTATCATTTCTGATCGAAATACGTAGTTTACCTTGCACTTCTAGAGGGAAGTACAACGTGAGTTGCATACGCGGGTCGAGTTAAGCATAACATTTAATCCTCAGACGGACGGATAGTCCGAGCATACTATTCAGATCTTGGAGGATATTCTCCGCGCCTGTGTTATTAACTTTGGAGGTTCTTGGGATCAGTTCTTGACGTTAATGAGTTTTTCTAAAACAACAGTTATCAGTCGAGCATCTAGATGGCTCCCTATGAGGCATTATATGGTAGATGGTGTCAATCGCCGGTTGGGTGGTTTGATTCGGGGGAGGCTCGGTTATTGGGTACAGATTTGATACAAGATGCATTGGATAAGGTTAAGATCATTTAGGATAGACTTTGTACAGCTCAGTCCAGACAAAAGAGTTGTGCTGACCATAAGGTTCGTGATATGACATTCATGGTCAGAGAGAGTGTTGCTTCGGGTATCGCCCATGAAGGCGTACTGAGGTTTGGAAAGAAGGGCAAGTTGTGACCTAGGTATATCGGGCCTTTTGAGATCCTTGAGCGAGTGGGAGAGGTGGCCTACAGACTTGCGTTGCCCCCATGCTTATCAGCGGTAAATCCTATGTTTCATGTGTCCATGCTTCAGAACTATCACGACGATCCAACCCACGTGTTAGACTTCAGCACTATCCAGTTGGACGAGGATTTGACCTACGATGAGGAGCCAGTAGCTATTATATACTGGTAGGTTCGTCAGTTGAGATCAAATAGTTATCCTTCTGTTCGGGTGCAGTGGAGAGGTCAGCCTAAAGAGGCAGCCACCTGGGAGTCTAAGTCCGATATACGGAGTAGATATTCCCACCTTTTCACTAGCTCAGGTACTTTTCTATGTCTGTTCGTGGATGAATGGTTATTTTAGAGGTAGAAAATGTGATGATCCAAAAGCTCATCCTCTATTTTAAAACTCAATTCTGTGATTTGAGGCCTTAAAAACCTCATTTCATCCCTCATCGATTTGCATGCGCAGTCCGGGCGTGTTTTCGGGAAGCTTTTATGTGGAAAATTGATGAAATAATAATTTTTGGCCTAAAAGTTAATTTTAAGTGGCTTCGGTCAACATTTTGAGTAAACAAACGCGGACCCATATTTTGACGGTCCCAGTGGGTCCGTAGTAAAATATATGACCTGGGCGGATACCCGGAATTGAATTCCGAGGTCCCTAGCTCAAGAAATAATTTTTTCATTAAAATTGAACGACTGAAATTATAATGATTTAAAGAAATTTGGTAATATTTGATCTTGTTGGCATCGGGTCCGTATTTTAGTTTCGAACCATGGTACAAGTCTGTTATGCTATTTATATCTTATCTATCAAATTTGGTGAGAAACGGAACTGATTTGACATGATTCGGATATCCGATTGTGAAAATAGGAATTTTAAAGTGTTCTTGAGAATTTCATATGTTTTGGTGCTAAATTCGTTGTTTTAGGTGTTATTTTGGCGATTTGATTGCACGAGCAAGTTCGTATGATATTTTTAGACTTGTGTGCATGTTTGGGTTGGAGCCCCTAGGGCTCGGGTGAGTTTCAGATAGGCTACGGAGTGAAATGAACTTAGAACACATAGCTGGTATGCTTCAGGTCTGCAGATCTCGCATTTGCGAAGAAAGTTCGCATTTGCGACCATGTAAGGGGACTAGGTGTTTTTACATTTGCGAAGAAAAGGTCCCCATTTGTGGAAGTCCAAGTTTGCATTTGCGACTAGATGTTCGCAATTGTGATACTTTTCTCATATTTGCAAGCTTCACAAATGCGAAGCTCAGGTCGCAAATGCGACATCTGCAACTGATAAGTCTTGACTTAGACGGGATTTTTCTCATTTTTCAAAACTTCCAAACACAAGAAACCCTCTAGGCGATTCTTCAAAGATCATTTCTTCCCCAAATCATAGGTAAGTAATTCCTAACTCGTTTCTTTCAATCTTTCACTTCATTTGACAAGAATCAACCAAAAATGTAGGGTTTTCATGGTGAAAATTGGGGGGGGGGGGGGGGGTTGGGTAGAATTAGGGATTTTTGTATAATTAAAATTTAGAACTCCATTTGAGGTCGGATTTCGAAACTAATTACATATTCGGACTCGGGGGTGAATGGGTGAATGGGTTTTGGTCCGAACCCCGAGTTTTGAACAAGCGGGCCTAGGGTCGGTTTTGACTTTTTGGAGGAAATATTGGAAAACTTATAATTATGTTTTGGAATTGATTTCTTTAACAATAATTGATGTTATTAAGTTAATTATGACTAGCTACGAGTGGTTCAGAGGTAGAAATACAGAAAAAACGGTAATTGAGAAGTGAGTGGCCTGTGGATCGAGGTAAGTGACGTGTCTAACTTTGACTCGAGGGATTAGGAACCCTTGAGTTAATTGCTATGTGAAAATCCATGTGAGTCGCGTATCGGTGAGGAGACGAGTATCTATGCGCTATTTATCCATTTTACATGTTTCTTCCCCTTCTTATTATGTTGTCTTTCCTGCCTTAACTACTACATGCTTTACTGTTATTTTCATGTTTAATTGCTACCTGTAAGACATTATTGTCTATCGTTGAAGGTATTAGCTACACCTAGTTTCATCATTTCATATATTTGGCTTAAGATGGTTTATCGGTGTATTATGGTATAATTTGGATTGGTTTCACTAAGTAGTATTAATCGTGTAAAGTTTCATAATGTACAAGCTTTCCGTTCCTTTGGGTTGAGGTTTAATATTGTGAAGAGTTGAGTTAAATTGTAAAATTTCTGTATTTATTGAATAATTGATACTGATATGGTGGGATCGGGTTGTGCGGCGCAACTGGAGGAATAAGGTGAAATGCTATTGTACGTTGGGATCGGGTTACACACCGCAACAAGAGGACTAGGGGTAGATTGATACGGAGTAATAAGGGCAAATATTTATATTTATATTTATATTTAGTATATGGTGGGATCGGGATGCGCGCCGTATCAGTTTATGTGTTTATGTATCTTTCTTCTACTGTATAAGTTATTCTGTAGTTTTACAATTCACTTAAGGATTGGTTATAGCTTGATACTGATAAAAATACTTGAGTTCTCTACTCATTCCTTGCAAGTTACTGCTTTATTTTGTTCTGTTCTTCTTTCTGCTTTTATTATACACTGTATGCAGGTTATATTGTAATTGCCCCATAGTAGCCTCGTCACTACCTCGTCAGGATTAGGCTCGGCACTTACCAGTTCATGGGGTAGGTTGTATTAATACTGCACTCTGCACTTTTTGTGCAGATTCTAGAGCTGGTAGTGGCTGATTGAGAGATTGGCTTCAGATTTCACAGTTAGGAGACCCAAGGTAGTCTTGTTGGCGTCCGCATGCCCTGGCGTCCCCTTCTACATCTCGATATTACTATTTTATTTATTTCCAAAACAGATGTAATTTCTTTCAAACCAATATTTATAGAAAATCATAGTGTGTTCGTGGATTGTGACACCGGATTCTGGATAGTAATGACAATGGTATTGATCATAGTATATGGATAAAAAGGTTATTTACTTACTTTCGCAATTATTTAAACTTGTTTTAGTTTGTTTACATTTAATCATTGAAACGTAATTGAAAATGGTCAATAAAACTCTAACATTGGTCTGCCTAGTGAGTGTGATGTTAGGCGCCATCACAGTCCCGATGGTGGGAATTCTGGGTCGTTACATTGAAAGACCATCAAGGAGAAACTTGTTGATACCCAATATTTCCCTTTATATTTTTCTATAAATGTAAAATACTTTCAAAATAGCATATGTATACATATATAAGTGTGTCCAAATGTTTTAGTATTTTTCCTAATTTTTAAAAGATTTTTAAATCAATTTATTGCACTATTGTAGCAGTACAAAAAACAATAATTATTCCTCAAATTATCATTTTGGTGATTAACTTATTTTATTCTCATATTTATACCAAAATATAGTTAAGGTAATTTTTACACATTTTTACAAATTTATTTAGTATTTTTAAAGCTAAATTGCATATAATTGCAATTTTAGCCTATTGTAAGATCTAATTGTGTTTATAATTACAAAATTGATTCCAGTATTTTTATTTAATATTTATAAATTATTAATTATTTTTGTACCTTTAATTTATTTCCAAAAATCATTTACTATTTTTTATAAAATGAAAAGGGAAAAAGTGGCTATTTAAATACTAGCCCTATTTCATTTCAATTGTAGCCCAAATCAACCCCCCAATTAAACCCAATTGCAATTTTAAATTACCCAACTCCTAACCCGTTTATCCAACTCGCCCGGCTCCCCTTTTTATCCAGGCCGTTGATCAAAATGATCAACGGCCATGATTCTACCTTTCCTTTTTTAATTCACAAACACCCCAACCCTAAAATCATTTTCATTCACCCGCCGCCTCTGAAACCCCTCTCCTCTCTCAAACTCTCTCGAACCTTCCCTAACCCTAGCCGCCTCTTATCATCTTCCACCTCGAAACCCACCGGAAACCATGGCTTCCCAAGCTATGAGAGCCATATACACACCTCCCCTTGCTCTTACACACCTTATACCTGAAGATTCGAGGCCAGGCCTCGAAGGTTTTCACCCATACCTCTGCCGATTCAAGGTTCCAAAGTCATCACCGGCCTTGTTCCGGCGTACCATGGTATTTTGAGCCTGGTTCTGACCTATCTGACTCAGATCGGTGAACTTTTCAAAGAATTTCTCATTTCTAGGGTTCTTCTGAAACCCTAACCCTTCGAGGTTTTCTCCGATCTCTTTAGATCTGTTGTGTATATGTGCTCTCTTTGAGTTTTCAAATGATCTCCCTAACATTTCTTTCGAAAATTATTTTTCAAAGTCTTTCTTTTATGATTTAGGGTTTTCTGAAAATGCTTAAGTGTTTCTCTAACTTTCTTTTCCTTTTCTTTTGTGTGTATTTGCCTCTACTGTGTTCTATGTTTTCCTTCTACCATGTATGTTCTTCTACTATACTTTCATTATTCCGTTTTTGTATGTTCTTTTACTGTGCTTTCTATACTATGTTCTTGTATGCTTTTCTACTATGTCCATTTTCTTCTACTATGTTCTGGTATGTTTCTCCTACTGTATTCTTCTACCGTGTTGTTAAGTGTTCTTACTATTTTTCTTCTATTGAACTTTGTTTAAGTTTCTTTTAAAAGGATCTTCTTAAGCATACTTTCTTCTACTGTTCTTATCAGTCTTTTCTCATCATGTTTCGAATTTGTTTCTTTACTCTATTTGCCTTGAACCCCTCTACTGTATTTACATGTTATTCATGAGTTCTGTTACTGTAAGAAGCATGTTAGAAGTTTCAATTCTTTTCTGAAACCTCTAAACATGTTTCGATTCGACTACTTGCCTCCTCATCTCTGTACTTGATTCAAGGTGGAAACCCTAAAATTTGGGGGTTCTGCCGAGGTTTGATTGAACTAGGGTTTTATTTTAGAACCCTTAACTCTTTCAGGCTGACTTTGAGTCTTTGAACTGAGTTGGACATCTTTTTTTTCATACAATGTTGAACTCACAGTCTTTGCACTTTGGCTTTTACAAGATTACTGCTTTTTCTACTTATTTCTTCGAAACCGGTATGTCCTGATTTATGTTTCAGCATCACCCCAATGTGTTTACTTACAGTCTTTGTATCCATGTCTACTTTATTGTTTTCTGTAGAGTTCGACATTTAGCTTAGTATGCCTATGTTCTATGCATGTTTCGATTGTGAATCTTTGCTCCATATTCCATTACCCCTATATGTTTGTATACGGTGGCTTAGGGCATGGCAATGTGAGTTGTTGTCCATGAACTGAGCTTTGAACCAATGGGGTTTTAACCTCTAAACAGGCTGGAGGGTGTGCTAGCATACCCCCTTGCTGGGTATGCCCATCAACCTGCTCTTCTTGTGCTCTCGCAATCCCTCATTCCCTATATCCCTATGTGTATTGTTTCCCTTCCCTTTTTCCCCTTTCAAAATTCAGCAATTGCACTCTCTCCTAGTCTCTAAGTTCTACCCCCCTCTTGTGAGCATTTCCTTGGGACCTTGAGTTCCCTCTGAACTTGGACACCTGAGGGTTGGCCCTTCTATACTGCAATTTGGCTTAATATGGCGATACATTTGGATGTAAGCACTGCCCGAAGTTCTTATGAAACTCTTAGGGAACTCTGACATACCCAAGTGGTATAAAAGCTTTGAAACATGATCTTTGGAGTTGCTTTACTTCATAGTTCAGACAGGAAGTCTGAATCAGGCTCTCCTTGGTTGTAATTTTCAATTTCTGATGTATTTTCTTTATTTTATTTTTTCTGGACTGTAATAACTTTGTAATGAACTATTGGGATGGCTAGTGAAAAAGGGGGGAATAACTATGTATGTAAAAGGGGTAGATATCCTGCTCATAGGGAATTTCTGATCTCTGCATATCATATAGATATCCTGCCTATAGGAATTCTGTACTTTCATATGTAGATACTATGCCTATAAGGAATTCTGAACCTATATAGATATCCTACCTATAGTTTTCTGAAATTCTGCATTCATATGGATATCCTGCCTATAGTTAAATTTCTGCATCTCTAATATAGATACCATGCTCATAGTTAACTGGAAATCCGAATCCTGCATATGCATCTGTCACTAGGCAAACCTGTTTATAGGGCTTAAATAACTAACTACATCTAGATATCATATTCATAGGCTTACACGAAGTACATCATTTAGATGCCATGCCTATAGGATTTCTGCACTCTTGCTATGTCTATAAAAGTGTCCAAAATCGACAACACATAGAAAGCATGCCTATAATAGCTTTAATCAAATCTGAACCACTTCATTTGCTTATAAGTTTAAAACCAGTCAAAAATGACTTGTGCTCTTTTGCTAAAACTCGCCTTTCTTTAATAAGAAACGATTTATTTTAAACCAGTATGTATTCATGTTTGCTTCATTATTTCTGGAATCAGTAGATATCATGCCTATAGGGTCTTCGTCTAACACTTAGGCAAGCCATAGGGTGAAAATTTATAAACTGAATCAGGTTTTATATGCTACAACTAGCAGGTAGGCCTGACTCGGGCTTCTTATCTGAATTATGTAATAAAACTATCTACCTCGATCCTTTAGGTTTAATCAGACCCTAAACGGTATGTGTAAGTCATGCTAACTACTTGTTTTTTCTCTGCTAAAAAGAGGTCTGTTTGAGCCTTTTCATTTGTTTATATGCATCCCCATACTTGCCATATATGTTTTGTTTGTCGCCTTAGTATTTTCACCTTTTAAAACTACAAATAAGCCCAACATACCTCCCTTTTAGGATTAGTAGTACTAAATGCCTCCGGGACTGATAGGATTGGGGCGGGTAATAGCATGCAATAAGTAAACGAGACCATTTCGCGCTTTAATACTTCAACTGGGTGGGAAAGGGTAGATATGGATATGATGACCACACGATAACATCTCGTGTAGCCCCCCTCATTGAGGAGTGATTACCGGATGTTGTGTGGGGTGATCCATATTAATAATGAACCTAGGACCCCCATTCCTTTTGTTTTCTTCGTTTCTCTTAAAAAAAATTTCTAAACCATTTCTTTTAAGAAAATCAACTCTTTTAGTTACTTTTTCTTACTTTTGTTTATTACGTGAAAAATCCCCTTTTATTTGAAGCCTTTATTTGCCTATGTGTTGTTCGTACTTAAAGTCACAATAATATCTTGGCCGGGAACCACACTAGTGGATCTTGAGGGGTGCCTAACACCTTCCCCTTGAGATAATTTCAAGCCCTTACCAATCTCTGGTTGTTCAAATCAAACCTTCCCTAGTGTCCTAATGCACTCAAATCATTAGGTTGCGACTCTTCACTTCAAACCCAATTCCCAAAAGGGAACGAGTTGTCCTCCTAAATGTCATAAACCCGATTTCGCGAGAAAAAGGGGGCGCGATAGTGTGGAGACTCTACTAGGGATGACTTTTAGGCTTTTACCATTTCAAGCTATTACTGTAACTTTGCATTTCTTATATTCTTTATTTGTTTAATACCTTTAATAAGCATTTAATTCCCTCTTCTACTGCAAAAACTAACTTGTCTCTTGTTTCTTTCACTATTTTACTTTACTGCACTCTTTTATTACTGTTTTAAATTATTGTAATTATTACTTTATGAACATGCAAATATGTGACAACTTGTTTTAATTATTGCATAAGCATGTTTTCAATATCATATTCCACTTGTGCAAAACAAATACCATAGCAACGCTTATAATGAGTGGTTGCGCTCTTCCGATATTATCACCCTTTAAATCCGGCAAAGGCGTATTTGTGGTAAAACCAGTCGATCAACGGTGTAGTCGACGGTTCCATGCCTTTCCCTCTTAAGTTGTCTGCTCAAGGGTACCGGTCTAAAAACCCCATAGAAACCTTACTCTGTTTAATTGTGCATGCATCATGGTCAAACCTAGCTGAGTCAGTTATGTTTTCCGCATAATGACTCTTTAAGATAGACTTATCCAAAGTCCACTAGGTTTCCCAAAAACCCAAACGGACACTATCACGTTTTGTGCATTTATTTGGAGAACTAAATGCTTTTATGCCAATTATTGGTATTTAATAGTCGAGTCTAGTGGGGGTAAGGGCCTAACCCTTTTGTCTTGCAGAAACATAAGGCACGAAGTCCCCAGATTCGGCATGGTCATAAACATCCACCCAAGGTTGCTAAGCTGGTGGGAGGATCTTCATTCTTGTGATCAGACTCTTGTCCGGAAATACCTAGGAAATCTACCTTCCCTCCTGGAGGTCCAACCCAACAACAAAATCATAGAAGTTGCTACTCTGTTTTGGGATTGTGATAGGTCTGTGTTTCGCTTCAGAGAGATTGAGATGGCACCCATGCTAGAGGAAATAGGAGGATTGGCTAGTATACCATGGGAGATACCGGGTTTGTTAATGCCGGAAAATCGCAAGGGTAGAGGTTTTCTCAAAATGATGGACCTAAAGAAGAATCCAGACTTGATATGTTTGAAGGAGGCCTACATTCCCTTTGATTATTTGTACAAGAGGTACGGTCACAGTAAATCCTACTGTACTTATCCGGATGAGTTCGCCCTTACATCATTGGGGCATATTCACCAAAGGGTCTTTTTTTCATGTTCTGCTTATTGGGGATGATAGTGTTTCCAATGAAAAAAGCAATGATCCACACCAGGCTAGCCATGGTCACCAAAACTTTAATGGAGGGAATTGGTGGACAACCATTTAGCATAGTGCCCATGATCATCGCAGAGATATACCGAGCCTTAGAAAAGTGTCAACAAGGAGCCCAACACTTCGAGGGCTGCAACTGACTACTCTAGCTCTGGCTCATGGAGCATCTTCAAAGGGGTAAATATCGGCAAGAGATTCAGCGTAGAGACTGGGACGATAATATAGCCTTCCATCAACCAAGGCGAATGAACTACATGCCCAACATGTTTGCTCAGCCAGAAGATGCCAAGGGGTGGGTGGATCTATTTGAAAATCTAACTGAGGATCAAATACACTGGATGTTCAAGTAGTTCCCTACTGAAGAGTTCATCGCCCGATCCAGGGACACACCATTTCTGATATTGATCGGTTTGAGAGGAACCTACCCTTATGTCCCTCTCCGAGTTATGAGACAGGCTGATAAAAAGTAAGTTATACCAAGGGTCAACAAAATAAGTCACTTCCGGGTTGACTTATAAGCTAATGATAGTCCTTATAAGTGCCAAGCTCAGTATATGTGGCATTGTAAGATCATCATGGGAAGAGATACTATCGAACCAGACAGATATCATGCTGGCTGCACCCCATACTATTCAGGCTGGCTAGAGGATAATCATAATGGTCTAGGCCAACCCGAGTTTGTTCGAGGTCACAGAATCATCGATGAAAGGGCTGAAGCACAGGTCAAATACAACCAATTGCGCAAGAGGATTCGAGAATGTGAAAGCGAGCACTGTGAGATTCAAGAAACCCACCAAAAACTGATTGAAGAGTGGAAAGACATGGCTGTTAGTGCCAACAAGCGATTAGGATACCTGGAACGAGGTTTAGTGAAGCTGGAAAGGAAGTTTCTCAAGAGGATCGAGGATTGCCAGAATGCTGAAGGAAACGAGGGTGGACACCTGGCCAGAGCCTACCTGCTGCTGGGAATTTGCGAGCTGGTGAAGATGTTCGATGGAGCCAAAGATGCTGAGTCCGGGGAAGGTCCTTCTAGGACCAAATAGATAGGAGTTTTCTTTTACTTTATGAATGTAATAAGGCCAATGGCCACTAGTGACATTTTATTCCTTGTTATTTAGTGTCGTTTTGGGATTCGTCTACTTTTTATCAATAAAATGAGGCATTTAGCATTCTAAGTTCTCCAAATCAATTTGTCACTAGGCCTACCTCGGGAACAATAAGGCTCCCAAATTAGGACGCGATTTACATTCTTGCACTATGTGTTTAAATATCGCAAAACTTTCTTATAATCCCCACTGACTTGTTACCTTTTTGTTTTTAATTTTTGTTTATTTATTCCCCTCCCCAAAGGTTAGTTCGTGCACTATGGCATTTCATCATATTCTATAAGATCAAAGGGCCCTCCACCCACTTCTCCTCCTAGTCCTATCAGAAGTAGGAACAAAGGAAAGATGGAAGATTTGAACAACACCAGAAAGGAAAACTCAACTGAATGGGTAGAGGTCACTCATGGTGCTCAGGTCTCCAAAGAAAGTGTGTCCCAACTCGAGCAGAAACTGGTGAAATTTCAAGAGGAACTTGATCAAGTTCGGAATCTAGCAAACTTGTCATTTTCCCTCACCACTCAATATATCAATTTTCCAAATGCTCAGAACCCCACGCCTCCACCACAAAACCATCCCGCTCCTCACCACCACTACAATATATGCCACACATCTAGCAATACTCTACTGCTCATCCTAGAACCTCTGAATTCCTCAAATGACCATTTCCACCATAACACCCCCATCTATGTGGAAACCATGTCACACTCCACCCAACCTATCTCAAGCACACCCTAGTCTAATGATAAAGGCTCACTCATTAGGAACCTAGCTACGGAACTCAAGAAATTGACTAGTCGAATTCAGGGTGTCGAATGAAGTAAGGGGATTGAAGGGTTGAACTACGAAGATTTTTGCATACAATCGTATGTCGAACTTCCCGAGGGGTACAAACCTCCTATGTTCGAAATGTTTGATGGTACAGGGGATCCGAGAGTCCACTTGAGAACATACTGCGACAAGCTGGTCGGAGTAGGGAAAGATAAAAGGATTCATATGAAGTGTCACGACCCAAACCGATGGGCCGGGACGGGTACCCGGTACCTTACTCAACCGAGTACCAACATAATGTGTCTTTATTAATACATCATCATATACACATGAATACGGGCCTAATAGGCCAACATGATCCTTTATAAACTCAAAACATAGGCCGACAAGGTCGTACAATCTTTTATGTACACGACATATGTCTACAAGCCTCTAAGAATACATAAATGTCATAAGGGTCAGGACAGAGTCCCGCCATACCAAACAATACACGTCTAAATCATACTAACCAAACGAGCAACTCCGAAGTAAATGCAGTGCACCAACATCTTTCGCTGAGCTGATAGCTTACTTGGAGGGCTCTCGACTTGTCTATCGGGACCTGCGGACATGAAACGCAGCGTATCCAGGAAAAAGGGACGTCACTACGAATAATGTACTGAGTATGTAAGGCACATAAATAAATACATGAGAGATATGGAAGATATATAGAGTACATGACTCAACCTGTAAGTCTGAATAACTTTGTAAATCATAAATTACTTTTAACGTCATGCATATGCGTATGAATGTCATGTCGTGCGTATGTACATGTTTTATAATATCATCAGCCTCTAAGGGCATCCCATCATATCATATCGGCCACTGTGGGCAAAATCATCATCGTATACCAGCTGATCAGGTGATGGTGCGTATATAACGCCATAACCTTTCCCATATCCCATATACATATAAATATACATATATACGTGTATATAATGCCGTTTGAATCATACTTACATATATATGTGTATATAATGCCGTTTGAATCATATTTCGGCCACTTTGGACAACATCATCATCATATACCAGCTGATCAGGTGGTGGTGCGTATATAATGCCATAACCTTTTCCCATTCCATATACATATATTTACATATATACGCGTATATAACGACATCTGGTCATGGGTCAATGCACATGAATGCAATGCATGAAAAGTACATCAATAAAATCATTCGGAAGGTCATAAGACCACTTTGCCTCTTGAGTAATATCATAAAGTAACCTCTTTTCAACTTTTATATTTTTCTGAGACCCATGAATAGATGATAAAATATTATGACACATGGGAATTAAAGAACATAGATATTTCTATTACTTCTATGAGTAGAGTCACTTATGGAATTTGTGCATTTGCACGTTTCGTTCATATCGTATGGATCATGCCAAAAGAAAGAAGGAATAGCCTTAATATACCTGGAGTAAGGAAAACTCAGTATAATACTCTTGGAAAAGGTTGCACCGTACTCTCTTAGAATAAAAAAAATCTCGTGTTGCTACTATGCTAAGAAATTTCGCCGGTTGAAGAAATCACATTTGCAAACTTGTACGAATGTTGCTGGTTGCCGAAGAGCAGAATAGTTCTTAATTTTTATGCTGGTTTGGAAAGGAAAAACTTGTACGTTAATGGAAAGGAAAAACTTTGCTGAAGGACACTTTTAATTCATGCTGGTTGACAATTTACACATTGTCACCAACTTATCCATTTTTCAAGGTCCATTTGAGTGTGCCACATATATTAATGATACATGAGTCAAAATTACTTTAAGGAAAAATTTACCACGTTAAGTCCTTTTCCAAAATATTTTTGGATATTTACAAATTACCGCATAATTAAAAATTATCCCAACTTGCTTAAAATACAACTCACTTTTACCATGTTTTATAGACCGTACTATCATGTTCATGTAGTACCTTTTATGGCACTAGTCCATAAATACTGGATATTTTAGCTTGGGCCATATTTTTTTCCCCAAATGTCAAATTTCGATGAAATTCATTTTCTTCGATTCACTTACCCTTTCACCTTCACGAATTAACTCATCACTGGTGAAATAGCATAATCCTTATAATCTCTAAATAATCTTTTCCTTAGACTGATGTCAATTACCTTATGACAAATTCAACGTACAACACTACAGGGTGCAACATCATCATAATGTAGTACTGCGGGACGTGACATCTCACTTCCGGCTCTCATTAATTTATTTATGGCGTTTTTTCATGTACGAAAATATGGGGTGTAACATCATTCCCCCCTTTGGAACATTCGTCCTCGAATGTTGACTAATGCGCTTATCATTCTCATATCCCATATCTCTTGCGAATACTTTAGTAGTCCTTTTGTCATCTAGGCAACTGTTCTAATTTCAAAGGCCAGGGCATTCCCCCCTTAGGCCTCTTTCCCACACCTTGACTTGTTTTCGAATTCCTTCTAATCTTGTAACTGCTGCTACCTTCCATTATACAGTTTCTACGACACTAACCTTGTAAGTGTGCCTATGCGACTCTCTTCTCCTTTTTCCTCTAGCTTTTAGCCAATCCTGAAGTTCTTCGCTTGGTATTTTGTTGAACTTACGAATACTACTATGTCTTATTTTATAGACCTGGTTATCCATTCGTATGACTTTACTACATCTACATAGGTCATACTATACCATAACACTTACCTCGATTTCTCATTACTGAGGTCTGCTACAAAATCTTAGGTTACTTTCATTGCTCATCTCGTACGTATAAATATATGTCCTCTAATTGTTCATCTTTAAGAATGACGACCTAATCTCCTCTCATACTTTGTAACTTTAATCCATCCATTGTTGATTCACTTCAATCTTGATCCATAATCCACCCCTGATAACTTAACCTTTTATGTAATATTGCAGCTAGGATTCACGTTTTATCGGAGAACATCTGAAATGATTAGATTGATCCACTTGGGGCGGTACCCTGCTTTCATATTTGTATCTCACGACATCCCGATGTGATTCACCTTGCGTGGGTATTTTAATCCTATCCAATTCATGAGATCCCTTTCTTTTATCCATCAGATCATTACTTAATTGAAGGCCCAAACGTCATTTTTTGTCTATAATAATTATCCCTCATTCTATTAATAGGGTAGCATTCCATTTCTTCTGAATGTTATTAGTCTTAGACTCTTTTGAGTTTATTCAGGCTATGTTGAACTTTCTACAATTTAGAGAAACCATTAGCTCTCTTGTTTTCATGGACTTAATCTTGAGGACTTATTCATTCTCTTCACATTTTCACTTGCCTTTCCTCATTCTTACTCATGTTTTCTCAAAACTTTGTCGCTCTACCATACTTTAGCTTGCGACCTATAAATATCCAATTATAATACTCGCAACTTTCCTTCAACTTGCTTACACCATATATTTCCTTATATTATTCTGGAATGTCAAGCGATACATCACACCATCTCCAACTCTTCTCTATTCTCTTAACTAGATCTCTCAGTACTTAGAAACCATAGGTTAGAAGACATGCCATTGACGATTCTGTTATCATTCCTGGTTGTTGGACTCCCGTGCTTATAGACTTCTGTCCAAAATATGGACCATTCACGACTTTCTACATTTGAGTATCTCGTATGTTGTTCACTTTTACCTTACTTACTTAAAATGCCATATCATATCTTTTATCTCCTTCATAACCTCCCTTCTACCTAGGTGTAATTCTTTAGTTTCCTTTTCCTTGTGATCAGCCTTTACGTAGGCTTAAGCTATCTTCCGATCTGTGGCTCATGGTATCAGTTCTTACCTTAGCCTTTCATGGGTGTTGTGGTATATCCATGATACAATCTTTTAATAATTCAATCATTTGTCTATGCCCTGGGCTTAATTCTTTCTTTTAACTTATTATGGAGTCTTCTATGGCTATATGATTGTTAACAAATATGCTTCCTGGATAATGCTCCAAAATCTTGAGTGTATCTATAACGTACTAACTCTGGATCACTGATCAAATAATTCTTTGGTTCCATCTTATCTTTCTTTCAACGTAAGCTATTACTTTTCCTGGTCTTTCTGCCCCCTCGTTGCGTCCATACTTAACTTATCTTAGTGCCCACACTTGCCAAAGTTTTTATACAACTCATATGATCTCGAATATTACATTTAACTCTTACTTCCCGTTCATTAGCCACGGTAGGTGCCACTTTACTTTGGAATGCTTACAATGTTGTTGCGAGATTGTTGTTACACGACCATTTCCTCTTTAGGTCATTGTGCTTAGGTTGAAGCCTTCTTTCTTATCTCCTTAACTAGTCTTTCGTTGTAGTACTTAGGGAGAAATCTTGACTCTCGTAAAGCTGTGAGCTTATTATGGACCCTTTTGATGTCCTTCCTTGCCTATAATTATCCGTAGTTTCTTACCTCCATGCCATTGTGCTTGTAGGGTTGCTTCTGAACTTATATTTTGACTGTCTCCCTAGTCACACTCTCTTTTATTCCCATAACATTCATATGATACCTTTAACTACCCCTACTCTTGTTTGAATATATCTCACGTATTATAATAATATTCTTTGAGGCTGAATTCTCCATGTTGGTTTCTACTATATTTATCTTACATGATCTGATGACTCATCTGTAACCTCCTGTTTAGCCATAACTGGATCTTCCTGACCAATTACTAACTACTCGTTGGCCCATTCTCGTATCAATATTCCTCGTAATCTTTCTTGGGTTATTTACTTTGTTTTAACTTACGTCTCGCATTGGCTCCTTATTTAATAATAACAGCTCAGGCAGGAACCTTTACTTCCTCTCCTTGATGTCATGCTTGCACAATATTCTTGAATCGTAGCGTATCTGTAAGATTTTGATAAGTGTCATCTCATTCCTCTTTTATTTATTGCATTCTTCCTTTACCATTCCATAGTCACTAGAACCACTTAATTCTGGCTTAATGCTACATTACTCCATATTCCCCCCTTTAGGGGTGTACTAAAAGCTGAAGGCACAAGAATTTACCTATAGATGTTTTACCTTTTCATCTTTGGCGTCGTTTCTCAACATCAATGATCCTTACTTGCCTTGCGGCAATAATTCCATCCCAAGGATGAAAAATTCCCTTACTCACGAGGGTGAATTTTAGTATAATTGGCACATACAGTCCCTTAAGCTAAACTTTGCTCACTTTGCTTGCTGTAGGGAAGCATCTTCCTGAATGACCATTCTCTGAACTTCTCATGAATCTTCTTTTGTCGTCCATTCTATTATTGGCGGAACAAAATCTGAAATTCTTATGATGACAACTATCATCAGTCACTCAGTCCCTAATTCATGTTTAATTTATCTTATTCACCAGCCTATACTTATTTCTATTACTCTGGGGTCTAACTTTTCCTCTTGGTAATCGTGCTAGAGTCATGAACTTATTTCTCGAAATGAAGATATAACCTTATGGCCTATACTCTTTTATTGTCATAAGGCCCATCACCTTACTTCTCTTTCTTCATTTGACTATAGGTTTTGTAATAATGTCATCTTTTGATCTACCGTTGTCATCCACGTACCACATCTTACTCATAATTCTTTATTAACTCTTTTCTTATTTCCCGCCAACATTTATGCCTATCACTTTATCCTGAAAACTCGAACAAGGCATTCTTTTGCTTTTAGCTTCCCTTTCTCTATCCAATGGCTCTTCAAGTTGCTTAATGTTCTCGCTTTACTCGGGACGCGAGCCATACGAAGGTAATATTTATCCCTTCAAGTCTTATAGTGCATGTCTTTGTAGTACTCATATCTGGCTGCACTATTTCAGAGTGCACCATCTAGGTGTCTCATAAAGAGATTTATTAGCATATTTGCAACATCCTTCAAAAATGTCAACTGACGCAATAATTCATCCATCATATCTTCTTATACTACTTCTGTTAATCTCCATATGGCATATCTGGAATGGGTGCGACCAATTGTATATACTTTTGTTACTATTGAATATAACTCAAAAATCTTATGTTACTCTGCCTCCATTTTAAACGCTGTTAACCATTATTAACTGGGCGCCTCATACCCTTCTTCATCTTGCTTCTTCTGCTCGTGGTAACTTGTATTTATCTTATTAATCTATCATTGTCTTTCACCAAAAATATCGATAGACATTCTTGTCCTAAGGCTTCTTATCAGGAAGCTTACACATTTTAGTACACCCATGATCTGCTAAAGACCTCACATTTACTTATCGTAAGGATCATACAAAAATCAAATTCTCTCACTCAGCTCTTCCACAACTATCTGTCTTTCCAACCTTCTTTCTGGATGTAGGTATCGTCTTATTACGAATAATAAAAAAGGAATCTCGGAATTTGAATTATTATAAGTGAGCTCTACCACACGATCTAGAGTAGGAGGAAAGAGTGACAATCTTAAATGCCCTGTAGCCTTCTGCTTATAAGTGTGGTGCATGACACAGCCATAAACAAGACTCAACTAGACATGGCTTGTAGACTCTCCAAGACAGAACTGCTCTGATACCACTTTTGTCACGACCCAAACCGATGGGCCGGGACAGGTACCCGGTACCTTACTCAACCGAGTACCAATATAACGTATCTTTCTTAATACATCATCATATATACATGCATACGAGCCAAATAGGCCAACATGATCCTTTATAAACTCAAAACATAGGCCGACAAGGCCGTACAATCTTTTATGTACACGACATATGTCTACAAGCCTCTAAGAATACACCAATGTCATAAGGGTTGGGACAGAGTCCCGCCATACCAAACAATACACGTCTAAATCATACTAACCAAACGAGCAACTCCGAAGCAAATGGAGCGCACCAACATCTTTCGCTGAGCTGATAGCCTACTTGGAGGGCTCTCGACCTGTCTATCGGGACCTGCGGGCATGAAACGCAGCGTCCCCAGGCAAAAGGGATGTCAGTACGAATAATGTACTGAGTATGTAAGGCACATAAATAAATATATGAGAGATATGGAAGACATATAGAGTACATGACTCAACCTGTAAGTCTGAATAACTTTGTAAATCATAAATTACTTTTAACATCATGCATATGCATATGAATGTCACGTCGTGCATATGTACATGTTTCATAATATCATCAGCCTCTGAGGGCATCCCATCATATTATATCGGCCACTGTGGGAAAAATCATCATTGTATACCAGCTGATCAGGTGGTGGTGCGTATATAATGCCATAACCTTTCTCATATCCCGTTTGAATCATACTTACATATATATGCGTATATAATGCTGTTTGAATCATATTTTGGCCACTGTGGGCAACATCATCATCATATACCAGCTGATCAGGTGGTGGTGCGTATATAACGCCGTAACCTTTTCCCATTCCATATACATATATTTACATATATACGCGTATATAATGCCATCTGGTCATGGGTCAATGCACATGAATGCAATGCATGAAAAGTACATCAATAAAATCATTCGGAAGGTCATAAGACCACTTTGCCTCTTGAGCAATATCATAAAGTAACATCTTTTCAACTTTCGTATTTTTCTGAGACCCATGAACAGATGATAAAATATTATGACACATGGGAATTAAAGAACATAGATATTTCTATTACTTCTATGAGTAGAGTCACTTATGGAATTTGTGCATTTGCACGTTTCGTTCATATCGTATGGATCATGCCAAAGAAAGAAGGAATAGCCTTAATATACCTGGAGTAAGGAAAACTGAGTATAATACTCTTGGAAAAGGTTGCACCGTACTCTCTTAGAATAAAAAAATCTCGTGTTGCTACTATGCTAAGAAATTTCGCCGGTTGAAGAAATCACATTTGCAAACTTGTACGAATGTTGCTGGTTGCCGAAGAGCAGAATAGTTCTTAATTTTTATGCTTGTTTGGAAAGGAAAAACTTGTACGTTAATGGAAAGGAAAAACTTTGCTGAAGGACACTTTTAATTCATGCTGGTTGACAATTTACACATTGTCACCAACTTATCCATTTTTCAAGGTCCATTTGAGTATGCCACATATATTAGTGATACATGAGTCACAATTACTTTAAGGCAAAATTTGGCACATTAAGTCCTTATCCAAAATATTTTTGGATAATTACAAATTACCCGCAAAATTAAAAATTATCCCAACTTGCTTAAAATACAACTCACTTTTACCACGCTTTATAGACCGTACTATCATGTTCATGTAGTACCCTTTATGGCACTAGTCCATAAATACTGGATATTTTAGCTCGGGCCATATTTTTTTCCCCAAATGTCAAATTTCGATGAAATTCATTTTCTTCGATTTACTTACCATTTTACCTTCACGAATTAACTCATCACTTGTGAAATAGCATAATCCTTATAATCTCTAAATAATCTTTTCCTTAGACTAATGTCAATTACCTTATGACAAATTCAACGTACAACACTACAGGGTGCAACATCATCATAATGTAGTACTGCGGGACGTGACATCTCACTTTGGGCTCTCATTAATTTATTTATGGCGTATTTTCATATACGAAAATATGGGGTGTAACATGAAACTTTTCATGAGGAGTCTGAAGGGAGATGCTCTGTCTTGGTACATTAGCCAAGACCCGAAGAAATGATCGAACTGGGTGAGCATGGCATCCGACTTTATGGACAGGTTCAGGTTCAACACAGAAAATGCACCAGATGTGTTCTACATTCAGAACATAAAGAAGAAGCCCACAGAAACATTCCGCGAGTATGCCATTCGCTGGAGATCAGAAGCTGCTAAAATCAGACCTTCTTTAGAAGAAGAACAAATGAACAAGTTTTTCGTCCGGGCTCAAGACCCGTAGTACTATGAAAGGTTGATGTTGATTGAGAGCCGGAAATTTTCTGACATCATCAAGCTAGGGGAAAGGATCGAGGAAGGCATCAAAAGTGGTATGGTTACAAACTTTGAAGCTTTGCAAGCTACCAATAAGGCTTTACAGTCTGGTGGTACGTCCAAGAAAAAGGACGTAGGTGACGTAATGGTTGCACAAAAAGCCAAATCCCCTATCAAATACCAAGCCTATCCGATACCTCCACTCACATATCAACCTTCCCCAAATTACCAAGCACCCTCACCCTCTTACCAAACTCTACCACCTACTTACCAATCACCCCCACCTCCCACATATAAACCTACTTCACCTAGATATTCCCAACTTGCACATGTCTACCAAGCCTACAATGCTCAGCCATCCCACTATCAATCACCTCCCACACATCAAAACTTTCCTAGACCTCGACCAAATTTCGATCGCAGACCCCCCAAACAGTATACCGCCATTGCTGAACCGATTGACCAGCTGTACGAAAGGCTCAAAGTTGCAGATTATGTCACCCCTATCCCTGCTATAACCCCTAAAAACCCTTCTCAGTGGGTCAATCCAAATAAATCTTGTGCATACCATTCCGGCATGAAGGGACATACCATTGATGAATGCCCCTATCTAAAAGATAAGATCCAGACTCTGATCGATAACAAGATCATTGTAGCAAAGGAGCCTACTCCGAACATCCGCAACAACCCTCTGCTGGACTATAAGGGGGGAGGTGTTCACATGATTGAAATAGAGGATGATTGGGATCCCAAAGGATCGATCGGTTTAATCACAAAAGGTAACGAACCAAAGAAGCCAATAGTCACCCTCAATCCGATTATAGTCCAGACTCAGCCTTTTGGGGATTCCGAGGTAAACATGTCTGTAACACTTGAGTTTGAAGCACCACCCCCACAAAGACGCCAACACCAATTGTGGTCGAGTTTGGGTCTCCAGCAAACGCACCCGCACCGTTTGAAATTGCGATTTTACCCTCCAAAATACATGCTCCGTTCGGAGTAAAGATGTCCATCCCAGTAAAAATGTCAGCTGTAACACCGTTCCATACAAATTCCATACGTTGGGATTACATAGCCGAGGTGAGAAGGAAATGGAAAGCTAAATTCGGGGAAACAGTTGTGGTACAGGGTATGACAAGAACCGACAGGGTTTATACTCCAGAGCATTTAGCTGAGTCGAGTAAGCAGGCCTCTGGTCGGTCGACCATCACTTAAACCGGGCCCGATGATCTCTGGAGAAAGATACAAGCCAAGGAATACTTAGTCATTGATCAGCTGAACAAAACACCGGCAGAGATTTCTATCCTAGCTTTGCTGCAAAGTTCTGACGTACATAAGAATGCCTTGTTGAAGGTGTTGAGTGAGGCATATGTACCAAGCAACATCACCGGAGGAGAAATGGAAAACATGGTAGGGCAGGTATTGGAAAGTCACAAGATCACTTTTCATGAAGATGAGCTACCACCAGAAGGGTTGAGTCAAAACAAAGTATTGCACATCACCGTGCAATGCAAAGATTATTTTATCACTAGGGTCCTGATTGATGGAGGGTCCAGCCTCAATATTTGTCCGTTGATAACACTTAGAACATTGGGAAAAGGTCTGCATAAGATCAAGGACGGGGCCATCAATATCAAAGCTTTCGACGGTTCCCAAAGATCCACCATTGGGGAAATCATCATGTGTTTGCAAATGGGGCCTACTTGGTTCGACGTTGAGTTTCAGGTTATAGACGTGCCAGCATCTTACAACTTGTTGTTGGGACGGTCGTGGATTCATACCGCTGGGGCCGTAGCATTAACACTGCATCAGGCGGTGAAATTTGAGTGGAACCACCAAGAGGTGATCATTCACGGCGACGGTAGCAATCCCATATACAGTCGCCAAACCATCCCAGCGATTGGAGGAAGGAGAAAGACAGGCGAGGAAACCTATCACCATATCGAGCGAGTCAACGCCGTTGACAAAGACAAATGGTGGGACAGCAAAATTGAAAGCATATTGAACTGGAGCAGATATGAGCCTGGCAAGGGACTTGGCAAGAACCTCCAAGGAATTGCCAAGCCGATCAAACTGAAGAAACATGGCACCATTTTCGATCTAGGATACGAGTATACTTGGGAGGAATTCAACAACTGTTCGCCACCATGGCGCAGCCCATAGTACCCACTAGAGCAGCCAATACCACATTTAGAGCAGACTTTCCAGCTGGTCGATGTTATCTATGGGTCGGAAGAAGAGGAAGCATTGGTAGCAGTGAGGAATTTGTTCCTAGAAGAAGATAACATGGATTGTTGTGTCATTTTCAAGGAGTAGGGGGAGGAAGGCCCTTTCATACAGGTCGTAAGCTGAGGAGCATGCCTCAACAATTGGACCATCAGAACCACTAGAGCTCGGAAAGCCTCAAGCATTACTATTACCTATCTTGATGAACCAATGGCTGTGACATGCAACGAGACAACGCAACAAACAGACATAGATTCAGAGGAAGATGATATACCGGAAGAGATTGTTAAAGAGGTTGAAAATTTTGAGAACAGACCTAAGTCCAACCTGGACGCGACCGAGATTGTTAACCTGGGAGATGCAGAAAATATCAAAGAAACTCGGATCAACGTTCATTTGTCACCGTCAGAAAAGGAAGAATACACAGAGTTTATGAAGGAATATGAGGACATATTCGCTTGGTCATATGATGACATAACTGGTTTGAGCACATCTATTGTGGCCCACAAACTGCCAACTGATCCGACATGTCCACCAGTAAAACAGAAGCTCAGAAAGCTTAAACCCGACATGAGTCTGAAAATCAAGGAATAAGTCACTAAGCATGTAAAAGCTAAGATCCTCAGGGTAGTAGAATATCCGACATGGTTAGCCAATATTGTGTCAGTGCCGAAGAAGGATGGGAAGGTCAGAGTCTGTTTCGACTACCGGGATTTCAATCGGGCCAGTCCAAAGGACGACTTCCCCTTGCCAAACATACACATCCTGATCGACAATTGCACCAAGCATGAATTGCAATCATTTGTAGATTGCTTCGCTGGATATCATCAGATCTGGATGGTAGAAGAAGATGCTGAGAAAATGACTTTTATTACGCCGTGGGGGAAGTACTGCTACAAGATGATGCCATTCGGGTTAAAGAATGCATGGGGCCACCTACATGAGGGCCATGACTAATGTCTTCCATGATATGATACACAAGGAGATTGAGGTGTATGTATATGATGTCATCATGAAGTCCAAAAAAGCCACTGACCACATGGAAGATTTGAGGAAGTTCTTCATCAGACTGAAAAGATACAACCTGAAACTGAATCCCGCGAAATGTGCATTTGGGGTTCCTGCCGGAAAACTACTTGGGTTCATTGTGAGTCGCCGAGTGATAGAATTGGATCCATCTAAGGTCAAATATATTCAAGAACTTCCACCGCCAAAGAACAAGAAGGACGTAATAAGCTTCCTAGGAAGACTTAACTATATCAGCCGGTTCATAGCACAATCTATGGTCATTCGTGAGCCGATCTTTAAGATATTAAAGAAGGACACCGCTACCACATGGACTGATGATTGCCAAAAAGCTTTCAACAGAATCAAGGAATACCTATCAACACCACCAGTCTTAGTTCCGTCTGAGCCGGGTAGACCTATATTACTCTACCTTGCAGTATTGGATGGAGCGTTTGGTTGTGTTTTGGGGCAGCATGATGGAACGGGGAGGAAGGAGCAGGCCATCTATTACCTCAGTAAGAAGTTCACCCTGTACGAGGCTCGGTATTCTCTGTTAGAGTGCATATGTTGTGCATTGACTTGGGTAGCTCAGAAGTTGAGGCACTACTTCTGTGCCTATACTACATATCTCATATCAAGAATGGATTCCTTGAAATACATCTTTCAGAAGCCCATGCCCACTGGCAATTTGGCCAAGTGGCAAATCCTGTTGAGTGAATTTGACATTGTCTACGTGATTCAGAAAACAATCAAAGGACAGGCACTAGTAGATCACCTTGCTGAAAATCCTGTGGACGGAGAATATAAACCCCTAAAAACATATTTTCCTGATGAAGATGTATCATTCATAGGAGAAGACATTGCAGAATCCTATGACGGTTGGAGAATGTTTTTCGATGGAGCAGAAAATTTCAAAGGAGTTGGCATAGGAGCAATCCTAGTATCAGATACCGGTCAGAATTATCCGGTATCTGCCAAGCTTAGGTTCCTGTGCACCCACAACATGGCCGAGTACGAATCCTGCATCTTAGGGATCAAGATGGCCATTGACATGAACATCCAAGAGTTTCTAGTAATTGGGGATTCAGACTTGCTTATACATCAGGTCCGAGAAGAATGGGCGACCAGGAACGCCAAGATACTCCCTTATCTGCATCATGTACAGGAGTTGAGAAAGAGGTTCACAAAGACAGAATTCCAGCATGAATTTGCCGATGCACTAGATACCCTATTATCCATGATACAACATCCAGACAAGAATTTCATTGGTCCCATTCTGGTAAAGATCCATGATCAGCCCGCTTACTATGCTCATGTCGAATAAGAAGCAGACGGAAAGCCTTGGTTTCATGATATCAAGGAATACTTGGCAAAAAAAGAATACCCAGAACTTGCAAATGCTACACAGAAGCGCATGCTTCAGAGGTTATCCAACAATTCCTTTCACAACGGAGGAATCCTGTACAGGAGGACTCCTGATTTGGGATTACTAAGGTGTGTCGACGCAAAGGAAGCATCCAGGCTATTAGAGGAAATTCATGTAGGGACCTGCGGTCCACATATGAATGGCTTTGTTTTAGCAAAGAAAATACTCCGAGCTGGTTACTTTTGGATAACTATGGAAACAGACTGCATCCAGTATGTCCGAATGTGCCACCGCTGCCAGATACATGCAGACATGATAAATGTGCCTCTAAATGAGCCTAATGCAATAAGCTCGCCGTGTCCGTTCGCCGCCTGGGGAATGGATGTTATCGAACCAATCAAACCCGCCACATCAAACGGGCACAGGTTTATCCTAGTAGCGATTGATTATTTAACCAAATGGGTTGAAGCACCATCTTACAAGGTATTGACTAAGAAAGTCATGGCAGATTTCGTTCGCAACAGTATCGTGTGTCGGTTCGGAATTCCAGAGTCAATCATTACTGATAATGGCTCCAACCTCAACAGTGCTTTGATGAAATCCATGTGTGAATATTTCAAGATCAAACACAACAATCTACAGCCTACAAACCTCAGATGAACGAAGCCGTAGAGGCCGCCAATAAGAATATCAAGAAGATACTAAAGAAAATGATAGAGAAGCATAAGTAGTGGCACGAGAAGCTATCGTTTGCTTTATTGGGATACTGCACCACAGTCCGCACATCGACAGAAGAAACCCCCTATATGCTGGTCTACGGTACAGAGGCAGTCATTCCCACTGAGGTAGAAATTCCTTCCTTAAGGATCATACAGGAAGCAGATCTCGACGACGTAGAATAGGTGAAGAGTCGTTACGAGCAACTATCTCTTATAGACAGAAAGAGAATGAATGCAGTTTGCCACTGTCAGCTCTATCAGAACAGAATATCCAGAGCCTTCAACAAAAGAGTCAAGCCGAGACAATTCACACCGGGGCAGTTGTTGTTAAAGAAAAATTTTCCCCGTCAAGATGAAGCCAAAGGGAAATTCTCTCCCAATTGGCAGGGTCCGTACATGGTTCACCGGGTTCTGACAGGAGGAGCCCTCATACTTGCAGAAATGGACGAAGAAGTTTTGCCAAAGCCAATTAATTCTGACGTAGTCAAGCGATATTATGTATAATCTTTATGCTTTCCTTATATGATGCAATTTGAACTACGCCTGACCTAATTCCCATTTAACAGGGGATTCGTAGGCAGCCCTATGGGTTCGGTCACAATTCAATAAAATTTCCATTTCCCCCGCTATTGGAAACTGGGGTAGAATTTTGAGGAGGACCCTCAAAATATCGAAGTCGATTCCAACCATTTATCATTAACAGCCGTCAGAAGCAACAGCCCAATAAACTGGGACAAAATTTTGAGGAGGACCTTCAAAATTTCGGAGCAAGAGAAGTTGCAATGTCTTGATCCGCATCGCAGTCGTCGGTTCATCTAAACAAAACTATTCTTAATTATGTACTTATGTTATGCTTTTACTAAATCATGCATGTTTATTACTAAAATTGACTTGTTTAGCAATGCTACCCCAGTGATATATATGGTATCGCCAGATCAAATCCGTACAGGTCAAGCAAAGCCAGCGGGGATACGAACTAACCTTTCCCCCTTTACAAACTCACGATTTTTCTTTTGATGCAGGCACTTGAGTTGCAAAATCATCAAATATACTATACGCTCACTAACAAAGTTCAGGAATACAACTCTCCAAACCGTTGCACTTGCTCGCAACTGTTATCCGCACAACAGTGTCCCCAGCAGGCACAATATCCCCAGCAATCACGATACCGCAATCTGTTATCAGCTAAGAAAACTCTATTGCCATTTGCCATTTTTACTTCTTGCATAAGGCTACCATTCTGCCTTCTGAGGTTAAGCTCTACCTCCATCTGCATTTTCCGCATTGCATAAAGATACCATTCTGCCTTCTGAGGTTAAGCTCTACCTCCATCTGCATTCTCTGCATTGCATAAGGCTACCATTCTGCCTTCTGAGGTTAAGCTCTACCTTCATCTGCATTCTCTGCATTGCATAAGGCTACCATTCTGCCTTCCGAGGTTAAGCTCTACCTCCATCTGCATTCTCTGTATTGCATAAGGCTACCATTCTGCCTTCTGAGGTTAAGCTCTACCTCCATCTGCATTCTCTGCATTGCATAAGGCTACCATTCTGCCTTCCGAGACTAAGCTCTGTCTCCATCTGCATTCTCTACATTGCATAAGGCTACCATTCTGCCTTACGAGGTTAAGCTCTACCTCCATCTTACATGGCTGAAAGATCGCCACTTCATTTACATCTTGCATCGGCTGAAAGATCGCCACTTTATTTACATCTTGCATCGGCTGAAAGATCGCCACTTTAGTTACATATTGCATGGCTGAAAGATCGCCACTTTATTTACATCTTGCATGGATGAAAGATCGCCACTTTATTTACATTTTGCATAGGCTGAAAAATCGCCACTGCATTTATACGTTGCATCGGCTGAAAGATCACCACTTTATTTATATCTTGCATGGCTAAAAGATCGCCACCTTATTTACATTTGCATTGGCTGAAAGATCGCCACCTTATTTACATTTGCACTGGCTGAAAGATCGCCACCTTATTTACATTTGCACTGGCTAAAAGATCGCCACCTACTGCATCTCATAGGCTGAAAGATCGCCAAATCATCCAAAGGTGTCATTGTTCGGAGGAACCATTTTCATAGCCTGAGAACGCCATGCCATGGCCTGAGGACCCCTTTTATCTTTTGCACATCATTATTCAAAGGCGTTATAGTTCAGAAGCATCATTCTCATGGACCGAGAGCACCATTTCATGGCCTGTGAATCCTTATTATATGGTTTATGGCCCAGGACGTCATGGTCTGAGGACGTCATCCTAACCGTCCAAAGACAACATTTCATGGTCTAACGGGAACTTGCATCATGTTTAAATTTCCGCAAAACATATTGTTCATTTGTAGGTAAACCAGCGAGCAATGACCGTCTCAGCAGGAGCAATCCCGCTCCAGTTCCCACAACCCTATTAGACTTTAACCATCCATCCTAACCCAAATATCGCGTCCGTCTTGGAAAATCTCCATCGGCATATTCCGCCGACGGATCCTGAACTACATATGGCCTGATTCCTGTAAGACCACGGATATGTAGGCAGCTCAGGAGCCAGAACTCGGTCAAATTCTTCAAACCATTCCATTCGGTCAAAATTGGCCATCATATCTTTACCCGATAACTTTTGCATCCTTCCCGGATAAAGAGAGGCAGCTGTTGATACCCAGTTTTTCTCTGTATATTTTTTTATAAATGCAAAATACTTTCAAAATAGCATATGTATGCATATATAAGTGTGTCCAAATGTTTTAGTATTTTTCCTAATTTTTTTAAAGATTTTAAAATCAATTTATTGCCCTATTTTAGCAGTACAAAAACCAAGAATTATTCCTCATATTATCATTTTGGTGATTAACTTATTTTATTCTTATATTTATACCAAAGTTAAGGTAATTTTTACAAATTTATTTAGTATTTTTAAAGCTAAATTGCATATAATTGCAATTTCAGCCTATTATAAGATTTAATTATGTTTATAATTACAAAATTGATTCCATTATTTTTATTTAATATTTATACATTATTAATTAGTTTGGTACCTTTAATTTATTTCTATAAATCATTTAATATTTTTTATAAAATAAAAAGGGGAAAAATGGCTATTTAAATACTAGTCCTATTTCATTTTAATTGTAGCCCAAATAAACCACCTTATTAAACCCAATTGCAGTTTTAAATTACCCGACCCCTGACCCATTTATCCAACCCGCCCGGCTTCCTTTTTTATCCAGACCGTTGATCAAAATGATCAACGACCAGGATTCTACCTTGCCTTTTTTTAATTCACAAACACCCCAACCCCAAAATCATTTTCATTCACCCGCCGCCTCTGAAACCCCTCTCCTCTCTCAAACTCTCTCGATTCTTCCCTAACATTAGCCGCCTCTCATCATCTTCCACCTCGAAACCCACCGGAAACCATGGCTTCCCAAGCTGTGAGGGCTCTATACTCACCTCCCCTTGCTCTTACATACCTGATACCTGAAGATTCGAGGCCAGGCCTCGAAGGTTTGCACCCAGACCTCTATCGATTCAAGGTTCCAGAGTCATCATCGGCCTTGCTCCGACGTACCATGGTATTTTGAGTCTGGTTCTGACCTCTCCGACTCAGATCGATGACCTTTTCAAAGCCTTTCTCATTTCTAGGGTTCTTCTGAAACCCTAACCCTTCGAGGTTTTCTCCGATCTCTTTAGATCCATTGTGTATTTGTGCTCTCTTTGAGTTTTCAAACGATCTCCCTAACTTTTCTTTCGAAAATTACTTTTCAAAGTCTTTCTTTTACGAGTTAGGGTTTTCTGAAAATGCTTAAGTGTTTCTCTGACTTTCTTTTCCTTTTCTTTTGTGTGTATTTCTCTACTGTGTTCTATGTTTTCCTTCTACCGTGTATGTTCTTCTACTGTGCTTTCTATATTCCGTTCTTGTATGTTCTTCTACTGTGCTTTCTATACTATGTTCTTGTATGCTTTTCTACTATGTCCATTTCTTCTACTATGTTCTGGTATATTTCTCCTACTGTATTCTTCTACCGTGTTCTTACTATTTTTCTTCTATTGAACTTTGTTTAAGTTTCTTTTAAAAGGATCTTTTTAAGCATGCTTTCTTCTACTGTTCTTATCAGTCTTTTCTCATCATGTTTCGAATTAGTTTCTTTACTTTGTTTGCCTTGAACCCCTCTACTGTATTTACATGCTATTCATGAGTTCTGTTGCTGGAAGAAGCATGTTAGAAGTTTCAGTTCTTTTTTGAAACCTCTAAATATGTTTCGATTCGACTACTTGCCTCCTCATCTCTGTACTTGATTCAAGGGTGGAAACCCTAGAATTTGGGGGTTCTGCCGAGGTTTGATTGAACTAAGGTTTTATTTTAGAACCCTTAACTCTTTCAGACTGACTTTGAGTCTCTAAACTGTGTTTGGACATCTTTGTTTTCATACAATGCTGAACGTTTTGCTAAACTCTTCTACACTGGATTTTTTCTATTGATTTACACGACAGTCTTCTTTCATGCTCACATGCTCCTTATATATGATAAATTTTCCTCTAAATGATTTTTAAATTTGCAATTAGTGCAAACTTCCTTCTTAATATAGCTTTATTGATTTCTTTCCATCTTTTACTAATTTCCTCTGTTACTCGACTTAAGTAAAACCCTTCTTCATCTTTTCTGACTTGGTTCATTTATACCAAATCTCAGACCTTGTGATTTACTGGCTATTAATTGACTCCCTTACCGTATTTGCACAAACCGTGTACTGTCAAAACCCTGTCCTTAAATAACCTTTATGTATTTGCCCTTAATTGCATGTTTTACACAAAGTGTTTATTCAATTCCTTTCCTTAAATGGTTTTACTCGTTTTGAATCTGAATCCCTTAATTAAGGGAAGCCTTGTATAATTGATTGACAATCAGTTTTCAAACTATTTTCTTACGTTATTTCTGCCTACTTTCTACACTATAAAAGGCATGACCCTTTTCACAAACACACACTTCAGACTTCACAATTTCACAATCTCTTCTGAACTCACACTTATAGAATTTTGTATTTTTGTTTTCACTTTGGATTTTACAAGACTACTGCTTTGTCTACTTATTTCTTCGAAATTGGTATGTCCTGATTTAAGTTTCAGCATCACCCTAATGTGTTTACTTACAGTCTTTGTATCCATGTCTTCTTTATTGTTTTATGAAGAGTTCGACATTTAGCTTAGTATGCCTATATTCTACTGCCTGTTTCTGTTGTGAATCTTTGCTCCCTATCCCATTACCCCTATGTATTTGTAAATAGTGGCTTAGGGCATGGCAATATGAGTTGTTGTCCATGAACTGAGCTTTGAACCAATGGGTTCTTAATCTCTAAACAGGCTAGACGGTGTGCCGACATATCCCATTGCTGGGTATGCCCATTAGCATGCTCTTCTTGTGCTCTCGCAATCCCCCATTCCCTATATCCCTATGTGAATTGTTTCCCTTCCCCTTTCAGAATTTGCACTTGCACTCTCTCCTAGTCTCTAAGTTATGCCCCCCCCTCTTGGGAGCCTTGTCTTGGGACCTTGAGTTTCCTCTGAACTTGGACACCTGAGGGCTAGCCCTTCCACACTGCACTTTGGCTTAATATAGCGATACATTTGGATGTAAGCATTGCCCGGAGATCTTATGAAACTCTTAGGGAATTCTGACATACCCAAGTGGTAGAGAGGCTTTGAAACATGATCTTTGGAGTTGGTTTACTTCATACTTCAGATAGGAAGTCTGAATCAGGCTCTCCTTGGTTGTATTTTTCAACTTCTGATGTATTTTCTTTACTTTATTTTTTTTGGACTTTAATAACTTTGTAATGAACTATTGGGATGGCTAGTGAAGGGGGGGGGGATAACTATGTATGTAAAAGGGGTATATATCCTACTCATAGGGAATTTTTGATCTCTGCATATCACATAGATATCCTGCCTATAGGAATTCTGCACTTTCATATGTAGATACTATGCCTATAAGGAATTTTGCACCTATATAGATATCTTGCCTATAGTTTTTTGAAATTCTGCATTCATATGGATATCCTACCTATAGTTAAATTTTTGCATCTCTCATATAGATATCATGCTCATAGTTAACTGGAAATCTGAATCCTGCATATGCATCTATCACTAGGCAAACCTGTTTATAGGGCTTAAATAACTAATTGCATCTAGATATCATGTTCATAGGCTTAAACGAAGTACAACATTTAGATGCCATACCTATAGGATTTCTGCACTCTTGCTATGTCTGTAAAAGTGTCCAAAATCAACAACACATAGAAAGCATGCCTATAGGAGCTTTAATCGAATCTGAACCGCTTCATTTGCTTATAAGTTTAAAACCAGTCACAAATGACTTGTGCTCTTTTGCTAAAACTCGCCTTTCTTTAATAACAAATGATTTTTTTAAAACCAGTATGAATTCATGTTTGCTTTATTGTTTCTGGAATCGGTAGATATCATGCCTATATGGTCTTCATCAGGCAAGCCATAGGGTGAAAATTTATAAACTGAATTAGGTTTTATATGCTACAACCAGCAGGCAGGCTTGACTCGGGCTTCTTATCTGAATTATGTAACAAAACAGTCTGCCTCGATCCTTTAGGTTTAATCAGACCCTAAACAATATGTGTAAGTCATGCTAACTACTTGCTTTTTCTCTGCTAAAAGGAGGTCTGTTTGAGCCTTTTCATTTGTTTATATGCTTCCCTATACTTTCCATATATGTTTTGTTTATCGCCTTAGTATTTTCACCTTTTGAAACTACAAATAAGCCCAACATACCTCCCTTTTAGGATTAGCAGTCCTAAATGCCTCCGGGACTAATAGAATTGGGGTGGGTAATAGCATGCAATAAGTAAACGAGACCATTTCGCGCTTTAATACCTCAACGGGGTGGGAAAGGGTAGATATGGATATGATGACCACGCGATAACATCTCGTGGAGCCCCCCTCATTGAGGAGTGATTATCGGATGTTGTGTGGGGTGATCCATATTATTAATGAATCTAGGAGCCCCTTCCTTTTGTTTTCTTCGTTTCTCTTAAATCTTTTTTTTAAACGATTTCTTTTAAGAAAATCAACTCTTTTAGTTCCTTTTTCTTACTTTTGTTTATTACGTGAAAAATCCCCTCTTATTTGAAGCCTTTATTTGCCTATGTGTTGTTCGTACTTAAAGTCACAATAATAGTTTGACCGGGAACCACACTAGTGGATCTTGAGGGGTACCTAACACCTTGCCTTTGAGGTAATTTTAAGCCCTTACCCAATCTCTGTTTGTTCAAATCAAACTTTCCCTATTGTCCTAATGCACTCAAATCATTAGGTGGCGACTCTTCACTTCAAACCCAATTCCCGAAAGGGGACGAGTTGTCCTCCCAAATGTCATAAACACGATTTCGCGAGAAAAAGGAGGCACGACAAAACTCATGAGATTTTATTAGTTGAGGTTGTTCCTCTAGCCAAGATTGGCTCACTATATCTGCTTTTTCAAAATTGCCTTCTTGTGGGAACTCACTCTCTTCAGCCACTTCTTCCGCCTCGGCCTTCATTCTCATGATTGCTGCACTAATCCTTTATATAGCCTTTTGATTTTTATCTTGTTGCTTGGCTATTTGCCTCATCATGTCTATAATACGAGCATCACGTTCCATATCCTCCACTTTATTGCTCATATCCAACTCATAAACATTATTAAAAACATTATAATGAGAGTTTTTAGAAGGATAATAAGAATTAGGACAACCATTCCAATGTCCACCTTAACAACCACACACATTACAAAAATTACACTCGTAAGATTGAGATGCACAATTTTGCCACAAGTGTGGTCATCCACAACATGGATAGGGATCACCATAATAAGAATAACAACTATTCGACCAATTCTCATTCCAAGATGCCATGTCAACAAAGATAATAAAATATTAAACTTAGATAAAATAAAAAAACTTGAATAGAGAAAAAGTAAAAATCTAATCTAGAAAAATAGCTAATTTCTAAATTCCCAGCAACGATGCCAAAAACTTGTTGCTCCCAAACGCACACGCAAGTATACGTGGTCGAAAAGTAATATAGGATTGTAAGTCCAAATATCATACCCACAAGGACTTGTGATTAACTATCAACTAAATTAAACCCAAATAATTAATCTATTCAAGCGAATTCTAAAGTATGAATATTTCACTAAAGATAATCTAGAGTAGTAAACTAAGAAACAAGGAAAAAAATTGGTGAACTTAGACACGAATTCAATGGGAGAAAATATTCTAGATCTATGGGTTAGCTAACAATCCTGTTGAGTTTTCTACCTAAATTGTCTAATTAATTTATCTGGTTTATTGATTGATGGGGTTAATATTGCTTGTAACTAGCCTTCTCCCGAAGTACAACTCGCCTATTCAAGCTAACCTAACGTTTATATTCCTATGGGGCAAGGATTAACAAGAACGCATTTATAATTCCCGTATAATAATCAAGCAAGGCGATTAGGTATATCCCTATCTTTACTGCAAATCTGTTCCCGATACTCCAAATCTTGCTCTACTCAATCTTATATGCAATCTAAAATTCTCTCTCCCGAGTTCAATCCTAGATTCTAGTATTCAATTGGTGATCAAGCAATCAAATAATTAAGTGCAGGATTGAATGAATTAACCAATATGATAAAATAGTAAGAACAATCTAAGCTTCAAATTACAACGTTCATGTAGCACCCCATAACTATGGGACAAATAAACTATGAAACAAAGAGAAGAGAAGAGAAGAGAAGCAAAACTAGTTAGAAGCCTCGTCCAAGCGTGGTGTGTTCTCCCTGGCAAAAGTCACGTTCTTCAAAAGTCACATTTAAAGACTCTTTACATGGGATAGGGTTAGCATGGGTTGAAATAATACAAGCCCACTTCGAAACAACCTTTTTAGGTTAGCTTGTTCGCTCTCTCGTGCGCACGCGAGAGTAAACGAGCTAGAACCTTTTTCTTTTTCTTCTAGGTCTCTCGTTCACTTCCATGCCTTTTTGCTATACTTCACTGTTCCTTTTTCCAAGTTATTCCTCAGTAGCTCATTCACTCTCTCGTGTGCACGCGAGAGTGAACGAGCAAAGTTCTTCTTTTGTCTTTTGGTCACGAATCAACTTCTTTTGTTCACATTTCGTCCAACTTGCTCCTACACATAAAAATTTATGTAATGAGCATAATTCATTATAAAAACTCATGTAATCTACCTAACCACACAAGTTATGAGATAAAAGTAAAGTACACCAAAAAATATGCATTTTTGGCCTTTTATCATTTAGTCAACAACAAGGTCTCAAACAAGGTCATTATACTATTAATCTAAGTTCATCTTCTTCCAACTTGTATCGCTTTAAATATTAAGACGGTATTGTAAATGGATAAGTGACAGAAATCTCAGAACAAAGTTAGGCAAAGATCGACTAACAACAGCGTTATAATTTTCATATCACGTCGATTTAGTTTATATACGCTAAGAGGTTCCTCTTATTCGTGAGCCGAGGAAACAACCCTTCTGCCTTCGTAAGGTATGTAAGGTCTGTAAGATTTTCCTATATATATTGGTGGCTCAATAGGTTTAAAGCCTGTAATTAATATTTAATTAATGAGCAAATCTCATCCGTCCGATTGATTATTTGATGAACGTATCGGATTAAGTGAGAACTTTTATAAATTGGTCATCTTCCCATCCATTAGGGTTACCATATTTTTTTCTTTCTCTTCCATCACTAAAGACGGTGGTAACGAAAGCTAGGACAAGGGGCGAGAAACCAATTCCAATTAACGCTTCCGATTCATGATAATGACTTATGATTCATGTATATTTTCTATAATTATTTTATGTAAGAGTATCATGTTCAAGATTTTGATATGAATTAAAGTTTATGTTTACATGTGATATCATGAGCATGGAATTTGAACTGATAATCTTCACGGAGGAAATCCTAGATGACTTAAGCTTCGACGTGATAACGTCTTTATTTGAATATGATTACAGTGGTAATCTAATGATACGTTTTGGAGGCTTGGATTTGTCTCGTAAATGTCGTTTTGGATTCTGCCAAAGTAGGAGACAATATTATGTTATTGTGTTTAAATCACCTACATTAAAATAATTTTATAATGGAATCATGTGCAATTGAAAACAAAGCAACGTTTAGGAATTAAGGTATTTTGGTGATAAAAGCCATAAAGATGGTATTCATAGAAAGTTAATTTCGACGGCCTTCACTGTCTAATATTTTTGGCTATATCTGTTTGATGCTCTCTTACGGTTACTAATTTTATGGTTTAGTTTTTAAAAATAAATAAATAACTATATTATCTACTTGAGCCAGAACATGCCAAATATGAAAATTAGGCTAGTTGCATTTGTATCTGAACCGCCTAAGGTCTTTGGACTCAAGAAGATGATGCAGTCTAATTCCTAAATATGTAGGACCACTAATTTACAGGTTTTGCATATGTTGCAGTAACAATATGTAAATCCCGCATATTGATTGTGATTTGGTTCTTATACTGTGAAACAAATAATGTATGTGCTTAAAGTTATATTGTCACAGCCCGAATTTCTCACCTTCATGATAGTGATGGTGCCTAACATTGTACTTGCTAGGCAAGCTAACATTACATAATATTACACTTTTTCCCTTTATCTTTTGATAATTAACATTTAACAAAATTAAATTAGCGAAAATAAAAGCAAAAGTGCATGATTTAACTAATTACTCTTATACTATTAACGAAAACAGAAGTAAATACCACCCAGAAACTGGTGTAACAACTCACGAATATTCTACATATTTCTACAAATACTAGTCTGAAAGAAGAGAATACATTTGTATCGAAAGTAAATAAAACAGAGATATAGAAAGTAGAAGGGGACGCCAGGGCCTGCGGACGCCTGCAGGTCTACCTTGGGTCTCCTGAATGCAGTAACAGCAACCAACCTCTCGATCAGCTACCAACTCCGAAATTTGCACAGAAAGTACAGAGTGCAGTATCAATACAACTGACCTCATGTACTGGTAAGTACCGAGCCTAACCTCGACGAAGTAATAACGACGCTACGGTGGGGCATAACAACATGTATAATCTGCAACAGTTGATACTAAAACAGAAAGGAAATAGAGAATGAAATATAACAATAACTGGCATTAAATAAATACGGAACCCAGTCTTCTACCAATACTTAGCTATAACCATTCCTTAAGGGAGTTTCAACACCACAATAATGAGCCTCAGCAGAAATGAATACATAAACAACAATTTATGCGTCACACATCTTGATCCCACCATATAATCAATAACGGTATAAATATTCACCCTTATTATTCCTTGTTGCGGCGTGCAACCCGATCCCACCAGTCCACCCTTATTACTCTTCAATATATATATATCACCCGTATTCTTCCTGTTGTGGTGTGCAAACCGATCCTACCTGTCCACCCTTATTACTCCTTGTTGCGGCGTGCAACCCGATCCCACTATTGATAACCAATTTTTTTCTATATTTTCAATATGCAAAATACCTTTAAAATAGCATATATATGCATATATAAGCATGCCAAGGGTTTTATTATTTTTTTCGATAGTTTTAAAGGTTTAAATTGATTTATTTTCTCCCTTTTTATCCATAAAATCCCCAAAAATTATTTCCAAAATTATTGTTTTGATAATTCATCTATTGGGTTTCTATATCTATGCCAAAATATGGATAAGGTAATTCTTACATATTTTTATAATTGCATTTAGTATTTTTAAAGCTATATTGCACATAATTGCAATACTAGCCCTTTTTAGATTTAATTATGTTTTATACGCATAGAATTGGATCTTGTATTTTTAATTTTTAATTTATGTATTATAAATCATATTATCCCTTTAAATTAGTTTTCAGAAACTATTTACTATTTTTATAATTCAAATAGGGAAAATGGCTATTTAAAATATAGCCAAATTGGCTTTCAATTGTAGCCCAAATCAAACCCAATTCCCCAACCCAATTTTAATTTAAAACCGACCCTAACCCAATTTAAATCCTACCCGACCCAGACCCCCTTCTCATCCTGGTCGTTGATCTCTAAAATCAACGGCCCCTATTTCCTCTTACTTTTTTTTAACTTGAACGACCCCCTAACCTAATTCATTTCTTACCAAACAGCCGCCCTATAATCCCCTTTCCTTTCCAATTCTCTCTGAGACCTAAATCTAACCCTAGCCGTCGCCACCCAAACCAGCCCTAATCCCCTTCGGTTCTCACTCAATTCTTGAATTCCCATGGCTGTTTGAGACGTATACTTGTCTCCTACGTCTTCTGGTTGCCCGTTTTTGTGATTTCATGGAAAGATCTAGAGGAGATCTAGTCCAGATCTTTTTCAACTTCTATCCATGGTCTTTTATGCTACTTTCCGGCCATCCATGGTTGTTCGAGTAAGATCCATGGCCTTTCCGGCTAAAACCAGTAACGATCTAATGCTTTATCTTCTTTTTTGGGTTCTTTGAAACCCTAACCCTTGAGATTTTTCACTTTTCTTTAGATCTATCTTAGATCTAAGTATATCCATGAGTTTTTAACCGATATTTCTCCATCTTTACTATTTTACGAACCCTAAAGTCGCTATTGTTCGATTTTTCTCAGATCTTTCTAGATTTGAGGTGATTCGAGTGTTGTTAGGCGTTTACCTTCAAAAACCTCCTGTTTTAACCGACTATTTCGAATTTTTTTAAAACTAGGGTTCATTACGAGTTATTTTTCAAAAGGTTTTCTGACTTTTAAGTACTTAATCGACTCTCCATTTATCTTCGTGATTGACTTTTACCTAAGTGTTCAAAACTTAGTTGATATTTCGATTTTTTCTATCTTTTGCCTAGATTCTGGGTCCTTTCTATGTTGCCAGTCATATTACTTTGCCCTATTTCTGGGACTTAAATGTTTTCTTTGTCAAATCCCTTATTCTACGATTTTTTTGCCCTAATTAATCTCTATTAGGGTTCGCCTCTGTTTTCCAACTAATTTCTGTATTTCTGTGAAGTTTGCTTAGCCTATTTCCTATTTATGGGAGTTGATATTTCTTTATAGAAATCACTATTATTTTTAAAATTTTGGTTGCCTGGTTTGTTCAGTTAAAGATTTATATGCATGAACTTTATTGGTTTCCTTATTTGTAATCTTAATTGATCACACTTGCCTTAACTATTCGTTAGCATGATTTTGTGATTTTTACTGATCCTTTACTTTGAATGATTGATATTATTTCCTTAATTAAACTCTCTTGTTATTACCGTTAATCAATTACCCCTAATTATGAGGTCTATTCCTGACTCCCTTATGTTAATTGGTTCTGTGATTGGTTGATTGATCCTTAATTGATTGAACTCTGATTCTCTTTACCTTATTATCCCTACTCCTAAAGTGTTATATATACACTCTTGTTTTACTTCTCAGCACGAACACAATTCAAGAAAAAAACAAACACACACACACACACACACATACACTCAAACTCTTTCTTCTTTCTCAACTACTTGTGCTACTACTTGTCTAGCCGACTGAAAGCCAAGGCTAGGCTATGGAACTCTACTGGCTTTACTTTTCTGTACTTTGTTTTCCTTAACTTCTATATTCCTAGTTCAATTCTGAAACTCAACTTTGTATGTTCCATGCCTATACACCCTTGCATGTTACTGTACTAGTTCTTCAATTTGTTCCTATGTTTTGCTGTTATTAAGCGTGTCTAAATTCTGGCCTTATGTGTAATCGCCATATCAAACATTGCTTACTTTTTGATACTTGTCCAGCATGTTCACTTAGTTCCCTTACCCTTTCCCTTAACTGGCATAACCATGTAGTCACTAAGACTTCTGGTGCGTTCTATTAGCCCAATATATGTCAAATTTTGTTCAACAAAACTCTTGTCTTCAACATGATACTGCTGCATTCTTCCCCATGTTTTAAATATTTGTTATCATGACTGATTTTCTCAGTAGACTCAAAGTTGTTCTGTATGCTTGTTGTGTCAAATGTTTTCCCTATCTATGTGGTTTCAAACCTATATGTCCCCAATCCCCTTACTTCCCTGCTTGTGAATGTTGAAATGATCCTATTCATTAAATTTGACTTGGGTGTGTTGGTTTATCCTAAGTTGTTGTTACTCTTATTCTCTCCTCCTTTCAAAACTGGTTTTTACTAAGGCAAACTCTTCAGTTGTTTTGCAAACTTATTTCAAATATGCTGTTCAAAACTGTTTTCCAACTCAACTCTTTTAAATCTATGTCAAACACTCTCACATATACTCTTAGACTACCAGGTTCTTCCCTTTTGTGTGAGCCTTGCCTTGGGACCTTAGAGCTCCCTCTGAACTTGGACACATAAGAGCTAGCCTTTCCACACTACACCTATTCTATCTTGACTATGAAAATCTGGGTGTGAGCACTGCCCAGGACCCCTTGAGGTCCTTAGGGAACTCTGACACACCCAGATATAAGAAAGGCTATGGAACAATCTTGGAACTTGGGGTGATTGATTACATAACTCATAAAGGAAGTCCTAATCAGGCTTCTTATAGTGTAACTTTTTTCATTATGTAATTTATTTCAATGTTGGTCTATAATAACTTGTTGTAAACAAGTATTGGGGTTGGCTAGTGAATAGGGATGGGGTAAATATGCATGCTATAGTTGTCAAGGGTAGAAAACATGTTATTAGGTTTATGTTCCTAATTGCGTAATAGAAACCATGCTTATGGTTCATACATGTATTAGAAATCATGCTCTTAGGTCTCATGTGTATTGTCTCAGCATGTGCACCTTTACAAAATCATGTGTTAAAATCTGCTAATAATTAGCACTCTATTATTATGTCTTACGCTGCCATGTGCATTTAGAAATCCTGCTCTAGGAATTCTACATCATGAGTTTTATACATGCATCTTAGATATCATATTTTAGGATCTCATTCGTACTTGCATTCACATTTAACGTAAACTGTTGATTATAAAAGAGGTAAAAACAACTTCACACTTAATTATCCTGTTAAAAATAGCTGGTGATAATCTCTGCATTCGTATCAACTAGAATTGCATGCTCTTAGGGTGAAATAATTTCCACATTGTTTCAATAACTCGGAATAAGTGTTGTACATTACTTTACCCCTAGACAAGCCTTAGGTAATTGCTTGAATAAAAATAGAATTGTCCTTGTTTAATTGCCAGTATGTTAAAACCAGTAGGCAAGCCTGATTCAGACTTCTTTTCTAAGTCATGTAATAAATCTGTTTCTGCTGTTATCACTTAGATACCATGCTGTCTATGTGCATTATTTGTGGAGGTATGCTTGAGCGTTCTGTCTATTTTCTGTGTTTTCCCCTTTAAATGCAATCCTATGTGTTCTTGTATGTCGCCTAGAATTTTACCTTTAAACTTGAGGGTCCGCCTAGAACCCTCCCTCTTAGGATAGGAGTCCTAAAATCCTCCGGGACTGATAGGAAAGGACGTGTAACAGCATGCACTAGGGGTTGAGACCAACCTTTGGTTTAATTACCTTCATGGGGCGGGAAAGGGTAGATATGGATATGATGACCGGTGAATTAATACCATGTGTAGCCCCTCTTTGAGGAGTGTCATACCGGGTATTGTATTGATGTGATCCATATTACAAACAAATCTAGGACACCTCCTTTACATTCATAAGCATACATTAGATTGTAATTCTTTTCAAAATTTCGCCTTTCGCTAATTGTTTTCAAACACCTATGTATTTAAACTCAATCCCCTACTATTTGAGATATACTTGTCTATTTGCTAATTGCAAAAATTCACAAAAGCTGTCTGGCCGGGAACCACACTAGTGGATCCTGAGGGGTGCCTAACACCTTCCCCTTAGGATAATTACAAGCCATTACCCTATCTCTGGTTACCAAACATAGTCGTAGATGAACCCTATAGGTACCCTAACGAACGTTAAAATCGTTAGGTGGCGACTCTCCAAAAATGCAAACCTCTTCCCAAAAGGAAAGAGTTGCCCCACACAAAATGTCACGAACCTGATTCCGCAGAAGGAAAAAAGAGGTGCGACAGCATGGAGACTATGCTGGCGATATTTAGGATTTTACCATTTCATACCCTTTTTGTAAATTTGTACCCCTCCATATGTGCAATTATTTTTTTAATTCCTTTAAGCATTTAATTTCTTTTTCAAAAGCAAAACTGACACATCTTTCTTGTTTCTTTCCTTTATAACAACTTTAAATTATAAAACTGTTGTATTTACCGCTTTCTTAATGTGCAAATACATGTCAACATGCTTTCAATTATTGCATAATCATGCTTAACACCATACTCCACTTGTGCCAAACAAATACTATAGCAACGCTTGATGAGTGGTTGCGCCCTTCCTATATCATTTACCCCCTAAATTCGGAAAAATGGATTGGTCTAGAATTTCGGGGAGAGTATGGAGAAAAGTAGGAGGCAACAATTGGTGAATAAAGAATCGTCAAGAAACAAGAGCATCCTTGGCAGATTATCGACCAAGTTCCAAGAGGGTCGGACAACACGGAGCGGGGAAAGAAGAGGGGGAAAACCATCCCCAGCAGGAATATGATCGCCAACGGGAATATCATCCCCAACAAATAATCTCATCCCCAACAATGCTTTGGTGATGTAATGGAACACGAAGCGGGGAAAGGAGAAAAGAGAAAACCATCCCCAGCAGGAATGGCACGACCATTCACCACGTTTTAAACTAACAAAATTTTCTTTGATTTGAAGCAGCGACAGGAAATGGTATAGATGATGAAAAGGCATCATGATACAAGAAAGATTGGCAAACTGGTGCAGAAAAGTTTCTTTCATTTTGAAAATTTTCTGGAGGTCCGGTACCCACTTGGGGAAGAAGCAAGATAACACAAGTTTGGGGAAAAATGGTATCCCCAACAGTTTTCGGAAGAAGGCCAAGCAAGTTTCAAAGGAAGCAATTTCGGAAGGAAGATAACATAAGTCTTAAGGGAAGTAGCTTTCGGAGGAAGGAAAGCACCAACTTCAAGGGAAGTAGTCTTTGAAGGAGGAAAATAACATATTTTGAATAAAATACCAGTGTTATCGCCAGCAGTTTTCAGAGGAATGAAACACCAGTTTTGAGGGAAGCAGTTCTGAAAGAAGATGATTCAAGTTAAAAGGAAAATGGTTCAAGAGGCAGGAAGGAACCACAACAATAAAACGCATTTTTAAGAAGTTGTTGAAGTGAGGAACCCGCCTGAAGAACGGAGGTGTTACAATTTTAAGGTTCATTGAAGTCAAGAGCCCACCTGAAAAATAGAGGCATTATAATTTTAAGAAGTTGTTGAAGTCAGGAGCCCGCCTAGAGAATGGAGGTATTCTATTTTTAAGAAGTAAACGCAGTCAGGAGCCCGCCTGGAGATCAAGGAATATATTGAAGTTCAGCAGTCAGGAGCCCGCCTGAAGAGCAGGGAATACATTTCAAGTCAACAATCAGGAGCCCACCTGGAGAACAAGGGAGTATAACTCAAGTTTTAGCTTTCAAGTTCTTATTAATATTTGGTAATGTGGTTCGTTTTACACTTACATATGTGCCCAAATACCCAAACTGGGGCAGAAAAAGTTTCTTTGTTTTTGTCTATTTTGTTGAAATCAGGAGCCCACCTGGAGATAAGGGAATACATTTCAAGTCAGCAATCAGGAGCCCGCCTGGAGAATGGAGGTTGTTATATTTTCAAGTTGTGGTTGAAGTCAGGAGCCTGCCTAGAGAACGTAGGTGTTATAATTTTAAGAAGTTGTTGAAGTCAGGAGCCCGCCTGTAGAACAGAGGAATAAATTTCAAGATTGGAGTTAGGAGCCCGCCTGTAGAATAGAGGAGTACATTTCAAAACAAGTCAGGAGCCCGCCTGTAGAACAGAATTATACATTTCAAGATCAAATCAGAGGTCAGTAATGCGGAGGGTTACAACAAAATACCCCCAGCATGAATCCCATAGCAGAAATCAGAGAGAAGACTACAAGAGCAAGTTTGAAGATAGATAAGATATTGTAATCCCTAGTTTAGTCTAGCTTCTTGTTTTTCTTTTAGCACGGTGTAATAAAGATATCGGAAAGTAGTAGTAACAGCATGCAGCAGTAGAACAGCGAAATTGCAGTCCCATAGTAGTCCCAGCTACCAAAACGTCCCGAACTACATTGACCTGATTCCCTTTTAGCCAGGGATATGTAGGAAATCTTTGAAGCAGAGGTTCGGTCAAATCTTTCAAAAAATGCTTCACACGGAGTAGCCTAACGGGCAAAAAATTGCTCGTATTTGCTGACTTTATCTTTTCACGAAAACCCTTTGTGTTTTCGGAAAAAGAGGGGCAGCTATGAGCACGTGATTTTTGCCTTACGAGAACTACTCCCAGAAATTCAAAAAAGGGGGTTTTTGTGTTTGTTTGTGATTTATTTGTATTTTTGTCTGTGCATGTTTATTTCTACATTAATTAAGAAAAATACAAAAATATGTGTTGCATGTACATTTAGGATTTAATTTTATAATTTAGGAATTAAATAAACAATCAAGTTTGTTTTATAAAAACGGAAAATCACAAAAATATATACTTCGCATTTTTAGCATTTAATGTTCAAATTGTGTGATTTTACCTTTATTGATGTTTAATTTCGTGTGATAATTATTAAGAGTTAATATTTTTAGTTAATTGTCAATTTTATAATCTAACTAGGATTTTTAGTTTTATTGTTGAAAAGGAAAATTGGAAAGAAAAAAGGGAAGAAAAAGAAAAGGAAAATTCAATTGGGCCAATTTGGCCAAGCCCAAGTCCAAAACACTGCCCACACCCACCCCAAATCCGGTCCACCTGCGACCAGTCCAGAACGACATCGTTTGGGCATTGTGAATCTGGACCGTCAATCTCATACGATCAAACGGTCCAGTCCGTCTCCAGATATATCCAAACAACGTCGTATCTGGCCTATAAATCCAAGCCATTGATTTGTTTTGATCTAACGGTCCCAGGCTTCCCCCATAACCCGGTCCATTTCAACCTGGGCCGACCCAGTCTCGAGGAATGACCAAACGTCACCATTTCATTTAAGTAAATTGATCCAGGCCATTGATCGTGCTTGATCCAACGGCCAGGATTAAACCACCCCCTCCGTATATAAGTCCAACCTCTTACCTCGCACCCCCCAAGCCATACCCCCAGTTCATCGTATCTTTCAGGGACAAACCAAACGACCCTCGAAACCCTAGCCGCCCTGAAACCCTTTTGCCTGAAAGCCGGCGGAAACAACGCCGATGACCATGAAACTAACACCCCTAGAACACCTAACCACCCTCTCCACGAATCCCTTACCCGTTTTACTCGAATCATCCTGTAGCTTCTCGAATCTTCAATCGAAGATTCAAGAAAAACTTGAAACCCACCCCAACCAGTCCTAAACTCACCCCACGGCACCCCCTGACCACCCTCGTTACGGATCCGTTGACCGTTTGCCTCGAATCAACCTCCAGCTTCTTGAATCTTCAATCGAAGATTCGATCAGAACCTAAACCTACCCCAACCGGCCCCGAACTCATACCAGACATCTCCCTGACCTCCCTCGTCACCAAACCACCGTTGGTTTGGTTCGAATAAGACTAGAATCTTTCGAACCCCAAATCGAACCCCCAAGAACCCTAGAAAACCAAAGGTTGAAGTTTGTCCAAAGAAAAGGAATTTGGGTGTCCAGTGCACCTTAGTCGAAGGTTCTCAGTTGAGAACACTCGATTAAGGTCCGTTCGACCTCAAAAAAAGGTCCGAGTCAGAGTCCAAGTCAGGATCGTCTAGTGTCCGAGTTCTTGAGGTATTTTTCCTTTCCCGTTGGTTCCGTTTTGTATGTATTTATATCTGTTTATTTGTTTAGTTTAATTTTATTGGTTTTCAATTCTTTTGTCGATTGATTCTGTCCTTCTTAAATGACCTTTTATTTGGTCGAACTTTTTCTGGTCATGGTCAATGTATATGATAAACTATATAATCGATTTGAATGAGTGTCGTCGATTAGTTAAGTTTTATTATGAATCCCTGTTTTATATCAATACGACTCGAATCACTTGTGTGCCATTTCGATTCTGATTTGCTATTGATTGTATGTGTTGTTATTTGTGTAGTCGATTGGATAAATGTCGTCGATTAGTTTTACATGCTTGAATGTTAGAATAACCTGATAATAATTTGATTCATACTGTTTCAATACTGATTGAATCATTGTTTGAATTTGGTTGTGGATTGGTTATAGCTGAGTTGTTTAGAGTTTAAATTCAGCTCATTTAGTTAATTGAATCAGTGTAGCAAATGGCTTAGTTGAATATTCTGATAGTAGGGTACTAAAAGTACCATTAAACTAATGAAATAGTTTAAAACAGTAGTGGGGGGGGGGGGTTGATGGCTGTGTAAGGGATCATGGGCACCATTTCACAAGGTTTAAGGGATTTGAATAGAAAAATAGGCTGCCCATACCCGCGTGGGATTAATAACTAAAAAAGAAGTTTAGTGGGGGAACAAAACATAGTCTAGTGGAATTGAAAAAGAGATCATAGGCAGAATTAGTTTAAAAATTCTACCTAAGTGCTCTTGAGAGCTGGCAAGGTCAGTATGGGCTATAAATGAAGGGAGTTTTTACACAGTTTGGGGCTGGTTTTTGGGAGCAAAAAATCAGTTCTCTTAATCTTTTTTTAGTCGAGTCTGGGCTTGGTTTTTCTCCTGGGTTAGAACTGGAAAGCAGAAAGAGAGGAGGGGAGAAGTATTCTGAGAAGTTTAGGAGTTCTTGAAGGATTCAATTTTGAAACTAAGTCTGAGAGTTTGAAAAAAGAAGAAAAAATAGGAAAGGATTGAAAGTTGTTGTTCCATTGGTTCTTAGTTGAATTTGGAGTCTTAAACACTGATTCATGCTCTCTATTGCCTGCTGAATCTACTCTTGAAGTCTATTGGTCTACTTTCTGGTTTAAACTCAAGTTCTGTTAGGCTTACTTTGGGTGTTTGTGTTGCTATTGGTATTGCTGGAGCTTTAACTAGTTTACCTAATTTATTGCTGGTGTGTTTTGCTATTGGAAGTGTTGTGGGTCAGTCTCTTTTCTATTTCGTTCCTGGGTTGCATTTTGGTCCTTCTGGTACCACATTGGGTCACTTTCAAGCTGTTGGTTATCTGCTGCTGTTTGTTGTTGCTGTGTTGTTACTGCTGCTGATCCTTTTCTTCCTCTTCTTGTATTGTCAATACCAGGTACACATTTGTATATCTTTGGTTATTGGAATGAAATGAAGCATGATCCGAGTCTCTGTGCTGCTTGATTGTTGATAGTTACTGCCTAGTCGTTATTTCTGATGGTTTTGAGTTGTATTGGATAGGGATTTGTTTAGTTAGAATTATCTTTAGTTAATGTAAACTGTTGCCAGAAAATTGAACTGATAAACCCTACGCCTAGTTTGTTCATGTGGTTGTTAGTTGAGTGTTAGTGTATTTATATTCCTGTGCGTGATGGAAACAGTGAACTATTAGTTGGATATTTGCCCTTTAGCCATGCTATAGTATAATCTCAATTGACATAGTTTATTTTTTGAAAAACAGAATTGAAGTAGAATAAGGAAGTAGATTTAGAGTACTGGAAATATCTGATGAATGTTAGAGCTTGAGTTGTTAGTTGTCAACTTAATTTCTCATGTATATCAATCCGAATCAACTTCAATTTACTGCAGTTTACTTCAGTCTACCATATACGCCTAAGTTTGCATTTAGTAGAATTGAACAACTTGAATAGAATTCAATTGAACAGTATCTTCTCGTTTGGTATAACCGCTGAAATTGCTAAGTTGTTCGAGTAAATAATAAAAGCTGGGCCATTATACGCATGTAATTATTTATGACTTTTCTTTATCTTTTAAAAAAAATAGAAAAATCTTAGTCACTTTAGGATCGTCCTTTTAAAATAAACGAGATGAGCCTTGCCAAATAAAATGCACAGATTGTGGGGCCCTCGATAATTGTATATATTAAAATACTCATATTTCGGGACGGGCCTTTTAGCGAATTTCACGGCCACTTCCCAAAATAACCCCGCGTTAGTCTCTTTAGGCGCGTACTTTAAATAACATTACCTCCTTAAACCCGGGTGTACATTTATGTGACCCAAATCCAAATCTCAATGAAGTCGAAATGCATCGCTAATCACGGGTACATTGATTGTGACGTGGTTCGAGATGCATTTCCACGACGTTGCAAGTTCCTTTTAAAAATAATGAATGAGACGAGCCTCAACAAACAAAAGTACACAAGCTGCGGGGCCCTCTATACGTGTTGGTAAAATTACTTAGATTTCGGGATGGGCCGTTTAACAAAATTTCACGGCTTTACCCAAAATAATGATACGCTAGTCGCTTTAGGCGCGCCTTTAATAATTTACTTTCTTAAACTCGGGTGCACATTTATGTGATCCAAATCCAAATCTCTACAGAGTTGAAAATGTGTCAATAACCACGGGTGCATTGATGTGACGTGGCTCGAGATGTATTCTCATGACGTTGCAATTCTCGTTAAAAATAATAATAATAAAAGTGGTAAATAGTTAAAATTTGCACATAGGTTCAACATGTATTAAAATCAGATAAATAAGCTGAAGATGATAGTTGAGCGACCGTGCTAGAACCACGGAACTCGGGAATGCCTAACACCTTCTCCCGGGTTAACAGAATTCCTTACCCGGATTTCTGGTTCGCGGACTGTAATACAGAGTCAATCCTTTCCTCGATTCGGGATTCAACCGGTGACTTGGGACACCATAAATCTCCCAAGTGGCGACTCTGAAATAAATAAATAAATCCCGTTTCGATTGTCCTTTAATTAGAAAAACTCAATCTGCGCCTTTGCGGGCGCAGGTGAAAAAGGAGGTGTGACAAGGCTACCATTCTACCTTCCAAGGTTAAGCTCTACCTCCATCTGCATCTGCATTGCATAAGGCCATTATTCTTCCTTCCAATATGTATAAGGCTACCATTCTGCCTTCCGATATTAAGCTCTACCTCCACCTGCACCTGCATTGCATAAGGCTACTATTCTGCCTTCCAATCTGTATAAGGCTACCATTCTGCCTTCCGAGACAAAACACTGTCTCCATCTCCATTTGCATTGGATAAGGCTACTATTCTGCCTTCCAATCTGCATAAGGCTACCATTCTGCCTTCCGAGGTTAAGCTCTACCTCATCCTGCATTCGCATCTTTGCATAAGGCTACTTTTCTGCCTTTCGAGGCTAAGCTCGGCCTCCAATTTTCTTTGAAACTAAGAACTATCCCAAGCGCTATTTATCTTGCTTCACTTACGGGCTAAGATCTACCCCTCAATTCGCAAGACTAAGCTCTGTCTTGTCCGCATCATACTACTGCATCCTTCATGGGGTGAAATATCGCCAACTCATCCAAAGGCATCATCGTTCGGAGGCACCATCTTCATAGCCCGAGAACACCATGTCATGGCATGAGGATCTCTTTCATTCTTTTGCATATCATTATTCAAAGGCATCATGGTTCGGAGGCACCATCCTCATAGCCCGAGAACATCATTTCATGGCCTGCGAATCCCTTATCATATGCTTAATGGCCCAAGACAGCATGGTCTAAGGACATCATTCCCATCGTCCGAAGATACCTTTCATGGTCCAATGGGAATTTGCATCATGTTTAAATTTATACAGAATATACGCTTGTATTGTTTCTATTTGCAGGTAAGACGGAGAGCAACAACCATCCCGGTAGGAGCGATCCTGCTCCAGTTCCTGCAGCCATATCAAACCTAACCATTCCCGTAAACCGTCCACTCACCCGGCCCTATATATTGCGTCCGTTCTTGAAATCTCTTCATCGGCATACTCCGCAGGTGAATCCTGAACTACACACGGCCTGATTCCTGTAAAACCAGAGATATATAGGTAACTCAGAAGCCATGTGCGGCATAAACCTCTTCAAACTATTTCACTCGGTCAAAATTGACCATCATTTCTTTACCCAGAAACTCTTCCATTTTTCCTGGGCTTTATCAATTTCTTTTGAGACCAACACAGGGTTTTTTCAAGTTAGTACTCGATTTTACACACACACACACACACACACACACACACACACATATATATATATATATATGCACACACACACACACTTTACTTTTATTCAGTATTTGAATTTAACTGACAAAATTCTAGAATTTTTAAATTGATTTATTTTCTCCCTTTTTATACATAAAATCCTCAATAAATATTTTTAAAATTATTCTTTTGATAATTCATCTATTGGATTTCTATATTTATGCCAAAATATGGCTAAGGTAATTCTTACACATTTTTATAATTGCATTTAGTATTTTTAAAGCTAAATTGCACATAATTGCAATACTAGCCCTTTTTAGATTTAATTATATTTTATACGCATAAAATTGGATCTTGTATTTTTAATTTGTTAGTTATATATTATAAATAATTTTAGCCCTTTAAAATAGTTTTCTGAAACTATTTCTATTTTTATAAATTAAATAGGAAAATGGCTATTTAAAATATAGCCAAATTGAGTTTCAATTGTAGCCCAAATCAAACCCCAATTCCCCAGCCCAATTTCAATTTAAAACCGACCCTAACCCAATTTAAATCCTACCCGGCCCAGACCCCCTTCTCATCTTGACCATTGATCTCTAAGATCAACGATCCCTATTTCCTCTTATATTTTTTTAACTTGAACGACCCCCTAACCTAATTCATTTCTTACCAAACCGCCACCCTAGAATCCCCTTTCCTCTCCAATTCTCTCTGAGACCTAGATCTAAACCCTAGTCGATGCCACTCAAACCAGCCCTAATCCCCTTCGATCCTCACTCAATCCATGGATTCCCATGGCTGTTTGAGACGTATACATGTCTCTTACGTCTCCTGGTTGCCTGTTTTTGTCATTTCATGGAAAGATCTCGAGGAGATCTAGTCCAGATCTTGTTCAACTTCTATCCATGATCTTTTATGCTACTTTCCGGCCATCCATGGCTATTCGAGTAAGATCCACGACCTTTCTGGCTAAAACCGGTAATGATCTATTGCTTTCTCATCTTTTTTGGGTTCTCTAAAACCCTAACCCTTGAGATTTTTCACTTTTCTTTAGATCTGTCTTAGATCTAAGTATATCCATGAGTTTTTAACCGATCTTTCTCCATCTTTACTATTTTACAAAACCCTAAAGTCGCCATTGTTCGATTCTTCTCAGATCTTTCTAGATCTGAGGTGATTCGTGTATTGTTAGGTGTTTCCCTTCAAAAACCTCCTGTTTTAACGGACTATTTCGAGTTTTTTTAAAACTAGGGTTCATTACGAGTTGTTTTTCAAAAGGTTTTCTGACTTTTAAGTACTTAATCGACTCTCCTTTTGTCTTCGTGATTGACTTTTACCAGAATGTTCAAACCTTAGTTGATATTTCGATTTTTTCTAACCTTTGCCTTGATTCTGGGTACTTTCTATGTTACCAGTCATATTACTTTGCCCTATTTCTGGGACTTGAACGTTTTCTTTGTCAAATCCCTTATTCTACTATTTTTTCCCTAATTAATCTCTATTAGGGTTCGCCTCTGTTTTCCAGCTAATTTCTGTATTTCTGTGAAGTTTGCTTAGCCTATTTCCTATTTATGGTAGTTGGTATTTCTTTCCAAAAATCATTATTATTTTTGAAATTTTGGTTGTCTGGTTTGTTCTGTTAAAGATATATATGCATGAACTTTATTTAATTCCTTATTTGTAATCTTAATTGATCACACTTGCTTTAACTATCCGTCAGCATGATTTTGTGATATTTACTGATCCTTTACTTTGTATGATTAGGATTCTTGACTTAATTAAACTCTCTTGTTATTACCGTTAATCAATTACCCCTAATTAAGGGGTCTATTCCCGACTCCCTTACGTTAATTGGTTCTGTGATTGGTTGATTTATCCTTAATTGATTGAACTCTGATTCTCTTTACCTTATTAGCCCTACTCCTAAAGTGTTATATATACACTCTTGTTTTAGCTCTCAGTACAAACACAGTTAAAAAACACACACACACACACACACACACTCAAACACTTTCTTCTTTCTCTACTACTTGTGCTACTGCTTGTCTAGTCGGCTAAAAGCCAAGGCTAGGTTGTGGAACTCTACTGGCTTTACCTTTCTGCACTTTTTTTTTCCTTAACTAGTATGTTCCTAGTTCAATTCTGAAACTCAACTTCATGTGTTCCATGCCTATACACCCTTGCTTGTTACTGTACTAGTTGTTCAATTTGTTCCTATGTTTTGTTGTTAATAAGCATGTCTAAATTCTGGCCTTATATGTAATCATCATATCAGACTGCTTAGTTGTTGATACTTGTCCATCATGTTCACTTAGTTCCCTTACCCATTCCCTTAACTGGCATAACCATGTAGTCACTTAGTCTTCTAGTGCGTTCTATTGGCCCTAATAGTATGTCAAATTTTGTTCAACAAAACTTTTGTCTTAAACATGATCCTACTGCATTCTTCCCCATGTTTTAAATATCTGTTATCATGATTGATTTGCTCAGTAGACTCAAAGCTATTCTGTATGCTTGTTGTGTCAAATATTTTCCCTATCTATGTGGTTTCAAACCTATATGTCCCCAATCCCCTTACTTACCTGCTTGTGAATGTTGAAACGATCCTATTCTTTGTATTTGACTTGGGTGTGCTGGTTTGTCCTAAATTGTTGTTACTCCTATTCCCTACTCCTTTTAAAACTGGTTTTTACTAAGGCAAACTCTTCAGTTGTTTTGCAAACTTATTGCTGTTCAAAATTGTTTTCCAACTCAACTCTTTTAAATCTATGTCAAACACTCTCACATATACTCTTAGACTACTAGGTTCTGCCCCTTTTGTGTGAGCCTTGCCTTGGGGCGCTAGAGCTCCCTCTGAACTTGGACACATAAGAGCTGTACTTTCCACACTGCACCTACTCTATCTTGACTATGACAATCTGGGTGTGAGCACTGCCCACGACCCCTTGAGGTCCTTAGGGAACTCTGACACACCCAGGTATGAGAAAGGCTATGGAACAATCTTGGAACTTGGTGTGATTGATTACATAACTCAGAGAGGAAGTCCTAATCAGGCTTCCTATAGTGTAACTTCTTATTTTCATTATGTAATTCATTTCAATGTTGGTTTATAATAACTTGTTGTAAACAAGTATTGGGGTTCGCTAGTGAATAGGGATGGGGTAAATATGCATGCTATAGTTGTCAAAGGTAGAAAACATGTTATTAGGTTTATGTTCCTAATTGCGCAATAGAAACCATGCTTAGGGTTCATACATGCATTAGAAATCATGCCCTTAGGTCTCATGTTTATTGTTTCAGCATGTGCACCTTTACAAAATCATGTGTTAAAATCTGCTAATAATTAACACTCTACTATTATGTCCTACGCTGCCATGTGCATTTAGAAATCCTGCTCTAGTAATTCTGCATCATGAGTTTTATACATGCATCTTAGATATCATGTTTTAGGATCTCATTCGTACTTTCATTCACACTAAGCGTAAACTGCTGATTATAAAAGAGGTTAAAACAACTTCACACTTGATTATCCTGTTTAAAATAACTGGTGATAATATCTGCATTCGTATCAATAAGAATAGCATGCTCTTAGGGTAAAATAATTTCCACACTGTTTCAATAACTCGAAATAACTCCTGCACATTACTTTACGCCTAGGAAATCCTTAGGTAATTGCTTGAATAAAAACAGAATTGTCCTTGTTTAACTGCCAGTATGTTAAAATTAGTAGGCAAGCCTGATTCGGACTTCTTTTCTGAGTCATGTAATAAATTCGGTTCTGCTGTTATTACTTAGATACCATGCATAGGATTTAAATTCAGACTTTAATTGTGTATGAGTCATGTTGTCTATGTGCATTATTTGAGGAGGTATGCCTGAGCCTTCTGTCTGTTCTCTGTGTTTTCCCCTTTAAATGCAGTCCTATGTGTTCTTGTATGTCGCCTAGAATTTTGCCTTTAAACCTGAGGGTCTGCCTAGAACCCTCCCCCTTAGAATAGGAGTCCTAAAATCCTTCGGGACTGATAGAAAAGGACGGTTAACAGCATGTAATAGGGATCTAGACCAACCTTCATTTTAATTACCTTCACTGGGCGGGAAAGGGTAGATATGGATATGATGACCAGTGCATTAATACCACGTGTAGCCCCTCTTTGAGGAGTGTCATACCGGGTATTGCATTGATGTGATCCATATTACAAACAATCCTAGGACACCCCCTTTAAATTCATAAGCATACTTTAGATTGTAATTCTTTTCAATATTTCACCTTTCGCTAATTATTTTTCAAACACTTGTGTATTTAAACTTAAACCCCCTACTATTTGATCCATACTTGTCTATTTGCTAATTGCACAAATTTACAAAAACTGTCTGGTCAAGAACCACACTAGTGGATCCTGAGGGGTGCCTAACACCTTCCCCTTAGAATAATTTCAAGCTCTTACCCTATCTCTGGTTACCAAACATAGTTGTAGATGAACCCTATAGGTGCCCTAATGCACCTTAAAATCGTTAGGTGGCGACTCTCCAAAAATGCAAACCCCTTCCCAAAAGGAAAGAGTTGTCCCACCAGACAATTACATTCACCCTTATTCCTCTTGTTGCGGCGTGCAACCCGATCTCAATATATATATCAGCACCAATCGCAAAATAAAGACAAGTGTTTCACAAGTTAACTCAAATCCTCCTCAACACTTATACCTCAATCTAACACAATGAAATATCACTACAGTTATGAAGCTTCACCAATTAAAACTACACAGCGAGACCAACCAAAGTGTACCATGAAGCACCAAAAAACCAATATAACCCAACAAGGAAATAAAATGGAACTACGAAATAATTAATACTTCAATAGAGAAATCAACAGTTAACATGAAGCCTTTAGACATGGAAACATTTATGAGCAAGTAGCAATTAAGACAGGAAACAATATAATAGAAAACGGGGAAGGGAACAGGCTAAAATGATTATTGGTGGCGCATAGGTACTCGTCACCACACTTATAAGCCGCACACATGGAATTTCACATAGCAAATAAGTCAGGGATCCCTAATCCCTTAAGTCAAAGTTAAACCAAACACTTACCTCAAGCTAACGGGTATTTCAAAGCTCAATCACCGTTTTACCTCTCGATTCCACCACCAATTCACTTGTATTTAGTCATAATTAACTTAATAACATCAATAAATGCAAGAGAAATCAATTCCAATGCATAATTATAGGGTTTCCAACATTTTCCCCAAAAAGTCAAAACCCGACCCCGGGCCAGCTTGGTCCAAACTCGAAATTCGAACCAAAACCCGATTACCCATTAACCCCGGAGCCCGGATATACAATTGGTTTTCGAATCCGACCTCGATTTGAGGTCTAAATCCCCAGATTTCGAAATTCCTAAAGTCTGCCTAAAAACACCCAATTCCACCATAAAAACCCTAGATTTTGTGAGAAAATCTTGTAAAAAGATTAAATGGATTGAAAGAAATAAGTTAGGAAACATTTACCTATGATTTGGGAAAGAAGTGGTCTTTGGAAAATAGCCTCTTGAAGTTTTGGGTTTGAAAATTTGAGAAATGAATCAAAAATCCCGTCCAAGACTCGTTTTGAATAGTGGCAGTTATCGCATTTGTGATCACAGGTTAGCAATTGCTAGCTCGCAAATGTGGACAATACATCGCAAATGCGAAGCTTGTCCTGGTCTACTGGCATCATAAATGCGAATATATGTTCGCAAATGCGGCCCCTGTTCCAGTCGCAGTTGCGACGATGAGCTTCGCAAATGCGAAGGTCCCCTCCCAGCTTATTGATCTCAAATGTGAAGCTTCTTCGCAAATGCGATGCTCGCATTTGCGAGCTGACCTGCAACATACCAGAAAATTTCCTTAAGTCCAAATCATTCTGTAGCCTATCCAAAACTCATCCGAGCCCTCGGGGCTCCAAACCAAGCATGCACACAAGTCTTAAAACATCATATGAACTTGCTCGCGTGATCAAATCGCCAAAATAACATCTAGAACTATGAATTCAACACCAAAACTCATGAAATTTTCAAGATACTTCAAAATTTCTATTTTCTCAACCAAAGGTCCGAATTACATCAAATCACTTCTGTTTTTCATCAAATTTCACAGATAAGGTCTAAATATAATATCGAACCTGTATCGGGCTCCGAAACCAAAATACGGGCCCGATACCAACAAGATCAAATCTTATTCAATTTCCAAAAATCATTATATTTTCAGTTTAACAATGTTCTTCAAAAATTCATTTCTCGGGCTAGGGACCTCGGAATTTGATTCTGGGTATACGCCCAAGTCCCATATTTTACTACCGACCCTATGGGATCATCGGAATACGGATCCGGGTCCATTTACCCAAAACATTGACCGAAGTCAACAAATATCATCTTTTTAAGCCAAAAATCATCATTTCTTAAAATTTTCACATAAGGGTGTACGCGGAAAAATCAGAAGACTTAATTTCTTGCTGTCAAGTCATTTCGGAAGCATGTCTCGGGACCCCGAGGTTCGAAATCCACGACCGAGTTCCCGATCTCGGGCTCGTCGAAGCCCGACACAGAGGAAATGGATACCGGAGCCAAGATAGAGGGGAAGTTCCCAAGGCACACGACAAAACTTGACAGAGCCGGCCTGTACATAGCCTATGTTGAGACATCACGTCAAGCCATCCCATCTCCATACTTTGTAATTAATCTCCACATACTTGAAACCGAGTCCCCCCCCCTATATAAAGGGGACTCACCCTACCTTGTAGGGGACTGATGTTGCTCCATTTCTCCACAAGTGCAATAATATCTCTCTCTCTCTCTCTCTCTCTCTTTTCTTTCTAACTTGTTTGTTCTCATTGGCTCGAGGCCACTTCAATATTTATCGTCCTCTTACTTGTTCTTCGCTATATAGCTCAATATTTGTCGTATAGAGCCTTACTTAATCGTATCCTTAATTGTTATCCCATTCCCGACTACCCCCAATACCTCGAGCTTGACCCAAACCTGGACCCCGAGGTCTCCATCGATCAGCCCTACGACCGGGCAGCAGGCCCTTCGGTTTTATTATTGCCTTGTTTTAGCTTTCTTCCCATCGTTAAATTCCATATCATTAGTACCAACTGCTTTAACAACTAGCTCGGGAATAAATCACGTATTTTTAGAATCCCATTTCCAAATTTAATTATTGTTACCATTTTCGCGTTAAACAGTTTGGCGCCCACCTTGGGGCTAAAAATAATAGTGATTATTTTCTTGCTAGTTTTGTCACACAAACACACATTACCTTTTACACTTTTCTTTTCCAAGATCCTTTGATTTCGGGTTAAAATGTCTAGCTCGGTAAACGGAATCGAGAACGACAACCTCGAAAATCATGGGGGAAAATGGCGTAGCTGTCCCGGCCACTGGAGCACCTTCACAGAATCCTGATATCACGCCTGGACCGATTCTAGCGGGCGAAGATTCGCAGGACGCACAACATATCGACCAATAGGAAGCTAAAAAAACCCAGGCCCGGGAAGAAAACAAAGTTAATCTTCATGTTATTTTTGAAATGTTTCAGGCGCAGCGGTTGGCTATCACTCAGGTACAAAGTCACCTGGAGACTCCCAGCGCAGTAGCACCGAAAACATCCCCCTACGCCGAACAAGTACTAGAGATATCAAGCAATAACGGATCAGTAACCGACCCCGCCGCAGCAAGGATGCTTAGAGATCTCTTCGAAAGGATCGAGTTAGGTTTGTGGAAGTTCATACAGCAATTGTCTCCCGAGGAAACGGTCCCGGAACTCGCTTCACAGAAACCCGGAACGCTGAAACTCCCTAGGTGCGATAGGACCTTGGATCCCTGCGAGCGCACCACCGCTTACACGTGCTCGTTCAAAGGTAGCAACCTTCAAAGTGATGAGTACGAGTCCGTCTCGTTGAGGAAGTTCGAGGGAACACTCTCGAAAGAAACCTCGATACAGCGCCGCAGCCTAGCGCCTGACTTTACAAACTCGCTTGCCATGTCAGTAAATCCCTCCACAGGAGCACACACCGATGCCATCGAAGCAACGACGGAAGAGCCCGACACGTCTGAAGCCAAACAAAGAGAAAGTGAAACACCGCGGGAAGCCACACCCTATTCCCTGATAGAACAAATGGGATCGCTCCCGGTTTCGGATAATTGGGCAACACAGGCTTTCACCCGAAGCTCGAACGAAGCTTGCCCAATGACTCCAGGACATTTTAGATAAAGCTTGATCAGATACCCAGCCGAGACCTGGTCGAATACCCGCACCTGGCACCAGCCGCGGAGTAGGGCCATGGACAACCACCCCGGAACTTCCTCGGGCTTGGTACATCCAAGCAGACTCCCGACAAAGAAACTAATGCCAAATAGGTGGAGGTACCATCCATACGTAAAATATGGTAAGAACGGCACAAGATGCAACCTAATTCGCAATAATAGGGAAATAGCCCAAGGATAATACCCTCAAAGAATCTCTAGTGGAACCAGATTCAACAAGGTACGGCCGGCAGGGGAACCCAGTCGAGTTGAGTACGATTTCAGCATTGCTATACCAAACATCATGATCACCATAAGCAAAGCCAGGGATGCCAAATGACTCGGTCCTATTCGACCAAGACCCCTTCAAAAGAACTGCAACCCGGCACGGGAACTGCAGAGCGTGCGCGTCTATGGGGTCGAAAATGGACACCAACTCAGAAGGACAACAGCCGTGCTACTCAATAAAAATCACCACCAAGTATTGTCGACAGGTCAGACTCGAATCCATCCCCAGGGGAGGAAACCAACCTGGAAGAATGAAGTAGACAAGCCACGATGAATTACCGCGACAGTGAAGGAGCGGCGACCCCCACGAGAACTCATGAAATGAAAGTGAAAATCTTCGTCACCAGGGAAAAGTAGGTCCGGGGAAATATTCCGGAGGACACCCTTACAATCAGGGAAAAAGACATCGATACTTCGCCTCGGCATCACACTGACGCATTGGTAACCCTCTCCCTCATTTGATCTATTTCAAATAAAACATGTGTTCGTAAATTAAGGTGGTTCAGTCACATACAACAATGGTGTCGAACCAAAGTAATATTGTGGTCCGGGATAACAGACCGAATCACTCTCGCATCCCGAATCCCTAGCGAATTCCTAATGACGAATCGCCACAAAGACCATCCCCTTAACACGACCTGTATGAGCTTGGGCCAGGATATCGAGCTCTGTACCATCAGATGAGGCATAAAGCACGAATGTCCTATTCAGATGACCGCCAGCACATCACTCGAAGATAGCGTCAGCCCCGTTCCATCAAAACCAAGGAACTCCCCGCAAAGGGCAGAATTAAAATAAGTCGACAGAAAGCAATACGCAACGAGAGGAAATCCTTCACCATATGACGCATCGCCGGCATCAACGCCCCTACCCTTGGAAGGATCAAATGGTAAGCAAAACACGTCTTTGGCCAAGCCTGGTTGAACGCAGCAGAAGGCTGTATTAGGGCTCATGCCCCAGAATGGCAGAAACATCCCTAACCTCGAAAGGTTACCTACACATCCCACGGTGAGGAAGAACTACTTCACTCCTTCGTTATTTTTTTGCTAACTTGTATGCAGACAATCAGCCGGGGCATTCGAATGTTTTAACTCCACTGGAGACCCAACGCCTTAATAGGGCCCGCCGTGCTCTCTTCCCTCGATCGGACTTCAGACCCAAAGAGGGTCCCGCCAGCAAGATTATTAGTGGAGCAGCATACCCCCCAAGGAGGATCCCGCCAGCAAGATTATTAGCGGAGCAGCGTACCCCCCAAAGAGGGTCCCGCCAGCAAGATTATTAGCGGAGCAGCGTACCCCTTAAAGAGGGTCCCACAGGCAAGATTATTAGCGGAGCAGCGTACCCCCAAAGAAGTTCCCGTAGGCAAGATCCGACAAGATCACGGGCCTTCTTCTATGATCGGACGACGAGCGATGATCTTCTCCTAAGGGCACCATCCCCTCGGAAGGACCGAAAATAGCAGAATGAATTTCAAATTAGATGGTCTAAAAAGCCATACCTACGCGGGCCGAGCTCACAACAACGAGACCACAAGTATTTACATCATATATTCATGCCAAGCAATAAAGAATACCTTTTCTATATTTTGTACTTCGGAAAAGGGGATTTCGACATACTCGCGGAAAGGGCCTCTCCGCCGAATGCGTCTCGAGATACTCGGAGACTTAGCATCAGCAATTCAACAATCGCACAACCCCAGGGTCGAAACTCCAGGCTCAAAAAGCCCCTATAAGGCAACTCCGAGCTCATGAGAAGTTGTCTTCAAGCTTAAACAAACTCGATAACTCGGAGACTGCCATTAATCGCCATACGCTAGAAAACCCAAAACTATAAGACCCCTAGCGGGCAGCCACGGTGTAACCAGATCTATTCTACATTATACAAACTGTAAGACCTCAACAGGCATGACAAACTGTAAGACCTCAACAGGCGTGATAAACTGTAAGACCTCAACAGGCATGACAAACTGTAAGACCTCAACAGGCGTGACAAACTGTAAGACCTCAACAGGCATGACAAACTATAAGTCCTCAATAGGCATGAAAATCCCGAAGTTTAGGCAATACATCGTATTTGTAAGAATCCCTAAAGGGCATACCCTCGGCGTATACACCTAAACTATCACTCGGGATCAAAAATAGCTACGGCCAAATGCACATGACTACGGTCAAAATGGCTGATACAGCCAAAATAACGCGACTCGGGGACGCCTGACTATCGCTAAAATCGCAGGCCACTACTCCGAATATACTTCGGAAAGAACCGGTTAAAACAAGCTTTCCTCAAAAGGCAAAAATGAGCTCCGACCATGTCGACTCCAAATCACAAGAGCGCCGATCTACTTGACCTACGAGCTATGAACCTTCCGAGGTGCTCGAACGTCGCCGATAACGACTTGAAATCGAGGTTTTATGGAACCGACGACGGGTCAGGCAAAAATATTCAAAAAGACCTTAACGAGTGGAAAACAAAGACTACAAAAAAGCCCACAGGCAAAAACAGCGTAAGAGCCATTATCGCCAGCTAAGAAAGCTTACGGGCCACACATCGAAAGGTCTCTACGACCAAACAACGTAAGAGCCATTGTCGCCAGCCAAAAATTGACAACTTAAGGATTAAAGTGAGCTCGAGTTGTAACCCAATTCAGAGATCAGATCCAAAATAGTTAACTAAGCAAGCCTACATGCCACATATTAACTGGTCTCTACGACTGAACAACGTAGAGGTCATCGCCATCCACCTATGCAGGCAAGAAAAAATGCTTAAGGGTCAATTACAGGTCGAATTGCAATGCGACTTGGAGACTAGACCCGAAATAGCTAAACTACAATATCCTAAGGGCACGACATGAATGCCACAATCAGCGAGCCCACGGACCACAGACCTGTAAGGTCACTTCGACTCGAAACACAAAAGGCCATTGCCATCCACCTATGCAGGCAGGAAAGAACTTAAGGGTCAATTACAGCTCAAATCGCAACGCGACTCAGAAATTGGACCCGAAATAGTTAAATTACAACATGCCTAAAGGCACGGCATAAATGCCACTATCGCCAGCTAAGCAAGTCTCCGGGCCACGCGCCTGTAAGAACACAACGGCCTGAAGCACAAAAGGCCATCATCATCAACCCATGCGGGTAGGAAAAAGCTTGAGGGTCAATTGAAGCTCGAGTCACAATACGGCTCGAAGACTGGACCCAAAATAGTCGAAACGAAAAATGCCCAAGGGCAAGAAACAAAAACAAATACTACCTTCCTGCACGGTCATATAAGATTCAAGGGCAAGAAGGCTTGAGTCGAAGATCGGCTCGGAGACTGAGCTTAAACAGCTGGGCCAAACACGAAGGTCCCCGTACCTGCTCGCGTCAAGGATCGCATGTAAGAGCCCCCGGGCTTGTCTGATCAGTTCCGGACCTACGGGGATCCCGTCAAATGCCCTCCTTCCCGATCGAAAGAAATAACAGAAAAATGGTACAGAAAAAATAAAGTTTCAAGTTTCTTCTTATATATTATATACGCGAAAAAGGCGCATCCTCCATCTACGGGCATGCTCTACAAATATCAGAAACAAAGCGACAAAACGGCGAAATCTATGCTCCGCACTAAAGGGATATAGCTTGCCAAGTTTTCCCTCCGTGACATCAGCGAGAAGCAACCGAGCGTCATGCTCATCCGCCCTTGCTCGAGCCAATTCTTCTAAGAGAACGAAGCCTCGTGCATCGACCACCTCGTGTACCTTTCTCTGGGATTTGCAACAAACATACTCCTCGATCCTCTTCTCACGGTCGAAGGCTCGCCTCAGCTCAGCTTGGGCATCAGCAACATCCTTCATATGAATCGCCATCTCCTGATCAGCCTTAGACCGATTTAGCGCCGCTTCATCCCGGGCGTCAATTATCTCAGCTCTGATCTTCGAGAGATCAGATTCAAGTTTCCTGATCATATACGCTTGAACTTTGGTATTGTCGCGAGTCAAGCGGAGTTGGGCCTCGAAGGCAAGGACCTTGGCCGAGGCACTTAACTCATCCAAAGCTCGAGCCTGCACTTTAGCCCTTAGCTCCCTACAAGCAACTCTGACGCGGTTAACGTCGCCTTTGTAGTACACCAAGGCCTACGCCCTTTTCTGCAGCTGATATGACAAAAGGGGTTAGCGCTAAGGTTAGAAAAAAGTGAAGCGCGAACTACAGGAATTTACCTGCTCCATCAAGTAGCTCTCATAGTTTGAGCTCCGATACGCCTCATATCGCCAATGCACCAACTCAACATCCTTCTTCTCACTAAGAAGCCTAAGGGACTTGCCCTCATGCAGGATTTTCTGGAGCCTGGCCCCTTGACGGAGCAGCTCAGACATAAGCCCATCGTAGGCCTGCACAAGGAAAACTCAATAAAGGGAGGAGGGAGTGACACACATGAAAAAATGCGCCTAAACTCACCTCGAAGAGAAGCCGACGGACTTTCTCTAAGTCAGAACACACTACTATTGATCCTGTCTCTCCGGCCCCAACGGAACTAGCCTCGGGCAGAGCATATTCACTTGGAGGAATAGAGCATATTCACATGGAGGAACCACCGCGCGGGAATCTGATACTCTGGGAACATCAGGCTCGGACGTTGCCCTCTCCTCAAAGATACGGTCTCGCCCAGTGCCACTAAAAGTTCCACCACACCACGAATGTCGATCCCCCTTATCACTATCGCCCCTCAGCTCGGAGGCCAATGACTCATTCCCCTCTTCGGAAGAGCACTGCCTCGTCCCAAAGAACCACCCTATATTTGCAAACGGCGAATCTAGTACAAATGAAAGCGGAAAATATTACCCCGAATATACGAAGGCCAAGGCAAAGGAAACATACGCATATACCTTGGTATTTCACTCCTCATTCAGTACGAAATACAGCTCGCCACTGGCGCTCGACGCAGGTCGAAAGGGTCACCAGCTTCCGGACCCAGCCAGGTAAGTCAAGAACTTCGCCCGGCATCCACGAAGTTGCTGCAACAAGAGAAACAACATTATTACTCAACTGATTTTTGCTATAAGGCAAAATCTGAAAAGCGCCAGACGCCCCACTCACGTGCATGGTTCCACCTTTCGGGAAATGGCAAAAGCCCCGCAGGGATAATGTTAGCTGTCCGGGCTCGGATAAACCAGTTAGACCACTCTCGATCCCCATCTTCTTCATCGTTAACAATAAAGGGCGTGGACAAACGACACCTTAGAGTTAGGAAGCCTCGATGATGAAAGGGCCGGTATAGCCTAACGAGGTGATCTAGCGTGAACTCGAGCTTAGCCTTCTCCATAAAGAACCTCATCATCGACACCACTTGCCAAAATGACCGATGTATCTGCGCTAGAGTAACTCGATACTTCAAGCAAAAATCAAATACAATCCTATCAGGGGGGCTAAATGCGAAAGGGTGTAGGTATACGCTCAGAAATCCATCGGTGGAGTCCGTAATACTCTTATCTGGGGAAAGCACCTATATTATTATCCCCTCACTCCACTCGCAGTATCTCCTCAACATCTCTGAATGTTCCTCCTTTACCGAAGAAACGGTCTTCGGAACGGACCCCAACGAATCCTGGGCGCCGGGAGCAGCACTCCCTACTTCCTGTCGGGCCGGCCCCAAAGTGGTTTCCATGACTATGGTAAAGCTAACAGGTCAAAGCAAGGGCGTACATCAACACTTTTTTGCGCCTGAAGAGATGAGGTACCCTGTACCAAAGCAAGAAAGCGGCTATCTAAAAATAGTGAGGTCTTGTGAAGAAGCCGAAGCCGCCCCACTTATATGCGAGGAGAAGCGATGACTCGTCTACCCTATTTGAGCCCCGGGAAACCGACAGCCTTGATACATATTAAAAAATCGATACCCGATCCAGACAGCATCCTTCAACAAGAAGTCTAGACCCGAGGGTCCATCCATATAATCTCCAAAATCGAGACAACATCCTACCTCGAGGATCCTCAACCCAAAGAAGACAGACTTCGGGAAGTTTTTTAGCACCATCACTCAACGTAAGGCAAGTACCTAGTCTCGTGATTCCCTATTTCTAAAAAGAGGAATAAACGCAGGACGCTCCGTTGCGAAAGCTCCACAAAGGCCTAAATACATGCAACTCCTCGGCAGAAGTCTATCCTATACGTTTTAAAGGTTCTATCTACATCAAGATCAAAAGGGATCCCTAGGTACCCGAAGCTGACCTTCATTCAGGATAACAGTCCCGAAGGCTCTGGAATTCGACACATTATCACCATACAACTCGGAGGGCCTCGGTGGCCCGGGCCTATCGGATCAATCCGGGATTGGACTGAAGTACGACGATGGGTTCAAAAGAGAGCAGCAAAGATCAGCAGAAAATCGGTAGGAGCACCCGTGCCCAAGTCGGATATCAGCAGTCAACAAATAAAATAAGGCATTCAAAGGGGCCTCGAAGGGTATGAAAGCATACAGAAGTAAGGAAAGCAGAAGTCAGTAAAGTATATTCCTATTCATAAAATTTGTGTACAAGCAGCCCTCGAGGGGTCGTTACATACAATTACAAAAGCCTACAAGAGTCTGCACCTAAAGCGGAGGAGCGGAAAGATGTACATGTGATGAAACCCAGGCGGCCGGTCCGCCCTCGAAGATCCATCTTTGATATCAGCATACTCGAGCGCCGCACCCTCAAGCACGTATCCTAGAGTGTGATTCCTTCGATCTCTACCTACCATAGGTTCCCAGCTCAGTCCCCTAAGTGATTCCCGTCGGAGAAGATGAAAAAGAGGAAAAGGAGGGGATGCAAAGGAGGCAGAGAAAAGAGACATGGCCCGCCGAAGCAAAAGGTTGAAGATTCGGCGGGCCCCAGCCTCAATAGCCGGTAGTGCCACTTTATCCCTTGGGAAAGAAAAAACCCTAGGGATGTAGTACCGTACCAGGCCCGGGTAGAAGAGTGAGCAGCAGCACATAATCCGAACAGCTGTCTACATGAGGGGGGAACCAACTCCCCGTCCATCATCACCTCGCGCCGGCAGCAGCAGCAGCAAGGGCCAGCATGTCGATGACCACAACAATAGCAGGATAGCATCGTTAAGTTCGACGAAGGGAAGTCCCGGCAAAAGGCCACAACATGGTCTAAAGAAACTCCTCCAAACGGCCTTGAGGTCATGAGCCCCTAGCATGATATTGAAAGGCGAAAGAAGATGATAAGAAGAAATAGGCAAGCATGCCAATAGTGGTACTAGGATAGGGAAAGCAAAGCCAAGGCACCCCCATTTATAAGGGGTCGTGACACGGTCATCTAGACTTTGGAAGATTGACCGACGGGTGCAGTTAATGCATCCTTGGGAAAATGAAATCGACGACGATATCTTCACCTTGGGGAACGAGAATCAGGAATGCAATGAATGAGGTCGAAAAGCACGAGCACATGGATATCAAGTTATCCCTAAACTCACGCCAGGAGTCGAATCATCAATATGACGTTGCCTAAAGAAGCTCGAAGAGTCGGAATCATTTCTCATCACTTCATTATGGAAAACACGGAGACTATTTGTACGCGGCAAAATCAGAAGACTTGATTTCTTGCTATCAAGTCATTTCGGAAGCATTCCTTGGGACCCCAAGGTCAGGAAGCCACGACCGAGTTCCCGACCTTGGGGCTCGTAGAAGCCCGATTCAGAGGAAATGGATGCCAAAGCCATGACAGAAGGGAAGCTCCCAAGGCACACGGCTAAGCCTGACAGAGCCGGCATGTACATAGCCTATGTTGAGACATCACGTCAAGCCATCCCATCTCCATACTTTGTAATTAATCTCCACACACGTGTAACCGAGTCCCCCCTTCTATATAAAGGGGACTCACCCTACCTTGCAGGGGACTGATGTTGCTCCATTTCTCCACAAGTGTAATAATATCTCTCTCTCTCTCTCTCTCTCTCTCTTTTCTTTCTAACTCATTTGTTCTCATTGGCCCGAGGCCGCTTCAATATTTATCGTCCTCTTACTTGTTCTTCACTATATAGCTCAATATTGGTAATATAGAGCCTTGCTTAAGCGTATCCTTAATTGTTATCCCATTCCGGGCTACCCCCGATACCTCGAGCTTGACTCGAACCTAGACCCCAAGGTCTCCATCGATCAACCCTGCGACCGGGCATCAGGCCCTTCGGTTTGATTACTGCCTCGTTTTAGCTTGCTTTCCATCATTAAATTCGATATCATTAGCACCAACTTCTTTAACAACTAGCTCGGGAATAGATCACGTACTTTTAGAATCTCATTCACAAATTTAATTGTTGTTACCATATTCATGGTAAACAAAGGGCTTTCTAGATACACGCCTGGACTGTGCACGCAAATCGAGGAGAGATAAAATAAGGTTTTAAGGCCTTGGAACATGGATTTGACTTCTAAAATAAGAGATGACCTTTTGGGTCATCACATTCTCCACCTCCAAAACAATCGTTCGTCCCCGAACAGACATAGAAAAGTACCTGAGTTAGTAAAAAGATGGGGATATCGACTCTGCATATCGGATTCGAACTCTCAAGTAGCTGCCTTAATAGGCTGACCTCTCCACTACACACGAACCGAAGGATAACTCTTGGATCTCAACTGACTAACCTGCTTGTCTAAAATGGCTACTAACTCCTTCTTATAGGTCTAATTCTTGTCCAGCTAGACAGTGCTGAAGTCTGACAAGTGGGATAAATCACCATGATATTTCTGAAGCATGGACACATGAAACACTAGATGTAATGCTAATAAACCTGGCGACAATGCAAGTTTATAAGCCACCTCTACCACTCGATCAAGGATCTCGAAAGGTCCGATGAACCTAGGGCTTAGCTTGCCCTTCTTCCCAAATCTTATCACGCCCTTCATGAGCGACACACGAAGAAACACTCTCTCTCCGACCATGAATGCCACATCACAAACCTTATGGTCGGCATAACTCTTTTGCCTGGACTGAGTTGTACGAAGCCTATCCTAAATGATCTTAACCTTATCCAAAGCATCCTGCACTAAGTCAGTACCTAATAACCGATCCTCCCCTGGCTCAAACCACCCAACCGGCGATCGACACCGTCTACCATATAGGGAGTCATCTGGATGCTCGACTGATAACTATTGTTGTAGGTAAACTTCGCTAGCGACAAGAACTGATCCCAAGAACCTACAAAGTCAATAACACAGGCACGGAACATATCCTCCAAAATAGTACGCTTGGACTGTCCGTCTATCTGAGGATGAAACGATGTGCTCAACTCAACCCACGTACCCAACTCACGTTGCACTGCCCTCTAGAAATGCAAGGTAAACTGCGTACCTCGGTTAGAAATGATAGACACGGGCAAGCCATGAAGAAGAACGATCTCACGTATATAGATCTCAGCTAACTGCTCTAAGGAATACAAAACTGCCACAGGAATGAAATGCGCTGACTTAGTCAGCCTATCCATAATAACCCATACTACATCGAACTTCCTCTAAGTCTATAGGAGTCCAACAATGAAATCCATAGTCATACGCTCCCACTTCTACTTAGGAATCTCAATCTGCTGAAGCAAACCACCATGTCTCTAATGCTCGTACTATATGTGCTTACAATTCAAACACTGAGCTACATATGCAACAATATCCTTCTTTATCCTCCTCCACTAATAATGTTGCCGTAAGTATTGATACATCTTAGTGGTGCCCGGGTGAATAGAATACCGGGAACTATGGGCCTCCTCTAGAATCAACTCACGAAGTCCATCCATATTAGGCACACAAACACGACCCTACATCCTCAAAACCCCATCATCTCCAAACTTAACCTACTTAGGACCATCGTGCCGCACTGTGTCCCTAAGGACAAAAAAATGAGGATCATCATACTGCCGATTTCTGATATGCTCAAATGATGAAGACCGAGCAACTGTGCAAGCTAAAACACGGCTGGGCTCTGAAACATCCAACCTCACGAATTGGTTGGCCAAATCCTGAACATCCAAAGTAAGTAGTCTCTCACCGACTGGAATATACACAAGACTGCCCATACTAGCTAACTTCCTGCTCAAAGCATCAACCACCACATTGGCCTTCCCGGGATGATATAAGATTATGATATCATAGTCTTTTAATAGCTCCAACCACCTCCTCTGCCTCAAATGAGCTCCTTTGCTTGAACAAGTACTGCAAACTCTTATGATTTGTGAACACCTCACACAACACGCCATATAAATAATTCCTCCAGATCATTAGCACATAAACAATGGCTGCTACCTCCAAGTCATAAACTGGATAATTTTTCTCGTTAATCTTCAACTGCCATGAAGCATACGCAATAACCTTGCCATTCTGCATCAACACAGCACCAAGTCCAATACGAGATGCGTTACAATATACTATATATGTCCCCGAACCTGTGGGTAACACCAACACCGATGTAGTAGTCAAAGCTGTCTTGAGCTTCTGAAAGCTTGCCTCACACTCGTCCAACCACCTAAACTAGGCACGCTTCTGGGTCAATCTGGTCATCGGGGCTTCTATAGAAGAAAACCCCTCCACAAACCGATGGAAATAACCCGCCAAACCCAAGAAACTCTGGATCTCTATAGTTGATGTGGGTCTAGGCCAGTCCTTGATTGCCTCAATCTTCTTAGGATCCACCTGAATACCCTCTGCTGATACAACATGACCCAAGAATGCAATTGAACTCTACCAAAACTCACATTTCGAAAACTTGGCATATAAATGGTTGTCTCTTAGAGTTTGAAAAACCATCTGAAGATGTTGATCATGCTCCTCTCGGTTACAGGAGTACATCAAGATATCATCAATAAAAACAATCACAAAGGAATCCAGATAGGGCTTGAACACCCGGTTCATCAGATTCATGAATGTTGTTGGGGCATTTGTCAACCCAAAGGACATACTAGGAACTCATAATTCCCATATCGAGTCTAAAAAGCTATCTTAGGGACATCGGATGCCCGAATACTCAACTAATGGTAGCCATATCTCAAATAAATCTTCGAAAACAATTTGACACCCTGAAGTTGGTCAAATAAATCATCAATCCTCCTGTAACAACCCGATCAATCTTTTCATGAGTTACCACTCTGTTTCTCCCATTTCTACTTCATTGTGTATTGTTCAACTATATTTCATCGAATTGTATTTGTTAGTTTGGGTTCAAAGTGGTTTTGTAGAGAAATGAGACAAATAGTCTCTTAAGTTGGTCTTTTAATTGAAAAAGTTAACCGGAAGTTAACTTGTGATTAACTGGAAGTTAACTTGTCATTAAATGATCTTGGAACTTAGTTTTTATTGTTCAAATAGATTCGTGAGGTGATTTGGGACTTAAGAGCATGATCAGAATATATTTTGGAGGGTCGGGGTAGATTTAGGGTTGAATAGGCAAAATTGGAATTATTTCATTTTCTAGTTGATAGTGGAAATTTTGATATAGGGGTCAAAATGGAACTTCAGAAATTGGAGTAGGTCCGTGGTGTCATTTGTGACATCTCTACAAAATTTTCGGTCATTCGGACGAGGTTTGATAGACTTTTTGATCGAAAGCGGAATTTGGAAGTTTTAGGATCCTTAGGCTTGAATCCGAGGATGATTTGGTGTTCAGGCGTTGTTTTGAGTTTCCAAGGATTGGAACAGGTTTGAATAGTGTTACGTGACATGTTGGCGTATTTGGTTGAGGTCCTGAGGGCCTCAGGATGGATTTGGATGGTTGACGGAGAGTTTGGATTTTTGGAGTAGTTGCAGAATTTTCTGCTCCTGTTGTTTCCGCACCTGCGTATTGGGGACCAAGGTTGTGAAGTGTAGGAGCCCTAGAGGAGGAGAGCTGAGCGCACCTGTGATGGTGCAGGTGCTGTCACACGGGTGCGTGTTTGAGGTCACAAGTGCAGAATCCTTGGGCCAGAACCTATATAAGGTCTCCTTCGCGATTGTCAGTTTTGTTTCACCATTTTTAAGTCGGATTGAGAGCTTTTTGGGAGATTTTGAAGAGGGAATCCAAGGGAACTTCATGGAGGTAAGATGTTTGAACCTAATACTCGATCCTATGGCATTATTTTAATGATTAGGCTTCGAATTATTGGAAATTAAGGGTTAAAATTGGATAATTAGGGTTTGGTGTTGGAGACTTTGATTTAAGGATTTGAAGGGTCGTTTGTGATCGGATTTTGGTATATTTGGTAAGTATAAACTCGTGAGAGTGTAAGAATTCCAGTTTTCTAATTTTTATCGGAATCCGAGACGTGGGCCCGGGTGTCGAATTTGGCCAATTTCGGGATTTTTTATGTAATTTGGTTATTTTCGAGTGGGCTTTGTTCCCTTAGCATATTTTAATGGTATGGTACTGTTTTTGGTTAGATTTGGAGCATTCGGAGGCCGAGTCGAGACGCAAAGGCATCGCAGGCTAGAGTTTGGACCGGATTTAGGTAAGTAAAGTTTGTAAATGTTGTCTCAGGGTATGAGACCCCGGATTTCACATCATTGTGCTAATTTGAGGTGACGCACATGCTATATGACGAGCGTGGGATCGTGCACCGTTGGGGATTGTGACTTGGTCCGTCCCGTATGGCTATTAAGTCGCGTATTTGATTAAAACCTATTTGATATCATTGTGTTTTGGAAATCATTACTATGTTTTGGGCTGAACACCATATTTAGGCCTCGTGCCAACTATTTTGGACCATTAAGGGCTTTTTACTACTATTCCTCACTATTTTGACTTCATATTTGTACTCAATCATGCTGTATTCTACTGTTTTCATAACTCAGCAATATTTCCTTCGTTTTGATATTTTAAATTATATTTTGGGCTGAGCATCATGTTATACTATTGCTCAAGGGGCATGAGAGATTTCTGATTGAGTGAGGCCGATGGCCTATGTTGTGAGGATATTATGGGATTAGGCTGCACGTCGCAGCATGTCATACTGATTTGTGATATATGAAAGGCCGAGGGCCTGATTTATTATGCCACGAGATGGCATGTGATATCACTTGGGCTGTAAGAGCCCCCGCCGGAGTCTGAACACCTCTAGTGAGCGCGGGTACCTAGTGTGAGATATGATATTACCCGAGCGGCTGTTATTGTTTTATATTACTGCCCGAGGGGCTGATTACGAGTGATTGTGAGGTAACCCGAGGGGTTGGTTTTATTGATGTTTTGCCCGAGGGGCAGTTGTGGTACATGTTTTGCCTGAGGGGCTGTTTACGTTCTATCCTTTTGCCCACTGTTTTTCATCACTCGTTTGAAACTATTAAAATTTATTTTAAAAGGTTTTACTGAACTGTGTTGTTTTTACAAATTGTATTGCTTCACTACATTGTTCTGGACTTATACTGTTTTGTTGTAGCGTTATGACGTAGTTTACATGTTTTCTTACTGATCAACTACTTTTACTTTTATTACTTACTGAGTTGGCGTACTCACATTACTCCATACACCTTGTGTGTAGATCCAAGAGTCTCGGGGCATGATAGTGAGTGCTAATCAGTTTTCCAGTAGGTCTCTGGAGTTGACTAGGTAGTTGTTTGGCGTTCGCAGCCCAGTGTTTCTCCTTCCTATCGTATTCATATTTGTATTAGCATTTGTATTTAGACTATGATGTCCTTTCTTATTTCTAGACAAGTTGTTGTTGCTCATGACTGATGACACCCTAATGTCGGGCTGTGTTATATACTTTCTGCACCGTTTATTTTAACTTATTATGAAATTTTTGGTTGGTTTGGGGTTTGTGTCGGCTGGCCTAGATTCACATTAGGCGACATCATGACCGAGTCAGTTTTAGGGTTGTGACAAGTTGGTATCAAAGCCTAAGTTACATAGGTCTCATGAGTCATGAGCAGGTTTAGTAGAGTCTCGCGGATCAATATGGAGACGTTTGTACTTATCCTTGGGAGGCTGTAGAACCTTTAGAAAAACTTCATATTCTTGAATTCCTATCGTGCGAATCTATTGATTCTAGTACTAAACTTCTGTTATTCTATTCTCTCACAGATAGTGAGGACACATGCTACCGGTCAAGACAGACGACCATTAGTACCACCAGTTGGGGCTACTAGAGGCTGAGGACGTGGTCAAGGCCGTGGTAGGGGCAGGGGTGTAGCCCGTACAACAGCTAGGGCAGCACTTAAAGATCCACCAACTACCCTAGTTCATGATCAGGTCCTAATTGTGGATGCTCTAGCAGCACCAGCTCAGGCACCGGTTGTGCCCATCGTGATTCCAATCCTCCAGGAGGCCCTAGCCTAAATTCTATCAGTGTACACTGGCCAAGCTCAAGTGGTCTCAGTTACTATAGCCGTAGCTACTTCTCAAGCCAAGGGAGGCACTAAGACTCCCACCGCTCGCACACCTGAGCAGGTCATGTAGGGACTTCAGACACCGGGGGCACCTCCATCCCAGTCGGTTGCAGCTGCTCATGACTATGTAGCTCCTACTATGCCAGAGGATTAGCATCACAGATTGGAGAGGTTTGGGAGACTTATGTCTCCAACTTTCAGTGGTGCAAAAGGCGAGGATGCCTAAGGTTTCTTGGACAAGTGTCAGAGGATGCTTCGGACAGCGGGTATTTTGGAGACTAGTGGGGTCTCGTTCACTACATTCCAGTTCTCTAGGGATGCACTTAATTGGTGGGAGGCTTACAAGATGCGTAGGCCGGTTTGTGCAGTGCCCTTTTCTTGGAAGTAGTTCTTCGTTCTCTTTCTGGAGAAGTTTGTACCTATGTTTCGCTAAGAGGAGCTGCGCAGGCAGTTTGAGCAGCTTCATCAAGGTGATAGATCTGTTACACAATATGAGACGTGATTCTCTGAATTGGCTCGCCATGCGGTCTGGTTGGTTCCCATATATCGAGAGAGGATGAAGAGGTTTATAGATGGCCTCGGTTTTTAGCTTCAGTTGCTTATGACCTGAGAGAGTAGGTGCTACCTTTGATGAAATTGTTGACATATCTCGATAGATTGAGATGGTTCGTGGTCAGGAGAGGACTGATAGGGAGGCTAATAGGCCTCGTGGTCGGGGTGGATTCAGTGGTACTCCTCATGGGGGTCAGTTTCAGCATGGCAGAGACCGTCCATTCAGGCATGCCCATTCAGCCCTCCAAAGTTATCGTGGGGCATCATTGGGACATGGTTCTCACAGTTCCTATCAGGGCCATTCATCCCTTAGTGCCCTTCCAGCCTAGAGTTTGTCCCGTGCTCTATCAGTTCAAGGCTCTTCTATGCCAGGTTCTTCTGCTAGTCATCCCGGTGATAGGGGTTCCCTTCAGTCCCCATCTCCAGCACCAGGGGGTTGTTATGAGTGTGGAGAGTTGGGGCACATATGGAGGTAGTGTCCTCTTCATTTTGGGAGTTCGTCTTAGTAGAGGAGTCAGCCATCGGCTTCAGCCAGCTAGGGGTGGAGGACAATCAGCTAGGGGTCGCCCCAGAGGGGGAGGTCGATCATGTGGTGGTCAGGCCCATTTATATGCACTCTCAGCTAGACCTGATGCTATTTCTTTAGATGTTGTGATTACAGGTATTGTCTCAATCTGCCATAGAGATACCTCTGTGTTATTTGATCCTAGTCAACTTTTTCATATGTGTCATCATATTTTGCTCGTTATTTAGATACACCTCGTGAGTCTCTTGTTTCATCTGTTCATGTATCTACTCCAGTGGATGATACTATGTTGTGGAGCGCATATATCAGTCGTGTGTGGTGACTATTGGGGGTCTGGAGACCCGAGAGACCTTTTGTTACTTTGTATATTGGACTTTGATATGATATTGGGCATGGATTGGCTATCTCCGTGTCGTGCTATATTGGACTGTCATGCTAAGACAATGACGTTTGCTATGCTGGGTGTGCCACGGATTGAGTGACGTAGTTTGACTGATTTTGTTTCTAGTAGGGTTATTTCATTTCTGAAGGCCCAACAGATGGTTGGGAAAGGTTTTCTTTCATACTTAACTTTTGTGAGGGATGTCAGTGCAGAGGCTCCTAGTATTGATTCTATTCCAGTAAAGAGGGATTTTCCCGAGGTGTTTCCTATAGACCTGTCGGGCATGCCACTAGATAGGGATATTAACTTTGGTATTGATCTGGTATCGGGCACTCAGCCCATTTCTATTCCACCTTATCATATGGGACTAGCAGAGTTGAAGGAGTAAAAGGAGAAGCTTCAGGAACTCCTTGATAAGGGGTTTATTCGGCCTAGTGTGTCACCTTGGGGTGAACCAGTTCTATTTGTGAAGAAAAAGGATGGCACAATGAGGATGTGCATCGATTACAAGCAGTTGAACAAAGTCACAATCAAGAACAAGTATTATTTGCCTCGTATCGATGATTTATTTCACCAGCTTTAGGGAGTGAGAATGTTCTCCAAGATTGATCTCCGTTCAGGGTATCACCAGTTGAAGATCAAGAACTCAGATATTCTTAAGACAACTTTCACGACCCGATATGGTCATTATAAGCTCCTTGTGGTGTCTTTTGAGCTGACCAATGCCCCAACAACGTTCATGCATTTGATGAATAGCGTGTTCTGGCCTTATCTTAATTCATTTGTGATTGTTTTCATTGATGATATTCTGGTATACTCGCGTAGTCAGGAGGAGCACACAGAGCATCTGAGAGTTGTGTTGCAGAGATTGAGGGAGGAGAAACTTTATGCAAAGTTCTCCAAATGTGAGTTTTGGCTCAGTTCAATGGCTTTCTTGGGGCACGTGGTGTCCAGTGAGGGTATTTAGGTTGGCCCAAATCATCCTCAGCTACAGAGATTCACAGTTTCCTTGGTTTTATAGGTTATTACTGTCGGTTCGTTAAGGGATTTTCATCTATAGCATCACCCTTGACCAAGTTGACTCAAAAGGGTGCTCTATTCATGTGGTCAGATGAGTGTGAGGTGAGCTTTCAGAAGCTCAAGACTGCCTTGACCACAGCTCCAGTGTTAGTTTTGTCATCAGTGTTAGGTTCATATACAGTGTATTGTGATGCTTCGAGAGTGGGTATTGGTTGTGTGGTGATGCAAGAGGGTAGAGTTATTGCTTATGCTTCTCGTCAGCTGAAGCCCCATGAGAAAAACTACCCTATTCATGACTTGGAGTTGGCCGTCATTGTTCATGCATTGAATATTTGGAGTCATTATCTCTATAGTGTGTCTTGTGAGGTGTTTACTGATCATCGTAGTCTCCAGCACTTATTCAAAAATACGGATTTCAATTTGAGGAAGCGGAGATGGTTGGAGCTGCTAAAGGACTATGATATTACTATCTTGTACCATCCGGGGAAGCCAATGTAGTGGTCGATGCTTTGAGTAGGAAGGCGGTGAGTATGGGCAGTCTTACATTTATTTCTATTGGAGAGACACCTCTTACAGTTAATGTTCAGGCCTTGGCTAATCGGTTTGTGAGGTTGGATAATCCGGAGCCCATTCAGGTATTAGCTTGTGTGATTTCTTGATCTTCTTTGTTTGATCGCATCAGAGAGTGCTAGTATGATGATCCTCATTTGTTTGTCCTTAAGGACATAGTTCAGCACGACGATGCCAGATATGTGACTATTGGGGATGGTGGGGTGTTGAAGATGCAGGGCCGGATATGTGTGCCCAATGTAGATGGGCTTCGGGAGTTTATTCTAGAGGAGGCCCATAGCTCGCGGTATTCCATCCATCCAAGTGTCGCGAAGATGTATCAAGATCTGAGACAGTATTATTGGTTGAGGATAATGAAGAAGGATATTGTGGGATTTGTAGCTCGGTATCTCAATTGTCAACAAGCGAAATATGAGCATCAGAGACCGGGTGGCTTGCTTCAGCAGTTGGATATTCCAGAGTGGAAGTGAGAGCGGATCACCATATATTTTGTAGTTAGGCTCCCATGGACTTTGAAGAAGTTCGATTCTATTTGGGTGATTGTGGATCGACCGATCGTTTCATGAGTTACCGCTCCGTTTCCCCCATTTCTGCTTCTTTATGTATTATTCAGCTGTATTTCATCGAATCGTTTTGGTTACTTTGGGTTCGGAGTGGTTTTGTAGAGAAATGAGACACATAGTATCTTAAGTTGGCCTTTTAGTTGGAAAAGTCAACCAGAAGTTGACTTATGAGTAAATGATCTCGGAACTTGGTTTTTATGGTTTGGATAGCTTCGTGAGGTGATTTAGGACTAAGGAGCATGATCAAAATGTATTTTGGAGGTCTGGAGTAGATTTAGGCTTGAATTGGCGAAATTGGAATTTTAGGGTTTTACGGTTGATAGTGGAAATTTTGATATAGGGGCCGTAATGGAATTTCAGAAATTGAAGTAGGTCAGTGATTTCATTTGTGACGTGTGTGCAAAATTTCAGGTCATTCAAACGAGATTTGATAGACTTTTTGATCGAAAGCGGAATTTGGAAGTTTTAGGATCCTTAGGCTTGAATCCGAGGGTGATTTGGTGTTCCTTCGTTGTTTTGAGTGTTCCGAGGGTTTAAACAAGTTTGAATAGTGTTATGTGACTTGTTGGCATGTTTTGTTGAGGTCTTGAGGGCCTCGGGGTGGATTTGGATGGTTGACGGAGAGTTTGGATTTTTGGAGTAGCTGCAGAATTTTTTGCTCATGCTGTTTATGCACCTGCGGATTGGGGACCGCAGGTGCGACGCCGCAGAAGCATTGAAGGGGTCGCAGATGTGACCAAGATTGTGAAGGGCAGGAGCCGCAGAAGCGGAGAGCTGAACGCACCCACGATGGTGCAGGTGTGGTCATGCAGGTCTCCTTCGCGATTTTCAGCTTTGTTTCACCATTTTTAAGTCGGATTGAGAGCTTTTAGGGAAATTTTGAAGAGGGAATCTAAGGGAACTTCGTGGAGGTAAGATTTTTGAACCTAATACTCGATCCTATGGCATTATTTTACTGATTAGGCTTGGAATTATTTGAAATGAAGGGTTAAAATTGGAGAATTAGGGCTTGGTTTTGAAGACTTTGATTTAAGGATTTGAGGGGATGTCTGTAGTCGAATTTTTGTATATTTGGTATGTATGAACTCATGAGAGTGTAAGGATTCCAGTTTTATGATTTTTATCGGAATCCGATAAATGGGCCGGGGGGTCGCGTTTGGCCAATTTCGCGATTTTTTTATGTAAATTGGTTATTTTCGAGTGGGCCTTGTTCCCTTAGTATATTTTAATGGTATGGTATTGTTTTTTTAGATTTGGAGCATTCAGAGGCCGGGTTGAGAGGCAAAGGCATCGCGGGCTGGAGTTTGGACCGAATTATGGTAGGTAATGATTGTAAATGTTGTCATGAGGGTAGGAAACCCAGGATTTCACATCGTTGTGCTACTTTGAGGTGACGCACGTGCTATATGACGAGCGTGGGGTCGTGCACCATTGGGGATTGTGACTTGGTCTGTCCCGTACGACTATTAAGTCGCATATTTGATTAAAACCTATTTGATATCATTGTGTTTCGGAAATTATAACTATGTTTTAGGCTGAATGCCATATTTGGGCCTCGTGCCAACTGTTTTGGACCCTTAGGGCCTTTTTACTACTATTCCTCTGTGACGACCTGACCCATCGTCACGTGAGTTACCGCCCCGTTTCCCCCATTTTTTTTGCTTCTTCATATTTTCGTTATCGATATTCGGTGTGTTAGAGTTAAATCGGATTGGTTTTGATAAGAAATGAGACACTTAGTCTCTTTTAAGAAGGCTTAAGTTTGAAAAGTCAACCAGATGTTGACTTATGTGTTAGAGGGTTCAGATATGAGTTCCGATAGTTCGGTTAGCTTCGGGAGGTGATTTGTGACTTAGGAAAGTGATCGGAAGTGGTTTTGGAGGTACGGTGTAGAATTAGCCTTGAATTGGCGAAGTTAGTATTTTGGCGAATTCCGGTCGATAGGTGAGATTTTGATCTGAGGGTCGGAATGGAATTCTGATAGTTTGTATAGCTTCGTTATGTCATTTTGGACTTGTCTACAAAATTTGAGGTCATTCGGACGTGGTTTAGTTGGGTTTTTGATCAAAAATGGAATTTGGAAGTTCTTGAGATTCATAGGCTTGAATTCGATGTGACTTGATAATTTTTGGTGTTAGTCGAGGTGTTTTGATGATTGGAACGAGGTTGAATAATGTTTAGGATGCATTGGTGCTTTTGGTTGAGGTCCCGGGGGCCTCGGGCGTGTTTCGGGTGAGTTTTGAGCGAGTACGGACACCCCGGAACTTAGAAAATGGAGGGGGCTGCAGTTGTGGCGCGGACCGCGCTCCTTTTCGCACTGGGCGCGCTGTCCTAGCGCTGACTGCGTCGAAGTGGCCGCGGCCATGGTCACTGAATACTCCAGGTTACTGGTCCTAATTCGGAAGCTCATATCCTTTGATCCACAAGGAATTTTGAGGTTATTCAAAAACGAAAGTTGTAGCCCTTTGTGTCTAGTTTCCAGAAAGGTAAAGATATCACAATTTTGACATCTGTAGCGAATGTTATGACCACAATACTAAAGCATGTCCCTGCAGAGAAAGGCCTGCGCAGCCGCGGACGTTTCTGCGCGGACCCCGCTGATTTGCGCAAACCGCGGTCATTTTTGTGCGGTTAGCGGTGTCGGAATCCGAGGGGTACCCTATAAATACGAGGTTTTGGGTTTTATTTGATATTTTGACCTAGAGAGCTCGGATTTTGGCGATTGTTTCGAAGGTTTTTCAAGAAATTAGTCGGGGTAAGTGATTTTAACTCAGATTTGGTTAGAGTACATGAATCTATCACTGAATTCATCATTTAATTCGTGATTTGAGATGGAATTTGGGTAGAAAATTGTGGAACCTTTCAAAAATGTAAAATGATGATTTGAAGGACCAAATGGTATCGGAATTGGATAATTTTGGTATGGTTAGACTCGTGAGGGTATGAGGATTCTGAAAATGTAAATTTTACCCGATTCCGAGACGTGGGCCCGGGGCTCGGGTTTTGCTAATTTCGAGATTTTTGATATTTTTCGAATGTTTTCGCTTGGGCTTTGTTCCCTTAGCATATTGTGATGTATTCATTCTGATTTTGGATAGATTCGATGTGCGTGGAGGCTAATTCAAGGAGCAAAGGCATCGTGAGCTAGAGAATTAGCCAGTTCGAGGTGAGTAATTGATGTAAATGATGTCCTGAGGGTTTGAAACCCCGGAATTTCACATCGTAACGCTATATTGAGGTGACTTGCACGCCGGATAACGGGCGTGGGGTAGAACACCATTGGGGATTGTGACTTGGTCCGTCCCGAGAGATATTATACTAGATTTTTGGTTGAGACATATACTTTATTATTGTGAATTTGGCTTGTTTCCATGCCTGGGGCCTTGTGCCGATCTGTAGAACCCTTAGGGGATTTTTGACTGGTTTTCCTCACTTATTTTGTTAAAGAATTTATATCCTCAGTCATGTTTCCAATTGTAGGCTTCTTGCCAATTATTTGAATCCTTCAAGGATTGATATCACTGCTTTCGCATATTTTGCATATCATTTGACCTCAGTCCAAGTTTTTAAATACTGTTTTGCAAACTCAACCATCTTTCTAAGATTTGAAAACTTAAATGATATTTCTAAATGATATTTCGGGATGAGAACTACTATTTTACAAATACCCAAGGGGCATATGATGATTTCTGGACTGAGCATAGATCGGGCTGCACGCCGCAGTAGTGTTATATTGATATTGAGGCCGAGAGCCTGGTTGATTACATTGATATTGAGGCCGAGGGCCTGGTTGATTACATTGATATTGAGGCCGAGAGCCTGGGTGATTATACTGATATTGATATGAGGCCGAGGGCCTAGATTTGATGCCACGAGATGGCTTGATATTGCGCTTGGGCTGTAGGAGCCCCTCCGGAGTCTGCACACACCCCCAGTGAGCACCGTCGACGAAAATAAAATGGATGGCTCGGGTTGCACGCTGCAGTGGGTACTAGAGAGTACCATCATATGCATTGCATTGCACTCATGCATAGAGTGTACCATCATATGCATTGCATTGCATTCAGGCATTTGTTTTTATCTATTATACCTGTCTCAGTATTTGGTACTCTGATTTAATTGACTTGTTGTTTCACTATATGTTGTTCTAAACTACCAGTTATAGTTTACTTTGTATTTTTCCATGATTTATTATTCTCAGCCTTTATTTATGTTTATTACTCACTGGGTCGGAGTACTCACATTACTCCCTGCACCTTGCGTGCAGATCCAGGTACACCACAGGCTGAGCGAGGATTTGTTAGCTGAGCAGCAGTATCCGGTAGTATTGAGGTAGCTGCATGGCGTTCGCAGCCTTGATCTCTCCCCTGTATCTCTATCTTTTATTCCGCATTTTTCCTAGACAGACTTGTAATAGGTGGATATTCTGTATTATAAGCTCATATTCGTGACACCAGATTCTATTGGGCTATGGTATGGTATTTTAGTTGAATTTCCGTAGATTTTATAATTAATTATACACTTGAGAGTGATGACTTAGTAAATTCTCTGTGATATTTATCTATAATCTGAATAAGAATTTGGGATAATGTTGTTGAATGGTCGGGCTTGCCTAGCAGTGTGTTGGGCGCCATCATGACCGGGGTTGGGGTCGTGACAAGTTGGTATCAGAGACTAGGTTACTTGGTCTCGCGAGTCATGAGCCGATTTAGTAGAGTCTCGCGGATCGGTACGGAGACGTCTGTATTTATCCTCGAGAGGTTGCAAAACCTTTAGGAAATCTTCACATTCTTGAATTCTTATCGTGTATCCTTGATTCATCTTGAAAAGAAACTTTTGAAATTTCTTCCACGCGTTCGTATTCGCGCATGAGCGCTCAGTATCAGATGTGCCTCGATGTCTTGTGATTCCCCGATCGAGGGGCGAGGTGTTATCTCTGTGAGTTTATGGTATTCCCCGATCGAGGGGCGAGGTGTTATCTCTGTGAGTTTATGGTGGGCCAGTCTGGAGGACTTGAGGTTTGATATTTGCCTATGGCGGGAGCACCGAGGTGCTGATTGTGTGAACAAGTATTTATTTGAACTTATATGTTCGGTAGTGTCCATGTAAGAGGAAATGATAGTTGTGGCTATGTGATAAGTATGTTAGTACTGCGAGGCATATCTATATGATTTGGAAGCGACGAGGAGGGTCTGCTAAATGATAGAAGAACTAATAGATGCTTGAAGTCCATCGTGATTCAAGTTATAGCCCGAGTTATGGGCTTGTGAAGAATCTTTTCATGTCTCCTAGTTGGGAGTGAAGTAAATTTCATGTTGCGGTATGAGTACAGACTCAGGAAGATCAAGTGACTACGTAATGCTTATGGCGGTGGAAGGTATGCAGAAATGTTAGTTGGGGGCAAAACAGGTGGGTCATCTCCTGCGGGGTGTTCTAAAGTTGTGTTATCCTTATGTTATCTATTAGAAGACCTCAATTGCAAGTGAATAAAATGTGTTGAAATCTAAATTGGATCGCCTAGAGAGTGGGCTTAACTGTTGTGTGAGTGAATGCGAGATTTGCAGAAGAGTTAAAAATTCTAAATGATTTGTGTTTCCACAAGCTTATGAAGGATCGAGTTTAATCTCACTATGGTATTGAGGAAACAATGGAGTATATGTGTTATGAGTATAGTGTGTTGTGATCTATGGCTTTGAGCCAAGTTGGGGAGCTTGCTATTGGTTAGCGAATTGTGCGGTTATGTACTATGTTAGTTCCGATTTGATGCATGCTGGTGAATCAGTTCTGGTTGTGGAAATTGGGCAGAGAATGGAACGAGTGAAGGAAAATTTTGACAAGATGTCATGAGCTCGGATAAGCAGGAGATAAGTTTTGATGTTTACGGTAAGTTGGTATTGTCTTCAGCGTCACCTAAGATCGGTGTTTTATAAAAAGGGTTTTGCGTCCTGGTTAATGATTCTTGATCGCTCTTCAGCGTTAGTGCGATCGGTGGTTTGGATGTACGATCCAGATATTGTTATGGTAGGTTGTGGGAGTGTGTCCCACGGGAAGATTATATAAGTGTGGCATGTGATCACTTGATTGATTAAAGATGTAAACCAAGTATGAAGTTTGTGATGGTGTCGTTAAATTGAAGATTCATGCCTGGAGGGCACTGACTTATTGGGTTGTGAACTGAGGAGGATTACTCAGATTGTGATGGTTGTTCTTATGTGTTATGAGAAAAATGGGAGTTATTATGGACCTTTAAAAGGTTATCAGACTAGTCAGTGTGATCAGAATCAGCTTGCAGTCGGTGGATAGATTTAATGTGAGTAATGCCTCTATATCAGGTCAAATGTGTGCATTTTAGCAATGCGGCCCTCATGGAAAGTAGTTAGGTTGATGTTTCGTTGTCAGATATTTCGCGTAGTAATGCATTGCGCCGTGTGAGTTGTGAGACAGCTTGAGAAATTGCTATGTGTTGAGAATCCGCGTAGGAATGACGTTATATGAGCATCTTGGCTCTTGAAATTCAAGCTGTACATCGCACCTCAGTTGTGCTTGAGTTTTGTAGCTTATAACGCTATATGTCCCTCAGAGATATTATTATGCACTTAGCATGCTTACGACCGATACTCGATATTTTGTTGTAATGAGCAAATTTGGCTCGATGTACATCTCCTTATGCGAGATCTATGTGTGGATCGGGTGGCACGCCGCCATGGGTATGTTATCTGGATCGGGTTGCACGCCGCAACAGTGTGATGTTGAGTATAGTTTTCTATATGCTATTTTGTATGCCTTGTTTCCTGTTTTCTAAGAAAAGTCTGTATTAGTGCGTGGGATGGGTAATTCCTTCCAGAGTTCATTTTCTTTTTTTGTATCGCGTTCGAATTGGTAGCCTATTGGCATATTAGGGCATCCTATGCGGCTTTTGATTATGTCTGGGGTGGCTTATTGCCTGAGCAGTTCGTAATGGGTGAGACGAGATCATTGAATTCGAGATCAGTGCAATCTGAGTATATGAAGTAAATTAAGGGGCTAAGACCATTGTTTGGTTCATAATGAGGTGATAGTTCTTGCCAGAAGTATAGACCCAATGAATTGTTGATTCGGCGGTGTTATGAATTTATACAGATCTCATCCATCATGTCGGTATTGTAAGAATTTGAACAAGACCTATGTATGTCATGCAGAGCATGGGATGTGTAATGATTTTTCATCTAGATGGGATCAATGGAAGTTCTTGACTAGTTGAGTACGTAAACGTTCATGGTTCGGAAGGGATGTGAAGTCCTCATGTAACCTTAAGATGATATGGTATATGCGATATGTTGTGAAGGATTGAAATTTGCGTGTGTAAGGTTATGGTTTAGTTCTAAAGGGAAATTCATAACATTCTTAGGCAGTACGGGAAGCTTTAGGTGATTAGAGGGATGAGCTTCAGATGATTAGGGTGAACGATCTTCAGATGATTAAGGAAATTGTATTTCTAATCATAGTGATTTGTAGAGGGTATATGTTTCAGGAAAAAAAAAAGGCCAATGTGATTAAGTTGATGGCACTTCAATAGTATTGCGGCACTTAAGGCTGGATTGACTGCTGATATTCGAGTTGCTTGTATGGCACATGGAAATTTTAGAGTATTTATCGTGGAATGATTGAGTATCAAAGGTGTGCATGTATTCGCACGGTGGAAACTGGAATCGGGTATGATGATTTGTGTGCCATATGGAGTTGGAGACTGGAGGTTCTCATGTACAGGCTAGGTTGTGGTGGTAGACCGTGTGTATTCGGCACCGTTTAGAGGCAATCGGGATTTGGAGGCCCGAGTGGATCTTTGTTTGCTGATATGTTAGATTTTGGATGTGATGTCGGAATTCAGACTGGTTGTCTCAGTGTTGAGTGATTCTATTGCGCTACGGGAAATACCGAAAATGCCACGGGTTGAGTGATGAAGTGCATTGGATTATGTTCTAGCAGAGTGGTTTATATTTCAAAGGACCAACGGACGGCTGGGAAGGATTGCTTTTTTAATTGGGCATTCGTGATGGATGTCAGTGCAAAGGTTGCTATCACTAATTCAGTTCTGGTGTTGATGGACTTTTCAGATGAGTTTCATATGGCTAGGCATGTCACCGAGAGAGGTTGTTGATTTCGGTATTAATTTGGTGTCGGGCACCGGATCGTCCGGCTCCGATAGTAGTTGTAGTAGTGGAAGTCGAGCGGGATGAGTAATTGGGTGTTGTTCGGTGAATAACGTACCAGTTATGTTCTATCAGGTTTGCGTGGTGTGTGTTGTTTGTTTCACCATGGGTGTAATGATTTGCTTTGGCTCCAAACATCAATTGAGCATGGTTGTCGATTTCAAGCATAGTGACTTGAGGTGTTTCCTGTGGAGTAGTATTTGGATAGGAACGCGCATTGCAGCAAAGCTGTGTGGAAACATGACATTGCAGGTCAAATTTGTGTGTCCTATTTCTATGATGTGGGACAGGGTCTCAGCCTTGTGTTATGGTAGTACTGGTGAGTTTGAGGTACAGCTCTCTCAGTTGAGTCATTTTCATGAATTGAGTATGTTCAGATCGTTTCTTATCAGTGCACGTATTATGCAAGTTGTGGCTTAGGCATGTATTGATGTGTCATGTCACCTATATAGTGTGTTTGGTCAGAAGAGATCGTTGAAATCATTAATGAATGCGAACGGATTCGATTTCAGTATGTGTGATGGGTAAATATTGAGGTTCGGTTCAAAATTTGCTATGGTAATTACCAGGAGAGAAATGACTTCATGAATGGTTGACATAGGAAATGGTTATGATTTATTGCGTGTTTCCTTTATCATTGGCAGTATGTGAAAGTGTTGGAATGAGGCTTTAGTTGTTAAGAGGTTTCCTATCGATATTCGATTATTATGTGCAGCTACTGTGAATAGAAATTATCGTTCCGAGTGTCTGAGTTATGTGGTATATCAGATAATTGCACCTGATGTTGCAGGTATGGGTTATTACAGCTGGTTCAGGCTTATTCTGAGTATGGATGTGAAGTTCTAATCTTGTGTATGATTTCGGAAGGTGCAGTGTGGTTCTATGGTTTATGGACTAGATGGATTGTGAAATTTCAGCTATGTTATGTTATCGGACCTATGCGAGATAGGGTAGTGTGGGATTACCCACGGATTTATGCTCGATAAGGTCATTCAGCTTTCGGTTGGATTCTAGGACAATTCTGGGTACGCTCGAGGACGAGCGTTTGTTTAAGTTGGGGAGAATGTGACGACCCGACTCGTCGTCACGTGAGTTACCACCCCGTTTCCCCCATTTTTTTGCTTATTCATGTTTCGTTATCGATATTCGGTGTGTTAGAGTTAAATCGGATTGGTTTTGATAAGAAATGAGACACTTAGTCTCTTTTAAGAAGGCTTAAGTTGGAAAAGTCAACCGGATGTTGACTTATGTGTTAGAGGGTTCGGATGTGAGTTCTGATGGCTCGGTTAGCTTCGGGAGGTGATTTGTGACTTATATGAGTGATTAGAAGTGGTTTTGGAGGTACGGTATAGAATTAGGCTTGAATTGGTGAAGTTAGTATTTTGGCGAATTCCGGTTGATAGGTGAGATTTTGATCCGAGGGTCGGAATGGAATTTTGAGAGTTTCTGAAGCTTCGTTATGTCATTTTGGACTTGTTTGCAAAATTTGAGGTCATTCGGACGTGGTTGGGTTGGATTTTTGATCAAAAATGGAATTTGGAAGTTCTTGAGATTCATAGGCTTGAATTCGATGTGACTTGATGATTTTTGGTGTTAGTCGAGGTGTTTTGATGATTGGAACGAGGTTGAATAATGTTTAGGATGCGTTGGTGCTTTTGGTTGAGGTCCCGGGGGCCTCAGGCGTGTTTTGGGTGAGTTTTGAGCGAGTACGGACACCCCGGAACTTAGAAAATGGAGGGGGCAGAAGTTGTGGCGCGGACCGCGCTCCTTTTCGCGCTGGGCGCGCTGTCCTAGTGTTGACCGCGTCAAAGTGGCCGCGGCCGCGGTCACTGAAGACTGCAGGTTACTGGTCCTACTTCGGAAGCTCATATCTTTTGATCCACAAGGAATTTTGAGGTGATTGAAAAATGAAAGTTGTAGCCCTTTGTGTCTAGCTTCCAGAAAAGTAAAGATATCCCAATTTGGACATCTGTAGCTAATGTTATGGCCAAAATACTAAAGCCTGTCCCTGCAAAGCAAGGCCTGCGAGGCCGCGGACGTTACTGCGCGGACCCCGCTGATTTTGCGCGGACCGCGGTCATTTTTGTGCGTTCAGCGGTGTCGGAATCCGAGGGGTACCCTATAAATACGAGGTTTTGGGTTTTATTTGATATTTTGACCTAGAAAGCTCGGATTTTAGCGATTTTTGAAAGTTTTTCAAGAAATTGGTCGGGATAAGTGATTCTAACTGAGATTTGGTTAGAGTACATGAATCTATCACTAAATTCACCATTTAATTCGTGATTTGAGACGGAATTTGGAAAGAAAATTGTGGAATCTTTCAAAAATGTAAAATGATGATTTGAAGGACCAAATGGTATCAGAATTGGATAATTTTGGTATGGTTAGACTCGTGAGGGTATGACGATTCTGAAAATGTAAATTTTACCCGATTCTGAGACATGGGCCTAGGGCTCGGGTTTTGCTAATTTCGAGATTTTTGATATTTTTCGAATTTTTTCGCTTGGGCTTTGTTCCCTTAGCATATTGTGACGTATTCGTTCTGATTTTGGATAGATTCGACGCGCGTGGAGGCCAATTCAAGGGGCAAAGGCATCGTGAGCCAGAGAATTAGCTAGTTCGAGGTGAGTAATTGATGTAAATGATGTCCTGAGGGTTCACGTCGTAACGTTATATTGAGTTGACTTGCACGCCGGATAACGGGCGTGGGGTAGAGCACCGTTGGGGATTGTGACTTGGTCCGTCCCGAGAGATATTATACTACATTTTTGGTTGAGACATATACTTTATTATTGTGAATTGGGCTTGTTGCCATGCTTGGGGCCTTGTGCCGATCTGTAGAACCCTTTGGGGATTTTTGACTGGTTTTCCTCACTTATTTTGTTAAAGAATTTATATCCTCAGTCATGTTTCCAATTGTAGGCTTCTTGCCAATTATTTGAATCATTCAGGGATTAATATCACTGCTTTCCCATATTTTGCATATCATTTGACCTCAGTCCAAGGTTTTAAATACTGTTTTGCAAACTCAGCCATCTTTCTAAGATTTGAAAACTTAAATGATATTTTTAAATGATATTTCGGGCTGAGAACTACTGTTTTACAAATGCCCAAGGGGCTTATGATGATTTCTGGACTGAGCATGGATCGGGTTGCGCGTCGCAGCAGTGTTATATTGATATTGAGGCTGAGAGCCTGGTTGATTACATTGATATTAAGGCCGAGGGCCTAGTTGATTACATTGATATTGAGGCCGAGAGCCTGGGTGATTATACTGATATAGATATGAGACCGAGGGCCTAGATTTGATGCCACGAGATGGCTTGATATTGCGCTTGGGCTGTAGGAGCCCCTCCGGAGTCTGCACACACCCCCGTGAGCACCGTCGACGATAAATAAAATGGATGGCTCGGGCTGCATGCCGCAGTGGGTACTAGAGAGTACCATCATATGAATTGCACTACACTCATGCATTTGTTTTTATCTGTTATACCTGTCTCAGTATTTGGTACTCTGATTTAATTAACTTGTAGTTTCACTATATGTTGTTCTAAACTACCAGTAATAGTTTACTTTGTATTTTTTCCATGATTTCTTATTCTCAGTCTTCATTTATGTTTATTACTCACTGGGTTGGAGTACTCACATTACTCCCTGCACCTTGCATGTAGATCCAGGTACATCACAGGCTGAGTGAGATTTTGTTTAGCTGAGCAGCAGTATCCGGGAGTATTGAGGTAGCTGCATGGCGTTCGCAGCCTTGATCTCTCCTCTCTATCTCTATTTTTTATTCCGCATTTTTCCTAGACAGACTTGTAATAGGTGGATATTCTGTATTAGAGGCTCATATTCGTGACACCAGATTCTATTGGGCTATGGTGTGGTATTTTAGTTGAATTTCCGCAGATTTTATTATTAATTATACACTAGAGAGTGATGACTTAGTAAATTCTCTGTGATATTTATCTATAATCTGAATAAGTATTTGGGATAATGTTGTTGAATGGTCGGGCTTGCCTAGCAGTGTGTTGGGCGCCATCATGACCGGGGTTAGGGTCGTGACATCCTCACTATTTTGACTTTATATTTGTACTCAGTCATGTTGTATTCTACTGTATTCATAACTCAACCGTATTTCCTTCTTTTGGAATTTTAGATGATATTTTGGGCTAAGCATCATGTTTTACTGTTGTCCGAGGGGCATTAGAGATTTCTGACTAAGTGAGGCCAAGGGCCTGTGTTGTTAAGATATTATGGGATCGAGCTGCGCACCGTAGCATATCGTACTGATTTGTGATCTGTGAGAGGCCGAGGGCCTGATTTGTTATGCCACGAGATGGCTTGTGATAGAGCTTGGGCTGTAGGAGCCCCTTTGGAGTCTGACCGCCCCCAGTGAGCGCGGGTACCCAATGTGAGATGTGATATTGCCTGAGGGGCTGTTGTTGTTTCATGTTACTGCCCGAGGGGCAGATTACGAGTGATTGTGAGGTTGCCCGAGGGGCTGGTTTTGTTGATGTTTTGCCCGAGAGGCGGTTGTGGTACATGTTTTGCCCGAGGGGCTGTTTACGTTCTATCGTTTTACCTACTATTTTTTATTCACTCATTTGAAACTATTGAAAGTTGTTTTAAAAGGTTTTACTGAACTGGGTTTTTTTTACGAGTTTTATTGTTTCACTACATTGTTCTGGACTTATATTGTTTTGTTGTAACGTTATGACGTGGTTTACGTGTTTTCTTACAGCTCAGCTGCTTTTACTTTTATTACTTACTGAGTTGGCGTACTCACATTACTCCTTGCACCTTTTGTGCAGATCGAGGAGTCTCGGGGCGCGATAGTGAGTGTTGATCAGTCTTCAAGCAGGTCTCTACAGTTGACTAGGTAGCTGCTTGGCGTTCACAGCCCAGTGCTTCTCCTTCCTATCTTATTCAGCTTTGTATTAGCATTTGTATTTAGATTATGATTTCCTTTCTTATTTCTAGATGAGTTTTAGTTGCTAATAACTGGTGACACCCCAATGTCGGGTTGCGTTATATATTTTCTATACTGTTTATTTTAACTTATATTATGGTATTTTAGTTAATTAATGATTTAAAATGACTTATTATGAAATTTCTGGTTGGTTTGGGGTTTGTGTCGGCTAGACTAGTGTCACGACCCAAACCGGAGGGCCGCGACGGTCACCTAGTGCCTTACTCAATCGAGTACCAACGTAACATATCTTTCTTATCATACTTTCATGGGTAGATTGTCCGGAAGAGCCATCATGATATAACAAGAATAAAACATAAGGGAATACTCAACATATGATGACCCAACATGATATACAAACTTATACATGTGACATAAGTGCCTATAGGCAGACATGACCATTTGTAAACTCAAAACATAGGCCGAAAAGGCCATACAACTATCCATACACTTGACGTATGTCTACAAGCCTCTAAGAGTACATAAAATCATAAAGGTCGGGACAGAGCCCGCTATACCAATCAATACAAATCCAAGGCATACTGACCAAATAGGCAACTCTAGAGCAAGTGGAGTGCACCAACACTTCCGCTGAGCTAATAGCCTACTTGGAGGACTGTCAACCTATCTATCGGACATGCGGGAATGAAACACAGCATCCCTAGAAAAAAAGGATGTCAGTACGAATAAAGTGCCGAGTATGTAAGGCAGGAAAGCATAAACAAGAATAGTAATGTAAAGAGAGATAGAAGTTGTAATATCTGAGTGCCTCTGGGGACTACTAACATGAAATGCATAATACATATATATACATAAACTTTTAAAAACATTCGCCTATGTGGGCATCATCATCATCATATTGTACCCTGCCTCAAAGAGGACTCGATAAAAACATACCCGACCATCATAAGGCTCGGTAGAATGGTTCCTGACCACATGGAGCTCGGTAAACCCAACTGATCAGTGGTTGCACAATAGGTGTCGTACCCGACTGACTATAGCGCGACTCGGTAGAGTAAAATAGATACATATATATAATGCATGCTCGACTCATGGAATCACTTTCTAAACCTTTCGGAGTGACGTAAGGTCATTGCACCTTTGATTAACATTATGGACATCATACCATAATATGAACTTCATTAGGACTCAAGGATCATACATACTTTCTTAGAATAACTTTGTACGGAAAGAATAACATGGACAACTTTAGTTGCTAGGAGTACATTCATTATGAAATAGCGTATCGTTTATGTTAATTTCATTTTAGATCATGCCAAAAGAAAGAAGAAAGTGCCTTAACATACCTTAAACTCATTGAGTCCTTAATACCTTCCAAGCAACTCTTCAAACAAGTCAACTCAATCTATCATAGTATAAGGAGATTCAAAATCAGTGTTGAGCAAAGGCTAAGTCGGTAACGTAATCTAGTAGCTCATTTACGTAAATTTAAGCAGCATCTCCCCTGTAACAAGGGACTCCTCCAATACCATATACCAACAACAACAACTAGAGAAATTTATCAACATATAAATATCGATAATAAGACATCATATAACAACAAGTCACAGCTATTTCATGGCGAGCGACAAGCTCCAATTAGAATCCGTATAACCCATATCAACCCTTATAGACTTCTTACATTAACTTAACAGTATCATTAACATGATAATGAAGTCATTCATCTATGATTCCATACTTATACCTTATATTTATAACAAAGGAAACAATCCACAACTCCAACAATCTTCAATTAGTAACTTTATTCACTAGTTCATGTCTACTACATCCATTAACTTAATAAACATCAAGATAACCTTAAGAACATGAAAGAACACAATACACATACCTCCTACAGTAACTTTGAGTCGAAATCCAGGTTATATTCAGCTTACAACAACCCTCAATAGCAATACAACACTATAGAAATGACTTAAGCTAATCCAAGTATTATCTTGTAGTTTATCATCCTAAAAACTTAACCAACATACAAGAAAGCTTAAGAACAATTAGTAGGCTGTTATAATCACCTTAGCCAGTAGCAACAACTTGGAATTTCAGAAAAACATAGCCCACAACAATTCTCAATGACAACACAACCTCAAAGAGGTGTTGTTCTTCACTAGAACTAAGTTTTGATGTTGAAATACGGTGTAATCACTTTGGAATCACTTCAAACCCTTTTGGTATCTGTTTATAAGTGTTAGGAGAAGTTTTAAGATGAAGTTGAGTTGAAAATGAGTGAAAAATAGGCGTCAAAATCATTTATAAAGTGAAGTAGGTCGACCACCGCCTAAGTGGGTCCCATTGGGAGCTGTTTGTGCGGTCTCACAAAAATGCGAATATCTCTCTACTCTGATGTCGTATCGACAAATGATTTAATGCATTGGAAACTGGACTCATATATATTCAATTTGATATGTGGATCATCCCGTTATTCCAAATATATTGGGAGAAAAGTGCATCTATATTTGACCTAAATTTCAGCACATTATGAATGCAACTTGTGATGACCTTTGCCAACATTTGTTCCACAACCCGCTTAACTTAAAATCATAACACATGACTATCGTATGACTACAATAACTCATAAATTAACCTCCTCACCATGTTAATCACCCTATTCTCACCCCAAAAGTATATGTTATAACATTCCAAACTTGTCGACTTTCGACGAAACTTATTTTTTCAATTCGTTTAGCGTCTAAGCTTTCAAACCCTTTTGGTACTTATTATTCATGATCTTAAAGATTTGTAACCTCCAAGGTAACATGATTAACTTGCTTTATTTTCTTCCAAATATAATCTTATTTCTAAACTTACATCAACTGACTTACGACGTACCCTCACGTACAAAAAAATGGGGTGTAACACCTAGTTTCACGTTAGGCGCCATCATGACTGGGTCAGTTTTAGGGTCGTGACACCTAGGAAATGGATACTTGTTCTTAATGGTGACTTTGTTCAACTGCCGATAGTCTATGCACATCCTGATCGACCCATCCTTCTTCTTTACAAACAATACTAGTGCATCCCAAGGCGAGACACTAGGCCTAACGAATCCTTTATCAAGATAATCTTGCAATTGCTCCTTCAATTCTTTCAACACTGGAGGGTCCATTCGATATGGTGGAATAGAAATGGGCTAAGTTTCCGGAGCCAAATCAATGCAAGATGTCAATATCCATGTCGGGTGGCATCCTTGGCAAGTCTGCAGGAAATACCTCTGGAAACTCCCGGACAACTGGCGCAGAATCCATAGAAGGAAACTCAGCACTCAAATCAGGAACATAAGCCAAATAAGCTAAAACCCCTTCTCGACCATACGCCGAGCCTTTATATAAGAGATAACCCTGCTGGTAGAATGACCAGGAGTCCCTCTTCACTCCAATCGAGGCAACCCCGGCAAAGCTAAGGTCACGGTCTTGGTGTGACATTCCAATATAGCATGATAAAGTGATAGCCAATCTATCTCCAAAATGACATCAAAACATCATATCGAGAAGTAGGAGATCCATGCTAGTTTGAAAACCCCAATAACAACCACACACGAACGATATACACAATCTACAATAATAGAATCCCCCACCAGCGTGGACACATATACGAGAGCACTCAAGGAATCACAAGGCACAACCAAATATGAAGCAAAATAAGAAAACGAATAGGAGTATGTAAACCCTAGATCAAACAGAACTGAAGCATCTCTACTACAAACCAAAACAGTACATGTGATAACAGTATCGGGGGACTCAGCCTCAGGCCTGGTTGGAAAAGCATAACATCGGGGTTGGGGCCCACCACTCTGAATTATATCTCTAGGACGGCCTCTTACTAGCAGGCCTCCACCTCTAGCAGCCTGGCCTCCAACTCTAACGGCCTGACCTCCACCTCTAGTGGGCTAACCCCTACATCGGGTTCCTTGACCCCTACCTCTAGCTAGCTGAGCGGGCGGTAACGGGATCATGGTATGAGAACCCTGCTGTTGTGGCTGAATACCCACTAATCTCAGACAAGTCCTCCGGATATACCCATACTTACCACACTCAAAACACTCATCCTAATGATGCGGCTAAGAAAAGTGAGACGGACCCTGACGAGCTGGCTGACCGCGATAATAACTCTGAAGAGAAGGTGCCCTGATAGGAGCTGGCGGTGCACTATAAGTTGGCTGCCTTGAAGGAGGTACATAAAGATCATGACCCTCTAAAAATCCATAGGATGTCTGAAGTGCTGAATGAAACGACCTGGGAAGATGGCCCCTACCAAAAGTACCTTGACCTCCAGATGAGGTCCTATTGAATCCACCGGAATGATGCAGCCTCTTGTCAAACCCCTGACCACTCCCCTGTGATAGAATCATCTCAACTCGTGTGGCCACATTGGATGCCTCCTGGAAAGAAACCTCACTCATTGTCTCCTTAGCCATATGCAATCTAATAGGCTGTGAAAGTTCCTCAATAAACCTCCTCACCCTCTGTCTCTCTCTGTGGGAAGTATAAGAAGATCATGATAGGCCAAGTCAATAAATATGGTTTCATACTGAGTGACGGTCATAGAACCCTACTGGAGGCACTCAAACTGCCTTCGATAATCCTCTCTCTGAGTGATAGGAAGGAACTTCTCCAAATATAGTTGAGAGAACTGATCCCAAGTCAAAGCAGGTGATCCAGCTGGTCTAGCCAAACAAAAATCCCTCCACCATTTCTTGGCGGAACCTGATAGACGAAAAGTAACAAAGTCGACCCCGTTGGTCTCTACCACCCCCATGTTCCGTAGAACCTCGTGACAACTGTCCAAATAGTCTTGGGGATCCTATGAAGATCTACCGCCATAGGTAGTAGTGAAGATCTTGGTAAACCCATCCAATCTCTACATGGCCTCAGAAGACATAGTTGATCCATTGCTGATCTGTGCTACAACACCCGGCAGAACTACCCCAATTGGCTGAGCTGCTGGAGTCTGAAACTAAGAAGCCATATGCTCCGGAGTGTGAGTAGCGGGAGTTTGCGCTCCTCCCCCAGCTCAAGAGACAGCTGGTGCTATAGGAGGTCTGCCGGCCTGAGTAACACTCTTCATAAAGCCCACTAGACAGACCAAACAATCCTGAAGTACCGAGGTAGCTATGAACCCTTCTAGAACCTGAGCTGGCCCTGCTGGAACGGCCTGGGCCAGAACCTTATCATCAAACTCTACCCGAGGCTCCGCCGCTGGTGTTGTTGCTCGAGCTCTAGGCTGAGCCCTGCCTCTATCTCAGCCCCTAGAACGGCCTCGGCCTTGTCCTTTGCCTCTCGTAGGAGCGGCCATTGGGTGCTCAGGCTGCTGATCAGCTAATGAAGTGGTACGTGTTCTCTCTATCTGTGAAAGAATAGAGTAGAGAGTTCAATTAGTATTGAGAGATCAAATCACACGATAGAGATGAATAGAAGTAAAATTGTTCCTAAATCTGTAGCCTCTGGGGGATAAGTGTGAGCACGTGATTTTTGCCCTATAGGAATTATTCTAACAAATTCAAAACAAAATAATTTCTTTCAGTGTTTGCAATTTTGTTGGATTTTGTGGCATTTTCTGTTAATTAGTTGCATTTGTCTGTGCACATTTATTTTATTTAATTCATGAAAATACAAAAATATCACGCATTGCATTTAGGATTTAATTTTATATTTTTTAGATTAATTAGTAAATTAGTTTGTTTTATAAAATATGAAAGTAACAAAAATAGTTCATTTTGCATTTTAACTCTTTAATTTTGAATTGTATAGTTTTTCTTTAAATTTAGGATTTAATTAATTATTATATATACCATGATGAGTAATTAATCTAATTGGGTAGGTTAATTTAGTTAAAAAAAAATTTAGGTTTTATTTTAATTTTGAAAAGAAAAGAATTTGAAATTGAAAAGAAAAAGAAAAGAAACAAAAGAAAATCCGAATTTGGGCTGTTGCAATTGATTTTCCCCAGGACCAAATGTTAAACACCCATTACCCGTTAAAATTGGCTCAAACCCGTCCCAAAACCCGGGTCCAACCTGGTCCGCCCTACCAATAAACCAAATGACCCCGTTTAAACTACCCATGATCTGGACCGTTGATCTCGTTTGATCAAACGGTCCGGAACTGAGCCCCAAATTACTTATAACTGTCCGACCGACCCCCTACCCCCTCATTCCATCTCACTTCATCTCCTTCACCATCGGAGAATCGCCTAACCCTAATCCGCCGCCCCAAAATCCCTATTACTTCTGGTGGCGGTGCCACCACCAAATACTCTGAGATTAACACCCCACACTCTCCTCCGCCTCCATATCCCAAATCCCCAAACAACTCCTCTCAAATTCTTCCAGAACTGCTCGAATTTCAGATCAAAGATCGAAATCCTAGCGCCGCCCTTGTTCTCTCCGGTGGCGGCGCCACCTCTGTTCAACCCCAAATTAACACCCTAAGACCGTCCTCTCACCCTCATCCCAAGTCCTCACTCAGATTTCTTTAAACATCTCTGGAACTCCTCAAATATCAAATCGAAGAGTCGAGCCATGAGAGCCTAAGGTCGGAATCAAGCATGCAAGCATTTTCAGGAATTTCCAGTTGTTTCAAGTCGGTTTTGACACAAAATAGACACTCGTTTGTTCCTCACTAGTTCTTCTTCTACTATTGTTATATTTTCTTTTATATTTTCTAATTTCTCTTTTCCATTTTCTGTATTCTTTTTTCTAATTCATTTATTCTAGCTTCTAACGTCATTATTCTTAAATTCATGGTATGATCATTTATTTCTTGGTATTTTTCTTCCTTATTTATTTTTGTTTCAAAATTTTTTTCTATACATGAAATACATCCTTCTAGATAGCATAGTTTACATTTAGATCTTTTATTTCTACTAGGGTACCATTTGCATATAAAACACTAATTACTATCTAATCTTTATTTCTTTCAAAATTATTGTTACATTCTTCTGATATATTTACAAAGGTATTTTCTTCTAAATCTAATTTTTCTAATCCTATTTCATTTATTAATTCTTCCTCTTCTGATTCTAAGGTATCTATTTGTATTTTTTCTTCTATATCTACGCTTATTATAGAGTATATACTTTCGTTATCTGACATATATTCATCTACATTTATTAGGGTTTCTTGAAAATCTTCTATTAACTGTGAATTTCTTGTTTTATTATTAATTCTTTTTGGGCATGTATTTGCTAAGTGTTCTACACTACCGCAAGTAAAACATTCTAGTTTATTTTTATAGTTTCTATATGTTCTATACTTTCTAACATGTCTATTCCTATCTAGGCAGGGCTTTCTAGCTGATGATTTTCTAAGATAATATTTTTTTCTATTGCATCCCTTGTTGTATTGAGGTCTATATTTTCTATATTTCTTCTTTCTATATTCATTGTTGTCATAGCTTTGTGTTGTATATACAATTGATCTACAGAAACTCATATTATTCTGTTTTAGTTGTTTTTGTATCTGTAAATTGGTACATTTTTCTTGTAGTATTTCCATTATATGTTGTACTTTGTGCCCTATAGACCATTTTGCATGTGGATTTTGTATTACACCTTCTCTTTTATACCATCGTTCTTCTATTTCTCTTCCTAAGACTCCTGGTAGTTTATTAAATAACTTTTTACCTAGATCTTGATCAAAAGCATTTCCACTAATAGTACAGTAATAAAAATAATCATTTAATTTTTTTTTATATGAAACCAACTGCTTATACTTAATTGTTCTAATTTTATCAAAGCGTTCTTTTGTAATACTACTAATCCACTATTTGGATCTTCGCCTGTAATCAAGCTATGTATTTTATTTGTATAATTATAAGAATTTGGTCCCATTGCTATTAACATTTGAAAATCTTGTGAAAATTCTGATTTATAGGCTTCCCATAAGCCCTTTGTTGATTCTCCTAAGAAGGTCTATATATATTTATACATTGTTTCTGTGTCTGTGTCATTATAAGTTTTTATAAAGTCTTCTACTACTATTCCTTTCCATAGGTCTATTATTGAGTTCCATATTTGTGGATCATGAGCTGCTATATTTAATATTTTACCCTTACTTCCTCCTTCTTGTAGTCTTATAGGTTCCTCTATAGGCATTCTTTTTCCTGATGGTTTTACATTTTCTATTTCTGTTTCTCGATCTATTCTATATACTCTTTTTCTAGGTACAATTCCTGTGCTAGTATCTACGGTACTTTGGTAAGTTGTCCTCTGAAATGGGCTTGGGATAGAACTAGTTGATTCCATTAATTCTTTTAAACTTATTAGAGATTCCATCTCTGTTTCTTCATAGCTATCTTGTATCTCTTCAAAAAAATTATTGAATTTATCTGATTTTTTCTTTAAAATATTTTCTTTTTTATATCCCCAATTATCTATTCTTAATTCACATTCCTTGAAATGTTCTTCTACTTTGCTTAAAGTTAATTTTTCAAGTCTACACCCCTTACATTGGAAAGTCATATCTCTATTTTCTTTAACTAGCCTTCTTGCTTTTTCTATTGCTATGTCTACCTCGAATTCGTCTTGTATTATTTCAATATTCATAAATTCAGTATCATTATGTTCCATCGTACTTTCAGTTCCATCATCTATTTTTTTGGGTAGAATAATTATAATTGGTAAACCTAATTGATGTTTCTCCTTTAGAGTTTGTATATATTAAATGAGATTCTAGTTTGAATATTTTTTGCTTTGCAAAATCTTCTAAATTCCATTCTAATCCAGCATATTCTTCTGGGTTTATCTTAATAGGTTTTATTAATTTTATCCCTTTATTTCCCATTACTTCGACTACATCGTCTACCTTGATTTTGAATTTGGTATTACTATTTGTTGCCATTTTTCCTATGAAACCTACACATATCAGTAAATTATTTCCATTATTCATTTCTTCATATCCCTTAGTCTGTATTTCTATTTTGATATGTTTTCCAAATTCTGCTAGATTTATCATGAAATCTGGGCTAATATAAAATATTCCTCCATTATTTATCATGTCTACTTCTGTTAAACCTATTTTAGATTTATTTTGATATGACCATCTGTCATCATATACTACTATTAGTACTTTAGTTCCTAAATTCTTTCTAGTTAGTCCTTTTAATCTGATTACTATTAATCACATATGCATTAAATTCTTTTTCTAATTTTTAATTTGTCGTACTGATTCTGGATGAATTAAATTTAATGTTGCAACCTTATTTCCTATAGCTGATAATTGCTCTTCTCTATAATGTCTATATAATTGAGAGTTATTTGGAAAATATCCTGTATTGTATAGTATTCTCGGATTGAGTAACCTTAGTTGATTTTGTTGAAAGATTTGTATATTTTTATCCATATCTATTATTTCGTCTAATTTTTGATTTTCCTCTTGTCTTTTTCTAGTTAAAATTCTGGATAACATGTTATTACATATTCTATTATCTGAAAAACTTATTCGTGATCTTTCTTGGTTTGTTGTTCTTGACCCACCTGGAAAAAGGTCCATTTTTGTGGTTTTCTTATTTTAGTTTTATCTTTTTGCGGTGTTATTTCAACTCTTTTTAATTGTTCTATTAGATCATCAACTTTTGGGATTTCAGTCTTTATTTCCTTTTCTTTAATAATGTTATCTAGCTTTTTATTAATTTCTAAATGTAATACTATTATAGTATTATTCTGTTTTATTATTGTTTGATCTGTTTTTCCCTGGGGAGTATAACTAGTCAGTCCTTCTGGATTGGGTTGAATTCTTTCTGTGAACTTTAATGCTTCTTTATATATTGGATCTAGTTCTAGTTGTAACTCACTCATGAAAGAGCTATTTCTTTTATTGTGTCTATCTTTTCTTTTAAGGTATTTATCTCACTTTTTAATATTTCTACTTGATGTGTTATTTTTTCCACTAATCTGGTTGTTTGTATTTCTAATTCTTTAGGCTTTTCTGTAATAGTCTTAATTAATTTTTCTATTTCGTCTTTCTTAAGTATTTTTTCTAGATTAAATTTATTGTTTAGAAATTGTATTTTTCTGTCTATTTCTAGTTCTTGTGATTTTAGGAAATCCAAATTTTGTTCTATTTTTTCTAAAGTCTTTCTTTGTTTCGTTTGTAATACTTCTACTAGGTCTAGTGTTCTTATTATGTTTTTATTATTTTCTTGGGTTTTTTCTCCAAAGTTGATTATTATATCTACTAAAATATTGTACTGTTTATCTTCGGTATGCAATATATGTTCTCCACTACTAAAATTACACTTAATTACCGTATTATCTTTTAGTATTCTATACTTCTTTTCTGGATATATTTTTAAATCTAAATATTCTAGGTTCTTTAGATTATCTATTTTTTAACCTAATTGTATCCAAATTTTTCGGTTCTTATAGAATTTTATTCTTTGATTTTGTAAATATATTTCTCCTTCTATATATTGTATGTCCCACTCTAAAGCTAATATAGTTTCTGAGCTTATACTACGTTTTAATATATAACTTGGTTCTATGTTTATTTTTAACTCTGATTCTTGTATTTGTTTAGCTAATTCTAAAGTTGATATTAATAAAACCTTAGTCTTTCGTAGTATGTTTTTTAATTCTCTTTTTCTTTGTATATTCCTACTTAAAATCCAATAGTTACAAGCTATTTCTTTAGTTAAAGGATGTTGTCTGATCATATATATTATCCTAATGGGATATATTTTATCTTATTTCTGGTGTTTTGGATATAATCCTTTTATTGTTGTATTTGAATATTAATTCTTTCTATTTCAAGGAGAAAATCTTCTATATTTAAAATATCTGATTCAAAGAAACTTAGTTGTGATTCTAACTTTTCTCTATATTTTATGCTATTTTTAATAATTTCACGACTAATATATATTAGATGGTGATGGTAACTGATGTATTTAGCAAAAATAAGTTGTTTCATAAACTGGTTGATCCAAAAATCTTCTTGCTCACGGTGGGCACCAATACCAATATATAAGAGGGGTAGATAAATCGAAAATAAATTCCTGGGGTAGATGGTATAAAGTCGAAATTAAAATCGTCTTCTTAGATGGTATAGATGCTATGACTGATGGTATGATAATATTAACAGTATCAGATGTAGTTGTTTTCTATATATATCCGAACAGATACTACTATTGTCTTGTAGATATATAAAATATACGGCCAAATCTACTATTGAATAAAATCCGGTTTCTAAGTCTATTATAAATTCTTCCAAACTTTGAGTAAGGCTTCTAGCAAAGCTTTCTGGATTTATATAGTTATTGTGATGGTTGGACATTAACAATAAAATTATTTTTTGCGATTGAACTCTTATGTTGTGAAAATCCTACTCGGTACTCTCTCTCTCTCTTTTATTCTATAGACATGTACAGTTACCATATTATCTAAATTATGAACAGAAATTACCCCTTCACTACTCTCTTTTTTTAATCCACTTTGTTCATCTCTTCTTCCCAATCTTTTATAGATTTTAACACTTTTCTTAACTCTTATTTCTTTAACCTCACCCCAGCCATGGTTAAACACTTATATCCTTCTTAATTATTTTCGGGTTTTACTTAACCAGTTTCTCCTAGGAATTTACAGGTTAATCCATCATAATTGTTAAGAAATTGGGAAGCTAACCATATACTAAGAGTGATATCTAATAATCGATCATATGAACATGAAACATAAAACTATACAGGATAACAAAAAATTTAAAATAAACAGGGGTAATATCTAGCAGGAACATAATTTAGATAAAAGATGAGTAACTTACATGCTTATAGGAGAGAGATTTCCCTTTCGGGAAACCCGAAAAAGTCTACTGAGCTTTGGGAATTAAAAACGATCACACATAAGCATAATGCCTTATTTATTTTACAAGCTTAGAGGAGGAACTACTAAAGTATTCATAAGAAAATATTTTACAAAGGGTTTTAGAAAGGGGGTTGATGATGAAAAGATTGGTTGAATGGGTTTTCTTCAGAGTGTTTTTCTTCTCTTCGATCCTGTTTTTCTTCTGCTTCCTTCTCCTTTTTATAGCTAAATTTTGGAACGGATTTGAAAAACGGATTCCAAACTCTTCCGAAATCTATCTTGTCTAGCCTTGCAGGGTACTTCATTGGGCCCCATCTTCACATGGCTTGGTCGGAGATTCCTTCCGTGTTTGTAACTTTTTCTTCCACTCAAAATTTTAACTTGTCTTTTAGCACAACTAACATTACCTTTTGTCACATCTTATTTACTTTATGTCACTTGTCACTTTTGTCTTTTAGCACATCTAGCATTTCTCTGTCACATCTTCTTTTCCTTCTTGTTTTTCTCATTGGTATGCTATTATTATTGATCTGTATACCAGCCTTGTTTCCTTTGTCTTTAATTGATGTTCTAACTGGGACTTTGTTTTTATGTGTCTAAATTATGTATAGCTATTGAATCGAAACTTATTTCTGACTCATCTTCATATGGATCTTGAGCATCTTGATAATTTAGGTTGTCTTCATAGTTATCATCTTCTCCTGAACTTTGGGTCCTTTATGGATTTGGACTTAGATTTGGACTTGGTCTTGGACTTGGATTCTTAACCATGTGTTTGTCTTGTTCTTCCTTGTCTTGAAAAAAGTTTTCTAATGTCTGTTTTATTATATTTTCTATTTTTTCATTTTTTTTTATATTTTGAAATTATACTCTTCTTTTTTAACGCTTCTCCCTGTGTTAATGTTCTGGATAGTCTTCTTCTCGATGAACCTTCATCTTCACTTTTTGGCAAAGTGACAACCATAAACGGATTTGATGTGTCTTTACCGGCTACCGTTTGAACCGGACTAGCTGTATCATTATCCGATACAGTGGATTTTGCTGCATTCATTGAGGAATGCACACCCTTCGCATCCATTTTTGTTTGAGATGGAGAACTCTATTTTGGACTGTTCATCTCTGTATCTTGTTGAGAAATAACTTGAGTCTGGGATAATTCAAATCTCAACGCTTGTACCATGTGTTCCAATACCTTTACCTGCTCCATAAGTTTTGTCTTCTCTTGTGCCAAGATTTCATTTTTCTGGTTTATTCATTTAAAGGCTTTTGTCATTGATGAACAATGATCACAGAATATTATCTTGTCATTGTCTTTTCGGATATTGTATTGAGGGATTTTTTTTGTGTTTTGTCTGAGTGCTGGGGAGATATAGTAGTTTGGTCCTAGTATTCCTCTTGCATAATCCAATGCTTCAGTAAAATCATTAAAATCCTTAAAAAGTAATTTTTCTATATCTTTAATGGAATCTAGTACTTCTAACTACGTCTAAAAAATATCATTTGTCTTACCATGTATAACCACATAATACATAAATCTTTTGTCTTGGTTTTTATCTGTAAAATATTGTCCTAAGGCATTAAGATATGCTATAAAATATTTTGTGTCTTTCTTATTATATGTTATCCATAAATTATCAATTAAACACCGTTGAGGTCTGTCTATGACACATTCTGGTAGGACTCTAAATGACATGTTTGATGGTGGAAAAAATATTAAATAATATTTTCCAAAATTTATTCTTTCCATATTGGTCTGTTCTCCCAAAAGATGTGGCTTAAAATGAAGATTACATAATACTCTCTGCAAGTATCTTTCTGAGGGTGAGGCCTGAATGCCCTTCCCTTTTTCTTCAGTCTTGGAAACTGTTGGTCTCATGTTGTACATGTAAAATACTTGTTTATTAATTGACAGTAATTTTAAGCCTACTTAACTGATCTGCTAAATTATTATCTTTTCCTGTAATATGCTCAAAGACCAGATTATATATTGATATAGTATCAATAAAATATAGCCATCTTCTTCTACTACTATTCTTTGTATTTATCTTCTGGTGAAATTTAACTATGGCTTCGCAATCAGTTCTAATTGTTACTTCTTGTTTATTTAATATATATAATCTAAAACTATTTAATCCATAGATTACGACTAATATATCTGCATCTATACTACTCATATTTCCTTTTTCTTTATATTTACCACTTTGATAAGCACATATTTTTTCTATGCTCTTATCACTATATTTATTTGGTTTTGCTTTTAAAACTACTCCCCATCCTTCAAAACTACTGTCTGTTTTTGTGACGATCCGGCCCGTCGTCACGTGAGTTACCGCCCCGTTTCCCCCATTTTATGCTTCTTCATGTTTTGCTATTGGTATTCGGTGTGTTAGAGTTAAATCGGATTGGTTTTGATAGGAAATGAGACACTTAGTCTCTTTTAAGGAGGTTTAAGTTGGAAAAGTCAACCGAACATTAACTTATGTGTTAGAGGGCTCGGATTTGAATTCCCATGATTCGGTTAGTTTCGGGGGATGATTTGTGACTTAGGAGTGTGATAGGAAGAAATTTTGGAGGTCCGGTGTAGAATTAGGCTTGAATTGGTGAAGTTAGTATTTTGGCGATTTTCCGGTTGATAGGTGATATTTTGATCCGAGAGTCGGAATGGAATTCCGAGAGTTGTTGTAGCTTCGTTATGTCATTTTGGATATGTATGCAAAAGTTGAGGTCATTCGGACGTGGTTTGGTTGGGTTTTTGATCAAAAATGGAATTTGGAAGTTCTTGAGATTCATGGGCTTGAATACGATGATGATTTGATGTTTTGATGTTATTTTGGGTGTTCCGAAGGTTGGTACAAGTTTGAATGATATTGTGGGACATATTGATATAATTGGTTAAGGTCCCAAGGGCCTCGGGTGGATTTCGAATGGTTAACGGAATGAAATTCGAACCCAAAAAGAAAAGAAAAGGCTGCTGCAATTTCTGCTGCTAAGTTGTTTTTGGACAGCAAATGTGCAGTCATGGAGCGTACTTCGGAGGCCTATATCTTTTGATATACAAGTAATTTTGAGATGATTCAAAAACGAAAGTTGTAGACCTTCACGTCTAGATTCCAGAAAGCTGAGGAATTCATAATTTGGACATCTGTAGAGAAAGGTATGATCGATTGAAGATGACTGGTGGAGCAGTTTCTCCAGAATTTTCTAATTTCATGGAACCGACTTTAGAAGCTCATATCTCGGGATATATAAAGAGTTATATGGTGTACAACCTATCAAATTAAAGATCTTCGAGTCTAGTTTCTAAATAGTTAAACCCTTTGTAATTTGGATATTTATACAAGACGTTATGGATGTTTAAACAGAAGGTGTCCGATAAGGGAAAATTTTAATAGCATGTACAACTTGTAAAGCACAAGTGCAAGGTACAACTCGACGAAGCACGGACAGATTCTTTAAACACGGATTTGGCTTATTTCTTTCATTTCTTTCATTTGGCTTTGATGATTTTGGAGAGAATTTCAAGGGGGATTTTATCAAGCATCAAAGGTGAGTTGTTTCTACTTATTTCCAAGTTAAATACAAGATTATATGTGAATTAGAACATGAAAATCAGTAGAAAAGTGGGGTTTTAGGGCTTGTTCTTTTGAGATTTTCTAGGGTTGATTTGAAGGGTCAAACGCGCTCCGATTTTTGTGTTCTTTATATGTACGGACTCGTGAGAGGACGAAGAACATTTTGGTATAAAAATTTCTGAGTTTTGAGACGTGGGCTCGGGGCTCTGGTTTTACCAAATTCGTTAATTTTGATATTTTTCGAGTGTTTTCGATTGGGTATTGTCCCTTTAGCATAATGCGACATATTCGTTGTGATTTTGAGCAGATTCGTCGCACGAAGAGGCTAATTTGAGAGGAAATGGTATAGCGAGCTAGAGCTTTGGCCGATTTGAGGTGAGTAATTGATATAAATGATATCCTGAGAGTTTGAAACCCCGGAATTTCACATCGTAACGCTATATTGAGGTGACTTGCACGCCGGATAACGGGCGTGGGGTAGAGCACCATTGGGGATTGTGACTTAGTCCGTCCCGAGAGATGTTTTTATCGTTTTTTCTACTTGAACTAAATTGAAAATAATCCTTACTTGGATTTAATTGTTACATTTGGGCTTCTTGCCTATTATTTAAATCCTTCAGGGATTGATATCACTGTTTTCGCATACATGCATATCATTTGATCTCAGTCCAAGGTTTTAAATACTGTTTTGCAAACTCAGCCATATTTCTAAGATTTGAAAACTTAAATAATATTTTAAAATGATATTTTGGGCTTAGAACTACTGTTTTACAAATGCCCAAGGGGATTATTATGATTTCTAGATTGAGCATGGATCGGGCTGCGCGCCGCAACAGTGATTTGAAACAGTGGTAACAATGACACTGTATGATGTGACTTGAAACAATGGTAACAATGGCACTGTGTGATATAAATTGGTCAGGTAACAATGACTGACCAGGACTTGATTGATGCCACGAGATGGATTGTTATTGCGTTCGGGCTGTAGGAGCCCCTCCGGAGTCTGTACACACCCCCAGTGAGCACCGTCGACGATAAATAAAATGGATGGCTCGGGCTGCACGCCGCAGTGGGTACTAGAGAGTACCATCATATGCATTGCATTGCACTCATGCATAGAGTGTACCATTATATGCATTGCATTGCACTCATGCATTTGTTTTTATCTGTTATACATGTCTCAGTATTTGGTACTCTGATTTAATTGACTTGTTGCTCCACTATTTGTTGTTCTAAACTACCAGTTATAACTTACTTTGTATTTTCCATGATTTCTTATTCTCAACCTTTATTTATGTTTATTACTCACTGGGTCGGAGTACTCACATTACTCCCTGCACCTTGTGTGCAGATCCAGGTACACCACAGACTGAGTGAGGATTTGTTTAGCTGAGCAGCAGTATTCGGGAGTATTGAGGTAGTTGCATGGCGTTCACAGCCTTTATCTCTCCCCTCTATCCCTATCTTTTATTCCGTATTTTTCCTAGACACACTTGTAATAGGTGGATATTCTGTATTAGAGGCTCATATTCGTGACACCAGATTCTATTGGGCTATGGTGTGGTATTTTAATTGAACTTCCGTAGATTTTATTATTAATTATACACTTGAATGAAATGACTTAGTAAATTCTCTGTGATATTTATCTATAATCTGAATATGAATTTGGGATAATGTTGTTGAATGGTCGGGCTTGCCTAGCAGTGTGTTGGGCGCCATCATGACCGGGGTTGGGGTCGTGACAAGTTGGTATCAGAGCCTAGGTTAATTGCTCACGCGAGTTATGAGTCGGTTTAGTGGAGTCTCGTGGATCGGTACGGAGACGTCTGTATTTATCCTCGAGAGGCTGCAGAACCTTTAGGAAAACTTCATATTCCTGAAATTCTTGTCGTGCAACTTTGTTGATCCGAACACTAAAAATTTCTATCATTCTATTCTCTCGCAGATGGCGAGGACTTGTGCTACTGGACGAGGTGGACGACCACCAGTTCCACCCACTGATGCCACCAGAGGCCGTGGACGCGGTCGTGGGCATGGCAGAGGTAGAGTATCACGGGCAGCACCTGTTAATCCACCAGCTGCCCTAGTTCCAGATCAGGCTCCAACAACTATACCAGTTCAAGCACCAGCTATGCCTATTGTGATTCCGGGTCTTTAGGAGACCTTGTCTCAGATTTTGACAGTTTGTACTAGCCTAGCTCAGGCGGTCTCAGCCACTACAGCCGCAGCTACTTCACAGGCCAGGGAAGGCACCCAGACTCCTGTTAATCGCAAAGCTGAGCAGGTTGTGCAGGGATTGCAGACACTTGAAGATGTTCCAGCTCAGCTAGTTGCACCAGTTCAGAACCTTGTGGTACCAGCTATGCCAGACAATGAGTAGCGTCGTCTCGAGAGATTTGGTAGGCTCCAGCCTCCGACATTCAGTGGTGTAGAGGGAAAGGATGCCCAGGGTTTTCTTGACAAGTGTCAGTGTATGCTTCGCACCGCATGGATTTTGGAGTCGAGTGGTGTATCTTTTACTACATTTCAGTTCCAGGGAGCTGCATTTACCTGGTGGGAAGATTTTGAGAGGCATAGACCTGTTAGTGCAGTGCCTCTTACTTGGCAGCAGTTCTCTACTCTATTTCTGGAGAAGTATGTACCTCAGTCCCGCAGAGAGGAGTTGCGTAAGCAGTTTGAGTGGTTGACTCAGGGAGATATGTCCGTGACCTAGTACGAGATGAGATTTTCACAGTTGGCTCGTCATGCTACTTGGATGATTCCGACATATCGTGAGAGGATTCGGAGATTCGTGGATGGTCTTAACTACTCTCTCCGTATTTTGATGACTAGAGAGAGAGTAGTGGGTGCTTCGTTCGAGGATGTGGTTGACATCGCTCGTGATATTGAGATAGTTCGCCGCAAAAAGAGAGAGGAGAGGGTGGCCAAGAGGCCCAGAGGTTCAGGCAGTTTTAGTGGTGCTCCGTCTAGGGGCCAGTTCCAGTATGGTAGAGGTCGTTCCTTCAGACCTCCTCAGCCCGCCCGTCTAGAGTATAGTAGGACATCTTCAGACCGTGGTCATGAGGGATTTCAGCAGGGCCACTCTTTACTTAACGCTCTCCCAGCTCAGAGCTCATCCTATGCCCCTTCAATTCAGGGTTCATATGCACCGAGTGCATCGGCTGGTCATTCAGGTGCGAGGGGTTCCCTCCAGTTCCCTTCTCATGTACCTGGTAGTTTCTACGAGTCCAGAGAGTTTGGTCATATAAAGAGGTATTTTCCTCGACTTCGTGGTGGTCAGCTTCAACAGAGGGACCGACCTTCGTCTTTTGCTTCAGTTCCTGCAGTACCCGCCCAGTCAGCTAGGGGTGGAGGTCAGGCATCCAGGGTTCGCCCTAGAGGGGGAGGTCGATCAGGCGATGGCTAGGCTGGTTTCTATGCCATTCTAGGTAGGACAAATACTATTGTTTCAGATGTTGTCATTACAGGTATTGTTCCCGTCTGCCACAGAGATGCCTCTGTATTATTCGATCCCGGAACCACCTATTCTTATGTGTCCCCATATTTTTCTTATCATTTGGGTACGACCCGAGGATGTCTTGCTTTACCCGTGCACGTATCTACCCCAGTGGGCGATACCATTATTGTATACTATGTGTATCGGTCTTGTATTGTGACTATTGGGGGTCTGGAGACCCGAGTTAATTTATTGTTGTTGAGCATGGTAGATTTTGATGTTATTCTGGGCATGGATTGGTTATCTCCGTGTCATGCTATTTTAGACTGTCATGCTAAGACAGTTACTTTGGCTATTCCGGGTGTTTTGAGGATCGAGTGGCATGGTATGACTAATTATGTTCCTAGCAGAGTAATTTCCCTCTTGAAAGCCCAACGTATGGTTGGGAAGGGTTGTCTATCGTATCTAGCTTTTGTGCGAGATGTTGGAGCTGAGACTCCTAGTATTGATTATGCCCCAGCTGCGAGGGATGTTCCTAATATATTTCCTGCAGACCTGCCGGGCATGCCACCGGACAGGGATATCGATTTTGGCATTGACTTGGTGCCGGGCACCCAGCCCATTTCTATTCCGCCATATCGTATGGCACCAGTAGAGTTGAAAGAATTGAAGAAGCAGCTTCAGGATTTCCTAGACAAGTGGTTTATTCGGCCTAGTGTGTCACCGTGGGGTGCGCCAATTCTGTTTGTGAAGAAGAAAGATGGCACAATTAGAATGGGCATTGACTACAGGCAGTTAAATAAGGTAACAGTGAAGAACAAGTATCCTTTACCTCACGTTGATGACTTATTTGATCAGCTTCAGGGAGCGAGGGTGTTTTCAAAAATTGATCTTCGTTCGGGCTATCACCAGTTAAAAATTAGGGACTCGGATATTTTTAAGACAACTTTTAGGACTAGATATGGTCACTATGAGTTTCTAGTCATGTCTTTCGGGCTGACCAATGCCCCATCAGCGTTCATGCATTTGATGAACAATGTATTTAGGCCTTATCTGGATTCTTTTGTTATTGTATTTATTGATGAAATTATGGTGTACTCGCATATCCAGGAGGAGCACGCCAAACATTTGCGTGTAGTGTTGCAGAGATTGAGGGAGGAGAAGCTTTATGCTAAATTCACCAAGTGTGAATTTTGGCTAAGTTCTGTGGCATTCTTGGGACACATAGTGCCCAGTGAGGGTATTCAGGTTGATACAAAGAAGATAGAAGAAGTGCAGAGTTGGTCTAGACCGTCCTTAGCCACAGAGATTCGTAGTTTTCTCGGATTAACAGACTATTATCGCCGGTTTGCTCAGGGGGTTTCATCCATTGCGTCGCCCTTGACCAAGTTGACTCAGAAAGGTGCTCCATTTGTATGGTCAGACGAGTGTGAGGAGAGCTTTCAGAAGCTCAAGACAGTTTTGACCACAGCTCTAGTATTGGTTTTACCATCAGCTACAGGTTCATATACTGTATATTGTGATGCTTTGAGAGTTGGGATTGGCTGTGTGTTGATGCAGGAGGGTAGAGTTATTGCTTATGCTTCTCGTCAGCTAAAGCCCCATGAGAAGAACTACCCTGTTCATGACTTAGAGTTGGCTTCTATGGTTCATGCCTTGAAAATTTTGAGGCACTATTTATATGGTGTATCTTGCGAGGTATTCACTGATCATCGCAGTCTTCAGCATTTGTTTAAGCAGAAAGACCTTAATTTGAGGCAGCAGAGGTGGCTAGAGTTGCTAAAAGATTATGACATCATTATTTTGTATCATCCGGGAAAGGCCAATGTAGTGGCAGATGCCTTGAGCCGAAAGGCAGTCAATATGGGGCGTTTGGCATACATTCCAGATGGGGAGAGACCCTTTGCAGTTGATGTGCAAACCTTGGCTAATCGGTTTGTGAGACTGGACATTTCTGAGCCCAGTCGGGTGTTGGCTTGTGTGGTTTCTCGGTCTTCCTTATATGATCGCATCAGAGAACACCAGTATGATGATCCGCATTTGCTTGTCCTTAAGGACAGAGTTCAGCATGATGATGCCAGGGATGTGACTATAGATGATGATGGCATATTGAGGTTGCAGAGCCGTATCTGTGTGCCCAATGTAGATGGGATTAGAGAGTTAATTCTGGAGGAGACCCACAGCTCGCAGTATTGTATTCATCCGGGTGCCGTGAAGATGTATTAGGACTTGAGACAGCAGTATTGGTGGAGAAGAATGAAGAAAGATATTGTAGGTTATGTAGCTCGGTGTCTCAACTGTTAGCAGGTGAAATATGAACATCAAAAACCGGGTGGTCTTCTTCAGCGGATGATTATCCCAGAATGGAAGTGGGAGAGAGTTACCATGGATTTTGTGAGTGGACTTCCTCGGACTTTGAAGAAATTTGATTCTATTTGGGTGATTGTGGATCGGCTGACCAAGACCACGCACTTCATTCCGGTGTGTACTATTTATTCTTTGGAGCGGTTGGCAGGGATATTTATCCGAGAGATTGTGCGATTGCACGGTGTTCCAGTTTCCATTATCTCAGATAGAGGTACTCAATTTACTTCCCAGTTTTGGAGGACTTTTCAGCGAAAGTTTGGTACCCAGGTGGAGTTAAGCACAACATTTCATCCTCATACGGACGAACAATCCGAATGTACTATTCAGATATTGGAGGATATGTTGCGTGCCTATGTGATTGATTTCGGAGGTTCTTGGGATGAGTTTCTACCACTTGCAGAGTTTGCCTACAATAACAACTATCAGTCCAACATTCAGATGGAACTGTATGAGGCTTTGTATGGAAGGCAGTGTAGATCTCCAGTTGGTTGGTTCGAGCCCGGCGAGGCTAGGCTATTGGGGACAGATTTGGTTCATGATGCCTTAGAGAAGGTGAAGGTGATTCAGGAAAGGCTTCGTACAGCACAGTCGCGTCAGAAGAGTTATGCGGACCAGAATGTTCGAGATGTGTCCTACATGGTTGGTTAGAAGGTCTTGCTGAAGGTTTCGACCATGAAGGGTCTTATGAGATTTGGAAAAAAAGGAAAGTTGAGTCCACGATTCATTGGACCTTTTGAGGTACTTAGGAGGATTGGGGAGGTGGCCTATATGCTTGCTTTGCCACCCATCTTGTCAAGTGTGCATCCGGTATTTCATGTTTCTATGCTCAGGAAGTATGTTGGGGACCCGTCCCATGTTTTGGATTTCAGCACGGTTCAGTTGGATGGTGATTTGATCTTTGATGTGGAGCCAATGGCTATTTTGGGTCGTCAGGTTCGGAAATTGAGGTCAAAGGATATATTTTCTTTAAAAGTACAGTGGAGAGGTCGTCCCGTGGAGGAAGCTACCTGGGAGACCGAGCGAGAGATGTGGAGCAGATATCCCCACCTATTCGAGGCTCCAGATATGTTTCTTGACCCGCTCGAGGACGAGCGTTTGTTTTAGTTGGGGAGGATGTGACGACCCGGCCCGTCGTCACGTGAGTTACCACCCCGTTTCCCCCATTTTATGCTTCTTCATGTTTCGTTATCGGTATTCGGTGTGTTAGAGTTAAATCGGATTGGTTTTGATAGGAAATGAGAGATTTAGTCTCTTTTAAGGAGGTTTAAGTTGGAAAAGTCAATCGAACGTTGACTTATGTGTTAGAGGGCTCGGATTTGAATTCCGATGATTCATTAGCTTCGGGGGACGATTTGTGACTTAGGAGTGTGATCGGAAGTAATTTTGGAGTTCCGGTGTAGAATTAGGCTTGAATTGGCGAAGTTAGTATTTTGGCGATTTTCGGTTGATAGGTGATATTTTGATCCGAGAGTCAGAATGGAATTCCTAGAGTTGTTGTAACTTCGTTATGTAATTTTGGACTTTTCTGCAAAATTTGAGGTCATTCAGACGTGGTTTGGTTGGGTTTTTGATCAAAAATGGAATTTGAAAGTTCTTGAGATTCATGGGCGAGAATCCGATGATGATTTGATGTTTTGATGTTATTTTGGGTATTCCGAAGGTTGGTACAAGTTTGAATGATTTTGTGGGACATGTTGATATAATTGGTTAAGGTCCCGAGGGCCTCGGGTGGATTTCGAAAGGTTAACGGAATGGAATTCGGACCCAAAAAGAAAAGAAAAAGCTGCTGCAATTTCTGCTCCTAAGCTGTCTTTGGACAGCAAATGTGCAGTCGTGGAGCATACTTCGGAGGCCTATATCTTTTGATATACAAGATATTTTGAGATAATTCAAAAACTAAAGTTGTATACCTTCACGTCTAGTTTCCAAAAAGCTAAGGAATTCGTAATTTGGACATCTGTAGAGAAAGGTATGATCAATTGAAGATGACTGGTGGAGCAGTTTCTCCAGAATTTTATGATTTCATGAAACCGACTTTAGAAGCTCATATCTCGGGATATATAAAGAGTTATATGGTGTACAACCTATCAAATTAAAGATATTCGAGTCTAGTTTCTAAATTGTTAAACCGTTTGTAATTTGGATATTTATACAAGACGTTATGGGTTTTTAAACAGAAGGTGTCCGACAAGGGAAAATTTTAATAGCATGTACAACTTGTATAGCACAAGTGCAAGGTACAACTCGACGAAGCACGGACAGATTCTTTAAACACGGATTTGGCTTATTTCTTTCATTTCTTTCATTTGGCTTTGATGATTTTGGAGAGAATTTCAAGGGGGATTTTATCAAGCATCAAACGTGAGTTGTTTCTACTTATTTCCAAGTTAAATACAAGATTATATGTGAATTAGAACATGAAAATCAGTAGAAAAGTAGGGTTTTAGGGCTTGTGCTTTTGAGATTTTCTAGGGTTGATTTGAAAGGTCAAACGCGCTCCGATTTTTGTGTTCTTTATATGTACGAACTCGTGAGAGGACGAAGAACATTTTGGTATAAAAATTTTTGAGTTTTAAGACGTGGGCCCGGGGATCTGGTTTTACCAAATTCGTTAATTTTGATATTTTTCGAGTGTTTTCGATTGGGTATTGCCCCTTTAGCATAATGCGACATATTCGTTGTGATTTTGAGCAGATTCGTCGCATGAGGAGGCTAATTTGAAGGCAAGGGTATAGAGAGCTAGAGCTTTGGCCGATTTGAGGTGAGTAATTGATGTAAATGATGTCCTGAGAGTTTGAAAACCCGGAATTTCACATCGTAACACTATATTGAGGTGACTTGCACACCGGATAACGGGCGTGGGGTAGAGCACCATTGGGGATTGTGACTTGGTCCGTCCCGAGAGATATTTTACTACATTTTTGGTTGAGACTTGGTCCGTCCCGAGAGATAGTGATTTGATACAGTGGTAACAATGACACTGTATGATGTGACTTGAAACAATGGTAACAATGGCACTGTGTGGTATAAATGGGTCAGGTAACAATGACTGAACAGGACTTGATTGATGCCACGAGATGGCTTGTTATTGCGCTCGGGCTGTAGGAGACCCTCCGGAGTCTGTACACACCCCCAGTGAGCGTCGTCGACGATAAATAAAATGGATGGCTCGGGCTGCACGCCGCAGTGGGTACTAGAGAGTACCATCATATGCATTGCATTGCACTCATGCATAGAGTGTACCATCATATGCATTGCATTGCACTCATGCATTTGTTTTTATCTGTTATACCTGTCTCAGTATTTTGGTACTCTGATTTAATTGACTTGTTGCTCCACTATTTGTTGTTCTAAACTACCAGTTATAGCTTACTTTGTATTTTTCCATGATTTCTTATTCTCAACCTTTATTTATGTTTATTACTCACTGGGTCGGAGTACTCACATTACTCCCTGCACCTTGTGTGCAGATCCAGGTACCCCACAGACTGAGTAAGGATTTGTTTAGCTGAACAGCAGTATCCAGGAGTATTGAGGTAGCTGCATGGCGTTCGCAGCCTTGATCTCTCCCCTCTATCTCTATCTTTTATTCCGTATTTTTCCTAGACAGACTTGTAATAGGTGGATATTCTATATTAGAGGCTCATATTCGTGACACCAGATTCTATTGGACTATGGTGTGGTATTTTAATTGAACTTCCGCAGATTTTATTATTAATTATACACTTGAATGAAATGACTTAGTAAATTCTCTGTGAAATTTATCTATAATCTGAATAAGAATTTGGGATAATGTTGTTGAATGGTCGGGCTTGCCTAGCAGTGCGTTGGGCGTCATCATGACCGGGGTTGGGGTCGTGACAATTTCTATTATCAAGTAGTCTGTTTCTAGTGGCATATTTAAATCAGGAATATTTTTTATTTTTCTTTTATTTTTTGTACTAATTAATGTCTTATGTGTACTATCTAATTTATCTGGCATTTCTTGGGCCTTTTTAGTTATATGAGGTTGTAATTTAATTTTTTCATCCCCTAAGATTACCTCTAGAAAATTTATATAATTCTTGCATAGTTTCATCTTCTTTTTACTAATTATTATTCCATTATCTACAAATAATCTAAATAGTGTATATAAATGTCCTAAATGTTCTTTAATATCTTTACTAAATACTAGTATATCATCTACATATACTAAAACAAACCTCTTATATTCTTCAAATATACTATCCATTTTTCGTTGAAAAATTGGTGGAGCTGTTTTTAGTCCGAACGACATTACTAGCCATTCGAAGTGTCCTTCCGGACAAGTAAATGCAGTCCACTCAATGCTTTCTTCATGCTCTTTACTTTCCAATACCCTGATTTACAGTCAAACTTGCTGAATATCCTTTTTCCTTGTATTCTATTTATTAGTTCTGTTTTATCAGGTAACTTATATCCATCCGTTCTAGTTTTATCATTAAGTCTTTTGTAGTTTATTACCATTCTTGTTTTTCCTCTTACTATCTCACTATGGTTTCTAACCATAAAGGGTGTTGACCTGTGTTTAGAAGTGGATCTTCTTATTACTCCAAAATTTATAAGTTCGTTAGTTTGAATTTTGAAGTCTTCTAGATCTTGATTTGTAGCTTTTATTGAAGCTGTTTTAATTATATATTCTGGATTAATTATATCTAGTTTACACATAACTTTATTGTTTTTCCAATGTTTTAAAGGTTTTTCTCCTATTATTTCTATTTCATCTAATATTTTTATTATATTATCTAGATCCTTTTCGTTCTTTATTATTCCTGTTTTTGTAGTCCTGTTTTAAAATTGTATAATTCTGTTTCAATATCTATTAAAGTATAGTCTTTTTCTAATATATCTCTATCTTCATTTTCTTCTAGTATTAAGGTTTTAGATTCTTCTTTAATCTTACAACATGTATTTTTATCCTTACACTCTTTACAACTCTTTTTTATTTTCTTGCAAGCTTGCGTTCAGTCGTGTTCTTATCCTGGTTGCAGTTTCTATTGTTTGTACTGGTGTTTGTGTAATATTTTTAAAGAATATTACTCCATCTCTACTGAGTAGACAGCTACCATTATTATGTAATATAAAACTTAATCCTAGTACAAAGTCTACATTTATGTTTAAGTCTCTTACCCAGATTTTATCTACTTTGTAGCTGGGTTTATAGAAATCTAAACATGTATTTATAAAGCTAATTTGTGATTTATCTATATAATGTCTGTATATATTACGAGTTCCATCCATCTGCATAGCTGTAACTGGCTTTTCTAAGGTTTTGATTAGATTTGGGGGAACTATCTTTTTATTTATTATACATCTTGTGCACCCGGAATCTACTAGAGCTAACGTTTCTATTTCATAATCTTCTATTTTGATTCTTGCTAAAATCATTATTGTACTTAATTTTTTATCTTCATTACATATTAGTGTATCATAATTTTCTATACTAATTAGTTCTTCTTCTACTATTATTATATTTTCTTTTATATCTTCTAATTTCTCTTTTCCCTTTTCCATTTTCTGTATTCTTTTTTCTAGTTCATTTATTCTTTCTTCTAATGTCATTATTCTCAAATTCATGGTATGATCATTTATTTCTAGGTATTTTTCTTCCTTATTTATTTTTGTTTCAAAATCTTTTTCTATACATGAATACATCCTTCTAGATAGCATAGTTTACATTTAGCTCTTTTATTTCTACTAGGGTACCATTTGCATATAAAACACTGATTACAATCTAATCCTTTATTTCTTTCAAAATTATGGCTACATTCTTCTGATATATTTACAAAGGTATTTTCTTGTAAATCTAATTTTCTAATCCTATTTCATTTAGTAATTCTTCCTCTTCTGATTCTGAGGTATCTATTTGAGTTTTTTCTTCTATATCTACGCTTACTATAGAGTATATACTTTCGTTATCTGACATATATTCATCTACATTTATTAGGGTTTCTTGAAAATCTTCTATTAACTGTAAATTTCTTGTTTTATTATTAATTCTTTTTGGGCATGTATTTGCTAAGTGTTCTACACTACCGCAAATAAAATATTCTAGTTTATTTTTATAGTTTCTATTTGTTCTATACTTTCTAACATGTCTATTCCTATCTAGGTAGGGCTTTCTAGCTGATGATTTTCTAAGATAATATTTTTTTCTATTGTATCCCTTATTGTATTGAGGTCTATATTTTCTATATTTCTTTTTTCTATATTCATTGTTGTCATAGCTTTGTGTTGTATATACAGTTGATCTACAGAAACTCATATTATTCTATTTTAGTTGTTTTTGTATCTGTAAATTGGTACATTTTTTCTTGTAGTATTTCCATTATATGTTGTACTTTGTGCACTATAGACCATTTTGCATCTGGATTTTGTATTACACCTTCTCTTTTATACCATCGTTCTTCTATTTCTCTTCCTAAGACTCCTGGTAGTTTAATAAATAACTTTTTACCTAGATCTTGATCAAAAGCATTTCCACTAATAGTACAGTAATAAAAATAATCATTTAAATTTTTTTTATATGAAACCAACTGCTTATACTTAATTGTTCTAATTTTATCAAAGCGTACTTTTGTAATACTACTAATCCACTATTTGGATCTTCGCCTGTAATCAAGCTATGTATTTTATTTGTAAAATTATAAGGATTTGGTCCCATTGTGTGACGACCCAAAGAGTCATCACCGGTTTTCTCCCTTTTTCCGTGCTTTCGAGGCCTTGAAACCTCACATTTAGTTGCCTCGATTTGCGTACGCAGTTCGGGCGTGTTACCGGAAAAGCTTATGTGTTAAATTATGTAAAATTTGATAAATTGTGGCTTTAAAATGGTTAAAGTTGACTTTGGTCAACATTTAGGCTAAACGGACCCGGACCCGTGATTTGACAGTTCCGGAGGATTCGTAGAAAAATATTGGACTCAGGCGTATGCCCGGAATCAAAATCCGAGGTCCCGAGCCCGAGAAATGAATTTTTAAAAGAAATTATTTTTTTGAAATATATTTGGAAATTTGAAATAAAAATGTATTAGAAAGCATTGGTATCGGGCCCGTATTTTGGTTCCGGCGCCCGGTACAGGTATTATATGTGGTTTAAGCGCTTTCTGTGAAATTTGGTTGAAATCGGATGTCGTTTGACGTGTTTCGGACTTAAAACACTAAGTTTGAAAGTTTATGAAGTTTGATGAAAAAGTGATGATTTTGAGGTTTGATTCCTCGTTTATGATGTTATATTGGCGACTTAATCGCATGGTTAAGTTCGTAGGATGTTGTTGAGTTAGTGTGAGTGTTTGGCTAGGAGCCCCGAGTGTTTCGGAGTGGTTTTGGCCTTAGAAAAGTTGCAGAAGTTTCAGTTCTGGTATCTAGTTCTATGCGATCGCATAGGTAGCATTGCGATCGCATAGAGTAATCCTCCAGGTGCCCCACATTTGTTCTATGCGATCGCATAGATTCATCTGCGATCGCATAGCTTAACCAGATCCTTCAATGCGAACGCAACCTTTTATCCACGTTCGCATTTCATTAAATCCAAACCTGGAATGCACAACCTTTTCTTCTATGCGTTCGCAGCAGCCCTTCCGCGATCGCAATGACAGCTTCCCCTTACCCTATGCGATCGCATTACCTTCTTCGCGATCGCATAGGGCATTTTTGCCCAGCAATTTTTAATACCCAAAACAGAATAGTGACGAGATTTAGTCCATATTTCACACGAGTTCTTCTTCTCCACAGCTCTTGAGCGAATTTTTGAGCACTTCTTCACCAAAGCTTCTTGAGTAAGTAAATTCCCACTTATTTCCTTCATCTTCCTTCATTAATTAATGAGTTTCTAAACCTAAATCATGAAATCAAAGTAGAAATTAGGGGTTTTGGGTAGAGTTAGGTTTTTTGAAATTTTGAGTGATTCAACCTCAATTTGGGGTCGGATCTTAAAATAAATTATATATTCGGGCTTGTAGATGAATGGGTGATATGAATTTGGTCCGAACCTCGTGTTTTGACTAAGCAGGCCCGGGGTCGATTTTTGGAATTTTGGGAAGAAAGTTTAGAAATCTATGTTTAGACATTAGGTTTGATTTGTTTAGCTTATATTGATACTATAAAGTCGTTATTTCATAGATTTGATTGAATTGGAGCCGGATTCGAGAGGGAAGGCGGTCGTTGTGAGGGATTAGGAGTTGAGTCTTACTTACTACTTGCTTTGTGTTGTGTTAGACGTATAGGCATGGTGACGAGTATCTATTCGTTGGGGGTCGAGCATGACCGTGAGTCCTAAATTGCTAAATTGTTGTATTCTTGAGTAATGCTTATGAGAACTTGGTTAAAGATCTTTGAAACTGAGCAAGTAAATGTTATGATTGAGCATTTGTATTAATTGTGTTAAGTAGAAATTGATTAAATTGGTTATAGATGGATCTCCATTGCCGGGATAGTTGATTTGATATCTTGTTCCCTTGCCGGGAAACTTATTATGTTATCTTGCTCCCTTGTCGGGATTATCCTGTGATATTGTGTTGGAATGAAATGGGAGCGGGTGGTACGCCTACCACAAGATAAAATAAAATGGGAGCGGGTGGTACGCCTACCACAAGATAAAATGAAATGGGAGCGGGTGGTACGCCTACCACAATATAGAATGAAATGGGAGCGGGTGGTACGCCTAACACAAGATGTGATGAAATGGGAGCAGGTGGTACGCCTACCACGAGATGTGATGAAATGGGAGCGGGTGGTACGCCTACCACAAGATATGATGAAATGGTATCGAGTTGCACGCCTGCAACAAGAGAAAACTGAGACAAGTGAAAGTGGTTATTTTTCCCTTATTCTACGGTGGAAGTGAGCAAATGTAGTTTTCCCTTATTATTTATAATATTCTATTTTATTTATCCCCGTACGCATGCTCCCCCTCCCATCTTTAATTGTTTACTTTCCGTTGTTTTCCATTGTACTTATATATATATATATATATATATATATATATATATCTGCACAGGTTTATCTGGAGTCTGGGTCTAGCCTCGTCACTACTTCGCCTGGGTTAGGCCAGGCACTTACCAGCACATGGGGTCGGATGTGCTGATGCTACACTCTGTGCTCTTTTGCACATATCACGGAGTTGGAGCAGCCTTTGGACAGCAGCAGTAGATCGGGAGCAGGCTTTCAGTCCAGAGACACCGAGGTAGCCTTGCTGACGTCCGTAGGCCCGGAGTCTCTCTCTCTTTATTCAGTTTGTTATCTTTTGTACCGAAACAAACAATTTAAAATTTTCTTTCAAACGATTGTATTTAGTAATCTTAGAAGTTCGTGAGCATTGTGACACCAATCTTGGGTAGAGGATTTTGTTAAACTTTCCGCAATTCTATTCAATTTTTATATAAGTTGAGACTTCCGCATGAAATTTTAATTATGTTGTCTTTATTACATGTTGATAATTATGGAAAGGAAATGCGCGTCAAATGGAAAGTAATTTAAGTTATCTTGCCCAGCTCCTATTAGTAGGCGTCATCACGACTCCCGAGGGTGGGAAATTTGGGTCATGACAAGTTGGTATCAGAGCACTAGGTTACATAGGTCTCACAACTCACGGATAACCTTTATAGAGTCTGAGGGATCGGTACGGAGACATCTGTATTTATCCCCAGAGCCTACTAAGTTAGGAAAACTTCACATCTGTTCTTTCTTGTCGTGCGGTTCTGTTTCCCCAATATTGATTGAATTTCCACTCCGTTCTTTGTAGATGGCGAGGACACGAGCTTCCTCATCGACCGTGCGGCAGCCCGAGCCCCCAATAACAGCTCCTATTAGGAGCAGAGGTCGAGGCAGGGGCAGAGCTCAGCCCTGAGAAGCAGTTCCAAAGTTGGAGCCTCATGTTGATTATGATGAGGAGGTTCCATCTCCAGCAGCTCTGGTGGGGCCAGCTCAAGTCCCAGAGGGTTTCGTAGCCACTTCATTGCTTCAGGACGCTTTGGTCCGATTGGTAGGCTTCATAGAGAGCGTCTCTAGAGCGGGGTTTCTTCCAGTAGCACCAGCCACTTCTTAGGCTGGAGGAGGGGTTCAGCACTACTTAGGCTGGAGGAGGAGTTCAGACTCCCGCTACACGTACTCCGGAGCAGGTATCTCCCCAGGTTCAGGTTCCGGTGGTTCAGCCAGAAGTGGTAGTTCAGCCGGGTACAGCGGCTCAGACCGTCGATGGTGCGGCTATGTCTGCCAATGCTCTGTGGAGATTGGATCAATTCACCAAGCTAGTCACTACCACATTCAGTGATGCTTCTTCAGAGGATCCCCAGGATTTCTTATATAGCTGCCACGAGGTTCTTCGGAACATGGGTGTTGTGGAGATCAATGGGGTCGATTTTGCCACCTTTCGTCTATTTGGACCCGCCAAGACTTAGTGGAGGGACTATTTCTTAGCAGACCAGCAGGGTCTCCGTCTTTGACTTGGGACCAATTTGCAAAGTTGTTTTTGGAGAAGTTTCTCCCAGTCACTCAGAGGGAGGCTCTTCGCAGGCAGTTCGAGCGCCTCCAGCAGGGCTCTATGACAGTCACTCAGTTCAAGACCCGGTTCATTGATCTAGCTCGCCATGCTTTTATCATACTCCCCACCGAGAGAGAGAGAGGGTGCGGAGGTTTATCGACGATTTGATTCATCCAATCCATCTCCAGATGGCTATGAGAGCCAAGAGTGAGATTACATTTCAGGAGGTGGCTAATGTGGCCCGCATAGTTGAGATGGTTCTGTCACAGGGAGGTGTTCATGGGTCGGATAACATGCCATGTCATTCCGGCAGATTCAGTGGTACCTCGTCTGGAGGTAGAGATTCGTATGGTAGAGGACATCCTCCTAGGCCCTTTCAGTCAACCCTACAGGTCTCTCGTGGTACTTCGGGTGGTCGTGGTTCTCAGCCGCATTATTCAGACCAACAGCCTTACAGTTCACCATCAGCACCTATCAGTGCACCACCGCTCCAGAGTTTTCAGGGTCGTCATCCCCAACAGCAGAGGGATTGTTTCACGTGTGGAGACATGAGGCACATTGCTAGGTATTTCCCTCGAGCTTCGAGCAACTCTCAGCACCAGAGTTGTCGTACAATGATTCAGGCACCGGAGGTTTCACAACCTGCCCAGCCAGCTAGAGGTGGTGGCAGGGGTGTTAGAGGTGGAGGTAGAGGTCATAGAGGTGGAGCTCAGGCCGCCAGAGGTGGGGCCCAGCCAGCAGCCAGTCATCCCAAAGAGACAGTTCAGGGAGGTGGAGCCCAGCCCTGGTGTTATGCTCTTCCAGCCATGCCAGAGGCTGAGTCATTAGATGTTGTCATTACAGGTACTATTCTGGTTTGCGATAGAGATGCTTCAGTGCTATTTGACCCTGGATCTACGCATTCATATGTGTCGTCCTATTTTGCACCCTACTTGGTTATGCATATTGAGACCTTGAGTATTCCTGTATATGTATCTATACCGGTGGGTGATTCTATAGTGGTTAATCGGGTTCATCGTTCCTGTATTGTGGTGTTTCGGGGTCTTGAGACCCGTGTTGATTTGTTGCTCTTAGATATGCTGGATTTCAACATTATATTAAGGATGGATTGGTTGTCCCCGTATCATACTATCTTGGATTGACATGCCAAGACCGTGACCTTGGCTTTACTAGATTTGCCCCAAGTGGAGTGGAGAGGGACCCCAGGTCATGCCACTCGCAGTGTTATTTCATATGTGAAGGCTCGACGCATGGTCGAGAACGGGTGTTTAGCATATTTGGAATATGTTCGCGATTCCAGTGCAGAGGTCCCTTCTATTGATTCTGTACCTATTGTGCGAGAGTTCCCCCGAGGTTTTCCCTTTAGACCTGTCGGGTATGCCGCCCGACAGGGATATAGACTTTTGTATTGATCTGGCTCCGGGCACTCAGCCCATTTCTATTCCACCATATTGCATGGCCACTCCAGAGTTGAAATAGTTGAATTGCTTGGGAAGGGTTTCATTAGACCCAGCGTGTCACCTAGGGGTGCGTAGGTTCTGTTTGTAAAGAAAAAGGATGACTCGAGGAGAATGTACATTGATTACCGGCAATTGAACAAGGTTACAATTAAGAATAAGTATCCACTGCCGAGGATTTATGATTTGTTCGATCAACTTCAGGGTGCCAAGGTATTTTCAAAGATTGACTTGAAATCTGGCTACTGTTAATTGAGGATTAGGGCATCCGATGTCCCTAAGACAGCATTCCGCACTCGGTACGTGCATTATAAGTTCTTGGTTATGTCATTTGGGTTGACAAATGCCCTAGCAGCCTTTATGGATTTGATGAACCGAGTGTTCAGGCCTTATTTGGACTCGTTTGTGATAGTCTTCATTGATGATATTTTGATATATTCCTACAGCCGGGAGGAGCACGAGCAGCATCTTAGAGTGGTTCTTCAAACCTTGAGGGATAGTCAGTTATATGCTAAGTTCTCGAAGTGCGAGTTCTGGTTGAGCTCAGTTGCATTTCTGGGTCACCTTGTATCAGTAGAGGGTATTCAGGTGGACCCGAAGAAGATAGAGGCAGTCAAGAACTGGCCTCGACCAGCTTCAGCTACAGAGATTTGGAGTTTCTTGGGGTTAGAAGGTTACTACCGTCGGTTCGTGGAGGGGTTTTCATCCATTGCAGCCCCGATGACCAGGTTGACCCAGAAGGGTGCCCAGTTCAGATGGTCAGACGAGTGTGAGGCAAGCTTCCAGAAGCTCAAGACAGCTCTGACTATGGCACCGGTATTGGTTTTGCCCACAGGTTCAGGGCCTTATACAGTCTATTGTGATGCATCTCGTATTGGACTTGGTCTATTGCTGATGCAGGATGGCAAGGTCATTGCCTATGCTTCGAGGCAGTTGAAGGTTCATGAGAAGAACTATCCAGTGCATGATTTGCAGTTGGTAGCCATTGTTCACTTATTGAAGATTTGGAGGCACTATCTGTATGGTGTGGCATGTGAGATGTTCACGGATCATAAGAGTCTTCAGTATTTGTTCAAGAAAAAGGAATTGAATTTGAGGCAGAGGAGGTGGCTGGAGTTGTTGAAAGATTATGACATCACTATCCCATATCACCAGGGAAAGGCCAATGTGGTAGTTGATGCCTTGAGTAGGAAGTCAGCCAGTATGGGCAGTCTTGCTTATATTCCGGTCGGTGAGAGACCGCTTGCTTTGGACGTTCAGGCTTTGGCCAATCAATTTGTGAGGTTGGATATTTCTGAGCCTAGCCAAGTGTTGGCTTGCACGGTCGCTCGTTCTTCATTATTGGAGCGTATCCGTGATCGGCAGTTTGATGATCCCCATTTGTGTGTTCTGAGACACACGGTGCATCATGGAGGTGCCAAGAAGGTGATATTAGATGATGATGGTGTTTTGAGATTGCAGGGGCGAGTTTGTGTGCCCAATGTTGATGGGATTCGAGAGTTGATCTTAGCGGAGGCCCATAGTTCCCGGTATTCTATTCACCCGGGCACCGCGAAGATGTATCAGGATCTAAGGCAGCACTATTGGTGGCGTAGAATGAAGAAAGTTGCACATGTGGCTCGATGTTTGAATTGTCAGCAGGTTAAGTATGAGCATCAGAGGCCTGGAGGTTTATTTCAGAGGATTGAGCTTCTCGAGTGGAAGTGGGAGCGGATCACTATGGTCTTCGTTGTTGGGCTCCCGTAGACTCGGAGGAAGTTCGATGCAGTTTGGGTTATTGTTGATAGGCTGACCAAGTCAGCGCATTTCATTCATATGGATGTCTCCTATTCATCCGAGATGTTAGCTGAGATCTATATCCGGGAGATTGTTCGCCTTCATGGTGTGCCAGTATCTATCATCTCGGACCGAGGTACGCAGTTTACCTTGCATTTCTGGAAAGCAGTCCAGTAAGAGTTAGGCACCCAGGTTGAGTTGAGTACAACATTTCAACCTCAAATGGACGGGCAGTCCGAGCAGACTATTCAGATATTGAAGGATATGCTCCGAGCTTGTGTCATTGACTTTGGAGGTTCGTGGGATCAGTTCTTGCCTTTAGTAGAGTTTGCCTACAACAACAGCTACCAGTCGAGTATCCAGATGGCTCCTTATGAGGCTTTGTATGGTAGGCGATGTCGATCTCCAGTTGGATGGTTTGAGCCGGGAGAGGCTCGGTTGTTGGGTACAGATTTGGTTCAGGAGGCTTTGGACAAGGTCAGGATCATTCAGGATAGGATTCGTACAGCTCAGTCCAGGCAAAAGAGCTATGCAGATCGAAGGGTTCGAGATGTGGCTTTCATGGTTGGTGAGCGGGTGTTGCTCCGAGTGTCGCCTATGAAGGGCGTGATGAGATTTGTGAAGAAGGGCATGTTTAGCCCTAGGTTCATTGGTCCCTTTGATATTCTTGATCGAGTGGGAGAGGTGGATTATAGACTTGCATTTCCACCGAGCTTATCAGTCGTACATCCAGTGTTTCATGTGTCCATGCTTCGGAAATATCACGGCGATCCATCTCACGTGTTAGATTTCAGCATTATCCAGTTAGACAAGGACTTATCTTATGAGGAGGAGCCGGTAATTATTCTAGACCGACAGGTTCGCCAGTTGAGGTCGAAGAGTTTTCCTTCGGTTCGTGTTCAGTGGAGAGGTCAGCCTCCTGAGGCATCGACCTGGGAGTCCGAGTCCGATATGCGGGACCGTTATCCTCACCTTTCCCCGACTCAGGTACTTTCTTATTATGTCCGTTCGAGGACGAACGGTTGTTTTAGAGGTGGAGAATGTGACGACCCAAAGGGTCATCACCGGTTTTCTACCTTTTTCGGTGCTTCCGAGGCCTTGAAAACCTCACTTTTAGCTGCCTCAATTTGTGTGCGCAGTCCGTGCACGTAGCCGAAAAAGCTTGTGTTAAATTATGTGAAATTTGATAAATTATGGCTTTAAAATGGTTAAAGTTGACCTTGGTCAACATTTTGAGTAAACGGATCCGGACCCGTGATTTGACGGTCCCGGAGGGTCCGTAGAAAAATATGGGACGCGGGCGTATGCCCGGAATTGAAATCTGAGGTCCTAAGCCTGAGAAATGAATTTTTTAAAAAAATTGTTTTTCTGAAATTTATTTGGAAATTTGAAATAAAAATGAATTAGAAAGCATTGGTATCGGGCCCGAATTTCGGTTCCGACGCTCGGTACAGGTCTTATATGTGGTTTAAGTGCTTTCTATGAAATTTGGTTGAAATCGGACGTCGTTTGACGTGTTTCGAACTTAATACACTAAGTTTGAAAGTTTATGAAGTTTGATGAAAAAATGATGATTTTGAGGTTTTATTCCTCATTTATGATGTTATATTGGCGATTTAATTGCATGGTTAAGTTCGTAGGATGTTGTTGAGTTAGTGTGAGTGTTTGGTTAGGAGCCCCGAGGGCTCGGGAGTGTTTCGGAATGGTTTTGGCCTTAGAAAAGTTGCAGAAGTTTCAGTTCTGGTGTTCTGGTATCTAGTTCTATGCAATCACATAGGTAGCATTGTGATCGCATAGAGTAATCCTCCAGGTGCCCCACATTTGTTCTATGCGATCGCATAGATTCATCCGCGATCGCATAGCTTAGCCAGATCCTTCAATGCAAACGCAACCTTTTATCCGTGCTCGCATTTCATTAAATCCAAACCTGGAATGCACAACCTTTTCTTCTATGCCTTCGCAGCAGCCCTTCCGCGATCGCAATGACCAGCTTCCCCTTACCCTATGCGATAGCATTACCTTCTTCGCGATCGCATAGGGCATTTTTGCCCAGCGATTTTTAATACCCAAAATAGAACAGTGACGAGATTTAGTCCATATTTCACGCGAGTTCTTCTTCTCCACATCTCTTGAGCGAATTTTTGAGCACTTCTTCACCAAAACTTCTTGGGCAAGTAAATTCCCACTCATTTCCTTCATCTTCCTTCATTAATTAATGAGTTTCTAAACCTAAATCATGAAATCAAAGTAGAAATTAGGGGTTTTGGGTAGAGTTAGGTTTTTGAAATTTTGAGTGATTCAACCTCAATTTGGGGTCGGATCTTAAAATAAATTATATATTCGGGCTTGTAGATGAATGGGTGATATGAATTTGGTCCGAACCTCGTGTTTTGACTAAGCAGGCCCGGGGTCAATTTTTGGAATTTTGGGAAGAAATTTTAGAAATCTATGTTTAGACATTAGGTTTGATTTGTTTAGCTTATATTGATACTATAAATTCGTTATTTCATAGATTTGATTGAATTGGAGCCGAATTCGAGAGGGAAGGCGGTCGTTATGGATTAATTTAGCCGTGGAAGTTGAGGTAAGTGTTCGGTCTAACTCTAGCTTGAGGGATTAGGAGTTGAGTATTACTTACTACTTGTTTTGTATTGTGTCCGATGTATAGGCATAGTGACGAGTATCTATACTGTCACGACCCAACTCGTATCGGAATGGGTTGTCGGATTTTATAAGTTTCGCCTTTGCCCCTCGAATTGGCCTCCACGTGCGTCGAATCTATCCAAAATCAGAACGAATATGTCATAATATGATCAGGGAACAAAGCCCAATCAAAACAATCAAAAAAAATACCAAAATTCTCGAAATTAGCAAACACCCGAGCAAAATACTACTCCACAATGCCTTTTCCTCTCAAATCGACCTCCGAATGCCTCGAATCTAGCTATAATAATTCGATTCAATCAATAAAAATTATAGGAATTAATTCCATATGGAATTCTACACTTTCCATTAAAAATCCGAAATTGCACTCAAAATTCGTCTGTGGGGCCCGCGTCTCGGAATCCAGCGAAACTTATAAAATCCAACAACACAATCTGATACGAGTTCAACCATACCAAAATTATCAAATTCTGACAACAACTCGACCTCCAAATCTTAATTTTTCATTTTTGGAAAATTTTGCAAAAATCTTGATTTCTTCCATTTAAATCTGAATTAAACGATGAAAATAACCATGGATTTATGTAATATAAACACTTTCAAGTATAGGACACTTACTTGAGTTGAAATCGTGAAGAACACCTCAAAATCGCCCAAGAACCGATCTCCAAAAATCCCAAAATGAAAATGAAGAAATTAGCATTTTTGGTCCTTGAGTTTCTCTCCGCCCGTCACGAAAAGTCCAGGTTCGTCACTAAAAGTCCACCAGAGACAGCTTTACCAGCTATATTCAATAGATCATAACTTTTTGTAAAAATGTCCGAATGACAAATGGTTTAAATTTATGGAAACTAGAATACCATGGATACAACTTTCATGTTTTATACATTTTCCGATTCCATATATATTTCGAGATATAAGCTTCCAAATTAGCCTCCTCGCATCAGAAATTTCTGGAAAATTTCAAAACAGCTTTACTAGCCCTTATTCAATCGATTATAACTTTCTGTATAAAAATCCAAATAACAAATGGTTTAAATTTCTGGAAACTAGAATAAAGGGCTACAACTTTCATGTTTTATACATTTTCCCATTCCATATATATTTCGAGATATAAGCTTCCAAATTAACCTCCTCGCATCAGAAATTTCTGGGAAATTTCAAAACAGCTTTACTAGCCCTTATTCAATCGATTATAACTTTCTGTACTAATATCCAAATGATGAATGGTTTATTTTTATGGAAACTATAATACAAGGGCTACAACTTTCATGTTTTATACATTTTCCGATTCCTTATAGATTACGAGATATAAGCTTCCAAATTATGCTCCTCGCATCAAAATTTTCGAACCTTGCTGTCAAAAATCCAGCAAGTTAAATTGGCCTAAAAATGGCCCAAAACCATTCCGAAACTCACCCGAGCCCCTCGGGACTCTAACCAAATATGCCAACATGTCTTAAAACATCATCCGAACTTGCTCCAATCATCAAAACACCTCAACTAACACTAAAATCATCGAATTACATCGAATTCAAGCCTAAGTTCTTCCAAAACACGCATTCAATCAAAAACCCAACCAAACCACGTTCGAATGACCTAAAATTTTGCACACACATCACAACTGACATAACAAAGTTACAGCAACTCTCGGAATTCTATTCTGACCCTCGGATCAAAATCTCACCTACCAACCGGAATTCGCCAAAATACTAACTTCGCCAATTCAAGCCTAATTCTACACCGGACCTCCAAAATTACTTCCGATCACACTCCTAAGTCACAAATCATCTCCCAGAGCTAACCGAACCGTCAGAATTCACATACGAGCCCTCTACTCATAAGTCAACGTCCAGTTGACTTTTTCAACTTAAGTCTTCTTAAAAGAGACTAAATGTCTCAATTCCTTTCAAAACCTTTCCGAATCAACTCGTTCATACCCAACACTGATAATGAAGCATAAAGAAATAGGAAATGGGGAAAACAGGGCGGTAACTCATGAGACGACGGGTCGGGTCGTCACATATACGTTGGGGGTCGAGCATGACCGTGAGTCCTAAATTGCTAAATTGTTGTATTCTTAAGTAATGCTTATGAGAACTTGGTTGAAGATCTTTGAAACTGAGCAAGTAAATGTTTTGATTGAGCATTTGTATTAATTGTGTTAAGTAGAAATTGAGTAAATTGGTTATAGCTGGATCTCCCTTGCCGGGATAGTTGATTTGATATCTTGTTCCCTTGCCGGGAAACTTATTATGTTATCTTGCTCCCTTGTCGGGATTATCCTGTGATATTGTGTTGGAATGAAATGGGAGCGAGTGGTACGCCTATGTGATGACCCAACCCGTCGTCTCATGAGTTACTGTCTCGTTCGTCCCATTTTCTGCTTCCTCATGTTTCATTATCGGTATTGGGTGCATTAGAATTTATTTGGAGCGATTTTGATAAGAAATGAGACATTTAGTCTCTTTTAAGAAGGCTTAAGTTGGAAAAGTCAATCGGACGTTGACTTATGAGTTAGAGGGCTCGGATGTGAATTTCGACGGTTCGGTTAGTTCCGGGAGGTGATTTGTGACTTAGGAGCAGGACCGGAAGTAATTTTGGAGGTCCGGTGTTGAATTAGGCTTGAATTGGCGAAGTTAGTATTTTGGCGAATTCCAGTTGGTAGGTGAGATTTTGATCCGAGGATCAGAATGGAATTCCGAGAGTTGCTATAACTTTGTTATGTCAGTTGTGATGTGTGTGCAAACTTTTAGGTCATTCGAACGTGGTTTGGTTGGGTTTTTGATCGAATGCGTGTTTTGGAAGTTTAAGAAGAACTTAGACTTGAATTCGATATAATTTGATGATTTTAGCATTAGTTGAGGTGTTTTGACGATTGGAATAAGTTTGGATAATGTTTTAAGACATGTTGGTGCTTTTAGTTGAGGTCTCGGGGGCCTCGGGTATATTTCGGAAGGTTAACACGGGGTGAACAGTAATTCCGAAAAATTCTGGGCAGAATGTTTACATTTCATTCGCGAAAAACACCCCATTTCTCCACCATTTTTAGTCATTTTGAGAGCTTTTGGACGGGGATTGAAGGGAGTTTCAACTAAGATCGATTGGAGGTAAGTTTTATGAGTTAAATACATGATTTTATTGAAGAATCATCCTAGAAATCCATGAAAACATAGCCAAATTATAAGAAATTAGGGCTTGAGATTGAAATTCTAAATTTGGGATTTGATGGGCCAAATGGACTCCGATTCTTCTGAATTTGGTATGTATAGACTCATGGCGAGATAAGGAACATTTTGATGTAAAAATTTCTGGATTTAAAGACGTGGACCCGGGGCTCGGGTTTTGCAAATTTCGTGATTTTTGATATTTTTCGAGTCTTTTCGATTGGGTTATGTTCCCTTAGCCTATTGTGATGTATTCGTTGTGGTTTTGGCCAGATTCGACGCGCAAGGAGGTCGATATGAAAGGAAAGGGCATCGCGGAGTAGTATTTGGCCGGCTAGAGGTGAGTAATAGATGTAAATAATGTCCTGAGGGTTTGAAACCCCGGAATTTCACATCGTAACGCTATATTGAGGTGACTTGTACGCCGGATAACAGGCGTGGGGTAGAGGACCGTTGGGGATTGTGACTTGGTCCGTCCCGAGAGATATTTTACTACATTTTTGGTTGAGACGTATACTTTATTATTGTGAATTGGGCTTGTTGCCATGCTTGGGGCCTTGTGCCGACCTGTAGAACCCTTAGGGGATTTTTGACTGGTTTTCCTCATTTATTTTGTTAAAGAATTTATATCCTCAGTCATGTTTCCAATTGTAGGCTTCTTGCCAATTATTTGAATCCTTCAGGGATTGATATCACTGCTTTCGCATATTTTGCATATCATTTGACCTCAGTCCAAGGTTTTAAATACTGTTTTGCAAACTCAGCCATCTTTCTAAGATTTGAAAACTTAAATGATATTTCAGGCTGAGAACTACTGTTTTACAAATGCCCAAGGGGCTTATGATGATTTCTGGACTGAGCATGGATCGGGCTGCGCGCCGCAGCAGTGTTATATTAATATTGAGGCCGAGAGCCTGGTTGATTACAGTGATATTGAGGCCGAGATCCTGCTTGATTACATTAATATTGAGGCTGAGAGCCTGGGTGATTATACTGAGATTGATATGAGGTTGAGGGCCTAGATTTGATGCCACGAGATGGCTTGATATTGCGCTTGGGTTGTAGGAGCCCCTCCGGAGTCTGTACACACCCCCAGTGAGCACTGTCGATGATAAATAAATATGGATGGCTCAGGCTGCACGCCCCAGTGGGTACCAGAGGGTACCTTCATATGCATCGCATTGCACTCATGCATTTATTCTTTATCTGCATTATCTGCCATAATAATTATGTGCTCTTATTTCATTGATCGGTTTCTTTATACTGTTCTGAGCCTGAGAGGCTGATACTGTTCTGAGATACTGAGCCCGAGGGGCAGATTTCTAATTATTATTTTGATACTGAGCCCGAGGGGCAGATTTCTACTTATTATTTTGATACTGAGCCCGAGGGGCAGATTTCTAATTATTATTTTGATACTAAGCCCGAGGGGCAGATTTCTACTTATTATTTTGATACTGAGCTCGAGGGGCAGATTTCTAGTTATTATTTTGATACTGAGCCCGAGGGGCAGATTTCTAATTGTTGTTTTGATATTGAGCCCTAGGGGCAGATTTCTACTCGTCATTTTACTGCCAAATTACCTGTTTTACTGGTTTAAAAGAAATTTCACATGATGTTTCACTGAATTGTTATTTTAAATGATTTCACTGCTTCTGTATATAATGTTGTGTGCCTTAACGTGTTTTCTTACCTTCAGTCATTGTCACACCTCCTTTTTCCGCACCCGGGAGGGTACGAGGGAGTTTTTCCAATTAAAGGACAATCGAAACGGGATTGGTTTATTTATTTCAGAGTCGCCACTTGGGAGATTTAGGGTGTCCCAAGTCACCAATTTTAATCCCGAATCGAGGAAAAGAATGACTCTATATTACAGTCTGCGTACCAGAAATCCGGATAAGGAATTCTGTTAACCCGGGAGAAGGTGTTAGGCATCCCCGAGTTCCGTGGTTCTAGCACGGTCGCTCAACTATTATATTCGGCTTGATTATCTGATTTTATACAAGTGTGAACTTATGTGCAAAAATTAACTTTAAACCGCTTTTATCATTTACTGTTTTTTTTATCAAGAATTGCAACGTTGTGAAAATGTATCTCGAACCGCGTTACAATCAATGTACCCGTGGTCGTCGACACATTTTGACTCCGTTGAGATTTGGATTTGGGTCACATCAATGTGCACCCGAGTTTAAGGAAGTTAAATTATTAAAGGCGCACCTAAAGTGACTAGCGTATGTATTTTGGGTAAGACCGTGAAATTTTACTAAGCGGTCAATCCCGAAGTCTAAACAATTTTAAAAGCAAATATTTACTGAGGGCCCCGCAAATTTGTATTTTTATTTGGGCGAGGCTCGTCTCATTCTTATTTTTTTTTAAAAAAGAATTTGCGACGTCATGGACATACATTTCGAACCACGTCACAATCAATGTACCCGTGATTAGAAACGCATTTCGAATCCGTCGAGATTCGGATTTGGGTCCCATAAATGCGCACCCGAGTTTAAGAAGGTAAGATTTATTAAGGCGTGTCCTAAAGAGTCTAACGTATTGTTATTTTAGGAGGGTTGTGAGATTTTGCGAAACAACCCGTCCTGGAAATTAACTGCTTCGATAATATACATTTTAACAAGGGCCCCGCATCTGCGCGTTTCGTTTATTTCCGTCGAGGCTCATCTCATTCTTATTTTAAAAGGATATCCTACAGCAACTACGTTTCTTGTCGTGTTTGCCCCTATCGATTGAGTAGATAGTCCTAATTAATTACATGCTTGCGAGTTGTTTGTAACGGAATTCGGAAATGCTAAAAAAAATCAGGACCGAGGCTGCGTGCACAGTCAGTCGAATAAATAATCACGGGCCCAAATCCAACCCATGCGTGATGGGCCAGACCCGGGCCACTGCTTGCTCGAAGCAGGCCGGCTTGGCCTGTTTTGGCCTGAACTCGACCTTTATGAGGTTGAGATTGCAAGTTTGGTGTTCTTTGTCTTAACAGGTGGTTTACTAGTTATATGAGACCATCAATCTAAAAAGGAAGAACTTAATCCATGATGTACAGTTTGCATACATTACAACATATACTGCAAAATAAACTAAAATCTGAGATGCAACCTATCTTATTGAGCATATTATCGCCTATCAGCATACATATGTAAACTACCATTTAGCTAACCTATATTGATATACACTAGGCATGCAAGCTGATTCGATTGTCAACACAAGAATGAAAATTATCATACAATACATGATATCTAATATAACAATATACGTATGAAAATCAACTTCAAGTCTTTTTTTTTTGCATTCATGCTCAATGTTCCAATTACATTTGATAGTGCCTTGGTTGTGTACCTGATGTAGAGGAACAGAAGAAGAAGGAAAAAGATCAGCTGAGTAGCACACAGCAAACAACAGCAACAGCAGATTCACAGGAACAACACAGCAACAAACAACCAGCCAATAATGGTGAAGCTCAGCAAGGAGTCGAGCAACAAATGAACAATCCCAAAAAAAGAACAGAGTAGGAAACAACAGCCCAGAATGTTGAATGTAACAGCAACAGAAATCCAATGACCACAAGAAAACTTGGCAGACAATCAGGAAAAGCAAAACCCCACAGAAAACCTGATCAAACTGGACTCTTGCACAGTTTCTTCTAGACCATACTCATTCACAATGTTCTGAAATTTATTTCTGTTTTTCCTTTTCAGTTTTTCTTACTCCCAAGATCTCTCCAGACTCAAAAAATGAACCCCCTTTCTAATGGAAGGTCTGCCTCTTTTATAGCCTAACCTTAACACTTTACAGTCTGTTTTACAACTCAAAATTGCCCCTCCCTCGTTGTTTTTCCACTCACTTCTTTTAAATAAACAAAACTCCCATCAAATCCCTGACAGCCCCTCTCTCTTTTGTTGTTAAAATGTACTAATCACTTGTTTATTTAACCAAAGTATGGGCAGTAGGAATATAATCTGACAGCACATGCTGTCCAATTATTTTAATTCCTTAAAGCTAACCATACACATGCTGCCCACGGTCTAAACCAAATGGCATCGTGTTTTAAAATCAAAGTCTGAATCTGCCATTATAACCTTTCCCCTAGATGTTCTTTAATTCAATTTGAACAAAATCAATAGGCAATACAATTCAGTTCCTAATGGGACTCAAATACGGTCACAGCAGAAATAAGCAATACGAATCAAGTTGTTACCATTAACGATTGAAACTAATAGACGACATATATCGACTCGACTATATTAATCGTAACACATAACAATCAATCGTTCATACAAACAACACGTATAGAGTCCCGAATGACTTCAGACAAATTTGTTCAAACACTGGGAACTTATATGAATTAAACTCGTTTGACGACTAATCTAATTGATGAGCATGTATATCACAGGGTATATTCAGAACACAAACAGAAGACAATTGACCAAATAAAAAGGCCTTTAACAGAGATGGAAGAAATCCGAATGAAAAATAACAAAATAACAAACAAACACAACGAAACACGCTGAAAACTTAATTAGAACTAAAACAAAAGAAAGGAAAACTTACCAAAAGAGTTTGAAATCAAAATGACCCAAATCTGACTCAATTTCGAACTCTTGAGGCCGAACAAACTTTAATCAGGGTGTTCTCACATGAGAACACCTTGATTAAGGTCTATTAGACCTCAAACCCTTGCTAAGACCGGCCGGATTCCAAGGCTATTAGTGTTCTAGGTTTTGGATCTCCAGATCTGATTTTTAGGGAGTTGTGGGTAGATTCGGACCAAACCAAGCTTGGTTTGGTCACGAGGAAGGTCAGGGGAGTGTCTGGTATGAAGATGGGGTGCTTTGGCATAGTTTCGGGTTCGACTCAAATCTTCAAATGAAGATTCGAGACGAAGGAAGATGATTCGAGGCAAATGGATAGCAGATCCATGTTTAGGACAGTGAGGGGGTCTTAGGGTGTTCAGGAGGTGGCCACCGGCGTTCGTGCCGCCGGCTTTAATGGCGAGGGAGACTAGGGCGGCTTGCTAGGGTTTGGGGTTTCAGGTTTGATCTTGGGGACGAAGGGATGGGGTGCTGGTATAGGGGGCGTGGGGTGTAAGGGAAGGTTTATATATGGTCTATGGGATTGGATCTGAGCCGTTAGATCAGATGATCTCAACGGCTTGGATCTGAGGGTGAGAAATGAGACGGGGTCGTTTGGTAGTTAAACGGGGTCGTTTGGTTTAAGTAAGGGGTTGGGTCGGATTGGTTATTGGGTCGGGTTTGAACACGGGTTGCTGAAAAGGGTCCTGAGCCGTTGGATTGGCCTGGACGAATGGCTCAGATCGAACGCCTTTATACGGCGTCGTTTGAACTGGTGCTTGGGCAGCCGGATTTGGACTGGGTCTGAGTGCTGGTTGGGCCTGTTTTTGTTTCATTTCTTTTGGGCCCAAACCGATTTCCTTCACTCTTTGTCTTCTAATTTCATTTTTCTTTTAAAACAAAATAACAAATAATAAAATAACGAAATTAAAACTAAACAACAATGCAACATTTTAACACAATTATCACAAAAATATTTAAGTAAGTTAACTAAAAGCCTAGAACGAACGATGCACACATATATATATTTTTTGAATTTTCTTTTACTGACCGAATTATGGTTTAATCATCCTAACATACATATTTTGTATTTTGTTTGTTAATGATTAAAATGCAAAAATGGACAGATCCACAAATGACTAACAACACATGTCACGAAAACTCGAACAATTGTACAGCGAAACCATTTGTCACTATTTTTATTTTCTTTTGGAGCGATTGCTCGTGAAGCAAAAATGACGTGCTTACAGCTGCCCCTCTTTGCACGAAGACACGAAGGGTTTTCGCGCAAAGATAAAGCGAGCGATTTTTGCCCGTCCGAATACTCCGTGTGAAGCATTTTTTTGAAAAAGATTTGACCGAACCTTTGCTTCAGAGGTTTCCTACATATCCTGGGCTGAAACAGGAATCAGGTCAATGTAGTTCGGGAAATTTTGGTAGCTGGGACTACCGTGTGACTGTAGTGCCTGCTGCTGTTGTGCTCTGTTGCATGCTGCTGTAGGATGCTACCGCTCACTGATCTCCTTGTTACATTGATCTTGAAAGGAAAAACAAGAAGTTAAACTAGAGTATGAGATCTCATCTATCTCCAACTTGTTCTTGTTGTCTTGCTTTCTTGTCGGCTAACGCTTTCCTCTGACGCCTTTATTTTGTGATCTTGGAGATGATGCTGGTCCTTCACCTTTTCTGAATGTCAGTTCTCATCACTTTGCTTGATTTGCTGGGAACATGGCTTTCTTCTTTAAATCTTTCAATGGTTTCTTCAGTGGTATGGTTTTTCATCAGAATTGTTATGTTGGACATGCCATAGCGTTCTCAAACTGCTTCTGCTGAGACGTGTTACTTCTTCCTTTTGAATGTGCGCTTGCTTTTGCAGCCTTCTGCTTCTTGGCGCTGGGGATTTTATTGTTTTTCCTGCTTGGGGCTCTCTGTTGTAACCTTCCGTCTTCAGGTGGGGTTACTGATTCCAAAATCTCGAGCTAAATGTATTCCCGCATTATACTGGTGGGCGACCTAGAACTTAAAAGTATTCCCGCATTATACTGGTGGGCGACCTAGAACTTAAATGTATTCCCGCATTATACTGGTGGGCGACCTAGAACTTAAATGTACTCCCGCATTATACTGGTGGGCGACCTAGAACTTAAATGTATTCCCGCATTATACTGGTGGGCGACCTAGAACTTAAATGTATTCCCGCATTATACTGGTGGGCGACCTAGAACTAAAAAGTATTCCCGCATTATACTGGTGGGCGACCTAGAACTAAAAAGTATTCCCGCATTATACTGGTGGGCGACCTAGAACTAAAATGTATTCCCGCATTATACTGGTGGGCGACCTAGAACTAAAAAGTATTCCCGCGTTATACTGGTGGGCGACCTAGAACTAAAATGTATTCCCGCATTATACTGGTGGGCGACCTAGAACTTAAAGTATTCCCGCATTATACTGGTGGGCGACCTAGAACTTAAAAAGTATTCCCGCATTTTCCCGCATTATACTGGTGGGCGACCTAGAACTGAAAAGTATTCCCGCATTATACTGGTGGGCGACCTAGAACTGAAATGTATTCCCGCATTATACTGGTGGGCGACCTAGAACTTAAAAGTATTCCCGCATTATACTGGTGGGCGACCTAGAACTGAAATGTATTCCCGCATTATACTGGTGGGCGACCTAGAACTTAAAAGTATTCCCGCATTATACTGGTGGGCGACCTAGAACTTAAAAGTATTCCCGCATTATACTGGTGGGCGACCTAGAACTTAAAAGTATTCCTGCATTATACTGGTGGGCGACCTAGAACTTAAAAGTATTCCCGCATTATACTGGTGGGCGACCTAGAACTTAAAAGTATTCCTGCATTATACTGGTGGGCGACCTAGAACTTAAATGTATTCCCGCATTATACTGGTGGGCGACCTAGAACTTAAAAGTATTCCCGCATTATACTGGTGGGCGACCTAGAACTTAAAAGTATTCCCGCATTATACTGGTGGGCGACCTAGAACTTAAAAGTATTCCCGCATTATACTGGTGGGCGACCTAGAACTTAAATGTATTCCCGCATTATACTGGTGGGCGACCTAGAACTAAAATGTATTCCCGCATTATACTGGTGGGCGACCTAGAACTTAAAGTATTCCCGCATTATACTGGTGGGCGACCTAGAACTTAAAAAGTATTCCCGCATTTTCCCGCATTATACTGGTGGGCGACCTAGAACTGAAAAGTATTCCCGCATTATACTGGTGGGCGACCTAGAACTGAAATGTATTCCCGCATTATACTGGTGGGCGACCTAGAACTTAAAAGTATTCCCGCATTATACTGGTGGGCGACCTAGAACTGAAATGTATTCCCGCATTATACTGGTGGGCGACCTAGAACTTAAAAGTATTCCCGCATTATACTGGTGGGCGACCTAGAACTGAAATGTATTCCCGCATTATACTGGTGGGCGACCTAGAACTTAAAAGTATTCCCGCATTATACTGGTGGGCGACCTAGAACTTAAAAGTATTCCCGCATTATACTGGTGGGCGACCTAGAACTTAAAAGTATTCCTGCATTATACTGGTGGGCGACCTAGAACTTAAATGTATTCCCGCATTATACTGGTGGGCGACCTAGAACTTAAAAGTATTCCCGCATTATACTGGTGGGCGACCTAGAACTTAAAAGTATTCCCGCATTATACTGGTGGGCGACCTAGAACTTAAAAGTATTCCCGCATTATACTGGTGGGCGACCTAGAACTTAAATGTATTCCCGCATTATACTGGTGGGCGACCTAGAACTTAAAAGTATTCCCGCATTATACTGGTGGGCGACCTAGAACTTAAAAGTATTCCCGCATTATACTGGTGGGCGACCTAGAACTTAAAAGTATTGAAATTGTTTCCCCGTTTTTCCGAGAAAATTTTCGACAATTGGCAGAAAATTTTCTGCCCCGGTTCTTTGGTGATTTCCCTGGCGTTGTGTTTTGCTGCCCTTATCAATCCTTTGTTTTCCTGCAGCAGATAAAAGGATTTAGTTAGTTTTGATCGTGGTGGTAGAGGGTGCCTTTCCGGCGGATGATTTTTCCCTCTCTTCCCCTTTTCTTGCTCTATGTCCCCATAATTGGTTGGCGGGCAAAGTTGCCTGTTGGGGGGTCTCTAGCCTGCTGGGGATTGGTTTTCAATTTATCCCCTTTTCTGCTTTCTCTTTAAGCACATGCTGTGGGAGTCTGCTTTTGACTCCCGAAACCACTTCCTTTAGGAGCGTACTTTCTCCCAAAATTGCCGGGCACGAACACTACTTTGCCTGGGATCGGCCTCTAAGGCTGTTTGTATTATCCTGCATTGGATGAATTCCCCTCCGGTTTCTGGTAGTAAGCTTTGAAAAATCCTTTTCAAGACAAATTTTAGGAAGAGAAATAACAGCTAGAAAAGGAGAAAATCTTTCTGAACCCATATTTGGTGGGGGAGAAGAAACTCAGAAGAACTTATCTGGAGGACATGATTGGTTCCCGTGATCATGACGTGCACCATAGATTCCTGACCTAGTCTATTTGTATCAATCGATTTGCCCGGTGGTCTGACTTGCTGGGGATGATAAATGACTGTCCATTTCGTTGCAAATGTGGTCGTTTTTTGTTGATCTATCTTGTCGCCTCATAGTGCCCTTCGAGGGATTTTCACTAATGAGACTCTCTCTTTTCTCTCATCTCCTGGCGCCTTATGGTGCCTATGAAGGTTTTCACCAATAAGACTCTCTCATTTCATATCCCTCATCTTACATCGCCTCTCGGTGCCTGTGAAGGTTTTCACCGATAAGACTCTCTCATTTTATTTCTTTCGAGGAATCGGGGCGTTGTATATACGACCCTCTCTCCTGGAGATTCCTTTGACCATCAATTCATTCCCAGTCTTACGATCCTCCTCTTTGCTGGGGATCGGTGTATTATTCTTGGCCTCATTTTCCTGACTCGACATCTTTTGAACGTTGATCGGGATGTCTTTTGGACGTTGATATTGGTTTTGGTGTGGAGTTAAAAAAAAGAAAATAATTTGATGGGTGGTGTGCTATAACTTTTGGAATCAAACCTTTGTTGGAACTTAAAACATAACCTCTGCCCCAGTTTTCTTGTTTGGGGAATTTATTTTTTACACTTATGTTGCGCTATGTGTGTTACGCACGCTGTGCCTATTATGCACACTATGTACCTTATGCATCCTATATTCACTATGATGCATACTATGACCGAGCCGTGAGGCGCCTACGTATCCTTTTTGAGGAATCAGGTCAAACGTAATTCCCAACGGTTTTGTATTTCTTATGATTTTATCTTCTCTTTTTTTTTTCCTTCTTTTCATTTTTTTTCTTCTTTTTTTTTCATTTTTTTTTCTTTCTTTTTCTCTCTTTTTTCATGTCTTTTCCATTAGTGATTCCAAAAGAGGGGTATGAAAGAATAACTTTAAGCTCAAAGGGGGAAACAAGGGTTAAAAAGTGTTTGGATAGAAGAAAGAATTGCCCCCGTCATCTCATTATCCAATAAATGCCAAATACAAACAAGTAAACCAAAAATTGCCATAATTAAATAAATTACGCATAATATCTCTTGACCGCATCTGAATTGATAGCCATGTCGACACATCTACCTTCGACATCTGTCAAACACAAAGCACCGTTGGATAATACTCTGGTCACGATATAAGGCCCTTGCCAATTTGGGGCGAATTTGCCTTTTGCCTCGACCTGATGTGGGAGGATCTTCTTTAATACGTGCTGCCCTACTTCAAATTTCCTAGGGCGCACCTTCTTATTATACGCTTTTGCCTTTCTTTTCTGGTATAGCTGACCATGGCATACCGCTGCCAATCTTTTCTCATCTATCAGGCTCAACTGTTCCAATCGAGCTTTGACCCATTCGTCGTCATCAATCCCGGCTTCAGCCACAATTCGGAGGGACGGAATTTCGACCTCCGCTGGTATTACGGCCTCAGTTCCGTACACCAACAAATAAGGAGTTGTGCCTATGGAAGTTCGGACGGTGGTGCGGTAACCCAACAAAGCAAAGGGTAATCTCTCGTGCCATTGTCTGGACCCTTCCACCATTTTTCGCAGTATCTTCTTGATATTCTTATTGGCTGCCTCGACTGCTCCATTTGCCTTAGGACGATATGGGGTGGAATTGCGGTGTGTAATCTTGAATTGTTGGCATACCTCTCTCATCAAGCTGCTATTAAGATTCGCACCGTTATCCGTGATGATCACTTTTGGGATCCCAAATCTGCAGATGATATGGGAGTGAACAAAGTCCACCACTGCCTTCTTGGTTACTGATTTGAAGGTTTTAGCCTCAACCCATTTGGTGAAGTAATCAATGGTCACTAGAATGAACCTGTGACCGTTGGACGCTGCTGGCTCGATGGGCCCAATGACATCCATGCCCCATGCCACAAACGGCCAGGGTGCTGACATCGTATGTAACTCTGTTGGCGGAGAATGAATCAAATCTCCATGTATCTTGCACTGATGGCATTTCCTCACGAAAGTGATACAGTCGTGTTCCATGGTTAGCCAATAACACCCTGTTCGAAGGATCTTTCTTGCCAATACATATCCGCTCATGTGTGGCCCACAAACTCCAGCATGTACCTCTGCCATAACCGACGTTGCTTGACTGGCATCTATGCATCTCAACAATCCCAAATCCAGGGTTCTTTTGTACAATACTCCTCCACTGAGGAAGAAGCCATTCGACAAACGCCGAAGGGCTCTTTTTTGGTCTCCAGAGGCATGTTCTGGATATATCCCCATTCTGAGGTATTCCTTGATATCATGAAACCAGGGTTCGCCATCTGCTTCTTCTTCTACGGCATTGCAGTAGGCGTGCTGATCACGGACCTGGATGTGCAGAGGATCAACATACATTTTGTCAGGGGTGGTGCAGCATTGATGCTAAGGTGGCCAAGGCATCCGCAACCTCGTTGTGAACTCTAGGGATGTGTTTGAACTTCACCGATCGAAATTGCTTGCTCAGATCATGCAAGCATTGTCGGTATGGTACGAGTTTTAGATCTTGTGTTTCCCATTCTCCCTGAATTTGATGTACCAAGAGGTCCGAGTCTCCCAGGACCAAGACGTCTTGGACATCCATGTCAGCAGCCAAGCGCAGACCCAGAATGCAAGCCTCATACTCGGCCATATTGTTGGTGCAATAGAAGCGTAGTTGAGCCGTAACAGGATAATGCCGTCCTGTTTCAGAAATGAGTACTGCTCCTATTCCAACCCCTTTTGCGTTTGCAGCTCCATCGAAGAAAAGCTTCCAACCCGGTTCCTCAGGTAATTCCAACTCATTCGTATGCATCACCTCTTCATCAGGAAAATACGTTCTTAAGGGCTCGTATTTTTCATCAACGGGATTCTCTGCCAAATGGTCTGCCAGTGCCTGGGCTTTCATGGCCGTCCTCGTTACGTAGATGATATCAAACTCTGTGAGCAGAATTTGCCACTTTGCCAACCTTCCCGTGGGCATAGGTTTCTGAAAGATATACTTTAATGGGTCCAAACGGGATATGAGATAAGTAGTATATGAAGACAGGTAGTGCTTCAACTTCTGAGCTACCCAAGTTAAGGCGCAGCATGTTTTCTCGAGTTGAGTGTACTTGACCTCATGCACTGTGAATTTCTTGCTAAGATAGTAGATGGCCTGCTCCTTCCTTCCTGTGTCGTCATGTTGCCCCAACACACAACCAAATGAATTTTCCAAGACCGTCAGGTAAAGAATTAGGGGCTTCCCGGGCTTAGGCGGGACCAATACGGGTGGATTAGACAGATACCCTTTGATTTGGTCGAAAGCCTCCTGACACTCTGCCGTCCAACCTACCGCAACATCCTTTCTCAGCAACCGAAATATGGGCTCGCAAGTTGCTGTGAGTTGAGCGATGAACCTGCTGATGTAATTAAGTCTACCCAGCAAACTCATTACCTCTGTTTTGTTCCTTGGCGGTGGCAAATCTCGGATGGACTCAATTTTGGATGGGTCTAACTCAATCCCCCGTCGACTGACGATGAATCCTAGCAACTTTCCTGATGGAACCCCGAATGCGCATTTGGCCGGGTTAAGCTTGATGTCATACCTTCGGAGTCTTTGGAAAAATCTCCTTAGGTCTGCCACATGGTCCTCCTGACGCCAAGATTTGATGATCACATCATCGATGTACACCTCGATTTCCTTGTGTATCATGTCATGAAACACAGCAGTCATTGCTCGCATGTATGTTGCCCTGGCGTTCTTTAACCCGAACGGCATTACCCGATAGCAGTAGGTTCCCCATGGCGTAATAAATGCTATCTTCTCAGCATCCTCTTCGTCCATTAGGATCTGATGATAACCCGCATAGCAATCCACAAAGGATCCGATCTCGCGCCCAGCGCAATTATCGATCAGGATATGAATGTTGGGTAGCGGAAAATTGTCCTTGGGACTTGCTTTGTTGAGGTTGCGGTAGTCAACGCACACCCTGATTTTTCCATCCTTCTTTGGGACTGGTACCACATTAGCCAACCACTCGGGATACCGAGTGACCCGAATGACCTTCGATTGCAACTGCTTAATCACATCTTCTTTGATCTTTACACTCATTTCTGTTTTAAATTTCCTTAGTTTTTGCTTGACCGGAGGGTATGCCGGGTCAGTGGGCAATTTGTGAACCACTAAATTGGTGCTTAATCCAGGCATATCATCATATGACCATGCAAAAACATCTTTGAATTCCATGAGAGTTTTGATCAATTCTGCTCTGACATTCGGCTCAATGTGGATGCTAATTTTGGTCTCTTGGACGTTATCAGCGTCTCCTAGATTCACAGCCTCGGTGTCATTTAGGTTAGGCTTGGGTTTCTCTTCAAATTGGCACAGTTCTCGGTTTATTTCTTCGAAGGCTTCACCTTCGTCACATTCAGATTCATCGTCACAAACGACCTCTTGCATCATTGAGTCGGTTTCAGATTGATTTATTAGACTAGGTCGAAGATCCGCTGTGCATGCCATGTCATTAGAACCAGTAAAAAGAGAACTGTTCAGAAAGAAAAAGAACAAAACAAAATTAAAATGGGACAAAAGAAAAGAACTTTATTAAACTTGGGGGATAAAGAGGGTTCACACTTTTACAAAACGAAAGTAAAAATTTGGATTACACCCTTGAATAATCCGAACAAACAAACAAACAAAACATTAATCAAAGCCTACTACAAAGACTCCCCTCGGAAAAGAAGAGGAGTAACCGTCCAATTGTTGGTCTTGGCTTCAGGCCCCACAAATTGTATCTCTGCTCTGCTGGAACCTTCTCCAGCTTCCACCGTACGGACATCCACGAATAGCCTCTCAAAACTCTGATTCAGGTCTTCATTTATACCGATCAAAGGTCCTCGAATCTTTGGGACCGGTGACCCCTTGGCACTTGCTTTGACAAAAGACCTTGAGAGGCGTTGTACTGGTTTAGGCAGAAACCAGACCCTCTTCTTCATTGTTCGCGCTTGCTTCCTGTCTGCTGCGGTTGGTTTGAACTCCAATCCGAAAGTTTCCAGATTTTTAGGAAGGGAGACAGGTTGGACTATCCCTTGAAGCTCGACTCCCAGGCCTTTTCCTGGCACAAATCCATTACCCAGCATTTCCGAGACCATCATGACTGTAGCGGCAGCTATCTTCGGGTGTGGGATGATTTCTCCTTCAGAAATTTTGTTGGCCGACCCTGTATCGAAAATCTGGTAGACCCAAGGACCTTTGTCATCGGCGGTCTCTATAAATGGTACAATGGTTCCGCCCATGGTGCATGTTGTATCCTCGCCGTGCAACACGACCTCTTGTCTTTCCCACTCGAACTTCACCGTCTGATGTAGGGTGGAAGGCACCGCTTTGGCTGCGTGAATCCAGGGTCGTCCTAACAGCAGGTTATAAGAAACTGTGGCATCTAACACCTGGAATTCCATGGTAAACAGGACTGGCCCAATGGTCAGTTCAAGTACAACATCCCCCACAGTGGCTGTTCCGTTTCCATCAAACCCCCGGACACAGATGTTATTCTCCCGGATTCTTCCACGGTCAATCTTTAACTGGTCCAGGGTGGATAATGGACAAATATTGGCGCTTGAGCCGTTATCCACCAATACTCGAGTTACCACCGAGTCTTCACATTTGACAGCTAGGTATAGAGCTTTGTTATGCTCTGTACCTTCCACCGGCAGGTCATCATCTGAGAATGTTACCCTATTCACCTCGAAGATCTTGCTGGCAATGGTTTCCAGGTGGTTCACAGAAATCTCACTGGGTACATGAGCCTCGTTCAGTATCTTCAACAGGGCCCGACGATGCTCCTCAGAATGGATCAGCAACGACAACAGTGAGATCTGGGTCGGTGTTTTTCTCAGCTGTTCGACCACAGAATAGTCATGTACTTTCATCTTCCTCAGGAACTCTTCGGCCTCTTCCTCGGACACAGGTTTCTTGGTTGCCACTGGGTTGGTTCTTCTTAGCTCCACCGGAGCAAAACATCGACCTGATCGAGTCAGCCCTTGCGCTTCACAACTGACTTCTTCCACCTGTTTTCCTTTGTACGTCACCACTGCCTTTTCATATTTCCAAGGCACAGCCCTGCTGTCAATCATCGGCAGTTGGACCACAGGCTTTATGGTCACCCGTTCTCTACATACCCCTTTCAACACGACTGCCGGTGCGGGCAGGATCCCTGGTATTACCAACTTGCTTGGCTCGGGTTTGCTTGCTATGATGGACGGGCTCTTCCCCAATATCACTACCGGCTTGACGCCTTCTCCCTGCGACTGTACACTCGTTCCTCCACTGGTTAAGACTTCTTTCGGGGCGGCTTGGATCATCATCACTGTTTGTGAGGGTTTTCTTAATTCTCCTCCCTCACACACCAACTCAATCATGTGAGTTTCGTGGTGCGCTGGCAGTGGGTTTTGGTTGATGTTAGGAGCCTCCGGTGTCTGGACCTCGATCTTATTGGTGTCAATAAGATCCTGTATGGCATGCCTTAACTTCCGCACTTCTCGGTATCGTGCCCGAGCATCCCTGAACAGTATTCACAACTGATTGATCGATCTACATTCTGAGGTGGGGGATTTGGTTCTCGAGTCTGGACAGGACTAACCAAACCCAATTGCCGCAGCTTGTGGAACAAAGCGGTGTAGGTTTCTCCCAACTCCGTGAAGGTTCTTTGCTTCCGCAACCTGTCATTCCTAGCATCTGGATTTCCCCGGAAGCCTGCCCCTGATAGGTTTCTATATGCCCTTGGTGGAGGGTAGGTGTTTTGTGGTGGCGCATATATGTTCTGGGGAGCCGGTGCGCGCCATTGTGGGCGAACCGGAGGCTGAGTGTATACCTGGGCTTGGTGTACGGAACAATGTGGTTCTCGAGGTGGATAGAAATTTTGTGGTGGGTTGTATGGGTAGTTTGACCTGTGAGGCCTGAGTTGGTTGTAGTGCGGCCTGCCAGCCCTGGACCAACTGCCTGCCTCGATCGTGGCAACCTCTTCTTTCTTTCTTCTCAGCGCACCTCCCGTGCCGTTTTGAATAGCCTGGGTTGTGGCCTTGAGTGCCGAATAGTTCAAGATCTTGTCCGACCTCAAACTCTCTTCTATCATGACCCCTATTTTGACCACCTCGTTGAAAGATTTTCCAACCGTTGTCACTAAGTGACCAAAGTAGGTTGGATCCAATGTCTGCAAAAAATAGTCCACCATCTCTCCCTCTCTCATGGGAGGATCGACTCTAGCTGCTTGTTCTCTCCAGCGGAACCCGAACTCGCGAAAACCTTCCCCGGGTTTCTTCCCAGTTCTCAATAACGTGAGACGGTCAGGGACTATCTCCAGATTGTACTGGAAATGACCTGCAAAAGCCTGCGCCAGATCATCCCACGTGTACCACCTGCTGAAATCCTGCCTGGTATACCATTCCAGTGCAGATCCGCTCAGACTTTGGCCGAAATAAGCTATCAAAAGCTCGTCCTTGCCTCCTGCCCCTCTCATTTTGCTACAGAATCCCCGCAAATGTGCCATGGGATCACTGTGCCCTTCATATAAATCAAACTTGGGCATCTTGAACCCAGCCGGGAGTTGGACGTCTGGGAAAGGGCACAGATCTTTGTATGCCACGCTGACTTGATTGCCCAGCCCGTGCAAGTTCCTGAAGGATTGCTCCAGGCTTTTGAACTTTCTCAACACTTCATCCTGTTCAGGGGCCTTAACCGGCTTCTCAATCTCTGCCGGTACTTCCAAACGGGGATTGTAAGCTTGTGGTTCGGGTGCATGGAATGTAGGCTCAGAGGGATAGTATTGGGTATCGTGAGCCTGAAACAATGGCTCACTGGTCGTTCTCTGCAAAGGGGCTGATGTAGGTCCCACAAAAATGGAAATGTTGGGTGTTGGGAGAGGTTGATGGGGTGGTGGAGCTTGGGAATCATGAGGGCTTCTTTCTTGATGATAGAGGGGATTTGGGCGGCTTGTGGAAGGGCCAGAGTGAGGGTACTCCGGCATGTGTCCTAGTGTTTCGGGGCTTTTTTGGGTTTTGGCTAGGGCTAGTTGCATTGCATTCATTTCTAGTCCCATCCTTTCAATCTTTTCCATTGCTTCTTTTAACAACTGGCTCATCGGCCTTTCATCCTCGTTGCTATTCTCCGAAGTAGTCATGCTTGTTGCTACCGGTCCTTTGGATCTGGTTTGGTATGAATGTGTTGCCAGAATTCTTTAACCACTAACTGTCTGATAACAGACAACAACAAACTTTGTTAGCGTTAGAGCTTAACAGATCCGATCATAACACATAGAGTATGCAATGCACCTAGGCAGTTAACCGTTTCTACATGCTTTGCTTCAAACAACATGCGTCATCCCGGTTTGCTCATTCGTCCCTTTAAAGTATTTTGCGAAACCCTGCGTTTTATTTTATTTACGTTTTCTTTTCTTTTTTTATTAAAAGCGGTCGAATCTTATGGGGATTGCCTACGTATCACGTCCCCGCGTGAATCAGACCAGGCGTAGTTCTGCCTCAAAGTAAAGACACATAGAAATTCTTCCGGAGTCACTTAATTTTATTATCAAAATTTGCTATTACACATTGCTTCAAACAAAATAGCAACAGTACAGGCTCCATGGTTCTTTGACTCTATTTGGTTGACGGAAAAATAGAAAACAATATATGGGAAAACATCAAGCTCAACTAAAACAAGACTTGACCAGAGGTTAATTTTCCAACTTGGGGACCCGCGAGGCATCATTCGGCCTTTTCGCGGTTCTAGGTGCGAGATCCCTTTCGAGCTGCTCCAACTCGTGCATGGTCTGTTTGACATAACCCATCACTGCTGGGAGAACGGTGACGCAGGTCATGTTTTCACACCGCCGACACCTTCTGATGATGGCATGGGCAATGGCCCTGATCTTGTCTCTGGTTTGTTTCTTCTCTATGAGTAGGTGTCTTATCTGATCACTGCATGTCTTAAATACCTGTGAGTCCTGTATATGCTGATCCCTCAGATGCCGCACTTCTTCCTTCATTTGGGCCAACGAGTCGTAACAGTATCTACTTTCCAATTGGAAATCCCTGGCCTGCTTAACTGCTTTAAACTCAAGTGTAGCCATTTCCCTCTTTACTTTGGCAACAGTCTTCTCGTGGTCGTGTTTCAATTGGTTCAAACTTCGGCGATGCTTATCTACTCTTGCATCCCACTGTGCCCTGAGCTCTGCTATGACGTTTTCAGATTTCTCCAAACCATCTTACCACTCCCTGATTTCACTTTTTAGTCTTTTTATCAGGTGTTCGTCTGATCGACGCCTTGGTTGTTTATCCGCATCCACCCTTATCTGTTTGATCTGGGCCCTGAGCATTTCGTTCTCCTGAACTAATCTGTTCCATTCTCCCAAATCGGTAGCGGTTTGCACATTGTGTTCATATTTCAAGCCTTCTACTTGTTGCTTTAATCCGCTGATTTCGGCGCAATAGCCTCTTTCTTTCGCTAACCAATCCCACTGTCTTTGCGATGATTCAGTGAAGTTCCGGATGTGAGGTCTCTTAGCTGGCCTTTGATGCTCAAGTTCCCTTCTATACCATGCAAGGTAACCTGGCGTCGTCTCTCCTTTGGCTCGATCCCGTATGCAAGTATCTGATTTCAAATATTGACACTCACTCCAGTTTTGGCGAATCCTTGCTTCTGGGAATTGTCCGTTAGGACTCATTTCAACTGCTTGAGTGCTAAGATCTTCCTCATGAGGTACTGTCTGGCATCTTCCAAACTGTCTCAACACTCGGCAGGGTGCGTAAGGTTGAATGCTCTTAAGCCCCATCAGTAAGAAATGAGTTTTAGCTGCAAACATATATAGGATCTCATCAACAGGCAACCATCCCAACGTCCATTGTATTTGGCTGGCAGTAAGAGCTTGAAAGAACGAGGTCCATGCCGGGACTCCTTTGGGCAAAATGATCTCTTTGGTTCTCGTGTAAGATTCTTCTATGCAGGTCTTTTCCAGAGAACCATGGCTCAAAATCTCGGAATGATGGCAGAGGTGCTCAGTCATCCATATCTGTAGGAGCAAGTTACAACCTTCGAAGAAATTTCCCCGGCTTTACAGACTGTAAGAGCTCGAAAGATGTCAGATACCACCATTGGCGCGAGAGTACTGTCACTTTGCGTGAGTAAAGTGCTGATGACCCCGGATATCTTCAAATCAATGTTTCCATCTTTCCTTGGAAATACCAGAAGGCCCAGGAACATCATCATGAATGCTACCCGTCTGTGCTTGTCCCACTTCTAACGAACTCCCTTGCTGCACAGTTTGTTGATTGGATTATTGAATCCCCCCTCATGACCGTACCTATCATAAATGAAGCATGGAGTACAAAATCCGGCCACCAGATCCGGGTTGTGGACGGTTCTAGGTATTTTCAATGAATCTAGGAATCGATGTACCGTGACGACTCTTGGGGCAACCAAGTATTTCTGTCTTAACGGAAGTTCAGTATTCCCGATGTATCCGGCCATTTCTTCCAAAGTCGGGGTGAGCTCAAAATCAGAGAAATGGAAAACGTTGTGCGCCGGGTCCCAATAGGTAATCAAAGCTCTTATGATATCTCCCCGAGGCTGGACTTCCAACAGACCCACAAGACCTTTCAGATATTTCTTAACCTCATTTTGCCCTTCAACACCCAGATCATTCCACCATAGCCGTAACTTGACAGGGATTTTGGTCATTATTGAAAAATGTTCATTTTGCATCGTGCTCATCCTGCACATTTATTAAGGTGATTTTAACAAAACGACTCGACTCAAAATATTTTAAACAGAGGGGATCAAGTTTTGAACACGGCCTTTAAACACTTCGGGGATGAAGAGTTTAAGGCTGTGTGGGTCAACTGGACAAAAAATGCTAAACAAGACCCGAAGGTGGCTGTTTATGCAAAGTCAGCCTTCCGGCGTCCCTTTTGGGAACATTCGGCTATTTATGATAAAACAACGTCACCTGACTTATTTATGACTCTTTTAAAATTTGACACATTTTTTATTTTATTTATTTATTGATTTTTGGCTATTTTAGCAAAATGGGGTTGAACCCGATGAGGGTTGCCTACGTATCTCACATCCGGTGAGAATCAAACCGGCGTAGTTCGGGCATATCGTAAAATAGGAAAAATCGAATAAACCTAGAAATCAGGAATACGTATTTTGAAAAGAGATAGAGATTAAAGAAACTGTTTATTTTTTTTTTTTTTATTTTTTTAAATAAATACCTTTTCTTTTTTTTCTTTTTTTGATTTTGAAAGTGATAAAAGAAAAATTTTATATATTTTTTTTAATAACTCTCAATAAAAGGACAGTTTTTTTTTTCTTTTTAGAAAAATTCCGGCGAGGTTTTGACACTACTTGGACATTGGTTTTATTTTTCCAAAAATAAGTAATCATCTCCCCTACGCTGCTATTTTCCCTTCTTTTTTTTTAGGAACCGGTCGACATGCGGAACCGAGGCAAATAAATGCACAACACAGATAGGAATGCAGCATGATGGTCCTTTCAATTTAGGTTGCCTGTCCTAGACGGACCCAACCCCTGTGTTGAGTCCCCTAAGTCAAATGCAACATGATGCAAATAAACGTTCCTACTAGGGATCCGGCACGAAGTTTCGTTATACTAGGTTTAAACCTTGGTATTTGTTCTAGACTGTGTACCCGAGCGGACAACTCGAGTCGAGGAGGGGGCTACGTACCGGGGACCCGCGAGATCGTCCGGCTTTGTAACTTGTCCGACCTCTTTCTTATTTCAGGTATTGACACTAACAGAATAGGGAGTCTCGACCAGCGAGCTTCTCCCCGGAGGTAAGAAGAGAAGGGTTTCGGCACAGTTTATATACAGTTCAGATAATATCAAAGCGGTAAAAGACAACATTTAGCACATTATGCAAAAACATATAATAAAGATCAGATAATAAAGCCAAGTATAACAATTATTCTAAGCTCGAATTCTGGAACCCTGAACCAGTGGTTCTGGGTTCGTGATCCCCAGCAGAGTCGCCAGAGCTGTCACACCTCCTTTTTCCGCACCCGGGAGGGTACGAGGGAGTTTTTCCAATTAAAGGACAATCGAAACGGGATTGGTTTATTTATTTCAGAGTCGCCACTTGGGAGATTTAGGGTGTCCCAAGTCACCAATTTTAATCCCGAATCGAGGAAAAGAATGACTCTATATTACAGTCTGCGTACCAGAAATCCGGATAAGGAATTCTGTTAACCCGGGAGAAGGTGTTAGGCATCCCCGAGTTCCGTGGTTCTAGCACGGTCGCTCAACTGTTATATTCGGCTTGATTATCTGATTTTATACAAGTGTGAACTTATGTGCAAAAATTAACTTTAAACCGCTTTTATCATTTACTGTTTTTTTTATCAAGAATTGCAACGTTGTGAAAATGTATCTCGAACCGCGTTACAATCAATGTACCCGTGGTCGTCGACACATTTTGACTCCGTTGAGATTTGGATTTGGGTCACATCAATGTGCACCCGAGTTTAAGGAAGTTAAATTATTAAAGGCGCGCCTAAAGTGACTAGCGTATGTATTTTGGGTAAGACCGTGAAATTTTACTAAGCGGTCAATCCCGAAGTCTAAACAATTTTAAAAGCAAATATTTACTGAGGGCCCCGCAAATTTGTATTTTTATTTGGGCGAGGCTCGTCTCATTCTTTTTTTTTAAAAAAAAAGAATTTGCGACGTCATGGACATACATTTCGAACCACGTCACAATCAATGTACCCGTAATTAGAAACGCATTTTGAATCCGTCGAGATTTGGATTTGGGTCCCATAAATGCGCACCCGAGTTTAAGAAGGTAAGATTTATTAAGGCGCGTCCTAAAGAGTCTAACATATTGTTATTTTAGGAGGGTTGTGAGATTTTGCTAAACAACCCGTCCTGGAAATTAACTGCTTCGATAATATACATTTTAACAAGGGCCCCGCATCTGCGCGTTTCGTTTATTTCCGTCGAGGCTCATCTCATTCTTATTTTAAAAGGATATCCTACAGCAACTACGTTTCTTGTCGTGTTTGCCCCTATCGATTGAAAACAGTAGATAGTCCTAATTAATTACATGCTTGCGAGTTGTTTGTAACGGAATTCGGAAATGCTAAAAAAAAATCAGGACCGAGGCTGCGTGCACAGTCAGTCGAATAAATAATCACGGGCCCAAATCCAACCCATGCGTGATGGGCCAGACCTGGGCCACTGCTTGCTCGAAGCAGGCCGGCTTGGCCTGTTTTGGCCTGAACTCGACCTTTATGAGGTTGAGATTGCAAGTTTGGTGTTCTTTGTCTTAACAGGTGGTTTACTAGTTATATGAGACCATCAATCTAAAAAGGAAGAACTTAATCCATGATGTACAGTTTGCATACATTACAACATATACTGCAAAATAAACTAAAATCTGAGATGCAACCTATCTTATTGAGCATATTATCGCCTATCAGCATACATATGTAAACTACCATTTAGCTAACCTATATTGATATACACTAGGCATGCAAGCTGATTCGATTGTCAACACAAGAATGAAAATTATCCTACAATACATGATATCTAATATAACAATATACGTATGAAAATCAACTTCAAGTCTTTTTTTTTTTTTTTTTTTTTTGCATTCATGCTCAATGTTCCAATTACATTTGATAGTGCCTTGGTTGTGTACCTGATGTAGAGGAACAGAAGAAGAAGAAGGAAAAAGATCAGCTGAGTAGCACACAGCAAACAACAGCAACAGCAGATTCACAGGAACAACACAGCAACAAACAACCAGCCAATAATGGTGAAGCTCAGCAAGGAGTCGAGCAACAAATGAACAATCCCAGAAAAAGAACAGAGTAGGAAACAACAGCCCAGAATGTTGAATGTAACAGCAACAGAAATCCAATGACCACAAGCAGACAATCAGGAAAAGCAAAACCCCACAGAAAACCTGATCAAACTGGACTCTTGCACAGTTTCTTCTAGACCATACTCATTCACAATGTTCTGAAATTTATTTCTGTTTTTCCTTTTCAGTTTTTCTTACTCCCAAGATCTCTCCAGACTCAAAAAATGAACCCCCTTTCTAATGGAAGGTCTGCCTCTTTTATAGCCTAACCTTAACACTTTACAGTCTATTTTACAACTCAAAATTGCCCCCCACCCCCCCGTTGTTTTTCCACTCACTTTTTTTAAATAAACAAAACTCCCATCAAATCCCTGACAGCCCCTCTCTCTTTTGTTGTTTAAATGTACTAATCACTTGTTTATTTAACCAAAGTATGGGCAGTAGGAATATAATCTGACAGCACATGCTGTCCAATTATTTTAATTCCTTAAAGCTAACCATACACATGCTGCCCACGGTCTAAACCAAATGGCATCGTGTTTTAAAATCAAAGTCTGAATCTGCCATTATAACCTTTCCCCTAGATGTTCTTTAATTCAATTTGAACAAAATCAATAGGCAATACAATTCAGTTCCTAATGGGACTCAAATACGGTCACAGCAGAAATAAGCAATACGAATCAAGTTGTTACCATTAACGATTGAAACTAATTGACGACATATATCGACTCGACTATATTAATCGTAACACATAACAATCAATCGTTCATACAAACAACACGTATAGAGTCCCGAATGACTTCAGACAAATTTGTTCAAACACTGGGAACTTATATGAATTAAACTCGTTTGACGACTAATCTAATTGATGAGCATGTATATCACAGGGTATATTCAGAACACAAACAGAAGACAATTGACCAAATAAAAAGGCCTTTAACAGAGATGGAAGAAATCCGAATGAAAAATAACAAAATAACAAACAAACACAACGAAACACGCTGACAACTTAATTAGAACTAAAACAAAAGAAAGGAAAACTTACCAAAAGAGTTTGAAATCAAAATGACCCAAATCTGACTCAACTTCGAACTCTTGAGGCCGAACAAACTTTAATCAGGGTGTTCTCACATGAGAACACCTTGATTAAGGTCTATTAGACCTCAAACCCTTGCTAAGACCGGCCGGATTCCAAGGCTATTAGTGTTCTAGGTTTTGGATCTCCAGATCTGATTTTTAGGGAGTTGTGGGTAGATTCGGACCAAACCAAGCTTGGTTTGGTCACGATGAAGGTCAGGGGAGTGTCTGGTATGAAGATGGGGTGCTTTGGCATAGTTCCGGATTCGACTCAAATCTTCAAATGAAGATTCGAGACGAAGGAAGATGATTCGAGGCAAATGGATAGCAGATCCATGTTTAGGACAGTGAGGGGGTCTTAGGGTGTTCAGGAGGTGGCCACCGGCGTTCGTGCCGCCGGCTTTAATGGCGAGGGAAACTAGGGCGGCTTGCTAGGGTTTGGGGTTTCAGGTTTGATCTTGGGGACGAAGGGATGGGGTGCTGGTATAGGGGGCGTGGGGTGTAAGGGAATGTTTATATATGGTCTATGGGATTGGATCTGAGCCGTTAGATCAGATGATCTCAACGGCTTGGATCTGAGGGTGAGAAATGAGACGGGGTCGATTGGTAGTTAAACGGGGTCGTTTGGTTTAAGTGAGGGGTTGGGTCAGACCGGTTATTTGGGTCGGGTTTGAGAATGGGTTGCTGAAAGGGGTCCTGAGCCGTTGGATTGGCCTGGACGAATGGCTCAGATCGAATGCCTTTATACGTCGTCGTTTGAACTGGTGCTTGGGCAGCCGGATTTGGACTGGGTCTGAGTGCTGGTTGGGCCTGTTTTTGTTTCATTTCTTTTGGGCCCAAACCGATTTCCTTCACTCTTTGTCTTCTAATTTCATTTTTCTTTTAAAACAAAATAACAAATAATAAAATAACGAAATAAAATTTAAACAACAATGCAACATTTTAACACAATTATCACAAAAATATTTAAGTAAGTTAACTAAAAGCCTAGAACGACCGATGCACACATATATATATTTTTTGAATTTTCTTTTACTGACCGAATTATGGTTTAATCATCCTAACATACATATTTTGTATTTTGTTTGTTAATGATTAAAATGCAAAAATGGACAGATCCACAAATGACTAACAACACATGTCACGAAAACTCGAACAATTGTACAGCGAAACCATTTGTCACTATTTTTATTTTCTTTTGGAGCGATTGCTCGTGAAGCAAAAATCACGTGCTTACAGTCATTATTTATATTTATTACTCACTGGGTCGGAGTACTCACATTACTCCCTACACCATGTGTGTAGGTACAGGTATTCCTGAGGCATAGAGCGAGTTTTCTGCTGTTCAGTTTTCATCGGAGTTATCGAGGTAGCTGCATGGCGTTCGCAGACCCGTTTTCTCCCTTATCTTCTGTTATTTATGATATCTTCAGACTTTGTTCCTAATTCCATACTTTGTAGAATTTTAGTAAACTCTGTAGTAGCTCATGACTTGTGACACCCCGGTTAGGGCTGAGTCGGGTTGGATTTCCGTATTTTATCTATATTTTCCGCTATTGGATATTACTAAACCATTTTTATACTATAATTGTGTTAATTAATTGTCTTAAAAGGATGAATTGGGTTGAATGGCTGGCCTTATCTTCATGAGAGGCGCCATCACGACCAGGTTCGGGAATTGGGTCGTGACAGCCTACCACAAGATAAAATGAAATGGGAGCGGGTGGTACGCCTACTACAAGATAAAATAAAATGGGAGCGGGTGGTACGCCTACCACGAGATGTGATGAAATGGGAGCGGGTGGTACACCTACCACAAGATATGAAGAAATGGGATCGGGTTGCATGCCTGCAACAAGAGAAAACTGAGACAAGTGAAAGTGGTTGTTTTTCCCTTATTCTACGGTAGAAGTGAGCAAATGTAGTTTTCCCTTATTATTTCTAATATTCTGTTTTATCTGCTATTCCCGCACGCATGCTCCCCCTCCCAGCTTTAATTGTTTACTTTCCGCTGTTTACCATTGTACTTGTATATACATATATATATATATATATATATATATATATCTGCACAGGTTTATCTGGAGTCTGGGTCTAGCCTCGTCACTACTTCGCCGGGGTTAGGCCAGGCACTTACCAGCACATGGGGTCGGTTGTGCTGATGCTACACTCTGTGCTCTTTTGCACATATCACGGAGTTGGAGTAGCCTTTGGACAGTAGCAGTAGATCGGGAGCAGGCCTTCAGTCCAGAGACACCGAGGTAGCCTTGCTGACGTCCGCAGGCCCGGAGTCTCTTTCTCTTTATTCAGTTTGTTATCTTTTGTACCGAAACAAACAATTTAAAAATTTCTTTCAGATGATTGTATTTAGTAATCTTAGAAGTTCGTGAGTATTGTGACACCAATCTTGGGTAGAGGATTTTGTTAAACTTTCCACAATTCTATTCAGTTTTTATATATGTTGAGACTTCCGCATGAAATTTTAATTATGTTTCCTTTATTACATGTTGATAATTACGGAAAAGAAATGTGCGTTAAATGGAAAGTAATTTAAGTTGGCTTGCCTAGCTCCTATTAGTAGGCGCCATCACAACTCCCGAGGGTGGGAAATACGGGTCGTGACACATTGCTATTAACATTTGAAAATCCAGTGGAAATTCTGATTTATAGGTTTCCCATAAGCCCTTTGTTGATTCTCCTAAGAAGGTCTCCTTATATTTAGACATTGTTTCTGCGTCTGTGTCATTATAAGTTTTTATAAAGTCTGCTACTACTATTCCTTTCTATAGGTCTATTACTGAGTTCCGCGTTTGTGGATTATGAGCTGCTATATTTAATATTTTACCCTTACTTCCTCCTTCCTGTAGTCTTATAGGTTCCTCTATAGGCATTTTATTCCTGATGGTTTTACATTTTCTATTTCTGTTTCTTGATCTATTCTATATACTCTTTTTCTAGGTACATTTCCTGTGCTAGTATCTATGGTACTTTGGTAAGTTGTCCTCTGAAATGGGCTTGGGCTAGAACGAGTTGATTCCATTAATTCTTTTAAACTTATTAGAGATTCCGTCTTTGTTTCTTCATAGCTATCTTGTATCTCTTCAAAAAAATTATCGAATTTATCTGATTTTTTCTGTGAAATATTTTCTTTTTTATATCCCCAATTATCTATTCTTAATTCACATTCCTTGAAATATTCTTCTACTTTGCTTAAAGTTAATTTTCCAAGTTTACACCCCTTACATTGGAAAGTCATATCTCTATTTTCTTTAACTAGCCTTCTTGTTTTTTCTATTGCTATGTCTACCTCGAATTCGTCTTGTATTATTTCAATATTCATAAATTTAGTATCATTATCTTCCATCGTACTTTCAGTTCCGTCATCTATTTGTTTTTGGGTAGAATAATTATAATTGGTAAACCTAATTGATGTTTCTCCTTTAGAGTTTGTATACATTAAATGAGATTCCGGTTTGAATATTTTTTTCTTTGCGAAATCTTCTAGATTCCATTCTAATCCAGCATATTCTTCTGGGTTTATCTTAATAGGTTTTATTAATTTTATCCCTTTATTTCCCATTACTTCGACTACATCGTCTACCTTGATTTTGAATTTGGTATTACTATTTGTTACCATTTTTCCTATGAAACCTACACATATCAGTAAATTATTTCCATTATTCATTTCTTCATATCCCTTAGTCTGTATTCCTATTTGATATTTTTTTCCAAATTTTGCTAGATTTATCATGAAATCTGGGCTAATATAAAATATTCCTCTATTATTTGTCATGTCTACTTCTGTTAAACCTATTATAGATTTCTTTTGATCTGGCCATCTGTCATCATATACTACTATTAGTACTTTAGTTCCTAAATTCTTTCTAGTTTGTCCTTTTAATACAAACCAAGAAAGATCACGAATAAGTTTTTCAGATAATAGAATAGGTAATAACATGTTATCCAGAATTTTAACTAGAAAAAGACAAGAGGAAAATCAGAAATTAGACGAAATAATAGATATAGATAAAGATATATAAATCTTTCAACAAAATCAACTAAGGTTACTCAATCCGAGAATACTATATAATACAGGATATTTTTCAAATAACTCTCAATTATATAGACATTATAGAGAAGAACAATTATTAGCTATAGGAAATAAGGTTGCAACATTAAATTTAATTAATCCAGAATCAGTACGACAAATTAAAAATTATAAATTGAATTTAATGCATATGGGATTAATAACTCTCAATTAATTGAGAGTTATTTGAAAAATATCCTGTATTGTATAGTATTCTCGGATTGAGTAACCTTAGTTGATTTTGTTGAAAGATTTATATATCTTTATCTATATCTATTATTTCGTCTAATTTCTAATTTTCCTCTTGTCTTTTTCTAGTTAAAATTCAGGATAACATGTTATTACCTATTCTATTATCTGAAAAACTTATTCGTGATCTTTCTTGGTTTGTTTTTCTTGACCCACCTGGAAAAAGTTCCATTTTTGTGGTTTTCTTATTTTAATTTTATCTTTTTGCGGTGTTATTTCAACTCTTTTTAATTGTTGTATTAGATCATCTACTTTTGGGATTTCAGTCTTTATTTCCTTTTCTTTAATAATTTTATCTAGCTTTTTATTAATTTCTAAAAGCAATACTATTATAGTATTATTCTGTTTTATTATTTTTTGATCTACTTTTCCCTGAGGAGTATAACTAGTCAGTCCTTCTAGATTGGGTTGAATTCTTTCTGTAAACTTTAATGCTTCTTCATATATTGGATCTAGTTCTAGTTGTAACTCACTCATGAAAGAGCGATTTCTTTTATTGTGTCTATCTTTTCTTTTAAGGTATTTATCTCACTTTTTAATACTTCTACTTGATGTGTTATTTTTTCCACTAATCTGGTTGTTTGTATTTCTAATTCTTTAGGCTTTTCTGTAATAGTCTTAATTAATTTTTCTATTTCGTCTTTCTTAGGTATTTTTTCTAGAGTAAATTTATTGTTTAGAAATTGTATTTTTCTGTCTATTTCTAGTTCTTGTGATTGTAGGAAATCCAAATTTTGTTCTATTTTTTCTAAAGTCTTTCTTTCTTTCATTTGTAATACTTCTACTAGTTCTAGTGTTCTTATTATGTTTTTATTATTTTCTTGGGTTTTTTCTCCAAAGTTGATTATTATATCTACTAAAGTATTGTATTGTTTATCTTCGGTATGTAATATATGTTCTCCACTACTAAAATTACACTTAATTACCGTATTATCTTTTAATATTCTATACTTCTTTTCTGGATATATTTTTAAATCTAAATATTCTAGGTTCTTTAGATTATCTATTTTTTAACCTAATGGTATCCAAATTTTTCGGTTCTTATAGAATTTTATTCTTTGATTTTGTAAATATATTTCTCCTTCTATATATTGTATGTCCCACTTTAAAGCTAATATAGTTTCTGAGCTATTACTACGTTTTAATATATAACTTGGTTCTATGTTTATTTTTAACTCCGATTCTTGTATTTGTTTAGCTAATTCTAAAGTTGGTATTAATAAAGCCTTAGTCTTTCGTAGTATGTTTTTTAATTCTCCTTTTCTTTGTATATCCCTACTTAAAATCCAATAGTTACAATCTATTTTTTAGTTAAAGGATGTTGTCTCAACATATATATTATCCTAATGGGATATATTTTATCTTATTTCTGGTGTTTTGGATATAATCCTTTTCTTGTTGTATTTGAATATTAATTCTTTCTATTTCAAGGAGAAAATCTTCTGTATTTAAAATATCTGATTCAAAGAAACTTAGTTGTGATTCTAACTTTTCTCTATATTTTATGGTATTTTTAATAATTTCACGACTAATATATATTAGATAGTGATGGTAACTGATGTATTTAGCAAAAATAAGTTGTTTCATAAACTGGTTGGTCCGAAAATCTTCTTGCTACAAGTCTATACAATAAAAGAGAGAGAGTACCGAGTAGGATTTTCACAACATAAGAGTTCAATCGCAAAAAATAATTTTATTGTTAATGTCCAACCATCGTAATAACTATACAAAACCAGAAAGCTTTGCTAGAAGCCTTACTCAAAGTTTGGAAGAATTTATAATAGACGTAGAAACTGGATTTTATTCAATGGTAGATTTGGCCGTAAATTTTATATATCTACAAGACAATAGTAGTATCTGTTCGGATATATATAGAAAACAACTACATCTGATCAGTACCAATCACAAAATAAAGACAAGTGTTTCACAAGTTAACTCAAATCCTCCACAACACTTATACCTCAATCTAACACAATGGAATATCACTACAGTTATGAAGCTTCACCAGTTAAAACTACACAGCGAGACCAACCAAAGTGTACCACGAAACACCAATATAACCCAACAAGGAAATAAAATGAAACTACGAAATAATTAATACTTCACTAGAGAAATCAATAGTTAACATGAAGCAATTAGACATGGAAACATTTATGAGCAAGTAGCAATTAAGACAGGAAACAATATAATAGTAAACGGGAAAGGGAACATGCTAAAATGATAACTTGGTAGCGCATGGAATTTCACATAGCAAATAAGTCAGGGATCCCTAATCCCTCAAGTCAAAGTTACACCAAACACTTACCTCAAGCCAACCGGTATTTCAAAGCTCAATCATCGTTTTACCTCTTGATTCCCCCACCAATTCACTCGTATCTAGTCATAATTAACTTAATAACATCAATAAATGCTAGAGAAATCAATTCCAATGCATAATTATAGGTTTCCCAACGTTTCCCCAAAAAGTCAAAACCCGACCCCGGGCCCAATTGGTCCAAACACGAAATTCGGACCAAAACCCGATTATCCATTGACCCCTGAGCCGGTATATACAATTGGTTTTGGAATTCGAACTCAATTTGAGGTCTAAATCCCCAAATTTTGAAATTCCTAAATTCTACCCAAAAACACTCAATTCCACCATGAAAACCCTAGATTTTGTGAGAAAATCTTGTAAAAAGATGAAATGGATTGAAAGAAGTAAGTTAGGAATCATTTACCTATGATTTAGGGAATAAGTGGTCTTTGGAAAATTGTCTCTTGAAGTTTAGTGTTTGAAAATTTGAGAAATGAATTAAAAATCCCGTCCAAAACTCGTTTTGAAAAGTCACAGTTATCGCATTTGCGATCACAGGTTCGCAGTTGCAAACTCGCAAATGCGAACAATACATCACAAATTCGAAGCTTCTCCTGGTCTGCTGGCATCGCAAATGCGAACAAATGTTCGCAAATGCGGCCCATGTTCCAGTCGCAATTGCGACGATGAGCTTCGGAAATGTGAAGGTCCCCTCCCATCCTACTGATCGCAAATGCGAAGATTCTTTGCAAATGCGATGCTCGCATTTGAGAGCCAGACTTTGCAAATGCGTAGTCTGCAGACCTGCAACATACCAGAAACGTAGTCTATCCAAAACTCACCCGAGTCCTCGGGGCTCCAAACCAAACACGCACACAAGTCATAAAACATTATATGAACTTGCTCGCGTGATCAAATCGCAAAATAAAATCAAGAACTATGAATTCAACACCAAAACTCATGAAATTTTCAAGATAGTTCAAAAATTCTATTTTCTCAACCAAATGTCCGAATTACATCAAATCACTTTCGTTTTTCACTAAATTTCACAGATAAGGTCTAAATATCATAACGGACCTGTATCGGGCTCTGAAACCAAAATAAGGGCCTGATACCAACAAGATCAAATGTTATTCAATTTCCAAAAACCATTATATTTTAAGTTTAACAATGTCCTTCAAAAATTCATTTCTCGGGCTAGTGTAACGACCATACTGGTCATTTTGAACTTTTGCACTTTGATCACTAGTATTCGTTCATGACTTGCCCCGTGTATACATTATGCCTTATGTAAATCGTCGGTTTTGAATTTCAGGGTAATCAAAATGAATTTGGAAGAACAGTTTTCAGTTTGAAGCCTTAAATTTGAAAGGTTTGGCCAAAATTTGACTTATGAGTATTTGATCTCGGATGAGAATTTTTATGATTTGGTTAGCTCCGTTAGGTTTTTTGGGACTTAGGAGCATGATCGGAATGCATTTTGGAAGTCCGTGGAAGGTTTAGGCTTGGATTGGCGAAATTGAGATTTCGCCGATTTCCGGTTGTTAGGTGAGATTTTGATATAAAGGTCGGAATGAAATTCCGAGAGTTTCAGTAGATTCGTTATGTTATTTATGACTTGTGTGCAAAATTTGGGGTCAATCGGACTTGATTTGATATGTTTTCGGCGTTGTTTGTGGAATTTGAAAATTTTAAGTTCTTAAGCTTGAATCCGAAGTTGATTTGGTGTTTTGATGTTGTTTTGAGTGATTTGAAAGCTTGACTAGGTGTTAATGATGTTATGGGAGGTATTGGTATGTTTGGGTTGAGGTTTGATGGCTCCGGGTGTGTTTCGGGTGAGTTTTGAGCGAGTACGGATATTTCGGAACTTAGAAAATGGATGGGGGTAGATTTGTTAGCGCTGGCCGCGGTAGAATTAGCGCTGGGTGCGCTGGTTTAGTGCTGGGCGCGGAAATAGTCTGCGGTCCGTGGTCATGAAGATCTGCAGATCGTCGGCCCAACTTCGGAAGCTCATATCTTTTTATCAACAAGGAATTTTGAGATGATTCAAAAACGGAAATTGTAGCCCTTCGTTCCTAGTTTCTAAAAAGGTAAAGATATCGCAATTTGGACATCTGTAGCAAAGGTTACGGCCAAAATACTAAAGCTTGTCACTGCAGAGGGAGGCATGTGCGGCTACGGTCATTTTTGCGCGGACTGCACTGGCTTGTGCGGACCGCGGTCGATTTGGTGTGGCCCGCGGTAGCTGAAATCTGAGGGGATACCTATAAATACGAGGTTTTGGGTTTTTATTTAATATTTTGACCTAGAGAGCTCGGATTTTGGTGATTTTTCGAGGGGTTTTCAAGAAATTCATCGGGGTAAGTGATTTTAACTCAAATTTGACTAGAATACATGAATCTATCACTGAATTCATCATTTAATTCGTAATTTGGGATGAGATTTGGGAAGAAAATTGTGAAACCTTCCAAAAATGTAAAATGATGATTTGAATGACCAAATGGTATCGGAATTGGATAATTTTGGTATGGTTAGACTCGTGAGGGTATGAGGATTCTTAAAATGTAAATTTTACCCGATTTTGAGACGTGGGCCCGGGGCTCGGGTTTTGCTAATTTCGGGATTTTTGATATTTTTTGAATGTTTTTGCTTGGGCTATGTTCCCTTAGCATATTGTGACCTATTCGTTCTGATTTTGGATAGATTCGATGCGCGTAGAGGCCAATTTGAGAGGCAAGGGCATAGCGAGCTAGAGTTTTGGCCAGTTTGAGGTGAGTAATGATTTTAAATGATGTCCCGAGGGTTTGAAACCCCGGAATTGCACAATGTAGTGCTATACTAAGTTGAGATACATGCTGTGTGACGAGCGAGAGGTTCAATGCTATGGGGATTTTGACTTGGTCCATCTCGAATGATATTTTACTACATTTTTGATTGAGACATATACTTTATTATTGTGAATTGGGCTTGTTGCCATGCTTGGGGCCTTGTGCCGACCTGTAGAACCCTTAGGGGATTTTGACTGGTTTTCTTCACTTATTTTGTTAAAGAATTTATATCCTCAGTCATGTTTCCAATTGTCTAAAAGAAAGATATGAACTAGATTTTTGAAATGTTAATCATAAATAGAAAGAGATATGAGGGCTGAGGTCCCGACCGTACATTATGCCCGAGAGGCTGTGATTTTTAAATGACTGAGAGGGGTCGAGCACCCAATAGTGAGGATATTTTATATGATATGGATCAGGCTGCGCGCCGCAGCAAATATATATATTATACATATTATGGATCGGGCTGCATACCGCAACAATTACTTATATGGATCGGGTTGCACGCCGCAACAATTATATAGCGCTTGGGCTGAAGGAGCCCCTCCGGAGTCTGCATACCCCCAGTGAGCACAGTCGACTATTATTATTATGGATCGGGTTATACGCCACAGCGATATACGGATCGGGCTGCACACCGCAACGGTATATATATATTTATTGATTCGGTTAACGTGAGAAGTATATGAATTGAGAACTGAGGATAAGAACGAATAAATGAACTGAAATGCTTGAGGAGCTGATTTATACTGATTATATCTGTTTTACCTGGTTTAAAGAATTTCACATGATTTCCTCATTCACTGCTGCTTAAATGATTTTACTGTTTTGATATAGAACTGCTTAGTGCCTTTACGTGGTTTCATATTGTCAGTCATTATTTATTGTTATTACTCACTGGGTCGGAGTACTCACATTACTCCCTACACCATATGTGCAGGTACATGTATTCCTGAGGCATAGAGCGAGGTTTCCTGCCGTTCTGTTTTCATTGGAGTTATCGAGGTAGCTGCATGGCGTTCGCAGACCTGATTTCTCCTTCTATCTCCACTTATTATTCCGCATTTTAGACATATTTCTGTATTAGGTTGTTCAAACCTTGTATTGGAGGATCAGACTTGTGACACCGGATCAGTGGGTTGTTTTACACAGATTTTTCGTGATTATGGTTTTCGCACATTTCATCTGTTAAAATTCATACTTCTATTTATATTAAATTGGTGTTAAATCCCGAAAATTGGTATTGAATTATAAAGAAAGAGATTGTGAGATGTTAATTGGTCGGGCTTGCCTAGCATTGTGTTGGGCGCCATCACGGCCGGGGTTGGGGTCGTGACAAGTTGGTATCAGAGCCTAGGTTACTTGGTCTCGCGAGTCATGAGCCGGTTTAGTAGAGTCTCGCGGATCGGTACGGAGACGTCTGTATTTATCCTCGAGAGGCTGCAGAACCTTTAGTAAAACTTCACATTCTTGAATTCTTATCGTACGTCCTTAATTCATCTTGAAAAGTAACTCTTGAAATTCCTTCCACGCGTTCGTATATGCGCATGAGCGCTCAGTATCAGATATGCCTTGATGGCTTGTGATTCCCTGATCGAGGGGCGAGATATGATCTCTGTGATTTTGATGTTGGGCCAGTCTAGAGGACTTGAGGCCGGATCTTTGCCTATGGCTTGAGCACCGAGGTGTTGATTGTGTGAGCAAGTGTTTTGAACTTATATGTGCAGTATTGTCCCTATTAGTAGAAATGATGGTTGACAACTATGTGATGAGTATGTTGGTACTACGAGAGGTATCTATATGACTTGGAAGTGACGAGGAAGGTCTGATGGATGATAGATGAACTATTAAGTGTTTAATTTCCATTGTGGTTGGATGTGTAGCCCCGAGTTATGGGCGCGTGAAGAATATTTTTATGTCTCCTAGTTGGAGTGAAGTAAATTTCATGTTGCGGTATGAGTTCAGACTTGGGTAAAAAAAAGAATTAAGTGACTGTGTAATGTGTATGACGGTGTAAGGTATACAGAAATGTTATACTGAGGCGAAGCAGACGGGTTGTCTCCTGCGGTGTTCTGAGATTGTGTGATCCTTATGCTGTCTGTTAGAAGATCTCATTCACAAGTGAAACATATGTGTTGAAATTTAAATTTGGGTCACTTGGTAGAGTGGGATTAACTGTTACGAGAGTGAATGCGAGATTTGCATAGAGTTAAAGTACCCGATGGTCGGTGTTTCAAGAGCTTATGAAGGACTGAGTCTAATCTCACTATGGTATTATGGAAGCAACAAAGTATACGCGTTATAAGTTATGGTGCGTGTTTTGATCTATGGCTTTGAGCCAAGTGGGGGAGTCCGCTATTGAATAGTTGATTGCACGGTTATGTGCTCTAATGGTTCCAGTTTGAGGCGTATTTGTGAATAAGCTATGGCTCGAGTAAAGGAAATTTCAATAAAGGTTATGTTATGCCTTATGGGAGTGCGAGAATCGGGGAATGACTTGAGTTGTTGTTGGTAAGGAATGATCGGTGCATAGGTAGGAAGTTGCTTGGTTATATCGAAATGAGGTCACATTCTGCAGTGTCGGAGTGCAAATGAAGCACAGGTTGTTCGGTTTGTTTAATCAATCTAACTGCGGTTTGAGTAGAGTGGATTCCTCTAGAGAATGGTCCTATTGTGTTCAAAATTTTACATGTAAGAATTGGATATTTTCAAGTTGTATGTATGGATAGAAACCGAGTTTCCCTTGGAAGACGTCAAGACTTGTGGTGTTTTCTATATTAATTGTGGGATTCTATGTATTAATATTAGGAGGTAACGGATTTAGATCCACATGAAGTTCTTCAGAGTGAAGTATTTCGAATGTAGTTCTTTTTGGAATATTTCAGAGAGTAGTCAGCGGCTTATGGTTCTTAGATAGTGTGGTTTTATGCTTGAATCTTGTGTAGTAAGCCTGGGTTGAAGAATTATGGTGCTATAGCAAGAAGGAATTGCAAGTTGAAGATGAATCAGAAGAAAGTTTAGATAGATGGAGTAGCTTGATAGTAGACCGGATCAGTATGGTAAGGATATGATTAACTCTTTGTGTGTGTTCGAGGTAATGAGTTCTTATAGGTATTTTGCAGCAATGCTCTTGGGTTTTGATGGCTTTCTTAGATTGGTTTAGTAGAAGGATCAGTTGAATTTGTGCAAATGGGATTTGGAGAGTCCTTGAGGATTTCTACTGCAATTTGGAGATGTATATTTTCTATAGGCATGCGGAGCATGTGATGTATAGTGATTTTTCTTCGTGATGGGATCAATGGAAAGTTCTTGACTAGATGAGTACATAGATGTATGTGGCTCGGAAGGGATATGAAGTTCTCATGGGTATCCTAGAATGGTATGGGTTATGCAGTATGTTATAAATGATTGGGAAGTGTGTGCGTGAGGTTGCGGTACAGTTTTGAACGGAAAGTCATGTAATTCTTAGGCAGCACGGGCAGTTTCAGATAATTAGAGGAACGAGCTTCAGATAACTAGAGGAAGGGTCTTCGGATGATTAAGGAAATGGTATTGCTAATTTGGGGTGATTTGATGTGGGCATATGTTTCAGAAAGGGCAATGTGATTAAGTTGGTGATACATCGGTAGTATTGCGGCATTTTGTGGTTAGAACGACTACTGATACTCGTGTTTTCTTGGTGGCACAGAAGAATTCTAGATTATCTCTTGTGGAATGATTGAGTGTTCGAGGTGTGGTATGCATTCAGACAGCGGAATTGGAACCAGATATGTGGATTCATGGGTCATATGGAGTTGGAGACGGGAAGTTCTCATATTTAGGCTGTGTGGAGGTTGTGAGTCATGTGTATCGACACTGTTTAGTGACTATCGGGGTTAGGAGACCCGAGTGGATCTTTTGTCGCTTGGTATGTTAGATTTTGGATGTGATATTAGGTTCAGACTGGTTGTCTCCGTATTGTGTCATTCTGGACTATTGCACTAAGGCGACATTGTTGGCTATGCCGGAAATGCCACGGATTGAGTTGCGAGGTCCGTAGGATTATGCCCTAGTGGAGTGGTTTTATATTTCGAAGGCCCAGCGGACGGCTGGGAAGGATTGTCTTCCTTATTTGGGCTTTCATGATGGATGTTAGTGTAGAGGCTCCTACCATTGATTTAGTTCCGGTGGTGAGGGACTTTTCGGATGTGTTTCTTGTGGCCGGGCATATTGCCAGGCAAGGTTGTTGATTTTGGTATTGATTTGATGCCGAGTACCGTATCGTATGGCACCGACAGAGTTAAGGGAGTTGTAGAGCAGCTCCAGTATTTTGTGATAAGGAGCTCGTTGCAGGTCAATGTGGATGCTTGTTCTAATTTGAGCCGGCTTGGTTGGCTATGAATTGTACTATTGAGGGGTGTATAGATTCAATTGTTATTGAGCTTATTAGTCATCTGGGGAGATCCATGAGTTACCTTTCTATGTTGCGAGACGTTATGATTTGTTGGTTATAGGTACATGTGGTGCGGTTTGATTGGGGTTTCATAGTGGAAGTCAAGCGGGAAGAGAAATTTGGTGTTGCTCGGTGAATGGTGTATTGGTTATGTCCTGTCGGGTTTGTGTGATGTAGGTTATTTGCTCTACCATGGGTATGATGATTTTCTTTTGTTCTAGACATCAAATTGTATGTGGTTATCGATTTCGAGCATAGTGACTTGAGGTGGTCCATATAGAGCAGTGTTGGATAGGATCGCACATAGCAGAGAAGTTATGTAGAGGTATGATCTTGCGGGTTAGAGTCGTGTGTTACGTTCCTACGATGCGAGTCGGGTTCTCAGCCTTATGTTGTGGCGGTACTAGTGAGCTTGAAGTACAACTCTTTCATTTGAATCATTTTCATGATTGTAGGTATGTTCGGATTGTTGCTTATTGGTGCGCGTATTATGCAACTTGTGGCTTAGGCCTCTATTAAGGTGCCATGTCACCAAAGTGGTGTGTTGGATTAGAGGAGATCGTTGGGATCATTAATGAATACGAACGGGTTCGATTTCAGCATATTGGAAGGATAATATCGAGCTTCAGCTCAGAAATTTGTTATGGTATTTGCCAAAGGAAGAGTGTCCTCTTGAATAGTTAATCTGGAAAATGGTTATGGCTTACCGCATGTTTGAGATCATTAGCAGTATATAAAGGTGTTGGGGTGAGACTCTAGTTGATAAGAGTTTTTCTATTAGTGTTTCGGTGTTGTGTGCAGCTGCTATAATTAGAAGTTATCACTACGAGTGTTTGAGTTATGTGTCATATCAAGTGATTGCACCTGAGATTGCAAGTATGGGTGATTACAGCTTGTTCGGGATAATTATGAAAATAGATGTGAGATTCTGATCGTATCGATAACCTTAGAAGTGGAAATGTGGTTCTACGGTTTATGGGATCTGGACTGCAAAATTTTTAGTAACAATGTGTTATCAGACCTATATAAGATAGGGTGACATGGGATCACCCCCAGGCATATGCATGGTAAAGTTATTCAGCTATTGGTTGGATTCTAGAACAACTCTGGGCACGTTCGAGGATGAACGTATGTTTAAGTGGGGGAGGATGTAACGACCCGATCGGTCATTTTGAACTTCTGTACTTTGATCACCAGTCTTTGGGCATGACTTGCCCCGTGTATACATTATGCCTTATGTAAATCGTTGGTTTTGGTTTTCAGGGTAATCGGAATGAATTTGGAAGAACAGTTCTCAGTTTGAAGCCTTAAATTTGAAAGGTTTGACCAAAATTTGACTTATGTGTATTTGATCTCGGATGGGAATTTTTATGATTTGGTTAGCTCCTTTAGGTGATTTGGGACTTAGGAGCGTGATCGGAATGCATTTGGAAGTCCGTGGAAGGTTTAGGCTTGGATTGGCGAAATTGAGATTTCGGCGATTTCCGGTTGATAGGTGAGATTTTGATATAAAGGTCAGAATGAAATTCCGAGAGTTGCAGTAGCTTCGTTATGTCATTTATGACTTGTGTGCAAAATTTGGGGTCAATCGGACCTGATTTGATATGTTTCGGCGTTGTTTGTGGAATTTAAAATTTCTAAGTTCTTAAGTTTGAATCCGAAGTTGATTTGGTGTTTTGATGTTGTTTTGAGTGAGTCGAAAGCTCTACTAGGTGTTAATGATGTTATGGGAGGTGTTGGTATGTTTGGGTTGAGGTCTGATGGTTCCGGGTGTGTTTCGGGTGAGTTTTGAGCGAGTACGGACATTTCGGAACTTAGAAAATGGATGGGGGCAGAATTGTTAGCGCTGGCCGCGGTAGAATTATCGCTGGGCGCTCTGGTTTAGTGCTGCGTGAGGAAATGGTCCGCGGTCCGCGGTCATGAAGATCTGCAGATCGTCTGTCCAACTTCGGAAGCTCATATCATTTGATCCACAAGGAATTTTGAGATGATTTAAAATCGAAAATTGTAGCCCTTCGTTCCTAGTTTCTATAAAGGTAAAGATATCGCAATTTGGACATCTGTAACAAAAGTTATGGCCAAAATACTAAAGTCTGTCACTGTAGAGGGAGGCATGTGCGGTCGCGGTCGTTTTTGCGCGGACCGCACTGGCTTGTGCGGACCGCGGTCGATTTGGTGCGGCCCGCGGTAGCTGAAATCTGAGGGGGTACCTATAAATACGAGGTTTTGGATTTTTATTTAATATTTTGACCTAGAGAGCTCGGATTTTGGCGAGTTTTCGAGGGTTTTACAAGAAATTCATCAGGGTAAGTGATTTTAACTCAGATTTGACTAGAATACATGAATCTATCACTGAATTTATTATTTAATTCGTGATTTGGGATGAGATTTGGGAAGAAAATTGTGAATCCTTTCAAAAATGTAAAATGATGATTTGAAGAACCAAATGGTATCAGAATTGGATAATTTTAGTATGGTTGGACTCGTGAGGATATGAGGATTCTGAAAATGTAAATTTTACACGATTCTGAGACGTGGGCCCGGGGCTCGGGTTTTGCTAATTTTGGGATTTTTTATATTTTCCGAATATTTTCGCTTGGGCTATGTTCCCTTAGCATATTGTGACCTATTCGTTCTGATTTTGGATAGATTCGACGCGCGTGGAGGCTAATTTGAGAGGCAAGGGCATAGCAAGCTAAAGTTTTGGCCAGTTTGAGGTGAGTAATGATTTTAAATGATGTCCCGAGGGTTTGAAACCCCGGAATCGCACAATGTAGTGCTATACTAAGTTGAGATACATGCTGTGTGACGAGCGAGAGGTTCAATGCTATGGGGATTTTGACTTGGTCCATCTCGAATGATATTTTACTACATTTTTGATTGAGACATATACTTTATTATTGTGAATTGGGCTTGTTGCCATGCTTGGGGCCTTGTGCCGACCTGTAGAACCCTTAGGGGATTTTTGACTGGTTTTCCTCACTTATTTTGTTAAAGAATTTATATCCTCAGTCATGTTTCCAATTGTCTAAAAGAAAGATATGAACTAGATTTTTGAAATGTTAATCATAAATAGAAAGAGATATGAGGGCTGAGATCCCGACCGTACATTATGCATGAGAGGCTGTAATTTTTAAATGACTGAGAGGGGTCGAGGACCCAATAGTGAGGATATTTTATATGATATGGATCGGGCTGCGCGCCGCAGCAGATATATATATATTATACGTATTATGGATCGGGTTGCACGCCGCAACAATTACTTATATGGATCGGGCTGCACGTCGCACAAATTATATAGCGCTTGGGCTGAAGGAGCCCCTCCGAAGTCTGCACACCCCCAGTGAGCGCAGTCGACTATTATTCACATGATTTCCTCATTCACTGCTGCTTAAATAATTTTATTGTTTTGATATAGAACTGCTTAGTGCCTTTACGTGGTTTCATATTGTCAGTCATTATTTATTGTTATTACTCACTAGGTCGGAGTACTCACATTACTCTCTGCACCATGTGTGCAGGTACATGTATTCCTGAGGCATAGAGCGAGCTTTCCTGCCGTTCTGTTTTCATTGGAGTTATCGAGGTAGCTGCATGGCGTTCGCAGACCCGATTTCTCCTTCTATCTCCACTTATTATTCCGCATTTTAGACATATTTCTGTATTAGATTGTTCAAACCTTGTATTAGAGGCTCAGACTTGTGACACCGAATCAGTGGGTTGTTTTACACAGATTTTTCGTGATTATGGTTTCCGCACATTTCATCTATTAAAATTCATACTTCTATTTATATTAAATTGGTGTTAAATCCCGAAAATTGGTATTGAATTATAAAGAAAGAGATTGTGAGATGTTAATTGGTCGGGCTTGCCTAGTATTGTGTTGGGCGCCATCACGGCCGGGGTTGGGGTCGTTATAGCTAGGGACCTCGGAATTTGATTCCGGGCATACACCCAAGTCCCATATTTTACTACGGATCCTCTGGGACCATCAGAATACAGGTCCGGGTTCGTTTACCCAAAACGTTGACTGAAGTCAACAAATATCATGTTTTTAAGCCAAAAATCATCATTTCTTAAATTTTTCACGTAAGGGCTTTCCGGATACACTCTCGGACTGCTCACGCAAATCAAAAAGAGATAAAATGAGGTTTTTAAGGCCTCAGAACATGAATTCGACTTCTAAAATTTTGGGTCATTACATATATAGTTTGTTAGTCACCAAAGTGATCAAGCAATTATAATTTACCTCAGTAAGCTCAGAGAGGTGGCGGGACCTAAATTCGTTGATTATTGCCGCTATCTCTGACATTGGCAGCTTAGCGTAGAAGACACAATGTATACTCATAATTTTATTTGCTTCACGATGGTTATAGATTGCCAAAAGCAAACTACAAGGAGGTCGAGATGCAAAATGCAGTGCGCAGCAAGATTATTGCATCAGAAGATCCAACAATTGGTCCTTCCCGTCAAGAATGTTAAAGTATACAGTAGAACAAATCTCTATCCAATCATAAATTATAATACGCATTTCAGCTTTGAGGTAAATCATTTTCTAACAAAAAGTTCGAAAAAATCACTCTAATTTAATATTTCAGGGAAGGATTGTGGGCAATTATGCAGTTGTGAAGTGCTTTAAAATCACTGTATCACATAAAGAGGTAATAGGCCGCTGAATTTGAATGAAACCTTGAGAAAGCCATATGCGATAACTCTGAAGGACTAGTGTAGAATGATACCTGATGATAAGCTATTGAATCATCATCCATATCACTCTACAGTATTGGGACGAAACTTCTCAAATCAGAATTTGGTTATACTGATTACTTACCAGCTCATAACTAGCTACATAACAGAATATCTAGGGTTGCTTATCAAATCTACTTACTTGTGCAAGGACAGCAGCGGCCAACTGCAGGCTTGGTTCCAAGGTCTCAGGCACAACCTGTACAAGTTTTTATCCACCTCAGTCAATGCATTGTTCATCATTTATCCAACTATCAAATGTGCAACTATTTCCTCTTTTATGCATGATATGTTACAACTACAAAATTTTACCACAGCGCAACATAATACACCAGCAATAAACAAAATTTCAAGACTCAGAATCCAAATGTTATCAAGAGATATACAGAATGCTAAGTGAAAAAATATGAACAAGTTTTCAACGAAAAGATCAACAGCAGAAATTAGAATAAGAAAGATACTGCTGTTGCTCCAGCCTTTTCTAGATTGAGGCCATGATCCACATCATGAGCACGTACAAATGTTTTCACATTGGGAAAGTACTTGCTCAAGGCCCAAACAGTTCTGTAATTTGCACCGGGAGTATCTAATGTTATTGCGGCAGCACATGCTCTTTCACCTCCAACTTTATGTAGAACCTAGTAATCGGAACACAGAATGTCAAAATAAAATACCCGAAATGATAATCTTAAGTTCAGGAATTTGCTTTACCTCTCGGCTACCAGCATCACCAAAGTATACAGGAAGGTCAAGTGCACGACCAACTGCAACTCGTTCACTGCATTTATATGGAAACATCTGTTAAGACGAGCCTCAGGATATTCATGATAACTGATAACAATAGCAACATTTCCTGCACTCCCCCCCCCCCCCCAAAAAAAAAAAAACCTTTCTTTAGATGCAGTAATCAAGTTAATACTTGTTGATGCTCTTATAATCAACTGCTGAAAATCTAAGTACTCTAGAGCTATATGATGATAGTCAAGATCCAATTACAATCAAAGCTCCAGCATATAAGGAAACTCTAGTACCCTTTTATCTTTTTGAGAAATTCAGGTAACCATGTCTACACATAAGATACTGCGTACAGCCACACAATCCATCTAAGTAGTTAAGAGTACTGTAGAGAGCAACATTACAAGCTTTGGTTGGGAACCAACTTTGATTCTAATTCATATCTGATTTGCTATGTTGCTCGGACTCGGGTGTGGGTATCCGATCTGGGCGCGGATCCAAAGATGGGTCCTTCATAATCTAAATTTTAAGATTCAGGGATACGGGATCTAGATACGGGTGCGGGGATTCGGCAAAAAATAATTCAAAATTCTAAAGATAGATTTATAAAAATATCCTAAATTATCTGGTGTGGGGATCCAGATACAGATACACGTTTCACGGATACGGGTGGACTATTGAAGTTATGCCATTTCCTATGTCTTCAAATATGTACTAACTTTTATCTTGAGAAATCAAAGTCCCATTTTTTTTCCTCAAACTTGTCCATGGATTGTGGTCAAAGTATCCAATGCCGGGTTGGCCATATCCGGTACGAATCTCAGACCCTTACCCTTACTAGTGTCATGTAGACACGGGTGCGGCGCTGAAATGAGGAGTCCGCGCAACATAGCTGATTTGTGAAATATCTAAAAGTTCAATTAAGGACTTCTCTGTTCTGGACCAGTTTCCTCAGTTCTCTGGCTTGGCACTGGTACTGGCACTCTTACAGGAAAACCATCATCTGATTCTCTTTCACTGTCATCCCTTCGATGCATGCATGAATATGAACATTTTATATAGATAGAGAAAAACAAAAACTTTTACTTTAATATCCTAAAGGTTGATAATGACTGATGACTCACAAATAACAAACTATATAATATCTTATAAAATTTTCTGATGTTTATTTTATGTGTGCATTTATATTTATATAGTTTGTTAGTCACTAAAGTGGTCAAACTAGTATGTTCATGAAAAGTTTGCATACATTAACTTATATTTTATCCATGAAATTAATGAAATGCCTATAATTATAAATTAGTGGATAAATTAATTTTCACTATTGCTAGAACTTAAGGATTACCCAAAGGTGAATCAATTATTCTATGAATAGTGAATATGATGAGGTAAAATTAATATTCTTTAGTCAAATATATATTGTCTGTCCAAAGATGGCATATATATTTGGTTAAAAATATTTAATTACCTATTAAAGACTGAATGACATTTAAATTATCATAGTGTATCGTAGTATTTACCCAAAGGAGAATTGTGATATGCTTTAATTGTTTTACTGGATCCATATTGATTTGTGAGCATGTATTATCTATTTTACAGATATTCCTCTTCATTCGCATGCTTCATTTGTTACTGTGTTCAATGGATTGAACTTCTCTGAATGGCAGGAACAAGTCCAGTTCCACTTAGGTGTAATGGATCTTGACTTGGCTCTGCTGAATGATAAGTCCGCTGCCATTACTGATACGAGCAGTGTGGATGAGAAGTCTTTCCATAAAACATGGGAACGCTCTAACACTTTGAGCCTTATGTTTATGTGAATAAGTATTGCCAACAACATTAAGAGTACTATTCCGCAAACAAAAAGTGCCAGGGAATACCTATAGTTTGTGGAAGAACGTTTTCGTTCTGCAGATAAGTCTCTCGCTGGTACATTAATGGCTGAACTCACGACTATGAAGTTTGATGGGTCGCGTTGTATGCAAAATCGTATCATATAGGTGACTAATATTGCATCAAGACTTCAGACCTTGGGGGTGAAAGTTGATGACTCCTTCCTGGTTCAGTTTATTCTAAACTCGTTGCCTCCTCATTATGGACCTTTTTAAATTAACTATAACACTATTAAGGATTAGTGGAATGTTAGTGAATTGTCCAGTATGCTTACTTAGGAGGAGTCAAGACTTAAGAAAAAAGAAAGTCATCGAATTAACTTTATGGATCAAGGAGCTGGTAAAAGACTTAAAGTGAAGGCCAACAAGTTCAAGAAGAAGAAAGAACTCGCTAAAGCTCCACAGGATGCTAACAAGGAACACAAGGCAGAAACATGTTGTTTTTGTAACAAGGAAAGACACTATCAGAATGATTGCCTGAAACGTAAGGCTTGGTTCGAAAGGAAAGGTACAATTAGTGCTTTTGTATGTTTTGAATCAAATTTAATAGAAGTTCCTAATAATACTTGGTGGCTTGATTCTGGTGCAACTGCTCGTGTATCTACTACATTGCAGGGATTCCTTACGATCCAATCTACAAATCCAAATAAGGATTTCTTGTTCATGGAAAATCGTATGAAGGCTCCAATTGAAGGCATAGGGACTTACTGTTTGATCATGGAGACTGGACGTCACCTTGATCCATTACAGACTCTTTATGTACCTTCAGCTTCTAGGAATTTGATTTCTCTTTCAAGACTTGATGTTCCTGGATTTGATTTAATATTTGGAAATGGATGTTTCAATTTATATAAAAATGCTAATTTTTATGATTCTGGTTTTTTAGTGATGGTTTATATAAATTGAAACTCGATATTGGTTTTTCTGAATCCCTTCTTGCTCTTTAACATAATATTGGAATTAACGTAGTTCACTAGATGAAAGTTCTGTTTACTTGTGGCATAGACGTTTGGGTCATATATCCAAAGAAAGGTTAGTAAAGAATGAGATTCTTCCGAATCTAAATTTTACTGATCTTACTATATGTTTGGATTCCATTAAGGGAAAGCAAAACAAGCATAGTAAGAAATGTGCCACAAGAAGCACCCAGCTTCTTGAAATTATACACATTGATATTTGCGGACCCTTTGATGTTTCATCTTTTGGTGGGAAAAAATATTTTATCACTTTTATCAATGACTTTTCACGTTATGGATACATCTATTTGATGAAAGGAAAAACTCAAGCAACAGATGCTCTCAAAATGTTTGTTAATAAGGTTCAAAGGCAATTAGATACAAAGGTGAAAATCATTAGGTCAGATAGATGTGGTGAATGTTATGGAAAATATAATGATTCAGGACAATATCTAGGTCCATTTGCAATATTCCTCGAAGAATGTGAGTGTTACATAAAGACGTAATCGAACACTTATGGATATGGTTAGGAGCATGATGAGTAATTCCTCATTACCCAAATAATTATGGATGTATGCTCTTAAAACCGTTGTATATTTATTAAATAGGGTTCCTAGTAAGATAGTTCCAAAAACTACTTTTGAACTGTGGACAGGAAGAAAACCTTGTTTAAGGCACCTGCATATTTGGGGTTGCCCAGCAGAAGTTAGAGTTTATAATCCACAAGAAAAGAAATTAGATTCTCGAACATAAGTGGTTACTTTATTGGATACCCAGAGAAATCTAAAGGGTATGTTTTTTTACTGTCCAAACCATAGTTCGAGAATTGTTGAAATTGGTAATGCAAGATTCATCGAGAATGGTGAAGTTAGTAGGAGTGTTGAAAAATAAAGCATGGACATAAACGAGGTGAGGGTTAATATTCCGTTACCCACGAATGTGCCTACTTCCACACAAATACCAAATATTTTTCCAGTTGTTGAAGAACACTTTGACAATATCGAGCAATATTTGGATGAAACACTTCATGAAGAAACTAACTCACAAATATTTGACATAAATGAACTACAAGAAATGCCATTAATAAAATCCATGTCATGACCCAATTCCATCGTATGTCGTGATGGCGCTCAACACCATTGTTAGGTAAGCCAACACTGATCAATCTAGTTGTTTCCCATTTTAAAATAAGTTTACTAAGTGAATAGCATTCCTCATTATTGAAAGATTTAGAAATTTACGGATGTAAAAAAAATGATTAGACGAAAGCATATGAGTGCAAATCGTAATCATAAAAAGAAATCCAAAATTGTAAGTCTACTAGTGTATGCCAAGACCTGGTGTTACAAATATATGAAATATACAACAGAATACTAGTCTACTGTCCGGAAGGAAATACAGCTCAGTTGGGTGATTTTGGACATAGGAACGCGTCTGAATTGTGATTTGGAAGTCCGTAGTAGAATTTGGCTTGAAATAGTGAAAGTTGGAATTTTAGAAAGTTTGACCGGGAGTGAACTTTTTGATATCGGGGTCGGAATCTGATTTCGAAAGTTAGAACAGGTCCATAAAGTCAAATATGACTTGTGTGCAAAATTTGAGGTCAATCGGACGTGATTTGATAGGTTTCGGCATCGGTTGTGGAAGTTTGAAATTTCAAGTTCATTGATTTCGAATAGAGGTGTGATTCGCCATTTTGGATGTTTTTATGTATGTTTTGGGGCCTCAAGTAGGTCTTTATTATGATAAGGGACTTTTTGGTATGTTCGAACAGGTTCCCCAGGGGCTCGGGTGAGTTTCGGATAGGTTTGGGTTGTGTTACGCTCGTTTTTTATGTTTCGGCATCGTTTTTCAAGCATAAATGGTATCACATTAAGCAAATGAGCTTCGATTTCTGTTTTTATTGAAGCAGAGCCATGGCAAAAAGAATCATCGAATTTGGACATCGTATGAGAATTTTATGGTCATTTTACTAAAAATTGGGTTGCCAGATTTTTCAGATTAATTACGAAATTGCTACTGAATTCGTATTTAAAAATCTGCAGTATTTTTAAATATTAAAACCAACATATCTCCTGCAATATAAGATGAAATGGAGTGATTCAAGAGCCTAACTTGACTAAAATTTTACAAGAAATCCATTGGAGATATCAAAAGTGAGTTTCGAGATCGTTTGGTAAGAGAAGTGAGGCAGAATAGCTGGCAGAAAAATATATAAAATAAGGGTTTGTTCATTTGGTCATATTTTGAGTTGGGGAGCTCGGATTTGGGCGATTTTGGAAGAGATTTTCACCATATGTATTGGTGTAAGCGTTCTCTACTCGGTTGTGGTTATATTTTATGAATCCATCTTCGTTTTTGGCATTTGATTGATGATTTCAAAGTGAAATTTGGGGTTTTTTGCCTAAAGTTTCATAAAGTAAAGTTTTAAGTTTTGAACATCGATTCGGAGTCGGAATTGGATAAAACTAGTATGGTTGGACTCATAATTCAATGGATTGTTGGATTTTGTATGTTTTGTCAGGTTCTGAGATGCGGGCCTGGGTTGGGCTTTTTGGCCGATTTTGGGCTTTTGATTAAACATTCGACCTTTTTCGATTGGGATTGGTTGCTTTAGCATTGTTTGATGTATTTGAGTTATTTTTGGTTAGGTTAGTTTTGAGCCGTTCAAAGGTCGGAACGCGCGAGATGGCATTTTTGGGGTATTGCTTGGCTTGCTCGGTATTGGAATTGGCTTGTTTGAGGTAAGTAACCATTGTAAATCTAGTCCTGAGGGTATGAAACCTTGGATTTCGTATTGTTTACTATTTTGAGGTGACGGGCATGTGGGCGTGCACCGTTGGAGATTGTGACTTCATCCGTCCCGTAGCAACTATAAGTTGCGTATTTGGTTGAAACTATATGATACTTATGTGTAAAAAAAGTTTCTGTAAAATGGGCTGAATGCCATGTTTGGAACTTGTGCCAGAGCTGTTTGGACCTTAGGGGCCTTTTTCTTACTATCTTATCACTGTTTTTGATTGAAAATGTATAATCATTCATGTTCTACTTACTGATTTATAAGTCAGTCTTTAATACTATATTTTGATGCATATAAATGTTGTTTTGGACTGAGTACTCTGTTTTTACTAAGAGCCCGAGTGGCTTGAGAGGTTTATGACTGAGTGAGGCCGAGGGCCTGATTTGTGAGAATATTTATGGATCGGGTTGCACGCCGCAGCATGTTTCACTGATTCATGATTGAGCGAGGCCGGGGGCCTGATTTGTGAGGATATTTATGGGATCTGGTTGCACGCCGCAGCATGTTTTACTGATTCATGATTGAGTGAGTCTGAGGGCCTGATTGATTTATGCCACGAGGTGGCTTGTTATGGCGCTTGGGCTGAAGGAGCCCCTTCGGAGTCTGCACACCCCCAGTATGCGCAAGTACCTACTAGTGATGTTTTTCCCGAGGGGCTGTATATGAGTGATGGTGAGGTATGCCTGAGGGGCTGTATACGAGTGAGGTTTGCCCGAGGGGCTGTATATGAGTGATGTTTTCCCGAGGGGCTGTATATGAGTGATGTTTTGCCCAATGAGATATATATGAGTTTTGTTTTACCAGAGGGGTTGTTTATAATTCCATCATTTTACTCACTATTGCATTGAGCCTCTGTTTGAGAACTGTTGAAAAATATCTTCAAATGATTTTACTAGAACTGAGTTTAAACGAAATGATTTGATTCAAACTCTGCTTTTAAAGCCTGTTGTATTTTTACTGAGATTTCATGATATGAACTTTACATGCTTGTCACTCTGCTCATACTTTATTTACTTTGGTTACTTATTGAGTTGGCGTACTCATATTACTCCCTGCATCTTGTGTGCAGATCCAGGCATTTCTAGACTCACTAGCGAGTGTTGATTAATCAGTTGCAGATCCATCAATGTTAGCAAGGTAGCTATTTGGCGATCACAACCCTGCTTTCCTCCCTTTTATCTTCCTTTAGATGTATTTAGTTACTTTCTAGACTATGTTGGTCTTGATATTGTCAGATACATTATAGTAGATATTCATGACTAGTGACACTCTGATGTCGGGCTTTTCTTTTTTGCACTTTTGTTTTGATTTGAACTCCTTATGAAGGTTTTATGTTCAGCAGCTTGGAATTTTCTCAAAAATTGAAAATATCGTTTTCTTCAGGTAGTGTGTCGGCTTAAACATAATCCATACTTTAAACATGAATATTTCCATAAACAAGATTCAAGTGTTGGAATAAATACTACATACTTAGATATACAATACAAAGCAAGGAAATGAAGAAATGAACATAAATAAATAAGAAATTCTCAACCAAAAGCTTCAAATCTTCAAGACCCAAGTGTGTGTGCAACAACCCTAGCTTCCAAAACATGTTCTCTCTAGTCTAAGGACTGAAAATAAGCCAAAGATGTGCAAAACATATACTAGGTCGTGTATTTGTGGGTTTGGAATTGAGGAGAAGTGAATTTCCAAGTCTGCCTAGGTCTGAAGCCCGTTGATCGCACCTGCAGACGTATCCTCGCAGGTGCGGCTCCGCAGATGCGGATCACCTATCGTAGATGCAAACTTTGAAGGGAAACTCTAGATCCGCAGAAGCGGACTTGCATGCGCAGATGCGCGATCACATATGCGGACTTCAAGCGCAGGTGCACTTCCGCAGATGCATTGATCAGATCGCAGATGCGATTCTTGCCTTCCAGTTCTTCTTCTACAAATGCTATCATTTCCTCGCAAATGCGAGGTTGCAAAAGTGACCAGTGTTCCACAGATGTGGAATCACTGAATTATTTTGCATTTTTCCACTTTTTTTTGCTCAATTCCGCATCAATTGAATTCAAATCACTTCATGGCATTATTTACCTGAAAATCTAACAATACACACCATAAACGACCTCAAAATATAATTAAATGACGCAAAATCTAAATAAAAGAGACTAGAATGAGTGGTGAAATAACCACTCATCAGTTTACTCAAAATGTTGACCAAAGTCTAACTTAGCCTTTTAAGGCCAACTTAAGGAACCAAGTGCTCCAATTTCAACCTCCTTTCAAATCCAGAACCAACCATCCTCGCAAGTCATAAACCAGTAAAAGCACGTACCAAAAGTCTTATTTAGGGGAACATGGTTCGAGAAAGTAAAACGACCAGTCGGATCGTTACATAAAGAGTTAGATAATCGGCTATTTCAGATGATTACGTGGTTTATTTGCAAGAGTCGGATTTTGACATTGGTCTTAATAAGGATCCGGTTTTATTTTCACAAGCCATAGAAAGTATGAGTCTCACAAATGGATTGATGCTATGAAGGAAAAGTTAAATCCATGGAATACAATAAAGTCTGGATCTTATTGAATTACTAGAAAGTTTTAAAAGAATCGGGTGTAGATAGGTATTTAATACCAAACACGATTCGAATGGCGATATTGAACGATACAAACCTAGACTTGTTGCTAAGGGTTATACTCAGAAAGGAGGCATTGATTATAAAGAAACCTTTTCACCGGTCTCAAAGAAAGGCTCGTTAAGATTTATTAGGCTCATAATGATTTAGAGTTACACCAAATGGATGTGAAAACTGTCTTTCTTAATGGTGACCTCGAGGAGGAAGTTTATATGGACCAACCAGATGGTTTCGAAAGTAAAGAAAAAGGTTAAATGGTGTGTAAACTGAATAAGTCAATATAAGGACTTAAACAAGCCTCACAATAATGGTATATAAAGTTTAATAATACCGTAACATCTTTTGGATTTGTGGAAAATACCATTGATCGGTGTATATACCAAAAGATCAGTGGGAGTAAATTTATATTTTTAGTCCTATATGTTGGTAATATTCTCCTTACTGCTAATGATTTAGGTATATTGCGTGATACTAAAGATTTTCTCTCTAAGAATTTTGAAATGAAGGATATGGGTGAGGCATCCTATGTGATAGGAATAGAATTATTCCGTGATAGATCACAAGGAGTATTGGGATGGTCTCATAAAGTCTATATCGAAAGAGTTCTAGAGAGATTTAACATGAATAATTGTTCACCAGGAATTGTTCTAATTCAAAAAAGGGACAAATTTAGTCTCATGCAATGCCCTAAGAATGATGTAGAACGAAAAGAAATAGAATCAATCCTTACTCTTTTATTATAGGTAGTATGATGTATGATCAGACTTGCACAAGACCGGATATTAGTTTTTCGGTTGGAATACCAGGAAGATATCAGAGTAACCCAGGAATTGATCACTGGAAAGCTGCAAAGTAAGTCTTGAGGTACCTGAAAGGAACAAAGCATTACATGCTCATGTATAGGAGATCCAAGCATTTGGAAGTTGTTGGATACTCAGATTCAGATTTTACTGGATATATTGACACTAGAAAGTCCACGTTTGGTTATTTGTTCCAATTAGCTGAAGGAGCAATATCGTGGAAGAGTGCCAAACAATCTGTCATTGCCATCCACGATGGAAGTAGAATTTATGGCATGTTTTGAAGCCACAATTTATGCACTATGGCTGCGAAACTTCATTTCAGTACTTGGGGTTAAACAGTATCCTAAGGCATGATGTCTAAGTGAATATCAAGACATAGAAGACAGGTAATTTATTTCATAAACTCATAAGTAATGACCCTATCAGTTGCCTACTGATATTTTAAAGCTTGTTTCAAAGATCAGAATGACATTAAGTAACAGAAATAGTTTCAAAATTGGGAGATTTTGAAAGTTCCCTATAGGCTTGCCTACGCGAATAACTGATAACTACGTTTTATAGTAAAACAGGGCAGCTTTTTAAAACAGACTCTTGAATCCCTATAGGTATGCTGTCTAATGATAGATTAAGGCAATTTTTGAAAGAACTTGTTTCAGGGAAAATAAACCATTAATGAAACTAATTTCGAAGTGAACTAATCGTGGATTGATTTATTTAAACTAAACTAGTTTAGATCTATAGGCAGAATTTCTGGTGTTGTTCCCTATAGGCATTATATCTAGTTGTTTAAAACTAATTTTAGAAACTGGTAGGCATGATGACAAATGAAAAAAACAAACATGTAAACACTTGTTTTAACAGAAGTTGGATTGGATTATATCCTATAGGCATGACATATACTTGTGAAGCTGATTTTATGACCTAAAACATGATTTCTATTATCAGAACCTCTTGAAACCTATAGGTATGATTTCTAACATGGTAAGACAAACATAACAAGATATAAAAGTCTTATAGACATGGTTTCTACTTATAAAGGTAAACATAGCAAAATATAAAGTCCTATAGGCATGGTTTCTACCCGTATGACCCTACAAACATGTAAGTCCTATAGGCATGGTTTCTACCCGTATTACCCTACAAACATGTAACTACCCACCCTTTTTCACTAATTACCCCAATATTCATTTACAAATTATTACAGACCTTACGAATGAATTATATAAGTAGATAAGAAAAAATAAGAAGTTATTCTATAGGGAGCCTATAAATAGGCCCAGATTCCCAAAGCCTCCAATAGCCTCAAACGCCCAAATTTCATAGACAGTATCATTATCTAGGTGCATCAAAGTTCTCTAAGGATCTCAAGGATCCTAGGCATTGCTTACACCTAGACTTGGTAACCAAATTGAGTAAGTGCAGTGTGGAATGGCCAGCCTCGGTATGCCAGAGTTCAGACGGTTCACAAGAGGATCCCAAGGCCGTACACATACTGGAGGGGGCAGAACCTATTGACTTAGGAGTAGAGTGAATGTCCTTGACACAGTTTGAAAAGTTTCAGTAGGAAAACGATATTAAAAAGAGGTTTGTTTGAAATAGTTTAGTAAAACAACAGAGACAGTTTGACAAAGGAGTGGAGTAGTAAACAACAGTCCAAACACAACACCCCTAAGACAGGTTCATACACAGCCAAAGATCGTAAAACCAAAGAAGGTTCAGTATTCACAAACAAGGGGCCAAGGGATTTGGGGACACATAGGTAAACACTCAGTTATAGGAGCACTTAAGTACAGAATCAGCAGCATGCTAAAGGGCAAAGGAACACCAGACTTAATGTAGAATCAGGTCACTTAAAGATAGTCAACTACTTTGCATAGAACATTAGTAAGGGAGAGTCATATTGGGGTACACTAAAGGGTATAAACATAATGAGTCTAAGGGGTAGTATATAATTAACATAAAGAGATTAATTACATGTCGAACCGCAGAAACAGAGGTAGAAACAAATCGGGAACATGATGAACTGGAGGAGAAAAGAAACATATTATTTTTGAGACTTAAATTGAAATCAAGCCATACCAGTAAAGTGACAGCACACAAAAAAGGTGAAGGGGCAGGAGAGCACAATAGTTAGCCTTGGCTTGTAGCCGGCTAACTCAGAATAATAGCAAGTAGCACAAAAGAGAGAGCACAAAGTTCAAGTGTGAGTGAGAGCTTTTGAACCAAAGTGTTTGTGTGTTTGTGTTAATGAAAGAGTGTATATATATAGTAGTTTGAAATTAAATAAAAATAAGGCAAGAATCATAGTAGCATTGTAATTATGGAACCAAATACTAATCAGAATCAAATCAATGCCAGTACTCCTTTAATTAAGGGGTAATCAACCAACGGTAATAGGCAGAAATGATTAAGGAAAGAAATCAAGTAGAGCATAAGGTACAAAATAGTCAATTAGGGGTCAGTACATAGGGGTTCAGTTAAGGAAACAACTAATGAAAAATAAGTAAAATACTCAGTTAACCAAATAAGGTAAGAAAACAAAATAAAGTCGCAGAGTATGGAAATAATCGAAAATCAACATGTAGTAAATCATGGAATCAAGGATTCAAAATTACTGATTTAAGGAGAGTAACATGGGTTCCCAAGTTTAAACAGGAAAATCGAAGATCTAGGGGGAAGTTTTCAAATCAAGCCCAGAAACAAGGAGTTCGGGGTCAATCGAAGAGAGCATATAAAAAGAGTGAGATAGGGGTAACCAAACATAGCAAGCAAAGAGGCAAGTATTGACTAGTCAATGTCGCACCTCCTTTTTTCGCCCCCGCGAGGGTGCAGGGAGTTTTTTCCAATTGAAGGGCAGTCGAAACGGGATTTGTTTATTTGTTTCAGAGTCGCCACCTGGTAATTTTATGGCGTCCCAAGTCACCTGTTTTAATCCCGAATCGAGGAGAATATGACTCTGTTTGTTATTCTGCGAACCAGAAATCCGAGTAAGGAATTCTGTTAATTCGGGAGAAGGTGTTAGGCATTCCCGAATTCCGTGGTTCTAGCATGGTCGCTTAACCGTTATTATACTTGGCTTAATTATCTCGATTTGCTAAATACATTTTTTTTTATTTTTTATTATTGCATGATTTTGTTTCCGCTTCTGTTTAGATTGTTTACAATTAAAGATTTTCTTGAAACGAATCACGCGTACGTATATTCGTATTATATATTTTTTATAAACGTAAAGAATCGTGTCACGCATACGTGTACACAATAAGATTGATAATGTTATTTTTTGTTTATTTTTATTATAAAAAAAACAGACTTATGTTCGAAATTGTGCTTAAAATAAAAATTAAGAGCTTTCGCCTTTCCTTCTTTTACACCACTTGTTTTTAGTCCGAGGTTATAATTATTTACTTAATTTTGCTTACGAAGATTGAGTTTGAGATAAATAAACTAATTTTTATTCTCTGTCTATGCGAATATTTGCAAACACTAACTCTATATTTTGTAAAAAAATCATCGACATTATTTCATACATTAAAAGAAATGAGTTGATCGCGTTCCTAAAATAACTATGCCATTTGTTATTAAGAAAGAGAACTAATCTACCAATTGATTTAATAAGACGACATCACATATAACGTAAACATACATCATGACCTGTTCGCAATATTCCAACATTGTAATAGTAATGGATTATATTAATTCACCTTTCCACTATAGGTTATACACATAACCGTTATTACGCCATATACGAACAAAGTACGACTGACATCATCTAGCCTTAAACAAAATTGGATATTTGACAAAATAAGCTAGTAATGTAATTTCTGGGTATTTCTGTACTATTCTTTACTTAGCTAACAATATCACAAGATTTGATTAATGGCCAATTTTCTGCCATGTTCCCTATCTCAACAATTCAAACAGTAAATGTCATCATTAGTCCTCAAAACATATAAGATTATCGTGGAATTTAATACTCCAGAAGGTTAATTAATTAACTGTTTATCATGTCAATTATACTACTATATTAATCAACTAAAACAAGACTGAAACTTAAACTAATAAAATTTAAATAAGTAGAAGACATCCTTATAATTCCAAACTTCATTTACTTGTCATGTTGAAGCTTTTCATGACATGAATTTACAGATATGTACCTGATATTGGAAGCAAAAGAAAATGATGATGAGAATCAGCGACAGTAATAACAATACAGCAACAACAGTCCAGCAGTAGTAACAACCCAGGAACAGAGTTTGCAAACCAGTAGAACAGTAATCCCAAAAACAAAAGCTTCAAGCTTTGAATGAAACAACAACCATTAATACTAATTTCAAACAAAGAAAGAAAGCAGAAGATTTTTTAGTTTTTATTTTTATTTTGAAAGCTTAAATATTTTTCGGAATTTTTCTTTCTCTTAAATGTTCAGCCCTTTTTTCTCTCTTATATTTTTCTTCCCAGATTCGTTTCTCTTATCTGTGTTTTTTCTCTCGTATCTGTGTGTATTTTTTCTGTTCTGTCTGTGTATATTGTCTGTCTATAATCTTGTTTCAAGACTTCCTATATATAACTCATCCCATAAATCTTTTAATCAATTAAAATCAACCCATTTTCTCTACCAAACCCATTATCTTCCCACTAATCCCCATTACATTAAATAAACATATCACACCACCCCATTATATTTTGTCCCCCATGCCTAACATAAATAAATACAAGATTCACTCACTAAATTTTGTCTTGTCCCCCCTTTATATTAAACAATTATATCATAACCCACCCCATTTCATTTTGTCCCTCATGCTTCATATAAACAATTACAAAATGTACAATTCCTAAACTACCCCTCCGACCTTATTGAAAATTACTATTTTACCCCCGAACGTACTACAAATTACCAAACTACCCCATCAGCTATAACAAATAATTAATCAAACTTAATCCAAAATATAGACAATATGATCAATTTCTAACAATGTTCAAACAACAAATTTCATGAACATGATTTCTTCAACATTTCAACAACAAATCACATGAACATGATTTCAACAATATTTCAACAACAAATCACATGAACACAAATTGAACAACAAAGCACAACTAAAATTTTATTGAACAATATTTTAGCAACAAACAATCCTATTTTCGGATTCAACAACAACAACAAACAAGTATATTTAGATTTCTAAATTCAATAATATTGAACGTAAAATCAACTACTCTAACAACATTACAACAAATAATTCTTATATTAAACTTTAAACAAGATTATGAGACAATTTCAAGAAATAATCATAAATGGTAAACAAGAAATCAAGCTATACAAATTTCGGATTCAAGATCAAACAAACAAAGTATGAACATGAATAAAATCTATTTTAAACAACAAACATGATGGATTCAAACGATTAAATCAATATATTTCCCTTAACACAACTAAATTCTTTTAGACAAATAACAAGATTGACGAAGAAACAATTATGAACTTAAGCTTGAACTTAACAATATTAACAATTTCTAAAAATACATAGGACACATGAAACAAATTAATTAAACTTCAATTTGTATTTAACCAACATTAAACTAACAACCTTTTAACTAAACAATAAACAAGAACGATAAAACAAACATGAAACAAACTGAAAAATGAATTAATCAAAGTTCCATTTGAATCTGAAAATTTAATCACCAAAACATATGAACAAACTAGGAAATTATTTCAACGACGAACAAACAAAACAAGAATCGAATCATTTAACGATTTTGGGTCCGACAAATATCAAACAAAAAATATGGACAAAATTTGAAACATAAACCAACTAACCGATTCAAAAACAACGACGAAGACGAAGATGATGGAGCGGCATGAAGCAGTAGGGAACTGCTGCGACGAGCAGCAGCAACATCGCGGCAGCAGCTGCAGCGACCATGGCAGTAGTTGTTCGTCGAGGAGGACGACGGGGAGAAGAAGAAACATCGGCAGAAGCAGCGATGGGGAGGTTGACGATGAAGCAGCAGCTGCGGCGACGGGGAGAAGGAAGGCAGCCATGGACGTCGAGCTCAAGCTCGAGCTTGACGCCGGACGACGAAGATGAAGTAGAAACAGTCGCGTGGTTGCCTGGGCTGCTTATGGTCGAAGACTAAACAACTGCGACCTTGGTGATGGTGAAGCCGAAGGCAGCGGGGTGGGTCATCGACAGGGTTGTTCGTTCATGGCTATCATTGGATGGTTGTGTCGCTTGTGTCGAAGGAGACGAAGCTGCTGGAGCTTAGCCATGGCAGCCATGGATGTGTGTTTTAGAGTTTGGAGAAGAAAAAGCAATAGTGGGGGTGGCGGATAGTTTTTTAGGGTTTTTTGTCTTGTTTTCTTCTTCTTTTTTTTTTTTGTTTTGTTTTTGTAAAATGTAAGATAATAGGATGTTGGGTTATGGACTGGGTCGACCCAGTTCGAAATGGACTAGGTCCTTTGGGAAGATTGGTCCATTTTTTGGGCCTGTGGCTTGAAATCGAAGAAGAGGCCCAATTCCGACTTTCTTTATTTTTTGCTCTCTTTTCTTCTTTTATTTCTCTAAAACTAAATTATAAAAATACTTAACTTATTATTAAGAACTAAATTAAGTTATAAAAGCGAAAATTAACTCCCAATAACAATTAACGCACAATTAAGCAATAATTAAGCATAAAATTGTATATTTGGACATTAAATGCTAAAAATGCAAACGATGCCTATTTTTGTAATTTTTATTTTTTGTAAAACAAATTTAATTACTAACAATTGTAGAATTAAATCCTACATGCAAAATGCGACATATTTTTGTATTTTTAACAAATAAGCAAACACAGACAAATACAAATAATTATCCAAAAATATCACAAAATACTCAAATTGCACACCAAGGAAAATCATTTGATTTTGAATTTTTTGGGAGTAATTCTCATATAGGGCAAAAATCACGTGCTTACAGCTGCCCCTCTTTGCCCGGAGACACGAAGGGTTTTCGTGCAAAAGATAAAGCGAGCGATTTTTGCCCATCCGAGTACTCCGTGTGAAGCATTTTTTGAAAAAGATTTAACCGAACCTTTGCTTCAAAGGTTTCCTACATATCCCTGGCTAAAGGGGAATCAGGTTAATGTAGTTCGGGAAATTTTGGTAGCTGGGACTACCGTGGGACTGCAATGTTACTGTTGTTGCATGCTATTACTACTGCTTACCGATCTCCTTGTTACACTGTGCTTAAAGGAAAACAAGAAGCTAGGCTAGACTGCAATTTGTTTTTGTTGCCTTGCTTTCTTGTCTGCTTGCATTTTTTTTTTCAATGCTTTTCTTCCGATGCTTTTCTTCCTTTCGACACATGTACTTGAGTTTGTACTGTGACCTCTTGTTGCAACCTTCTGTTTCCCGGTACCGGGGAATTTTATTGTTTCCTGCTGGGGATTCCTATTGTAACCCTTTGTTTTATTGTCCTCTGATTTGATCTTAAAATGTATGCCTCTGTTGTATGGGCGGGCTCCCAACTTCAATACTTGAAAATTAATGCTGAATGTATTCCTCTGTTATATGGGCGGGCTCCCAACTTCAACACTTGAAATGAAAAGATTGAAATGTATGCCTCTGTTATCTGGGCGGGCTCCCAACTTCAATGCTTGAAATATAAAGACTGAAATGTATGCCTCTGTTATCTGGGCGGGCTCCCAACTTCAACGCTTGAAATGTAAAGACTGAAATGTATGCCTCTGTTATCTGGGCGGGCTCCCAACTTCAATGCTTGAAATGAAAAGACTGAAATGTATGCCTCTGTTCTATGGGCGGGCTCCCAACTTCAACAATAACTTTTAAAAATAAACGCCATTCCTCTCTTCAGGCGGGCTCCTGATTTCAACAACAACTTTGAAAATAATCGCCATTCCTCTCTTCAGGCGGGCTCCTGACTTCATCAACAACTTTTAAAATAAAACACCTTTCCTCTCTTCAGGCGGGCTCTTGACTTCAATAAACAACTTGGAAAATAAATGACATTCTATTCTTCAGGGGGTCTCCTGACTTCAACAACTTTGAAAAATAAAATCCTATTCGAGGGCGGATGAACCCGAAATATCCTATTCGAGGGCGGATGAACTCAAAATATCCTGTTCGAGGGCGGATGAACCCAAAATATCCTGTTCGAGGGCGGATGAACCCAAAATATCCTGTTCGAGGGCGGATGAACCCAAAATATCCTGTTCGAGGGCGGATGAACCCAAAATATCCTGTTCGAGGGCGGATGAACCCAAAATATCCTGTTCGAGGGCGGATGAACCCAAAATATCCTGTTCGAGGGCGGATGAACCCAAAATATCCTGTTCGAGGGCGGATGAACCCAAAATATCCTGTTCGAGGGCGGATGAACCCAAAATATCCTATTCGAGGGCGGATGAACCCAAAATATCCTATTCGAGGGCGGATGAACCCAAAATATCCTATTCGAGGGAGGATGAACCCAAAATATCCTATTCGAGGGCGGATGAACCCAAAATATCCTATTCGAGGGCGGATGAACCCAAAATATCCTATTCGAGGGCGGATGAACCCAAAATATCCTATTCGAGGGCGGATGATCCCATAATATCCTATTCGAGAGCGGATGAACCCAAAATATCCTATTCGAGGGCGGATGAACCCGAAATATCCTATTCGAGGGCGGATGAACCCATAATATCCTATTCGAGGGCGGATGAACCAAAAATATCCTATTCGAGGGCGGATGAACCCGAAATATCCTGTTCAAGGGCGGATGAACCCGAAATATCCTGTTCGAGGGCGGATGAACCCAAAATATCCTGTTCGAGGGTAGATGAACCCAAAATATCCTGTTCGAGGGCGGATGAACCCAAAATATCCTGTTCGAGGGCGGATGAACCCAAAATATCCTATTCGAGGGCGGATGAACCCTAAATATCCTATTCGAGGGCGGATGAACCAAAAATATCCTATTCGAGGGCAGATGATCCCATAATATCCTATTCGAGGGCGGATGAACCCAAAATATCCTATTCGAGGGCGAATGAACCCGAAATATCCTATTTGAGGGCGGATGAACCCGAAATATCCTATTCGAGAGCGGATGAACCCGAAATATCCTGTTCGAGGGCGGATGAACCCAAAATATCCTGTTCGAGGGCGGATGAACCCGAAATATCCTGTTCGAGGGCGGATGAACCCGAAATATCCTATTCGAGGGCGGATGAACCCGAAATATCCTGTTCGAGGGCGGATGAACCCAAAATATCCTATTCGAGGGCGGATGAACCCAAAATATCCTGTTCGAGGGCAGATGAACACAAAATATCCTGTTCGAGGGCGGATGAACCCAAAATATCCTGTTCGAGGGCGGATGAACCCAAAATATATTGTTCGAGGGCGGATGAACCCAAAATATTCTATTCGAGTGCGGATGAACCCAAAATATCATATTCGAGGGCGGATGATCCCATAATATCCTATTCGAGGGCGGATGAACACAAAATATCCTATTCGAGGGCGGATGAACCCAAAATATCCTATTCGAGGGCGGATGAACCCGAAATATTCTATTCAAGGGCGGATGAACCCGAAATATCCTATTCGAGGGCGGATGAACCAAAATATCCTGTTCGAGGGCGGATGAACCCAAAATATCCTGTTCGAGGGTGGATGAACCCAAAATATCCTATTCGAGGGCGGATGAACCCAAAATATCCTATTCGAGGGCGGATGAACCCAAAATATCCTATTCGATGGCGGATAATCCCATAATATCCTATTCGAGGGTGGATGAACCCAAAATATCCTATTCGAGGGCGGATGAACCCAAAATATCCTATTCGAGGGCGGATGATCCCATAATATCCTATTCGAGGGCGGATGAACCCAAAATATCCTATTCGTGGGCGGATGAACCCGAAATATCCTATTCGAGGGCGGATGAACCCATAATATCCTATTCGAGGGAGGATGAACCCAAAATATCCTATTCGAGGGCGGATGAACCCAAAATATCCTATTCGAGGGCGGATGAACCCGAAATATCCTATTCGAGAGCGGATGAACCCGAAATATCCTGTTCGAGGGCGGATGAACCCAAAATATCCTGTTCGAGGGCGGATGAACCCAAAATATCCTGTTCGAGGGCGGATGAACCCAAAATATCCTATTCGAGGGCGGATGAACCCGAAATATCCTGTTCGAGGGCGGATGAACCCAAAATATCCTTTTCGAGGACGGATGAACCCAAAATATCCTGTTCGAGGGCAGATGAACCCAAAATATCCTGTTCGAGGGCGGATGAACCCAAAATATCCTGTTCGAGGGCGGATGAACCCAAAATATATTGTTCGAGGGCGGATGAACCCAAAATATCCAATTCGAGTGCGGATGAACCCAAAATATCCTATTCGAGGGCGGATGATCCCATAATATCCTATTCGAGGGCGGATGAACCCAAAATATCCTATTCGAGGGTGGATGAACCCAAAATATCCTATTCGAGGGCGGATGAACCCGAAATATCCTATTCGAGGGCGGATGAACCCGAAATATCCTATTCGAGGGCGGATGAACCAAAATATCCTGTTCGAGGGCGGATGAACCCAAAATATCCTGTTCGAGGGCGGATGAACCCAAAATATCCTATTCGAGGGCGGATGAACCCAAAATATCCTATTCGAGGGCGGATGAACCCAAAATATCCTATTCGAGGGCGGATAATCCCATAATATCCTATTCGAGGGTGGATGAACCCAAAATATCCTATTCGAGGGCGGATGAACCCAAAATATCCTATTCGAGGGCGGATGATCCCATAATATCCTATTCGAGGGCGGATGAACCCAAAATATCCTATTCGTGGGCGGATGAACCCGAAATATCCTATTCGAGGGCGGATGAACCGAGGGCGGATGAACCCAAAATATCCTATTCGAGGGCGGATGAACCCAAAATATCCTATTCGAGGGCGGATGAACCCGAAATATCCTATTCAAGGGCGGATGAACCCGAAATATCCTGTTCGAGGGCGGATGAACCCAAAATATCCTGTTCGAGGGCGGATGAACCCAAAATATCCTGTTCGAGGGCAGATGAACCCAAAATATCCTGTTCGAGGGTGGATGAACCCAAAATATCCTATTCGAGGGCGGATGAACCCAAAATATCCTATTCGAGGGCGGATGATCCCATAATATCCTATTCGAGGGCGGATGAACCCAAAATATCCTATTCGTGGGCGGATGAACCCGAAATATCCTATTCGAGGGCGGATGAACCGAGGGCGGATGAACCCAAAATATCCTATTCGAGGGCGGATGAACCCAAATTATCCTATTCGAGGGCGGATGAACCCGAAATATCCTATTCAAGGGCGGATGAACCCGAAATATCCTGTTCGAGGGCGGATGAACCCAAAATATCCTGTTCGAGGGCGGATGAACCCAAAATATCCTGTTCGAGGGCAGATGAACCCAAAATATCCTATTCGAGGGCGGATGAACCCTAAATATCCTATTCGAGGGCGGATGAACCAAAAATATCCTATTCGAGGGCAGATGATCCCATAATATCCTATTCGAGGGCGGATGAACCCAAAATATCCTATTCGAGGGCGAATGAACCCGAAATATCCTATTTGAGGGCGGATGAACCCGAAATATCCTATTCGAGAGCGGATGAACCCGAAATATCCTGTTCGAGGGCGGATGAACCCAAAATATCCTGTTCGAGGGCGGATGAACCCGAAATATCCTGTTCGAGGGTGGATGAACCCGAAATATCCTATTCGAGGGCGGATGAACCCGAAATATCCTGTTCGAGGGCGGATGAACCCAAAATATCCTGTTCGAGGGCGGATGAACCCAAAATATCCTGTTCGAGGGCAGATGAACCCAAAATATCCTGTTCGAGGGCGGATGAACCCAAAATATCCTGTTCGAGGGCGGATGAACCCAAAATATATTGTTCGAGGGCGGATGAACCCAAAATATTCTATTCGAGTGCGGATGAACCCAAAATATCATATTCGAGGGCGGATGATCCCATAATATCCTATTCGAGGGCGGATGAACACAAAATATCCTATTCGAGGGCGGATGAACCCAAAATATCCTATTCGAGGGCGGATGAACCCGAAATATTCTATTCGAGGGCGGATGAACCCGAAATATCCTATTCGAGGGCGGATGAACCAAAATATCCTGTTCGAGGGCGGATGAACCCAAAATATCCTGTTCGAGGGTGGATGAACCCAAAATATCCTGTTCGAGGGTGGATGAACCCAAAATATCCTATTCGAGGGCGGATGAACCCAAAATATCCTATTCGAGGGCGGATGATCCCATAATATCCTATTCGAGGGCGGATGAACCCAAAATATCCTATTCGTGGGCGGATGAACCCGAAATATCCTATTCGAGGGCGGATGAACCGAGGGCGGATGAACCCAAAATATCCTATTCGAGAGCGGATGAACCCAAAATATCCTATTCGAGGGCGGATGAACCCGAAATATCCTATTCAAGGGCGGATGAACCCGAAATATCCTGTTCGAGGGCGGATGAACCCAAAATATCCTGTTCGAGGGCGGATGAACCCAAAATATCCTGTTCGAGGGCAGATGAACCCAAAATATCCTATTCGAGGGCGGATGAACCCTAAATATCCTATTCGAGGGCGGATGAACCAAAAATATCCTATTCGAGGGCAGATGATCCCATAATATCCTATTCGAGGGCGGATGAACCCAAAATATCCTATTCGAGGGCGAATGAACCCGAAATATCCTATTTGAGGGCGGATGAACCCGAAATATCCTATTCGAGAGCGGATGAACCCGAAATATCCTGTTCGAGGGCGGATGAACCCAAAATATCCTGTTCGAGGGCGGATGAACCCGAAATATCCTGTTCGAGGGCGGATGAACCCGAAATATCCTATTCGAGGGCGGATGAACCCGAAATATCCTGTTCGAGGGCGGATGAACCCAAAATATCCTGTTCGAGGGCGGATGAACCCAAAATATCCTGTTCGAGGGCAGATGAACCCAAAATATCCTGTTCGAGGGCGGATGAACCCAAAATATCCTGTTCGAGGGCGGATGAACCCAAAATATATTGTTCGAGGGCGGATGAACCCAAAATATTCTATTCGAGTGCGGATGAACCCAAAATATCATATTCGAGGGCGGATGATCCCATAATATCCTATTCGAGGGCGGATGAACACAAAATATCCTATTCGAGGGCGGATGAACCCAAAATATCCTATTCGAGGGCGGATGAACCCGAAATATTCTATTCGAGGGCGGATGAACCCGAAATATCCTATTCGAGGGCGGATGAACCAAAATATCCTGTTCGAGGGCGGATGAACCCAAAATATCCTGTTCGAGGGTGGATGAACCCAAAATATCCTATTCGAGGGCGGATGAACCCAAAATATCCTATTCGAGGGCGGATGAACCCAAAATATCCTATTCGATGGCGGATAATCCCATAATATCCTATTCGAGGGTGGATGAACCCAAAATATCCTATTCGAGGGCGGATGAACCCGAAATATCCTATTCGAGGGCGGATGAACCCGAAATATCCTGTTCGAGGGCGGATGAACCCAAAATATCCTATTCGAGGGCGGATGAACCCAAAATATCCTGTTCGAGGGCAGATGAACACAAAATATCCTGTTCGAGGGCGGATGAACCCAAAATATCCTGTTCGAGGGCGGATGAACCCAAAATATATTGTTCGAGGGCGGATGAACCCAAAATATTCTATTCGAGTGCGGATGAACCCAAAATATCATATTCGAGGGCGGATGATCCCATAATATCCTATTCGAGGGCGGATGAACACAAAATATCCTATTCGAGGGCGGATGAACCCAAAATATCCTATTCGAGGGCGGATGAACCCGAAATATTCTATTCAAGGGCGGATGAACCCGAAATATCCTATTCGAGGGCGGATGAACCAAAATATCCTGTTCGAGGGCGGATGAACCCAAAATATCCTGTTCGAGGGTGGATGAACCCAAAATATCCTATTCGAGGGCGGATGAACCCAAAATATCCTATTCGAGGGCGGATGAACCCAAAATATCCTATTCGAGGGCGGATAATCCCATAATATCCTATTCGAGGGTGGATGAACCCAAAATATCCTATTCGAGGGCGGATGAACCCAAAATATCCTATTCGAGGGCGGATGATCCCATAATATCCTATTCGAGGGCGGATGAACCCAAAATATCCTATTCGTGGGCGGATGAACCCGAAATATCCTATTCGAGGGCGGATGAACCGAGGGCGGATGAACCCAAAATATCCTATTCGAGGGCGGATGAACCCAAAATATCCTATTCGAGGGCGGATGAACCCGAAATATCCTATTCAAGGGCGGATGAACCCGAAATATCCTGTTCGAGGGCGGATGAACCCAAAATATCCTGTTCGAGGGCGGATGAACCCAAAATATCCTGTTCGAGGGCAGATGAACCCAAAATATCCTGTTCGAGGGTGGATGAACCCAAAATATCCTATTCGAGGGCGGATGAACCCAAAATATCCTATTCGAGGGCGGATGATCCCATAATATCCTATTCGAGGGCGGATGAACCCAAAATATCCTATTCGTGGGCGGATGAAACCGAAATATCCTATTCGAGGGCGGATGAACCGAGGGCGGATGAACCCAAAATATCCTATTCGAGGGCGGATGAACCCAAATTATCCTATTCGAGGGCGGATGAACCCGAAATATCCTATTCAAGGGCGGATGAACCCGAAATATCCTGTTCGAGGGCGGATGAACCCAAAATATCCTGTTCGAGGGCGGATGAACCCAAAATATCCTGTTCGAGGGCAGATGAACCCAAAATATCCTATTCGAGGGCGGATGAACCCTAAATATCCTATTCGAGGGCGGATGAACCAAAAATATCCTATTCGAGGGCAGATGATCCCATAATATCCTATTCGAGGGCGGATGAACCCAAAATATCCTATTCGAGGGCGAATGAACCCGAAATATCCTATTTGAGGGCGGATGAACCCGAAATATCCTATTCGAGAGCGGATGAACCCGAAATATCCTGTTCGAGGGCGGATGAACCCAAAATATCCTGTTCGAGGGCGGATGAACCCGAAATATCCTGTTCGAGGGTGGATGAACCCGAAATATCCTATTCGAGGGCGGATGAACCCGAAATATCCTGTTCGAGGGCGGATGAACCCAAAATATCCTGTTCGAGGGCGGATGAACCCAAAATATCCTGTTCGAGGGCAGATGAACCCAAAATATCCTGTTCGAGGGCGGATGAACCCAAAATATCCTGTTCGAGGGCGGATGAACCCAAAATATATTGTTCGAGGGCGGATGAACCCAAAATATTCTATTCGAGTGCGGATGAACCCAAAATATCATATTCGAGGGCGGATGATCCCATAATATCCTATTCGAGGGCGGATGAACACAAAATATCCTATTCGAGGGCGGATGAACCCAAAATATCCTATTCGAGGGCGGATGAACCCGAAATATTCTATTCGAGGGCGGATGAACCCGAAATATCCTATTCGAGGGCGGATGAACCAAAATATCCTGTTCGAGGGCGGATGAACCCAAAATATCCTGTTCGAGGGTGGATGAACCCAAAATATCCTGTTCGAGGGTGGATGAACCCAAAATATCCTATTCGAGGGCGGATGAACCCAAAATATCCTATTCGAGGGCGGATGATCCCATAATATCCTATTCGAGGGCGGATGAACCCAAAATATCCTATTCGTGGGCGGATGAACCCGAAATATCCTATTCGAGGGCGGATGAACCGAGGGCGGATGAACCCAAAATATCCTATTCGAGAGCGGATGAACCCAAAATATCCTATTCGAGGGCGGATGAACCCGAAATATCCTATTCAAGGGCGGATGAACCCGAAATATCCTGTTCGAGGGCGGATGAACCCAAAATATCCTGTTCGAGGGCGGATGAACCCAAAATATCCTGTTCGAGGGCAGATGAACCCAAAATATCCTATTCGAGGGCGGATGAACCCTAAATATCCTATTCGAGGGCGGATGAACCAAAAATATCCTATTCGAGGGCAGATGATCCCATAATATCCTATTCGAGGGCGGATGAACCCAAAATATCCTATTCGAGGGCGAATGAACCCGAAATATCCTATTTGAGGGCGGATGAACCCGAAATATCCTATTCGAGAGCGGATGAACCCGAAATATCCTGTTCGAGGGCGGATGAACCCAAAATATCCTGTTCGAGGGCGGATGAACCCGAAATATCCTGTTCGAGGGCGGATGAACCCGAAATATCCTATTCGAGGGCGGATGAACCCGAAATATCCTGTTCGAGGGCGGATGAACCCAAAATATCCTGTTCGAGGGCGGATGAACCCAAAATATCCTGTTCGAGGGCAGATGAACCCAAAATATCCTGTTCGAGGGCGGATGAACCCAAAATATCCTGTTCGAGGGCAGATGAACCCAAAATATATTGTTCGAGGGCGGATGAACCCAAAATATTCTATTCGAGTGCGGATGAACCCAAAATATCATATTCGAGGGCGGATGATCCCATAATATCCTATTCGAGGGCGGATGAACACAAAATATCCTATTCGAGGGCGGATGAACCCAAAATATCCTATTCGAGGGCGGATGAACCCGAAATATTCTATTCGAGGGCGGATGAACCCGAAATATCCTATTCGAGGGCGGATGAACCAAAATATCCTGTTCGAGGGCGGATGAACCCAAAATATCCTGTTCGAGGGTGGATGAACCCAAAATATCCTATTCGAGGGCGGATGAACCCAAAATATCCTATTCGAGGGCGGATGAACCCAAAATATCCTATTCGATGGCGGATAATCCCATAATATCCTATTCGAGGGTGGATGAACCCAAAATATCCTATTCGAGGGCGGATGAACCCAAAATATCCTATTCGAGGGCGGATGATCCCATAATATCCTATTCGAGGGCGGATGAACCCAAAATATCCTATTCGTGGGCGGATGAACCCGAAATATCCTATTCGAGGGCGGATGAACCCATAATATCCTATTCGAGGGAGGATGAACCCAAAATATCCTATTCGAGGGCGGATGAACCCAAAATATCCTATTCGAGGGCGGATGAACCCGAAATATCCTATTCGAGAGCGGATGAACCCAAAATATCCTGTTCGAGGGCGGATGAACCCAAAATATCCTGTTCGAGGGCGGATGAACCCAAAATATCCTGTTCGAGGGCGGATGAACCCAAAATATCCTATTCGAGGGCGGATGAACCCAAAATATCCTATTCGAGGGCGGATGAACCCAAAATATCCTATTCGAGGGCGGATGAACCCAAAATATCCTATTCGAGGGCGGATGAACCCAAAATATCCTATTCGAGGGCGGATGAACCCAAAATATCCTATTCGAGGGCGGATGAACCCAAAATATCTTATTCGAGGGCGGATGAACCCAAAATATCCTATTCGAGTGCGGATGAACCCAAAATATCCTATTCGAGGGCGGATGATCCCATAATATCCTATTCGAGGGCGGATGAACCCAAAATATCCTATTCGAGGGTGGATGAACCCAAAATATCCTATTCGAGGGCGGATGAACCCGAAATATCCTATTCGAGGGCGGATGAACCCGAAATATCCTATTCGAGGGCGGATGAACCAAAATATCCTGTTCGAGGGCGGATGAACCCAAAATATCCTGTTCGAGGGTGGATGAACCCAAAATATCCTATTCGAGGGCGGATGAACCCAAAATATCCTATTCGAGGGCGGATGAACCCAAAATATCCTATTCGAGGGCGGATAATCCCATAATATCCTATTCGAGGGTGGATGAACCCAAAATATCCTATTCGAGGGCGGATGAACCCAAAAATCCTATTCGAGGGCGGATGATCCCATAATATCCTATTCGAGGGCGGATGAACCCAAAATATCCTATTCGTGGGCGGATGAACCCGAAATATCCTATTCGAGGGCGGATGAACCGAGGGCGGATGAACCCAAAATATCCTATTCGAGGGCGGATGAACCGAGGGCGGATGAACCCAAAATATCCTATTCGAGGGCGGATGAACCCAAAATATCCTATTCGAGGGCGGATGAACCCGAAATATCCTATTCAAGGGCGGATGAACCCGAAATATCCTGTTCGAGGGCGGATGAACCCAAAATATCCTGTTCGAGGGCGGATGAACCCAAAATATCCTGTTCGAGGGCAGATGAACCCAAAATATCCTATTCGAGGGCGGATGAACCCAAAATATCCTATTCGAGGGCGGATGAACCCGAAATATTCTATTCGAGGGCGGATGAACCCGAAATATCCTATTCGAGGGCGGATGAACCAAAATATCCTGTTCGAGGGCGGATGAACCCAAAATATCCTGTTCGAGGGTGGATGAACCCAAAATATCCTATTCGAGGGCGGATGAACCCAAAATATCCTATTCGAGGGCGGATGAACCCAAAATATCCTATTCGATGGCGGATAATCCCATAATATCCTATTCGAGGGTGGATGAACCCAAAATATCCTATTCGAGGGCGGATGAACCCAAAATATCCTATTCGAGGGCGGATGATCCCATAATATCCTATTCGAGGGCGGATGAACCCAAAATATCCTATTCGTGGGCGGATGAACCCGAAATATCCTATTCGAGGGCGGATGAACCCATAATATCCTATTCGAGGGAGGATGAACCCAAAATATCCTATTCGAGGGCGGATGAACCCAAAATATCCTATTCGAGGGCGGATGAACCCGAAATATCCTATTCGAGAGCGGATGAACCCAAAATATCCTGTTCGAGGGCGGATGAACCCAAAATATCCTGTTCGAGGGCGGATGAACCCAAAATATCCTGTTCGAGGGCGGATGAACCCAAAATATCCTATTCGAGGGCGGATGAACCCAAAATATCCTATTCGAGGGCGGATGAACCCAAAATATCCTATTCGAGGGCGGATGAACCCAAAATATCCTATTCGAGGGCGGATGAACCCAAAATATCCTATTCGAGGGCGGATGAACCCAAAATATCCTATTCGAGGGCGGATGAACCCAAAATATCCTATTCGAGGGCGGATGAACCCAAAATATCCTATTCGAGGGCGGATGAACCCAAAATATCCTATTCGAGGGCGGATGATCCCATAATATCCTATTCGAGGGCGGATGAACCCAAAATATCCTATTCGAGGGTGGATGAACCCAAAATATCCTATTCGAGGGCGGATGAACCCGAAATATCCTATTCGAGGGCGGATGAACCCGAAATATCCTATTCGAGGGCGGAATGAACCAAAATATCCTGTTCGAGGGCGGATGAACCCAAAATATCCTGTTCGAGGGTGGATGAACCCAAAATATCCTATTCGAGGGCGGATGAACCCAAAATATCCTATTCGAGGGCGGATGAACCCAAAATATCCTATTCGAGGGCGGATAATCCCATAATATCCTATTCGAGGGTGGATGAACCCAAAATATCCTATTCGAGGGCGGATGAACCCAAAATATCCTATTCGAGGGCGGATGATCCCATAATATCCTATTCGAGGGCGGATGAACCCAAAATATCCTATTCGTGGGCGGATGAACCCGAAATATCCTATTCGAGGGCGGATGAACCCATAATATCCTATTATATCCTATTCGAGGGCGGATGAACCGAGGGCGGATGAACCCAAAATATCCTATTCGAGGGCGGATGAACCCAAAATATCCTATTCGAGGGCGGATGAACCCGAAATATCCTATTCAAGGGCGGATGAACCCGAAATATCCTGTTCGAGGGCGGATGAACCCAAAATATCCTGTTCGAGGGCGGATGAACCCAAAATATCCTGTTCGAGGGCAGATGAACCCAAAATATCCTGTTCGAGGGCGGATGAACCCAAAATATCCTGTTCGAGGGCGGATGAACCCAAAATATCCTATTCGAGGGCGGATGAACACTAAATATCCTATTCGAGAGCGGATGAACAAAAAATATCCTATTCGAGGGCAGATGATCCCATAATATACTATTCGAGGGCGGATGAACCCAAAATATCCTATTCGAGGGCGAATGAACCCAAAATATCCTATTCGAGGGCGGATGAACCCGAAATATCCTATTCGAGAGCGGATGAACCCGAAATATCCTGTTCGAGGGCGGATGAACCCAAAATATCCTGTTCGAGGGCGGATGAACCCAAAATATCCTGTTCGAGGGCGGATGAACCCAAAATATCCTATTCGAGGGCGGATGAACCCGAAATATCCTGTTCGAGGGCGGATGAACCCAAAATATCCTGTTCGAGGGTGGATGAACCCAAAATATACTGTTCGAGGGCAGATGAACCCAAAATATCCTGTTCGAGGGCGGATGAACCCAAAATATCATGTTCGAGGGCAGATGAACCCAAAATATCCTGTTCGAGGGCGGATGAACCCAAAATATCCAATTCGAGTGCGGATGAACCCAAAATATCCTATTCGAGGGCGGATGATCCCATAATATCCTATTCGAGGGCGGATGAACCCAAAATATCCTATTCGAGGGCGGATGAACCCGAAATATCCTATTCGAGGGCGGATGAACCCGAAATATCCTATTCGAGGGCGGATGAACCAAAATATCCTGTTCGAGGGCGGATGAACCCAAAATATCCTGTTCGAGGGCGGATGAACCCAAAATATCCTATTCGAGGGCGGATGAACCCGAAATATCCTATTCGAGGGCGGATGAACCCGAAATATCCTATTCGAGGGCGGATGAACCAAAATATCCTGTTCGAGGGCGGATGAACCCAAAATATCCTGTTCGAGGGCGGATGAACCCAAAATATCCTGTTCGAGGGCGGATGAACCCAAAATATCCTATTCGAGGGCGGATAAACCCAAAATATCCTGTTCGAGGGCGGATGAACCCAAAATATCCTATTCGAGGGCGGATGAACCCAAAATATCCTATTCGAGGGCGGATGAACCCGAAATATCCTATTCGAGGGCGGATGAACCCGAAATATCCTATTCGAGGGCGGATGAACCAAAATATCCTGTTCGAGGGCGGATGAACCCAAAATATCCTGTTCGAGGGCGGATGAACCCAAAATATCCTATTCGAGGGCGGATGAACCCAAAATATCCTATTCGAGGGCGGATGAACCCAAAATATCCTATTCGAGGGCGGATAATCCCATAATATCCTATTTCGAGGGTGGATGAACCCAAAATATCCTATTCGAGGGCGGATGAACCCAAAATATCCTATTCGAGGGCGGATGATCCCATAATATCCTATTCGAGGGCGGATGAACCCAAAATATCCTATTCGAGGGCGGATGAACCCGAAATATCCTATTCGAGGGCGGATGAACCCATAATATCCTATTCGAGGGAGGATGAACCCAAAATATCCTATTCGAGGGCGGATGATCCCATAATATCCTATTCGAGGGTGGATGAACCCAAAATATCCTATTCGAGGGCGGATGAACCCAAAATATCCTATTCGAGGGCGGATGATCCCATAATATCCTATTCGAGGGCGGATGAACCCAAAATATCCTATTCGAGGGCGGATGAACCCGAAATATCCTATTCGAGGGCGGATGAACCCAAAATATCCTATTCGAGGGCGGATGAACCCGAAATATCCTATTCAAGGGCGGATGAACCCGAAATATCCTGTTCGAGGGCGGATGAACCCAAAATATCCTGTTCGAGGGCGGATGAACCCAAAATATCCTGTTCGAGGGCAGATGAACCCAAAATATCCTGTTCGAGGGCGGATGAACCCAAAATATCCTGTTCGAGGGCGGATGAACCCAAAATATCCTATTCGAGGGCGGATGAACCCTAAATATCCTATTCGAGGGCGGATGAACCAAAAATATCCTATTCGAGGGCAGATGATCCCATAATATCCTATTCGAGGGCGGATGAACCCAAAATATCCTATTCGAGGGCGAATGAACCCAAAATATCCTATTCGAGGGCGGATGAACCCGAAATATCCTATTCGAGAGCGGATGAACCCGAAATATCCTGTTCGAGGGCGGATGAACCCAAAATATCCTGTTCGAGGGCGGATGAACCCAAAATATCCTGTTCGAGGGCGGATGAACCCAAAATATCCTATTCGAGGGCGGATGAACCCAAAATATCCTGTTCGAGGGCGGATGAACCCAAAATATCCTGTTCGAGGGCGGATGAACCCAAAATATCCTTATGACTTGAAAATGTCTTACCTCGAATACTTGTTCGAGGGCGGATGAACCCAAAATATCCTGTTCGAGGGCGGATGAACCCAAAATATCCTGTTCGAGGGCGGATGAACCCAAAATATCCTATTCGAGGGCGGATGAACCCAAAATATCCTATTCGAGGGCGGATGAACCCAAAATATCCTATTCGAGGGCGGATGAACCCAAAATATCCTATTCGAGGGCGGATGAACCCGAAATATCCTATTCGAGGGCGGATGAACCCGAAATATCCTATTCGAGGGCGGATGAACCAAAATATCCTGTTCGAGGGCGGATGAACCCAAAATATCCAATTCGAGGGCGGATGAACCCAAAATATCCTATTCGAGGGCGGATGAACCCAAAATATCCTATTCGAGGGCGGATGAACCCAAAATATCCTATTCGAGGGCGGATGAACCCGAAATATCCTATTCGAGGGCGGATGAACCCGAAATATCCTGTTCGAGGGCGGATGAACCCAAAATATCCTGTTCGAGGGCGGATGAACCCAAAATATCCTGTTCGAGGGCGGATGAACCCAAAATATCCTGTTCGAGGGCGGATGAACCCAAAATATCCTATTCGAGGGCGGATAAACCCAAAATATCCTATTCGAGGGCTGATGAACCCAAAATATTCTATTCGAGGGCGGATGATCCCATTTTCAAAATCTTGGAATTGTCTTACCTCCGACTGTTTTTCTTCGAATCGTGCTGTCTTGCTATCTCTTTAAACTTGAATTGATTCCTTCGTTTCTCCGAGAAAACTTTCGACAATGGCAGAAAATCTTCTGCCCCAGTTTTGGTGCTTTTCCTTGTTCTCCATGTGGACGCCTGACTTCTGATATTTCAACTGTTCTTCCTTGTTCTCCGGGTGGATGCCTGATACTTCAACTGTTCTTCCTTGTTCTCTAGGTGGACGCCTGACTGCTAATACTTCCATTTCTCTTCCTTGTTCTCCAGGTGGACGCCTGACTGCTATTTCTTTCATTGCTCTTCCTTGTTCTCCAGGTGGACGCCTGATTGCTAATACTTCCATTACTCATCCTTGTTCTCCAGGTGGACGCCTGACTGCTGGGGATAATACCACTGGGGGAATCTCCTTTCTTCCCCTCCTTCAAATTCAAAATATATATTTTTTTTTCAACACTGCTGAGATAAAAGTGTTATCTTCTTGGGATAACGTTGTTGAGGATAACGCTGCTGGGGAATTTTATCCCTTAAAATCGATGCTTCATTCTCCTGGAAGCTACTGGGGATGATAATGGTTTTTTTTTGAGCACAAATGTCATCCCTTTGTTCTGTCTGCTGGGGATCAACTTCTTTCATTGGAAACTTATTATATTGGGGGCAACCCTGGTTCAAAGACCACTTCCTTGGTGCAATCTTTATTCTTCCCCAAATGGGTACCTGATTTCCAGAAAATTTTCTAACTGAAAAGAAAATTTTCTGCCCTAGTTTGCATTTTCCCTTATGGTCTTCACTGCCATTCCCTTTACCTGTTTCAAACCAAACAAAATTTGTTAGTTTAAAAACCCGGTGGTTGGTTATGATACTCCTACTGGGATGGTTTTTCCCTTTCTCCCTTCCCCACTCTGTGTTGTCCGACCCTCTTGGAACTTGGTCGAAAATCTGTCGGGGATGCTCCTACATCTCGATGATCTGCCGGGGGCCCTCTTGGAATTAGGTCCACAATTTTCTCAACTGTTGTTTTCCTATTTTTCTCCAACTTCCCTTGGAAATTTGGTCCTATTGGGATCTAGGCCCCTTTCATCATTTGGTCTTGCGACCAACTTCTTTTCTCTTTATCGCCTTATCTTTGGCATGTCCTATTTGCATTTTGCTTTGCATCATTTTGGAAACTGGTAGTAAGCTCTGAAAATACTTTTCAAAAACAAACTGCTGGGAAGGTAAAGTCTTTTAAACCAAGAAATGAAAAAGTGATGATTTCAAAAAATAGAAAAAGAAGAAGTCTTTCTGAACAAATGCTGGGGAAAAGGAAAGAAAAGAACTTATCTGAATGATATAACCGATTCCAACGATCATTTCGCGCATTCCGTATTAATCAACCCAGTCTATTTGTATCAATCAACCTTCCAGACGGCCTCATGTTGCTGGGGATAAACAGGCACTCAACTCTTTGCCAAATGCGGATCCTTCCCGCCAAACTTGTCTTGTCGCCTCATAGTGCCCTTCGAGGGGTTTTCACTAATAAGACTCTTTTATTTCTCTCATCTTTCGTCGCCTTATGGTGCCTGTGAAGGTTTTCACCGATAAGACTCTCTCATTTTATTTTATTTTTCAGCTGGGGATTGGAGTGCTGCCGATATGACTCTCTCTGTTGGGGATTCTTTCGGCTATCAATTCATTTCCAGCTTATGATCTTCTTCTTTGCTGGGGATCAGAGTGTTATTCCCGACTTCCATTTGCATTGACTTAGCACTTCTCAGATACTGATCGGGAGGTCTTTTTTGGACATCAATAGGGGTTTTGTGTATGGCTGAAAGGAGAAGGGGGTATCCAAAAAATAATTTTCAGGGGTAAAATAGTACAACTCTTGGAATCAAACTTTTTTTTGCCAAAATTACAAGCGCCAACTTCTGCCCCAGTTTTTTCTTGCTCAGGGATTTTTATTTTGTCACACTATGTTACACTATGCACACTATGTTACACTATGACCGAGCCGTGAGGCGCCTACGTATCCTTCTTTGAGGAATCAGGTCAAACGTAGTTCCCAATTCCTTTGTTTTTTTTTTACTTTTCTTTGAGGAGTAGCCATTCAATTGTTGATTTTTGCTTTCAACCCCACAAACTGCACATCTGCCTCGTGGGACCCTTTTCCCAACACCATAACTGTCTTGGCATCCACCTTTTCCAACTATACACCTCGTGGTGGATAGGTGTTTTGCGGTGGTGTATGTGTGTTCTAGGGAGCAGGCGCACGCCATTGCGAGCGAACCGGAGGCTGAGTGTATGTTTGGGCTTGGTGCACGGAGAAGTGTGGTTCTTGAGGTGGATAGTAGTGTTGTGGTGGGCTGTATGAGTAGTTTGGTCTGTGGGGTCTGGGTTGGTTGTAGTATGGTTTACCAGACCTGGACCAACTGCTTGCCTCAATCGTGGCAATTTCTTCTTTCTTCTTTATTCCCAGCGCACCTCCCGTGCCGCTCTGAATAGCCTGGGTCGTTGCCTTGAGTGCCGAGTAATTCAGGATTTTGTCAGACCTCAGACCCTCCTCAATCATGACCCCTATCTTTACTACTTCATTGAAGGATTTCCCAACCGTCATCACCAAGTGACCAAAGTAAGTTGGATCCAGTGTTTGCAAGAAGTAGTCCACCATTTCTCCCTCTCTCATGGAAGGATCAACTCTGGCCACTTGCTCTCTCCAGCGGAACCCGAACTCGCGAAAACTTTCCCCGGGCTTCTTCCCGGTCCTCAGCAATGTGAGACGGTCAGGGACTATCTCGAGATTGTATTGAAAATGACCCGCGAAAGCTTGCGCCAGATCATCCCAAGTGTACCATTTGCTGGAATCTTGCCGGGTATACCATTCCAGTGCCAATCCAGTTAAGCTTTGACCGAAATAAGCTATCAGTATCTCATATTTGCCGCCTGCCCCTCTCATTTTGCTACAAAAGCCCCGCAAATGCGCCATGGGATCACCGTGTCCTTTATATAAATCAAACTTGGGCATCTTGAACCCAACCGGGAGTTGGACGACCGGGAAAGGGCATAGATCCTTATAAGCCACGCTGACCTTGTTGCCTAATCCGTGCAGGTTCCTGAAGGACTGCTCTAGGCTTTTGAACTTCCTCATCACCTCATCTTGTTCTAGGACTTTAACTGGCTTTTCGATCTCTACCGGTACCTCTAAGTGCGGGTTGTAGGTGTGGGGTTCTGGTGCATGGAATGTGGGCTCAGGGGGATAGTATTGCGTACCGTGAGCCTGAAACACTGGCTTGCTGGAGGATCTTCGCAGCGTGGCTGGCGGAGGTGCCCCGAAGACGGGGACGATTGGCGGAGGGGGGTTTTGTGTGGGTGGTGGAGCTTGGGGATTATAGGAAGTTTCCCCTTGGTAGTATTGGGCAACGGGGAAGCTCGTTGAAGGACCGGGTGAAGGGTATTCCGGTGTGTGTCCCGGTGGGGAAGTAGGAGTGACGAATGGTTCGGGCCCCTTTTGCGCCTTAGCCATGGCTAGCTGCATTTCATGCATTTCCAATCTCATTTTTTCTATATTGGCCATCGCCTCCTTCAGCATCTGATGTGCCGTCCTTTCCGACTCAACACTATTTTCTGAGCCAGTCATGCTTTCTGGTATAATCCCTTTTGATCTTGTTTGATAATGGTATGGTGCCAATATGCTTTAACTAACTGTTTGGAATTGGACAAATAACAAACTTGTTAGCGTTAGAGTTTTAACAGATATTGCAATTGCATATTGGGGAACGTAATATTCTTAGGCAGTTAACCGTTTCTAACATGTTTTTTTTTCTACCGCGTGCATCCTCCCGGCTGGTTTTTTACTCGTGCCTTTTCAAGTGTTTCGGAAACCCTCCATTCCACCCTTTTTATTTTGTTGTGGTCGAATCTTATGAAGATTGTCTACGTATCATGACCCCGCATGAATCAGACCTCGCGTAGTTCGGACCAACAAAGATAAATAATAATAAAACATCTTCTTCTTTTTTCTGGAGTTTTCAATTTTTAAATTAAAACAAACTTGATTACAAAAGTTTAAAAACTGACCATACTAACAGACTTTGACAAAAGACAACAAACGGCCTCGAAAATCAAATAACTCGCATACTCTAATCAAAGAATTACAAACTCAAAAACAAACGGCCAGTTCCTTTCACCATTTGACAACTGCAACCAAACGGCTATTTTTGCAAATGTGGCCCCTTCCAAATCTCACATGAATTTTGAGGCCGGGGAGGATTATTTTGACACTTTACAAACTTATCCGTTCTTTTACAAAAATAGCCTTTCGACAACTGAAAGATATTCTAAGGCTATTTCGGCAAGAACGGTTTAAGACGCGGCCGAAGCTGGCTCGGCTTATTTTGACCAAATATCCAAACGGTATTTACCTGACCGTTGACTCTTTGTTTTTTTTTTCAAATTACAATAAAAACCTGGTGTTGCAAACACGGCCCTTCAGCGCCTCGGGGACGAAGATTTTTTAAGGCTGTGTGGGTCAATTGGACCAAAAATCCTAAACATGACCCAAAAGGTGGCTGTTTATGCAAAGTTAGCCTTCCGGCGTCCCTTTCGGGAACATTCGGTTATGTCTTGTCAAAACAGCGTCACCCGACTTCTTTATGAAAAAATTTAAATTAAAATTTGACACACATTTTTTGGCTATTTTTAGCAAAAAGGGAAGGTTGGACACCACCCGACTTATTTATGACAAAATTAAAATTTTGACACGTTTTTTATTTATTTATTGGTTTTTGGCTATTTTACCAAAAATGGGGTTGAACCCGATGAGGGTTGCCTACGTATCTCACATCCGATGAGAATCAAACCCGCGTAGTTCGGGCTGATCAAGAATAAGTAAATGAACTAACTTTAAATTATTATTATTTTTTTTGAATTTGTAAACGAACTGCTTTAAAAGAAGAAAGGAAGTATTTTTTGTTTGGATTTTTGATTGATTTTCTTTTTGAAAGAAAGACTTCTAAGAATTCCTTTTCTTTTGATTTGAACTTTGAGAATTTCAAAAGTAAAAGGAAGATAATTTTTTTTGTTTGAATTTTTATTTGTTTTCTCTTATTCTAAAGAAGAAAGAAAATATTTTTTGGAATTTTACCTCTAATAAAAGAAATGCTTTCTAAAATTTCTTTTTTTTTTTTTTTGAATTTTCTTTTCAATTTTTAAAGAAGAAGGAAAATATTTTCGGATTTGTATTATTTTATTATATATATTTTTTTTAATAATTAAAAAGACTTTCTAAAGAAGTCAATAATGGAAAATATTTTTGGGTTTTTTGTTTTGAAAATTGGGAGTCTAAAAAAAACTTTTCTAGACTTTTTGGCAGGACAAATATTTTTGCAACAAATAAAGATATATATACATTTTTTGGAAATAAAGAAAAACTTTTTGGATTTATATATATATATATATATATTTGCAACAAATAATAAAAATATATATATATATTTGCAACAAATAATAAAACCACTTTCAATGCCCGACTCTTTTTATTTTATTATTTTTATTTTTATTCTGGCATCTAAACAAATAAATAAAAAACCCATTTTAAAAACAAGACTCTTTTTCATTTTCATGGCAAGACAAACTATTTTTTTTAATTTGTTTTTTTTTAAAAAAAAACAAGACAGAACAACAACTCTTTTTTCTTCTATTTTTTCTTTGCTTTTAATAAAACAAACTAATAAGACACATTTTTTTTCAAAATTTCGGCAGAGTTTTGACAGTATTTGGGCATTGGTTTTTTACAAAAATAAACAATCAATTCCCTAACCGCTATATTTTTTTCAATATTCCTAATATTCAAAGACCGGTCAGCATGCGGGCGCGAGACAAATAAATGCATGGAAAGCAAATAGGATGCATCAGGATGGTCCTTTCATATCAGGTTGCTAGTCCTAGACGGACTCAACCCCTGTGTTGAGTCCCCTAAGTCAAATGCAACGTGATGCAAAAAAAACGTTCCTACTAGGGATCCGGCATGAAGATGAGTTATTCTAAGTGAAAAAACCTGAGGCATATTGTTCTAGTCTTGGCTCACCCAAGTGGACAGCTTGAGCCGAAGTGGGGGCAACGTACCAGGAGCACGAAAGTCTGCCCGGCCTAGTTACTTGTCCCAACTTCGTCTTATTTGGTATGACTTCTAACAGAAAGGTGGGCCACGCGCACGTGTACACCATAAGTTCAGAAGACTTAGAAAGAAGAAGGGTTTCGTAGAAGTTGTATATATACAATTCAGATAATATTAAAGCGGTAAAAGCATCATTTAGCACATTAGGCATATATCATGTAAATATCAGATAATAAATAAAGCCAACTATAACAGTTATTTAAGCTCGAATTCTTAAACCTTGAACCAGTGGTTCTGGGTTAAAGATATCCCCAGCAGAGTCGCCAGAGCTGTCGCACCTCCTTTTTCCGCCACAGCGAGGGTGTAGGGAGTTTTTTCCAATTAAACGACAGTCGAAACGGGATTTGTTTATTTGTTTCAGAGTCGCCACCTGGGAATTTTATGGCATCCCAAGTCACCTGTTTTAATCCCGAATCGAGGAGAATATGACTCTGTTTGTTATTCTGCGAACCAGAAATCCGAGTAAGAATTCTGTTAATTCGGGAGAAGGTGTTAGGCATTCCCGAATTCCGTGGTTCTAGCACGGTCGCTTAACCGTTATTATACTTGGCTTAATTATCTCGATTTTCTAAATACATTTTTTTTTATTTTTTATTATTGCATGATTTTGTTTCCGCTTCTGTTTAGATTGTTTACAATTAAAGATTTTCTTGAAACGAATCACGTGTACGTATATTCGTATTATATATTTTTTATAAACGTAAAGAATCGTGTCACGCATACGTGTACACAATAAGATTGATAATGTTATTTTTTGTTTATTTTTATTATAAAAAAAACAGACTTATGTTCGAAATTGTGCTTAAAATAAAATTAAGAGCTTTCGCCTTTCTTAAATAGTGAACCGCACATCTCGGGTTTTATAAAATTAATTTAATATCCTCCGACGAATTAAAATTTTGGCTCAAAGTTGCGCAAACGCATAATCTGAACTGCCTTTAAAAATGTAATTTAGGCCACGCGAACGTATCCCTAATTTCACAAAATATTCTTGATAAAATTCTCTACAAATTGTTTATTGCATCCACTTATTTTTATATGAAAGCCATAGAGAAACATTGATTTAGACGTCTCTATATTTTCTTGAAAAGAATTCAAAAGTTATTATGTGTTGACCGCAAGTCTTATTTTACGCATATGAATTATATTCCTCCAAGCCATTCAAATTTAAAGAGTAAAAATAAACAACGTGTGATTAATATTACCATTTTTCTCATAAATACAATATGTGTATACCCAAAAAGTGAATGACGTATAAAACAAAAAAAATGATTCACAAAAGGAAGTGATGTTTTCGAAGAATTTTCATTATTCTATTTGTAGCAAACGCTATTTACACATTTTTGACTTAAAATGTTACAATTTATAAATCTCATCCTTCTTTTACACCACTTGTTTTTAGTCCGAGGTTATAATTATTTAGTTAATTTTGCTTACGAAGATTGAGTTTGAGATAAATAAACCAATTTTTATTCTCTGCCTATGCGAATATTTGCAAACACTAACTCTATATTTTGTAAAAAAAATCATCGACATTATTTCATACATTAAAAGAAATAAGTTGATCGCGTTCCTAAAATAACTATGTCATTTGTTATTTAGAAAGAGAACTAATCTACCAATTGATTTAATAAGACGACATCACATATAACGTAAACATACATCATGACTTGTTCGCAATATTCCAACATTGTAATAGTAATGGATTATATTAATTCACCTTTCCACTATAGGTTATACACATAACCGTTATTACGCCATATACGAACAAAGTACGACTGATATCATCTAGCCTTAAACAAAATTGGATATTTGATAAAATAAGCTAGTAATGTAGTTTCTGGGTATTTCTGTACTATTCTTTACTTAGCTAACAATATCACAAGATTTGATTAATGGCCAATTTTCTGCCATGTTCCCTATCTCAACAATTCAAACAGTAAATGTCATCATTAGTCCTCAAAACATATAAGATTATCGTGGAATTTAATACTCCAGAAGGTTAATTAATTAACAGTTTATCATGTCATTATACTACTATATTAATCAACTAAAACAAGACTGAAACTTAAACTAATAAAATTTAAATGAGTAGAAGACATCCTTATAATTCCAAACTTCATTTACTTGCCATGTTGAAGCTTTTCATGACATGAATTTACAGATATGTACCTGATATTGGAAACAAAAGAAAATGATGATGAGAATCAGCGACAGTAATAACAATACAGCAACAACAGTCCAGCAGCAGTAACAACCCAGGAACAGAGTTTGCAAACCAGTAGAACAGTAATCCCAAAAACAAAAGCTTCAAGCTTTGAATGAAACAACAACCATTAATACTAATTTCAAACAAATAAAGAAAGCAGAAGATTTTTTAGTTTTTATTTTTATTTTGAAAGCTTAAATATTTTTCGGAATTTTTCTTTCTCTTAAATGTTTAGCCCCTTTTTCTCTCTTCTATTTTTCTTCCCAGATTCGTTTTTCTTATCTGTGTTTTTTCTCTCGTATCTGTGTGTGTTTTTTCTGTTCTGTCTGTATATATTGTCTGTCTATAATCTTGTTTTAAGACTTCCTATATATAACACATCTCATAAATCTTTTAATCAATTAAAATCAACCCATTTTCTCTTCCAAACCCATTATCTTCCCACTAATCCCCATTACATTAAATAAATATATCACACCTCCCCATTATATTTTGTCCCCCATGTCTAACATAAATAAATACAAGATTCCCCCACTAAATTTTGTCTTGTCCCCCCTTTATATTAAACAATTATATCACAACTCACCCCATTTTATTTTGTCCTCCATGCTTCATATAAACAATTACAAAATGTACAATTCCTAAACTACCCCTCCGACCTTATTGCAAATTACTATTTTACCCACGAACGTACTACAAATTACCAAACTACCCCATCAGCTATAACAAACAATTAATCAAACTTAATCCAAAATATATACAATATGATCAATTTCTAACAATGTTCAAACAACAAATTTCATGAACTTGATTTCTTCAACATTTCAACAACAAATCACATGAACATGATTTCAACAACATTTCAACAACAAATCACATGAACACAAATTGAACAACAAAGCACAACTAAAATTTGATTGAACAATATTTTAGCAACAAACAATCCTATTTTCGGATTCAACAACAACAACAAACAAGTATATTTAGATTTCTAAATTCAATAATATTGAACTTAAAATCAACTACTCTAACAACATTACAACAAATAATTCTTATATTAAACTTTAAACAAGATTATGAGACAATTTCAAGAAATAATCATAAACGATAAACAAGAAATCAAGCTATACAAATTTCGGATTCAAGATCAAACAAACAAAGTATGAACATGAATGAAATCTATTTTAAACAACAAACATGATGGATTCAAACGATTAAATCAATATATTTCCCTTAACACAACTAAATTCTTTTAGACAAATAACAAGATTGACGAAGAAACAATTATGAACTTAAGCTTGAACTTAACAATATTAACAATTTCTAAAAATACATAGGACACATGAAACAAATTAATTAAACTTCAATTTGTATTTAACCAACATTAAACTAACAACCTTTTAACTAAACAATAAACAAGAACGATAAAACAAACATGAAACAACCTGAAAAATGAATTAATCAAAGTTCCATTTGAATCTGAAAATTTAATCACCAAAACATATGAACAAACTAGGAAATTATTTCAACGACGAACAAACAAAACAAGAATCGAATCATTTAACGATTTTGGGTCCGACAAATATCAAACAAAAAATATGGACAAAATTTGAAACATAAACCAACTAACCGATTCAAAAATAACGACGAAGACGAAGATGATGGACCGGCATGAAGCAGTAGGGAACTGCTGCGACGAGCAGCAGCAACATCGCAGCAGCAGCTGCGGCAACCATGGCAGTAGTTGTTCGTCGAGGAGGACAACGGGGAGAAGAAGAAACATCGGCAGAAGCAGCGATGGGGAGGTTGACGATGAAGCAGCAGCTGCGGCGACGGGGAGAAGGAAGGCAGCCATGAACGTCGAGCTCAAGCTCGAGCTTGACGCCAGACGACGAAGATGAAGTAGAAACAGTCGCGTGGTTGCCTGGGCTGCTTATGGTCGAAGACTAAACAACTGCGACCTTGGTGATGGTGAAGCCGAAGGCAGCGGGGTGGGTCATCGACAGGGTTGTTCGTTCATGGCTATCATTGGATGGTTGTGTCGCTTGTGTCGAAGGAGACGAAGCTGCTGGAGCTTAGCCATGGCAGCCATGGATGTGTGTTTTAGAGTTTGGAGAAGAAAAAACAACAGTGGGGGTGGCGGATAGTTTTTTAGGGTTTTTTGTCTTGTTTTCTTCTTCTTTTTTTTTGTTTTATTTTTGTAAAATGTAAGATAATAGGATGTTGGGTTATGGACTGGGTCGACCCAGTTCGAAATGGACTGGGTCGTTTGGGAAGATTGGTCCATTTTTTGGGCCTGTGGCTTGAAATCGAAGAAGAGGCCCAATTCCGACTTTCTTTATTTTTTGCTCTCTTTTCTTCTTTTATTTCTCTAAAACTAAATTATAAAAATACTTAACTTATTATTAAGAACTAAATTAAGTTATAAAAGCGAAAATTAACTCCCAATAACAATTAACGCACAATTAAGCAATAATTAAGCATAAAATTGTATATTTGGACATTAAATGCTAAAAATGCAAACGATGCCTATTTTTGTAATTTTGATTTTTTGTAAAACAAATTTAATTACTAACAATTGTAGAATTAAATCCTACATGCAAAATGCGACATATTTTTGTATTTTTAACAAATAAGCATACACAGACAAATACAAATAATTATCCAAAAATATCACAAAATACTCAAATTGCACACCAAGGAAAATCATTTGATTTTGAATTTTTTGGGAGTAATTCTCATATAGGGCAAAAATCACGTGCTTATAGCTGCCCCTCTTTGCCCGGAGACACGAAGGGTTTTCGTGCAAAAGATAAAGCGAGCGATTTTTGCCCATCCGAGTAATCCGTGTGAAGCATTTTTTGAAAAAGATTTAACCGAACCTTTGCTTCAAAGGTTTCCTACATATCCCTGGCTAAAGGGGAATCAGGTTAATGTAGTTTGGGAAATTTTGGTAGCTGGGACTACCGTGGGACTGCAATGTTACTGTTGTTGCATGCTATTACTACTGCTTACCGATCTCCTTGTTACACCGTGCTTAAAGGAAAACAAGAAGCTAGGCTAGACTGCAATTTGTTTTTGTTGCCTTGCTTTCTTGTCTGCTTGCATTTTTTTTTCGATGCTTTTCTTCCGATGCTTTTCTTCCTTTCGACACATGTACTTGAGTTTGTACTGTGACCTCTTGTTGCAACCTTCTGTTTCCCGGTACCGGGGAATTTTATTGTTTCCTGCTGGGGATTCCTATTGTAACCCTTTGTTTTATTGTCCTCTGACTTGATCTTAAAATGTATGCCTCTGTTGTATGGGCGGGCTCCCAACTTCAATACTTGAAAATTAATGCTGAATGTATTCCTCTGTTATATGGGCGGGCTCCCAACTTCAACACTTGAAATGAAAAGATTGAAATGTATGCCTCTGTTATCTGGGCGGGCTCCCAACTTCAATGCTTGAAATATAAAGACTGAAATGTATGCCTCTGTTATCTGGGCGGGCTCCCAACTTCAACGCTTGAAATGTAAAGACTGAAATGTATGCCTCTGTTATCTGGGCGGGCTCCCAACTTCAATGCTTGAAATGAAAAGACTGAAATGTATGCCTCTGTTCTATGGGCGGGCTCCCAACTTCAACAATAACTTTTAAAAATAAATGTCATTCCTCTCTTCAGGCGGGCTCCTGATTTCAACAACAACTTTGAAAATAATCGTCATTCCTCTCTTCAGGCGGGCTCCTGACTAAATCAACAACTTTTAAAATAAAACGCCTTTCCTCTCTTCAGGCGGGCTCCTGACTTCAATAAACAACTTGGAAAATAAATGTCATTCTATTCTTCAGGGGGGCTCCTGACTTCAACAACTTTGAAAAATAAAATCCTATTCGAGGGCGGGTGAACCCGAAATATCCTATTCGAGGGCGGATGAACCCGAAATATCCTGTTCGAGGGCGGATGAACCCGAAAGATCCTGTTCGAGGGCGGATGAACCCGAAATATCCTGTTCGAGGGCGGATGAACCCAAAATATCCTATTCGAGGGCGGATGAACCCAAAATATCCTGTTTGAGGGCGGATGAACCCAAAATATCCTGTTCGAGGGCGGATGAACCCAAAATATCCTGTTCGAGGGCGGATGAACCCAAAATATCCTGTTCGAGAACGGATAAACCCGAAATATCCTGTTCGAGGGCGGATGAACCCGAAATATCCTGTTCGAGGGAGGATGAACCCAAAATATCCTATTCGAGGGCGGATGAACCCAAAATATCCTATTCGAGGGCGGATGAACCCAAAATATCCTATTCGAGGGCGGATGAACCCAAAATATCCTATTCGAGGGCGGATGAACCCAAAATATCCTATTCGAGGGCGGATGAACCCAAAATATCCTATTCGAGGGCGGATGAACCCAAAATATCCTATTCGAGGGCGGATGAACCCAAAATATCCTATTCGAGGGCGGATGAACCCGAAATATCCTATTCGAGGGCGGATGAACCCATAATATCCTATTCGAGGGCGGATGAACCCAAAATATCCTATTCGAGGGCGGATGAACCCGAAATATCCTGTTCGAGGGCGGATGAACCCAAAATATCCTGTTCGAGGGCGGATGAACCCAAAATATCCTGTTCGAGGGCAGATGAACCCAAAATATCCTGTTCGAGGGCGGATGAACCCAAAATATCCTATTCGAGGGCGGATGAACCAAAAATATCCTATTCGAGGGCAGATGATCCCATAATATCCTATTCGAGGGCGGATGAACCCAAAATATCCTATTCGAGGGCGAATGAACCCGAAATATATCCTATTCGAGGGCGGATGAACCCGAAATATCCTATTCGAGGGCGGATGAACCCGAAATATCCTGTTCGAGGGCGGATGAACTCAAAATATCATGTTCGAGGGCGGATGAACCCAAAATATCCTGTTCGAGGGCGGATGAACCCAAAATATCCTATTCGAGGGCGGATGAACCCGAAATATCCTGTTCGAGGGCGGATGAACCCAAAATATCCTGTTCGAGGGCGGATGAACCCAAAATATCCTGTTCGAGGGCAGATGAACCCAAAATATCCTGTTCGAGGGCGGATGAACCCAAAATATCCTGTTCGAGGGCGGATGAACCCAAAATATCCTATTCGAGTGCGGATGAACCCAAAATATCCTATTCGAGGGCGGATGAACCCAAAATATCCTATTCGAGGGCGGATGATCCCATAATATCCTATTCGAGGGCGGATGAACCCAAAATATCCTATTCGAGGGCGGATGAACCCGAAATATCCTATTCGAGGGCGGATGAACCCGAAATATCCTATTCGAGGGCGGATGAACCAAAATATCCTGTTCGAGGGCGGATGAACCCAAAATATCCTGTTCGAGGGCGGATGAACCCAAAATATCCTGTTCGAGGGAGGATGAACCCAAAATATCCTATTCGAGGGCGGATGAACCCAAAATATCCTATTCGAGGGCGGATGAACCCAAAATATCCTATTCGAGGGCGGATGATCCCATTTTCAAAATCTTGGAATTGTCTTACCTCCGACTGTTTTTCTTCGAATCGTGTTGTCTTGCTATCTCTTTAAACTTTAATTGATTTCCTCGTTTCTCCGAGAAAACTTTCGACAATGGCAGAAAATCTTCTGCCCCAGTTTTGGTGCTTTTCCTTGTTCTCCATGTGGACGCCTGACTTCTGATATTTCAACTGTTCTTTCTTGTTCTCCGGGTGGATGCCTGATAATTCAACTGTTCTTCCTTGTTCTCCAGGTGGATGCCTGACTGCTAATACTTCCATTTCTCTTCCTTGTTCTCCAGGTGGACGCCTGACTGCTATTTCTTTCATTGCTCTTCCTTGTTCTCCAGGTGGACGCCTGATTGCTAATACTTCCATTACTCATCCTTGTTCTCCAGGTGGACGCCTGACTGCTGGGGATAATACCACTGGGGAAGTCTCCTTTCTTTCCCTCCTTCAAATTCAATTTTTATATTTTTATTTTCAACACTGCTGAGATAAAAGTGTTATTTTCTTGGGATAACGTTGTTGAGGATAACGCTGCTGGGGAATTTTATCCCTTCAAATCGATGCTTCATTCTCCTGGAAGCTACTGGGGATGATAATGGGTTTTTTTTTTAGCACAAATGTCATCCCTTTGTTCTGTCTGTTGGGGATCAACTTCTTTCATTGGAAACTTATTATATTGGGGGCAACCCTGGTTCAAAGACCACTTCCTTGGTGCTATCTTTATTCTTCCCCAAATGGGTACCTGATTTCCAGAAATTTTTCTAACTGAAAAGAAAATTTTCTGCCCCAGTTTGCATTTTCCCTTATGGTCTTCACTGCCATTCCCTTTACCTGTTTCAAACCAAACAAAATTTGTTAGTTTAAAAACCCGGTGGTTGGTTATGATACTCCTACTGGGATGGTTTTTCCCTTTCTCCCTTCCCCACTCTGTGTTGTCCGACCCTCTTGGAACTTGGTCGAAAATCTGTCGGGGATGCTCCTACATCTCGATGATCTGCCGGGGGCCCTCTTGGAATTAGGTCCACAATTTTCTCAACTGTTGTTTTCCTATTTTTCTCCAACTTCCCTTGGAAATTTGGTCCTATTGGGATCTAGGCCCCTTTCATCATTTGGTCTTGCGACCAACTTCTTTTCTCTTTATCGCCTTATCTTTGGCATGTCCTATTTGCATTTTGCTTTGCATCATTTTGGCAACTGGTAGTAAGCTCTGAAAATACTTTTCAAAAACAAACTGCTGGGAAGGTAAAGTCTTTTAAACCAAGAAATGAAAAAGTGATGATTTCAAAAAATAGAAAAAGAAGAAGTCTTTCTGAACAAATGCTGGGGAAAAGGAAAGAAAAGAACTTATCTGAATGATATAACCGATTCCAACGATCATTTCGCGCATTCCCTATTAATCAACCCAGTCTATTTGTATCAATCAACCTTCCAGACGGCCTCATGTTGCTGGGGATAAACAGGCACTCAACTCTTTGCCAAATGCGGATCCTTCCCGCCAAACTTGTCTTGTCGCCTTATAGTGCCCTTCGAGGGGTTTTCACTAATAAGACTCTCTCATTTCTCTCAACTCCCGTCGCCTTATGGTGCCTGTGAAGGTTTTCACTGATAAGACTCTCTCATTTTATTTTATTTTTCAGCTAGGGATTGGAGTGCTGCCGATATGACTCTCTCTGTTGGGGATTCTTTCGGCTATCAATTCATTTCCAGCTTATGATCTTCTTCTTTGCTGGGGATCAGAGTGTTATTCCCGACTTCCATTTGCATTGACTTAGCACTTCTCAGATACTGATCGGGAGGTCTTTTTTGGACATCAATAGGGGTTTTGTGTATGGCTGAAAGGAGAAGGGGGTATCCAAAAAATAATTTTCAGGGGTAAAATAGTACAACTCTTGGAATCAAACTTTTTTTTGCCAAAATTACAAGCGCCAACTTCTGCCCCAGTTTTTTCTTGCTCGGGGATTTTTATTTTGTCACACTATGTTACACTATGCACACTATGTTACACTATGACCAAGCCGTGAGGCGCCTACGTATCCTTCTTTGAGGAATCAGGTCAAACGTAACTCCCAATTCCTTTGTTTTTTTTTTTGACTTTTCTTTTGTTCTTATTATCATTACTTTTTTTTTCATTTTCATTACTGATTCCAAAAGAGGGGTATGAAAGAGTAAATAAGGCTCAAAAGGGGAAGCAAAGGTCAATGTGTTTGGATAGAAGAAATAATTGCCTCCGTCATTTCATTCTCTGATAAATGCTAAGTACAAACAAACAACAATTACAATTACAAGAAATCATAATATCTCTTAACTGCGTCAGAATTGATAGCCATGTCAACGCATTTCCCTTCGATATATGTTGATCATAAAGCGTCATCGGGCTTGCTCTGTTTAGATTGCGATAATCAACACACACCTCGGATTTTCCGTCTTCTTCTTTTTTTTTTTACACTGGCACCACATTAGCCTACCAATCAGGATATCGAGCGGCCCGAATAACCTTAGTATTCAGCTGTTTTGTCACTTCTTCCTTAATCTTCACACTCACGTTGGTTTTGAACTTCCTCAATTTTGCTGGACGGGGGGTAATGCCGGGTTAGTGGGCAATTTTTGAACCACTAGATTGGTGCTTAAGCCCGGCATGTCGTCGTATGACCATGCAAAATGTTTTGAATTCAGTAAGTGCTTTGATTAGTTCTTCCCTGATGTTTGGTTCCATGTGGATGCTTATCTTATCTTCCTTGATGTCATCCGCATCCCCTAGATTGACGGCTTTCGTGTCATTTGAGTTGGGATCTTTTTTTCAAATTGGCTCAACTCTCTGTTAATTTCTTCGAAGGCTTCATCCTTATCGTATTCCGACTTATCATCACAATCTTGTACTATAAGTTCGAAATCAGATTGATTTTTTCTTAGACTAGGTTGAAGATCCGTCGTGCATGCCATGTCATTAGAACCAGTAGAAAGAGAACTGTTCAGAAGAGAAAAATAAGAAGAAAAATTAAAACAAAATAAGGAATGAGGAAAAAAACATTAAAATACGGGATAGCAAGGTTTCACACTTTGGCGAGCACAAGAAAGATCTGGATTACAACCCTGGAATAATCCAGACAACAAAAAAGAAAATCAGAGCCCACTACCAAGACTCCATTCGTATAGGAAGAGGAGTAGCCATTCAATTGTTGATTTTTGCTTTCAACCCCACAAACTGCACATCTGCCTCGTTGGACCCTTTTCCAACACCATAACTGGCTTGTCATCCACCTTTTCCAACTATACCACCGCTTTTCCACTGGTTAACATTTCTTTTGAACCGACACGGATCATCATCACTGTTTGTGAGGGTTTCTTTAGCTTCCCTCCTTCGTGCAGTAGCTCAATCATGTGGGTTTCAAGGTGTGCCGGCAACGGGTTCTGATTGATGTTGGGTGTCTCTAGTGTCTGAACCTTAATCTTGTTGGTGTCAATAAGATTCTGTACTGCATGTTTCAACTTCCAACACTTCTCGGTATCATGTACGGGAGCCCCCGAACAATACTCACAGCTTACCGAGTGGTCCATATTTTTGGGAAGGGGATTTGGCAATCTGGGCTCAACAGGACTCAACAAGCCTAACTGCCTTAATTTGTGGAACACGGCAGTATAGGTTTCCCCCAACTCAGTGAATGTTCTTTGTATTCTTTCATTTCTGAAAGCCTGATTTCCCCGGAAACCTGCCCCTGGAGGGTTCTTGTAGGCTCTTGGTGGTGGATAGGTGTTTTGCGGTGGTGTATGTGTGTTCTGGGGAGCCAGCGCGCGCGCCATTGCGAGCGAACCGGAGGCTGAGTGTATGTTTGGGCTTGGTGCACGGAGAAGTGTGGTTCTTGAGGTGGATAGTAGTGTTGTGGTGGGCTGTATGAGTAGTTTGGTCTGTGGGGTCTGGGTTGGTTGTAGTATGGTTTACCAGACCTGGACCAACTGCTTGCCTCAATCGTGGCAATTTCTTCTTTCTTCTTTCTTCCCAGCGCACCTCCCGTGCCGCTCTGAATAGCCTGGGTCATTGCCTTGAGTGCCGAGTAATTCAGGATTTTGTCAGACCTCAGACCCTCCTCAATCATGACCCCTATCTTTACTACTTCATTGAAGGATTTCCCAACCGTCATCACCAAGTGACCAAAGTAAGTTGGATCCAGTGTTTGCAAGAAGTAGTCCACCATTTCTCCCTCTCTCATGGGAGGATCAACTCTGGCCACTTGCTCTCTCCAGCGGAACCCGAACTCGCGAAAACTTTCCCCGGGCTTCTTCCCGGTCCTCAGCAATGTGAGACGGTCAGGGACTATCTCGAGATTGTATTGAAAATGACCCGCGAAAGCTTGCGCCAGATCATCCCAAGTGTACCATTTGCTGGAATCTTGCCGGGTATACCATTCCAGTGCCGATCCAGTTAAGCTTTGACCGAAATAAGCTATCAGTATCTCATCTTTGCCGTCTGCTCCTCTCATTTTGCTACAAAAGCCCCGCAAATGCGCCATGGGATCACCGTGTCCTTTATATAAATCAAACTTGGGCATCTTGAACCCAACCGGGAGTTGGACGTCCAGGAAAGGGCATAGATCCTTATAAGCCACGCTGACCTTGTTGCCTAATCCGTGCAGGTTCCTGAAGGACTGCTCTAGGCTTTTGAACTTCCTCATCACCTCATCTTGTTCTAGGACTTTAACCGGCTTTTCGATCTCTGCCGGTACCTCTAAGTGCGGGTTGTAGGTGTGGGGTTCTGGTGCATGGAATGTGGGCTCAGGGGGATAGTATTGCGTACCGTGAGCCTGAAACACCGGCTTGCTGGAGGATCTTCGCAACGTGGCTGGCGGAGGTGCCCCGAAGATGGGGACGATTGGCGGAGGGGGGTTTTGTGTGGGTGGTGGAGCTTGGGGATTATAGGAAGTTTCCCCTTGGTAGTATTGGGCAACAGGGAAGCTCGTTGAAGGACCGGGTGAAGGGTATTCCGGTGTGTGTCCCGGTGGGGAAGTAGGAGTGACGAATGGTTCGGGCCCCTTTTGCGCCTTAGCCATGGCTAGCTGCATTTCATGCATTTCCAATCTCATTTTTTCTATATTGGCCATCGCCTCCTTCAGCATCTGATGTGCCGTCCTTTCCGACTCAACACTATTTTCTGAGCCAGTCATGCTTTCTGGTATAATCCCTTTTGATCTTGTTTGATAATGGTATGGTGCCAATACGCTTTAACAACTAACTGTTTGGAATTGGACAAATAACAAACTTGTTAGCGTTAGAGTTTTAACAGATATTGCAATTGCATATTGGGGAACGTAATATTCTTAGGCAGTTAACCATTTCTAACATGTTTTTTTTTCTACCGCGTGCATCCTCCCGGCTGGTTTTTTACTCGTGCCTTTTCAAGTGTTTCGGAAACCCTCCATTCCACCCTTTTTATTTTGTTGTGGTCGAATCTTATGAAGATTGTCTACGTATCATGACCCCGCATGAATCAGACCTCGCGTAGTTCGGACCAACAAAGATAAATAATAATAAAACATCTTCTTCTTTTTTCTGGAGTTTTCAATTTTTAAATTAAAACAAACTTGATTACAAAAGTTTAAAAACTGACCATACTAACAGACTTTGACAAAAGACAACAAACGGCCTCGAAAATCAAATAACTCGCATACTCTAATCAAAGAATTACAAACTCAAAAACAAACGGCCAGTTCCTTTCACCATTTGACAACTGCAACCAAACGGCTATTTTTGCAAATGTGGCCCCTTCCAAATCTCACATGAATTTTGAGGCCGGGGAGGATTATTTTGACACTTTACAAACTTATCCGTTCTTTTACAAAAATAGCCTTTCGACAACTGAAAGATATTCTAAGGCTATTTCGGCAAGAACGGTTTAAGACGCGGCCGAAGCTGGCTCGGCTTATTTTGACCAAATATCCAAACGGTATTTACCTGACCGTTGACTCTTTGTTTTTTTTTTCAAATTACAATAAAAACCTGGTGTTGCAAACACGGCCCTTCAGCACCTCGGGGACGAAGATTTTTTAAGGCTGTGTGGGTCAATTGGACCAAAAATCCTAAACATGACCCAAAAGGTGGCTGTTTATGCAAAGTTAGCCTTCCGGCGTCCCTTTCGGGAACATTCGGTTATGTCTTGTCAAAACAGCGTCACCCGACTTCTTTATGAAAAAATTTAAATTAAAATTTGACACACATTTTTTGGCTATTTTTAGCAAAAAGGGAAGGTTGGACACCACCCGACTTATTTATGACAAAATTAAAATTTTGACACGTTTTTTATTTATTTATTGGTTTTTGGCTATTTTACCAAAAATGGGGTTGGACCCGATGAGGGTTGCCTACGTATCTCACATCCGATGAGAATCAAACCCGCGTAGTTCGGGCTGATCAAGAATAAGTAAATGAACTAACTTTAAATTATTATTATTTTTTTTGAATTTGTAAACGAACTGCTTTAAAAGAAGAAAGGAAGTATTTTTTGTTTGGATTTTTGATTGATTTTCTTTTTGAAAGAAAGACTTCTAAGAATTCCTTTTCTTTTGATTTGAACTTTGAGAATTTCAAAAGTAAAAGGAAGATAATTTTTTTTGTTTGAATTTTTATTTGTTTTCTCTTATTCTAAAGAAGAAAGAAAATATTTTTTGGAATTTTACCTTTAATAAAAGAAATGCTTTCTAAATTTTTTTTTTTTGAATTTTCTTTTCAATTTTTAAAGAAGAAGGAAAATATTTTCGGATTTGTATTATTTTATTATATATATTTTTTTTAATAATTAAAAAGACTTTCTAAAGAAGTCAATAATGGAAAATATTTTTGGGTATTTTGTTTTGAAAATTGGGAGTCTAAAAAAAACTTTTCTAGATTTTTTGGCAGGAAAAATATTTTTGCAACAAATAAAGATATATATACATTTTTTGGAAACAAAGAAAAACTTTTTGGATTTATATATATATATATATATATATATATATATATATATATATATATATATTTGCAACAAATAATAAAACCACTTTCAACGCCCGACTCTTTTTATTTTATTATTTTTATTTTTATTCTGGCATCTAAACAAATAAATAAAAAACCCATTTTAAAAACAAGACTCTTTTTCATTTTCATGGCAAGACAAACTATTTTTTTTTAATTTGTTTTTTTTTTTAAAAAAAAAAACAAGACAGAACAACAACTCTTTTTTCTTCTATTTTTTCTTTGCTTTTAATAAAACAAACTAATAAGACACATTTTTTTTTCAAAATTTCAGCAGAGTTTTGACAGTATTTCGGCAGAAAAAACTAAAGATTTTCTTGAAACGAATCACGCGTACGTATATTCGTATTATATATTTTTTATAAACGTAAAGAATCGTGTCACGCATACGTGTACACAATAAGATTGATAATGTTATTTTTTGTTTATTTTTATTATAAAAAAAACAGACTTATGTTCGAAATTGTGCTTAAAATAAAATTAAGAGCTTTCGCCTTTCTTAAATAGTGAACCGCACATCTCGGGTTTTATAAAATTAATTTAATATCCTCCGACGAATTAAAATTTTGGCTCTAAGTTGCGCAAACGCATAATCTGAACTGCCTTTAAAAATGTAATTTAGGTCACGCGAACGTATCCCTAATTTCACAAAATATTCTTGATAAAATTCTCTACAAATTGTTTATTGCATCCACTTATTTTTATATGAAAGCCATAGAGAAACATTGATTTAGACGTCTCTATATTTTCTTGAAAAGAATTCAAAAGTTATTATGTGTTGACCGCAAGTCTTATTTTACGCGTATGAATTATATTCCTCCAAGCCATTCAAATTTAAAGAGTAAAAATAAACAACGTGTGATTAATATTACCATTTTTCTCATAAATACAATATGTGTATACCCAAAAAGTGAATGACGTATAAAACAAAAAAAAAATGATTCACAAAAGGAAGTGATGTTTTCGAAGAATTTTCATTATTCTATTTGTAGCAAACGCTATTTACACATTTTTTACTTAAAATGTTACAATTTATAAATCTCATCCTTCTTTTACACCACTTGTTTTTAGTCCGAGGTTATAATTATTTAGTTAATTTTGCTTACGAAGATTGAGTTTGAGATAAATAAACCAATTTTTATTCTCTGCCTATGCGAATATTTGCAAACACTAACTCTATATTTTGTAAAAAAAATCATCGACATTATTTCATACATTAAAAGAAATGAGTTGATCGCGTTCCTAAAATAACTATGCCATTTGTTATTTAGAAAGAGAATTAATCTACCAATTGATTTAATAAGACGACATCACATATAACGTAAACATACATCATGACCTGTTCGCAATATTTCAACATTGTAATAGTAATGGATTATATTAATTCACCTTTCCACTATAGGTTATACACATAACCGTTATTACGCCATATACGAACAAAGTACGACTGACATCATCTAGCCTTAAACAAAATTGGATATTTGACAAAATAAGCTAGTAATGTAGTTTCTGGGTATTTCTGTACTATTCTTTACTTAGCTAACAATATCACAAGATTTGATTAATGGCCAATTTTCTGCCATGTTCCCTATCTCAACAATTCAAACAGTAAATGTCATCATTAGTCCTCAAAACATATAAGATTGTCGTGGAATTTAATACTCCAGAAGGTTAATTAATTAACAGTTTATCATGTCAATTATACTACTATATTAATCAACTAAAACAAGACTGAAACTTAAACTAATAAAATTTAAATGAGTAGAAGACATCCTTATAATTCCAAACTTCATTTACTTGCCATGTTGAAGCTTTTCATGACATGAATTTACAGATATGTACCTGATATTGGAAACAAAAGAAAATGATGATGAGAATCAGCGACAGTAATAACAATACAGCAACAACAGTCCAGCAGCAGTAACAAACCAGGAACAGAGTTTGCAAACCAGTAGAACAGTAATCCCAAAAACAAAAGCTTCAAGCTTTGAATGAAACAACAACCATTAATACTAATTTCAAACAAATAAAGAAAGCAGAAGATTTTTTAGTTTTTATTTTTATTTTGAAAGCTTAAATATTTTTCGGAATTTTTCTTTCTCTTAAATGTTTAGCCCTTTTTTCTCTCTTCTATTTTTCTTCCCAGATTCGTTTTTCTTATCTGTGTTTTTTCTCTCGTATCTGTGTGTGTTTTTTCTGTTCTGTCTGTATATATTGTCTGTCTATAATCTTGTTTTAAGACTTCCTATATATAACACATCTCATAAATCTTTTAATCAATTAAAATCAACCCATTTTCTCTTCCAAACCCATTATCTTCCCACTAATCCCCATTACATTAAATAAACATATCACACCACCCCATTATATTTTGTCCCCCATGTCTAACATAAATAAATACAAGATTCCTCCACTAAATTTTGTCTTGTCTCCCCTTTATATTAAACAATTATATCACAACTCACCCCATTTCATTTTGTCCCCCATGCTTCATATAAACAATTACAAAATGTACAATTCCTAAACTACCCCTCCGACCTTATTGCAAATTACTATTTTACCCCCGAACGTACTACAAATTACCAAACTACCCCATCAGCTATAACAAACAATTAATCAAACTTAATCCAAAATATATACAATATGATCAATTTCTAACAATGTTCAAACAACAAATTTCATGAACATGATTTCTTCAACATTTCAACAACAAATCACATGAACATGATTTCAACAACATTTCAACAACAAATCACATGAACACAAATTGAACAACAAAGCACAACTAAAATTTGATTGAACAATATTTTAGCAACAAACAATCCTATTTTCGGATTCAACAACAACAACAAACAAGTATATTTAGATTTCTAAATTCAATAATATTGAACTTAAAATCAACTACTCTAACAACATTACAACAAATAATTCTTATATTAAACTTTAAACAAGATTATGAGACAATTTCAAGAAATAATCATAAATGATAAACAAGAAATCAAGCTATACAAATTTCGGATTCAAGATCAAACAAACAAAGTATGAACATGAATAAAATCTATTTTAAACAACAAACATGATGGATTCAAACGATTAAATCAATATATTTCCCTTAACACAACTAAATTCTTTTAGACAAATAACAAGATTGACGAAGAAACAATTATGAACTTAAGCTTGAACTTAACAATATTAACAATTTCTAAAAATACATAGGACACATGAAACAAATTAATTAAACTTCAATTTGTATTTAACCAACATTAAACTAACAACCTTTTAACTAAACAATAAACAAGAACGATAAAACAAACATGAAACAAACTGAAAAATGAATTAATCAAAGCTCCATTTGAATCTGAAAATTTAATCACCAAAACATATGAACAAACTAGGAAATTATTTCAGCGACGAACAAACAAAACAAGAATCGAATCATTTAACGATTTTGGGTCCGACAAATATCAAACAAAAAATATGGACAAAATTTGAAACATAAACCAACTAACCGATTCAAAAATAACGACGAAGACGAAGATGATGGAGCGGCATGAAGCAGTAGGGAACTGCTGCGACGAGCAGCAGCAACATCGCGGCAGCAGCTGCAGCGACCATGGCAGTAGTTGTTCGTCGAGGAGGACAACGGGGAGAAGAAGAAACATCGGCAGAAGCAGCGATGGGGAGGTTGACGATGAAGCAGCAGCTGCGGCGACGGGGAGAAGGAAGGCAGCCATGGACGTCGAGCTCAAGTTCGAGCTTGACGCCGGACGACGAAGATGAAGCAGAAACAGTCGCGTGGTTGCCTGGGCTGCTTATGGTCGAAGACTAAACAGCTGCGACCTTGGTGATGGTGAAGCCGAAGGCAGCGGGGTGGGTCATCGATAGGGTTGTTCGTTCATGGCTATCATTGGATGGTTGTGTCGCTTGTGTCGAAGGAGACGAAGCTGCTGGAGCTTAGCCATGGCAGCCATGGATGTGTGTTTTAGAGTTTGGAGAAGAAAAAGCAACAGTGGGGGTGGCGGATAGTTTTTTGGGGTTTTTTGTCTTGTTTTCTTCTTCTTCTTTTTTTTGTTTTGTTTTTGTAAAATGTAAGATAATAGGATGTTGGGTTATGGACTGGGTCGACCCAGTTCGAAATGGACTGGGTCGTTTGGGAAGATTGGTCCATTTTTTGGGCTTGTGGCTTGAAATCGAAGAAGAGGCCCAATTCCGACTTTCTTTATTTTTTGCTCTCTTTTCTTCTTTTATTTCTCTAAAACTAAATTATAAAAATACTTAACTTATTATTAAGAACTAAATTAAGTTATAAAAGCGAAAATTAACTCCCAATAACAATTAACGCACAATTAAGCAATAATTAAGCATAAAATTGTATATTTGGACATTAAATGCTAAAAATGCAAACGATGCCTATTTTTGTAATTTTTATTTTTTGTAAAACAAATTTAATTACTAACAATTGTAGAATTAAATCCTACATGCAAAATGCGACATATTTTTGTATTTTTAACAAATAAGCAAACACAGACAAATACAAATAATTATCCAAAAATATCACAAAATACTCAAATTGCACACCAAGGAAAATCATTTGATTTTGAATTTTTTGGGAGTAATTCTCATATAGGGCAAAAATCACATGCTTACAGTCAAGATGAACACAAACGCTTAGAGGTGATAAAAAACACAGTAAGAACATATTTGAAGCAAGATAGTCACAGAAACTCAAACAAGAAACGAGCAGTCATGCTAATACACAGAACCAAACGAAGAAATCTAGAAAATTAGGGCTTTCAACATTGGAGAGTTGAAAAGGTAGTAAAACCAGAATCATTCGAAATATGCAAGAGATAGAAGTTTAAACATAAAGAATCAGTTTAAACAAAGTTTTAGAAGAAGTTCCGAAAACCCTAATTTTAGAAGAAGACGAAAACACTTGAAATCACATGGTTCTTGTAACGAGTTCCCAGGATATTGTAAAACATCAAAGAAACAAACTCAAATCGTGTTAAATTTGTACAGATCTAGGAGATGTAGGCAAAAATGAGGGTTTTAGAAGAAACCCAAATAGAAATGAAAGAACCAGTCTAGAATCCCAAGGATCGTAACATATACGACGTGATTTTACTCAAAATCATACTAGAGTAGCCAAGAACAGATAGGTGATGAACCTTAGGTACAAGTCGGCGTGTCCCTGGGCCCTTGAAGGCCTTAGAGAAGGCAAGCATGGCAATAGAGGAGCCATTGGAGGCTTAGGAGTTGATGGGAGATCACCGGAGAAGACCGGCGAAGAGAAGTCGGGGATTAAAGGGGCTAGGGTTAGGTTGAGTTACTGAGAGAGGAGAGGATATGAGTGAATACAGAGGCGGTGGATTTGGAAAATGATTTAGGGTTGGGGGTCGTTTGGAATAAAAAAGGAAAGGGTTAATACGGGTCGTTAATCTCTCAGATCAACGGCCATGATTCAATTGATTCTGGGTTAGGTAGGCGGGTTTAGGGTTTGGGTCGGCTGGTTTAATAAGAAATTGGGTTGGGGTTGGGTTAAAATTGGGCTAAAATTGAAATACAAATCTCGCTATGTTTTAAATAGCTAATTTATCCCTATATAATTTATAATAAATAATAGATAATTTTTGAAAAATACTTTTGTGTAATAAAATGATTTAAAATATATATTTAACATTTTAAAAATATAGAAGATCAATTTTATGCATATAAACGTAATTATACATCAATAAGGCTAATATTGCAATTATATGCAATTTAGCTTTAAAAATACAAAATGCAATTATAAAAATGCCCTAAAAATATTTTAACAATATTTTGGCATAAATATAGAATTTAAATGACTAAATATCTCCAAAAATAATTTGATGGATAATTATTGGGGAATTTATGAGTAAAAGGAGAGGAAATAAATCAATTAAAAATCTTTAAAATTATAGGAAAATTATAAAAACCTTATGCATGCTTATATATGCATATATATGCTATTTTTAAGGTATTTATTCATATAAAAAATATAGGAAAAAATTGGGTATCAACAGCTTTCCCTCCTTACCCGGGAAGGATGAAAGAGTTTTCGGGTAAAGAAATGATGGCCAATTTTGACCGGATGGGATGTTTTGAAAGACAGAGGCCGGACTCTGGTCTTTGAGCTGCCTACATATCCTTGATTTTACAGGAATCAGGCCATGTGTAGTCCTGGGTTCATATGCGGAATATGCCGATGAAATTATTGCAAGAACGGACACGCGATGTCAAAACGACTATGGTGAGCGGTTAAATCTCGGGATAGTTGAAGGAATTGGAGCAAGATTGCTCCTTCTAGGATAGCAGTTGCTTACTAGTTACCTGCAGATAAAAGATACTGCAAACGTATTTGCAAAAATTTAAACATGATGCAGACTCTCTTTGGACCATGAAGGTTGTCTTTGGACAGTTAAAGATGACGTCCTTGGACCATGATGTCATGGGACATGAATTGTTTAGTGAGGGATTTGCAGGCCATGAAATGATGTTCTCGGGCCATGACAATGGTGCCTCCGAACAATGACGCCTTTGAATAATGATATACAAATTTGAGAGATCCTCAGGCTATGACATGGTGTCTTCCGGCTATGAGGATGATGCCTTTCGACTATGACGCTTTCGGATAGATTGGCGATATTTCAGCCTATGATATGCAATAGTCATGATGTTATCAACACAATGATTAATCTTGTGAATTGGCGGGTAGGGCTTAGCCTGATTAAAACAAATAGATAGTAAAATAGAGCAATTTTTGTGCAAAATGGGATAGTACTTAGTCCCATGCGAATGTGGAGGCAAGGATTAGCCTCATGCAGGTATGGAGGCAAGGATTAGCCTCATGCAAGTAGGGAGGCAGGGATTAGCCTCATGCAAGTATGGAGTCAAGGATTAGACTCATGCAAGTAGGGAGGCAGGGATTAGCCTCATGCAAATAGGGAGTCAAGGATTAGACTCATGGCAGTGATTAGCCTCATGCTAGTAGGGTGGCATGCATTAGCCTCATGCAAGATAGAGTCAAGGATTAGACTCATGCAAATGGGGAGGCAGGGATTAGCCTTATGCAGGATGGAGTCAAGGATTAGACTCATGCAAATAGGGAGTCAAGGATTAGACTCATGCAAATGGGGAGGCAGGGATTAGCCTCATGCAGGATGGAGTCAAGTATTAGACTCATGCAAACAGGGAGTCAAGGATTAGACTCATACAAGTAGGGAGGCAAGGATTAGCCTCATACAAGATGGAGTCAAGGATTAGACTCATGCAAATGGGGGAGGCAAGGATTAGCCTCATGCAGGATAGAGTCAAGGATTAGACTCATGCAAATGTGAGGCAGGGATTAGCCTCATGCAAGTAGGGAGGCAAGGATTAGCCTCATACAGAATGGAGTCAAGTATTAGACTCATGCAAATGGGAGGCAGGGATTAACCTCATGCAAGATGGAGTCAAGGATTAGACTTATGCAAGTAGGGAGGCAGGGATTAGCCTCATGCAAATGGGGAGGCAAGGATTAGACTCATGCAAATATGGGGGACAGGGATTAGTCCCATGCAAAGAGCAAGCGGCAAATAAGAGTAGTATATGTCTTAGATGGAGATTTATTCGGTGTTTGATGGATGGTTGGATAGTGAAATTGCTTTGTGTATATATGTTTGCGAGTGCAATCGTTACGTCAAATGTACCTGCGTTCAAAGAAAAGTTGTAAGTTTTGTGGGGGGAGGTTGGTTCGTGCTTCTGTCCGCTGGCCTTGCTTTACTTCGTTCTAAAAGCCTTTCGAGTTCCCCTAGGTGACACCTGACTGTTATGGAAGTAGAGTTTTCAAAAATATGCAATATTTGAAAAAATAGAGTTGTTTTAGAAACGTATTGATATATCAAGTAATTTTGATGAACTAGTGACTGTGACACATTTCAAAGACGTTGCAGCTCTCTTATGGAATTTTGAGGGTCCTCCTCAAAATTCTGCCCCAGTTTGGTAGATGATCTTTAACTGTTTGTGGATAATGGATCTTGCTGGATCTTTCAGAATTTTGAGAATCCTTCTCAAAATTCTGCCCCAGTTTCTTAAATGACTATTGACTTTCTGGCATGTGATGGCGTTGGCTGGACTTGCTCCGGAATTTTGAGGACCCTCCTCAAAATTCTGCTCCAGTTTCTGATCTTGGGGGAAATGAAAATTTTATTATTATATGACCGAACCCATAAGGCTACCTACGTATCCCCTCTTAAACGGGAATCAGGTCAAGCGTACTTCAATTACATCAAATGAGGAAATGTAAAGTATCTAAGCATAGTATCTCTTGACTATGTCTGAATTGATCGGTTTTGGCCAGACTTCTCCGTCCATTTCTGCAAGTATGAGTGCTCCTCCTATTATTACTCTATGAACCATGTACGGACCTTTCTAGTTGGGAGAGAATTTCCCTTTGGCTTCATCTTGATGTGGGAAGATTTTCTTCAATACCAGCTGCCCTGGTGCAAACTGTCTTGGTTTGACTCTTTTGTTGAAAGCTCCATGCATTCTGTTCTAGTAAAGTTGGTCGTGACATACTACATTCATCCTTCCATCGATAAGGGTCAATTGTTCATAGCGACTCTTTATCCACTCTGCATCAGTGGGTTTAGCTTCTTGTATGACTCTTAAAGAAGGAATCTCCACCTCAGCTGGGATGACAGCCTCGTTACCATAAACCAAAATGTAGGGGGTTGCCCCGGTTTATGTGTGAACTGTGGTACGGTACCCTAATAGAGCAAATAGTAACTTCTCATGCCATTGTTTGTGGTTCTCTACCATTTTCCTTAGTATCTTCTTAATGTTTTTGTTGGCGGCTTCTACGGCTCCATTCATCTAAGGTTTGTAGGCTGTGGAATTCTTGTGCTTGATTTTGAAATTATCACACATATATTTTATTAGATCACTATTGAGATTGGAGACATTGTCGGTAATAATGGACTCGGGAACTCTGAATCGGCAGATAATATGATCCTTGACAAAATCCGCGATGACTTTCTTGGTTACAACTTTGTAAGATGCAGCTTCTACCCATTTTGTGAAGTAATCAATGGCTACCACAATAAACCTATGTCCGTTTGAAGTAGTGGGCTCAATCGAACCAATAACATCCATTCCCCAGGCGGCAAATGGCCAAGGTGAGCTTGTTGCATTGAGCTTATTTGGCGTCACTTTTATCATGTCGGCATGCACTTGACATTAAAAGCATTTGCGGACATACTGAATGTAATCCGTCTCCATGGTCGTCCAAAAGTAACCTGCCCTGAGTATCTTCTTAGCCAAGATGAAACCATTCATGTGTGGACCACAGGTCCCAGCGTGCACATCATCAAGTAGCTTAGAAGCTTTCTTTGTGTCAACACATTTAGTAAACCCAAATTAGGAGTTCTTCTATACAAGTTCCCTCCGATGTGGAAGAAGTGATTTGACAATCTCCGGAGCGTGCGTTTTTTAGAGTGATTTGCGTGCTTCGGGTATTCTCCTTTTGATAAGTATTCTTTGATGTCATGAAACCAAGGCTTTCTATCTGCTTCTTCTTCAACATGAGCACAATATGCCGGCTGATTATGGATTCTCACCGGAATGGGATCAATGTCGTTCTTATCTGAATGTTGTATCATACATGGCAAGGTGGCCAATGCATCGGCAAACTCATTCTGAATTCTGGGCACATGTCAGAATTCTATCTTTGTAAACCTCTTTCTCAATTTCTGCACATGGTGTAGATATGGCAATATCTTGGAATTCTTGGTGGCCCACTCTCCTTGGACCTGGTGCACAAGCAAATCTGAATCACCGATCACCAGCAACTCCTTAACGTTCATGTCAACTGCCATGTTGAGCCCTAGTATGCAGGCTTTATATTCTGTCATATTGTTGGTGCAGGGAAATCTGAGTTTAGCAGATACCGGATAATGCTGACCCATTTCTAATACCAAAACTGCTCCAATGCCCACTCCTTTGAAATTTGGGGCTCCGTCAAAGAACATCCTCCAACCATCATATGCTTCGGTAATGTCTTCTCCTACGAATGATATTCTTCATCAAGAAAATACGTTTTCAAGTGTTTGTATTCTCCTCCCACTGGATTTTCAGCAAGGTGATCTGTCAATGTTTGTCCCTTGACCGCCTTTTGAGTTACATAGATGATATCGAACTTACTTAGTAATATCTGCCATTTAGCCAACTTCCCAGTAGGCATGGGTTTCTGAAATATATACTTCAGAGGATTCATCCTAGATATGAGGTATGTAGTGTAGGCGCAGAAGTAGTGCCTCAATTTTTGAGTTGTCCAGGTCAAATCACAGCAAGTTCGTTCAAGTAGAGAGTATCGTGCTTTGTACTATGTAAACTTCTTGCTCAAGTAGTATATAGCCTGCTCCTTCTTTCCTGTATCGTCATGTTGTCCCAAAACACATCCGAAGGCTCCATCTAATACAAATAGATAGAGCAGCAAAGGTCGTCCTGGTTCTAGCAGGACCAGAACTAGTGGTGTGGACAGGTTCTCCTTGATCTTATCAAAAGCTTTCTGACAATCCTATGTCCAGCTTGTTTCAGCATCTTTCCACAGCATCTTGAAGATGGGTTTACATATGACTGTGGACTGTGCTATGAACCGACTGATGTAGTTGAGCCATCCTAGGAAGCTCATTATGTCCTTTTTGCTCTTAGGTGGTGGTAACTCCTGAATAGCCTTGACTTTGATGGATCCAGCTCGATCCCTCGACGACTAACGATGAATCCCATTAACTTTCCTGCGGGCACCCCGAATGCACATTTTTCAAGGTTCAATTTCAAATTGTACCCCCTTATCCTGTCAAAGAACTTTCTCAGGTCCGCTATGTGATTTGTCGCCCTCTTGGATTTGATAATGACGTCGTCCACATACACCTCTATTTCCTTGTGTATCATATCATGGAAAATGGTTGTCATGGCTCTCATGTAAGTGGCCCCAGCATTGTTCAAACCGAATGGCATCATCTTGCAACAACATACACCCCATGGTGTAATAAAAGTCATCTTCTTTACATCTTCTTCATCCATCCAAATCTGGTGATAACCCGCGAAGCAATCTACAAAGGATTGGAGTTCATGCTTGGCGCAGTTATCAATCAGGATGTGTATATTTGGCAGTGGAATATCGTCTTTGGGACTTGCTCTATTTAAATCCTGATAGTCAACGCATACTCTAACCTTCCCATCCTTCTTCGGAACTGGCACAATGTTAGCTAACCAGGTTGGGTACTCAACCACCCTGAGAACTCTGGCTTTGATCTGCTTGGTAACTTTCTCCTTGATTTTCAGGCTCATGTCTGGCTGGAACTTTTTGAGTTTCTATTTTACTGGTAGACACATGGGATTGGTAGGCAGCTTGTGAGCCACTATGGATGTGCTCAAACTGGTCATGTCATCATATGACCATGCAAAAATGTCCTCATATTCTTTTAGGAAGCGAATGTACTCTTCCTTTTATGTTGGTGACAAGTGAATGCTGATGCGGGTCTCCTTGGTGGTCTCGACGTCTCCCAAATTTACTGCTTCGATTTCGTCCAAGTTGGACTTAGGCTTATTCTCAAAATTTTCAACCTCCCTGACAATTTCCTTGGTATCTCATCTTCTTCCTCTGAGTCAATATTCTCATGTTGCGTTGCCTCATTATATGTCACAGTCACTGGTTCATCGGGAAAAGTAATAATAACGATGTGGAAAGAAAAAGCGTAAAGATAGTAGTGAATAATAAAGAGCAAAATGCATTTGATTAAAACTTTGAAAAGAATTGTTCAGACAAAGCATGGCTCGATGAATCGAGCATTTATTTTGAATGTAATTATAGCCAAATTTAGTTGGACCTCATTCCAAATGCTTCTCTACATTATGTTCAGATGGTGAAATGGAAATTGATCTGTATGAACCAATGCAAGAGTTAAAAGAAGAGGTAGATGAGCCCTATATTCTGAAATTTTCAAGGCCGTCTAGGCAAAATGACACTCCTCGGTTGAAAGCCAAAAAGAATCATTTAATGTTTGGCTCGCAACAATTTGTATCGCCCCAAGAGTATGATTATAGAGTAAAACCAGTGATGTTTGGCCATATTTTTACTAAAACTATGTGATTGAAAATGTAATACTAGAGTCAACCAGGGACGTTGAAGATACAAATTTAGTTGACTCTAGCGTGATTGGTGTTGAGGAGGTTAAAAATCTTAAAGTTCATGTATTCAAAATTTGATCACGCACAATTATGCCTTATAAAAAGGACTAAGCGGTTATTATAAATATAATCTGGTTTACAAGTTCGGAGTCGATCCCACATAGAACTACGGCTTAGCTACAGTTGTTCAATATCGCTAAGGAACATAAGTTCAAACAATTTCCTAATTATAAAGATTATAATATTTATTTTTTTATCTAATTAACTAACAAATACTAGAAAGAAGTAAAACTATCAATTATATTGGAGACAAGATTAAAGAGGTCTAGAGTTATGATTTCCTCTATTGTTGGAATCCTTTCCGCTACGTTTTCTATAAATTTGCCTAAGTTTACTCTACCGATTATGAGCTCTCTGAGTATCGTAATTCTCTTCCGAGTAACTACCACAATTTACTAGACATATTCTTCCGAATTACGCTAGCTGACACTAAGTTACGGCTCACTCGGATCGCACCAAGGTTTCGTTATTCCTAATCTCACCTTTAAACCCTTCGTATTGATCCCTCATATACGTTAGGAGTGATGTTGTTCAACAACTACCTAAATATGTACTCTCTTCCAAGTAATACACACTAAATAGGCATAGTCGATTGAGAGCTCTTCAACCAACCACAATATAAACGTAGTTGAACAAGTAAAGAAATCCAACGGCTCAATTATATAAAAGCATAACAAGAATTTATCCTGCAAAAGGTTCTACCAAAAACTTTAGATAACAAATTAGTTATTTATAATAGTATGTATAACTACAATACTAAAATTCATAACTAATAATGGAAATAGGAAGAAGGAAGTGAAAAACTCATAAAAGTATGTTTTTGCCTTCTTAGATCGAATCCTCACTCTAAATGGTGTTTAATAACTACTTATACGTATAGAAAAAAGACCTAGACGAAAAGAGACCTACTTAATGGCTGCTTTTCTGCTTTGTTTCAATTGCACTTCTTCATTCTTGATTTGCTTTGTTGCCTAACTTTGAAAGTCACGTTTTTGTTGTGTCCCAAACCAACTGTTCCTTTTCCATATTGACACTATTTAAGATTAATTCATCATGTATTCCAAATTCTCATTTTGTTCAAAATTCATCTTTAATACACATAAAATAAATTCAATTAAGCACAAATATAATATAGTTTAGCATTAAAGTCTTGAAATATTAGGTAAATAATGCACTTAAAATATATAATTATAGCCAAACATCATTTACTTTATTATATTATATTTATATTGATTAAAAAATTTAATATATATTCTAATTATTGGATGTATTATTAGAGATAATGATCGTATAGGTTTCACAAAAGGCATTAAAAGCATAAGTAATACAGCTGCAGCAGAACTACAAGCACTTCAACAAGGATTATTAGGCCATGTGATTATTAGGGAGGCTAGCTAGTTACTAATATATTATCTACTCAAGAAGCAATTACTAATATAATTATTACTGAAAATGATATTACACATATATTATATCAAAAATACAGTTCCCTACTTGGTAGCTTTAATTGTTTACTTTACTATATTTATATTGATTAAAAACTTTAATATATATTCTAATTATATGTGTATATTTTGATTAAACAAAAATAATAACTTTAATTTGTCACGACCCAGGTTTTCCACCCTCGGGGGTCGTGATGGCGCCTACTAGTGTAAGCTAGGCAAGCCGGCTGTTTGAACAAATTACCTTTTTTCTCATTTTAATCCTTTACAAGAAATTATGAGCAATAACTTAAAGACAGCGGAATTTATATCAAGCGGAAGAAAAATAATAAAATTACTGAGTATAACCAATACACTGTTTAAACAAGACTACCCAGAACTGGAGTCACAGCTTCACAGACGATCTAAGAATACTACATACAAAGTCTGAAAGATAAAAGATAAATTGTTTCTGAACTAAGTAAATGAAACATGAGTAAAGGGATAGAGGAAGATGCCAGGGCCTGCGGACGCCTGCAGGACTACCTTGGATCTCCGTGTGGACTAAAGGCAGCCACCCAATCTACGGTCCAAAAGCCGCAGCTCTGGGATCTGCACACATTGCAGAGTGTAGTATCAGCACAACCGATCCCATATGATGGTAAGTGCCTAGCCTAACCTCGGCGAAGTAGTGACGAGGCTAGGACCAGACTACCAAATAAACCTGTGCAATTTAACTATATACAACGGAAAAGAAGAACAGTAATATACAGTCAAGTATGGGAGGGGTAACATGTTGCAGGGAACTATCAATTTAGAATAGAACGACAATAGGTAATTGAAAGAAACAACATATCTGAGATATCAACAAAGATTCAGAAATCAATGAGTGTACGGCACCACCCTTTGTGCTTTTACTCTCGTCCTCACCAAAGCAATCAAGTAATGAAAATGTGCACGGCATCACCCTTTATGCTTTTACTCTCATCCTCACCATAAAATCAATATAATCGGCACGGAATGGTACATCGTGTGGCACCGCATCATCCTTCCTACTTTAGACTCTTTCCTCACAAATCATATACGGCATCACCCTTCGTGCTTTAACACTCTCTCACCAGAACAATACACGGCATCACCCTTCGTACTTTAACGCTCTTCCTCACCTAAACAACAATCAGAAACAATAGGGCAAGGGAATAAATAAAATTACAATAAGAATCCCAGCAAGGGAACAATAGTTCAACAATCAAGTCCCGACAAGGGAACAATATCAAAAGAACATCAACATCCCGGCAAGGGAGATAACATCAAAAGCAACAATATCCTGGCAAGGGAGGCCACGTAATAATTCTCTTCTTTTCTCATTTTTACTTCACAACTCACTTCACAACTTGAGCCAATGATCCAAAAGATTCAATTACCACTTATACTTTCACATTTCATAGTACAACTTGAGGCAACACTTTTCAATGTTCAAATGTCTCAATTACTTCTACAAACTTTGCCCAACAATAGAAATCATTATCAAAGCATGAATAATATAATGAAGTCATAATAATCACAATATAAGACTCGCGGGCATGCTTGATACCAACGTATAGATACTCGTCACCATGCCTATACGTCGTACTCGACAAATACCACATAGTAATAGGACTCGACTCCTAATCCCTCAAGCTAAGGTTAGACCAAACACTTACCTCGATGCCACGAACACAATTCAAGTCTCTACTATCACTTTACCTCTTGATTCCACCACCAATTCACTCGTATCTAGCCACAAGTTACTTAATTACATCAATAAATGCTAAATGAATCAATTCTAATGCATGAAAATGAGTTTTCTAAAGTTTTGCCCAAAAAGTCAAAATCGTCCTCGTGCCCACGTGGTCAAAACCCGAGGTTCGAACCAAAATCTGATTACCCATTCCCCCACAAACTCAAATATATAATTTGTTTTGAAATAGGACCTCAAATTGAGGTCCAAATCCCCAATTTTTGAAAAACCTAGGTTCTACCTAAAACACCCAATTTCCCCTATAAAAATCAATGACTTTGAGTTGAAATCATGTGAAACGTTGTTAATGATTGAAGGAAAAGAGTTAAAATTGACTTACAATCAATCTGGAAGAAGAGTTGTCTTTGAAATATCGCCCAAGAGTGTTTTGGTTTTGAAAGAGTATGAAAAATGAAAGTCTTCGGCTAAGTTATAAAATTGCAGGTTGTAGATGTCGCAATTGCGAACCCAAACTTCTGCTAAGTTCGCATTTGCGAAGCAGTTTTCGCATTTGCAAAGTGGGAATTGTGAACAATGTGTCGCATTTGCGACGTCTGGCTAAAACTGGGGGATCGCATGTTCGATCAATCCCTCGCATTTGCGAGGTAAGCTGGCCTGGGCTATTATTCGCATTTGCGAACTCGCATTTGCGAGCATGCAGGCCTGCAATGCAATAGCTGAAATTTGCAATTTCTCAAGTCCAAAATCCACCCCGTGACCTATCCAAAACTCACCCGAGCCCTCGGGGCTCCAAATCAAATATGTACACCAACCTAAAAAATCATACGGACTCGTTCGTGCATTTAAATCACTAAAATAACATCAACAACTATGAATTTAGCATCAAAATCATGAAATTTCTTAAGAACTTCAAATTTTCCAATTTTCTAAAAAACGATCCGATTCACGTCATTTCAAGTCCGTTTCTTACCAAAATTCACAGACTTATCTTAAATCACATATAAGACATGTACCAGGCACCGGAACCAAAATAGGGCTCGATACCATCATGTTTTAAACACATTTCATTGCCAAAACTCATAAATAATTCCAGAAAATAATTTTCCTTAAAAATTCATTTATCAGTCTTGGGACCTCGGAATTCAATTCTGGGCATACGCCCAAGTCCCATAATTTCCTACGGACCCTGCGGGACTGTCAATCACTGGTCCGGGTCCGTTTACCCAAAATATTGACTGAAGTCAACTTAAATCCATTTTAAAGTCAAAATTTATCATTTTTAGAGATTTTCAAATAATAGCTTTTCGGCTACGTGACCGGACTGTGCGCGCAAATTGAGGTAATGCCGAAAGAGGTTTTTGAGGCCTCGGAACGCAGAATTTACTTTTAAAACAAGTGATGACCTTTTGGGTCATCACATCCTCCACCTCTAAAACAACTGTTCGTCCTCAAATGGACAGAAGAAGGAAGTACCTGAGTTAGGGAAAAGATGGGGATAACGGCTCCGCATATCGGACTCGGACTCTCAGGTTGATGCCTCAGCGTGCTGACCTCTCCACTGAACACGAACAGAAGGAAAACTCTTCTATCTCAACTGACAAACTTGCCGGTCTAGAATAGCTACCGGCTCCTCCTCATAAGACATGTCCTTGTCCAACTGGACAGTGCTGAAATCTAACACGTGGGATGGATCATCGTGATATTTCTGAATCATGGGCACATGAAACACTGGATGTATGGCTGATAAGCTCGGAGGCAATGCAAGTCTGTAATCCACCTCTCCCACTCGATCAAGAATCTCAAACGGGCCAATGAACCTAGGGCTAAGCTTGCCCTTCTTCCCAAATATCATCACGCCCTTCATAGGCGACACTCGAAGCAATACCCACTCACCGACCATGAATGCCAAATCATGAATCTTACGGTCTGCATAACTCTTTTGTCTGGACTGAGCTGTACGAAGCCTATCCTGAATAATCCTAACCTTGTCCAAGGCATCCTGAACCAGATCTGTACCCAACAACCGAGTCTCCCCAAGCTCAAATCATCCAACCGAAGATCGACACCGCCTACCATAAAAAGCCTCATACGGAGCCATATGGATACTCGACTGGTAGTTGTTTTGTAGGCAAACTCTGATAAAGGCAAAAACTGATCCCACGAGCCTCTAAAGTTAATGACACAAGGTCGGAGCATATCCTCCAAAATCAATAACACAACTCAACTCGTGTGCCCAACTCTCGCTGAACTGCTCTCCAGAAATAGGAGGTAAACTGCGTACCTCGATCCGAAATGATAGACTCGGGCACACCATGAAGACGAACAATCTCCTGAATATAGATCTCAACTAACCTCTCGGAAGAGTAGGAGACTGCCACAGGAATGAAATATGCTGACTTGGTCAGCCTATCAACAATAACCCACACTGCATCGAACTTCCTCTGAGTCCGTGGGAATCCAGCAATGAAGTCCATAGTGATACGCTCCCACATCTACTCAGGAATCTCAATCTTCTGGAACAAACCACCATGTCTCTGATGCTCGTTCTTAACCTGCTGACAACTCAAACACCGAGTCACATATGCAACGATGTCCTTCTTTATTCTTCTACACCAATAATGTTGTTGTAAATCCTGATACATCTTAGCGGCGTCCGGATGAATAGAGTACCGGGAACTATGGGCCTCCTCTAAAATCAACTCTCAAAGCCCATCCACATTAGGCACACAAATTCGACCCTGCAATCTCAAAACTCCATCGTCACCTAAAGTAACCCGTTTGGCACCTCCGTGTTGCATCGTGTCTCTAAGGACAGACAAATGGGGATCATTATACTACCGATCACGGATGCGCTCCAATAAGAAAGAACGAGCGACTGTGCAAGCTAACACACGGCTGGGCTCAGAAACATCCAACCTCACGAACTGATTGGCCAAAGCCTGAACATCCAAGGCAAGCGGTCTCTCACCGACTCGAATATAAGCAAGACTGCCCATACTGGCTGACGTCCTACTCAAAGCATCGGCCACCACATTATCCTTTCCCGGATGATATAAGATAGTGATATCATAGTCCTTTAATATCTCTAACCACCTTCTCTGCCTCAAATTTAGCTCTTTCTGCTTGAACAAATACTGCAGACTCTTGTGATCCGTGAACACCTCACATGCCACGCCATACAGATAATGCCTCCAAATCTTCAACGCGTGAACAATGGATGCTAACTCCAAATCATGAACCGGATAGTTCTTCTCATGAATCTTTAACTGTCATGAAGCATAGGCAACGACCTTGCCATCCTGCATCAACACCGCTCCAAGTCCAATACGAGATACATCACAATAAACTGTATAAGGCCCTGAACCTATGGGCAAAACCAACACCGGTGCCATAGTTAGAGCTGTCTTGAGATTCTGAAAGCTCGTCTCACACTCATCTAACCATCTGAACTGGGCACCCTTTGGGGTCAACCTGGTCATCGAGGCTGCGATAGATGAAAACCCCTCCACAAACCGATGATAGTAGCCTGCCAATCCTAAGAAACTCTGGATCTCTGTAGCTGATACTGGTCTAGGACAGTTCTTGACTGCCTCAATCTTCTTCGGATCAACCTGAATACCCTCTGCTGATACAACATGACCCAGGAATGCAACTGAACTCAACCAGAACTCACACTTCGAAAACTTGGCATACAACTGACTATCCCTCAAAGTCTGAAGAATCACTCTAAGATGTTGCTCATGCTCCTCCCGGCAGCGGGAGTAGATCAAAATATCATCAATGAAGACTATCACGAACGAATCCAAGTAAGGCCTGAATACTCAGTTCATCAAATCCATAAAAGTTGTTGGGTATTTGTCAACCCAAATGACATCACCAAGAACTCATAATGCCCGTACCGAGTGCGGAAAGATATCTTAGGAACATCGGATGCCCTAATCCACAACTGATGGTAGCTAGATCTCAAGTCAATATTCGAAAATACCTTGGCACCTTGAAGCTGATCAACATCAATCCTCGACAACGGATACTTATTCTTGATTGTAACCTTGTTCAACTGTCAATAATCAATACACATTCTCATCGATCCGTCCTTCTTCTTAACAAACAATACCAGCGCACCCCAAGGCGAAACACTCGGTCTAATGAAACCTTTCTCAAGCAAGTCTTGCAACTGCTCCATCAACTCTTTCAACTCAGGCGGGGCCATACGATACGGTGGGATAGAAATGGGCTGAGTGCTCTGAGCCAAATCAATACAAAAGTCGATATCCCTATCGGGTGGCATACCCGTCAGGTCTGAAGGGAATACCTTAGGAAACTCACGAACAATGGGCACAAAATCAATAGAAGGAACTTCAGCACTAAAATCACGAACATAGGCCAAATAGGCCAAATTCCCCTTCTCGACCATACGTCGAGCCTTTACATAAGAGATAACACTTGGAATGACCAAGAGTCCCTCTCCACTCTAAACGAGGCAACCCCGGCAAGGCTAAAGTCACAGTCTTGGCATGACAGTCCAAGATAGCATGATAAGGTGATAACCAGTCCATACCCAATATGATATCGAAATCAACCATGTCCAGAAGAAGCAAATCTACACTAGTCTCAAGACCCCCAATCACAACTACACATGAACGATGGACTCGATCTACCATAATAGAATCACCCACCGGTGTAGACACATAAATAGGAGCCCTCAAGGAATTACTAGGCATGACCAGATACGGTGCAAAATAAGATGACACATAGGAGTATGTAGATCCCGGATCAAATAAAACTGAAGCATCTCTGCTATAAACCAGAACAGTGCCTGTGATAACTGCATTGAAAGCCTCAGCCTCGGGCCTGGCTGGAAGAGCATAACATCATGGTTGGGCCCCACCACCCTAATCTACCTCTCTGGGATGGCCTGCGGCTGGCTGGCCTCCACCTCTAGCGGCCTGGGCTCCACCTCTAATACCTCTACCTCCACCTCTAGCACCTCTACCCCCACCTCTAACTGGCTGGGCGGGCTATGGAACACTCGGTGCCTGAACTATTGCACAGGAACCCTGATACTGAGAGCTATTTGATGCTCGAGGGTAAAACCTAGCAATGTGACCCATATCACCACAAGTGTAACAAGCCCTCGGCTGCTAAGACTGCTGACCCTGACGACCTGAATGACCACCCTGAAAACTCTGAAGCGGCGGTGCACTGACAGGAGCTGGCGGTGCACTATAGGACTGTTGATCAAAATACTGCATATGTTGACCACGACCACCTGAAGCACCGTGAGAAAACCTAAAGTGCTGACTGAAAAGGCCTTGGAGGATGGCCTCTACCATACGAATCTCTACCTCCAGATGAGGTACCACTGAATCGGCCTGAATGACGAGGCCTCTTGTCAGACCCCTGACCCCCTCCCTGCGATAGATCCATCTCAACTCTCCGGGCCACATTGGCCGCCTCCTGGAATAAAATCTCACTCCCTATCTCCTTGGTCATCTGAAGTTGAATCGGCTGAATAAGTCCCTCAATGAACCTCCTCACCCTCTCTCTCTCTCTCTCGGTGGGAAGTATGATAAGAGCATGACGAGCCAAGTCGATGAATCTAGTTTCATACTGAGTAACAGTCATAGAACCCTGCTGGACATGCTCAAACTGCCTCCGGTAATCTCTCTATGAGTGATGGGGAGAAACTTCTCCAGAAATAGCTGAGTAAACTGCTCCCAAGTCAAAGCTGGTGATCCGGCTAGTCTAGCCAAGCAATAATCTCTCCACCAAGTCTTGGTGGATCCAGACAAGCGAAAAGTAGCAAAATCGACTCCATTGGTCTCCACTATCCCTATGTTCCTGAGAACCTCATGATAGTTGTTGAGATAATCCTGGGGATCCTCAAAAGATGCACCGCTGACAGTAGTAGTGAAGAGCTTGGTGAACATGTCCAACCTCCACAAAGCATCGGCAGACATAATTGCTTCATCACCGGTCTGAGCTACCACACCCGGCTGAACTACTCTAACTAGCTGAACTGCTGGAGTCTGGAACTGGGGAGCTACCTGCTCCAGAGTGCGAGTAGCAGGAGTCTGAGCTCCTCCTCCAGCCTGAGAGACGGTTGGGGCTACAGGAAGCAAGCCTGCCCGGGTGACACTCTCCATAAGGCCCACTAGACGGACCAGAGCATCCTGGAGTACTAGGGTAGCAATAAACTCCTCTGGACCTGAGTTGGGCCCACCGGAACTGTCTAGGCCGGAACCTCATTCTCAAAGTCAACTTGAGGCTCCGCCGCTAGTGTTGTTGCTCTGGGCTGAGCTTTGCCCCTACCTCGGCCTCTAGCACGGCCTCGGCCTCGCCCTCTGCCCCTCGTGGGAGCTGCTGCTGGGGGGCTCGGGCTTCTGGTCAGTGGATGAGGAAGCGCATGTTCTTGCCATCTATGAAAGAACAGAGTAGAAATTCAATTAGCATTGAGAAACCAAACCGCACGACAGGAAAGAATAAATGTGAAGTTTTTCCTAACTTTGTAGCCTCTGGGGATAAATACAGACTCTGTACCGATCCCTCAAACTCTACTAAGCTTGTTTGTGAACTGTGAGACACATGTAACCTAGACCTCTGATACCAATCTGTCATGACCCGGATTTTCCACCCTAGGGAGTCGTGATGGCGCCTACTAGTGTGAGCTAGGCAAGCCGACTATTTGAACAAATTACCTTTTTCCCATTTTTAATTCTTTACAATAAATTATGAGCAATAACTTAAAGACAGCGAAATTTATGTCAAGCGGGAGAAAATAATAAAATTACTGAGTATAACCAATACAACTATTTAAACAAGACTACCCAGAACTGGAGTCACAGCTTCACAGATAGTCTAGGAGTACTACAAATAAAGGTTTGAAAGAAATAAATACAACACTGCCTCTGGAAATACATGAAAGAAATAGGAATAATAGATAGAAGGAGACGTCAAAGCCTAAGGACGCCTGCAGGACTACCTCAGGTCGCTTGATGAACCAAAAATAGCAATCTCACTACGGTCTGAAGTCTACAATACTAGGGTCTGCACAAATTGCAGAGTGTAGTATCAGCACAATCGACCCCATGTGCAGGTAAGTGCCTAGCCTAACCTTGGCGAAGTAGTGACGAGGCTAGGACCATACTATCAAATAAACCTGTGCAATTCAACTATATACAATAGAAAAGAAGAACAGTAATATACAGTCAAGTATGAGAGGGGTAACATGTTGCGGGGGAACTATCAATTTAGAATAGAAAGACAACAGGTAATTGAAAGAAACAACATATCTCAGATATCAACAAAGATTCAGAAATCAATAAGTGCACTGCACCACCCTTCGTGCTTTTACGCTCGTCTTCACCAAAGCAATCAAGTAATGAAAATGTGCATGGCATCACCCTTCATGCTTTTACTCTCTTCCTCACCATATAATCAATATAATCGGCATGGAATGGTACATCGTGCGGCACGGCATCACCCTTCGTGCTTTACACTATTTCCTCACAAATCATACACGGCATCACCCTTCGTGCTTTAACAATCTCTCACCAAAACAATACACGACATCACCCTTCGTGTTTTAACACTCTTCCTCACCCAAACAACAATCACAAACAATAGGACAAGGGAATAAATGAAATTACAATAAGAATCGCGGCAAGAGAACAATAGCTCAATAATCAAGTCCCGACAAGGGAACAACATCAAAAGAACATCAATATCCTGGCAAGGGAGATAACATCAAAAGCAACAATATCCCGGCAAGGGAGGCCACGTAATAATTCTCTTTTTTTTCTCACTTTTACTTCACAACTCACTTCACAACTTGAGCCAATGCTCCAAAAGGTTCAATTACCACTTATACTTTCACATTTCATTGTACAACTTGATCCAACGCTCGTCAATGTTCAAATGTCTCAATTACTTCCACAAAATTTGCCCAACAATAGAAATCATCATCAAAGCATGAATAATACAACGAAGTCATAATAATCACAATATAAGACTCACGGGCATGCTTGACACCAACGTATAGATACTCGTCACCATGCCTATACATCGTACTCGACAAATACCACATAGCAAATAGGACTCGACTCATAATCCCTCAAGCTAAGGTTAGACCAAACACTTATCTCGATGCCACGAATACAATTCAAGTCTCTACTATCGCTTTAGCTCTTGATTCCACCACCAATTCGCTCGTATCTAGCCACAAGTTACTTAATTACATCAATAAATGCTAAATGAATCAATTCTAATGCATGAAAATGAGTTTTCTAAAGTTTTGCCCAAAAGTCAAAAATCGCCCCCGGACCCACATGGTCAAAACCCGAGGTTCGAACCAAAACCCAATTACTCATTCTCCCACAAACTCAAATATATAATTTGTTTTAAAATCGGACCTCAAATTGAGGTCCAAATCCCCAATTTTTGAAAAACCTAGGTTCTACCCAAAACACCTAATTTTCCCCATAATAATCATTAATTTTATGTTGAAATCATGTGAAAAGATGTTAATGATTGAAGGAAATGAGTTAAAATTAACTTAGAATCGATTTGGAAGAAGAGTTGCCTTTGAAAAATCGCCCAAGAGTGTTTTGGTTTTGAAAGAATGTGAAAAATAAAAGATTTTCGGCTAAGTTATAAAATTGCAGTTTGCAGATGTCGCAATTGCGAACCCAAACTTCTGCTAAGTTCGCATTTCTGAAGTAGTTTTCGCATTTGCGAAGTTGGAATTGCGAACAATGTGTCGCATTTGCGACGTCCGGCTAAAACTGGGGGATCGCATTTGCGATCAATTCCTCGCATTTGCGAGGTAAGCTGGCCTGGGCTATTGTTCGCATTTGCGAACTCGCATTTGCGAACCAGGCCTGCAATGCACCAGCTGAAATCTGCAATTCCTCAAGTCTAAAATCCACCCTGTGACCTATGCAAAACTCACCCGAACCTTCGGGACTCCAAACCAAATATGTACACCAACCTAAAAATATCATACGGACTCATCGTGTATTCAAATCACTAAAATAACATCAATAACTATGAATTTAGCATCAAAATCATGAAATTTCTTAAGAACTTCAAATTTTCCAATTTTCTCAAAAACGATCCGATTCACATCATTTCAAGTCCGTTTATTACCAAAATTCATAGACTTATCTTAAATCACATATAAGACCTGTACCTGGCGCCAGAACCAAAATACGGGCCCTATATAATCAAGTTTTAAACACATTTCATTTTCGAAACTCATAAATAATTCTAGAAAATAATTTTCCTTAAAAATTTATTTCTCGGGCTTGGGACCTCGGAATTCGATTTCGGGCATACGCCCAAGTTCCATATTTTTCTACGGACCCTCCGGGACCGTCAAATCACGGGTCCGGGTTCGTTTACCCAAAATATTGACCGAAGTCAACTTAAATCCATTTTAAAGTCAAAATTCATCATTTTTCACATATTTTCACATAATAGCTTTCCGGCTAATGCGCTCAGACTGCGCACGCAAATCGAGGTGATGCTGAAAGAGGTTTTTGAGGCCTCGAAATGCAGAATTTACTTTTAAAACAAGTGATGACCTTTTGGGTCATCATATAATTACTCAAAACTCACTGCACTCGTTCCTAAACACATGTTTGATTATTAGCAAAAAAACATATTTGATTAATATTTTTAATATATTTTCTTTTAGCCAAAAAAATATAATTTTCATGTTAAATTTTATATATATATATATACTTTTTTTGTATGGATGGAAGCTGGCGGGCAGGGCTTGTTTAACCGGATATACGGAATTGGTATCTCTGTTCATGCAAATCTTTCTATCGGGAAAGTCTCGTTTAATCAAAGGGCTTCTTATTTAGAACCCTTTTTTTTGCTTGGTTGTAAGTAAACATTGGTAGGAGCTAGCGACGGGGTGATGATAAGTATATAAATCAATAAAGATCAAAAAATAATAAATAGCAAGATAAATTAGATATCTATGAAAAAATAATGATGTAGAGGGCGACTGAAAAGGAAGCTCGGGTACGGGAGAGTGATGGGCAGAGATTCTCTAAAATTACGATGTGTGTGTGTTCTGGTTAAGAATTTTAAGAAGTTTAAAGATTCGTTTTAGATTGTAAGTGCTTTTATTTTTTGAGGAGGTTTTGGTTTCCCTTCGTCTCGTCTAATCTTCGATCACGACCCAAAATCCCACCACAAACATTATAATGACACTTAGTCTCTAAGATTATGTAAGCCCATTGTAATAACAAATCAAGCTTCTTCTTTTTTGACATATAATTATAATACAAGTGTCGAAACCAAAAGTGGAAACAAATATAACAACCTCCCAAGACTAGTAATTCCGAGTCACGAACTCTAATTGAATACATGGAATGATCTCGAGGACCGAATATATAATACCGTTCGAATAAGAAATTAACAGTACAATAAAAATGAAAAGACTCCAAGGGACTGCGACAACCAAGCATCTCTACCTTCAGTCCTTGTGATCACACTCTAACTCTGTCCGAGTCCGAAATCTCCAATACTTGGCTCTATATAAAATGTGCAGAAGTGTAGTATGAGCACACCACAGTCAGTATCCAGTAAGTATCAAAACTAACCTCAGTGGAGTAGTAATAAGTTTCAATCAAGACACTCACTAGTCTAATAACCTGTGCAACATATCATACAAAATATAATAGAAACAAATAGCAGTGATAGTAACAATAATCAACTAGTGACATAAATAGAAGGCATCAAGAACACCGTAAATATTGCTCACACGAATAATAAAGACAAGTACAACCAAATAATCAAGTCCTTCAAAATATACATCCTTTCTCTATAAGTTTTTCCAAATAAAAATCTTTAGAATGTAATCCTAACAATTAAATATATCTCGAGTATACTTCCTCCAAATAAATATCTTACGAATTTAAATCTTTCAAATATATATCTCCTAATATGACTCTTTCAAATAAATATCTTTCGTATATAATTCTTTTAAATAAAACCTTTCGGATATAATTCTTTCAAATAAAAACCTTTCCTTTCGAATATAATTCTTTCAAATAAAAACCTTTCGAATATAATTCTTTAAAATAAAACCTTTTGAATATAATTTTTTCGTGTAAAACCTTTCCTTTCGAATAAAATTCCTTCAAATAAAAGTCTTTCGAATATAATTCTTTTAAATAAAAATCTTTCCTTTCGAATATGATTCTTTCAAATAAAAACCTTTCGAATATAATTATTTTAAATAAAATCTTTCAAATATAATTCTTTCAAATAAAACCTTTCAAATATAATTCTTTCAAGTAAAATCATCGATTGACACCTCACTTTCTAATCCCAAAAATCCCGGGACTCAGCCCACTTTCATATCTCACGGCACCTCGTACCCATATTTCTATCCCGATCGTAAGCGCAATTCACAAGACAGAAGACATAATAATTTATTGAAATGATGGAGGAGTGAACGACGGGTACTTCACAGATAAGTAACAGCACAACAAATAGAGGTAAACAACTGGGGCCCTCACGAGGTATCGCCTCGTAAGCCCAAATGTAAATGCTCAACAGGGGGATCTCCCGAGGTACCGTCTCGTAGTCCCAAAGTAAATATGCAGTACATAGCGATATCTCGAGGTACCACCTCGTAATCCCAAAGTAAATATGCAGTACAGGGGGATCTCCCGAGTAAACGCCCCGTAGTCCTAAAGTAAATATGCAGAAGCAAAGACGGGAGAATAACTTAGCAAGAACAACCTCTTCTTAATTCCAAATCTTCATAAATATATTGAAGCCTCAATTTAAACTTATTTACTTAATTATTTGTAGATGAAAAATCCATAATGTGATTATTTCCAAGAAATATCAAATCAACAAACACACGAAATTCACATAAAAATCCAAGTGACAATCACACCAAATTACCATATAAATTACAAACTAGACAAACAACGAATAAGGCATGACAATAAAGGATTTAATAAGTACCAATAATTTCCAGTTTAATACTTAAGGGTGTCTGAGAATTTTAACCGACATAATTTATACATATAAACCAAGTACGTACTCGTCACCTCGCGTACACGGCTTTCACATTACACAAATGGCACATACAACTCAATCCCTAAGGGGTAATTTTCTCACTCAAGGTTAGGAGAAATACTTACCTTTACGGAGTTAGGCTGATATTCCAAAATAACCTTCTTGCTCGAATTCATCTCCGGACATCTCAAACCTATTTAATTTAAATATATAACTTCATTAAAATTCATCGGGAACAATTCCGGATAATAAAACGTCGACTTAGAATTTTACATTAAAAAGTCAACAAAAGTCAATGTGGGGCCCGCCTCTCGGAACCCACATAATTTTCATGAAATCCGGACACCCATTCCGATACAAATTCAACCATACCAATTGTATCAAATTCCGATAACAACTCGACCTCCAAATCTTAAATTTTCGTTCTTGAAAAAGTTTTGCAAAAACCTTAATTTCTTCCATTTAAATCTGAAATAAATGATGAATATAACCGTGGATTTATGAAATATAATCACTTTTGGATATAGCACACTTACCCAAGTCAAAGTTGTGAAGAAATCCTCCAAAATTGCCCCAAAACGGAGCTCCAAAATCCCAATCGAAAATGGCGAAATGACTTATATTTTTGGTCCTTAAATGTTTCTGTCCAGTTCGCTTCTGCGTCTTCAAGACATCGCAGGCCTTCTGTTAAAACCATATATGATCAAACCATTTATAAGAATGTTAAAATCAGAAAAGACCTTCACGTCATTGACTTCAAGTCTTAGATGCAGAAAAATCTAATGCCTCAATCCGCTTCTGCGTCTTCAAAGATATCGCACCTGCTTTTGCGTTGGTGCGCAAGACTGTCCGCATCTGCGACCCCAGCTCTGCCCAGGTCGCTTCTGCGACGAAATCCTCGCTTCTGCAAGGTCGCTTCTGCAATGAAATTTCCGCAGAAGCGAAGGTATCAGTTGCTGCCCAGAAACAGCAGAATTTCAGCAGCTTCAAAAATTCCAAAATGGATCTGTTAGCCATCCGGAATCCACCCGAGGCCCTCGGGTCCTTAACCAAATATTCCAACACGTCTTAAACTATCATACGAACCTATTCGAGGCTTCAAACCACGTTAAACAACGCCGAATCTACGAGTTGTGCATCGAATCGAATTATTAGTTTTCAAATCCTTCAATTTTTATATTTTGCGCCGAAACGTATCAAATCAATCCAGAATAACTTCAAATTTTGCACGCGAGTCATAAATGATGTAATGGAGCTGTTCCAATTTCCGGAATCGAAATCCGACCTCGTTATCAAAAATTCAACCTTCGGTCGAATTTTCCAAAAAAATCTTGTATTTCCAACTTTTGCCAAAATGCGTCGAATTGCCCTGCGGACTTCCCAATCCAAATTCGGACACACGCCTAAGACCGAAATCACTATACGAAGCTATTGACGTCATCAAAATTCCATTCCACGGTCGTTTGCTCAAAATTCAACTCTCTGGTTAACTTTTTCCATTTAAGCTTCAAAATGAGAATTGTTCTTTCAAATTAGAATCCGAATCTTCCAAAAATCAAATTCGACCACACACGCGGGTCATAATACATATTATGAAGGTGCTCGAGACCTTAAATAGTTGAACGGAGCATTAATTCTTAAAACGACAAGTCATGTCGTTACATTCTCCCCCTTTTAAACATACGTTCATCTTCTAACGTGCCAAGAATTATTCTGATGACATTAAATTACTGAGTGCATTATTTCACACATACTCACGGGTGATTCTACGTCATCGTAAATTTAACAGGGGTACGACAACACCATCTCAGTGGAGATCATTTTTTTTTATCCACACTTATAAGCTTTAAAGCCAATTCCTTACACTCCAATCAATTTCAAATGCCTGATTTTTCATATTAACACAGTGTGTTAGTCTCAAGCGACTGTAGCAATTTCGTGCCCGCACACACATTATACGTATTCCCATAACCATATCTCTGATCATAATAGTCGTTCATAATTAATTCCAGCATCCTCAATTAATCTCATATTAACCAAAATCTCGTTTTAAAATTTTACAACACTAACAGCAACACGCAAGGCATGAAGACCTCATAATTATTTATTCGGATTAACGAGTCGCATTTAATGCCACCTAGGCACTCACCTCGTAGGCTAAAACTCAATATTTATAGCACGAATATGGCTAAATATGCACAGAAACACATAAAAGAATTATCAAAGAAGCTTAATAGGCATGACTCCCTATTAATACTATAGTACAATTTAAAGTTTACAAAGGGAGAATTTAAACTCATAAAAAAAATCCACCACAAGGACCTCGTCCTTATATAACTTCTACTGCGGCTTATAGCCCAGTTTAAACATTTCACATCATATAAAAATGCGAGGATCTCGTCCTCAACTCCAAATCACAAGTATTTTGCACATTATTCTAACTGAAATTTTCCATTCCCTTCTTTCTTCTTTTTTTTTTAATAAATTCCGTGAAAAAGTTTCACAACACAAAATGACCATACATGTAGGGCATATAATTCATAAAACTGTAATCAATTATCCCGAAATTACATGAAAATCCACCGTACTGAGTAATAAAAAATCACTTTTCGACTCATAGCCCACAATAATGTACAAAATGAAATGATAGCTGCAGGCTAACACCATCAAATATCCAAACAGGGATAAATACGGGAGTGGAGTACAAATTGACAACTCACCATATAGGTAGCATGAAAGGAGTTTTCACCTGGATAATCGGAATCGAATTAAAATAAGAATAGTGTTCCTCTATTATAAATTAAATCATACCTGTAACGACACCATCTAGTGTATTGACCTCAGCTAATTTATAGCAAGTATATCAACGGGTCGGGCCTCCCCCTCTTAGGCGCCCTCTACCCACATGTCCTCCACCCCTAACTGGTTGTGCACGTGGAGTATTAACTGGAATAAAGCATGTATCCTGAGTGTCTTGATGAAATTCGCCTCTCCCAAGTCTGGGACAACTCTCATGATGTGCCCGCCAACCGTATGCGCAATTCACAAGACAGAAGACATAATAATTTAATGAAATGATTGAGGAGTGAACAACGGGTACTTCACATATAAGTAACAGCACAACAAATAGAGGTAAACAATTGGGGCGCTCCCGAGGTATTGCCTCGTAAACCCAATGTAAATGCTCAATAGGGGGATCTCCCGAGGTACCGCCTCATAGTCCCAAAGTAAATATACAAGACAGGGGGATCTCCCGAGATACCGCCTCGTAGTCCTAAAATAAATATGCAGTACAGAGGGATCTCCCGAAGTACCGTCTCGTAGTCCCAAAGTAAATATGGGATCTCCCGAGTAAACGCGTCGTAGTCCCAATGTAAAAATGCAGAAGCAAAGACGGAAGAATAAATATATTGAAGCCTCAATTTAAACTTATTTACTTAATTATTTGCAGATGGAAAATCCATAATGTGATTATTTCCAAAAAATAACAAATCAACAAATACACGAAATTCACATAAGAATCCAAGTGGCAATCACACCAAATTACCATATAAATTACAAACTAGGCAAACAAAGAATGAGGCATGACAATAAAGGATTTAATAAGTACCAACAATTTTCAGTTTAATACTTAAGGGTGTCTACGAATTTTAACCGATATACATATAAAACAAGTACGTACTCGTCACCTCGCGTACACAGCTTTCACATTACACAAATGGTACATACAACTCAATGCCTAAAGGGTAATTTCCCCACTCAAGGTTAGGCAAGATACTTACCTTTACGGAGTTAGGCTGATATTCCAAAATAGCCTTCTTGCTCGAATTTATCTCCGGACAGCTCGGACCTATCCAATATAATTATATAACTTCATTAAAATTCATCGGGAACAATTCTGGATAATAAAACGTCGACTTAAAATTTCACATTAAAAAGTCAACAAAAGTCAACGCGGGGCCCGCCTCTCGGAACCCACATAATTTTTCATGAAATCAGGACACCCATTCCGATACGAATTCAACCATACCAATTGTATCAAATTCCGATAACAACTCGACCTCCAAATCTCAAATTTTCGTTCTTGAAAAAGTTTTGCAAAAACCTTAATTTATTTCATTTAAATCTGAAATAAATGATGAATATAACTGTGGATTTATGAAATATAATCACTTTTGGATATAGCACACTTACCCAAGTCAAAGTTGTAAAGAAATCCTCCAAAATTGCCCCAAAATGGAGCTCCAAAATCCCAATCGAAAATGGCGAAATGACTTATATTTTTGGTCCTTAAATGTTTCCGTCCAGTTCGCTTCTGCGTCTTCAAGACATCGCAGGTCTTCTGTTAAAACTATCTATGATCAAACCATTTATAAGAATGTTAAAATCAGAAAAGACCTTCACGTCATTGACTTCAAGTCTTGATTGAGAAAAATCTAATGCCTCAATCCGCTTCTGCGTCTCCAAGATATTGCACCTGCGATTGCGAGGTCGCTTCTGCGATGAAATTGCCGCAGAAGCGAAGGTATCAGTTGCTGCCCAGAAACAGCAGAATTTTAGCAGCTTCAAAAATTCCAAAATCGATCCATTAGTCATCCGGAATTCACTCGAGGCCCTCGGGTCCTTAACCATATATACCAACACAGTCTTAAATTACAATACAAACCTATTCGAGGTTCAAACCACGTCAAACAACGTCGAAATTACGAATTGCGCATCGAATCGAATTATGAGTTTTCAAATCCTTCAACTTCTATATTTTGTGCCAAAACGTATCAAATCAATCCGAAAAAACTTCAAATTTTGCACACGAGTCATAAATGATGTAATGGAACTGTTCCAATTTCCGGAATCGAAATCTGACCTCGTTATCAAAAATTCAACGTTCGGTCAAATTTTCCAAAAAAAATCTATTTCCAACTTTCGCGAAAATGCGTCGAATTGCCCTACGGACTTCCCAATCCAAATTCGGACACACGCCTAAGTCCGAAATCACCATACAAAGCTATTGAGGTCATCAAAATTCCATTTCGGGGTCGTTGCTCAAACTTCAACTCACTGGTGAACTTTTTCTATTTAAGCTTCAAAATGAGAATTGTTCTTTCAAATTAGATTCTGAATCTTCCGAAAATCAAACTCGACCACACACGCAGGTCATAATACATATTATGAAGCTGCTCGAGACCTTAAGTTGCTAAACGAAGCATTAATAACGACAAGTCGGGTCATTACATCTTCAAGGTTCAATAGAAACATACACCTAGTGCTTCACTATTGCAACTGCGTGATGTAACAATAAAAGAAGGAAGAAGGAATAGAAAGAAGTAAGTGAAAAACTCGTAGAAGAAATCTCCGTCTTTCTTCTAGTGTGTTTTTGCCTCCTTAGGTCGAATTCCCGATTTAAATGGTGTTTAATAACTAGTATTTATATATGTAAAAATGAGACCTAGACAAAATAACCAAGTCCAAAATCAAACAGAAGACAAAATAGGCTCTCAAAATCCGAGACATGCTCGCTACAGGCCTCGTGACGCGAGGCAAAACGCGTGCCTCACCTCGCAGTACACCAGGCGCCACGAGGTAAACCGCAAGAATTTGCTTTGTTGCCTAACTTTGAAAGTCACGTTTTTCTTCTGTCCCAAACCAACTCCTTTGCACTGTTCCTTTTCCATATTGAAATAATTTTGGTCCTCCATCATAAAGACACTATTTAAGATTAATTTACCACGTACTCCAAATTTATCATTTTGTTCAAAATTTATCTCCAATACACCTACACATAAAATAAACTCAATTAAGTACAAATTTAATATAGTTTAGCATTAAAGTCCCGAAATATAAGGTAAATAATGCACTAAAAATATATAATTATAGCTAAACATCAGTAAACGATAGTATTGGATATCTGATACGCTTACTTTTCTTACATGGTGATTTAAATATACCTAAAATATATAATGCAATACAGATTAAAAATCCTCTTAAGGAAAAGAAGAAGAAGATGGTAGAAACAAAACAAAAACAAAAACAAAAAAAGAAGAAGAAGAAGAAGAGAAAGCTACACCATGATTCTCTACATGAGGCTGCCATCTTAAGGCAATGGAGGCGCCGAGGAGTGATTATATAGCCAAGGCATAGAGGCAACACTACCGTAGCTAGCTCCCTTATTTGTACTTTTCCGTTGTGGTTTCCTTTTTCGCTTATTATTAATAAAATAACTACTAGACATGCCTAGTAGTATAATTTGCCAAAAAAGGTTATTTTTTCATTAAAAGACATAAATTAAATTAATGAGAGATAGTTTGACAAAAATAAATTTTGATATGGATAATTTTATGTTAGAAAATTTATTTTTTACTTCTGCATCTATGAATAAACATAAATGTATAATTCCTTAATAACCAACAAATTGCTTTTACTATTCAAAAATATTTTTCGCTTTTGGCCAAATACCATAAATGTAACGATCCGACCGGTCGTTTTGAGCTCTAGTGCATCGTTCAGCGGGTTGAGGCCCTGAGTAGCTTCAGTTCAGGTATTATGACTTGCATGCGTGGTCGAAATTGAATTTCGAGAAGTTCGGAGTTGATTCGAAAAGAAAATTCTCATTTCGGAAGCTTTAAGTTGGAAGAATTGACTAAAGTGTGATTTTGAGTAAACGGCCTCGGAATCGGGATTTGAAGGTTCCAGCAGGTCCGTATGATGATTTTGGACTTGGGCGTATGTCCGGATCGGGTTTTGGATGACTCGGGAGCGTTTCAGCGCCTATTGTGGAAGTTGGCATTTTGGAAATTTTCATAAATTTGGGTTGAGGTGTATTTCAATGTTATCGATGTCCGTTTGGGATTCCGAGTTTGGAAATAGCTCTATATGGTGATTCTGGTATTGGGAGTGCGTCCAGAAGTGAATTTAGAGATTCGTAGGTCATTTCGGGGTCATTTGGCGAAAGTTATAAATTTGAAGGTTTTTGAGAAGTTTGACCGGGAGTGGACTTTCTGATATCGGGTCAGATTCCTTCTAAAAGCCTCATCTCATACTGAGTCACGAACAAGTCCTCCTGACGTAAATACTCGAATTTCATGCATTCCTCTCTATAGGTCTGTAGCACAAACTTCTACAGGAATAATATGGAGAACTCCTGCCATTAAAGTGGCGCTGCACCAACTGGTCGGCTCCTCTCATAAGCCTCTCACCATTTAAAGGCTGCCACGGTCAGCTGAAAGGTAGTAAATGAGACCCCACTAGTCTCCAGAATACCCGTTGTACGAAGAATCCGCTGGCATCTGTCCAAAAAATCTTGAGCATCTTCTAACTTAATTCCACTGAGTGATGGAGGGTGGATTCTCCCAAATCTTTCTAATTTCTTTTGTTCCTCGTCATTCATAATAGGACCCACCTGGGCTTGAGCAGCTACAACCGATTAGACTAGTAGTGGCCCCGGTATCTAAAATCCCTGCACTACCTGCTCTAGAGTACGGGTGACAGGGGTATGAGTACCTCCCCCAGCTTGAGAAGTGGCTGGTGCGTCCTGAGCCAAAACCACCTGATCAAGGCCAGTGCAAACTATCAATATCTGAGCCAACGCCTCTTGAAGGCCTGGAATCACAATAGGCATAGATGGTGCCTGAGTTGGTCCCACCGTCTCAACTATATTTGGAAACTACTCCTTTGTTGGAGCAACTGGCAGGTCTATAGGTACTGCTCTAGATGTGGTACTAGCTGCACCTCGGACTCTACCACGGCCTCGGACTCTCGTGGCCCTCACTGGTGGAACTGGTGGTTGACCGTCCGATCTGGTAATACATGTCCTTACCATCTGTGAGAGAATAGAATAACAAAAATTTAGTTTCCGGAATCAATAAGTTCGCACGATCAGAATATAAGAAAGTGCAATTTTCCTTAGGGATCTGCAGTCTCTCGAAGATAAGTGCAGACGTCTCTATACCGATCCACAAGACTCTACTAAACCTTCTCATGACTCGTTAGACCTATGTAACCTAGACTCTGATACCAACTTTTTACGACCCAAAACTCGCATGTCATGATAGTGCCTATCTCAATACTATGCAAGCCGAAAACCCTAATAAGCCACAATTTCTTTTAAGTTTGAAAACATAATATATAAATTTAATTAAAAAAACCACACATACTGATATAAAATACACTCTTAAAACTGGTGCCACTGAGTACATGAGTATCTAAATGATAACATAGTCTGACTAGTACAAACATTGTCTGAAAATGTAGAACGGTACAAATAACTAAAAGGAAAAAGAGTCAAGGTATGCGGACGTCAAGCAGCTACCTCAATAGTCTCCAACATATTATCTTCTAAAAACTAGCAACCGCCGTGTCCGGAAATACCTGGATCTGCACACGAAGTGCAGAGTATAGTATGAGTACAACCCACCCCATATACTTAATAAGTAACAAGACTAACCTTTGGGCTGAAAATAGTGACGAGATCCACAGGTACAGTCCAATATTGAAATAACAATATAGAAATGTAGGCATGCTTTCAAGTTCAACAGTTAACCCAGTACCAATAAAATAGATAAATTATGGATGATATGAGGTATATGACATCTCTATATCTACATGCCAATGTACATGCTGATGTGATGCACCTCTCTAATAAACCTCATGCACTCACAATCTCAAAATACTCAATCACTTAGTAATATATATGGCCAATCCAACCCAAGGAAGATCCATCCCGTATATATACACATCAACTGACAATCAGTCAATCAGTACTGTATAGGGGCAATTTAGCCAGGGAAAGATCTGGTATCAGTATTGTATATGGCCAATCTGGCCCAAGGAAGATCCATCCCAGAAATATATACATCAACTGACAGTCAATCACCCATTATTGTATAGGGACAATCCATCCCACGGGGAAGATCCATCCCCAGGTATAAATGATTCGGACATGATCCATGTCCAGGGAAGATCCATCCCTCAATATAATGAAACTGAGCTCACTGTGAGGGGTGCAGACTCCGGAGGGAATCCTTCAACCCAAGTGCTATAATAGCCAGATCTAGGCATAAATAAATAAAACATGATGCGGCGTGCAGCCCGATCCCATAAATATCACTCAAAATCTCCTGTCTCTTGGGCTCTTAACGACATGAAAATCAATCCAACATGATAATATGATGTACCAATAAATGACAGCGGAGACTGAGATATGATATGCAAATGATGAATGTGATTGAGTACAAAATTACAATTCAAACAAATAATTCAACAGCAACACGACCCTGTGGATCCCAAAATATCAGCACGTAGCCTAAACATGATCACTAACATGAGTCTCAGTTCAATTTCCTCTAACATGTCGAGGGTATGCGGATAATGACATAATTCTTTAATTATACAACTCCATAGAATTTATTTAAGTCACAATTTCTATGGTGCACACTTACATGCCCGTCACTTAGCATGTGTGTCACCTCCATGCAATTCAGATAACACGTAATTCAGGGATCTATACCCTCAAAATCAAGTTTAGAAGTGTTACTTACCTCAAACCGTGTAATTATTTATTCTAAAATGCCCTTGCCTCGTGAATCGGCCTCCGAGCACCTCGAATCTAGTCATAATTAATTCGATACAGTCAACAAAATTATAGGAATTAATTCTATATGAAAATACTAAATTTTCCAACAAAAATCCAAAATTCAACTCAAAAATCGTCAGCAGGCCCCACGTCTCGAAACCCGACAAAAGTTACAAAATATGAACGCTCATTCAACCACGGGTCCAACCATATAAATTTTACCAAAATCCAAAATCAACTCGGCCTCCAAATCCTCAAATCTTAGTTTCAAATCCCTATGCCTAAATTCCCAATTTGCACCTCAAAAACACGTAATTTAGTCGGAATATTAGATGATAATTCAATATTATTGACTAACAATGATTACAAGTGACTTATCTCAATAATCCCTTCGAAAGGTGATCACACCCAACTATGCCTTATAAAAAGGACTAAGCGGTCGTTGCAAATATAATCCGGTTTACAAGTCCGGAGTCGAATCCCACAGAGAACTAAGGCTTAATTATAGTTGTTCAATATCGCTAAGAAGACAAGCTTGAACAATTCCTAACTTATAGATATTAAGATTCTTGTGTTTAACTAATTAACTAACAAATTAAAATAGTAAATTAACAACTAAAGATACTACGGGTTGGAGAAAAGATTAAGGAGGTCTAGAGTTATAATTTCCCCAATTGTCGGAATCTTTCCCGCTAAGTCTTCTATAATTTTGCCTAAGTATTCTCTACCAATCATGAGCGCTCTGCGTATTATAATTCTCTCCCGAGTAATTACGACAATTTACTAGACATACTCTCCCGAGTTACGCTAGCTGGCTTTAATTACAGCACACTTAGATCGCACCCAAGGTTTCGCTATTCCTAATCCCACCTTTAAACCCTTGGTTATTGATTCCTCACATACGTCGGAAATGATGTCGTTCAACAACTACCTAAATATGTACTCTCTCCCGAGTAATACATACTAAACAGGCACAGCTAATTCAGGGCTCTTCAATCAACCACAAGAATAATATAGTTGAACAAATAGAGAAAATACTACGACTCAATTATATAAAAACATAACAAGAATTTATCCTACAAAAGGTTCCATCAAAACCCTAGATAACAAATTAGCTATTCATAATAGTATGTAAAATTACAATACTAAAAGTCATAACCAACAATGAAAAATAGGAAGAGGAAGGAAAAACTCGTAGAAGAATTCCTCGCCTTGCTCCTATTGTGTATGTCTCCTTAGGTCGAATCTGTGTCTCAAATCTGTCCAACCTGCTCAAACTACCGTTTTTCCATATATATATACCAAGTAGGATTGGGCCCAAATAATTACACCTTTTCTTATGCGAAAAAGGACACATTTTCCAGACAGGACGTGCGCGGCCGCGCTCAGACCGCGCATATCCACTTTGATTCTGCATGACAAGCGCGTCTGCACTCTTGACGTGCACTTTTCACCCTGTTTTGTTTGGAATTTGGTAAAATGTAAAACATAAAAGTTGTAGCCCTTTGAGTTATATTTCCAACCATATATTGTGGAGACTAAATGGAATTCTGAGAAAAAAGTTATGTGTATTTTGCTAGATAGTGCGCAATATGCCTACTCGATTCTTCGATTGTTCTAACTATCATCCATTGACCCCCGAACACGATCCTGGCTTAATTCCTTGAGCTTTTAATCAGACTTCAAAGCTCTAAATCACTTGAATTTATTCCATAACATCTACATAGCTTGGAATCACTCCTACAAGGCATAAAACACACAATTAGTGCAAGACACTAGCGATTAAAGTTCAAACTCAATTAAAGTGCAGTAAATTAGAGGGTAATAAGAAACTAAAATACGTTATTATAGCCTATCATCAAAACACTTCTCAAGAATCGCCAAAACTCGAGCTCAAAATGTCCAAAATGAGGAAAATCCGGAAACCCTCGAAATCGACCCGAGGCCCTTGGGACCTCAACTAAACATACCAACGAGTCCCAAAATATCATACGAACTTAGTCGAAACTTCAAATCATATCAAACAATGCTAAAAACACAAATCATATCCCAATTCAAGCTTAACGAAAACTAACGAATTCCAACCTCTACATTCGATGCCGAAACCTATCAAATCAAGTCCGATTAACCTCAAATTTTTCACACAAGTCATAAATGACATAAAGGACCTATTCAAATTTCCAGCATCGAATTTCGGCCCATATATCAAAAGGTCAACTCCCCGGTCAAACTTCCAGCTTTCCATTTCTTACTTTTGCCATTTAGAGCCTAATTTAACTACGGACTTCCAAATAATTTTTCGATCACACTTCTAAGTCCAAAATTACCATACGGAGCTATTGGAACCATCAAAATTTTATTCCGAGGTCGTTTCATACATTTCATCATCCGGTCAATTATTTCAAATTAAGCTTTAAATCTTGGAACTAAGTGTTCCAATTTATTCTAAGACCTCTCCGACAAGTTACATAATCATAATCGAACACAAAATAAGCAGTAAATGGGAAAAGGGGGCTATAATATTCAAAATGACCGGCCAAGTTGTTACATTGGATGACACCATTAGGTGCTTTGCTCTTTTGGACACATCTCAAATTATTACACTTCTTTGCCATTTTATCTGGAATACATTTATTGTTCTTATGAAGCTAAGCGATAAAGATGAACCCAAGTCTAAACTCCAAGTTACCAACCCAATTATGATATTGTTCCTAAACGTTTTTGCCTATCGTAACCCCTGTGTTTATGATACTCTAGATTGCCCAACAAGATTTTACTGCTTGAACATTGAGGACATGGTTCTTTTTGAGGGTAATAGTATTGTTGTGAACCAAGTTGACTCCATAAGAGCCTATAGACTAGAAGAGATAAATGAGACTAGGTCAATTGAGATTATTGGGCCGCGTAAACCGTTGGAGATTATATTATTTAGAATTCAGGCCTAGTTAGCAAGTAGATAAAAAGTATTACGAGGTTAGAAAGAAGGATTATCCGAATTATTTTGAAGCCTCGGCTCAGTCTGTTCTTCTCATCTCCTTTGTTGAATCTGTCTCTCATCCCCTTTCTCTTAGCTTTAGGTTGCAATTCTCTTCTCATCTTCTCTCTATTTTCTTTAGTGTTGTTTTCTACTATTCTATCGATATTTGGTTATTGTAATTCTATTTAGTGAGTTAATATAATCAGTTGGTTCGGGTGTAATATCCAATTTGTTACAACTCTACTAAACCTAACTTCAAGCCTCAAGTCTGAACTTGAACTTCATTTAGAGCCCGTTTGGACATAAGAAGTTTTTTACTTTTTTCAAAAAAAAAATCACTTTTGTTCTAAATCAGTGTTTGGCCATAAAATTTTCAATTTTTACTTGAATATGAATTTTGGAATTTTTCAAAATTTTCACTCAGATAACTCACAAAAATTCAAAAACAACCCAAAATTATATTCATGTCTAAATATAACTCTAATTTTCAAATACTATTTTCGCTTGAAATTTCTTTTTTACCTTTTTAAAAAATTTTAAATTTTTATGTCCAAACGTCCACTTAGACTTCATGCGTGAGAATGCAGTTAGGATTTGACCGAGTCCAACTTTAGAACCAGAGGTCTAATTTGGAAACTTCAGATCCACGATTTCAACTTTAGACCCATATGTCGAGAGTTGATTCCGGGACTGCTAAACTTGTAAAACTTTATAAATTTTGACTACTATTATTTAAATAAGGATCCTAAAAACGGCTATTTGTGCACTTCTCTCGACAAATGAATACAATGAAGGCCGTGGGCCTTGAGTCTTTGAGAATCGCGCTGGGTTAAGCCTTCATATTTTGTCCAATGGACTAAAGTTGGTTAACTGGAATAAGGAGGTAGCTGTGGGGCATTTTCTATCTCTACCGAGTTTTTGGATCACCATTTAACTTATATCTATTTTGCATAAAAAAATTGCAAGCGCACTCACTTTTCGGGTAACTTCAGACATACATGCATGAAATAGCAAAAATTTATGTCTGAAGTAGCAAAAACTTATGCAAGTTTGAACTTCATAATTTTTTGCCTAAAATGTAGCCTTATCAAAGCAAAACTTCAGATATTTTTGCATGAAGTTTAGCCTGACTTGCAAAGGCAATCACGCAAACTTCAGTTCATAATGCATTGGCAAATTTCAGCTCAATTATGTATGTCTAAAGTTTGAATTTCAAACTTTTTTGCCTTAAGTTTGGCCTGACTTGCAAAGGTAATCAGACAAACTTCAGTTTATAGCAAGGGCAAACTTCAATTCAATTGTGTATGCTTGAAGTTTGAACTTGAGAATTTTTTTCGTGGAGTGTGGCCTTATTAAAACAAAACTTCAAAATATTTTCACCGGAAGTTTGGCCTAACTTACAAAGATAATCTTGAAAACTACACTTCTTAGTGCAAATTTCAGACAAATTAATATGAAGTTCTTCAATTTGTAGTGCAAACTTCAGGATAAAATCAGCTTGTTATATTTGAACTTCAGATAGATAGTACAAAACTTCAGATAATTTTTAGTACAAGTTTCCACATCAATGATATTTTGAGATTTTAACTTTTTGCCCAGCAATATATAACATAACCTGGAAATTTGAAGGGAATTTCTAGATAACTCCCCTTGCACGGCTAGAAACACTAGGCAATGGAAGCAACAAAAATAGAATGCAAGCGAAAACGGTCGGCTCAAAATCTTTTGGGCTATTTATCTCAAAAGCACAACCTCTTTGAAAACATCATAAAAGAAGAGGAGGAAAGGAGCGCATAGGTCACGAGGAATAAGAGAGGCGTCTGAAGTTATCAAAATTAAGTTATATATTAAATAATTTTAAAAATATGGGTATAGGTTAAATAGGAGGTCCTTGCTATTTTTATTGTGGCCGTAAGAGAGTGATTTTCAAAAAGAAGCCCACCAGGTGTTTGTTTTTCTGCTTTAAAGAGCTTATTTGATTTTTTTTCCTGTAGTTATTCTTGAATTCCGATTTCTAATTAGCATACATACTAACTTATTTTAATCTCATATATTTGATGTTAGCAAAATAGTCAACTGATCTGCTTGTGTATGTACTATATACGGACGAGGGGGATTTAGGGTAGTTACTCTACACCTACTGTTACAAAATAGTATTGTTTCAAAAATTAATTCAACTGTTTATTGTAATATCGCCATGTATATCAGTATATATGGATGTTAAAAGTAAGCAATGCAATATTTTAAGATCTCATCGTTGTTTCAGTGTTTCAGAAAATTGTGTGTTAGATGAAAAACACGTTAGTATGAAGCAAGCTTCTTATTACCATGCATTATCTAATTCTTCCTAGCGATCAAGTCAGATTATATGGTATGATAACAGTGGTTAATTAACTTTATTTGACCAAAAGAAAAGAAATACTAAGACTCAAAATGACAAAACTCCTGGAAAATAGTGTGGCTGTACAAAAAACATACAAAAAGCAAAAACAAGGCAAACTGTGTGACTACACAAAATAACATACAAAATGCATAAACAAGGAAATCATTCACATGTATACTCTTTTAATTCTGAAAGTAAAGAAAATCCGGGGTTATGTACAAGCTACAAAACCAGTCACAAAGGTGTAATAGATATTGTATGTATTGCAGGTAGTAGAGCAAAGCTAGATTTTAGCTCACTTCTCTCCGTCTTCTAAACGAAGAAGGATATAATGTCTAGCAATTCTCTCCTAGAATATGCATGTAGTCACAGATCAAGAAGCATCTACAAAACACCTGCCAGGGAAAGCTTCATTATGCTAAATGCTCAAACCTCTCAAAAGTGTCTATATATGAGCACCAATGCATTTTATATTTTCACCTATAGTGATCTTTTTTTTTTGGGTTTTTTTTTTGTTTTGAAGAAATGAGCTAATACTTTATGCCTCTGGATTAGGATCTGTCTCGATTTCTTGAGCCAATTCCCTTGTCAACATGTCAGCACGATCATCTTGGCCACCAGCAAAAGTATAGACTCTGAATGCAAATTGGAAGGCCTTCCAAAGAAGTTTAGCTGATCCTTTTTTATGACCATCAATTTTCGGTCCGGCTCCTTCATTTTCCTTTTGCTTTATTTCTCTTCTCTCCTGATTCAACATTAAGTGTTACTTCAAAAGATGTTCACTAAAATACTAAAGTGAGTGATTTCATGAGAATTATACTACATTTGCTACATGCTTTACATTGTGCTAACCTTCAAAGTCAGTTCCATACAGTTTGAGGAAACATCCACCATCAATTCTTTGATACGCACAAGGATGCCAAAATCAAAGTGGATTTTATGGCTTATAAATTTCTTGGATTCTTCATCTTTTGTTCGTTCCAGTGTGTCCATTTCTCCTTTGATCTAGATGATAGAACCATTTGTTAGAGCTACTAATGGAAATATAAAAATCGACAAGTTATCAACTGCGAACTTAGTTTCTACCTTGTTGAAGTAACTCTCAGCTTTTTCAAGAAGTTGACCAACAGGTGGGACTATTGGCCAATTCTGTAGAGTTTTGGCTATTGAATCTAACTTGGTATGAAGTGCTGCTGCCATCCTTAATGCTTCCAACTTCTTGGTAGGAAAATCTTCAAACCTTGCTAGCACCTGTATCAAGATTACTTTAAGCCAACACCCTGAAGCGGGAATCATGGAGAATTATGTATACAACAGTTATATGTGAAACCTGAGATTCATCCGTTAGTTTCTCTAGGTGGGATTCTACAGTTTTGTGGAACTTAATAAGCTCAGACATATCTGATGTTTGGAAAGAGGCAATGGCTGTTTTCATCTCCTTGATTGTTTTTGCATGTACTCTAACATCCTCTTCAATTTGTTGGTGGTATGCTGACCTGAGACATATATGATATAATTTTTATACATAAATCTAACATCTATGAAAGTATCACCTCTACCAAAATGATCGGTTGGGGGATTAATTACCTCTTTGTCATCTCTGCTAATGCATCAGCCATTCCCTGTTTGCCTCCGGCGGGTGCAGCACCACCAACTTTTCCCTTTCTCCCCTTTGCTTTACCATCTAAACTAGATCCTTCAACTTTACCCTTGAGAAGCCGATAAAGATTTCCCATTTGGGATGATCTCTTCAATTTAGTGGCTGCTTTCCTAGGTCCTAGGTTCCTGGCACCTGCAAACCCTGGTGGTGGTGGAGGTGCAGCTCCTTTTCCCATTGGCATGGGTGGAGGTGGTGCTGGCATTCTTCCATTTGAAGTCATTGGTGGAGGTGGGGGTGCAGGTGCCGTGACCTTTGATCCCATGGGAGGTGGGGGTGGTGGAGGTGCTATAACCTTTGATCCTATGGGAGGTGGGGGTGGAGGTGGAATTGATACTACATTTCCCAATTTCATGGGAGGTGGTGGGGGCGGGGGAGGTGCCGCTCCATTTCCTAATGTAGGTGGTGGTGGTGGTGGTGGTGGGGTTGCAGATAACGTTTTGATAGGCGGTTGTGGCATTGCTACATTAGCTGATGTCATGGTAGGAGGAGGAGGAGGCAGTGGAGCACCACTTAGCTGTCTTAACAGTGGTGCAGGCTGTGACCCTTCTGCATTCCCTGATGAAGTGGGTACTGGTGGCGGTGGAGGTGGAGGTGGTGGTTGTGGCGCTGCTGGTGCAAAAGTAGATGGCTGATTCGTTGATAATGGTGGGGGTTGTGACTGGGCCATTGGTGATGATGGTCTTGATATATCCCCATCTGATGAGTGCAAAGAAATCTGCAGAGGAGATGCTGTTTTTTCTGAGTCTATGACCTTCAACGATAAAGTGAGCGGTGATTGTGGCTCTGCTCCTTGTTCTCTTCGCGTTTCAGGAAGCGAAGAAGGAGGTAAAAGCACATCCAAGGTAACATGTCCTGACACTGGAGTATTTTTAGCACCAGTTTTATATGTTCCTTTATTTTCTGATTCATCATCCATACTAGTCAGTAGAATATCCGGCATGTCTGTCATTTCACTATCTTGCCCAAATTCACGATCATCTTTGGCTTTCACTTCAGAATCTTTCTTTGCTTCTGCGCTTGTTAGCTGAACCACAAAATTTGAATCTTGAGCTGCTACATGAGGGAACATGTGGAAAGAGAGGCGCTTTACATCAATAGGATTCAGCTTGCCAATTGCTTGAACCCTGAGTGGCAGAAGAAGAGGTGGAGAGTATGATGCCTTTGTATTCTTCTTTGAAGCATTGCTCATTAACCCAGGGAGAACTGAAGTTGGGGTGACTGGAGTGCTCGAGAGGGAGGATTTGGCGCTCGAGTAAGATTCAGAAAGAACCCTTCCAAATGTGTTGAATGATGGACGTTCATCTCTTATCTGGTCATCGTCATCCTCATCATCCTCATCCATCATATCGAACATCCTTTCACTCGCTAGCTTAATCATATCTTCGAGCAATAAAACTCCTGAATTGGTTGTAATTGAGAGAAAATATTAGGGTCTTTTTCAAGAGTGCCAAATAGATATTTGGTGTTGCAATAAACATATGACATACCATAGTATTCTAAATTGTCTAGTTTACTGACTGAATCCTCCTTGCATTTTACCATCCACTCATCATTGCCTGTCCACATTTCCCCAATTGATATGATAGTATCAAAAAAGCATTGCAGTGCCTGAGAAATGTATGAATTAGGTCAGCACAGTGAACTGTGAATGCGCTATAGCAAACGTTGAATTTGTAATGCTCATTACAGTTGAGTAAATAATAACCTGATGCATCGATGCTTCATCAATTTTTGACAAAGAAATAGATGGATTGATTGAAGGATACAATTGTTGCAGATCTTTCAGCGTCAAAATCAGCAGCTGCGGAAAAAAATTCACGACAGAAGTTACCAAATTCTGCTTTGCTCTTTTTCTTTCAGAGTTTTAACTTCTATACACTGACAATGTAAAAATTTTACATCATCACATTAACATGCTATAACCAGTTAAAGTATAGTGATGATGTAAAAGTTCATAATTCTATCGGTGTATATAAGTTTGAAACCTTTCAAAGAATGTTATTATGATTGAGTTCTGAAGATAAGTAACAGAAGAATACCTCATTTACTGATGCAGAGCCAATGCAAGGAGACAAGTCAAGCAAGTCTCTCAAGGTGAGGATCTTGTTCCTAAGCTCAGTCATTATTATGAAGTTTCCTGCTACTCTACATGAATTGCGCACCGTCGAACCTTTGCTTGATTTAAAACTTTTTGATATTGCGATAGCAGGTGTTTTATTTTTTTCAAGAACAGGTCTTTTCTTTGTCTCTTTCATGTCTTCTTCCTGCAAATGTTTGTTAGCTACTGTTAATGATATACTAATTAATATCCAAAATACAATTTTCCATGTTTCTTTGCCCTCATATCATTATTCACTTCTATGACATAAACATGGTAAATATGTCCAAATCAAGGTGAAGGATCATTTTTCTTTTTTCTTTTCCATTGATGAAAAACTTTTAGGTGGCTTGTCTTCTCGAGTTTTCCTCGGATATCATTATCCTTGGGCTTTCGTGTTCCTTTAACAAAAATTATATAATGGTTGTCGGTTTCTCTCCTTAATCTGTTTCCTCATATGACACAATTCATAAATCGTCTTCCAATTTCAACATGGCCACCTTTCAGGTTTTGCATGAAAATGTAGGATTTAGCATTCTGAGATAGGATTTTCATGCACAAATTAATACAGAACATGTTTATTTTTCAATATGGTTATAACATGTTCGGAGAACATCAGATATTATAAGGAAAAAAGACGAAAGTCTTCAGCGAAAAAAAGAAAAAGAAAAAAGAAGAGACTCAGTTGTGATGAGCCATCTTGAGTACGTTGTGTTTTAAGGATTTATCAGATATTACTATATATTTGGGGCTATAAAGCTCAGTTCTCAAATCAAACATGTTTTATGTCACCTTATGGCTATACGTAGTTTTATTTGCTTAATTTGTTCGATCATATGATACAATTGATTTAAGTACTTAGATTTCCAGGAAAGAAAAAAAAGGAGTCCAACATCGCCGCCACCTTTGAGGTTTTGCATGGTAATATTACCAAAATTTAGAATGTCAAATTTGGATTTTATGATATTAGATACTTGTGTACAAGTACGAGAATTTACATTCTTCATCATTATCAGAATAAATCCAGACAAGAAGAAGTTTTAAGAGAAAATGGATGAAGAAAAGAAAGAAAGAAAAAGAAAAAATACCTCAAATATTGTACTATGCTTCCTGCGAGAAAAGAAAGGAGCCACGCCAAAACATGCCCCAATTGCCATTTCTAATGTCGAGTAATGACAAGTTTTATACAAGATTGAAGAAAAAGACAACAATAAGAAATAAAATAATGATTGTACCAGGTCAACTTTCTTGGTTTTGACAATTGAAAAACAAAAATTAATATTTGATGACGCAAGAAATTGTTGAATGACAATAATATAATAATAGATTTGATTAAAATATTGCAGAAGGAGGAAGAAGAACAAGAGCATTCAAGATTTCCGAATCAAGATTAATATTAAAATGAAATTTTGTTTATTTTGATTTTTTTAAAAGGTAGGAAAATCGATAAAGAAAACTTGTATAACGTGCAGAGCAAATGAGAGATGATAGGAAGGCTCTTAAGAGTCAACTGGGGAAATTGGTTAATCCAACTTCTCTCATAGACAAACACTTCTTCTCTCTTTTGTTTCCAAAATAGAGAGAGTGAGAGAGAGAGAAAAATTGGAGGTCAATTACTGAAATTATATTTCTTGTTTTTTTGAGGAAAAACCGCGTATGAATCCTGATTTTTTGGGTTTGTTATTGTGTTCTTTTATCTTCTTTTCAAGTCTTTGAGCTGTTTCTGATGAATACTTTCAGATAAAAGTTTATAACGAATATTTGCAGAATCAACTAATCCAAGCTCCTGAAAATCAGGAGCCTTGTAGTGATTAAAACATGTCTACCACTCAAATACTTTTCTTCCTTAGAAAATTTAGGCCAATATGGAGATATTTACATAATGGATCACTTATAAAGTGAGTGAAGATATACTTTCTCCGGTCCACAATGAGTGACCAATTTGCCTTTTTATTTTGGCTCAACATAAGTGTTCATTAATATAATCAAGAAAAAATTCAATTTGTTTTTTTCAAAATTACCCTTATGTATGTATCCTAAAAAAGTCTTTTACTTCTCATATTAAATTATGCTGCAATATTTAATTAAGGATAGTTTAGTCACACTAATTATATTTGTCTAGAATTTAGTATTTTCTTAATGAGTGTGTCCAAGATAAATTGGTCACTTATTGTGGACTGGAGGGAGTATTTGATATAATATTTTACATAATTAGTTTATTATTTCTATAATATTTCTATAACAAGTTTTTCGACATGGCTGCTTAATGTCTTTTCTGAAAAAACTGAGGGTAATTTAGACTTTCAACCAATACTACTTACGTGTTTTTAGCGTAGCTTACTTATGAACACGTGTTCATTCAATATCCCTCAAGGTGTATTGTAACACAGTATTAGGAGTGACAAATGTGCGGGTCGGGTCGGATATAGTTCGAGTTAAAATGGATAATAGAAAAATGAATTAATTATCCAATTCGACCCATATTTAATACGGATAAAAAACGAATTAATCGGCGGATAATACGGATTACTCATATTATCCATGACTTCTTGTATAGGATCTCAAATTCTTATCTTTCTAACTTGAGCAACTCCTTTACAAATATATAAGTCAGACCCATTAGTTATTCATTGATTAGTAGTTGGTTGTCCATTTTCTAAATGGATAATATGATTCTTATTGATATTTGACCAGTTTTTAAAATATTTATTATTCAACGGGAATAATATGTGCGGTTAGGTGTTTTGTGGCACCCTGCATATTCGCTTTTTTGCTTCGTTTTTGCTCTTCTTGCTTCTTCGCGACTCTCTTTTCTTCTCTTCCTCCTTGGCTGCTCCTTTTGTTATTATCCATGAAGTGTTGCACGTAGGTAACTTTTTTCACTTTAAATTATCATTAATACTTTTGGGATTTTAACCTTATTTTTGAAATTGGATTCTAAGAATTCTGATTTCATAGATGTACCAAACAATTGAGTGTGGAAGTTCAACGATTGAGTCCGAAACCTTTTCGCTAGAAGAGATCAGATTCCGACATAATCGCCGGTGTTATATCTTTCGATTTTCTTTCTTTTTCATATATATATATATATATATATATATATATATATATATATATATATATATATATATATATATATATATATATATATATATATCTGGGATGGATCTGTACTTCTCTTAGCAAATCCTAAATTACTTCCAATTTTGAGTTTTTTTGTTTTTTTGGCCTTCTTTGGTAGTTTACGAATTTTGATATTTGTTTGAGAAAAAATGGGACTTGGAGAAAGACGAGTATGGTAATTTGGGGATTTCGATGTTTGTTTGGTGTGATTTTAGGTGTAATTTCAAATTTCTCCTCTTTAGGGCAATTTGTCTGTAACCCTCAATTGTAGTTCTCACTTCAGGTGAGTTTCGTTTCTTCGTTCTTATTTTTTTGCACTCTTTTTTTAGTAATGAAGATATACTGGGTATATATTTGTTATCCTATTATTAAGAGGATCGCAGAAGAGAAAAATAATAGCAATTTATTTACTGAAGAAGAGAAGATAACCTTCAAACTGCTCCTTCGCCAAGGATGACAGCAACTCCGTTGAGTTTGGTTCTTTGTATGTCTTTATGAAGTTAGAACATGGTTCATGCTTATTACTCAAAATAATGTTATAGCTTTGCATTTGCAAACAATAATTTTCTCAATTATGCCCACGATTTTAAAAAAATCCTCAATTATGGCAAACCTCCTGCTTACTGGGATCATTACCTATATCCTAGCCATAAGAATTTACCACAAAAGACACCATTTTATATCATTTACTGTGGTGGGGCCTTCTATCCACTTTATGTAGGTTTAGGTAAATTTTGGAAGGAAAACATTAAGAAAATTAAGTCGTTACTAGGGAGAAGCTTTTATCTAAATTGGGAATAAGAAATAGAGAATATAATCATTCCCTGATATGTTTAAGAATTCTAATCTTTAAGTGACACATATCTGCTAAATTATGACTTTGTACTTGATTATTTTACTTTGTAATTGATGGCATCTTATTTGCTTAAAACATTATTCTGCTTGGTGATTGTTATGTATCCCAATGGCTATTTGTGCATTATCTCTTACAAAAAGAGTGTAATTAGCCAACTGCTTTTCCTTTCAGTCGACATCTTGGGATGCTAATTGGGGATTTTAGAAGAAAGAAAGAAAGAAAGAAGGTCGATCAGTCTTGCAAATATGCATATTGGTCAGTCAGATAGTTGCAAATGCATCAAACTTTAGCATTTATGTGGTATTTTTATATCATAAGCGTGGATCTTAGACTTGAGTCCCTCATGCCTTATTTTTGCTACATAGTGCAACACCTACAGGAGCAACTATGTGGCTATTATTTTGTATGCTCAGGTAACAGCTATGTTTTTTTATGTCATTCTGATGTTAAATATTTCCTTCTTTTGGCTGTTCCTAAATATCAGATTTATATTTACAACTTACTTAATAGTTCCTTTTGCTAATATGTACCTTGCAGTATGTATAAATATGTGTTGATTAAGAGTTATACTGCTTTAAATTTATTTGGCTGGTCAAAATGGAATTTTAACTAATAGATCGATATGTTTGAGGGGGAAGGAGCGGAAACAATTCCAGGCTATAGAAACTCAACACGAGGTGATTGTTTATGCAACTTATTATTGTAGTGCCCTGCTCCTCTTTGCAAAGTGCAGGCAAACAAATACATAGAAGTCATTGATGTAATATAGTTAAAAATTGTTCAGTCAGATAGTTATCCCGCATAATGTAAACAAGTTTATTCTTGACTTTTGAATTTTAAAGATATATAATGTTTTCAAAAAATGGTGCAAAAATTTCCCACACAAGAAGTGATTTGCAAATTGTCTTCAAGAAAATTTTAATTGACCTCTCATTTCGATTGTTGAAATGCTACTCCTCTTTTATATGTATTACTTTCAGTTGAGGGCTTTAATTGACCTGAGAAACAAGCTGCTTAAGCCTTGCTGTGTAAATAAAAGGAGAAGAAAGTTTGTCTATTTCAGCATTACAAGAGGAAAAAGTGATATAAACATTTATGTTACCAAACTAATGTCTCACTTATAGATGTTGAGAACTAAGTTGTGAATATATTTCTTAATTTCATTTGTTCCAATTCTATTTTATCTAAATGTAAATTTAAGTTCTAACCATAACATTTATGGTAAGGTCAGTAAATATAAAGTTGTTTAAGAGGAAATGTAGTGATCTGTGTGTATTGAAAAATTGTGGTGAAGTTCTGAAACTACTGAGCCCTTTAAATGTTGATACTGCTAAATGAATGCTAGGTAAGTCTGCGCCATCGGGTTCGAAGCTGAATGTTCCTTTTTTTGTTGTTGTAATATGCAAGATTTCTAGGAAGTGACTGTATGAAGAAAATTTGATGAGTGTCCTATTGTTTTCTGTTATCCTGTTCTGTCTCTAAAGTTACTTTACATTTGTAACAGATACTTCAAATTGCCGGGCTCAGTACGTTTAAAATTTGACTATTAGAATTTGCAGGTAATATCATGTAAGTTTATTTTTCTTCGTTTGGATTTCAATTCACTTTCTTTTAAATTTTTTGCCATAAACTTTCTGTACTGGGTTGATGCCTTTGTGTTCTTATCTATGAAGATTTGTGTGTGACTAGTAATTTTTTATTTTGAGGATAAGTAGAGTCACTTCTCAATGAGTATCAGTTCAAGGCCTCCTTATATATCACTAAGATAATGGTTGTCTTTCTTGTGAAAAGTATTACTATAATAAGATGTGAAAGCTAGAGGTAACTATATATTTGTACTACAACTCTAAACTAACAGATGTATTCATGTAAAACAAGTTTGGAAGATGGGAAGGTTTCAAAAACCAGATAGGGAATTGATTAGTCACACTAATTAACCTAAGCAAATAATAGTGGTATAAAAATTTCATCAATAATGGTGAATTTGGTGCATTGCTAGATTGTCCAAGCAATGAACAATATATGGTTGATACCTAGCTTACCTAGAAGGACAAGTAGTGCAAGTCCCTCGATCCATTAGCACATTAAGCGCTACGGTGATGCCTGCTTGGAGGCATTTAAAATTTATATTGGGCAATATAGCAATATAGTAAACTGCCTCATTAAAGTTTTCTGTTATCTCATCTTTGATAGAACTTTTCTAGATTTCAGTGATGATAGAATTAACTGTGTGGCTATGCAGGATACAGAAGGAGAGCAAGAAGTTGGTTTGGTGTTAAGGATGATAACAACCGTAAAAAATGGCAGAAGACTAAGTAGTGTCTCTAATGTAAGGTTGATGATGAAGAGAATTGGCAAGCAACAACAATCTGGTGCTAGCTATATATTGGTGGATGATGAACTTGGTGTGATGTCTCATGTCATGCTTTTTTAATATATTAGCTTTTTAGCTGCTGAAGTTATAAATGTAAGAAACAGGTTAAACGATCATGCCAAACATTCTTTTATGTACTGTATATCGTTAAGTATATATTCTGCATTTCTATCCAGTTTCTTAATTAGCCCATTTTTGTTCTGTTTCTACATTACTATTACTTATAGTCAAATTTATGCCTCTATGAAACATACAAATACCATTTTAGAATGTGAATAAGATAAGACTATTTCACCAAAAAAGTCGTTCTCTGCATCCAGTATTGGTAATAATATTGAAACTCTTTATACTTTCAGCGTGTATAACTTAAATTCTAAAGCCTAAACAATGCCTTGGGTGTGTTTCTTTTGCTCTCTTTGTTTTCGAGGGTGAGAGTGGGGGGAGAGGGTTTCCACATATTGTTTGAGGATTCAATTTGCTTAACTAATTTAAACGCATTTGTCTTTTATCTTGACTATATAAATAAGTGTTATGAATCGAAGTTTTGTATGAAAATGTAATAAAATAGTGTGACCCGACACCGGTTAGAACGTCACTGAGATTCAAACTACAACTGAATTTGTTATTGTACCTCCACAGCTCCATTATAGTGTCGCTTCAGGGTTCAGAACATAATAGCTCAAGTACGACCTTACAAAAACTTGAGTACAATTCAGTAATTAATTTTGACTATGCTTCTCGGCTCTTTTTTTCGACAGAGCTTCTCGACCCTCACTGAAAGGGAAAATGGAAAAGAAAATTGGTCATGGATGATGACATTGGGGCAGAAATTAAGAATAGTAAATCAACTAAACAAGAATTTTGAAAAGTTCAACTGGTGCTTTACCCGATAAATTAGGAATATTGTTCAAACAACTCGAGACCAAACCTTTAGAAATTTCTTCCATCTTGAATAAAAACAGAAAAATATAAAAAGATGAAAGTTTCCTTGTTATGTGTCTTTGTCGTGACTTGTGACTTTGTTCAAGGCATGGTTTCGGACATGTCCCAAATCTAAATAAAGAGACAGTTCAAAGTATGAGAATTATTAATAAATAAATGTATAGATAGATGTTGGAATCTTTGACAATTCCTGTGATTTCAAGTGGCCCCTTTCATATATCACCCTCTCAAAGAATTGGCTTCCACAACTTTATTTGGTTACATGAATCAGCCAACAGTACATGCTGTCACATTCCTCACGAATAACTTAGATTACTGGCAAATTCAGAATTTAGACGTTGTGGACTGTGTTCAATATATAATTTACCCACATATACATTAAGGTTCGAATATATGAAAAGCCAGTCAAAAAGAAAAATAAAATTGGCATAATCTTGCTTCCCCAAATATTTCTTCTCCTTTCCCTACCATTTGATAAAGTGGAAGCTCTTGAAAGTAAAGAACATACAGAAGTAGTTAACAAAAATAAAGTAAGTGACTGCTTTAACGAAGCTAGTAGTTCTTAAAATATGATATATTATACAAAAAAACATATGTGAATAAGAATATTTTACATATAGCTTTACAAAACATATGAACAAATAGCAGTATACAAATAAAAACAAAGCCTCAATCAACTATACTGGCAAAACCTTATGATGGGACATGAATGTCTAGATTAATGAGAACGAAATAGCATTAAAGCAGCAAGCAACACTGCTTTTATTTCTGTCCTAGTAAAGAAAGAATCTCTAAGTTCCATCGGAAAGACTTTATTTGTCCAAGATATTTGTGGATAATCCATGTATGCACAAACCACACAAGTTGTGGATGTTTCCAAGTTCGTGTTTAAGGCCGGTTCATAGTTTTCCTGGACAGGGCTATGTCCTTAGTGCTTGACCTGTACTGGTAATGTGTGAACTTTGGATGAAGTTGATATCTTTGAGGAAGCTGATTTACTTCCTGCTGGCACTTTCTTGGAAGCTGCTGAACCTGAACCCTTAGCTGCTGTTCTTTCCGCGATTCTTTTCTGTCTCTCAATCACTAATTCTTCCATTCTCTTGCGCATTTCTTCCTCCTATATAAGAAATGAACATGTATGAAATATGAGAAAGATACAAAATAATGGAGGCAAAAACAACTAAAGAATGAGGTTACTGGTGGTTCTCGTACCCGATCTAATTTGCTCTTTTGGGTTGTCAGCTTGTTAGAAGGAGACATCTTCTTGCTCTTCGCTAAAGCATCAATCCTGCTCCTAGACAAGGATCCCCCTGAGACTTTAGACCTTGCATCTTTTCCAGTCTTTGCAGGACCGTCCTTCTTACTTGTGCCTTTACTTTTTGCAGGGGCATTTTCTTCAGTAGAACTATTTAACTCAACAGCAGAAGATTTTTTATCAACTCCCACAAAAGAAGCTTCAATCCCAAAATCCAACTGTGGTTGCCAAGATGCCTCAACGGGATCCAAACTTGGGTCTCTTGTAAGCACCACACAGAGGTCATCAGGTTGACTGGCCACAGATGTACTAACCTTGGCTTTTGATGCAACTGGATCAGTGTTTTCTGCAGCAAGCATGTCTGCATCCATGCTAATGTCTGTTTTCCACCGAGAGTTATAATGATCATCAAAAGATGGTTGAGATTGTACCATGAATGAATCATCAATTGGAGCAGCTCTTTCACTTTCGGGGTGAGAGGAACTTTTCTGCATTGACATGCTACTGTCATTGTCAAATATTATTTGCTTAGCCTCTTGAGTTTCTGAACTGCCAGAGTGGTTGACGACAAACCAATCTTCCCCCTTACTATTTCTAATACTGGAGGATTCAGCACCAAAATCAGACGGAGTTCCCAATGTACTTCCCCCTGATGGTTCTTTGTGCGAAAATAGAAGATGCTCATCTTCAGAAACTCCTTTCTTCAAACTTGGCCGCATATCCTCACCATTGGCAAAATCTACCATGCTAACCTTTGTGCCACTTTCTTCATGATTTTTGGTCATGAGAAGAGAATCATCGGTTGTCAGATGCTCTCTTCTGACCTTCTCAGATCCCAGTTCCGTACCATTGCTAATTGTGAATGAAACCCCGTCACCAGAATTTTTGATTCCACAGCTTTCATCCTGGAAGTTCAAAGGGTCGCTTACCCCATTCATAGTTGACTCCTCACAACTCATCAGAATATTCTGGAATGCACCCCATGCCTCATTTCCTTTTGCTTTCTCAGATGTCTTTGGCGACACACCCTCATTTAGGTCCGTACTGCCATAACCATTTGATTCATTCTTGTTCCTTCGTGCTCTTGAGTTGCGACGTTTCTCCAGTATTGCAACAGCATCATCAACCTGCTCTTTAATAGAATCTTCATCGAGTAAAAGAGATTCAGCTGAAGAAGAATCATAAGAGGAACCATCCTTTTCCTCATTCTTTCTATTGGAAGTGATATAATTGATATTGCGGATTACAACTGTTTTTGAGGATTTCTTCTTGTGTTTTTTATTATGTGAGTTCTCCCTTGAAGAATGGTTTTTCTCATGCTTCCTAACTTCATCTGAATGAGTTCCAGAATCAGAGGCACTGGACTCAGTTTGTAAATTGTCTTCTGAACTGTCATGTTCTTTCTCCTTCTTCTTTGATCGTCTGCGAGAGTCTCGAACAGGACCATTTGTTGAGCCATTTACACCTTGTGGCCACTGCATATGTGCTGGATAATATTGCAAAGGATGCATGCCAGCATAAGGAATCTGTTGAGCTGGACCATGAAAGTTGTACATATACGGAGGAATCTGATTCTGCCATGGCATCTGCATCTGAGCTTTTGCTGACATGGACGGCTCTGATGCAGGAAGATTCTCATCTGCACATATATCAGTTGATATTACCCAAAAAAAAAAAAGCAGAGTCTATGCTGTAGACATAAGTTTTATATGTACATATATTGGTACACAAAACGTTTCTTGATCATTGGTCATCGGTATGTAGTACCATATCCAATAGAATTATTACGACAGGCCCTTTCTTGAGCAGTTAAAACTACAAATGTTGAGCAAATGTTTCCCTTTTATATTGTGACTGATATAAAGTATAAACATGAGACATGAAGTACTTGACAAAGTGGACTATGCCAATAACATTAACAACCAGCTAAACTTAAATCTAATAAAAGAAAATCGGCGCTAGAAAGGATAGACAGGATACCTCTGACACCATTTGAATTTGTTGATTCCTTTGAGTCAGAACTATCCAAAGAGCCACTATTGTCATATGCAAGAATAACACCTTGATTTCCCAAGTAGGACAACTCTGCTGGGGAGCATGCCTTCATTGCAGCTACCTCATCCATCCATTGGCCATCTGTGTGCTTTTGCTTGTAAAGTTCCTTGAAGTCAACACATGCTTCCCTACAAGAAAGATAAGAATACACCATTTGAAATTACAAGACGCCTGGAACTATAACAGTTGACTCAAACTTGACATCCTCCCATATAGTATTATGTATACAATGAAAGACGTATAAGCTTCTTATTTTATCATCCAAGAGCTACACTAAAGGAGTTTACTAGTTCCATGTCTAGGTTAAGCTTCCTTTGAAAATAAATATATATGGAAACCATTTAAGATTTTACCTTTTAGCGAATTGAAAGAGTAAGACACACAGAGATAAGACACACAGAGATATAAAAGAAGGATAGACATAACAAAGTCCAATGCCCAATCTGCACCCCTTAAAAAGGAGATTTTTTTGGTTGTTAGACAGCAGATCTCCTTGGACACTCTGTTTGTGTTATGCACCATAATGGAGCAAAGGTTCGCGATGATGATAGGAACACGCCATAAACATTTCTTCCAACTAAAATAGTCAAATAAAAACTCTGGTGATCCAATTTATACCAGTTGATTTTTATCTACACACATGCTATACAACTTAGGTTATGAAGACAATATACTCTTATCATACCTAAGACGTAAGGCACCAAAAGAATTAGCAAACTGTAGGAGATCATCCAGTTGGTCTATCTCAAAGCCAGCAACTGTTGCACGAGCATAAGCCATGGCCTGTTCTTTCCGAAGTAATGCTTTTCGGGTATCCATGAGACGCTGAAGCCGAACTCTGACAACGATAAAAAATGAAAGTTAACTCAATAAGACTCTCAGCAGAGATGGATTTGTCATTCACTGCTGCTTCGAAGGACAGATAACTTACTTGGAGTTTTCTTTTGGTGCAGCATTATTAGCTTCTTCGGTTTCACTTTTTGCCTAGAATAACCCATTAAAGTGAAATTTTCTGATGAGCTACTAGACTAAAAGAAATCACTAGCCAAAAATCTACTCAAGTAAAATACCTTGAAGGAATCATTTGATTTCCTGGTGGTCTCACTATTAGCTGGTGAGCTTCCTGTAAGTCAAGCAACAAATGTACATTAGCCCCAACCTGAATACCGTATGGACTCTACCGAGAAAGGTACACATGCTATTTCTCATAAAAAGAAGAAAACTGGAATTAACTAGAAAAATAAAATTTACAGCTAATGGACAATGAACGAATCAAAATAATGAAACTCTAATCTGATTTGATGTATACGGTAGGAGAAACTTATCAGTATATGTCAAACATACCTTCCTCTGAATTGCCATTGGAGCATTCATTGGATTGAATGGAACTCTCGATCTGTGAAATCTCTCGTTCCAATCGCATAAACCTCTCAAGAATTTCAGGTGTACTTACAAAGCGTACAAATCTGCAAGCGAACGCAAGGAAAGCCCAAGTAACTAAATTTAGTCTTCTAGCAGCAGCTTCAGATTTTTCTAGATCCAACCAAAAGTTCTTTAATTTTCAGTTACCTAACAGTTTGTAATTAAAATGTAACTTCCAGCATGCAAAAGAATACTGTGAGACAGAAGTAATTAGCAGAGAACAAATGATCTAAAGACAAGAGTGGGCACAGATCAGGTCCCAGCTTCACCACCCTCCTTTTTGAAAATCAAGTAGATGATAAGAAAATTATACTAACAAATAGTTGTCTAATTAGCTTTATTAAGCTATTATATCTGGATAAATCAACAGGTTATTAGCAAAAAGTCCAATAAAGATACCTACTTTTTGAACCCATAATCATAATTTAGAGATGCATTAAGACCAATTTGCCAATAAGGGGGCCTAAAGTATGTTTTTAGTTTACATTATCTTTCTCCTTTACAGCTGGAGTTTTGCATTAATTAGAAACAACACCATAACCATATACAATCACGATCATCTTCAAGAATCTTTCAGCAATTCCAGAAGTTCCAAATGATTTAAGTAACAACAACAACAAACCCGGTATAATCCGACAAGTGGGGTATGGGGAAGGTAGTGTGTACACAGACCTTACCCCTACCTTGAGGGTAGAGAGCGTGTTTTCAATAGACCCCCGCTCAAGGAAAGATGAAAAGAAAACAGTAGCAACAAACAGTAACAACAATAAGATAATGAGAAAACAAAGCGAAAGGCACAGCATGTAATAGAGATCTAATAATAATAGAATACAAGACTAACTACTAATACTACTGGTATGGAGAAGAAACACGCCCGACTACCTACTAACCTTCTACCCTAATTAGCGACCTCCACACCTTCCTATCAACTAACTTATTCAAGTAACATTTACCAATATTGATGAACAATGAACCACATACATTTGAAGGAAATTTAAAAGCTTTAAACTTGCAAAAGATCAAATAAAGATTATACCTTTGGAATGTGGATTTGGTGAACCAGTAGGCATGAGTTGAGGGTGGGCGCATAGTGATTGAATAGCCACCTTTTGGAATCTGATCTTTAGCAAATTGCAAGTGAGAAATGAAAGGTTCCACCAACCCAGAAGCCAATTTCTCACTTTTACCCCCAGAAAACACCACAAGATCACATCTTTTTCCACCAAAAAACAGAAAAAAAAAATCCCAACATTATCAGTTTCCATAACATTTTAAGCTAAAAACAAGTTAAAACAAGAACTGATTAATACGTAATCTAATCATAAAGAAAGAAAAAAACCAACCTTGTTCTAGTTGGGGTAAGCTTCAACAGTGCATAATCAAGAAGGGTCCTGGAATCCATGCTCAATTTGTCTTAGTTTGAGAAAGGGAAAATGAGTGAAAGAAAAAGAATTGAACTCAAATAGCAAAAGGAGTGGGTGTAAAGAACAAAGACATGTTCAAGAACGTGACATTGAGAAATCTTTTAGTTGAAGATGAACTGTATTCTCAACACATTGGAAGAGAGCCAGCAAGAAATGATGAAGCAATGGCAAGAGTTGCACATGGAAAGAGATTTTTGAGCTTGTGACTATAAGCATATTTTTTCTTGACAATATGGTAGTGGGTCCCCTTTAACATTGCTGGCCCCACATTTTCTCTCAATTATTTCATTTTATTCCACCCATTATCTCTTTGTCTTCACTCTTTCTTTTTAAAAAAAATCTCCAAGGCCTCTAGAAAAAGATGCAAATTTGTTTGATTTTTTTAGGTGAACCGACAGTTTTTCAATTTTTCTTTTCAAAATTTAATGTATGAGTATAAACTTTCTTATACCAAAGATCTATAATGCGCATAATTTTGCAAGTTGAATGCTGAGAATATATAGTATAGTCCTCCTTTTGTTTTTGTTTATATGACACTATTTTTTATTTAATTTTTTTCAAATAATTTTTTATTTAATTGATTAAGATTTTATAGCCATATAAATATCATGTCATGTTTAAAATTATAAATTTTAAAAAATTATTTTTTCTTACACTCCTTAAAAAATCATTTAAAAAAATATCATGTCATTTTTTCAGTCAAATATATTCATATAAATTAAAGTTGAGAGAATAATTATTTTTGCACATAAATTTTTTTAGTTAGAAAGTCAAGCAAAAAAGTTAATGCCAAAGAAATAAATTCCAGGAGAAAAAATGCTTGTTTTCGTTAAATTATTGAAGAATTAATCCAAATAGGCACTTGACTACTTAAATTAAAAATAGCCGGTGAATATATAATGTATGCATAATTTATGTTTTACATATGTATAATTGTATATAATTAATGTACAATTTATGTATATGGTTAGAAAAAGTAAACAATTAATATGACCGGCTATTTGTGTAAAGATCCCATTATTATTTCCCTTACTTTTGTCTTGTTAATATGATATATTCTCATGCATGAACATAAGTTGTCTATGGTTGCTTTAAGGATCATGAAAAGAATGGTTTTCCTTCTAATGGGTCCAGAATTGAGATCTTTGACTTTATAATCGATCATGATCATGTTTACATATTTTAAAACTTTTTTAGCAATAATAGTTGGTAGTGTGTATACGTAGATGAGGTGGAAATTAAAAGATAATTAGGATTAGTTGGGAGGTCTACGTCTTTTCTAACCTCACTGTCTCACTTAATTGAGAAAATGGACTGATGGTGTCGGAGTGGGCTTATTTTAATCTACTTGTTAATTATTGGTGGATCTTACTCTAACCTCTCCACTTTGCTAATCTTTTTGTGAAGAGTAAATCTTTAACTTTTGAATCTAATTTATATATGTAATTTGTTTACACTATCAGGTTAAATTGTTAACATGACTTGCAATAATATGTCATTGTCTAATAAATTCTAATATCTCAGCAAGAAAAAAAGAAGCCGAAAATAATGGATGAACCGAATTACACTTGTTAATATAATAAGTGAAATCAGTAACCTGAATAATAAGGCAGTACAAATTATATTACACTAATAGTTAAAAGTTCTATAGACTAGCCGATTACATTACTGTTTTGCGACTAGCTAGGTGGACATCTTATTTACAGAGAAATCAAAGAAAAAGGGTACAGTGCCTTGCTTCTGATCAAAGGTAGGAACAAGAAAAAGTTATACTAGATAACATCTCCTGGTTCCTTAAAGCATTTTCTTCTGAATGTTTGAGTGACAAGTGAGCTACCCAAGATTGCAAACGGGAATCATTCCACTACTCTGAAAGCAGAAATAAATGTAGTCTAGAATATAATCGTGATCCACACGATCGAGTTGACATTTTTTTGGTGAAATAATAGGTCAACTCTTATTAAGTTGTCCAAATTAAAAAGGCAAAAGGACACTTAACAACTACTACTATACTCTATTTTCTTACTTGATCTCAGTAATTCTGTACGAATCTGGATCTGATATTTTAAATGGAGCTTGAAATGTTAGTAATTATACACAAAATATAGTCCAACTCAATATAAATTATCATAAACGTTCAAATATGTTTAAAATAAGCTCCTAAATATGAATAGAAATTTTTAGCTCCATATGTTACTGTGAATAGGAAATACTTACTACTGCTACTAGTCTACTACCACTACTACTGTCGTTACAGTATTTTTGGTAACAGTATTGGATAATCAGTGAAGGGATGTCAATTGACAAATTATATTGTTTACTCCATTCAATTACGGTATTGCTAGTAGTATTCTTGTATTTCTTCTTCATCAAAAAAAAGTATTCTTATATTTCTTAATTTTAGATCTTGTTGTTGTTATTGTTGGTTGCTTCTTGTTTAGTATTTCTTAAGCCGAAAGTCTATCGGAAACAACCTTTCTACCTTTACAAGGTAAAGATAAGGTCTACGTAAACACTATCCTTCTCAAACCCCACTTGTGGGATTACACTTAAAAAAAATTATAGTTGTTGTAATCTCAATTTGAATATAACAATATTACGGAAAAGAAATATTTAAAATTTTGACAGGTTCTTCGAAGCATGATCACTTATTATTTAAAATATCATTAGGATATTAGTAATAATTATTACATAAAGACTAATAATATACTAGTACTACTTGTTTTATCATCATGACTAGAGGACCAAAAAGGCTTGAAAAGCAAAAGACAATGAAGGTAAAGAACATTTAATTACTAAAAAGAAGGATTTCCACCAAAAAGCCAACTATAAAAGGAAAGATCCATCATTTTCATATTTATTATACAACGCTATAGAAATAAAAGATCAAATCATTTAGCCGTAATTTCAAGACAGCCATGATCCAGCTAATATATATGCCTTTGCAACTTGCAAGTAGTGACATTTAAATCTCACCAATAAAGAAAATGAAAACGAAGAAATACGGCGTATATCTCATTGGCTAGCTAGCTTTTGGCACAAACTACGTGTATATAGCAGCCAATTAAAAATATTCATGCATAGCAGGAATATAAAGATTATTACTGATAAATTTTAATTTTAAATTAATTATTATTGAATATTATATTGAGGTTGTTGTAGGAACCAATAACTTAATTCTTGGATCCACCTCTGACCATAGCAAGACAAAGTAAGGCAAATTTAAGATTTGAACATCATGAAGTTTCACTCTATTTACTACTCCCTCCGCTCACTTTTACTTGGCATCTTTTAATTTTTCATGTCCCTTAAGAAATAATAAATGAAGTGTATAATTTACCATGATACACATATTAATTGATGCATATTTTATTGGATTTAAGAAAATGATTTGAAATGAATAATAAATATTATAGGTAAAACAGGAAAAAATGTGTTATCTTCTCTTGATATGTGTAAAGTGCCAAATAAAAGTAAACATCTATTTTTAGTATACGTGTCAAGCAAAAGTGATAGGAGGGAGTAGAATTACCTCATCACTAGTGACCAACTAAGGGATCGTTTGGTTGGGTAACAAGTTATTCGATGATTAATTATCCCGCGATTAGCTATCCCACCCAGTATTTGAAAATATTTTTTTTGGGATTCGCCTCGGGGCTCGCCCCAGGGCGGGGCACTATCAAAACGTCTTGAGACTCATTTGTCGAGTTTAGTTCTGTGAGGCTTATGCCTCCAAATGCCCGACTATGTGCCCTAAACACACCACTACAAGAAAAAGCGCTATTAGGGACGAGAAAAATGGTCCCTAAAAGTCTGTTTCTGGTCTTTAATCTCAATAGCGACGGAAAAATCTGGTCGCCACCGGTCGCTATAGGCTCCGACGCTAAAGGTCAATAGGGACCAGATTTTTGCACTGGTCCGTAAAACTCTTTTGCGACCATGTTTTTGGTCCTTAAATACATTTTCACGGGAAGTTTGAGTAGTCCTCAAAAGTCATTTACGACCAGATATCTAGTCCTTGGCCACAAAATGTTGTACCTAAATAATACATGTTCTTTTCTTGTCACCTTTTTCTAACATATCATACAATTTTTAGCACAGACAATCAAATTCATATAAACAAAATTATCAATCGAATTAAATAGAGGTTCGGATTAATATTCCATAAGAAATATTATTTACAAAAATATATAGTCACGATACCATATACACAACTCATTAGCCAAAGAATCTAACAGTACCCCTAAGTACATAATAAAATGTTTTGCCAAACAATATTGGCAAACATTAACTAACTTGTCAACTTTTTCAAAACATTCAAATTTGCATCATGACTTGTAAACGGAAGTCTCCAAATCCTGTAAAACATACAAAGTAAAATGTATTTAGAAAAAAAAAATGCATTCAGCCAATTAGTCGAACAGATGGCGTGCAATTATAAGGATATCTATGAAATTGAAATCTGAGTTAGCCATTTCTAAAAAAAAAAATAGGAAAAATAATCACAACAATCTTACACTAATTTAGCAGTACCACTATAGATGAATCTTCACAAAATAAATATCACAACAAGAGCAAGAAGAACACACATAGTTCCAAATTAAACCAAGGACGCACCTGAAGCTCTCTTTGAATATATGAATCTACATGCTTCCTGACAATGGCGACAGAGTAGGCAAGAAGGATTCCGGCGAGTTCTAGGCACAGGGTCAAGTGTACACGCTGGAGAACATAGATAGATGAGAAAATCATTTCCAAAAAATATAAAAAATAAAGCTAGTTGTTATACTCAAAGGATGCCAGAATTATTACCCTAGGTCCAACAACGGTGAATAGAACAAGTATCGAGAGTTGATTTGTCGAAAACTGGTTTTGGCAAATAACGGAGATGAAGATTAAGACTTGAGAAAACGAGAAAGGGACAACGATTTTAGATAAAGAGAATAGACGGTAGCTCCGCTGCCAAAATTAGGTTTAAGGATTTTGAGAGGCGGAGAGTTATGTTTTAGAGAGAATGCTTTTTTAGATTTTTATTTTATTTCTCCATTCTTTTTCGAAGTCAAAATTTATTTGGCACTTATACCCGCTTGATTTAGATAATTAGAGACCAGTTATTGATAATTATAAGGACTGTTATAAATATATTATATTATGGATGTTCATTTAGTACTCTATTGTAAATAATCTTCCTAAAGAAACTTATCCATATGGGACTCCACCGTAAATATGTTTATCTATTTAGTACTCTATTGGAAATAAGACTTCGGTACCCGGTTATGGATAAACATTACCCTAGGTAGAAGATTATCCATATCTGGTATAGTAGCAGCTTGCAGTAGCAACTTACACAGCAGCTTGCGTAGCAGCTTACACAGCAGCTTGCAGTAGCAGCTTACACAGCAGCTTGCGTAGCAGCTTACACAACAGCTTCCTTTCTTCTATAAATAGAAGAGATTTCAGTTCATTATGTACATCAGTTTGAATTCGAATAATATATCAATTTCTCTCTATACTTGTCTTTACTTTATAGTCTTTATTTCATAACACGTTATCAGTACGAGACTCTGCCATCTCGAGCAAATATTTTGAAAGTATCTCAGGTAAGAACTTTCTTTTCCTAAATAATGTCAACTCTTTCTAAACTTGAATTTGTAGCCCTGGATATATCGGGCAAAAGCTACATGTCTTGGGTGCTTGATGCTGAAATGCATCTTGATGCGATGGGTCTGGCAGACACCATCAAAGACAAAAATCAGGCATCAAACCAAGATCGTGCCAAAGCAATGATATTCCTACGCCATCACCTTGATGAGGGCCTGAAAATGGAATATCTTACTGTTAAAGATCCAGTCATACTGTGGAATAATTTGAAAGATAGATATGACCACCTGAAGATGGTCGTTCTTCCACATGCACGATATGATTGGACTCATCTAAGGCTACAAGATTTTAAATCTATCAGTGAGTATAATTTCTGCTATGTTCAGAATTATTTCCCAATTGAAGTTATGTGGTGATAATATTACTGATCATGATATGTTGGAGAAAACTTTCACCACTTTTCATGCCTCGAATATGCTCCTGCAACAGCAATATCGAGAGATGGGATTTAAAAAGTATTCTGAACTTATCTCACATCTTCTTATAGCCGAGCAACATAATGGGCTATTAATGAAAAATCATGAAAGTCGGCCTACTGGTTCTTATCCATTCCCTGAAGTGAATGAGACGAACTTCCACCAGGCTAAACGTGGAAAAGGTCGTGGCCCCAGTCGTGGTCATGGTCGTGGTCGGGAAAGAAACTCTAATCATGGTAATAATAATGCACCAAAGAACACTCCTCACCACCAGCAGTGGAAAAGGAAGGAACAAAAGCATGAAGCGGTGCAAGCACCAAATGCAGAAAATGCATGCTATAGATGTGGAGAAAAAGGGCACTGGTCACGTACCTGTCATACGCCAAAGCACCTGGTTGAGCTTTATCAAGCCTCCCTAAAGAAGACAGAAAAAAATGCTGAAGCAAATTTTATTTCTGAAGATAATTTAGACTTCATGCATTTGGATGTAACTGATTACCTTGCACTCCCAGAAGGAGAAACAATTCATGTAATCGGTGGTGAATATGTAGAAATGTAAATATTTTAATTTTTGTTATTTGTAATGGATAGTATGGTTATGTAATTGTTGTACATAAAGAAAAATTATGATTTGATAATGATGTTTACTATAATATATCTTGTTTATGTTTTTTAAAGAATATGGATAACATTATTAGATCAACTTAAACTCTAACAGAGTTTGCAAGAAATATACAACCACAAGAAGTGGTTATATTTCGTATATCTCATTGTAATTATATTTTGTTAACTACTAGAAGTGGTATATGCCTATGATCACCAGAAGTGATAATTTAGGCTTTCTATGGTTACAATTGAAGATAAGCTACATAAATATTCTCTATATTAAATGCACGCCTCGATTTGCTCCTGAAGTAGTAAATATTTTAAAAGAGGTTGAGGCATCACAATTTGATGTGATTAATGCGCATTCAGATAATTATGTTCGATTTCCTGAAGGATGAGAACTTTTGATAATATTAATCCATTCCCTGAAGTGAATGTGACAATACTAATAAGTCGGGTAAATATGAACGCGCTCTTGATGTGAATACATTACAATTCATCTCCAGAAGAGTTAATATAATTGAGAGAATATATACTCAATATTTCGTATTTTAAATTTGCTCCTGAAGAAGTAACACAATTGAAATTGCCTCCTGAAGTGGAAAAATATTATGAAGAAGAGTTTTCGTGTGCTTAAACAATTGTTTTACATTGTTTATTTGATTGTGATTTTCTCTCATGACACCAGCAGTGTCTGAGCAATATTTGATAGTACAAAATGTATCAACAACTCCTGAAGAGCTAAATGTTTGCCTAAAGAATACATGACACCAGTAGTGCCAGATAAATATTAGATTATGGATAATAAATGAAGGCTCTCGAAGAGCTTATATACAAATATGTCATTCATATTATATGATTATGGTCAAAACATATGTTGTAGTAAACCTGAAGTTTACTAATACAAATGGCTATCATATTGAGACTACAAATGATTGGAAGATTGATAATCTTCATGTTTCCACAATCATAGGGGGTAAAATAATATGTATGTGAGAAGTTACCCGCCTTATTCTTTAATTTGTACTATATCATGTATCACAGTAAACCAGAAGTTTACTAAAGCAAAAGTTTATGCCATAGTAAACCAGAAGTTTACTAAGAGATAGCACATGACATGATAAATTTGAAGTTTTCATTTGCCATTTTTAAATGAGCTATTTGAGAATTCAGATAAGCATATACTAAAGAACTAGAAGATTATTCAGGAATTCTCATGTGTTGCTTGTTCTCATAATGAATTGATAATACCAGCTAAAGTTGGGACTAAAACCCATGATTCTGAAATATATAAAAGGTGAATATAGGCCCGTTCACCTATCATGTGAACCACTTATAGGTGCATATATGAGATGATTATATGTGTAATTATTGTCAACCTGCAGTTTGGCATTTGGAATTGCTTTTCTCGATTAAGAGCATAATTTTCAGATTATGAAATCAAGACAGTTCATTTTGATAATGTTGGTTTATATCCAAGCTGGTTTAGCATTGAATACCTCCTATTAATGGCTAAACCATTGCTTATGAGTGTGAGCACGTGATTTTTGTTTACGCGACAATCACTCCAAAAGAAATCAAAATAATAACAAATGGTTTCGCCGTACAATTTTTGGAATCTACGTGATATTTTTTGGTAGTTATTTGTGGTTATGTCCATTCTTATTTAGTCTTATCAAACAAAAAATATAAAATATATATGTCGTGTGTAATTAAACCATAATTCGGTTATTAAAAGGAAAATCACAAAAAATATGCATCTTTTATTCTATTTGTCGCCATGGTGTGATTTTACCTATTTAAATATTTTAATATGTGTGTGATAATTGTGTTAAGTGTTAATTAGCGGGTGTTTAATTTCATTATTTAATTAGGTTTTGTGTTTTAAAATTAGAAAATAAAAGAAAAGAGTGCAAATTGGTTTAAAAATCGGATTTGGCCTGTTTTCTTTTTAATTTGAGGCCCAAAAGCAGCCCAAGGCAGCCGGTCCAAGCAACCCATCTCCCAGGCCACCAAAACGACGTAGTTTGACACCAAAACTACGTCGTTTCAAGGACAATCCATCTCAGCCGTTCAAACCAGGTCGATCTGACGGCCCTCGTCCCATCTCCCTTACCCATTACTTAACCCGACCCAATGAAACCTGGTTTGATCCATTCCAGCATAAGACCAAACGACCCCGTTTCATATAGTTAAAGTAATCCAAACCGTTGATCTCATCAGATCCAACGGATTGGATCCACTCACCTACCCCGTATATAAGCCCATCCCTCTTACCTCACGCCCCCAAGCCATACCCCTTGCCCTTAGGTCGTCTTCACCAGACCCAAACCCTTTTAGAACCCGAGCGCTGCCCCCCTTTCCCCTCGCCATAAACCCGGCGGCAAGGACGTCGGTGACCACCATCTTAACACCCTAGGACCTATCACATCCTTAACTGATGAAGGTATAGGCCATGAGAGTATTGCAGTTATTTTTTCTGGATCAACCTGAAGACCCTCAACAGAAAGAATATGTCCCAAGTAAGCAATGGAAGTTTGGCCAAAGTGACACTTCGAACTCTTGACAACCAATGAATTTTGGTGCAAAATATCAAACACAAAATCAAGATGTGCCAAGTGAGTGTCCCGTGACTGACTATAAACAAGTATATCATAAAAAAAACTAAAATAAAACTGCCGAAGGAATGGTTTAAAAATAGAGTTCATGGTTGTTTGGAAAGTAGAAGGTGCATTTGAGAGCCCAAATGACATGACGGTAAACTCATAGTGCCCGTCATGAGTGCGAAATGCCGTATTTTCAATATCTGGTGGGTGAAGTTGGATTTGATGATAACTGGCCAATAAATCCAATTTGGAGAAGAATCGAGCGTTATGCAACTCATCAAACAATTCATCCACAGTTGGGATGGGGAATCTATCTTTCATTGTGATAGAATTTAAAGCTCGATAATCTAAACAAAATCACCATGTGCCATTTTTTTTCGAACCAGTAGAACATGGGACGAATAAGGACTAGAGCTGGGGTGAATGACACCTGTTTTGAGCATTTCGGATACCTGGCGCTCAATTTCTGCCTTCTGAAAATGAGGGTAATGATATGGGCGTACATTAATTGGGCTAGCTCCTGGTAAAAGTGGTATGTGATAGTCTTGGGCTCTAGATGGAGGAAGTGATGTAGGTAGCTGGAAAAAATCAAGGTTAGACTCAAGGAGTGAAGATAAGTCAGGGGATACTCTGATGGATCGATGGTATTGGTGGAGTGAAGGTCCAGACGCAAAACATAAGAAATGGAATTAGTCTAGGAAAAACGACGAAGGGTGGAAACATTTATCTGAGCTGGGGAAGAAACAGGGTCACCCACCCAACGAATGTGCTGGTGAGAAATGGTAAATTCAAAAGTACGTTTGACATAATCAGAGAGGCTTGGCCCCAAAGTGGCCAACCAATACACCCCAAGACCAAATCTGAACCGTGTAAATCAATAACAAATAAAAGTGGTGGAAAAAGAGTATCCTTGAATGGTGATACAAACCACATGGATCACTCCCAGACAACGTAATGTTTGGCCATTTCCCACCATCACTGAAAAGCCGAAGCAGGTTCAATGGGCAGTTTGAGTTTTCTAGCTGCCCTAGGATGGATGGAATTGTGGGTGCTCCCCCCATCAATGAGAACCTGAACTGGATTTCCTTGGACAGTACCCATAAATCAAAGGGTAGTCGGATGTAGACCTCCGACAAGAGCGTGAAGACTAATGGTAAGGAGGGAAGGATTGTCTAAGAGATTATCTGGTGGAGATGCATCAGAAGGTGGGGGTGAGGTGTCTAAAGGAGTCTCATCGGTGGTATCTTCTTCTGGCAGGAGAAGAAAGAGTTGAGTTTGGGAAGAACAACGATGACCCTTATGCCATTTTTCATCATAGTTAAAACAAAGATTGAGGTCACGTTTGCATTGTAGTTCCGCTTGTGTAAGTTTCTTGAAAGGTACACGACCAACACCCGACAAAGAAGCAACTGGAGAAGGTGATGACTGGGAAAGGGGCTGGTTTGGTTTAGAGTGAGCTACAGTGTGATGGGCGAAAGGGAGGGGAGTGGGTCTATGAAATGGAGTGGGACGGGGTGACAATTTGGGTTGGGCTAAGTATTTCTCTTCTTGCAAAAATGCCAGCCCAATGGCCTCGTTAAGATCCACCGGTCTAAAAAACAACACATTTGCTTTAATATTTGGGTGAAGCCCAGATGTAAAACAATGTTTGAGCATTGGTGGCGGCATCTCCGTTGTTCGATTTGCAAGTTTTTCAAACTGAGAAAGATACTCACGGACAGAGGAAGTCATCTGTAATTTAGCTAACAAGCTCTCTGGAGATTCCAGTGACTTGGTCCCAAAGTGAAACACAACAACTTTAAGAAAGTGAGCCCACCCCCACAATTGACGATTGCGATACATCCACTGGTACCACTCCCTTTCTTTGCCTTCAAGAAAGAAGGAACAAAGGTCCAAGCGATCCTCATCGGCAACATGATACCTGTCAAAATATTAAGTAGCTTGCAAAGTCCAACTCTCAGCATGGAGATCGTCGAACTTGGGCAAATCGATTGGTGCTGGTTTATCACGCCGAAAAGGCATAAATGGTTGTTGGGTCATTGGATAAATCTGTTGTTGTGGTTGTTGGGCTAAAGTAGGAGCAGAATTTGGTAGCTGGGTAAAAGTACGTGGTGAAGGTGTAGAAGAAGGACCTGGGGTAGAAGAAAGAGAACTGGTGGTGGGCGGCGGCGGTGCCGACGGTGATGGACGCATAGATGCCAACTAAGAAACAATATCCTGAAGAACAATGTTAATGGACTCCAGAGCATTGGTATGTGAAGCAGAGTCAGCCTGCAGTTGCTTAACAGCTTCATCTAGTGATTTCAAACGGGTATTATCATCTCTATCACCCATTTGTAGAGGGAGGGTCAATGAAAGCACCAAATGTAACAAGCAAAATTATATTGATGACAAACTGATTTCCAGATCACAAAGAGGGTCTGTTCCTCAACTTCTGGGAGTAACTAGAGCAAAAAAGAAAGGAAAACTTGAGAAAAGGGAAGTTCTAGATGTAATTTCTAAGCTAAAGAATTATAAGCAAGTTTTTCTGATTGATTCTTCTCCTATTTATGCTACTCGGTGCAAGACTGTCCTTTGTCCTCTTCTATAACGGTTTGGCAGAGGTTTATTCTCTTGGGATTTGGGACCACATAATGGTCCATATATTTTGTATAATTATGTATCATTGTGTATAAATATGTATATTTGAGTATAATGTTACATAAATATAATTTTTTTTCATTGTACAATTTTTTTTTTGTATATATATATTGTTAGTGTATAATTGGCCTCCATAAAAATTTGATACTTTCTTCTCCTCTTCTTTCTTCTTGTTTTTCTTATTTTTTTATATACATTATTATATATTTCATATATAAAGTTATACATTATTATATATATATTATTATATATATAATGTACATGTACAATTAAAACTAAAATTGAAATGTTTGTATTTTTTCTTACTTTTTCTCGAAAAATCTATGTATAAAATCAATTTACTTTTTTCTTTTTTTTTTGCCAAATTACAAACTTGCAGCAATTTTTTTTTTAATTTCTACCATTTGAAACTTGGGGAAGAAACAAATATAAGATTTGACAAAGATCCTTCAATTACATTAATGGTTCTAAAGTATATCACTATTCTCATTTTATCATCTAAATAGTCTAAGTCTCCTCTAGAATTGTAGATGTTTCTACCGCTTCCACTTCTACATAATTTTACATTAAGAAAAGCAAATTCAAATATAAAAGCCTTACGTGTTTTCAGAAAATAAATGCCACCATTGAAATTGATTGTTTCAATTGGAATCTGTGCGAAGCGTAGGAATTTATGAAGAAGGAATAATAGCAGTAGTTGGTGGTGTAAAAAAGCTTTTTTCGGACCTTAGCCTTTTATCTTTGGGCTATAAGTTTGTAAAGTTGTAACTAGGCTAACTAATTGCAATGTGGATTTTTACCGTTTCTATACCACATAGGAAACTTTATTACCCTCAATGTTTAAGATTTGATTTAATTACAAATCCGTATACCAAATTACCAATCCTATGCCATACTTAATTAAGGGTCTAATTAATTGGCAGTTTTTACTCCTTAATTAAAGGTATCCATATATCCCACGTTTCTCTCTCCCCTTAATTCCTAAGATCTGACCAGCGATCGTTTTCCCCCTCCCATTTCTTTCTCTTCTCCATTCCTTCTTCTTCTAAAAAAATACAGAGATGAGACCCGTTGAGTATAATCAGATTTTTAGCCAAAGAGATTCAATATGAAACCCATTGTTTCAGTTATTGTAATTTCTGGTAATTGTCAGATATTGTTCTGAATTTTAACAACTCCAAACCATATTCCCGATTATTTTCAACAACACCCAATCCAAATAAATAATGATTTTTGAAATCTTAAATTTGAATTCAAAGCTTTCAAGCTTTTTAATGGCTATCAATGGTGGAAAATATCTGGAAGAACAGATGAAGAAAAGAAATCTCCTTTCCAACAGCTGCTAAGGCAAAAATTGAGGCAGGGGGAATCTCAAAATTGTGAACAATCTTTCGGTTCAGTGTCACGCCTTGTTTGATGAAAAATGTTGCAGCTTGTGCTACACATATACCAAATGGTATAGTGGTTAGCCAATCTTTCCAAGGATTCTGCTGCTGTTGCTGTGATTATACCCGCTGACCATATTAATCTACAATTCATCTACAGAAAATAATGCATCTACAATCAGAATACAAATAATCTACAATTCATCTACAAAATATCTACAAACTGGATATATTGAATTTTAATATCCCAATTCCCATTCAATTGTAGTTTAATTGGGATTTTCGACATAATTGCGTTTTTTGCAGAAAATTTGTAGAAGCTTTAGTCGTTTTTGATGTGTGAAAATAAAAAATAAAGCACCTACAATTAGAATACACATAATCTACAATTTATCTACAAACTGGGTACATTAAATTTTTATATCCCAATTCCAATCCAATTGTAGCATAATTGTGATTTTTGACATAATTGCGTTTTTCAGAAGATTTGTAGAAGTTTTAGCAGTTTTTTATTTGTGAAAACAGAAAATAAAGCATCTACATTCAGAATACAAATAATCTACAATTTAACTACAATTTATCTACAATTTCTGCAATATGTCTTCTTCTTCTTCGAGTTTCAATCTGAAATTCAGTCAAAACCAAGTCTAATCTTCACCAAAACCCCTCAAAATTGAGATATAAACTCCAAATCATATTCCCGATTATTTTCAACAACACCCAATCCAAACAAATAATGATTTTTGAAAACTCAAATTTGAATTCAAAGTTTTCAAGCTTTTTAATGGCTATAAATGATGAAGATGAAGATGAAGAACAAAAATCTCCTTTCCGTTTCAAAATTTGAATTTAATGTAGACTCAATCAATCGCAAGATTTTTTCCTGATTTTTAGCGCGTTAATTATGGAAGATTCTGCCCAATTAATCGTGTATTAAACAAATGGTACAAAAATTGTAGGAAAACTGTGGACTGGGCGGGTAATTTACATAGTATGCACATATTTGGTAATAAGGTTTCATATATGGTATAGTTAGGAAAAAATCCCATTGCAATATATGTGTATGAATTGTACTTATGTGTAATTTTCCCTAAAAAAAAGACTACAATCCCGAGATTAATTATACCACGATTTTATCCTAATCAAACGTGGGATAAACTCATCTCAAATTTAACCCCAGAATTAATTATCCCTTATCCCGTACCAACGAGCCCTAAGGTTGTATTCAATCTATTCAATCCATTTTAGATTAAGTTTTTTCCCCGAAATATTTCTTTTGTGAACCAAACTATTGTTAAACGGAAATAAATCTGATTCAATTCAATCTATTCTTTAAATAAAAATTATTGCAAAAAAAGAACAATAAAAAAAATAAAGCGACATTTTAAATAAGAAATTATACACCCCTTCAATTCAAACATAATGTAACTGAACCACGTTCGAGCGCAAAATGTGGTTAAATTTTTTAAAAAGTTAGGTCGCCGGTATATGAAGCGATCTATTGTCATGCTGTCAGGGCTATTTTTGTAACATCACTTCTACTGGCTGACAAACTCTTGCTCCTAAAAACCCAAACCGAAAACCCGGCCCATTTTCGTGCAAGATCCTTGTATATGATTAAATGTGGGGTTCGAACTACTGCATACCTTGTGCCTTAGCCTAACGTGATTGTATAGAGACTACTTGTTTGTTAATTCTTTTTTCTTTCTTTTCTGGGAATCGGGCAGGGTTGTTGGTGGAAGTCGAGTTTACAATTTTTCTGTGGTAGGGTTTCATTGATACTAGAGTTATATGCTTGTTTGTTGGCTGAGTTGTTTGTCATTATCTGGTGAATAGATATTACTCTATTTTTTTTGTGTCGGGAAATGAGCGCAAGCAGCCAATTGATGACCTTTCTTGTTCACGATAAGCAAGGAACAAATTAAAGCCCTTTGTTCGAGACGAGCATCTATTGGCAAAAGTTGATTGCACTAGATGCTTATACTAATTTAAAAAATATATGATACATACATACATATATATATTTACCTTAATTTAAGTACTACGATAACTAACTTCACTCTAACCATATCAGTAAATATATATGATACATATCTTTACAAAAATAATTAATAATAAAGAACTAAGAAGGATAAGGTGATAGAAAAAAGTAAGGTAACGATGCCAACACATCAAATTCATCGTTCCATAAAGTGACACTTTTCGTCGTTACGTAACGATGAATTTAGCGATACAATACAATAAAATTTAATTAATAAAAAAAATAATATTATATCTAAAGTAACAATACGATACAATACAGTAGGTAACAACCATCCAAACACGCTATTAGTACTTTCTCTATGACTAACAATGCTCATTACAAGTCTTAGAGAGTGCATAAACACTTACAGCAACCCCTTGAAACTTATGTAATATGTCCTTCTACTTTATAATTATACTAAATAATAATGAAAACAAACTCTCAAAATAGGTAAGGAGTCTAATTCTATAAGCCCAAGTTCAGCGAAGTCCAAGTCCTCCATGACATGATTATGAATTTCCAAATACATGTGATGGACAAGTATTTTATAAGGAAATGGGTGGACAAACAGTCAAAACGCTCATCTTTTTTTGCATTTTCTATGTGGGGTTTTCTGTATCCAACAGTTTACTAATTTCATGAAGTTGGTTTCCATACTTTAAAATTATGTGCCTTGTTATTATAAGACAGCCTATAGCTATATCGCCACTTCACTGAAATGGCAAACAGTTCCAAAATCCTCCAGTTATCTTCCTTTAACGCATAATGAGTCACCAGCCCGGTTTAATTTCCTGGTCATCTTCTGTTGGAAAGAATGAAAAGATGGCCAAATCTTCAACTGGATATAACAAAATAATTACATGATTTGGTTAATTATTTGGTGCATATATAGTATAATGCTTTTACAGTCATATGCCCTAATTTAGGCTATTGCAGTAATGTCTGCAGCCTCAAAATTTTGAATGGCGCACACAATAAATCTCCCTCATGCATATTTGCCTTCTTTTGACAAAGTCAATTCGGCAACAGCCAAAAAACAAAAAAAATAAAAAAATAAAAATGAAGGAAGCCAAAAGAGAAAGTTTAATCAATTTATTTGCGATTATGGAAAAATAAGTGGTCTTTTTACCAGGAGAAATTGGTTTTTGTACTGCTTTCTTTTCTTTTTTTGGGTAACTATTTTACGTTGTCTCTTCTAACTTCATACGAAAGTAACTAGTAGTAAATTAAACTATTTTTTCCTTCGATAAAGTACAACGTAACTATCAAGAAAGTATGTTGAAGGGTCAGTTTGTCCAACAAGTTTAATTTTTGTTCACATAACGAGTGACTTATGAATAAAACGGTTACCTTTACCAAGTCAATTTCCCACGTTTTTCCAGTACTGAATTTAGTTCATACATCATACTATTACTTTTAACATTCATTTGAGCCGTTCAATTTTGTGTTCTTGTGCAACGGATACGAGAACAATTTTGTCTTATACCCATAGCAAGATTAACCATAAAAATTTGTTTTCCTTTGAGAAAAGAAGAAGGAATACTTCGATTTATTTGCTTAAATTAATTCAGGTACACTTGCTATCTATATAAACTAAAAGAATCGAGAATAATTAAATTAAATTAGTGCAGCACGCCCACAAAATTGATCATCGTCTAAGTATCTTGACAGTAGAAGCAAATGGCACTTTCTCAATATTGATAACCGATAGGTTTATGGATTCTTTGATTCATTTATTTATTTCCCGTGTTCTCCTCCTTTGTTAGTTGTCAATTAATGACGATATTCATGAAATACTAGATAGTAGTTTAGCAAATTTCCTAAGATTAATCTATTATACATATATTTGACAAGTGGGACGTTCCCTTTAAACTTAACACTTTCGATATATATATATCTAGATGTTTATGTAAGATATGATCAAACTATCTCCATCTACTTTCTCTGATTTTATCTTCTCGCTAATTACACTTTCGGCTGAATATGACCGTTTATAAGCTTAAATGTAACTTGACTTGGGCGGAGCTGGAGGGGCGGATTGCTGAAAAACTACATCATATATATGAGGTAAATTTCTTTTAATGTATAAGTAATATATAGTGAACCCCTTGGTGAAAATTTTGCGCCAGTCATTTGATAATTTGTTTAACCAAAAAGTATATCTTTCGATCAAAGACTTTAGAAGAAAATGGGTTACTGATAACCAAGTTTAGCTTCACTTTCTCAACGCTATCAAAAAAAATAATAAGAATAACTAAGGAAATAATTGATTACAAAGTCAAAGCAGAAAATTTCGAGAAAGCAAAAAAGTAAAGTGTATATTTCAATATTGCCTCAGATGCATGTGTCCTTACAAATAGTATTATGTGCCCCTATATAGGAATATACAATAGTAACAGTTCCCCCCATAATTTGGGCTAATTATGAGCATTAATGATATTGATTGCCCATTATTTTGAATTTTTATAACTGACGCATCTATTTCTATAAATGTCTTATATCTATTCAGATTCCCCTTCTTTATTTCCTTCCAGTCCATGTATCTTTCCTTCTAATTGTTATTTATTCATTCCCTGCCAGCTGTTAGGTCCGGTACTATCTCGTGGGTATTTCTTCCCGTGCCTTTTCTTTTTCTATTAAATAAGACTGTCACATGCTGCTATATTATTGTTCCACGCGTTATGCTATATCAGCAATCTAATATTCCACGTGTAACTCTTTTTCACCACCAATACAGATAGTCCCCCCACTTTCTTGAATATTTTCTATTGAATATTCGGGGAAGTAGAAAACTTTTTATATATATAGCGGGAATTCTCTGCCGCCGTTTTCGAATATAATCATACCCTTTTCTGAACCGATGTGACGTTCATCACTTTTCATTTAATGATCATGCCACGTAGCTTTTATCAACTGGTCCTTCTGTTCTTCAGCGTCTTTTAGGATGTTCCTGCAACCGCATCAGTCACGAAGTGACAGTTCCATTATGACGCTTCATAATGACCTCAATAGTCGTGTCTTCTCATAAATACTTTACCATTTTTTCCGATTTTCTAAAGCCTTTCCTTTTTCGTCTTCTTGTCTTACTTCTTTCTATATTTTTTCCTGCCTAGTTTTCTTCTTTTTCTCTTTTGCTAACTTAACAGTTTTTACCATGACTCCTTTCTTTTGTTAGGATTTTCCATTTGTGGTGTCAGTCCCGCTTCTGTTTCATCTGCAACACTTACGGTGAGTTTTGCTCAAGAAAGAATTCTGAGCTCTTCTTCAAAGAGAAAGGTTGATGGAGCTCGTGGCTCGGAGGGAGAAGAAGAACCAAAGGAAAGTTCTTTAGTTCGTAGACCTCGAGTTAGGAGGCGTATTATTTCAGATGATGAAGCCACCCCTCCTCCAAGTTCAGTTCCTTTGAATGAGCCTGAAAGTGCTACTTTAGTGAGTTCTGATGAGGAGATGAATGATCCCCCTCATGAATTTACTGATCAGCTATTTTCCCATAGTTTTGATAGTGAAGATTTTGGCCCCGTTTCTTAAGAATTACCCTTTTCTCCTCTTCCAGCGTTAGTCACCATTCGTTCTCAATCTACCGTTCTTGTTGCTGCTACTACTGCTCTTCCCGTGTCTGCTTTCACTTCCTCAACTGTCCTTGTTGCTACTACTTCTCATGTTGAAGTTGGTACTTCTAGTAGCAATATGGTGATGAAAAAGGTTACCATAGAAGTCCCTGAAGGTGGTAATCTATTGAAAAAATTTGGTCAAGCCGACGTATGGTTGAAACCTTTACTTGGCGCAGTTGAGAAGTCAAAGTTGGAAAGCTACAGCTCCTTGACATGGATAAATGATATTATTCATTCATCTTTGAAGGTTCAAGTCTTAGTTTTTTCCTTTCTTTTCCTCGTGGTTATTTACTTTTGTTTGACAATCACTTCTTTCTTTTCTTTTGTAGATCAACTTGATAGGCACAGAGCTTTTGAAGAGAATTGTTCACACTGAGCAATTAGTCAATGATTATCATACTAAAGTGGATAACTGGAAGGAACAATACGAGGGTCATCAATTGGAGAAAGAAGTTTTAGCCAAAGAGAAGTGTGCTTTGAAACAGTAATCAAGGATGATGGTGACAAAATTGGCAATTGAAAAAGCCTCTTCAAGTCAAGTTGGCAAAGACAAAGACATCCTTGAGTCTTCATTTGCAGAGCAACTTTCTAAAACTACCGAGAAGATAAGGGATTTAAAAGAACTCATTAACCAAAAGGAGACTTATGTCGGGGAGCTAGTTCAAACACTCACTTAGGTTCAAGAAGACCTATGTGCCTCCTCTGATAAGGTCCAGTTCTTGGAGAGATCCCTCGCCCTAATGAAGGCTTCTTATGATGCTTCTCTGATTGAGAAAGAAAAGTTGAAGGCTGAAATTGACCAGTGGAAGAAAGATTAAGAAGCCCTTGAAGATAAATCGACACTTGATGTAAGTTAGGCTTTTTTACATACCCGCCTCTAGACTTTGTTAGAGGCTAGCCAGGAAGGCTTTGACTTTAATGCTGAGATCGCCAAGGCTAAGGAAACAATTAAAAAAACTTAGCAAAGTTAGAGCTTTTCCTAACTTGAGGTCGGCGTTCCCGAATGTGATGAGCTTACTCCTGGTGAAGTTGGTATCCAAGCTTCTTCTGCTCAAGTTGAATCTTCTCCCGCTGCTGATGATGCCATATTGGATTTTGCCTCTTAGTGTTCTTTCAGAACTTAGTTTGTTTTTTGAACTTTTGATGGGAAGTCTTTTTTTACTTTTTGGAATGATTGGTTAGTTTTTACCCCTGGTTCGTTTTGGGGTTTGCTTACCAAACAAATATGTTGGTTTTAACTAAGTATATACTTAGTTTTAGCCAAGTTTAATATATGATCTTTCGTTTACTTTGAGTTTTTCTTTAAACTCTTTGACTTACATTTAAAAAATCTTTAATATTTCGTGATTTTGGCATAGACACGAATTTTATAAAAGAGTACCCTTTTATAAACAACACTAATAAAGAAGACGTCTCAACTTCATATTGGTGTAAGTGTATGAGAGAAGTAGGAAAATACATATTTTGAAGAAGTTTCATGAATAAATTGAGGAAGTTGCATGTTTTGAACTTTCAAATTACATAATACTTAGAAGTATTAACTTTTTATATGACATCTACAACTCTTTCATAACTGTTTTCTTATATCAGATTTCAAAAAATTCTAAGGTATATCTTGTAACCCATGACTAATATTGCCCTTAACCTAAGTACTCGCAGGATCTTGTAATTTATGTCCACGAGTTTACGCTTTATCAAAGCTTATTACAAAGGTTTTTGAATCAGGCTTGTTTTTTGGCTCTTGATTGGCTCTTGACTTTTGATTTTTGGGTTGATCCGGGCTTGAATTCTGACTTTTAATCTTCTTTAGTCTTCTTTACCTTCATATCTGTAGTCCCCCAAGTGTTAGAGCTTTGAAGTATGAAATCTCGAGCACTTGATTATTCCTTTCATTTGGTCTATTTCCTGAAAAGGAAAATACATACCGGACTCGGAGGTATATTTTTAGATGATGGCTGCTTAACCCATTTTATTTCCATCAGAAAGGTTGTAACCCAGACCGGGAATAATTTTGTATCCTGCGTATCTTTCAGGTCTAATATCATCATTTGGTGTGGGCTAGCTTTGTGCCTATCATCTAAAATGGTTAGTATAATTAAAAAAGAATAAAACTAAACTATACACGAATGATACCTTACTAGGGGTTCTTCCTTTTCTTAGAAGTAATACTTCTTTAAATGAACAACATTCCAATTTGATGGGAATACTTTTCCCTCCATTATTTCTAACTCATACTCACCCTTTGCCTCGAATCATGTAGGGTCCTTCCTAATTTGGACTCAACTTTCCTACATTGGTCGCTTTTGTCGATTGAAAAACCTTTTCGAGGACAAAGTCCCCAATCTTGAAGTATCTAAAATGTGCTTTCCGATTGAAATATCGCTCAATAATTTATTTCTGCACTGACATTCTTATTAGAGCCGCTTCTCTCCTTTCTTCAAGCAAATCTAGGTTTATTCGCATCTCTTCCTCATTTGATTCTTCAGTTGCTTGGGTATATCTTGTACTTAGTTTGCCTATTTCAACTGGGATTAAGGCTTTAGCACCATACATAAGTGAGAATGGAGTCTCTCCCATACCTGTTTTTGCTGCCATTCGATAAGCCCATAAAACTCCTGGTACCACTTCTGGCCACTTACCTTTTGACTCCTCTAATATTTCTTCAAGTTATTAATAATAACTTTGTTTGTCGATTCGGCTTGTCCATTAGCCACATGATGGTAAGGTGTTGAAGTTATCCTTTTAATCTGCCAACTCTGAAAGAATTCTGTGATCTTCGCACCTATGAATTGCAGGCCATTATCACATACGATTTCTTTTGGAACTCTGAACGACATATGATGTTTCGCCAAGTAAAGTCCCTGACTTCTTTCTCCCGCACCTGTTTGAAGGCACCTGCTTCTATCCACTTGGTAAAATAATCTGTTAACACTAATAAAAATCATACATTTCCTTTTGCTTGTGGTAGCGAACCCACGATATCCATCCCCCATTTTATAAAAGGCCATGGTAAAATAACCGGATGTAATAGCTCTGCTGGGCGATGCATGTTGTTGCCATATCGTTGGCATTTGTCACATTTGGCCACAAAACTTTTCGCATCTTCTTCCATTTTTGGCCAATAATATCCTGCTCTAATTAGAGTTTTTACCAAGGATCTACCTCTTGCATGATTTCCTTATTGTCCCTCATGTACTTCTCTCATCATATATTCTGTTTGAGAAGGTCTGAGACATCTTGCTAAAGGCCATCCGAACATCTTTCGATACAGGTAGCCACGAACCAAATAATAACGGGCAGCTTTTCGTCGAAGTGACTGAGCCTTTTTCTTATCTTTAGGTAAAATCTCGTACTGCAAGAAATTAACGAACTCGTTTCTCCAATCCCAAGTTAAATTATTAAAATTTACCTCGGTTTTATCCTGATCGAGTGTTGAATGAAACAAATGTATTACGGTAGCATTTTCTTCATTCGTTACTTCTGCAACAGATGCGAGATTAGCCAACGCGTATGCTTCCGTATTTTTCTCCCTGGGTATTTGTACGATTTTTCACGATTGGAATTATTTGATTAATTCTCGTGCCTTTTCCAAATATTGTTGCATCCGTGCCTCTCTAGCTATATAAGTCCCATGCATTTGATTGACTACAAGCTGCAAGTCACTTTTGATTATAATCTGCTATATTCCGAGTTCTCATGCCAATTCTGAACCTGCAATTACAACTTCATATTCTACTTCATTATTAGTAATAGGATGACACTTTATTGCCTGTCTTATGGTTTCTCCTGAAGGTGGGATTAGAACAATGCCTAAACTCGCGCCTTTAACACTTGAGGAGCCATTAGTAAATAGGGTCCAAGTACCCGAATTAGATCCGGTGAATACCCGTAGTTCCTCTTCTGCTTCAGGAACTACCCTTAGGCTAAAGTCCACCACAAAATCTGCTAAAACGTGTGATTTTATTGTAGTTCTAGGTTGGTACGATATCATATTCACTGAGTTCTATATCTTATTTGGCTAACCTACCTGGCAGTTCTTGATTATGCAATATATTCCTTAAGGGATAAGTGGTCACTACAAAGATGGGGTGACATTGAAAATAAGACCTCAACTTTCTAGATGCCATAATTAATGCTAAAGTAAGTTTTTCTAGATGAGGATATCGGGTTTCAGCATCTAATAAAGATTTGCTAACATAATAGATTGGAGATTGTTTACCTTTGTCTTCACGTACCAGTACTGCACTTACCACCATTTCTGATACTGCAAGGTAGATGAGTAGCTTTTCTCAATCCTTCGGTTTAGCCTGTGAGCACGTGATTTTTGCCTTACGAAAAACTACTCCAAAATAAATCAAAATAAATTTCTTTTACTGTGTAATTTCTGAATTTGCGTGATGTTAAAAATTTGTTTATGTCCGTAAAATGTTTGCTTTGTCATAATTAAACAAAAATAAAATAAAATACATATTTGCATGAATATAGGATTTAATTATGCATTTAAGAGATAATTTAAATAAAATCACAAAAATATGCATTGTTTTTATTTTAAATGTTTCACTGTGTGATTGATGTTTTTGTCTATGTGTTAAATAATTGTTATAGAATAATTAATATATTTGTGAAGGTAAAATTGTTTTATAATTACAATTAGAAATTTAAATTAGAAAAAAATGAAAAAAATATAATAATACATATACATAAAAATCGGACCTGGATTTAAATCCAGGCCCAACCAAATTAATTCCCTTCACAGCCCAATCCCAACGGCCCCATGTCCGGTCCAATTCAAGCAGAATCAAACGACGTCGTTTGGTCACCCCTTATCAAGGGCCGTTGGATTAAATACAACCAACGGCCAAGATCTCATCACCCTAACCCGTGATCATTACCCGACCCACTGCCCCGTTTCAACCCGTCCCCCAACTTAAACCAAACGACATCGTTTGGTTAAGTGAAAAGATCCTAGCCATTCATTCTACTTGATCCAACGGACGATAACAATCCACCCCACCTCTATATAAATCCCAAACCTTACCCCGACCCCTAACCGAACACCCCCCTTCCTACACTGTTCATCATCGTCCCAAACCCCCACTCCTAACCCTAGCCGCCCTAGGATTCCACCGCCTGAAACCCGGCGGCATCAACGCCGCCGGTCACCTCCTTAACACCCTAGGACCTCCTGAACCTCCCCTACACGAATCCAACCTTAGTTTCCTTCGAATCAGGCCCCAACTCTTCGAATCTTAAATCGAAGGTTGGCCTGAAAACCTGATCTAAACCAATCAGCCCCAAATTAACACCATGGCTTCCCCTAACAACCCTTGTTACGGATCTGAAGTTAGTTTAGTTCGAATCAGCTTTGAACTTCTCGAATCTTCTTTTGAAGATTCGGACCAAACAAGGACGAACTCAGATCCGTTTCAAATTAGCACCAAATAACCCCTAGGCTACCCTCTCCATTGTGTCATGTTTGGTTCTTCTCGAATCTGACCAGAAATGGTTAAATCCCAAATCGAGTTTTTTTAAGAACCCTAAAAATACCAAACTTCCGGATTCTGTGCATATTAAATGAAGATTGAGGTTTAATCGACCTTAGTCGAAGTATTTTCAGTGGAAAATACTTCGACTAAGGTCAGTTTGATTTCAAACAAAAAGGTCCAAATCCAAGTTGAGTTCGAGTTTAATTGAAGATTTAGAGGTATTTTCTATTTCTTTTTGTATTATTCTACGTGTATTGTTGTCTGTTTTAATAGCTTTTTAATTTTTTCATATTTGTTTTGATCAATTCTGTCATTTCTGTCTCCTACCTATCTACTTGATCCGAATGTGAATTGTTTCTATTGGTTGTGATTGTTTCGACTTGATTAAGTTCGTCGATTAATTATATTACGAATTCTCATAATACTGATTGAAATTATCTGTTTCTATTATTATGTACTGTTTGTTGACAGATATTGTAGATAATCATTTTTAACTAATACTCGTTAGTTAAATCATCCTGGTTTATATGAATCTGTCAAAATAAAGGTTGTATATATGTTACTGTCTGATCATTAAAGTTTCAGGACATTGTCAGTATTGACAATGATCCTGTGTGTGTTTGATTCTAGTTCAGTGTTAGGTCCAGTCTGAATTAGTTTGATAATTTCAGTAATGTGTTGTTAGTTCTGAATTCAGTGAAATATTGCTGTAATGTCTAGTTTGGATTCAAGTTTACAAAAGTTGGTCAGATACAATTGTATTAGGAGGTTAATAGGATTGTTTATAGCTGTAAATCTGAAGAATAACTAAGTTTGTACAGATTTTAGAATCTGTTTTGCTGTAGGTTCTGATTTTTCCAGTAATAACATCAGGATTTCAGGGGCACTTTTGGGAATGAAACAGTAAAAAATAGGGTGTTAAGGCTAGTGTATTATAATGTAGTGTTAATGGCTATATTTAAGTAATAAAGGGGGAACAAGGGATAATGGGGCTGCTGAAAATCATGTTAGAATCACATAAAGTATTAAAAAGAAGTTTCAATGGAAACTTTCTGGTTATTAAAGGGATAAAGGGTCCCTCCAATACTAATGAGTATAGAACCAGCCCTGTATAAATACAGGAGCTGGACAGACTTTAAGGGGATCAGTTTTTAAGACCCTAGAGAATTTTTAGGAGAGTTTGGAAGGAATTTTAAGAGGGCAGTCTTTAATAGTTTTAAGAGAAAAAGAGAGTGTGAAATTGGGAAAGCAAACAGATTTTTAGGATCAGTTTTCAGGATCAGTTTTTAAGGGAGAGAAAGATTTTTGAGGAGAGTTTTAAAGGAATCCTAAGAGGGAGTCTTGATCAGTTTTAAGACAAAGAGAGAATTTTAAGAGAGAGAGAGAGAGAGAGAAATCTGGACAGAAACATACAGAGGAAAACACACAGAAGCAGAAACAAAAAATCTGAAAAGAAAGAAGAAAAACAAAAAAAAAATTATGAAACATTATTTTTCTGGAATCTGTCCGGGTTTTGTTTGTTGATACTGCTGGGTTTTAAAATCTGAAATTCTTCAAGAAGCTTTACTCTTGTGCATCTGGGTTCCTCGGGTCCTGTTTTTGTGGCTCAAATCTGTGGAAATACTGATATATTTCGCTGCTTTGCTGCTGTTGTCACTGTTGAAATTCATTTCTTCTACCTCCATTTTCAGGTACATGCCTTTTGAATTTTAAGTTGGAAAGAGATTCAACATGACTCATCAATGAAGTTTGAATTGAAATTCTGTTTTTATTTGTCCAAGTTCATCAATTTAAATTTCATTTTTATTTTATGTTAGTTAATTAGTAGTGAATTCAATTTGATAGCTATGAGCTAATTGTCTTGCTGTGAAAGTTCGTATAAAGATTTGTAATAACATTAGCTCATTATCTCATTAGTTTAATCAATAATAATTGTCGAAGTAGGGAATATGGTATGAATGTTGGTCATTATTTAAATTTTATTGTTGGTTAAGTAAGAAGTGATGTAGAAAGTGCCAAGATAACTATAGTAGTGATATTTATTGTTACATAAGGTTAAGATGGTGATGTTGATAAGATAATAGATGTGTGTATAAAAGTGGGCGAAAGGCGATATGATGTAGCTTATTACAATACGTTATGAATACGATATACAGTTAAGTTGCATATAAGGTAATTTTATTGAATTAACTTGTATAATAATTCGGCCATTATAGCTCGATGTCTATCTACCTTCATAAAACAAATTAACCAAGTAATTAGGTCTATTAGATTAAAAGCAAGCATATAAGAATGAAAAGAGATGTATAAGCATAAATTGCCACACTTCATATCAATGATAATTAGAAGTAGAATTTGCATTAAGTAAATAATGAAAATTCTCGGAAAATATTTCCTTCCTTTATGAATCATTTATTTTCAGTTCCATATGCAATTTATTATTTGGCATATATATATATGTCATATTTGTTTAAAAATAGTATTAATCATATTTTTATTCCGTTCTTTGAATTTGAGTAGTCTTGGATAAACATGTTATATGCGGAAATTATAATCAATGGGTAACATTCAATAAATTGTGAATTCTTTTTTTCAAAAATTAAGGATATCTTAGAGGAAAATTTCTCATAATATAATAAACATTTTATGGAAAAATCCGTAATATCGTTCCAAATATGTCGCGCGATTAGGGATACGTTCGCGTACCCTGATTATATTTTTAAAAAGCAAAAAAATTCGGATTATGCGTACGCGCAATTTCGAACGAATATTTGACAAAAGGATTTTTCCAAAGGCGTTGAATCAATTTCATAAAAACCGAGATGTACGGTTCACTATTCAAGAAAAACAAATATTCTTGATTCGACACAATTTCGAAAAATGATTGCTCAATAAGTATATTATCAAAAGTTATTGTGTACACGTATGCGTGACACAATTCCGCATTTTTTATATAACACGAATATACATACGCGTAATTCGATTCAAAGAAGGGTTCTTAACCACAATAAGTAAAAGCGGTAGAAAAATCAGATAACATTTATATAAAATCAAGATAATTAAGCCAATAATAAAAACAGTTAAGCGACCGTGCTAGAACCACGGAATTCGGAAATGCCTAACACCTTCTTCCGGATTAACAGAATTCCTTACTCAGGATTTCTAGTTCGCAGAATAATAAACAGAGTCATATTCTCCTCGATTCAGGGATTGAAATTGGTGACTTGAGATGCCTTAAAATTCCCAAGTGGCGACTCTAAAATAAACAAACAAATCCCGTTTCGACTGTCCTTTAATTGGAGAAAACTCCCCACGCGCCCCGCGGGCGCGGCAAAAAGGAGGTGCGACAGCTCTGGCGACTCTGCTGGGGATGATATTACTATTGACTATAACCCAGAACCATTGATTCAGGGTTTAAAGAATTCGAGCTTAAAGTATCTGTTTTTATTGGCTTTACTCACTATATAATTTTCAACTATTTATATGCTAATATGCTAAATGTTTTTTTTACCGCTTTAATATTATTTGAATTGTGAATATATACAACCGCTACGAAACCCCCTTCTTTCTGAGTCTTCTGAATTTATGGTGTACACGTGCGCGTGACCCACCTTTCTGTTAAAGTCATACCAAATAAGACGGAGTTGGGACAAGTAACTAGGCCGGGCAGACTTTCGTGCTCCCGGTACGTTACCCCCGCTTCAGCTCAAACTGTTCGTTTGGGTAAGCCAGGCTTAGAACAATCAACCTAAGGTTTTACACTTAGAATAACTCAGCCATGTACCGGATCCCTAGTAGGAACGAATATTTGCATCATATGCATTTGGCCTTGGAGACTCAACACAGGGGTTGGGTCTGTCTAGGACAGGTGAACCAAAAATTAAAAGACCATCATGATGCATCCTACTTGTTATTTGTGCATTCATTCGCCTCGAACATGCTTGTTGACCAGCTTAAATAAAATCATGGTGAGAAGCAAGGAATAAAATAGGTTGTTTTAAAAATTTCGAAAAAATATATAGTTTTAAATTTTTTTTATGAATAAAAGAAAATTTCGAAAATGATTTTAGCATAAATTTTTTCCAAAATAAATTTTGACTTTATTAAAATTAACTTTCAGATACAAAATGAGCACTACACAAAGCCCCTCATCCACAAGTACGGAGGAATTTCTATGTCAGCTTCAAATGTGGTGGTATGATTTAGGCGAAGACGGTCAAAAATGGGTCGTCAAGCATTTGGGAAATCTCACGGACATTATGAAAGTTGAGCCTCGGGATGATCTGATTACGGCATTAGTAACTTTCTGGGATCCTGTTCACAATGTTTTTCGTTTCTCTGACTTCGAGCTTACTCCTACATTAGAGGAGATAGCTGGATATGTTGGTTTTGACGGAAGTTTAAGAAATCAAAGCTTGATATTCACAAAGGCTCCTTCAATACATCGATTCTTCGGTCTTCTGAACATCAGCAGTCAAATCAGGAAAAGCAATGTCATCAATGGATGTTGTTCCTTCAATTTTTTGTATTCCAGGTTTGGAAAGTCAGATGGGTTCGAAATTCATGAGAAAGGCCTTACTAATAAGCAAAACAAAGACACTTGGCAGATGCACCGTCGATTTGCTTTCATGGTGGCTTTTCTAGGGGTCATGGTCTTCCCAAATAAAGAGCGAACAATTGATATTCGCACCGCAAAAGTTGTGCAAATCCTCACCACTAAAGAAAATCACACCCTTGTCCCCATCATTCTATCAGATATTTATCGGGCTTTGACTTTATGCAAATCAGGAGCGAAAGTTTTCGAAGGATGCAAAATTTTGTTGCAAATGTGGGTGATTGAACATCTCCAACAACAATCCAAAATCATACAGTATGGGTCGAACAAAGCTAATTGCATCGAGAGCTATGAGGAAAGAATAAAAAATTATCAAGCTCCAGAAGGGATAGAAGCATGGGTATCTCATCTAAAGGCTTTAACGGCAAATCAAATTGAATGGACTCTGGGATGGCTCCCGATGAGAGAAGTAATACATATGGCAACCTCAAATAGTTATCTACTACTATTGGGATTGAGAAGCATTCAGCCGTATGCACCACTAAGAGTCCTAAGGCAACTAGGGAGATATCAAATAGTTCCTGATGAGGAAGATTTGAGTACGCAAGTAATCGAATTACACCCAGAAGCCACTATTCCCGAAGCTTTACTTCAGCAAATGTGGAATGGGTGCCGATACTTGAAAAGTGATACTCAAGTCCTAGACACTACCAAGGGTGAGATAAATCCTGGATATGAAAGGTGGTTCGAAAAGCGGTCTTGCGTGGATGATGTACCAGAACCTGAGCTAAAAAGGCCAACAAAAAGACCCCACGTTCAAAACTTCAATGATAAAATCCAAGAGCGGTTGATCTGGGGAGAAAAAGAAAAAGGGTACAAAGCAACTATCCATGGCCTAAAAGAAAATCTAAGAAGCCTCAGTTTGGAGAAAGATTTGCAAGAACAAGAAGCCAAAGGCGAGAAAAAGAGTCTAGTTTGTGAGAATGAAAATCTTCATGCTCGATTCCAAAAAATGAAAAGAGTCTCTGAAACGCCAAAGAGGAGCTGGAAGGATCAAAAAACCATCGCCAATCTCTTCGAAAAAATGCAAGATTATGATTCCATGCTTGCGGAAAACGAAAGGGCATTGAGCAAAGCAAAAGAAAGGATCCAACAATTAAACGAAGAAGCCAGATCTAACAAAGAACGCCAAGATAGGCAATCCAAAAAAGACAAGGCTCAATTCAAGAAGGAAAAAGATTATTGGATGCGATCAGAAAACCAGCTTCGTGCACAACTAGAGGAGGCAAGAAAATGCAACAGAGAATATCAACAAGCAGACCTCGACAGGGAAAGATCGCAAGCAAGATTAGAGCAGGCCAGACTCCGAGCTCTATTAGAATCAGCTTTAGATCGTGAAAACCGTGTCAGAGACATAGCCACCACTCGTCAGCAGCAATTACAAGACCAAGACCAACGTCTCCAAGGTTTCAGGGCACAGATCCACGACCTGGCAGTCTTCACATCTCAAAGTTATGTAAACTGCCAAGGAATGGATTATGAAAGGTTTACAGAACATGCGCCCACTTTTGCTCGTCATCTAGCAATGGAGTTGGAAAGGATGTATCGTACGCTGGGAGGCCATCCAGGTCAAGCCCCACATTGAGCAGATAATCCAATATTAGAGAACAAAAGTGGAAAGTGGGGCATGTTGTGAGATTCTTTTATTTTGATTTAAGTGTGTGTGTTTCAAGCTATTTTCTTAAAGTTTTCAAATATAATTCCATCTTTGTGTAATAAATAAACGTGATTGACTTTAGTACAAACTACGCAGGGTCTGATTCATGTTTGGCATGATACGTAGGCAATCTCTAAGATTCGACCACCACGATAAAGAATATATAAAAATAAATAACAACAAAATTTCAAGAAAAGCTTGGGACGACACAAGCAGCCGAGCAAATACATAATAGAAAGGGATTATTTGTCTAGGAGCATTGCATCTCAACGTGTGATTATATATGTGTTAAACTCTCAAAATTAACAAGTTTGTCCATTTTCAGAATTCAAGCAGTTAGTTCCTCTAAAAGAGTATACTGGCATATTATCACTATCACACAAGATCAAAAGGACCAATACCCGAAAGTATGTCTATCCCAGATGTTGACACAGGTATGGAGATAGAAGAGATGGATGTCGGGAAAATGAAAGAAGAAATGCTTAAGCTCAAGCAGCAAATGGCTGAAATATACCAAGCTTGGTCTACAGGACAGTTACCCCCATCTTACCCAAATAACCCTGCTCCATCAATGATCTAAACTAAGGATAATATCACCCCTGAATTATCCCTAAGTTTCCCCATTTATCAGCACTACCGGGGCACCACCTCTCAGACACCACAGTCTCCACCTCCAAAACCAGTTCCGTACCTTCCTCCACCTATGACTCCTGTTTTCGTAGCACCTCCCCCTGCTACATTTCACAAATCTCCTAGTGAGCCTACATTTCAGGCCCAAGACAACCAATATTACCCCCCGGAGCCCACCTTCAAAGCCTCCGAAATCAATTCACTTGCTCCTCGGTTTGATCTCCCAACCGAAATTGACAAACCAGCCAAAAATGCTGAACAAGAAGAGATGTTCAGGAAGGTCAAAAGTCTAGAACAATCGTTCCGAGACATGCGGGGATTAGGTGGGCAAGTCAGTGTAGCATACAAAGATTTATGCCTATTCCCTAATGTACAATTGCCATTTGGCTTCAAGATGCCCAAATTTGACCTATACAGCGGGCACGGTGACCCAGTAGCCCACTTAAGGGGTTTCTGTAGCAAGATGCGAGGAGCTGGGGGAAAGGATGAATTGTTGATGGCTTACTTCAGTCAAAGTCTAAGCGGATCAGCTTTGGAGTGGTATACACGCCAGGACCATGGAAGATGGTACACCTGGGATGACCTGGCACAGGCATTCGCATACCATTTCCAATACAATCTGGAAATCATCCCAGATCAGTTATCTTTGACCAAATTTGAGAAGAAACACAATGAAAGTTTCAGAGAGTATGGTTTTCGGTGGAGAGAACAGGCAGCAAGAGTGGATCCTCCTATGAAGGAGAGCAAAATGGTAGACTACTTCCTCCAAGCCTTGGAACCAACTTACTACGCCCACTTGGTTTCAGCGGTTGGAAAATCATTCAACGAGGTAGTGAAGATGGGAGGTATGGTGGAAGAAGGCCTCAAGACAAATAAAATCATGAGCTATTCAGCAATTAAGGCAACTACTCAAGATATTCAAGGCGGGGTAGGAGGAATCGGAAGAAAGAAGAGGGAGGAAGCAACTGTAGTTGATTCAGGAATTTGGCCGGGACCCAGAGGTTCGCCGCTTTACTATAATCAACAACGACCTCGCCAATCAGCTTACCACCATGACTCATACCAACACTACTATCACCCTTCAGAGCCTCATTTTGCCATTAACCATGCTCAAGCATACAATCAGCCACCTGTTCACACCAATTGGCGTGCTCCTGTCACACCAAATACTTACCCCCGAGCTTATCTCGGACCAGGTTTCAGGCGTAGGCCAGCATTCAGGGGAGAAAAGGAACAGAAAAAGAAAACTTACACTCCATTGGGAGAGTCTTACACTAGTCTGTTCCACAGGTTGAGACAATTAGACATGCTGAGACCAATACAATCCAAGCTACCCAATCCTCCACCAAAGAATCTGGATTACACCATTAGCTGTGAATATTGCTCCGGTGCACCAGGCCATGATACGGAGAAATGTTGGCCTTTGAAAAATGCAATACAAGAGCTGATTGATACTAATAAAATCGAGGTTCAAACCCCCGAAGCTCCAAATATCAATAGAAATCCAATGTCAGCCCATCAAGAGGCTAACATGATAGAAATCATACAAGCTGATGGGGAGACAAAGAAACCGTCACAAACTGTCATGATGATCAAGTCTCATGAAACCAAGCCAGATAAGCAGTTAATGGAGGAGAAGCCGGTGTCTAAGCATAACAAGAATGGTGATGAACCGTCTATGATAGTCGATGAGGGATCTTCGAGTAAAGTTACCGCAAAACAAGAGAGGCCGAAGGTGATAGTACCAGGGGTTGCTAACAAACCCGTTGTATTCGTGGAAGGAGCCCGTACAGATCGGGTTATTATTGCACCTGTAATCCAGCTGCCAATCATCAACAACAAAACCATCCCATGGAACTATGAACGGGTGATCGTAATGTACAAGGGCAAAGAAATCAAGGAAGAAGTGTGTGAGGTGCAAGGCTTGACTCATTCGGGAAGATGTTTTACTCCCGAAGAGCTGAGAAAACTAAAAACAATCCAATGCCAACAAAGAAAGCCGTGACGGAAGAAGAGGCAGAGGAGTTTTTAAGAAAAATGAAACTACATGATTATTCTGTTGTGGATCAATTAAAGAAGACCCCCGCTCAAATTTCATTGTTGTCATTACTGATCCATTCAGAGGAACACCGTCTGGCGTTGATGAAAATCCTGAATAAAGCTCATGTTCCTGAAAAGATCTCTGTAAATCATTTGGGCAAAATAGCCAACAGAATCTTTGAAACAAACAGAATTACATTTGCTGATGATGAATTACCTGTGGAAGGTACCGAGCACAACAAAGCTCTTTACCTCACCGTGAAATGTGAAAACTCCGTAGTAACCCGGGTATTGGTTGACAATAGGTCCAGTGCAAACATATGCCCTCTCTCCACTTTAAACAAATTAAAAATTAAAGAGGAGAGGATCCAGAAGAATAGTATCTGCGTACGAGGATTTGACGGTGGAAGCAGAGATTCATTTGGCGACATAGTATTGGAACTAACTATAGGGCCAGTTGAATTCACAATGAAATTCCAAGTGTTGGACATATCTGTTTCTTACAACTTGTTATTGGGTCAGCCATGGATTCATGCTGCTAAAGCAGTCCCGTCAACACTACATCAGGCTGTCAAGTTTGAATGGGACCATCAAGAAATAGTCGTGCATGGGGAAGAAAATTTAAATGCTCATAACAGCACCATTGTACCGGTCGAGAGAACAGAAATTGACCAAGGACCATGGGTATACCAAGTGTCCTACATGGTGTCGGTAGAGAAAATTCCAGAGGGGAAACACCTTTCGAATCCAAAGATGTTCTCTGCATCAGTCATGGTAGCTTATGAAATGCTGAAGAATGGCTTTATACCCGGCAAAGGTCTGGGCTTATCTCTGCAAGGAATTGTACAACCAGTATCTCTCCCCGAGAACTGGGGAACATTTGGTTTAGGGTTCATACCCACCGCCAACGACGTAATAAGGGCCAGGAAGTTGAAACACCAAGCATGGGTTCTTCCAAAACCAGTACCACATCTGTCAAAGTCTTTTGTCAAGACCGGCGCTAAAAATCACCCGATAACAACAATTCCTAAATCCCAGGTCAAACCTGAGGAGGAATTAATTGAAAGGTTCGAGAAATTGTTTAGTGATGTGAATATGTTGGAAAGCGGAGAAGGGTGTAGCAACGCAGAAGTTCAATTCGTTGGGCCAGAAACGAAGCTCAATAATTGGAAAGCCACTCCTCTCCCAATTCGAAAGGAGTCTTGGTAGTTTATTTTGATTTTCTTTCAGTTTGTTTGGGTTATTCCAAGGTTGTAATCCCAAAGTTTATTTTACAGTCGGTTTGAAGTGTGCAAAACCTTGTTATCTTTCATCATCCAATAAAAAGCAGTTTCCTTTTTATTATCATTCCTAATAGCTTTCTTTTCTTTTTCTTCTTTCTTGTACAGTTCCTTTTACGCTGGCTCTAGTGATATGGCATGCATGAGGAATCCTCAGCCCAGTCTTAAAAATCAATCTGGTTCCGAAATATTAATTCAAGAAATATATTGTGATTATGAATCAGAATATGATGAAGATGAGGTTTTTGAAGAGATTAGTAAAGAGTTAATTCACTTTGAGGAAAAAATCAAACCTAACTTGAGTGATACCGAGGACGTCAATATAGGAGACACGAGTAATGTCCGGGAAACTAAAATAAGTGTCCATCTGGAACCAAAGATCCGAGAAGAGTTAATTAAAGCACTCATAGAATTCAAAGATGTTTTTGCATGGTCATATGACGACATGCCGGGCCTAAGCACTGATTTGGTGGTCCACAAATTGCCCACCGATCCAACGGTGCCTCCTGTTAAGCAGAGACTGAGAAAATTCAAGCCTGATATGAGTATGAGAATTAAGGAAGAAATCACCAAACAATTGGAAGCAAAGGTCATTCGAGTTACTCGATATCCTGTTTGGTTGGCTAATGTCGTTCCTGTGCCAAAGAAAGATGGCAAAATTAGAGTATGCGTCGACTATCGCAATCTCAACAAAGCAAGTCCAAAGGATAATTTCCCATTACCCAATATACATATTTTGATCGACAATTGTGCCAAGCATGATATAGGGTATTTCGTGGATTGTTATGCCGGGTATCATCAAATTCTAATGGATGAAGAAGATGCAGAAAAGACGGCATTCATCACACCATGGGGAACTTATTACTACCGGGTAATGCCATTCGGTTTAAAGAACGCCGGAGCAACCTATATGAGAGCAATGACCACAGTGTTTCATGATATGATACATAAGGAGATTGAGGTATACGTGGACGATGTGATCATAAAATCAAAGCATCAGGCCGACCACGTTGGAGATTTGAGGAAGTTCTTCTTAAGACTTCGCAGGTACAACCTCAAGCTTAACCCTGCCAAGTGCGCATTTGGAGTTCCATCTGGAAAGTTATTGGGATTCATAGTCAGTCGACGAGGCATCGAGCTAGACCCATCAAAGATCAAAGCCATCCAAGAACTGCCACCCCCAAGAAACAAAATTGAAGTAATGAGTTTGTTGGGAAGGTTAAATTACATCAGCAGGTTTATTGCTCATCTCACAACAACCTGTGAGCCAATTTTCAAATTGTTAAAAAAAGATGCTGCAGTCAAATGGACCGATGAGTGTCAAGAAGCGTTCGATAAGATAAAAGGGTACTTGTCAAACCCACCCGTATTGGTCCCGCCAGAACCAGGAAGACCTTTGATTCTTTACTTAACGGTTTTGGAAAATTCATTTGGTTGTGTATTGGGGCAGCATGACCTCACTGGCAGAAAAGAACAGGCCATCTACTACCTTAGCAAGAAGTTCACAGCTTATGAGGTTAAGTATACTCATCTGGAAAAGACATGTTGCGCCCTAACATGGGTAGCTCAAAAATTGAAACACTATTTATCATCCTACACTACTTACCTCATTTCTCGGTTGGATCCATTGAAATACATTTTTCAAAAGCCTATGCCAACGGGAAGACTTGCAAAGTGGCAGATATTGCTCACGGAATTCGACATCATCTATGTGACTTTAACTGCAATGAAGGCTCAAGCACTGGCCGATCATTTAGCCGAAAACCCGGTCGATGAGGAATATGAGCCGTTGAAGACTTATTTTCCTGATGAGGAAACAATGCATATCGACGAGGTGAAGCAAATTGAAAAACCTGGCTGGAAACTTTTCTTTGATGGAGCTGCTAACATGAAAGGAGTCGGAATAGGAGCTGTAATCATTTCTGAAACAGGGCATCACTATCCTGTTACGGCTCAACTACGATTTTATTGCACCAATAATATGGCTGAATATGAAGCTTGCATTTTGGGATTAAGGCTAGCCGCCGATATGGGTATCCGAGAAATCTTAGTCATGGGAGATTCAGATCTTTTGGTACATCAAATTCAAGGAGAATGGGAAACCCGAGACTTGAAGCTCATACCATACCGACAATGTTTACATGATCTTTGTCAGCGGTTTCAATCAGTGGAATTCCAACATATTCCAAGAATCCATAATGAGGTTGCTGATGCATTGGCTACCCTAGCATCAATGTTGCACCATCCGGATAAAGCTTATGTAGATCCAATACATATTCAAGTCCATGATCAGCACGCTTATTGCAATATGGTTGAAGAAGAATTTGATGGTGAACCATGGTTCCACGACATCAAGGAGTATATCAGAATGGGGATATATCCCACACAAGCCACAGGAGATCAAAAGAGGACCATTAGACGATTAGCAAATGGATTCTTCTTGAGCGGAGGAGTTTTATATAAAATAACACCAGATCTTGGATTATTAAGATGCATAGATGCCAGACAGGCTACAACTATCATGTCTGAAGTACATTCAGGAGTTTGCGGACCCCACATGAGTGGATATGTGTTGGCAAAGAAAATCCTCCGAGCTGGTTACTATTGGCTTACCATGGAGAGAGATTGTATCAGTTTTGTACGCAAATGTCATCAATGCCAAATACACGGAGATTTGATTCATTCTCCACCATCCGAGTTGCACACAATGTCGGCACCATGGCCTTTCGTTGCTTGGGGCATGGACGTGATTGGCCCAATTGAGCCGGCAACATCCAATGGACACAGATTCATTCTGGTAGCTATTGATTATTTTACCAAATGGGTTGAGGCCAAGACATTCAAATCGGTAACCAAGAAAGCTGTGGTCGATTTTGTCCACTCAAATATCATATGTCGATTCGGAATCCCGAAGGTGATCATCACAGATAACGGTGCTAATCTTAACAACAACTTAATGAAAGAAGTATGTCAACAGTTTAAGATTACACATCGTAACTCTACCCCATATCGGCCCAAGGCGAATGGAGCAGTAGAAGCAGCCAACAAAAACATAAAGAAGATACTGCGGAAAATGGTAGAAGGTTCAAAATAATGGCATGAAAAATTACCGTTTGCATTATTGGGATACCGCACTACCGTTCGCACTTCAGTAGGAGCAACTCCTTATTTGTTGGTATACGGCACTGAAGCAGTAATTCCTGCAGAAATTGAGATTCCTTCCCTTCGGATCATCGCCGAAGCGAAGATTGATGATGATGAATGGGTCAAAACCCATCTAGAACAGTTAAATTTGATTGACGAAAAACGATTGACCGCAGTATGCCATGGTCAGTTATATCAAAGAAGAATAGAAAGAGCATACAACAAAAAGGTGCGTCCCCGAAAGTTTGAAGTAGGTCAGCATGTGCTGAAGCGTATTCTTCCACATCAGGTTGAAGCAAGAGGCAAATTTGCCCCGAATTGGCAAGGACCATTCATTGTGACCAGAGTATTATCAAATGGTGCACTATGCTTAACAGACATTGAAGGCAAATGCATGGATATGGCGATCAATTCTGACGCAGTAAAGAGATATTATGCATAACTTTTTAAATGTTTATATTTAGCATTATTTCGAAGATTGGAATGATAAAGGCAATTTATTCTGCTATCCAAACACTATAACATTTGCTTCCCCTTTGAGCCATACTTGTTTCTTTCCTACCCTCTCTTGGAATCAATAAAAATCAAGTATTATAAAAAAAAAATCAAAATCTTCACTATTACGTAGTGAACTACGTTTGACCTGATTCCTCAAAGAAGGATACGTAGGCGCCTCACGGCTCGGTCATAAGGTGCACAACATGCGCAATGTGCACGGAAAAGAAACATCAAGCGACCCCAATCAAGGAACTGGGGCAAAAATTGTATTAGGAATAAGAAAAGATTTCAAGAGTTGTAATTTCAAACACATACCAAAATTGTTTAAGCTTTTCACCTAAGAACCCCATACCAAAAAGACCTTTCGACCAATCTTAGAAAAAATGCTAATGAAGATGGTTCATAACATTCTGGTACAAACAAGAAAAGAAAGTAAAAACGAGAGAGTCTTATAGGTGAAAACCCAAATGGGCACCATAAGGCGACGGAAGTTGAGAGAAAAAGTAAAAATGAGAGAGTCTTATTGGTGAAAACCTTTGTAGGCACCACAAGGCGAAAAGGAAATGAGAAGTGAAAAACGAGAAAAATTTATCGATGAAAACTCCTCGAGACAATTGAGAGGAGATTGATTAAAAGACTGGGTTGATTAATCCGAAATGCATACCCTGATCATTGATGCCAGTAATTCCAATCAGATAGGTCCTTTATTCCTTTTCCAACAGTCATCCAAAAATTGGATTTTTCTTTTCATTCTATAATTGTCGAAATCAGCGTATTTCGTTACTAATAATCTTACTTTCTCCAAGCTTTGAGATAAGTTTTATTCCAAACAAATAAGAAGGAATGTCAAGGTATACTACCAAAATTCAAGGTTACAAAATACAGCCACGAAAGGTGGGAGATAAAATACGGGTGTAAGAAAGATGAAATCAAAAGTGGATCAGCAAAGTCAAAAGAGGCACATGATTACAGTTGAAAGGTTTTGAAGGAAAAAGACACAGAGGGGAATCCTATAGTCAAAGCTCAATTACAAAGACAAAACAGTCTTCTCAATCATCCCAAGGCAAAAGAGAGACGAAGAGAAACATCACCATCTGCAAGAATACCACAGCCAACCACCCTGCTTTAAACTAACGAAGTTTTCTTTGATTTAAAACAGGGGCAAAAACAATATTTGTGTCGGAAATACCTCGTAGAAAATTGAACGAGTCAGGCGTCCACCTGGAGAATGAGGATGAGAAAAGAAGAAGTCAGACGTCCACCTGGAGAATGAGGATGAGAAATTGAAGAAGTCAGGCGTCCACCTGGAGAATGAGGATGAGAAATTGAAGAAGTCAGGCGTCCACCTGGAGAATGAAGACAAAGAATTGAAGAAGTCAGGCGTCCACCTGGAGAATGAGGACAAAGAATTGAAGAAGTCAGGCATCCACCTGGAGAATGAGGATGAGAAATTGAAGAAGTCAGGCGTCCACCTGGAGAATGAGGATGAGAAATTGAAGAAATCAGGCGTCCACCTGGAGAATGAGGACAAAGAAAAGAAGAAGTCAGGCGTCCACCTGGAGAATGAGGATGAGAAAAGAAGAAGTCAGGCGTCCACCTGGAGAATGAGGATGAGAAATTGAAGAAATCAGGCGTCCACCTGGAGAATGAGGACAAAGAATTGAAGAAGTCAGGCGTCCACCTGGAGAATGAGGACAAAGAATTGAAGAAGTCAGGCGTCCACCTGGAGAATGAGGACAAAGAATTGAAGAAGTCAGGCGTCCACCTGGAGAATGAGGATGAGAAAAGAAGAAGTCAGGCGTCCACCTGGAGAATGAGGACAAAGAATTGAAGAAATCAGGCGTCCACCTGGAGAATAAGGATAAAGAAAAAGAAGAAGTCAGGCGTCCACCTGGAGAATGAGGACAAAGAATTGAAGAAATCAGGCGTCCACCTGGAGAATGAGGATAAAGAAAATTGAACGAGTCAGGCGTCCACCTGGAGAATGAGGATAAAGAGATTGAAGAAATCAGGCGTCCACCTGGAGAATGAGGATAAAGAATTAAAGAAGTCAGGCATAATGAGGATATAGAAAGAAAAGAAACAGTCAAGGCACCCACCTGAAGAACAAGGGAATGCAATTGAAGTGATGAAATCAAAAGCTCGCTCATATGAAAGAAGCACATTTAGAATCAATAAAGCAGAAGAGTCCAACAGAATCCCCAGCAAGAAATAACAAGAGTCCCAAAAGAAAATACGGGACATAATGAAAAAGAATACGGAATAAGCCAAATGGCCAAGAGTCACCAAGATATCAAGACAGCAAGAAACGCAAGGGCATGATCTAGATAAGATTTTTACAATTCATGTACCATAATCTAGTTTAATTTCTGTATTTCCTTTAAAGTAAGGTGTAATAAGGAGGTCAGCAAGCAGTAAAAACAGCACGAAGCAGCAGTAACATCACAATCCCATGGTAGTCCCAGCTACCAAAAAATTCCCGAACTACATTGACCTGATTCCTTTATAGCCAAGGATATGTAGGAAACCTTTGAAGCAGAGGTTCGGTCAAATCTTTCTAAAACATGCTTCCTACGGAGTATTCGAACGGGCAAAAATCGCTCGTGTCCGCTCACTTTATCTTTGTACGAAAACTCTTCGAGTTTTCCGCACAAAGAGGGGCAGCTGTGAGCACGTGATTTTTGCCTTACGAAAAACTACTCCAAAATAAATCAAAATAAATTTCTTTTACTGTGTAATTTCTGAATTTGCGTGATGTTAAAAATTTGTTTATGTCCGTAAAATGTTTGCTTTGTCATAATTAAACAAAAATAAAATAAAATACATATTTGCATGAATATAGGATTTAATTATGCATTTAAGAGATAATTTAAATAAAATCACAAAAATATGCATTGGTTTTATTTTAAATGTTTCACTGTGTGATTGATGTTTTTGTCTATGTGTTAAATAATTGTTATAGAATAATTAATATATTTGTGAAGGTAAAATTGTTTTATAATTACAATTAGAAATTTAAATTAGAAAAAAATGAAAAAAAATATAATAATACATATACATAAAAATCGGACTTGGATTTAAATCCAGGCCCAACCAAATTAATTCCCTTCACAGCCCAATCCCAGCGGCCCCATGTCCGGTCCAATTCAAGCAGAATCAAACGACGTCGTTTGGTCACCCCTTATCAAGGGCCGTTGGATTAAATACAACCAACGGCCAAGATCTCATCACCCTAACCCGTGATCATTACCCGACCCACTGCCCCGTTTCAACCCGTCCCCCAACTTAAACCAAACGACATCGTTTGGTTAAGTGAAAAGATCCTAGCCATTCATTCTACTTGATCCAACGGACGATAACAATCCACCCCACCTCTATATAAATCCCAAACCTTACCCCGGCCCCTAACCGAACACCCCCCCTTCCTACACTGTTCATCATCGTCCCAAACCCCCACTCCTAACCCTAGCCGCCCTAGGATTCCACCACCTGAAACCCGGCGGCATCAACGCCGCCGGTCACCTCCTTAACACCCTAGGACCTCCTGAACCTCCCCTACACGAATCCAACCTTAGTTTCCTTCGAATCAGGCCCCAACTCTTCGAATCTTAAATCGAAGGTTGGCCTGAAAACCTGATCTAAACCAATCAGCCCCAAATTAACACCATGGCTTCCCCTAACAACCCTTGTTACGGATCTGAAGTTAGTTTAGTTCGAATCAGCTTTGAACTTCTCGAATCTTCTTTTGAAGATTCGGACCAAACAAGGACGAACTCAGATCCGTTTCAAATTAACACCAAATAACCCCTAGGCTACCCTCACCATTGTGTCATGTTTGGTTCTTCTCGAATCTGACCAGAAATGGTTAAATCCCAAATCGAGTTTTTTAAGAACCCTAAAAATACCAAACTTCCGGATTCTGTGCATATTAAATGAAGATTGAGGTTTAATCGACCTTAGTCGAAGTATTTTCAGTGGAAAATACTTCGACTAAGGTCAGTTTGATTTCAAACAAAAAGGTCCAAATCCAAGTTGAGTTCGAGTTTAATTGAAGATTTAGAGGTATTTTCTATTTCTTTTTGTATTATTCTACGTGTATTGTTGTCTGTTTTAATAGCTTTTTAATTTTTTCATATTTGTTTTGATCAATTCTGTCATTTCTGTCTCCTACCTATCTACTTGATCCGAATGTGAATTGTTTCTATTGGTTGTGATTGTTTCGACTTGATTAAGTTCGTCGATTAATTATATTACGAATTCTCATAATACTGATTGAAATTATCTGTTTCTATTATTATGTACTGTTTGTTGACAGATATTGTAGATAATCATTTTTAACTAATACTCGTTAGTTAAATCATCCTGGTTTATATGAATCTGTCAAAATAAAGGTTGTATATATGTTATTGTCTGAACATTAAAGTTTCAGGACATTGTCAGTATTGACAATGATCCTGTGTGTGTTTGATTCTAGTTCAGTGTTAGGTCCAGTCTGAATTGGTTTGATAATTTCAGTAATGTGTTGTTAGTTCTGAATTCAGTGAAATATTGCTGTAATGTCTAGTTTGGATTCAAGTTTACAAAAGTTGGTCAGATACAATTGTATTAGGAGGTTAATAGGATTGTTTATAGCTGTAAATCTAAAGAATAACTAAGTTTATACAGATTTTAGAATCTGTTTTGCTGTAGGTTCTGATTTTTCCAGTAATAACATCAGGATTTCAGGGGCACTTTTGGGAATGAAACAGTAAAAAACAGGGTGTTAAGGCTAGTGTATTATAATGTAGTGTTAATGGCTATATTTAAGTAATAAAGGGGGAACAAGGGATAATGGGGCTGCTGAAAATCATGTTAGAATCACATAAAGTATTAAAAAGAAGTTTCAATGGAAACTTTCTGGTTGTTAAAGGGATAAAGGGTCCCTCCAATACTAATGAGTATAGAACCAGCCCTGTATAAATACAGGAGCTGGACAGACTTTAAGGGGATCAGTTTTTAAGACCCTAGAGAATTTTTAGGAGAGTTTGGAAGAAATTTTAAGAGGGCAGTCTTTAATAGTTTTAAGAGAAAAAGAGAGTGTGAAATTGGGAAAGCAAACAGATTTTTAGGATCAGTTTTCAGGATCAGTTTTTAAGGGAGAGAAAGATTTTTGAGGAGAGTTTTAAAGGAATCCTAAGAGGGAGTCTTGATCAGTTTTAAGACAAAGAGAGAATTTTGAGAGAGAGAGAGAGAGAGAGAAATCTGGACAGAAACATACAGAGGAAAACACACAGAAGCAGAAACAAAAAATCTGAAAAGAAAGAAGAAAAACAAAAAAAAAATTCTGAAACATTATTTTTCTGGAATCTGTCCGGGTTTTGTTTGTTGATACTGTTGGGTTTTAAAATCTGAAATTCTTCAAGAAGCTTTACTCTTGTGCATCTGGGTTCCTCGGGTCCTGTTTTTGTGGCTCAAATCTGTGGAAATACTGATATATTTCGCTGCTTTGCTGCTGTTGTCACTGTTGAAATTCATTTCTTCTACCTCCATTTTCAGGTACATGCCTTTTGAATTTTAAGTTGGAAAGAGATTCAACATGACTCATCAATGAAGTTTGAATTGAAATTCTGTTTTTATTTGTCCAAGTTCATCAATTTAAATTTCATTTTTATTTTATGTTAGTTAATTAGTAGTGAATTCAATTTGATAGCTATGAGCTAATTGTCTTGCTGTGAAAGTTCGTATAAAGATTTGTAATAACATTAGCTCATTATCTCATTAGTTTAATCAATAATAATTGTCGAAGTAGGGAATATGGTATGAATGTTGGTCATTATTTAAATTTTGTTGTTGGTTAAGTAAGAAGTGATGTAGAAAGTGCCAAGATAACTATAGTAGTGATATTTATTGTTACATAAGGTTAAGATGGTGATGTTGATAAGATAATAGATGTGTGTATAAAAGTGGGCGAAAGGCGATATGATGTAGCTTATTACAATACGTTATGAATACGATATACAGTTAAGTTGCATATAAGGTAATTTTATTGAATTAACTTGTATAATAATTCGGCCATTATAGCTCGATGTCTATCTACCTTCATAAAACAAATTAACCAAGTAATTAGGTCTATTAGATTAAAAGCAAGCATATAAGAATGAAAAGAGATGTATAAGCATAAATTGTCACACTTCATATCAATGATAATTAGAAGTAGAATTTGCATTAAGTAAATAATGAAAATTCTCGGAAAATATTTCCTTCCTTTATGAATCATTTATTTTCAGTTCCATATGCAATTTATTATTTGGCATATATATATATGTCATATTTGTTTAAAAATAGTATTAATCATATTTTTATTCCGTTCTTTGAATTTGAGTAGTCTTGGATAAACATGTTATATGCGGAAATTATAATCAATGGGTAACATTCAATAAATTGTGAATTCTTTTTTTCAAAAATTAAGGATATCTTAGAGGAAAATTTCTCATAATATAATAAACATTTTATGGAAAAATCCGTAATATCGTTCCAAATATGTCGCACGATTAGGGATACGTTCGCGTACCCTGATTATATTTTTAAAAAGCAAAAAAATTCGGATTATGCGTACGCGCAATTTCGAACGAATATTTGACAAAAGGATTTTTCCAAAGGCGTTGAATCAATTTCATAAAAACCGAGATGTACGGTTCACTATTCAAGAAAAACAAATATTCTTGATTCGACACAATTTCGAAAAATGATTGCTCAATAAGTATATTATGAAAAGTTATTGTGTACACGTATGCGTGACACAATTCCGCATTTTTTATATAACACGAATATACGTACGCGTAATTCGATTCAAAGAAGGGTTCTTAACCACAATAAGTAAAAGCGGTAGAAAAATCAGATAACATTTATATAAAATCAAGATAATTAAGCCAATAATAAAAACAGTTAAGCGACCGTGCTAGAACCACGGAATTCGGAAATGCCTAATACCTTCTTCCGGATTAACAGAATTCCTTACTAAGGATTTCTGGTTCGCAGAATAATAAACAGAGTCATATTCTCCTCGATTCAGGGATTGAAATTGGTGACTTGGGACGCCTTAAAATTCCCAAGTGACGACTCTAAAATAAACAAACAAATCCCGTTTCGACTGTCCTTTAATTGGAGAAAACTCCCCACGCGCCCCGCGGGCGCGGCAAAAAGGAGGTGCGACATAGCCAATAACGGTGGGTTTGAAAAGTATGCTTTTAGATTCTTGAGTGCTTGTTGACATTCATCAGTCCATTCAAATTGGTTTTGCTTTTTCAACAATGAAAAGAACTTAAAACTTTCTCTGAAGATTTAGAAATAAATCTTCCCAAAGCTATTATCCTACCTGTCAACCTCTACAACTCCTTTTTGCTCGTGAGTATGTTTGGTATTTCTTCAGTGGCTTTGATCTATGCAGGGTTTACTTCTATACCACGGTTAGAAACAAGGAAACCTAAAAACTTACATGAAGCCACACCAAAGGCACATATATCGGGATTTAATTTCATATTGAATTTGCGGAGAAGCTAAAAAGTATCTGATAAATGTTTGATATGGTCCCCTGCCTGTGCTGTCTTGACTAGCATGTCATCGTTATTGGCTTCTATAGTTCTTCCCAGGTGTTCTTGAAATATTTTTGTCACCAATCTTTGATACCTGAACCAGAGATTCTAGGTTACAATAACACTGGTTTAGGTCCCCAGCAGAGTCGCCAGAGCTGTCGCACCTCCTTTTTACCGCGCCCGCGGGGCGCGTGGGGAGTTTTCTCCAATTAAAGGACAGTCGAAACGGGATTTATTTAATTATTTAAGAGTCGCCACCTGGGAATTTTAAGGCGTCCCAAGTCACCAATTTCAATCCCTGAATCGAGGAGAATATGACTCTGTTTATTATTCTGCGAACCAGAAATCCTGAGTAAGGAATTCTGTTAATCCGGAAGAAGGTGTTAGGCATTTCCGAATTCTGTGGTTCTAGCACGGTCGCTTAACTATTTTTATTATTGGCTTAATTATCTTGATTAAATATATTGATGTTACATGATTTTTGCTACCGCTTATACTTACTGTGATTGAGGACTCTTCTTTGAATCGAATTACGCGTACGTATATTCGTGTTTTTTTTTAAAAAATTGCGGACTTGTGTCACGCGTACGTGTACACAATAACTTTTGATAATATATTTAAGCAATCATTTCTCGAAATTGTGTCGAATCAAGAATATTTGTTTTTCTTGAATAGTGAACCGTACATCTCGGGTTTTTATGAAATTGATTTCACGCCTTTGGAAAAATCCTTTTATTAAATATTCGTTCGAAATTGCGCGTACGCATAATCCGAATTTTTACTTTTAAAAATATAACCAGGGTACGCGAACGTATCCCTGATTGCGCAAAATATTTGTAATGGTTTAGGGATTTTCCACAAATTGTTTATTATATTCATGTATTTCTTTTATGTGAAAATCATGAGAAACTCCTATTTAGAGGCCTATAAATTCTTTGAAAAGAATTCGCAATCTATTAGAGGTTGTTCGTCGATTATGATTTCCGAATATAAGTTATATTCATTCCAACTATTCAAATTCAAAGAACAGAATAAAAACATGATTAATACTATTTTTAAACAAATATGACATATATATATATATATATATGCCAAAGAATAAATTGCATATGAAACTTAAAATAAATGGTTCATAAAGGAATGAAATATTTTCCGAGAATTTTTTATTATTTACTTAATGCAAATTCTATTTCTAATTATCATTGATGTAAAGTGTGGCAATTTATGTTTGTACATCTCTTTTCATTCTCATATACTCACTTTTAATCTAATAGGCCTAATTATTTGGTCACTTTGTTTTATGAAGGTAGATAAGCATCGAATTTATATAAAGGGAATTATTATACAAGTTAATTCAACAAAGTTACCTTACATGCAACCTAACTGTTTGGCGTAAACATTCATAACGTTTTAACATCATGACGAGCTAAACCAACTTTCTTTACTCATATGATTATACATGTCATCATACCATATAATAACTTATACAAATCTAAACAAAATCATATTTGTTACGAGATATTCTACTAATGTAACTTCTTAATCTTTACATTTAGCTAATGGTATTATGGGATGTAATCAATGGCCCATTTTTATGCCTTACTCCCTGTTTTGACAATTCACATATACCTATACCAATGAGATTTCGGAATGGCTAACATTATTACAAAAACTTTATATGAATTTCAAAATAAGACAATTTAACTCATAGCTATCAAATTGAATTCACTACTAGTTAACTAACATAAAAATGAAATTAAAACTAATGAACTTGGACAATTGGAAAATAGCATTTCAATTCAAGCTTCATTGATGAGTCATGTTGAAATCTCTTTCCAACTTAAAATTTAAAAGACATGTACCTGAAAATGGAGGCAGAAGGAGTAAAATTCAGCAGTAGCAGCAGTAACAAAATCAGCAGAATACCAGTTTTTCCACAGATTTGAGCAATAATAAGACCCGAAGAACCCAGATGAATAGTGACAGAAACTTGAGAAAAATTTCAGATTTCACCGAACAATATTCACAAGCAAACAACGGACAGATTCTAGAAAAGTAACATTTTTCAGATTTTCAGTTTCTAACCTGTTTCGGACTTCTTGTTTCTGATTTTTCTGTTTCTGTTTTCTTTTCTTTCTATCTTCCTTTTCAAATTTCTGTTTCTACTTGACTTCCCTCTCTCAAATTTCCTAAAATTTCTCAATAAAGAACTCTTAAACTCTGTTTTTAAACTCTCTCTAAGCTCTTTTTTTTTTTTGAAAAAACTCTTCTTTTCCCTCTTAAAACTCCTTGAAAGAACTGATTCCCCTTCTATTATGAAAAGCTGATTTCCCTCTCTCTGGAAACTGATTTTTTCTCCCTTCCAAAATGTCTTCCAGTCTCTCCTAAAATTCTCTAAGGTCTGCCTCTTTTAAGCTGTCCAGCTCCTGTATTTATACAGGGCTGGTTGCACCTTTGTCATGGTGGCTGGACCCTTTATCCCTTTAAAAATTAGAAAGTTTCCATTAAAAACTACTTTTTAATACTTTATGTGATCCTAACATGATTTTTAGCAGCCCCATTATCCCTTGTTCCCCCTTTATTACTTAAATATAGCCATTAACACTCCATTATCAGCCCACTATTATATCATATTACTCTTACTGTTTTATCTGTTTCATTCCCAGAAATGTCCCTAAAATCCTACTGTAATTACTGTCCAAGTTATCTGAATTAAACTTGTTTAGCAGCTAACAACCAATTCCTAAATCAAATAACATTCTGTCCTTTCATTGTTAGTTAATTGACCCAACAAACTCAATGTCTAATAACTAATGGACAAGCTAGATTCAGATTGAGCAGCTGAACTTGCATACAAACACATTAACACTATGCAGAGCTTAACAGAACCAAAAAAATTGAATTGAAATTCAGATCAACATAAATGCAGGGGCATTGTCAGTATACTGACAATGCCCTGAAACTTACTGGTTCAGAAATCAACATATACACAGCATTCATTTTGACAGACTCATTGAAATGTAAACAAGGGTGATTTAACTGACGAGTATTAATTTAAACTGATTATCTACAACAATTGTCCATAATTGGTCTAAAACAGTAGAAGCAGACTGTTTTTTTATTAGCATTATCATAAGTGAGAATTCATAATATAACTAATCGACGAACTTAATCGAGTCGATTACTTACATTATGAACAATCACAACCAACTGAAACAGTTTCATATCTTGATCATATAGACGGGCATGAGACAAACTGACAGAATTAATCATGAAAAATTAACAAGCTATTAAGACAAACAACAACACACGTAGAATACACAAAAATAATAGAAAAAATACCTTTGAATCTTCAATTTTAATCCGACTCGAACTCAGCTTGGATTTGGATTTTTGTTTGAAATCAAACAGACCTTAGTCGAAGTATTTTCCACTGAAAATACTTCGACTAAGGTCGATTGAACCTCAATCTTTACTTAATCTGAACAGAATCCGAAAGTTTGGTATTTTTAGGGTTCTTAAAAATTCGATTTGGGATTTAACCATTTCTGGTCAGATTCGAGAAGAACCAAACATGAAACAAGGGTGAGGGTAGCCTAGGGGTCATTTGGTGTCAGCTTAAAACAAATCTGAGCTTGTTCTTGTTTGGTCCGAATCTTCAAAAGAAGATTCGAGAAGCTCGGAACTGATTCGAGCCAAACAAACAACAGATCCATACTCGGATGACTAGGGGAAGCTATGGTGTTAACTAGGTGCTGATTGGTTTAGATCAGGTTTTCAGGCCAACCTTCGATTTAAGATTCGAAGGGTTGGGGCCTGATTCGAAGGAATCTAAGGTCATATTTGTGTAGGGGACGTTCAGAGGGTTCTGGGGTGTCAAGATGGTGACCGGCGGCGTTGACGCCGCCGGGTTTCAGGCGGTGGAATCCTAGGGCGGCTAGGGTTAGGAGTGGGGGTTTGGGGGACGATGATGAACAGTGTAGGAGGGGGGGGTGTTCAGTTAGGGGCCGGGGTAAGGCTTGGGATTTATATAGGGGTGGGGTGGATTGGTATCGTCCGTTGGATCAAGTAGAATGGATGGCTAGGATCAATCCACTTAACCAAACGACATCGTTTGGTTTAAGTTGGGGAAAGGGGTCAACCCGGGGGTGAAATGGATCGGGTCTGGGTGAGTTTTTGAGGCCGTAGGATCAGGATGGATGAACGGTTCAGATTTGATTGCCCTAAACGTCGTCGTTTCTTTTGTGCAGGGGCTGAACTGGACCGTTTGATTGACATAAATCAACGGCCCAGATTAAAAATCCAGAAGCGACGTCGTTTGGTCTAGTCTGAATTGGACCGGACAGGGGATGTTGGATTGGGCTGTTGGGGTAATTGGGCCTGGATTTAAATCCAGGTCCGATTTTTTATTCCTTTTTCAACTAATTCATTTTTCTAATTTAAATTTTCAATTTTAGTTATAAAACAATTCTAACTTCACAAAAATATATTAATTACTCTATAACAACTATTTAACACATAGTCAAAACATTAATCACACAGTAACACATTTAAAAATAGAACGAATGCATATTTTTTGTGATTTTATTTAAATTATCTCTTAAATGCATAATTAAATCCTATATGCATGAAATATGTATTTTATTTTATTTTTCATTTTATTATGACAAAATAAACATTTACGGACATAACACAAATATTTAACACCACGCAAATTCAAAAATTACACAGTAAAAGAAATTTATTTTATTTTTTGATTTATTTTTGGAGTAGTTTTCGTTAAGGCAAAAATCACGTGCTCACAGCTGCCCCTCTTTGTGCGGAAACTCGAAGAATTTTCGTGCAAAGATAAAGTGAGCGGATACGAGCGATTTTTGCCCGTTCGAATACTCCGTGTGAAGCATTTTTAGAAAGATTTGACCGAACCTCTGCTTCAAAGGTTTCCTACATATCCTTGGCTATAAAGGAATCAGGTCAGTATAGTTCGGGAATTTTTTGGGTAGCTGGGACTACCGTGGGACTGTGATGTTACTGCTGCTTCGTGCTGTTTTTACTGCTTGCTGACCTCCTTATTACACCTTACTTCCAAAAAGTTAAACTAGATTATGGTACAGGAATTATAAAAATCTTATCTAGATCACGCCCTTTGCGTTTCTTGTTGTCTTGATATCTTGGTGACTCTTGGGCATTTGGCTTATTCCGTATTCCTTTTGGAACTCTCGTTGTTTCTTACTGAGGATTCTATTGGACTCCTCTGCTTTATTGATTCTAAGTGTGCTCCCTTTCCATATGAGCGGGCTTTTGATTTCAACATTTCAATTTCATTCCCTCGTTCTTCAGGTGGGTGCCTTGACTGTTTCTTTTCTTTCTTCATCCTCATTCTCCAGGTGGACGCCTGACTTCTTCAATTTTTCATCCTCATTCTCCAGGTGGACGCCTGATTTCTTCAATTTCTTTATCCTCATTCTCCAGGTGGACGCCTGACTTCTTTAATTCTTCATCCTCATTCTCCAGGTGGACGCCTGACTTTTTTAATTCTTCATCCTCATTCTCCAGGTGGACGCCTGACTTCTTCTTTTCTTTGTCCTCATTCTCCAGGTGGACGCCTGACTTCTTCAATTCTTTGTCCTCATTCTCCAGGTGGACGCCTGACTTCTTCAATTCTTTGTCCTCATTCTCCAGGTGGACGCCTGACTTCTTCAATTCTTTGTCCTCATTCTCCAGGTGGACGCCTGACTTCTTCAATTCTTCATCCTCATTCTCCAGGTGGACGCCTGACTTTTTTAATTCTTCATCCTCATTCTCCAGGTGGACGCCTGACTTCTTCTTTTCTTTGTCCTCATTCTCCAGGTGGACGCCTGACTTCTTCAATTCTTTGTCCTCATTCTCCAGGTGGACGCCTGACTTCTTCAATTCTTTGTCCTCATTCTCCAGGTGGACGCCTGACTTCTTCAATTCTTTGTCCTCATTCTCCAGGTGGACGCCTGACTTCTTCAATTCTTTGTCCTCATTCTCCAGGTGGACGCCTGACTTCTTCAATTCTTTGTCCTCATTCTCCAGGTGGACGCCTGACTTCTTCAATTCTTTGTCCTCATTCTCCAGGTGGACGCCTGATTTCTTCAATTTCTCATCCTCATTCTCCAGGTGGACGCCTGACTTCTTCTTTTCTCATCCTCATTCTCCAGGTGGACGCCTGACTTCTTTTTCTTCATCCTCATTCTCCAGGTGGACGCCTGACTTCTTCAATTTCTTTATCCTCATTCTCCAGGTGGACGCCTGACTTCTTTAATTCTCATCCTCATTCTCCAGGTGGATGCCTGACTTCTTTAATTCTCTGTCCTCATTATCCAGGTGGACGCCTGACTTCTTTAATTCTCATCCTCATTCTCCAGGTGGACGCCTGACTTCTTTTTTCTCATCCTCATTCTCCAGGTGGACGCCTGACTTCTTTAATTTTCTCATCCTCATTCTCCAGGTGGACGCCTGACTTCTTTAATTTTCATCCTCATTATCCAGGTGGACGCCTGACTTCTTTTTCTTCATCAGGTATTTCCTGACACAAATATTGTATTTGCCCCTGTTTTAAATCAAAGAAAACTTCGTTAGTTTAAAGCCGGGTGGTTGACTGGGGTATTCTTGCCGATGGTGATGCTTCTCTTCGTTTATTTTTATTGCCTTAGAATGGTTGAAAAGACTATTTTGTCTTTGTCATTGATCCTTGACTATAGGATTCCCCTCTGTATGTTTTCCTTCGAACCCTTTTAACTGTAATCATATGTCCCTTCTGACTTTGCTGATCCACTTTTGATTTCACCTTTCTTACACCCATATCTTTTATCTCCCACCTTTCGTGGCCGTATTTTGTAACCTTGAATCTTGGTAATATACCTTGACACTCCTTCTTATTTGTTTGGAATAAAACTTATTTCAAAGCTTTTAGAAAAGTAAGATTATTAGTGACGAAACACGTTGATTTCGACAATTATAGAATGAAAAGAAAAATCCAATTTTGGATGACTGTTGGAGCAAGAATGAAAACTTATCTGATTGGAGTTACTGGCACCAATGATCATGGTATGCATTTCGGGTTAATCAACCCAGTCTTTTAATCAATCTCCTTTCAATTGTCTCTTTTTTGTTTTTGCCAAAACTTCCATAACCCAACTTCATTTTTCATTTCACAGACCTGTTGGACTTGCAAAGTCTTAAAGGGTTTTCACTGATAAGCTTTCCTTATTTGTTCATTTTTTTTTCACTTCCTTTTCGCCTTATGATGCCTACGAAGGTTTTCACCAATAAGACTCTCTCATTTTTACTATTCTCTCAACTTCCGTCGCCTTATGGTGCCCGTGTGGGTTTTCACCTATAAGACTCTCTCGTTTTTACTTTCTTTTCTCGTTTGTACCAGAGTATTATGAACCATCTTCATTTGCTTGTCTCAGCATTTTTTCTAAGATTGGTCAAAAGGTCTTTCTGGTATGGGGTTAGAAATGGAAAAGCTAAACAATTTTGGTATGTGTTTAAAATTACAACTCTTGGAATCTTTTCTTATTTCTAATACAATTCTTGCCCCAGTTCCTTGATTGGGGTCGCTTGATGTTTCTTTTTGTGCATATTTTATGTATATTGTGCACCCTATGACCGAGCCGTGAAGCGCCTACGTATCCTTCTTTGAGGAATCAGGTCAAACGTAGTTCACCCAATAATAGTGATGATTTTTTTTCAAACCTTTTTTTTTAATTATTGATTCCAAGAGAGGGTAGGAAAGAAACAAGTATGGCTCAAAGGGGAAGCAAATGGTATAGTGTTTGGATAGCAGAATAAATTGCCTTTGTCATTCCAATCTTCGAAATAATGCTAAATACAAACACTCAAAAAGTTATGCATAATATCTCTTTACCGCGTCAGAATTGATCGCCATATCTATGCATTTGCCTTCAATGTCTGTTAAGCATAGTGCACCATTCGATAATACTCTGGTCACAATGAATGGTCCTTGCCAATTCGGGGCAAATTTGCCCTTTGCCTCGACCTGATGTGGAAGAATATGTTTCAGCACATGCTGACCTACTTCAAATTTCCGGGGACGTACCTTTTTGTTGTATGCTCTTTCTATTCTTCTTTGATATAATTGACCATGGCATACTGCGGTCAATCGTTTTTCATCAATCAAGTTTAACTGTTCTAGACGGGTTTTGACCCACTCATCATCATCAATCTTTGCTTCGGCGATGATCCGAAGGGAAGGAATCTCAACTTCTGCAGGAATTACTGCTTCAGTGCCATATACCAACAAATAAGGAGTGGCTCCTACTGAAGTGCGCACAGTAGTGCGGTATCCTAATAATGCAAATGGTAATTTTTCATGCCATTGTTTTGAACCTTCTACCATTTTCCGAAGTATCTTCTTTATGTTTTTGTTGGCTGCTTCTACTGCTCCATTCGCCTTGGGCCGATATGGGGTAGAATTACGATGTGTAATCTTAAACTGTTGACATACTTCCTTCATTAAGTTGTTGTTAAGATTAGCACCGTTATCTGTGATGATCACCTTCGGGATTCCGAATCGACATATGATATTTGAGTGGACAAAATCGACCACAGCTTTCTTGGTCACTGATTTGAATGTCTTGGACTCAACCCATTTGGTAAAATAATCAATAGCTACCAGAATGAACCTGTGCCCATTGGATGCTGCCGGCTCAATTGGTCCAATCACATCCATACCCCAGGCAACGAATGGCCATGGTGCCAACATTGTGTGCAACTCGGATGGTGGAGAATGAATCAAATCTCCGTGTATTTGGCATTGATGACACTTGCGCACAAAACTGATACAATCTCGCTCCATGGTAAGCCAATAGTAACCAGCTCGGAGGATTTTCTTTGCCAACACATATCCACTCATGTGGGGTCCGCAAACTCCTGAATGTACTTCAGACATGACAGCTGTAGCTTGTCTGGCATCTACGCATCTTAATAATCCAAGATCTGGTGTTCTTTTATACAAAACTCCTCCGCTTAAGAAGAATCCATTTGCTAATCGCCTAATGGTCCTCTTTTGATCTCCTGTGGCTTGTGCGGGATATATCCCCATTCTGATATACTCCTTGATGTCGTGGAACCATGGTTCACCATCAAATTCTTCTTCAACCATATTGCAATAAGCGTGTTGATCGTGGACTTGAATATGTATCGGATCTACATAAGCTTTGTCCGGATGGTGCAACATTGATGCCAGGGTAGCCAATGCATCGGCCACCTCATTATGGATTCTTGGAATATGTTGGAATTCCACTGATTGAAACCGCTGACAAAGATCATGTAGACATTGTCGGTATGGGATGAGCTTCAAGTCTCGGGTTTCCCATTCTCCTTGAATTTGATGTACCAAAAGATCCGAATCTCCCATGACTAAGATTTCTCGGATACCCATGTCTGCAGCTAGCCTTAACCCCAAAATGCAAGCTTCATATTCAGCCATATTATTGGTGCAATAAAATCGTAATTGAGCCGTAACAGGATAGTGATGCCCTGTTTCAGAAATAATTACAGCTCCTATCCCAACTCCTTTCATGTTAGCGGCTCCATCAAAGAAAAGTTTCCAGCCATACTTTTCAATTTGCTCTACCTCGTCGATATGCATTGTTTCTTCATCAGGAAAATAAGTCTTCAACGGCTCATATTCCTCATCGACCGGGTTTTCGGCTAAATGATCGGCCAGTGCTTGAGCCTTCATTGCAGTTCGAGTCACATAGATGATGTCGAATTCTGTGAGCAATATCTGCCACTTTGCAAGTCTTCCCGTTGGCATAGGCTTTTGAAAAATGTATTTCAATGGATCCAAACGAGAAATGAGGTAAGTAGTGTAGGATGACAAATAGTGTTTCAATTTTTGAGCTACCCATGTTAGGGCGCAACATGTCTTTTCCAGATGAGTATACTTAACCTCATAAGCTGTGAACTTTTTGCTAAGGTAGTAGATAGCCTGTTCTTTTCTGCCAGTGATGTCATGTTGCCCCAATACACAACCAAATGAATTTTCCAAAACCGTCAGGTAAAGAATCAAAGGTCTTCCTGGCTCTGGCGGGACCAACACAGGTGGGTTTGACAAGTACCCTTTTATTTTATCGAACACTTCTTGACACTCATCGGTCCATTTGACTGCAGCATCCTTTTTTAACAATTTGAAAATTGGCTCACAGGTTGTTGTGAGCTGAGCAATAAACCTGTTGATATAATTTAACCTCCCCAACAAACTCATTACTTCAGTTTTGTTTTTTGGAGGTGGCAGTTCTTGGATGGCTTTAATCTTTGACGGATCTAGCTCGATGCCTCGTCGACTGACTATGAATCCCAGCAACTTTCCGGATGGAACTCCAAATGCACATTTGGCAGGGTTAAGCTTGAGGTTGTATCTGCGAAGTCTCAAGAAAAACTTCCTCAAATCCCCAACGTGGTCGGCCTGATGCTTTGATGTTATGATCACATCATCCACGTACACCTCAATTTCCTTGTGTATCATATCATGAAACACTGTGGTCATTGCTCTCATATAGGTTGCCCCGGCATTCTTTAAACCGAATGGCATTACCCGATAGCAATAAGTTCCCCATGGTGTGATGAATGCCGTCTTTTCTGCATCTTCTTCATCCATCAGAATTTGATGATACCCGGCATAACAATCCACGAAAGACCCTATATCATGCTTGGCACAATTGTCGATCAAAATATGGATATTGGGTAATGGGAAATTATCCTTTGGACTTGCTTTGTTGAGATTGTGATAGTCGACGCATACTCTAATTTTGCCGTCTTTCTTTGGCACAGGAACGACATTAGCCAACCAAACAGGATATCTAGTGACTCGAATGACCTTTGCTTCCAATTGTTTGGTGATTTCTTCCTTAATTCTCATACTCATATCAGGCTTGAATTTTCTCAGCCTTTGCTTGACAGGAGGCACCGTTGGATCGGTGGGCAATTTGTGGACCACTAAATCAGTGCTCAAGCCCGGCATGTCGTCATACGACCATGCAAAAACATCTTTGAATTCTATGAGTGCTTTAATTAACTCTTCTCGGATCTTTGGTTCGAGATGGACACTTATTTTAGTTTCCCGGACATTACTCGTGTCCCCTATATTGATGTCCTCGGTATCACTCAAGTTAGGTTTGATTTTTTCCTCAAAGTGAATTAACTCTTTACTAATCTCTTCAAAAACCTCATCTTCATCATATTCTGATTCATAATCACAATATATTTCTTGAATTAATATTTCGGAACCAGATTGATTTTTAAGACTGGGCTGAGGATTCCTCATGCATGCCATATCACTAGAGCCAGCGTAAAAGGAACTGTACAGAAAAGAAGAAAAAGAAAAGAAAGCTATTAGGAATGATAATAAAAAGGAAACTGCTTTTATTGGATGATGAAAGATAACAAGGTTTTGCACACTTCAAACCAACTGTAAGATAAACTTTGGGATTACAACCTTGAAATAACCCAAACAAACTGAAAGAAAATCAAAATAAACTACCAAGACTCCTTTCGAATTGGGAGAGGAGTGGCTTTCCAATTATTGAGCTTTGTTTCTGGCCCAACGAATTGAACTTCTGCGTTGCTACACCCTTCTCCGCTTTCCAACATATTCACATCACTAAACAATTTCTTGAACCTTTTAATTAATTCCTTCTCAGGATTGACCCGGGATTTAGGAATTGTTGTTATCGGGCGATTTTTAGCGCCGGTCTTGACAAAAGACTTTGACAGATGTGGTACTGGTTTTGGAAGAACCCATGCTTGGTGTTTCATGATAGATGTGGACAGATGTGGTGTTTCGTGGTGGGTATGAACCCTAAACCGAATGTTCCCCAGTTCTCGGGGAGAGATACTGGTTGTACAATTCCTTGCAGAAATAAGCCCAGACCTTTGCCGAGTATAAAGCCATTTTTTAACATTTCATAAGCTATCATGACTGATGCAGAGGATATCCTTGGATTCGGAAGGTATTTCCCTTCTGGAATTTTCTCTATCGACACTGTGTTTGTCACTTGGTATACCCATGGTCCCTGGTCATTTTCTGTTCCCTCGACCGGTACAATGGTACTGTTGTGAGCATTTAAACTTTCTTCTCCATACACGACTACTTCTTGATGATCCCATTCAAACTTGACAGCCTGATGTAGTGTTGACGGGACTGCTTTAGCAGCATGGATCCATGGTCGACCCAATAACAAGTTGTAAGAAACAGATATGTCCAACACTTGGAATTCCATTGTGAATTCAACTGGCCCTATAGTTAGTTCCAACACTATGTCGCCAAATGAATCTCTACTTCCACCGTCAAATCCTCGTACGCAGATACTATTCTTCTGGATCCTCTCCTCTTTAATTTTTAATTTGTTTAAAGTGGAGAGAGGGCATATGTTTGCACTGGACCCATTGTCAACCAATACCCGGGTTACTATGGAGTTTTCACATTTCACGGTGAGGTAAAGAGCTTTGTTGTGCTCGGTACCTTCCACAGGTAATTCATCATCAGCAAATGTAATTCTGTTTGTCTCAAAAATTCTGTTGGCTATTTTGCCCAAATGATTTACAGAGATCTTTTCAGGAACATGAGCTTCATTCAGGATTTTCATCAACGCCAGACGGTGTTCCTCTGAATGGATCAGTAATGACAACAATGAAATTTGAGCGGGGATCTTCTTTAATTGATCCACAACAGAATAATCATGGAGTTTCATTTTTCTTAAAAACTCCTCCGCCTCTTCCTCCGTCACAACATTCTTTGTTGGCATTGGATTGTTTTTAGTTTTTCTCAGCTCTTCGGGAGTAAAACATCTTCCTGAACGAGTCAAGCCTTGCACCTCACACACTTCTTCCTTGATTTCTTTGCCCTTGTACATTACAGTCACCCGTTTATAGTTCCATGGGATGGCTTTGTTGTTGATGATCGGCAGCTGGATTACAGGTGCAATAATAACCCGATCTGTACGTGCTCCTTCCACGAATACAATGGGTTTGTTAGCAACCCCTGGTACTATCACTTTCGGCCTTTCTTGTTTTGCGGCAACTTTGCTCGATGATGCCTCATCGACTATTATAGATGGTTCATCACCATTTTTGTTCTGCTTAGACACCGGCTTCTCCTCCATTAACTGCTTATCTGGCTTGGTTTCATGAGTTTTGATCATCATGACAGTTTGTGACGGCTTCTTTGTCTCTCCATCAGCTTGTATGATTTATATCATGTTAGCCTCTTGATGGGCTGACATTGGATTTCTATTGATATTTGGAGCTTCGGGGTTTTGAACCTCAATTTTATGAGTATCAATCAACTCTTGTATTGCATTTTTCAAATGCCAACATTTCTCCGTATCATGGCCTGGTGCACCGGAGCAATATTCACATCTAACGGTGTAATCCAGATTCTTTGGAGGAGGATTGGGTAGCTTAGATTGTATTGGTCTCAACATGTCTAGCTGTCTCAGCCTGTGGAATAGACTAGTGTAAGACTCTCCCAATGGAGTGTAAGTTTTCTTTTTCTGTTCCCTTTCTCCCTTGAATGTTGGCCTCGGCCTGAAACCTGGTCCGGGATAGGCTCGTGGGTAAGTATTTGGTGTGACAGGAGCATGCCAATTGGTGTGAACAGGTGGCTGATTGTATGCTTGAGCATGGTTAATGGAAAAATGAGGCTCTGAAGGGTGATAGTAGTGTTGGGATGAATCATGATGGTAAGCTGATTGGCAAGGTCGTGGTTGATTATAGTAAAGCGGTGAACCTCTGGGTCCCGACCAAATTCCTGAATCAACTACGGCTGCTTCCTCTCTCTTTTTCCTTCCGATTCCTCCTACCCCGCCTTGAATAGCTTGAGTAGTTGCCTTAATTGCTGAATAGCTCATGATTTTATTTGTCTTGAGACCTTCTTCCACCATACCTCCCATCTTTACTACTTCGTTGAATGATTTTCCAACCGCTGAAACCAAGTGGGCATAGTAAGTTAGTTCCAAGGCTTGGAGGAAGTAGTCTACCATTTCGCTCTCCTTCATAGGAGGATCTACTCTTGCTGCCTGTTCTCTCCACCGAAAACCATACTCTCTGAAACTCTCATTGTGTTTCTTCTCAAATTTGGTCAAAGATAATCAATCTAGGATGATTTCCAGATTGTATTGGAAATGGTATGCGAATGCATGTGCCAGGTCATCCCAGGTGTACCATCTTCCATAGTCCTGGCGTGTATACCACTCCAAAGCTGATCCGCTTAGACTTTGACTGAAGTATGCCATTAATAATTCATCCTTTCCCCAGCTCCTCGCATCTTGCTACAGAAACCCCTTAAGTGGGCTACCGGGTCGCCGTGCCCACTGTATAAGTCAAATTTGGGCATCTTGAAGCCAACTGACAATTGTACATTGGGGAATAAGCATAAATCTTTGTATGCTACACTGACTTGCCCACCTAATCCCCGCATGTCTCGGAACGATTGTTCTAGACTTTTGACCTTTCTGAACATCTCTTCTTGTTCAACATTTTTGACTGGCTTGTCAATTTCGGTTGGGAGATCAAACCGAGGAGTAGTTGAATTGATTTCGGAGGCTTTGAAGGTGGGCTCCGGGGGGTAATATTGGTTGTCTTGGGCCTGAAATGTAGGCTCACTAGGAGATTTGTGAAATGTAGCAGGGGGAGGTGCTACGAAAACAGGAGTCATAGGTGGAGGAAAGTACGGAACTGGTTTTGGAGGTGGAGACTGTGGTGTCTGAGAGGTGGTGCCTCGGTAGTGCTGATAAATGGGGAAACTTGGGGATAATTCAGTGGTGATATTATCCTGAGTTTGGGTCATTGATGGAGCAGGGTTATTTGGGTAAGATGGGGGTAACTGTCCTGTAGACCAAGCTTGGTACATCTCAGCCATTTGCTGCTTGAGCTTAAACATCTCTTCTTTCATTTTCCCGACATCCATCTCTTCTATCTCCATACCTGTGTCAACATCTGGGATAGACATACTTTCGGGTATCGGTCCTTTTGATCTTGTGTGATAGTGATAATATGCCAGTATACTCTTTAGAGAAACTAACTGCTTGAATTCTGAAAATGGACAAACTTGTTAGTTGTGAGAGTTTAACACATATATAATCACACGTTGAGATGCAATGCTCCTAGACAAATAATCCCTTTCTATTATGTATTTGCTCGGCTGCTTGTGTCGTCCCAGCCTTCTTGAAATTTTTATTGTTATTCATTTTTATTTATTATATATATCTTTTATCGTGGTGGTCGAATCTGAGAGATTGCCTACGTATCATGTTCTTTCATGAATCAGACCTTGCGTAGTTCGGACCAAAGGCAATCATTTTTATTCATTACACAAAGATGGAATTACATTTGAAAACTTTAAGAAAATGGCTTGAAAACACACACACTTAAATCAAAATAAAAGATACAATTCATAACATCTCACAACATGCCCCACTTTCCATTTTTGTTGTCAAATATTGGATTATCTGCTCAATGTGGTGCTTGACCCGGATGGCCTCCCAGCGTACGATACATCCTTTCCAACTCCATTGCTAGATGACGAGCAAAAGTGGGCGCATGCTCAGTAAATCTTTCATAATCCATTCCTTGGTAGTTTACATAACTTTGAGATGTGAATACTGCCAGGTCGTGGATTTGTGCCCTGAAACCTTGGAGACGTTGGTCTTGGTCTTGTAATTGCTGCTGACGAGTGGTGGCTATATCTCTGACATGGTTCTCACGATCTAGAGCTGATTCTAACAAAGCTCGGAGTCTGGCCTGCTCTAATCTTGCTTGCGCTCTTTCCCTGTCGAGGTCTGCTTGTTGGTGTTCTCTGTTGCATCTTCTTGCCTCTTCTAGTTGTGCACAAAGCTGGTCTTCTGATCGCATCCAATAGTCTTTTTCCTTCTTGAATTGTGCCTTGTCTTTTTCGGATTGCCTATCTTGGCGTTCCTTGTTAGATCTGGCTTCTTCATTTAATTGTTGGATCTTTTCTTTTGCTTTGCTCAATGCCCTTTCATTTTCCGCAAGAATGGAATCATAATCTTGCATCCTTTCAAAGAGATTGGCGATGGTTTTTTGATCCTTCCAGCTCCTCTTTGGCGTTTCAGAAACATTTTTCATTTTTTGGAAACGAGCATGAAGATTTTCATTCTCACAAACTAGACTCTTCTTCTCGCCTTCGGCTTCTTGTGCTTGTAAATCTTTTTCCAAACTAAGGCTTCTCAGATTTTCTTTTAGGGCATGGATAGTTGCTTTGTACCCTTTTTCTTTTTCTCCCCAGATCAACCGCTCTTGGATTTTATCATTGAAGTTTTGAACATGGGGTCTTTTTGTTGGCCTTTTCAGCTCAGGTTCTGGTACATCATCCACGCGAGACCGTTTTTCGAACCACCTTGCATATCCAGGATTCATCTCACCCTTTGTAGTGTCTGGGACTTGAGTATCACTTTTCAAGTATCGACATCCATTCCACATCTGCTGAAGTAGAGCTTCGGGAATAGTGGCTTCTGGGTGTAATTCGATTACTTGCATACTCAAATCTTCATCATCAGGAACTATTTGATATCTCCCTAATTGCCTTAGGACTCTCAGTGGTGCATACGGCTGAATGCTTCTCAATCCCAATAGTAGTAGATAACTATTTGAGGCTGACATGTGTATTACTTCCCTCATCGGGAGCCATCCCAGAGTCCATTCAATTTGATTTGCCGTTAAAGCTTTTAGATGAGATACCCATGCTTCTATCCCTTCTGGAGCCTGATAATTTTTTGTTCTTTCCTCATAGCTCTCAATGCAATTAGCTTTGTTTGACCCATACTGTATGATCTTGGGCTGTTGTTGGAGATGTTCGATCACCCACATTTGCAACAAAATTTTGCATCCTTCGAAGACCGTTGCTACTAATTTACATAAAGTCAGAGCCCGATAAATATCTGATAGAATGATGGGGACAAGGGTGTGATTTTCTTTGGTGGTAAGGATTTGCACAACTTTTGCGGTGCGAATATCAATTGTTCGCTCTTTATTTGGGAAGACCATGACTCCTAGAAAAGCCACCATGAAAGCAAATCGACGGTGAATCTGCCAAGTGTCTTTGTTTTGCTTATTAGTAAGGCCTTTTTCATAAATTTCAAACCCATCTGATTTTCCGAACCTTGAATACAAAAAAGTTGAAGGAACAACATCCATTGATGACATTGCTTTTCCTGATTTGACTGCTGATGTTCAGAAGACCGAAGAATCGATGTACCGAAGGAGCCTTTGTGAATATCAAGCTTTGATTTCTTAAACTTCCGTCAAAACCAGCATATCCAGCTATCTCCTCTAATGTAGGAGTAAGCTCGAAGTCAGAGAAACGAAAAACATTGTGAGCAGGGTCCCAAAAAGTTACTAACGCCGCAATCAGATCATCACGGGGTTTAACTTTCATAATGTCCGTGAGATTTCCCAAATGCTTGACGACCCATTTTTGACCGTCTTCGCCTAAATCATACCACCACATTTGAAGCTGACATAGAAATTCTTCCGTACTTGTGGATGAGGGGCTTTGTGTGGTGCTCATTTTGTATCTGAAATTTAATTTTAATAAAGTCAAAATTCATTTTGGGAAATTTATACTAAAAATTATTTTCGATTTTTTTTTTATTTTTTTTTTATATATATATATTTTTTTATTATTATTTCATTTATTAAATACCTTTATTGCAAAATTTAAAAATCATTTTTTTTCCGAACATTTTTTTTTTATATTTTTTTTTTTAAAAAAACAACTCATTTTATTCCTTTCTCCTTACCATGATTTTATTTAAGCTGGTCAACAAGCATGTTCGAGGCAAATGAATGCACAAGTAACAAGTAAGATGCATCATGATGGTCTTTTTATTTTGGGTTCACCTGTCCTAGACAGACTCAACCCCTGTGTTGAGTCTCCAAGGCCAAATGCATATGATGCAAATATTCGTTCCTACTAGGGATCCGGTACATGGTTGAGTTATTCTAAGTGTAAAACCTTAGGTTGATTGTTCTAAACCTGGCTTACCCAAACGGACAGTTTGAGCCGAAGCGGGGGCAACGTACCGGGAGCACGAAAGTCTGCCCGGCCTAGTTACTTGTCCCAACTCCGTCTTATTTGGTATGACTCTAACAGAAAGGTGGGTCACACGCACGTGTACACCATAAATTCAGAAGACTCAGAAAGAAGGGGGTTTCGTAGCAGTTGTATATATTCACAATTCAAATAATATTAAAGCGGTAAAATTTTTTTTTAGCATATTAGCATATAAACAGTTGAAAATCATATAGTAAATAAAGCCAATTAACACAGATATTTAAGCTCGAATTCTTTAAACCCTGAACCAATGGTTCTGGGTTACAGTTTCACTTGAATCCCCAGCAGAGTCGCCAGAGCTGTCGCACCTCCTTTTTGCCGTGCCCGCGGGGCACGTGGGGAGTTTTCTCCAATTAAAGGACAGTCGAAACGGGATTTATTTAATTATTTAAGAGTCGCCACCTGGGAATTTTAAGGCGTCCCAAGTCACCAATTTCAATCCCTGAATCGAGGAGAATATGACTCTGTTTATTATTCTGCGAACCAGAAATCCTGAGTAAGGAATTCTGTTAATCCGGAAGAAGGTGTTAGGCATTTCCGAATTCCGTGGTTCTAGCACGGTCACTTAACTATTTTTATTATTGGCTTAATTATCTTGATTAAATATATTGATGTTACATGATTTTTGCTACCGCTTATACTTACTGTGATTGAGGACTCTTCTTTGAATCGAATTACGCGTACGTATATTCGTGTTTTTTTAAAAAAATTGCGGACTTGTGTCACGCGTACGTGTACACAATAACTTTTGATAATATATTTAAGCAATCATTTCTCGAAATTGTGTCGAATCAAGAATATTTATTTTTCTTGAATAGTGAACCGTACATCTCGGGTTTTTATGAAATTGATTTCACGCCTTTGGAAAAATCCTTTTATTAAATATTCGTTCGAAATTGCGCGTACGCATAATCCGAATTTTTACTTTTAAAAATATAACCAGGGTACGCGAACGTATCCCTGATTGCGCAAAATATTTGTAATGGTTTAGGGATTTTCCACAAATTGTTTATTATATTCATGTATTTCTTTTATGTGAAAATCATGAGAAACTCCTATTTAGAGGCCTATAAATTCTTTGAAAAGAATTCGCAATCTATTAGAGGTTGTTCGTCGATTATGATTTCCGAATATAAGTTATATTCATTCCAACTATTCAAATTCAAAGAACAGAATAAAAACATGATTAATACTATTTTTAAACAAATATGACACATATATATATATATATATATATATATATATATATATATATATATATATATATATATATATATATATATATATATATATATATATATATATATATATATATATATACCAAAGAATAAATTGCATATGAAACTGAAAATAAATGGTTCATAAAGGAATGAAATATTTTCCGAGAATTTTTTATTATTTACTTAATGCAAATTCTATTTCTAATTATCATTGATGTAAAGTGTGGCAATTTATGTTTGTACATCTCTTTTCATTCTCATATACTCGCTTTTAATCTAATAGGCCTAATTATTTGGTCACTTTGTTTTATGAAGGTAGATAAGCATCGAATTTATATAAAGGAAATTATTATACAAGTTAATTCAACAAAGTTACCTTACATGCAACCTAACTGTTTGGCGTAAACATTCATAACGTTTTAACATCATGACGAGCTAAACCAACTTTCTTTACTCATATGATTATACAGTTAATCATACCATATAATAACTTATACAAATCTAAACAAAATCATATTTGTTACGAGATATTCTACTAATGTAACTTCTTAATCTTTACATTTAGCTAATGGTATTATGGGATGTAATCAATGGCCCATTTTTATGCCTTACTCCCTGTTTTGACAATTCACATATACCTATACCAATGAGATTTCGGAATGGCTAACATTATTACAAAAACTTTATATGAATTTCAAAATAAGACAATTTAACTCATAGCTATCAAATTGAATTCACTACTAGTTAACTAACATAAAAATGAAATTAAAACTAATGAACTTGGACAATTGGAAAATAGCATTTCAATTCAAGCTTCATTGATGAGTCATGTTGAAATCTCTTTCCAACTTAAAATTTAAAAGACATGTACCTGAAAATGGAGGCAGAAGGAGTAAAATTCAGCAGTAGCAGCAGTAACAAAATCAGCAGAATACCAGTTTTTCCACAGATTTGAGCAATAATAAGACCCGAAGAACCCAGATGAATAGTGACAGAAACTTGAGAAAAATTTCAGATTTCACCGAACAATATTCACAAGCAAACAACGGACAGATTCTAGAAAATTAACATTTTTCAGATTTTCAGTTTCTAACCTGTTTCGGACTTCTTGTTTCTGATTTTTCTGTTTCTGTTTTCTTTTCTTTCTATCTTCCTTTTCAAATTTCTGTTTCTACTTGACTTCCCTCTCTCAAATTTCCTAAAATTTCTCAATAAAGAACTCTTAAACTCTGTTTTTAAACTCTCTCTAAGCTCTTTTTTTTTTTTTTGAAAAAACTCTTCTTTTCCCTCTTAAAACTCCTTGAAAGAACTGATTCCCCTTCTATTATGAAAAGCAGATTTCCCTCTCTCTGAAAACTGATTTTTTCTCTCTTCAAAATCTCTTCAAGTCTCTCCTAAAATTCTCTAAGGTCTGCCCAAGTCTACTGTCCAGCTCCTGTATTTATACAGGGCTGGTTGCACCTTTGTCATGGTGGCTGGACCCTTTATCCCTTTAAAAATTAGAAAGTTTCCATTAAAAACTACTTTTTAATACTTTATGTGATCCTAACATGATTTTCAGCAGCCCCATTATCCCTTGTTCCCCCTTTATTACTTAAATATAGCCATTAACACTCCATTATCAGCCCACTATTATATCATATTACTCTTACTGTTTTATCTATTTCATTCCCAGAAATGTCCCTAAAATCCTACTGTAATTACTGTCCAAGTTATCTGAATTAAACTTGTTTAGCAGCTAACAACCAATTCCTAAATCAAATAACATTCTGTCCTTTCATTGTTAGTTAATTGACCCAACAAACTCAATGTCTAATAACTAATGGACAAGCTAGATTCAGATTGAGCAGCTGAACTTGCATACAAACACATTAACACTATGCAGAGCTTAACAGAACCAAAAAAATTGAATTGAAATTCAGATCAACATAAATGCAGGGGCATTGTCAGTATACTGACAATGCCCTGAAACTTACTGGTTCAGAAATCAACATATACACATCATTCATTTTGACAGACTCATTGAAATGTAAACAAGGGTGATTTAACTGACGAGTATTAATTTAAACTGATTATCTACAACAATTGTCCATAATTGGTCTAAAACAATAGTAGCAGACTGTTTTTTTATTAGCATTATCATAAGTGAGAATTCATAATATAACTAATCGACGAACTTAATCGAGTCGATTACTTACATTATGAACAATCACAACCAACTGAAACAGTTTCATATTTGACCATATAGACGGGCATGAGACAAAGGTGACAGAATTAATCAAATAAAATCATGAAAATATTAAGACAAACAACAACACACGTAGAATACACAAAAATAATAGAAAAAATACCTTTGAATCTTCAATTTTAATCCGACTCGAACTCAGCTTGGATTTGGATTTTTGTTTGAAATCAAACAGACCTTAGTCGAAGTATTTTCCACTGAAAATACTTCGACTAAGGTCGATTGAACCTCAATCTTTACTTAATCTGAACAGAATCCGAAAGTTTGGTATTTTTAGGGTTCTTAAAAATTCGATTTTAGGATTTAACCATTTCTGGTCAGATTCGAGAAGAACCAAACATGACACAAGGGTGAGGGTAGCCTAGGGGTCATTTGGTGTCAGCTTAAAACAAATCTGAGCTTGTTCTTGTTTGGTCCGAATCTTCAAAAGAAGATTCGAGAAGCTCGGAACTGATTCGAGCCAAACAAACAACAGATCCATACTCAGGATGACTAGGGGAAGCTATGGTGTTAACTAGGTGCTGATTGGTTTAGATCAGGTTTTCAGGCCAACCTTCGATTTAAGATTCGAAGGGTTGGGGCCTGATTCGAAGGAATCTAAGGTCATATTCGTGTAGGGGACGTTCAGAGGGTTCTGGGGTGTCAAGATGGTGACCGGCGGCGTTGATGCCGCCGGGTTTCAGGCGGTGGAATCCTAGGGCGGCTAGGGTTAGGAGTGGGGGTTTGGGGGACGATGATGAACAGTGTAGGAGGGGGGGTGTTCAGTTAGGGGCCGGGGTAAGGCTTGGGATTTATATAGGGGTGGGGTGGATTGGTATCGTCCGTTGGATCAAGTAGAATGGATGGCTAGGATCAATCCACTTAACCAAACGACATCGTTTGGTTTAAGTTGGGGAAAGGGGTCAACCCGGGGGTGAAATGGATCGGGTCTGGGTGAGTTTTTGAGGCCGTAGGATCAGGATGGATGAACGGTTCAGATTTGATTGCCCTAAACGTCGTCGTTTCTTTTGTGCAGGGGCTGAACTGGACCGTTTGATTGACATGAATCAACGGCCCAGATTAAAAATCCAGAAGCGACGTCGTTTGGTCTGGTCTGAATTGGACCGGACAGGGGATGTTGGATTGGGCTGTTGGGGTAATTGGGCCTGGATTTAAATCCAGGTCCGATTTTTTATTCCTTTTTCAACTAATTCATTTTTCTAATTTAAATTTTCAATTTTAATTATAAAACAATTTTAACTTCACAAAAATATATTAATTACTCTATAACAACTATTTAACACATAGTCAAAACATTAATCACACAGTAACACATTTAAAAATAGAACGAATGCATATTTTTTGTGATTTTATTTAAATTATCTCTTAAATGCATAATTAAATCCTATATGCATGCAATATGTATTTTATTTTATTTTTCATTTTATTATGACAAAATAAACATTTACGGACATAACACAAATATTTAACACCAAGGAAATTCAAAAATTACACAGTAAAAGAAATTTATTTTATTTTTTGATTTATTTTTGGAGTAGTTTTCGTTAAGGCAAAAATCACGTGCTCACATCTGTGATAAAGGAAGTTTTTTCCTCATCTAAATGATCCATCTTTATCTGATTATATCCTAAATAGGCATCTAAAAAACTCAACAACTCATGTCCTGCAGTAGAATCAATTAGTTGATCTATATACGATAAAGGAAATGAGTCTTTAGGACAAGCTTTATTTAAGTCAGTATAATCTACACAAACTCGCAATTTCTCATTATTTTTTGGTACTACTACAATATTAGCTAGCCAGTTAGGATATTTTACCTCTCGTTTGGACCCAATTTTTAAAAGATTTTATACCTCATCCTGAATAAACTGATTTTTGAAGAATCCTTGCTTCCTTTTCTTCTATTTGACAGGCGGATATGATGAATATTTATTTAGCTTGTGAGTCACCACCTTCGGTGGTATACCTGTCATATCTAAATGTGACTAAGCAAAGGAATCTGCGTTAGCTTGTAAAAATTTGACAAGTTTACCTTTCATTTCTGAGCTTAGCTTCATTCTAATATAAACTTTTTTATTAGGCCACTGCTCAGAAAGCGTGATAGCCTTGAGTTCTTCTATTATTGTTTTGATGTTTTCATTCTCTTCTGGCTCTTGAATGAAATCAGGCCTTGAATCTATGTCCGTTTGTCCACCTTCAGTTGAGGTTTGTGCTTATTTGTCCTCAACTAAATTCTGTAATTGCTATTTTTCATTTGCACCATCGTTCACTATGCTTCAATTCTCTACTGAATTGATACTTCTAAAAGCTTGCTGATCTCCATGGATTCTTCTAATCCCCCATTGAGATGATAATTTAATAACTTGATGAGAAGTAGATCGAATAGCATTCATATCATGAATCCAAGGCCTTCCCAGAATCATATTATACGCCATGCCCGTATCTATCACTTGGAATTTCGTATCTTTGACAACTTCTTCTGCAAATGTGGTAAGCACTATTTTCCCTTTTGTAACAGTGCTTTAAAATTCAAATCCAGATAAGGTACGTGCTTTGGGCACCATTTTGTCATCAGGTTGCATCTCGTTTACCACTCTTAAAAGAATGATATTTACAGAGCTACCTGGATCAATGAAAACTCATTTCACATTAGTATCATGTACAAGTAAAGATATTACCAGTGCATCATTGTGAGGGATCATCACGCCATCTGCATCATCAAACGTTATACTCTTCTTCTAAAACTTGGCGTACTCGCTTTCCGTGGGTAACCGTGAGTTTTGATGTCTTTTTTGCTGTCGTATATGTCACACCATTGACCTCCTCACCTCCGCTTATCATATTAACCGTCCTTTTTGGTGATGGAGATGAAGAGGCTTTTGTCTATTCTTTATATACGTTTGCTTACCCTTTTCGCTGAACAAGTCAGTTAAATAACCTTGTATTAACAAATGCTATATTTCACTTTGCAGCAATCTACAATTTGTTATTTTATGACCGTGGTCGTTATGAAATTCACACGAGAAATACGGATTTATCCTTCTAGGGTTCGATCTTATTTCTTTTGGCCACCACACTTTATCTCCCATATTCCTTAAAACAGCAACCAACTCAGAAGTGCTAATATTGAAGCTATAATCACCAATCTTTGCCTTTGTATTAACATTGTTGTCCCGCGCATCTCGCTCTTTCCCGAACTTGGTTGATGAACCCGGGTCTCTGTCTCTTGATCTAGAACCATACCTTAGATTTTCTTGTTTAGAGCGTGAATCCCATCCTGCTGGTCCCATGTAAGGTTTGTACCTGTTCTTACCAGACCTTTTTTTTCAGTTTCTGATCGCCTCGAACTTGTTCTTTCATCACCCCGTGATCGAGTGATAGTGTCTTCTTCTATTAGGTACTGAGCGAATTTGTTCCTTGAGTCTCCTCGTGGCTTCTGAGATTTTTTCTTTTAAGTTACTTGCAAATGTCATGACTGCCCAATTATCAGGTACCCGCGGTAACATCATTCTTTCACACTGAAATCTATCCACAAATTCCCTGAGTAGCTCTGTATCTCCTTGTTTTATTTTGAAGATACCTTCCATCCTCTTCTCAACTTTTTGAGCTCCCGAATATGCTTTTATAAATGAATCTACAAGCTCAACAAAAGAATCAATAGAATTTTCTAGTAAAAGAGAATACAATGTTAGTCTCCTTTCGTGAGTAATTCGCCAAATTATATTACCAACACCGACTCAATGCTTGGTTAAATCATTGCCTTTCACGCTAGTTGTAAACGTAGTTACATGATCTCGTGGGTCAATTGTTCCATCATACTTTGGGATATCGGACATTTTAAACTTCTTTGGAATTAGCAAGGGAGATGCACTTGGCTTCTAAGGCTGTTGTGAATATTTGTCAATATCCACTCCTTTAATTACGGGTGGCACACCAGGTATTTGTTCCATGCGATCGTTCTGCTCCTTGAGCTGCTTCTTCAAAGTTAGTACTAAACTTTGTAAATCAGAATTATTTGGTGTACTTGACCTTCCATCGCGAGATTCGCTGGGAGTTCCTCCGCTTCCCGAATTAGCAAGTTCCGAGCGTGGGTTTTCTGTGGTTACAGTGTTGTTTGGAGGTGGAGCTGGTGGCACAGTTGGCAATCCACTAACAAAAGCTTGAAGAGCATTGTTGACGTATTCTGCAATTAGTTGTTTTAATGCGTCCTCGGCAGTTTGCTCGTCCCCTTGTTGATCATTCATGTGTGATGTTGATCTTTGAGGTGTCCCCTCCCGGGACTATAGAGGAGAATTTTGAGGTGAAGGGATTGGAGTTCCTCCATCCTGTTGGTTCTATTGGTTCAGTTGGTTGTTGTCGTTGGCAGTTGACATGATTGTTTGAAAAGTGAAAAGATTATCAAATTCCCGATAACGGAACCAATTTGTTTAACCAAAAAATATATCTTTTGATCAAAGCCTAAGTTTAGAAGAGAACGGGTTACTGATAACCAAGTTTAGCTTCACTTTCTCAACAGTATCAAAGGAAAATAATAAGAATAACTAAGGAAATAATTGATTGCAAAGTCAAAGCACAGAGTTTCGAAAAAACAGAAAAGTAAAGTGTATATTTCAATATTGCCTCAGATGTGTCCTTACAAATAGTATTTTGTGCCCTTATATAGGAATATACAATAGTAACAGTTTTCCCCCATAATTTGGGCTAATTATGGGCATTAATGATATTGATTGCCCATTATTTTGAATTTTTATAACTGACGCATCTATTGCTATAAATGCCTTATATCTATTCAAATTCCCCTTCTTTATTTCCTTCCGGTCCATGTATCTTCCTTCTAATTGTTATTTATTCATTCCTTGCCTGATACTGTTTCGTGGGTATTTCTTCCCGTGCCTTTTCTTTTTCTATCAAATAAGACTGCCACGTGCTGCTATATTATTGTTCCACGCGTTATGCCATGTCAATAGTCTAATATTTCACGTGTAGCTCTTTTTCACCACCAATACAACATTGATACTGGAGGTGTCATAATTCTACCAAAATCAAGTTTTATGCATTCGGCGCATAGGTATAGTACTTGAGGATATTGGAAGCAAAGAATTCTAAGATAGGAAGTTTGGAGGATTGGGGAGCTCCAGGAGGTTTCAAAGTAGGAAACCGTAAAAGATGCAAGCATCAGATAAATAATGGTATGATTGGTACTATTGGCTTGTCCATCTACTGGGTGGGACTACTCCGACATATTACGCCTCTATTATCCCGCCCTCGAGACTGAACTAAGGCACATCCCTTTTTGCTTAGGGTTTGGTTTGGGTCAGTTTTTGCCGATCAAAATAAAGTACTAGGCCAGGGCTTTGTTTCCTGCGGTTTCCGATATTGCAATGGCAAACAAACAGAAGGTTTCCCTCTTTCGGGTATAGGTTTTCCAATTTATTTACATATTCGAACAAATAGAAATTTTGCGGGGTGCAAATTCTGCAATTGTAGCGTCTATAAGCTTTCTTATAATTTGCATATACTATTTTGGTGTCATCTATTAGGAATAGGGTTATGGTTCTTTTCCATCAACATTTAATTGAATTCAAGGCAAGTATATTTATAAACCAACGTGCATTACAAGAGATATAGTTTTATACAAAATATGCATTGCATGAACCAACGTGCGGACCGTGTGATTTATCAATACAATATTTGATTCATACGGTTTTTTATCATATGTAGTTCAATTTCATTGTTTTTACCTAACTTAAAGAATCAAGAGAAAGAAAAAAAGTTTGATGTCCCACTGATGACCTAATTAAACATAACGGTTATAAGACAAAATCATCAAGCATTATGGACTGTAAGACAGAAGAATGTGGTAAAATATTGGCTGCTCATATATTGAATAGTCATATCCGACTTCAACTTAAAATTGAAAAGAAAGTTTTACAGACAACCTGATATTTAAGAAAATTAGGTAATTCCCACTTTTGACCAGTATCCTCCCTAAAGGGATTCCTAAATGCAAAAATCAGATAATTTAACAGAAGCAATCTCATAGAAAAGGAAAGCTAAAAGAATTCAAGAGAGGTCTTATTATTATTCTCAAACTCAAAAAATGGTATAAAGGGTTTATTAAAATAATTCTAAAAACGTGTTTGAAGGATTAAACTCTCCATAAAACCTAGAGAGTCAAAACATTCAAAGGCTTTTGCTCTTTTTCGTCCTTCTTGTCAAGTGTCAAAGCAAATACTAGTATTTCCCTGAGGTCCAATTTTATTAGTAGAAAAGTAGACAAGACAAGACCCTAAGAAATCAAACATAAGAATGTAAAGTGCACATTTCAAATTTAAACCAGCCCTTATAAATAGCACAGGAGAACAGGTCATATCATGTATATTCAATTTACAAACATAATAACACCAATTACACTAACACCCAAAAAAAACAAATCTTTTTGACAAGAAAAAACACAAAACGTCATTTTAACTTCTTGAAAGGGCCATGCAACGTTCAGCAATATCTTCCTCTTCAGCCAAGAACGTGTGCCATCAAATTCTCCGGCTCCGACGACAAATCGAGCCAGCGAAAAACCGGACACCATGCGACGTGTTCATAAACCACAGAGGAATTGACACAAAAAGAAATGTAGCAGGATTGTTGTATGAGCACATTAAGAATAATCTTGGGCTGCAGCCATTTTTGGACAGTAAGAACATGAAACCAGGGGATAAATTGTTCGATAAAATCGATCCAGCGATTCGCAATTGTAAAATTGGGATGGCTGTTTTCTCCCCTCAGTATTGTGATTCTTATTTTTGCTTGCATGAGTTGTCTCTAATGATGGAATCAAAGAAGAGGGTTATACCAGTTTTTTGTGATGTTAAACCTTCGGAACTTGCTATTAAAGAGTTGAATGTTAATTTTCCGAATAAGGATTTGGAGAAGTTTAACTTGGCTCTTGAGGAGGCAAAATACACCGTTGGACTCACATTTGATACTTTAAAAGGGTGAGTATCCGTGCCACATTTTATTCTTCCTTTCAAAAAGACACTTATAAATATATACTTAGCTTCCTAGCTCGTTATAATTTTTTCGTTTGCGCATATTTTGGTTATTTCATAAATACCCATGACCTAACATTTTGTTTTTGCCTATGTTAAAATTTGAATCCATGCATGATTTTCTGGTTTTCTGCTCACTTCATTAACTACTATGTTACATTTTAATTGTAATTTCTTTGTACTCTATTGATATGTCACCGCAGATTAAGAGAAAATCATTTGAAAATATGATTTGCTTAATCTTTATTGAGATACATGTGACATCATATTTATTGGGCATGGGAATTAATTCCATGTTTGCAAACTTTGGGAAGAGAGAGAAACAAAAGGAAATTAGAATGAGCCAAAAATAAAGTTATTTTCGTAGGGGTTACTTGTTACTGTTCTTTCTTTTATTTTTCCTAAGCCGAAGATCTTCCGAAAACAGCCTCTCTATTTTCTTGAAGGTATGAGTAAGATTTGCGTATATATTATCCTTCCCAGATCCCACTTGTGAGATTATACTGGGTCTATTATTATTGTTGATGTGACATCATATTTATTCGAGAAAAATAGAATAGAGAACAAATTATCCGGAGCCTTACAACAAGCTGTAATATTTATAAAAAATTACTACATTTTTTCACTTAAAGAAAGTAGACATTCGTAGGCACAACGTAGAATAAGAAAGTAGGATAACTATTTTGGATTGTACATAGAAACTTTCTTAAATTATTACTACTTGTTTGAGCATAACTTTTTTTTTGCTTTTTTTGTTTGAGCGTGACTTTTTCTTTTTTCCTTTTGTTTGAGCATAGTTTTTTTTTTCTTTACTTTATTTTAGCAAGATTTATACAAAATCTGACCTGGGTAATATTGTTTTGTGAAGGGACTGGTCGGAGTTCCTGGTGAAAGCTTCGGATGCAATAATGAAGAACTTGTACGAGGTAGAAAGAGAGAAGCTGATCCACAGAAAGATATATATTCGTCGAAAACAACTTTTACACAACTATTGATCGATGATAAATAAAAGAGGATCTATATATCGATGAGTTCAACTCTAATAAATTCACATTAATTCATTTGTTCCTTAGTTTAATTCTTTTCTTAACCAAAGTCCTTTAGGAAGACTCAAAGGACTTGCTCCTAGCTAACACATTCAATATTCTTTAATCTTTGTCATGTAAGTCATGTTTCAGGCTTTTTATTGCCGAGTAAGTTGGGATTTCCGACAATTATTAATGTAATTGTAAGATTTTTCAGGTTGTTTTTGTCGTCTATGTAATCCATCAAATCAATGTAATACATAGATGATTCAAGATATAAGCTTTCTATTTCACGTACTTTAATTATATCTCTTCTTCCTGTTTTATACAGATAAGAATATATACCAGATTAATTAAAGAAGATGAAGACAAGTTAAATAAAACTCAGTGGGAGGTTCAAGTCCGTGTCTTTTTGGAAATTGGTATTCTACTTCATGCCACGTCGTATGCTGTTCTTCTTAGTACTTTACTTTCCTTTTTTGGAAAATGTTGATCAGTCAACATGGTACGCTGAGTCCCAAATTAGCCACTACCTGTGACTCGGTCCATTTGAAGTTTCTACATATATTCCTTTCTCTGGGAATATATAGTATATCTTTCAGAAAAATACATTTGTCATAAATAATAGTGATAACTAGGGGTGTTCATGGTTCGGTTTGAATCGGTTTTTTCCTAAAAAGAAACCTAACCAAGTAAGTCGGTTTTTTAAATATTAGAACCAAACCAAACCAATTAAGTCGGTTTTTTCTCGATTCGGTTTATGTCGGTTTTTCAATTTTTCGGTTATTTGTCGGTTTTTTCTTAAATATAAGACATACACTACCAAACACACATTTCGGCGACCACATTTTGAACGTAACACTATCAAATCAATTGCCCTTGAGAAATCTATTATTTACCAAGATATATTGATGATAATTGAATCAAATAGTGATGAATAATTTAAGGACTCAATTAAAAATATATTATTTTTAACATGAAATAGATTCTTACACTTAACAAAAGAAAACTACCAATTAAACTAGAATGTAAAGGTAAAGAACTATATTAAAAGTGCAAACGATTAATATTTAGTATAAAATTTTTAAAACTTTGTATAAAAGTATACATATATATAGGTGTAATAATAAATTTAAAATAGTTACTCTTATATTCGGTTTGGTTCGTTTTTTTTAATTAAAACCAAAACTAAACCAAATTTGATGGTTTTTAAATTTCAAAATCAAAACCAAACCAAACCAAAAAGTATCGGTTTTTTGGTCGGTTTGATTTTCGGTTTGGTTCGAATTTTCGGGTTTTTATGAATACTCCTAGTGATGACGGTAAGACTGAAATAAAGTGTCTATAGTCTAGACTTTCTGAAACATTACATTCAGATATCGTGTAGTTAATAAGACTATTCGTAAAAGAATTCATATTTGAATAACTGAAATTAAAAGTTCATTTCACAGTGCAAAAATTGACTGTTTGAATCAAAGACAGAATTCCTTTTATGCATACTGTAATTATTAGTATTATATTTGGATCGAAATAAGGAACCTTTTACTCTGAGCTTTATGATTTTCTTTTGGTTTGATCTTTTCAAGGGAATTAGAAAGATTAGACAAAGAGTTGATTAGTCTAATGAAATATACTACATACTAGTATGTCGTAAAAATAGTACCATGATTTTGACTTCTGTTGTACCATACTACTCTCTTTGGTTGCACTTTGTATAACATTATTTTCTGTTATAAAAAATGATACATTCCTATACTTTTCCTAATTAATGTGAAGCTTTTATAGTCATATAAATACTATGATATGTTTAAGATCACAAGTTTCAAAAAAAATTATATTCGAATAAATATTATGACGTATTTAAGACTATAAATTTTAATATTTTTAAATTTTTTATTAAACTTTTAAGACATGTCAAACTATAACCAAGTGAATCAGAGGAAGTGGTTGTCGAATAAAGTGTCTCTTCAAAGAAGGAACTTCAAAGGAAGAAACAAAAGAAACGAAGAAGCACTTGAGCTTAATTAATTATGGAGTCCATTAATTAAATGGTCATTCAATTATCCGAAATTATCTAGTACTAGAAGGTCACTCAATCAGATTTCTCAAATTTTTAATTGTCAAATACCTGTTTTATCCTCTAAATTATCAACTTTTCTTATTTTTTTAATATTATAATTTTTTCTCTTTTAAATTTGTCACACCTTCATTTTACACCCGCAAGGGGTATGAGAATTTATCCAATTAAAGTGACATTATGCGAAATAGGATTATTTATTTATCAGAATCGCCACTTGGGATAGTTTATTTGGTGTCCCAAGTCACCGGTTTATTTTAAAATCCTAAATCGAGGAAATTCGACTTTTATTTTTAAAGTCTGTAAACCAGAAATTCTAGATAAGGAGTTCTGTTAACCCGGGAGAAGGTGTTAGGCATTCCCGGGTTCTGTGGTTCGAGCACGGTCGCTTAAACTATTAAAGTTGGCCTAATTGTCTGATTTACTATATGTTTTAACCTATTGTGCATTTTTAGTTTTATAACCGCTTTTAATTATTTTTAAACCCTTTTTAGGATTTATGGAATTATTTCTTGAACAAAGTACGATTGTCGTACACTTGCCGTTTTTGGAACACGCCACAAACCACGCTACATGAAATGCACCCGCGATTTGCGACATATTTTATTTTATTAATGTTCAAAGTTGTTGTGGTCGGGTCACATGAAATGCACTCCCGAATTTTAGTAATTAAAAATCACAACTATGTCACGGGAACCGTACCCGTAGCTATGATGAATTATTTAAATAACGCACCCAAAGCAACTACGAAGATTCAATTTTTAATAGCAACATTTGTGAGGGCCATGGATGATTTAATTTATTTATGTCACACCTCAAACATTTTTCTATGAGTGTTAGTTCTTGAATCTAATCTTATGAGGGCCATGGATTATAAATCTTATTTGGCATGACACGCCTCAATTTATTCAAAGGGTTTTATTATTCGAAATTGTTATAATCGGGTTATATGAAATGCACCCCAAATTTTGGAATTAGACATCGTAACTATGTCATGGGAACCATACCCATAGTCATAATGATTTATTAATCGTGCCTAAAGCAACTAGCGCATTTGAATTATTTTTCTAATCTTTGAGATTATTGTGAAGGCTATAAGATTGTGGATGTTTATTTTTGTGTTAAGGGCTTGATAATGTTCCTATTATTTTAAAGTATAATTATTTAAAGACATGAAAAATAAACTAGCTACAAGTAGAACCAACTTAACTTAAAATGATTCATTCTCATTATCGTCCAAAGAAGAAGGAAAACAAATTCTCTACTTACTTTACTGAAACATTTCATCAACAGTTAATCCCAAACCCATTAATACTAAAGAAATCACTAGCAAGACACATATGAACTTAACTTTACCATATCAATTTTCCAATTCCAACTAGAACGGCTCATAAAGTAAAATAATAAAATATTAATGAAACAAAAACATGACCCATTAAGATCTAGCTATTTTTAACGTAGAAGACTTACTACCTTTTAATAACTATACAAATTAGCATTCTTATAGAACAACATATAAAAGAAAAGATAATGAAATAGCCAATATCCGTAAAGAGGAAGAACGCACAAGTTAATTTCCTCAAGCTTAATATTAAACATAATGCAAATCACAAGCAACTTTCAAACAAACAGAACCTATAAAAATGAGATTCAAGCATTACATCATCCAATCAAATGAGTTACATGAATGAAATCAAAGTCATACCTCAACAGCCAAGTAAATATCTCAAAATAACCAGATAAAGGCTGAACAGGTGAATCAATGGGACATGGACAACATAGCAGTAGCGAACAACAATTCCATCGCTTTACAAGTAAAGAAGAAAACAGAAGTTAGTTCAGCAACTTGAAAGCATCAAACTTCAACAACACCCAGCAACTCTATGGCTCAACAAAGAGCAAACAAAACTCTCACAATCCTCGGCAATGTAGAGTCACGAATAGAGTTTTGAAATAGCTTTTAATTCTTCTTCTATTTTTTTGATTTTTGTGCTTTTGCCTTCTTTCTTTTTTTTCCGCTAGCTTTAGCTTTTGAATTCCCAAATCTGGAATTTTTGAATTTCGAAAATCATGGTCTTTTTGTGGAAATAGCGTGAGTGAGGGGTGAGGAGGAAGAAGGCTAGAGTTTCTTCAAAGGGAGGGGTTCTGTGGTGTTTTTTTTTTTTGAGAAACGAAAAATGAAGAAGCCATGGTTACTTTTGTTGTTCTTTTTGCAGAATGGGGTTATGGGGAGCTCCTTAGAGCTGATGGAAACGACAGATTCTTTTTGCTATTAGGTGTAGGGTCTTAGGTTAGCTACTAGGTTAAGAATGTGGAGGGAGTGGGTTATTGGTCCAGGCTGGTTAGGCGAAATTTGGGTAATTTTGGGCTGGTGGGTCAATTAGAGAAATTTGGGTATTATATTTGGGCTTGAGTGATTATTTGGACTGGTTTTGGCTTTAAAACGGCCCAATTGCTTAATATAAAACCCCATTGCAATTAAATCCTTATTCCCTTTCTTTTCTTTTTCTTTAATTAAAAATCCTAGAAATTAAAATTCTAAATTATCTAAAAATGTGAAATTAAACTAATTAACTAATTATAAAAATTATAAAAGCTACTTGATCCTAAATTAAAAGAGAAAAAATCAATGAAAGGAAAAAGTGTAAAAATGAAGCATTTTTTTTTTGTGATTTCAATTTTTATAAAATAAATAACTACCGATTAATCCTAAAAATGTAAAAATAAAGCCTAAATGACATGCGTGATATTTTTGGTATTTTTTATTATTTAAATAAAATTTAAACATGCACAAAATGCAAACAATTAAATAAAATTCTACAAAAATTCCTAAAAATAGCAAATAATTAAGAAAAATTTATTTTCTTGGGATTTTATAGGAGCATTTCATATAGAGAAAAAATCACATGCTCAGAAAATCTACATTATGGACTTACCTATAGAACAAATATATTTTATTTATAAAATAAAAAATGAAAAATTAGATATCTAGCTTATATAATGTCGAAATAAAAATATAATTGAGCATAATTTTCAAGAATATATAATATACATTATAAAAATATATTTATTTTAAATAATTATTTTTTATATTACTTGATGGAATATATATTTTACAACTTTTATTTTCCTTCATTTTCAATTTTGTAAATTAAATTTTGAATTTTGTTGTTAATATCAAAATTATTATTACGAACAAATTGTTCTAATTAATTTTTTTACTTTGCTCAATATTTTGTTATTTCAACATTATATATGCCTAAATACTATTTTATTTTTAAATTTATAAATAAAATTTATTTATTCTATAGGTAAGCCCATAATATAAATTAAAAAGAAAAAAAATTATAATATTAAAAATTAAAAAATAAATTAAAAGGAGACAAAAGTTGATAATTTAGAGGGTAAAATAGGTATTTGACAATCAAATGAGAAATCTAGTTGAGTGTCCTTTTGAGTGCTATAGGCATAGTTAAGTGACTTTGCTGTTACAAACGAAAGAAATATGACTTTAGTAGGCAATTTCGAATAGTTGATTGACCATTTGGGTAATGAGCTCATTAATTATGTGTTTAAACACTTGAACACCTCAAATGCATGCTTTTCTCAACTCTGGCAGCAGATGCATCTCACATCTCTATTTAATGTTTCAACGTAATCACCATCCTATTTTCCATGTATGTAGGTCATTTTAATTATAATTGTTAGAAAAATAGTTGTAATATTGACCAAGAATAATAAGAGAATAGAAATAACTTATCGAATAAATACTGTATCGTAGTAAGCCACTGCATTGAAAGCGATTTCGGCCTGACTGGGTGCAAATCGTTAAGACGGGTCTCTCTCTAAAGTTCCACAGTACTCCCAAACATGTGCACTCGTGGATGGAAGTTTGGAGTTTGCAGGAAAAGAATTGTCCAGGAAAAATTGGAAGAAGAATAGTCTTCTAGGATAATAAGAAGAATGGTCTTTTGACGGGATGAGAGAATAAATATTTTTTGGCAGGTGTTTAACTCACAAATGATGATGTTTATATAGGCAAATCACCTACATTTTCTTCTATCAGAAAAACACGTAAGAAACCAAATGGGAGTTAATGTTATGTAACGTTACTTTTGGTTTAATGATAAAATTGTCATAAAGACAGTAACTTCAAACCTTTTAAAAATTTTGTATCTTTTCACAAACAAAGTCACAAAAGTTAAGAAACCGTCATATGAATGAATGTGAACCATTTATGAAGTAGTAACTTCATTCTCCCATTCTGCATATACATAAAATCTAAAAATGTTATAACAAATTAATGGTGGAGAGATATGACAATTAACCACGTATTAATTGTAGATTAGAAGTGTTCTTTGTTCTTTGCATTATCAACTTAGAGTAACGCCTAAAGAGGAATAATACCAACAATCCCCCATTAATGCAAAGATAAAAAATAAGAATAATTCCTGGACAAAAGGAAGGAACATGTACTTAAGTGTCAATATCTTTCGATTTGAATTGACACATAGTGAAATGAGGCAACGACTAATATCCACAAAGTGAAGTACTCTTAAACTGAATGGACATGAGTTGAGACCCTCAATACACGTACTATATCCTTAATTTTATGCAAACTCCACGATACTAATAAAGTGCTTTTATGGTCATGCACACACTTGGGTCTCATGAGTGCTCTAGAAAGACATCCCAAGTCTTTCATAAAAGTCGACCGCACTTTACACTCACGTAGGTGATTCCATCAAGTCTATCAACATATAGACCACCTTAAGGCTATGGAATCATTAAGAGTAAAATAGGCTCAACCTTATAAATCATAACCACACGTCTTAGGGATAGGAAATATAATGCATATTGAAGTCTTATATGGCTTCGTTTGACCACGAACGAGTATCCACCATACTTCCTCAATCCATGGGCTTTAGCCCCATCCCCCTCGACGTTTCAAGGATAACTCTTCTTGCCAAACCCTTGATTAAAGGATTCGCCAAATTTCTTTCAGACCTTACATATTCCAAGAAAATAACACTGTATTTTAATAATTGTTTCACCACATCATGTCTAATGCGAATATATCTTCTTTTTCCATTGTACACACTATTCTTGGCAATTCCAGTTGCCTCTTGTGAGTCACAATGTAAAGACACTAGTGAAGTTTGTATTCCCCACAAAGGCACGTCTGCCAATAAGTTTCTCAGCCATTCAACTTATTGCTCTGCTAATTCAAGAGCAATAAATTCAGATTTCATGATCGAACGTGCTATACAAGTTTGTTTTGAAGACTTTCACGAAATAGCACTTGCACCTAAAGTAAACACATAGCCACTAGTGGAGCTAACTTTATCATTGTCAGTAACCCAATTTGCATCACAAAATCCTTCTAAAACAGCAGGAAGTTTATTAAAATGCAAACACCAATCCACAGTACCTTTCAAATACCTTAACAAACGATGAAGAGCATTCCGGTATTCACTACTAGGGTTGTGAGTATATATACTCAATCTACTAACAGCATAAGCAATATCAGGCCGTGTATAATTCATGAGAAACATTACATTACCAATAATCTTAGCATATTCAGTTTGAGAAACACTAGATTCTTTATTCTTTCTCAAGTGTATGCTAGGATCATAAGGAGTTCTCACAAGAGCTACATCAAAAGAATCAAACGTTTTCAATATTTTCTCAATATAATGAGATTGAGACAACAAAAAACCATTAGCAGTTCTTTTAATTTTAATACCTAAAGTTATATCTGCTTCTCCAAGATCTATCATTTCAAATTTAGAAGACAGAAAATTCTTAGTCCCATTTACAATATCCACATTAGGGCCAAAGATTAACATGACATCCACATATAGACATATAATCGCACAATCTGATCCTACCATCTTGGAATAAATACAAGTATCAGATGCATTAATAACAAACCCATTATCTACTAGTGTGTTATTAAACTTTTCATACAATTGCTTAGGTGCTTGTTTAAGACCATATAGAGACTTTCTCAATTTGCATACTTTATTCTCCTGTTCTTGGATCACAAAACCCTCAGATTGAGTCATATAGATCTCTTCCTCTAAATCACCATTTAGAAAAGTAGTTTTAATATCCATTTGATGTATCACCAAATTATGGATAGCAGCTAAGGCAACAACAATTTTAAATGTTATTTTAGTTACGGGAGAATAAATATCAAAGTAGTTAACGCCTTTCTTTTGGTTAAAACCCCTAATAATAAGTCTAGCCTTATATTTCTCAATTGTACCATCAAGTCTCAATTTCTTCTAAATATCCACTTGCTACTTATGGATTTACAACCCTTAGGCAAATCAAAGAAGTCCCAAGTGTGATTAGAAACTATAGAGACTAATTCACTTTTAATGGTATCTTTCCAAAAATTAGCATCTATTGACCTCATTGCTTCATCATAAGTCTTAGGGTCTTCTTATATTAAATAGGTAGACACTAATTCATAATTCAAACGATTAAGCCCAATATTTTCAATCAAGAAAGTAGTGATAAAGTTGGGACCAAAGCTAGCTTCAATTCTACATATCTTACTCATTCTAAGTTCATTTTCATGATCATTAGCAGTAATACTAGAAGAAGACACAATATGAGAATTAATAGATATAGATGTAAAAGAATTATTAGGCATATCAGTAGGAACATTTGTAATGACCTGGCCGATCGTTTCGTGAATTATAACCATGTTTCCCCATTTCTACTTCTTTATATGTTCCTCAGCTGTATTTTATCGTATCGTGTTGGTTGGTTCGGGTTACAAGTGGTTTCGATGTGGAATGAGACACTTAGTCTCCTATTTAGAAGTTTAAGTTGAAAAAGTCAACTGGATGTTGACTTACGTGTATACGATCTCAAATGTGAATTCTGATGTTTCAGTTAGCTCCGTTAGGTGATTTTATACTTGGGAGCGCATCCAGAATGTGATTTGGAGGTCCGTAGTAGAATTAGGCTTGAATTGGCGAAATTAAAAATTTGGCGATTTTTGGTCAGAAGGTCGAAATTTTGATATCAGGTTTGGAATGGAATTATGGAAGTTGGAGTAGGTTCGTAGTATCATTTTTGACGTGTGTGCAAAATTTCAGGTCATTCGGACGAGGTTTGGTATGTTTCGCATCGTTTGCGGAATTTGGAAGTTTAGAAGTTCTTAGGCTTGAATCCGAGGGTAATTTGGTGTTTTGATGTTGTTTTGAGTATTCTGAAGGTTCGAATAAGCTTGTATGTTGATATGTGACTTGTTGGTATGTTTGGTAGAGGTCCCGAGGGCCTCGGGTTGATTTTGGGTGGTTGACGGAACAAGGTTGGAATTTGAGGAATGCTGAAGATTTCACTCAGTTGTCATAACCGCACATGCGGAGTGAGGATTGTAGGTGCAGGCCCGCAGAAGAGGAAGAACAACCACAAAAGCGGCCATAGCTGAGGAGGGCAGGAGTCGCAGGTGTGAATAGTGGACCGCACATGCGAAAGCGCAAGCGCAGGAATTGGACCACAGAAGCGGATTTTGAGATTTAAGTGAGAACTGCACCTGCTATGGATTTTCCGCAGGTGCAGTGTTGCAGAAGCGACATGTGGACCACAGATGCAGAAGTTTTGGCAGAATGTATAAAAGGTGGACTTCGCGAATTTTGGGTTATTTTCTACCATTTTTAGATGGCATTGGAGCTTTTGAGACCGATTTTGAGGAGGAATTCAGGGGTTTATCAGCATGGTGAGTGGCTTGAGCCCTAATACTTGTATGTGTGATGATTTCCCATTGATTAATCATATAATTTGCGAATATTAGGGATGAAAATGAGGGGTTAGGGCTTGGAATTTTTGGAGAGTTTGATTGAGGATTTGAGGGGTCAAATGGAGTCGGATTTTGATAAATCTTGTATGTATAGACTTGTGAGTGAAAGGCTTTTAGTTTTGTGATTTTTGTTGAAATCCAAGATGTGGGCCCGGGGGCCGGGTTTGGGTGAATTTCGGAATTTTAGTTGAAATTGATAGTTTTTCGTGTGGGATTGGTTCTTTGGCCTATATTGATTGCATTGTATTGCTTTTGGCCAAATTCGGGATGTTTGGAGGCCAGTTCGAGAGGCAAGGACATCGCGAAGTAGGATTTTTGACTTGATTGAGGTAAGTAACGCTTCCAAACTTGGTTTTGAGGGTTTGAAACCCGAACTATGTGATATATGATTAGTACTGAGGTGACGCAAAATGCCAAGTGACGGGCGTGTACCATGAGAATTATGGCCTGGTTCATTCCATGGCACCACTTAGTAACTCTTTTTTGCTGATATCCATGTTTCTATCATGTGATTAATTAAATGTGCATCAAATCTTGCTAGATATCCTGTTAGGGCTTCACGCCGATACTGTTGAAACCCGAGTGGTCGTTTCTTGCTGTCATTTCATTAGATTCATTGATATTCTGTACTCAGTCTTATTCATGCATATCATATCATGTCTCAGTCTCAGTTATTATTATTTGGCACATCATATCATTGTTTGGGGCTAGTTTCATGGCATTGTGAGCTCGTGTGTGTGAGACTGGAGAGTGATGACTGAGCGTGGCCGAGAGCCTGATTATGAGTGACAATTATGGGATCGGGCTGCACGGCGCAACAGTTATATTGATGATTATGATAGAGCTTGGGCTATAGGAGCCCCTCAGGAGTGTGTAACATACCCCCAGTGAGCGTAAATGATATTTTGAGGGATGAATTTCCCGGGACAAGGATTTGTTCGAAGTACTAATAGCTAGAGATGGATTTCTCCACATGGTTGGATTACCCTTTTCCTCGGTACCAAGTGACTTATAGCTAGCAATGAGTATGTTCCGGGATGGATTTTCCTGAGCCGGATAGCCGTATGCAGTACCGAGTGGTTGAGAGTGTATATATATACACACATACACACACACATACCTGGAGATGGATTTCTCCTCAGGGTTGGATTACCCTTGTTCCTCGGTACTGGTTAACTTGCAATCAGTGTTGTATATGTTCCAGGATGGATTTTCCTGGGCCGGATGACCATATGCAGTACCAAGTGGTTGAGCACTTGAGAGTGGGAGCACATGGTGCATTTCATACATTCTGTGCATTGGCATGTAGAGTTAGCCGAGCTTTATATCTCCCATTGTTCAGATCTGTATTTATTTTACTGCTTGAGCTGTATACTTGAACTGATAGCATGACTACTTTTCCTGCACAGTTTATTTCTATTACCTGTTGAGCTTACGTTCGTCACTACCTATCAGTCTATAGTTTGGACTTGTTACTTACTGGGTTGGTGTACTCACGTTACCCCCTGTACCTTGAACGTAGATCAAGGTATCTCAGGCCACGGTAGTGGCTGTTGACTATTCCAGTCGCGGACTTTCATCGGAGATAGCTAGGTAGCTGCCTGGCGATCGCAGTCCTACCTTTCTCCTTCTTTATCTTCCTTTTAGCGTACTTTTAGCTACTCTCTAACTATGTTAGTCTTGTTATATTTTAGAACAGTTGTAGTATTTTCTCATGACTTAGTGATACCCGAGGTCGGGCTTTTATTTCCGCATTTTGGTTTTTGAATTTATCTCTTTTACGGAATTTCAGTATGAAAAAGGTTATTATATAGCTTTTTAATAAAATATCGAATTATTTGAGAATGTGTCAGTTGGCCTAGTTCCATGATAGGCGCCATCACGACCGGGTTGGTTTTGGGTCGTGACAACATTATATTTCAATGGAAAAACATGCTCAAAAAATTCTGCATCTCTAGATTCACAAATAGAATGATCATTCAAGATAGAAATATATATGCATCACTGTTTTGAGCATAACCAATCAAAATGGCATCAAAAGTCTTAGGTCCTACAGTTACTTATTTAAATTTAAGTAGAGCAACCTTAGCCAAACACCCTCACACCTTTAGAAATTTCAAGTTATGGGCAAATCCTTTCCATAACTCATAAGGAGTTTTATCTAACTCTTATGAGGAGCTCTATTAAGAACATAACATGCAGATAAGGCAACTTCCTCACCCCCTTCCACATCTTGTCAGATAAACCAAAAGCATAGAATTCATCATTTCTTTAATGGTTCAATTTTTTCGTTCAGCTATACCATTTTGTTGGGGAGTATAGGGAGCACTAACCTCATTTATAATACCATTTTTTTACAAAAAACTTCTAGAGTATTAGTATTATATATTCACCATCCCTATTAGACCTAAGTCTCTTGATTTTCCTGTCTAATTGATTTTCTACTTCTGCTTTATATTTTAAAAACATGCTTTCAGCCTTATCCTTAGACTTAAGAAGATATACCTTAGTGTATCTCGAAAAGTCATCTACAAAAGTGATGTGGTATTTCTTTCCACCCTTACTAATAGTGTTCTTAAAATCAGCTAAGTCTGAATGCACTAGTTCAAGCAATTCTGTCTTTCTACTAGTTATATTTTTAAAAGATTTTTTGGTATATGTTACTTCTACACAAACATGACACTTAGAAAAATTATCAATATAAATCGCAGGAATTAATTCCATTTTTCTAAGTCTTTTTATAGAAGCAATATTAATATGACATAGCCTACCATGCCACAAATCAATAGACTCAGCAATATAAGTAGAATTAGAAGTACTTGCATTACTAGTAATCTCTTAAATAATGTTCAGTACAAATAAACCTCCATTGAGGTAACCCTTCCCAACAAAGTCTCCTCCACGAGAAATAACAATTTTATTAGATTCAAAAACAAGTTTAAGGCCCACTTTATTGAGAAGTGCACTAGAATCTAAGTTTCTGCGAATGGAGGGAACATACATAACATTATTCAAGGCTAATATTTTTCCAGAAGTTAACTTAAGAAGAACTTTTCCTTTACCCATAACTCCTGCCGTGGTGGAGTTACCCATGTAAACACACTCGCCATCAGTAGACTTCTCAAAGTCATAGAACAATTCCTTGTTGGCACAGAGGTGCCTTGAAGCGCCTGTGTCCAGTATCCAATCAGTCTTGTTAGCCACCATATTTGCCTCAACGACCGCAACAACAATCACGTCACCACTTTCAGTAAGATTAGCTTGGGATGGAGCTTTCCCTCCCTACTTCGAGCTTTGTCCTTGTCTTTGGTTGCACTAGAAAGCCTAGTAACCAATATTTTCATAGACATAGTAAGGTCCTTTCGACTTTTGGATTTGGCGCTCCGATTTATTGAAGTAATTCTGCTTCTTTACATATCCTTTCTTCTGGCTTTTCTTCTATTTGCCTTTAAACTCGTCTTTCACAAAAGTACTAGCAGATTTCACATGGTTAGCTTTAGAAGAATTAAAAGAGAGAGATTTTATCTTATCCTTAAGTCGTTCTGCCTCCTCATCTTTGAGACGGTTTGCTTCCTCAGTCCTCATGTGACTGATCAATTTTTGAAGAGTTAAGTTTTTCTTCTTTTGTTTCAGTTGATTTCTGTAATCACTCCAGGAAGCTGAAAATTTTTCAAGCAGAACATTAGGTTGAAGAATCTCACACATCTCCGTGCCTTTGTTCAAAACATCAGCAGTCAAATTTTCATACTCATGAACCTGCTCCATGATTGGCTTATCATCAACCATCTCAAAACTTGATCCACTCTCCAACTACATACTTCTTTTCCCCCATCATCCGTATCATATTTCTTCTCCAAACTGTCCCATATGACTTTAACAGATTTATAATTTATAAACAAATCAAAGAGAGTGTTAGGCATATGGTTAAGCAGATGCCCTCGAACAGTTTTATTATCCTTTTCAAATTTCTTTTTAGCATCATCATCAGCAATAACAGTGGCAGTTATATTAGAACTATTAGCAACATCAGTAGTATTGGAAACAACATCAGCAGGAGGTTCGTTAAACAAAACATAATCAACTTCTAATTGTTCAAAGAAAATTAAAAGTTTCTCGGACCAATGCTTGTAATTGTTGCCATCTAAAGGCTCAAGCTTTGACAGTTCCGGAAGTGTTTTGTTCAAAGTGGTAGCCATTAATCAATATTATATACGAAATCGCTTTCAAATTATTAGAAAAATAGTAGATAATATTGACCAATAGTAATAAGAGAATTGAAATAACTTATCGAATAAATATTGTGTCAGGGCAAGTCACTATGTTGAAAGCGATTTCGGTCCGACTGGGTGCAAATCGTTAAGACCGGTCTCTTCCCAAAGTTTCACAGTACTCCCAAACACGTGCACTCGTGGCTGGAAGTTTAGAGTTTGCCGAAAAAGAATTGCCTAGAAAAAATCGGAAGAAGAATAATCTTCTAGGATAATAAGAAGAAGAATGGTCTTTTGAGAGGATGAGAGAATAATTTTTTTTGTAGGTGTTTAGATCACTGATGATGTTTATATACGCAAATCACCTACAGTTTCTTCTATCAGAAAACGCGTAAGAAGCCAAATAAGAGTTAATGTTATGTAATATTACTTTTGGTTTAATGATAAAATTGTCATAAAGACAGTAACTTCAAACCTTCTGAAAAGTTTGTATATCTTTTCACAAACAAAGTCACAAAAGTTAAGAAACCATCATATGAATGAATGTGAACCATTTATGAAATAGTAACTTCATTTTCCCACTTTGGATATACATAAAATCTAGAAATGTTACAACAAATTAATGGTGGAGGGGTATGATAATTAACCACAAATTAATTGTAGATTAACAGTGTTCTTTGTTCTTTGCATTATCAAATTAGAGTAATGCCTAAAGAGAAATAATACCAACAATAATTACCCTGCTGGTGAGTTGTTATTGCGTGCACTGCAACTTGAACCTTTTCTTAGTTCCATTGAGTTATACTACACTACTCTCTTCTTCTTGTACTAAGTGTGTCATTTGCTACGCATTCTTTGGTCATAAAGTTAATTCAACAATTGAGATTTTTATCTTTTACTTTAACTCTGGGGCCTTTAAGTTCATTATTTAACTATCAAATGAAATTTTAAGCCTAAAAAAAGATAGCTCGATGCACAAGACACTTTGAGTTTTTGCGGGAAAGGACCATACCCTAATAGGTGTGACGTAGAATTTCGAACATAAGCTTTGGCCAGTATTGGTATGACAAGTCCAGGAACAACGGTGAATAGTGATAATGTGATATTAATTAATAAATAATATTTTAAAGCTTTATCCCGATTAGTCAGTAACTTGATGAAAGAAAAAATGATATTATATAGCCGTCGTAAAAATAATAGCCGAAAAATATATAAAATTTGTATATTTTTGTATATATACAAAAGTTATACAAATTTTATATACCTTTTCGATTACCAAATGTAAATAATTTCTGGCGCGGGCTAAACGTAATAATACTCCTTAATGAAAAGCCCATTAAATTAAAGACCCTTTCGAGAACTAGTTCAACAAGACTTTCGAGGAGGCGGGGTAGTGGGGCATTTGCATCTATACCCGCCTTTTGGATCACGCTTTAACTTGCGTCCGCTTTGCAAAAAAAAATGCAAATGTACCCACTTTTTCGCATAACTTTAGCATACGGGGCTGAAGTAGCAAAGACAATCACGCAAATCTTCACCATTCTAGCAGACGGGCCTGAAGTAGCAAAGACAATACGCTGAAGTTTTTTGTCCTGGATAAACTTTTTCAAAAACTTCAGCAGAAGATGCTGAAGTTATTTAGTTCATTTGTAAAAACTTCAGCACTAAATAAGCTGAAGTTTTTTTGTCTTGGATTCATTAGGTTTGTCATAAAGCTTTTTCAAAAACTTCAGCAGAAGATGCTGAAGTTATTTAGTTCATTTGTAAAAACTTCAGCACTAAATAAGCTGAAGTTTTTTTTGTCTTGGATTCATTAGGTTTGTCATAAAGCTTTTTCAAAAACTTCAGCAGAAGATGCTGAAGTTATTTAGTTCATTTGTAAAAACTTCAGCACTAAATAAGTTGAAGTTTTTTTGTACTGGATAAGCTTTTTCAAAAACTTCAGCAGAAGATGCTGAAATTATTTAGTTCATTTGTAAAAACTTCAGCACTATTATAAGTTGAAGTTTTTGAAAAAGCTTTCTAACATACTAGATAAATAATCACCTTATTCTTTCATAGTGTATTACTATTATATAACTAAAGTCTGGGTAACTTATATACCCAGACTTTATATAGAGTCCCACATCGGCAAAACAAAAGAGAGATGCTGGGTATATAAGTTAACAAGTCTTAGACCCTAGTGACACGTTTTAAACCCATGAGAGCCTCAGCCCAAAGCGGACAATATCACTAGTGGACTGGATTGTTACAGATGGTATTAGAGCTACTCTTGTGTCAGCTATGCTGATGGTGGGTCAGAGTTCAACTGAGTTTAGGCAAATCCCGGTTAGGCGGGGCAAACCTCAGTGCTGAGTCTAGGCGAATCCCATGCGGTGGGGCAAACCTCAGCGAGGACGCTGAGTCCATAAGAGGGGGTGTATGTAACACCCAGACTTTAGATAGAGTCCCGCATCGGCAAAACACAAAAGAGATGCCGAGTATATAAGTTAACAAGTCTTAGACCCTAGTGACGCGTTTTAAATCAGTGAGGGCCTAGGCCTAGAGCGGACAATATCACTAGCGGGATGGGGCTGTTACAATAGCAACACCAACAGCAGCAAAAGAAAGAAGAAGAAAACGAAGGAGGAGAAATGGGACTGAAGTTGTTTAAAAATTTGGGTAAAAGTTAAAACTTTTAAAAAAATAGGTATAGGTTAAATGGGGGCGACCAAATAAGGCGCCCCGTGCAATTTTTACTGGGGCAGTCGAGGGGAGAGGTGAAGACTTCTCTTTTACGTTGTTAAACATGGAGTAAGGAAGAATTAATTAATTAAGCCACAATGGACTAACAAGTTTAGCTTGCTAACCTTACACTTTTTTTGAATTTACTTCAGTATGCAAATAAAACCGTTACACTAACAACCTTACAACAATAACAATAATAACACACCCAATATAATTCAAAGAGTGGAGTCCGAAGAGGGTAGATGATACAGTCTTATCCCTACCTTATACATGTAGAGAGGTGTTTTTGATAGAACTCGGCTCAAAGCAACATGCATAGTTACAACAAAAGGAATTGAATACTTTGCCAAATTCTCCATTTTGGTTTTTGTCAATTTTTTTCCTTTTTCCAAGGGATGGATAGTGAACAAGTTGCAGTGCCAAGTGAAAAAAGAAATAAAGGAGGGAGTTTACGCCACAAAATATATCCTCTTATAGTTATGGGAAAGCCATTACATTATTCAAAAACCAGATCTCCGTAGGTATACTGCTTATGTGCTAATCCCTCTAGCTTTAAGTATCCCCTCCCATTTTGAAGGGTAAAATATAATAAAGACAAAAATATGTAGTGCCTTATAGCAAAAGTCTCATCATATAAAGTTAGAAGAAGTTCCCTTTAGATTCGCTGGAAAGGAAGAGATTGTCCATTAAGGAATGAAGTGAAGAATGCAAGTGATTCACTAGGTTTGAAAGTTGGAACGGCATGCCCTGCTCCTCTAAATGTTGCAAATGTCAACCCCTTGTACTCTTGAACCCATCCACCAACCTAATCCAAAACCAAAAACTTCAGAACAATCAGAATAAAATATAATAGCTGCTTTTCAGCTGGCCAATCTGTGATCTTCATTTATGGAAATCCAAGTAAAGATACATACATATATATATACATACATATATATATATATATATATATATATATATATATATATATATATATATATAGAGGCGGATCCAGAATTTTAAGCATATGGGTTCGGGGTTGCTATAACAATCTCAAGTTAATCTACATGATAACTGGACCAACGAACTGTATTCCAAGCTAAATATTCTTATATTTTTTATGAATTTTTTAGTATAAGTACAAGATCTATGCAAAAGTTACTAGGTTCATGGAAACCCGTACCGTTTGCTGTACATCCGCCCTTGGTGTATGCGCAATGAAATAGTATGGCATTGTAGATGTTGAAGATGAGAGAGCAAGATATTATTCCAACATATATATGTGAATCCAAGATTTAGAATTGGTTACTGGATTCAGAATTAGCATCAATTAATTATATACGTATATAGATATTTTAAGTTTCTTTTGTTTTGTTGTATATGTATACATAATTTAAGCCTAATAAAATTATAATGTCCGCTTTACATCCGCTTATGTAGTTTCCTTACGAATATTAAAGGATGAGGTATCTATATTTACCTGTTTCTGATGGTACCAAGGTCTCCATTTTCTAGTAATGGGCAAACCTAGGGCGCTTAAGCTATATCTTGTTGATAATACAGGAACTCTTCCATCAGTGTCTCCGCTGAGCCGACAAAAAGGATGATGATGTATTAGAGCACGATACTATTAATTAATTAAACATTATAAATTGAACCACACATTAATATAGCTTAAGAGGCAGTACATTTTATAAAAGAGCACCAAAACTTGGTCATGTCCCAATAACGTGTTAGAAAAATTAATAATACCACTACAATTATGTTAAGAATAATACTATACCTGTAGACCCAAATTTTAAGTCCAGCATCGATGAGTTTGTGATATATTGGAAGAACTGATTCCTTTGAGTCTGACCAATTACCGAAGATCGACATACTGAATATTCAAATATGAAAATTTCTAGTTAGTTTCTCTGTTTTAGACTTCCAAGTCATGTTTGGACTGGGAAGACTTTTCAAAAAAAGAAAGAACAATTCAATACTAATAAAGTTTCATTACTTGCAGATGCTCCAGTTCTTGAGATGGTGAACGTGGAGAGCCTTTTGAACATCTGGTCTATTGTAAAAAGAGGCAGTATAATCATCAAGACAGGGGTCATATCCTCCCATTATCCTCGGCATCTAAATTAAAACATGCATCGATCAATAGTTATCTTTAGATGACTTGATAGCGTAAAAATATATTTACACGAAAAGGCTAACTCCTGTGTCAAATAGACAAATTCATGCAATTAAATATTGAGTTACCATCTTGGACTTGCTATCGAATAAAACTTGTGTTTGCTGTTGTGAACTAGCAGTATCTCTTATGCAGACTGATGTATAGAGACTGTAGATATCAATCTCCTTGTACTGTTTAAGCACTTCATCTACAGCCTGACTACAAGTCTGATTGCTCCACGTGTCATCACTGTTAAAATCACAGGAATCTGAAATAATTTTGTGAGTTTCGTCAGATATGACAGCGTGGCTCCAAGCATAATCCACTAGACCTTTCCAGTCCTCTGCATCACAGGTTTCAGGGTTACCCAGCTGCACACATAACAACATTTTTATTAAGTTAAATTCATTTATCAACTGAAAATAGGTGTAGAAGGACCATATATATATATATATATACACACACACACACATACCAGGATTCCTCTTAGATCAATGAAAAGGGAAGAGTCTTTATTCTTGTCAACAATGACTTCAGCCAACTCAGGAACATATTTTCCTGCCAATAGAACCATGAAAAATGTAATTAGTAGGTGCAATTTTTTTTACAGTTATGTTAGTAGTCTCTGGTAGAAGATAGTTATAGTAAATTACCTGCATAACTCTCTCCAGCAATATAAAAGGCCCGTTTTCTATATGATGGGAACTTGAGAAACCAATTGTGCAGAAAAGTATACGTGTCATTGGCTGGTAAAATAGTCCAGAAAATGTTAGATGAAAAAGGACGAATTAAAATTAGAAATAAGACAAAATATCAGCGTCATGTAAGATATTTCTTGAGGAATAAATAAATGAGCATTACACTTATGAAAGATGACAGATAACTGAAAATTAGTAATTAAGACAAAATATCAATATCACACAAGATATTTCTGAACAAATAGAGATATCATATTGAAAGATGACAGATATTGCTGAAGAAAGTAATGGGAAGGCATGACAAATGAATCATGAATCTCACCTGTGAAATCATCTCCAAGGTTATGATAATCACCACTTGTATTTGAGTATGAAAAGCCAACACCAATTGGAGATTCCAAGAACAACAAGTTTGCTTCTGCTTCATTATAATTTAGATTATTGAAAATGATTTCAAGCAGAAATGCATGCATGTAAACTAGTTTATTGGATAATAAAGATCAAACCTTTGTTCCATGAATAAGGATTAAGTGTTAGGCCAAAACCATCAGAGTCCACAAGAAAAGGCCCTATCTCTTGAGTTGCTCCATATCCCACAGAAGAGCATCCCGGTCCTGAAATATTGTGAAGCTCATATCAGAAAAGACCAAATAATATATAGTTATTAATATGAAATAAAAAAATAAATAAAAGGTCATATCTGATATCTGATTATATTTTAGTGACTATCGATATATAGTGGACTCTCTAAAGGCAATTGGAGTTAAAGACATTGATAAGAAATCTCTTCTCTTCTTTTCCAAACTTCTTTTCAGTCAAAGAGAATTTATTTCTCTCGTATACCAAGCTTGAATAATGTTGAAAGTGGTCAAAATTAAAGATAGCGCCGAATTCAAATATCCATTTTCTCAATCCAAGATTTGTCCTTAAGATTTACTTTGTAGATACATGAATAACATATTCTTTAGTACCATGCAAAGTTGGCATGTCTAAGAAACCATCTTAGTGAAACCAAAAGTTCATATATTTAAGTACTCTATCAACTATAGCAGACTGCAAATGATGTAGGTCATAAATTTATTAAATTTAATTTGTTTTACCTCCATTAAGCCAAAGCACTAAAGGTTTGTCCTCAGGTGAAACTGAGCATTCGTAGAACCAGTAGAAGAGTGCTCTTCCATTGTTCTCATTTACTGTCACATGTCCAGCATAATGTCTGAAGTTTACACTAGGTTGTCCTGGCAAATCAGTTACAAGATCCTGACTGCCCAATGAAGAATCAGACTTCTTGTTATTGGACAATTGATGAGAACGTCCAACAACTTCTAATGGCTCTAAAATAAATAAGGAAATAATAAGAAGCAGAGAATATTGGGAAAACATCATCTTTGGATTAAGCTAAAAAAGACACCAATTTGGAGACAAGAGAGTAAGTTAAGAGTGTAAGTACACGACGCACCTATCTATTTATAGTTGTGGCAAAGCGCTTTATGAACAAACCCATTATCTATAAGGTGTGAATTTTAGAAACCGAAACGTACCAAACTTATGTTTTAAATTGGAAATTAATTAATCTCAAGCCTATGGCATCTGACATAGATTATAGGCAGTTTTTTCTAGAGTTTAATTTGCATGAAAAAGGGTGATTAGTGGAGTCTCCATTTTAATGTGTGGGTTGTTGGATCACTAATCACGTGAACAAATGTCCAAAAGGGTTACTATAACATGGCTCTAACACTCAATATTTGTATAAAATACTAGTAATTCACACTTGGAGATCTTCCCGCCTTCCTCCAATAAGTGACATCTTTTTCTTGTTAGTACTGAAAAGTTTAAGAATGGCTTATTACAAAAAAGAGCACAGCTGCATTGGATAAAAGACTAGTCCTTGTTAAACAAACTTAATAAAGAGGATAGCTTAGTGCATTTGGTGTGCACGAGGTACAGGGAAGGGCCGGTTAAACTTAATCAACTACGTAATTAATTAATTCATATGTAATGTTGATATAAAAAAAAAAACTTTGTCTAGCAAAAATAGTTCCTAATTTGTCTGCCTCAATAGCGTCAATTCAATTGCAACACAGGAGGCATGAACAATTAATATGCAAGGAGGACATTCATTAATGTGTTCATTAATAACATGGTAACACTTGAAAAACAGATAAGGTCAGAATAGGGAAGGGAAAAGAACACATTTTGATAGGCTCTCTTGACAACTTACTGGATTTTGATTATATTATTTATAAATATATATATATTCAATGAACTTTATAATTCAAATATAAAATATGGGAAAACCGAAAGAACTGTAGCTCCGATGTAGTGATCTACAAAATAAGAAAAAGGTGTCGACTGGCCAATGACGCGTTGGCACTTGGCACAATTAATTCGAACAAATGAATCATATATGACATGTGAATAGGAACAGCAACTGAAGCAATAACTAGTTAGCTAGATTAATTAAATTATAGATTTTTAGGGTGAATTAACCAATTATGTGGCCTGCTTGGAGGAGGAGTTTGCTAGTGATTTTGCCACTTTATACCAGCACCCACAAATAGACTAGTTGAAATCCTAGAATGATCATGGTCCTAACATTAGACCACTACGTCATCCCCTCTTATCCGTATCTAATACTACCAATTTTAACGTCAATGTTACTGTGATGATGTCACTAAAAGAATTAAGCATGACAAGAAATGCTAAAAAACCACATGGCTAAAAAATGGTTTAAAGAAAGGATCGCACTCCATAAAATGTGATATAGACTTCTACCCTAATAAAATCATAAAAAGATAACTATATACAAGTAGTCATCCAATAAAATGGAATTCGTAACTAACAAAACAAATTACTTATCTATAACAACAAATTAAGATATAGTTTAAATTAGAACTTCTTTAACATTGTTGATGTGTAGTATAAGTTGAATTATTGTTTTGGGCATGTTCACTATGTTCTTGCATGTCAGCTTACATGCTAATAGAATGACAAGTGGAAAGGCATTTTAGCATTATATTCTGAAAATTGGTGGTGTTTGGCATACAGAAAAAGGTTGAGCAGCTTTTGGGAATCTCATCATCAAAGAGAAGAAACAATAGTCGTTTTGTGGCGAACCTTGTGCGTTGTGACTCTTTGATCTGAACACGAGAGACTGAAAAAGGATGAGTGCAACAACCAACTAATTAATTGGATGTGAATAATGAGTTGGATTCCAACTTTATTTGGCTGAATAATATTTACTAGTAAAACTTCTACCTATTATCAACCACTTTATGTTTGAATAGTTTTGCAAGTCCTTTCTATATGGTGGTAATCATGATAAAAGCAAATATATGCCTTTACCAGGATCTAGTAGCTCTAATTTGATTGATCCCTAAATTCTTATCTTACTACATATCCTTTTGATATTATGATGGTTAATTTGGAAACCTTCATTTATGTATCATTTGCCTAATTTACAATTACTGGGGAAATATTCAACCTGCAATGAAATTAGTTTCTCTTTATTCTTAATTAAAAAGTTCTTTTGACGCACTGAGCATATGCTACTGAGAGAAGATTTTCACTATGTGCTCACTTGCGTTTCCTAAATTGACAACCTATTAAGGGTGTTCAAATTTAAAAGAAGTGAAAAAAATTTCCGACAAAAGGTGTTCAATATGTATTATATACCTCTAAAACATAATATTTTACTTATATACACAATACAAATTTTCGACAAGGATGGTCAGTTGACCGCCCTTATTACCATGTGGCTTCGCCACTGGGTAGTGGAGCTCAACATTTACATATATTAGCTATGATTTATTAGGTTTCTGGACACTAGCAGTTATTACACCATAGGACATTAAGTAAAACTAACCTATATAATAACAATATATAACTATTTATACCAAATTAAAGGCTGATATAGTAATAAAGTGAGAACCTATTATAACCAGTTAAATTGCACTGATAGAGAATCGGTGCTAATTATTTTTGGCATGGAGAGGGCACAGTTTCATATTTATTCATGGTTTGTATAAGTGTGACAGAGCCACCTTATACATAGGTGACACCCCTTCGCCGAGAAAATTATACCGTGTGGCTCGATAATTTTTTTATATGCATATATTATTATATGTTGATTCCCTCAGGCTTTTTTGTATATTTTTTTTTATATTTTTACATCTTTTAGTAAAAATCATGGCTCCGCCATAGTGTATAACTAGCCTTTATGCTTATAATGTTAGAACAACCTTCTCTTTTACATCTATTAAAGTTCTGAATTCTAAAGAGACAGGGAACCATAGAAATTGAGCAATCCCTGATTAATTTAATGCCTCAGCACCCTCTCCAATACCATCAATTTAGCTAGCTTTAAGATTTTTTTTTAAAAAAAAGTGGATATCAGTCAAATGACATGAACAGAAAATGAGGATAGATAGAGGTTGTATCTAAGTGACTTCTGTAATCCTTCTGATTAGGCTCCTGAAATTATAAAAGTCTAATTAGTGGAATGGATAGGGTACTAGAGAAACTCATCAAAACAGGGCTCAAATAGCCTTCATTCTACTAATATATATCCAACTCATATCTTAAATTGATAAACTTGGCACTTCGTTAATCTCTGATAGTCTGATTCAATGCATTAGCTAGAGAAGACCATGTGATCTTATCTTATCTTAATTTAGTGGAAAGTATCAAAAAATTATGATCAGACCCCAAAACAATCAAATTAAGTTAAAAGGAAGAGGCTCTCCCATCTTTTATGGGTGCAATTTCCCCTATAAGATAAGACTAGAATAAAGTTTAGAAGAGACTAGTTATATATCTTCTATTAATGCACGGCCAGGACTCAAGAAATGGCATGTCAAAAAGACAAGAGGTAATTGTCAAGAAGTCTATATATCCCTATATTCTTTAAGCATAAATGGATATATGTATATCTTTTTGAATGTTGACCGTATTGTGCAAAAGATGATTTAACATAATAATCCTGTCTTGGATTCTCACTGTCCCAGGGAGACATCAGTTGACCACCCTAAAGTTTGAGTCTTCCCCAAAATGCAATGACATTAGCAATATATATCTTCTCAGGTTTAAATCCACATATAATAATTTACATAGAACTTCACCAAAACTACCTTTGGGAACAGAGAAAAGAATGCTACCTTACGCCTTTTCCAGACATTTTGTTAAACTGCACTTCTATAAGAAAAAAGGAGCCTCGGAGATAAAGTAAAGTTATCTTCGTGCGATCTGTATGTCACGAATTCGAGCCGTAGAAACAATCACTAATATTTGCATTAGAATAGACCGTCTACATCACATTCCATGAGTGCGGCCCTTCCCCACGCCCTCCTGTAAACACAAAATGCCTTGTACACCGCGTTGTACTTCTTTAAGAATCAAATAAATGTTGAGACATAAAATGGAAATAAGAGGAAAGGTCCTGCTTTGAATAGTCAATTAGTATATCATGGAAGGAGATTGTGGAGGTCATTAGACCTATAAACAATGCTAGGGAAGACAAGCCATTTGGTCAAACAAAGTACTTTATGCTCTAATTTAAAAAGAAAAGTTCAAATGAAATACGAGAGGTGGATTGGGTCAGTTTTTTTTTATTCTATGATCAATATTTGACAAGAACTTAATTTGTTGACGATTTCAAAGCTCGGAGAGAATTCTAGTTGTGAGATTTGTGTTAGCATTTGCATGGATTAGGATATGAAATAGTGGTAAGCATCAGCCAGACTCCCACTTTCTCTTCTTTCTACCCTGAAAATGGAACTAATTATTGGCAATAAGACCTTAACATTCTAGTAAACTAACAAACTTTTGGAATTGCGACTAAATTAAATGTTGGAAACAAGTTGCAGGAAACAGATAGTTAATTCTGATGGTGTATTTACTGTTCTCAAGTGAATTTATACTCCCGCTACGTTGATGTTAGGTGTGTCAATGACAGATTTTTTTCAAGATATACAATGCCTATCGAAACTCAAATGCTACAAAAATTGAAATTCCACAAAAATACGATGTGAATATTTAGGAGTGAAAAGAAGAGAAAAAACGGCTTGGCAGATCTGATTATTGCGCATGCATTTTGGAAACAAAAGACATGTATTTACACCTTAGATGATTTTGTTAAGACATGCATAATTATCTTAATACACATAACATTTTCTCAACATACATTTGTGTATACGGTAAAATCGGAGGGTCCAATTTTCCGTCATTATGGTGCCTCGTAAGCGCATTTCACAAGGTTCGAGACTAGGGTCGAGATTCATCCTCGAGGGTTATCGATGTTCGACCTCGGGGCGATGCGGACAAACAACTATGATGGAAAAGTGGGGAGTTTCCAAGGCATACAGCTAGAGCCGACAAAGTCTGTCAGACTAGTCTAAACCCGAATCAGGGCGTCAACTAGCTGTCACATCTCCATATCTTTGTAATTAATGTATTTTGTACTATGTTAGGATTCCCCCTCTTATATAAAGGAGATCCTTATCATTATGTAAACATCTATTGCTCCATGCTAAATACACTAGAACATTCTCTCTGCTCTCTAACACATTCTCTAGATTTCATTGCTCCATTTATTGCCTATATTTATCGTGTTCTATCTATTGTTCTCCATTCATTGCTTATTATTGGTCATAAAGAGCCGACATTGAATTTATTCTAACTGTCAGTCATCCATCGATCACCCCCGATAGCTCCCAGCCGAGCATCAGAATCGACCCCGAGGCCCCCGAATCGACAAGCTCGAGGCCCCGACTGTTTACTTTTCGGTTTGGTTATCGCCTTACTCTCAAACTCTTATCTCGTTTCCAAGTCTTTCACATAGCATCAACTACCTAACAACTAGCATAAAAATAGATCACGTATTTTTAGAACCACTAAATCAAATTTAATTGTTATTATCATTTTCATGGTAAACAGTTTGGCGCCCACCGTGGGGCTAAAAATAATAATGATTATTTTCTTGTGGTTTTACTACACAATACAAGTTATCTTTCACACTTTTTCTTGTCCAAGATCTTTGATTTCAGGTCAAAATGCATAAACCAGTAAGTGTGCCCGAAAACAACAGCCTCAAAAACTATGGGAAGGACGGTACGGTTATTCCAGGTACGGGTGTGCCAACACGAAACCCTGAGAACACACCGGAGCTAATTCCGAAGGGTACGATCTCGTACGATGCTCAGGACGTTAACATCGGTCCTCACATTAACCAGGGAGCGCGCTGAGAAATTCAGCGGGAAACTCGAAAACATCCAACCTAGACAAAAAGAGAGACATTCCCCAAGGACCCGTGATCAAACGGATAAAAATATCCGCTGCAATCGAGGGGCCGATCCGAGACCGCATGACTGAAGACACCCTCACATTAAGCGAGAAGGATCTTGAGATCCTATCAGAACCACACAACGATACGCTGGTAATTTCATTTCTTTTAAGCAACGTTCGAATTAAATATGTGCTCGTGGATCCAGGCAGCTCGGTCAACGTAATCAGGTCGAAGGTAGTAGAACAACTTGGGTTGCTCGATCAAATCGTACCCGCCTCCCGGGTCCTCCACGACTTCAATATGGCCGGTGAAATAACGAAGGGAGAGATCATCCTCCCGATTGACATGTCTGGTACAGTTCAGAATACCATGTTCCACGTCATCATTGGTGACATGAGGTACAACGCATTGCTTGGCAGGCCGTGGATACATAATATGAGGGCGGTGCCATCAACTCTGCACCAGATGATAAAATTTCCAACAAAATATGGCATAACAACCATACATGGATAACAACATGCGGCAAAAGAAATGTTCACAGCTTACAAGGAGGCACCGAGCCCCATGCACTCCACCTCGGATGAGTGTAGGAGCATACAAACCCCTGAGGACGATGAAGAAGATTTCCTCGCCCCTCAAACTTTCGTTGCCCCCGAAGAGTCGGATGCAACAAAATCAACAATTGAAGAACTGGAGCAAGCTGTTTTGATCGAGCATCTCCCGGATCGGAAGGTATACCTGAGAATGGGACTAACTCTAGAACTCAAGAAAAACCTCATTCAATTCCTTAATAACAACATCGACTATTTTGCTTGGTCCCATTTAAATATGACAGGAATCCTGCCGAAAATAACCACCCACCGATTGAGTGTCGACCCCAGGTTTAAACCGGTGAAGGAAAAAAGAAGACCCCAGTCCAAAGTAAAATATGCATTCATCAAGGACGAGGTAACGAAACTCCTTAAAATAGGGTCTATCAGAGAGGTAAAGTATCCCGAATGGCAGGACAACGTAGTGGTAGTTCCCAAAAAAGGAAATAAGTTAAGAATGTGCGTAGATTCCCAAAAAAGGCGTTCCCCAAGGATTCTTTCCCATTGCCTAACATCGATCGTCTGATCGATGCTACGGTCGGCCATGAGACCCTCACCTTTCTCGATTCCTACTCAGGGTATAACCAAATTTAGATGAACCCCGAGGATAGGGAAAAGACTTCGTTCATCACGAAGTATGGTACCTACTATTACAATGTAATGCCCTTCGGGCTGAAAAACAAAGGGGCTACATACCAACATCTAGTTAATAAAATGTTTGAGCATCAAATAGGCAAATCCATAGAATTTTATATTGATGACATGTTAGTTAAATCTCTGCGCGCAGAGGATCATTTGACTCGTTTGCAGGAAACATTCGACATCCTCAGAAGTTACTGTAAGCACGTGATTTTTGCCTCACGGACAATCGCTCCAAAAGAAAATAAAAATAGTGACAAATGGTTTCGCTGTACAATTTTTCGATCTTTCCGTAACATGTGTTGTTGGTCATTTGTGGGTCTGTCCATTTTGCATCCAGTCATTATCAAACAAAAATACAAAAATATGTGTCAGTAAAAGAAAATTCAAAAAATATATATATATGTGTGCATCGTTCGGTCTAGGTTGTGATTTAACTTACTTAAATATTTTTTTTTTGTGATAACTATGTGAAAATGTTATAGTGTGGTTGATTTCAATTTCACTATTTTATTTCATTTTTTGTTTAAAAAAAAAAAAGAAAGCAAAAGAGTGAAGGAAAATCGGTTTGGGCCCAAAGAAATAAAACAAAGTAGGCCCAAACAGACACTCGAGTCCAGTCCAAAATCGGCTGCCCAAGCAGCAATTCAAACGACGCCGTATAAGGGCGTTCGATCTGAGCCATCCGTCCAGGCCAATCCAACGGCTCAGGACCCCTTTCAACGACCCGTTTTTAAACCCGACCCAATAACCAGTCTGACCCAACCCCCCACTTAAACCAAACGACCCCGTTTAACTACCAAACGACCCCGTCTCATTTCTCAGTATCAGATCTAAGCCGTTGAGATCATCTGATCTAACGGCTCAGATCCAATCAGCCTCCCCGTATATAAGCCTCCTATCGTACCCCGCACCCCCTATACCAACCCCACCCTTCATCGTCCCCAAACCCAAACCTGAAACCCCCCGAACCCTAGCAGCCGCCCTAGTCTCCTTCGCCATTAAAGCCGGCGGCACGAACGCCGGTGACCACCTCCTGAACACCCTAAGACCCCCTCACTCTCCTGGACATGGATCTACTATCCATTTGCCTCGAATCACTTTCGTTCGTCTCGAATCTTCATTTGAAGATTTGAGTCGAACCCGGACCTATGCCAAGTTACCCCATCTTCGTACCAGACACCCCCCTGACCTTCCTCGTGACCAAACCAAGCTTGGTTTGGTCCGAATCTACCCACAACTCCCTAAAGATCAGATCTGGAAATCCAGACCTTAGAACACATGCACCTGGGGAATCCGGCCGGTTCTCGACAAGGGTCTGAGGTCTAATAGACCTTAATCAAGGTGTTCTCATGTGAGAACACCCTGATTAAAGTTTGTTCGGCCTCAAGAGTTCGAAGTTGAGTCTGACTTGGGGTCCATTTTGATTTCAAACTTTGTCGGTAAGTTTTTCTTTCCCTTTTCGTTTATATCAACTGCTGATTAAGTCATTAGCATGCTTTGTGTTGATTGTTTGTTACTTTCTGATAGTTTCTTAAATTCTTTCATCTCTGTAAAGACCTTTTATTTGGTCGATTGTGTTCTGTGTATGATTTAAATGTATCCTATGATAAGCATGTCCGATTAGTACAGTCGTCGCATGAATAAACTTATATAGGTTCCCAGTAATTGAACACAAAATTGTCTGATGCCCTTTAGTTCCCCGAACGTATTGTTTGTATGAGCGACTGATTATTACCTGCTATAATTAGTATAGTCGACTCGATAAATGTCGTTGATTAGTTTTCTATAACTAATGAATCGAATGAGCTAATAATGTCACATGACTAATTGAACGTTGCCACTAACTGAATGCCCCAGCATTTTTTAAAATGGTTTGTTTGTATTGTAAAAAATGACTGGAAAGGTTCAGTCCAGGCAGCCTTGAATTTGAACTTTCATCAGTTCAAAACTGCCCTGATGCTGCAATAGGCAGGGCAGTAATAATCAAGGTTAAGCAGGGGTATTCTGGGGTGTTAAAAAGGACAGAAAGATTAGTTTAAATGAGCTGACAAGTAGGGTACTAATTTAGGATTAAACTAATACCAATGGGGAGCAAGACATGAGAGTATGGGGCTTAAAATGAATAATAAAATGATGCCCATAACTCTTGATTAAACAAAAACCAGGCGTGGGGAATAAAGGGGCTGGCACCAAAAGATGCTTAGACATGGGCTTTAAAGAGTATGGGCATTCTGCCAATTGCCAGGGCAGGCAGCTCAGATGCACTGATGCATTTGGCCTATAAAGAGGCCATTTGAGAACTTAAAAGAGGCTGGACTTTTAGTCTTCAGAAAAAGGAAGAATTTTTAGTCTTAAAGCTGAAACTTTTAGTCTGAAGAAAGGTTTACTGAGTTTAAAGAAAGCTGGATTTTTTTTTGAATCTTCAGAAAAGAAAAACAAAACAAAAAGGCTGAAAGAAAAAAAAACTTTAGTCTGAAGAGAGGTCTAGTGAGTCCCAAATCACAATAGCATAAACACAAGGTAGTTTCCAATAGACATTGTAACCAAACACTGCCTGAAAGTTGTATAAGAGTGCATATTGGTCAAAGCTGTCTTGGCCAAGTTCTGTTGCTTGCATTGGCTGAGTTGTTTATGGTTGTTGAACTGGTAGTTTTACTGCATTTGAACCCTCAGTTACTGCTGTTATTTCCCTACTCTTCGTCTGGAATTACTGGTTTGGCACTCGACTATTTGCTGGTTTCTTTTGTTCTGGGAATTATTGTTGGTTGTTCGTGGATTGTGGAAAACATTTGGTTGTTGGTTTGTTGCTGTGCTGTTGCTGTGTACCTGTTGTTGCTGTGTTTACTGCATACTGCCCAGCTGATCATTCCTTTCTTCTTTGTTCCTCCATACCAGGTACACAATTACACTACCAATGTAACTCGAAAGTTTGAGCAATGAGTATAAAAGAGAAGATCTGCAGATGTTGTTTATATATATGTACTGGTGTGTTGAATGTCATGTAATGTCTAATAGCTCATATTTTGGGATACTGAAGTTAGCTTGCAAGCATAGTAGATGTCAATGTAGGGTATCGAATGATAATTGTATATGTATGCTGTCAGATAAAGGTGGTCTCAATGAATTAGTTTGCATCTCAGGTTTAGTTTACTTTGCCATATATGCTGTAATGTAGGCCAAAATAGGAAAACTATCCATATGAGTTAAAGTTCTTTCCCCTTTTGTTAGTTTGTCACATATAAATTGATAAAGAACAAAGAATCAGTTCTAGGCCTCAACCTCAGGAAGGCCGAGCCCAAATCGAAAAAATCAGCTAGGCCTGTATCGGAAAAACAGGGCCCAAGTCTGGCCATCTCGCATGAGCTAGTTTGGGCCCATAATTTGCGACTAGTTGTCCATAAGTGCAGTCACGTTTTATTATTCTGTAAAAGCATTTTAAATCCGGTTTTATAATCAACTAAGGCTATTTACTGCTTTCAATTGATAGAGACAAACACGACAAGAAACGTAGGTGCTATAGGATATCCTTTAAAAATAACAACGAGATGAGCCTCGATAAAAATAAACAAAATGCAGATGCGGGGCCCTTGTTAAATGTATATTAGTGAAGCATTTAGTTTCCAGGACGGGTTGTTTAGCAAATCTCACAACCCTCCTAAAATAACAACACGTTAGTCTCTTTAGGATACGCTTTAATGAACCTTACCTTCTTAAACTCGGGTGCACATTTATGTGACCCAAATCCAAATCCCAACGGAGTCGAAACATGTCTCTAGTCACGGGCGCATTGATTGCGGCGTGGCCCGAGATGCATTTCCATGACGTTGCAAATTCCTTTAAAAAAATAAGAATGGGATGAGCCTCGCCGAATAAAAATACAAATTGCGGGGCCCTCAGTAAATACTTGTTTTGAATTACTTAGAATTCAGGAGGGCCGCTTAGTGAATTTCGTGGCCTTCCCAAAATAATAACGCGATAGTCTCTTTAGGCGCGTAATTTACTTTCTTAAGCTCGGGTGTGCATTTCATGCGACCCAAAAATCCAAATCTCAAAACATCAAATAAAATGCGTTCCGGATTGTGGGTACATCTCATGTGACGCAGTCCAAAGACGTGTTTTAAGCAATGTTCACACTCTTGTAAAAATAATAAAGCGGTTAAAAGTCAAAATTTGCACATAAGTTCATACTTGTATAAAATCAGATAATCAAGCCGAATATAACAGTTGAGCGACCGTGCTAGAACCACGGAACTCGGGAATGCCTAACACCTTCTCCCGGGTTAACAGAATTCCTTATCCGGATTTCTGGTACGCAGACTGTAATATAGAGTCATTCTTTTCCTCGATTCGGGATTAAAATTGGTGACTTGGGACACTCTAAATCTCCCAAGTGGCGACTCTGAAATAAATAAACAAATCCCGTTTCGATTGTCCTTTAATTGGAAAAACTCCCTTGCACCCTCGCGGGCGCGGAAAAAGGAGGTGTGACAGCTCTGGCGACTCTGCTAGGGATTGGGAACCCAGAACCACTGGTTCAGGGTTAAGAATTCGAGCTTAGAATAATTGTTATTATTTGTCTTTATTTATTATCTGATTTTCTTACATGTTTTGAGCCTAATGTGCCAAATGTTGCTTTTACCGCCTTGATATTACTTGGACTGTATATATAAACTGTGCCGAAACCCTTCTCTTCTCTCTTGAGGAGCGCACGCTGGTCGTGGCTTCTTTCTGTTAGTGTCATATGCCCAAAATAGAACGAGGATTCGGAGGAGTTGCAAAATCGGATGGCCTTTTGGTTACCGGTACACAGCTCCCATCCTCGGCTCGAGTTGTCCGCTCGGGTAAGCCAGGTCTAGAACAAACACCCAGGTTCTGAACTTAGTATAACAAAGCCACATGCCAGGATCCCTAGTAGGAACGTTTATTTGCATCATGTGCATTTGACTTAGGGGACTCAACACAGGGGTTGGGTCCGTCTAGGGCTAGCAACCTGATATGAAAAGACCATCCTGCTGCATCCTGCTTGCTTTATGCATTTACTTGTTTCAAGGCTTGCATGCTGACCGATTTCGGAATAACGAATAAGGAGATAATTATTTTTGAAAGATCAATACCCAGAAAATGGTTAAAACTCTGCCAGAAAAAAAAAGAAAAAAAAAGAAAGAAAATGGATGTCTTATTAATTTGTTTTAGTAAGGGTCTTTGATTCATTTCTAAGAGAAAAATAGTGTGTCTCCAAATTTCGGCTTATGCCTGAACTACGTCAGTTCGATTCTCGTCGGGTGCAAGATACATAGGCAACCCCCATCGGGCTCAACCTGTTTTTCAAAATATAGGTACAAATCAAATAACGAAAGTTTTAAGGTGACATCGTACTTTTCAAAAACAACAAAAATTTCGTTTCTCTAGAAAAATAGTGTGTCAATTTGTGTCTTTGAGTCTAATAAGTTTGGATCTTTGCTTAATCACCCCAATGCTCATGCAGAATGAGTATGAGTCCAAGTTTGCCGGTAACAGTTAGAAGCAAAATCCCCCTGGAAGTGCGATTATGGTGGGAGGATTTGGAAAGGTCAGAGCAAGACAAGGTCAAACTACACCTGGGAGGTTTGGTTGATTTGTTGAAAGTCGGGCCTCGGTGCGACATCATAAAGGCTTTGGTTACATTTTGGGATCCGGCCCACAACGTATTCCGTTTCTCAGATTTTGAACTCACCCCAACCTTAGAAGAAATGGCGGGTTACATGGACGTCACTGAAGGTTTGAGACACAAATACCTGATCGCTCCAAGGGCTGTGAATCCTCACAAATTCATGGATCTGTTGAAGATAAGCAAATGAGTCCCGTACGCTGAACTAGATAGAGGTTTTTCTACCCTGCAATTCATATACCAGAGGTACGGGAGCAAGGGAGGATTTAATGATCCAGAAAGTGGTATTTGTAGCAGGGGAAATCTGGTAAAATGGAATGAGCATAGGCGGTTCGCTTTTATGGTGGCATTTTTGGGCCTTGTGGTGTTTCCCCGAAAAGATAGAAATATCGATCTAAAGGTGGCTGGAATCGTCAAAATCTTGATTACCAACGATAAAAGCATCCTTGCTCCCATGATAATGTCAGAAATATACCGAGCCCTCACAGCTTGTAAAGCTGGAGCAGACTTCTTCGAAGGGTGCAACTTGTTGTTACAGATGTGGATGATCGAACACTTGTGTCACCATCCTCAGTATATGCACTACATGTCTACAAATGGGGGCTGCATCGAGGGTTATAGCCTAAGGGTTTCAGGTTTTCGATCACCGGGAGGGTTTGAAGAATGGATATCCTATCTCCGGATCATCACCGCAGACCAAGTAAACTGGACTTTGGGTTGGCTTTCTGTGGAAGAAATCATATACATGCCCGCCACTGGTCCTCACTTCCTCTTGATGGGACTCAGGGGTATTCAACCTTATGCCCCTTACAGGGTAATGAGACAGTTGGGAAGATGTCAAGTACTACACCCGGACGAAGATCTCAGCACTTATGCAGTCGAGGTCAGCAGTGACGGCCAATTTCCTGAAAAGACAGTTCGTTGCATATGGAGTGAATGCCAGTACTTGACGGCAAATACCCGGGTAAATGATGTGTCTAGGGGTGAAGTCTCGCCGGCCTATCTCACTTGGCAGAACAAGAAGAGCATCGTGAGACGACCAACCAAACGGCCTCACCTCCGAAGTTTTGTTGAGTCATCGTAAGAACAATGGGATTGGCTCACAAAAGAGGAAGGTTACCTGGTTGAAATTAGGAAGTTGAAGCGACAAATTGAAAGGATGGTATTCGAAAACAACGTGCAAGTCGCCCAAGAGCAGGCTGAAAAAGACAAGTTAGCCCAAGAGAACCAAACCCTGAGGGCCCGCCTTCGCCAAGCCAGTAAGAATAACATCGACCAACAGAAGCGCTGCTCCGACGAAAGATTGATAGCCGGTTTGAGAAATCAGGTCATCCAGAGCCAAGATGAATTAGACCAATCAGAGGCTTGCATAGCAAGGATGAGGGTCAAATGGGCAGAAGGTACAATGGCCCGGAGGAAACGCCTACAGCAGGTCATGAGGAATTGTGAACTGAGCGTCAAAGCAGCAAAGGAAACGAATTCCGCCCTGCAAGAGCGGATCTTCAAGCAAACACAAGACGCCCAAGCCGACCGGAGACGCTATTACAATGCAATGACAAGGATGGAAAGGCAAATGGATATGTTCCAGGATCAGCTCGCCACCAATGCACAAACGCTAGGATTAAAGAGCCGACAGATAAGGCAGTTGTTCGCAGAAAGGGACAACATTCGAGCAAGAATTGACGAAATCGGGCATTACATCTACCTAAAATGTTTGGCGTGCGAGCAAACACCTCGGGAAACCCTCATTGCTTCCATCATGGGCTGCGTCCACCGGATTATGAACGAGTTGAAGAGCCTGCAAAGAGACCTTACACCTAGGGCCGCGAAAGGGCCGAAAGATGCCTCGTGGGTCCCTAAGTTGGAAAATTAGTTGTTGATCGAGTCCTGATCGTTTTGTTTGTTGTTTCCCCATATGTTGTTTTCTTTTCCTCAAACCAAGGAGTCTGTACTGTTGCTATTTTTCTTGAAGTAATGTGTAATAGCAAATTTTGATAATGAAATTAAGTGACTCCGGAAGAATTTCTATGTGTCTTTACTTTGAGGCAGAACTACGCCTGGTCTGATTCACGCGGGGACGTGATACGTAGGCAATCCCCATAAGATTCGACCGCTTTTAAATAAAGAAAAGAAAATGTAAATAAAATAAAACGCAGGGTTTCGCAAAATACTTTAAAAGAGACGAATGAACAAACCGGGATGACGCATGTGGTTTGAAGCAAAGCATGTAGAAACGGTTAACTGCCTAGGTGCATTGCATCCTCTATGTGTTATGATCAAATCTGTTAAGCTCTAACACTAACAAAGTTTGTTGTTGTCTGATACCAGACAGTTAGTTATTAAAGAATTCTGGCAACACATTCATACCAAACCAGATCCAAAGGACCGGTAGCAACAAGCATGACAACTTCAGAGAATAGTAATGAGGAAGAAAGGCCGATGAGCCAGGTGCTAAAAGAAGCAATGGAAAAGATTGAAAGGATGGGACTAGAGATGCATGCAATGCAGCTAGCCCTGGCCAAAACACAAAAGAGCCCTGAGACACTGGGACACATGCCGGAATACCCTCACTCTGGCCCTTCCACAAGCCGCCCAAATCCCCTCTATCATCAAGAAAGAAGCCCTCACGATTCCCAAGCTCCACCACCCCATCAACCTCTCCCAACACCCAACATTCCCATTTTTGTGGGACCTACATCAGCCCCTTTGCAGCGAACGGCTAGTGAGCCATTGTTTCAGGCTCACGATACCCAATACTATCCCCTTGAGCCTACATTCCATGCACCCGAACCACAGGCTTACAACCCCCATTTGGAAGTACCGGCAGAGGTTGAGAAGCCGGTTAAGGCCCCTGAACAGGATGAAGTGTTGAGAAAGTTCAAAAGCTTGGAGCAATCCTTCAGGAACTTGCACGGGCTGGGCGATCAAGTCAGCGTGGCATACAAAGATCTGTGCCCTTTCCCAGATGTCCAACTCCCGGCTGGGTTCAAGATGCCCAAGTTTGATTTATATGAAGGGCACGGTGATCCCATGGCACATTTGCGGGGATTCTGTAGCAAAATGAGAGGGGCAGGAGGCAAGGATGAGCTTTTGATAGCTTATTTCGGCCAAAGTCTGAGCGGATCTGCACTGGAATGGTATACCAGGCAGGATTTCAGCAGGTGGTACACGTGGGATGATCTGGCACAGGCTTTTGCAGGTCATTTCCAGTACAATCTAGAGATAGTCCCTGACCGTCTCACGTTATTGAGAACTGGGAAGAAACCCGGGGAAAGTTTTCGCGAGTTCGGGTTCCGCTGGAGAGAACAAGCAGCTAGGGTCGATCCTCCCATGAGAGAGGGAGAGATGGTAGACTATTTTTTGCAGAACATTGGATCCAACCTACTTTGGTCACTTGGTGACAACGGTTGGAAAATCTTTCAACGAGGTGGTCAAAATAGGGGTCATGATAGAAGAAGGTTTGAGGTCGGACAAGATCTTAAACTATTCAGCACTTAAGGCCACAACCCAGGCTATTCAAAGCGGCACGGGAGGTGCGCTAAGAAGAAAGAAAGAAGAGGTTGCCACGATCGAGGCAGGCAGTTGGTCCAGGGCTGGCAGGCCGCACTACAACCAATCCAGGCCTCACAGGTCAAATTACCCATACAACCCACCACAAAATTTCTATCCACCTCGAGAACCACATTGTTCCGTACACCAAGCCCAGGTATACACTCAGCCTCCGGTTCGCCCACAATGGCGCGCACCGGCTCCCCAGAACATATATGCACCACCACAAAACACCTACCCTCCACCAAGGGCATATAGAAACCCTTCAGGGGCAGGTTTCCGGGGAAATCCAGATGCTAGGAATGACAGGTTGCGGAAGCAAAGAACCTTCACCGAACTGGGAGAAACCTACACCGCTGTGTTCCACAAGCTGCGGCAATTGGGTTTGGTTAGTCCTGTCCATACTCGGGAACCAAATCCCCCGCCTCAGAATTTGGATCGTTCAATCAGTTGTGAATACTGTTCAGGGATGCTTGGGCACGATACCGAGAAGTGCTGGAAGTTGAGGCATGCCATACAGGATCTTATTGACACTAATAAGATCGAGGTCCAGACACTGGAGGCTCCTAACATTAACCAAAACCCACTGCCAGCGCACCACGAAACTCACATGATTGAGTTGGTGTGTGAGGGAGGAGAATTAAGAAAACCCTCACAAACAGTGATGATGATCCAAGCCGCCCCGAGAGAAGTCTTAACCAGTGAAGGAACGAGTATACAGCCGCAGGGTGAAGGCGTCAAGCCGGTAGTAATATTGGGGAAGAGCCCGTCCGTCATAGCAAGTAAACCCGAGCCAAGCAAGTTGGTAATACCAGGGATCCTGCCCACACCGACAGTCATGTTGAAAGGGGTATGTAGAGAATGGGTGACCATAAAGCCGGTGGTCCAACTGCCGATGATTGACAGCAGGGCTGTGCCCTGGAAATATGAAAAGGCAGTGATGACGTATCAAGGAAAACAAGTGGAAGAAGTCAGTTGTGAAGCGCAAGGGCTGACTCGATCAGGTCGATGTTTTGCTCCGGTGGAGTTAAGAAAAACCAACCCAGTGGCAACCAAGAAGCCAGTGTCTGAAGAAGAGGCTGAAGAATTCCTGAGGAAGATGAAGGTACAAGACTATTCTGTGGTTGAGCAGCTGAGAAAAACACAGGCCCAGATCTCACTATTGTCATTACTCCTCCATTCTGAGGAACATCGTCGGGCCCTGTTGAAGATATTGAACGAGGCTCATGTACCCAGTGAAATTTCTGTAAACCACCTGGAAACCATTGCCAGCAAGATTTTCGAGGTGAACAGGGTGACATTCTCAGATGATGACCTGCCGGTGGAAGGAACGGAGCACAATAAAGCTCTATACCTAGCCGTCAAATGTGAAGACTCGGTGGTAACCCGAGTATTGGTGGATAACGGCTCAAGCGCCAATATTTGTCCATTATCCACCCTGGACCAGTTAAAGATTGACCGTGGAAGGATCCGGGAGAATAGCATCTGTGTCCGGGGGTTTGACGGAAACGGAACAGCCACTGTGGGGGACGTTGTACTTGAACTGACCATTGGTCCGGTCCTGTTTACCATGGAATTCCAAGTATTGGACGCCACGGTATCTTACAACTTGCTGTTAGGACGACCTTGGATTCATGCAGCTAAAGCGGTGCCTTCCACCCTACATCAGACAGTGAAGTTCGAATGGGAAAGACAAGAGGTCGTGTTGCACGGCGAGGATACAACATGCACCATGAGCGGAACCATTGTGCCTTTCATAGAGACCACTGATGACAAAGGTCCTGGGGTCTACCAGATTTTCAATACAGGGTCGGCCAACAAAATTCCTGAAGGAGAAATCATCCCGCGCCCTAGGGTAGCTGCCGCAACAGTCATGATGGTATCAGAAATGCTGGGTAATGGATTTGTGCCGGGAAAAGGCCTGGGAGTTGAACTTCAAGGGATAGTCCAACCTGTTTCCCTTCCTAAGAATCTGGAAACCTTCGGGTTGGGGTTCAAACCAACCGCAGCAGACAGGAAGGAGTCGCGAAGAATGAAGAAGAGGGTCTGGTTTCTGCCTAAACCAGTGCCACGCCTCTCAAGGTCTTTTGTTAAAGCAAGTGCCAAGGGGTCAGTGATCCCAAAGATTCGAGGACCTTTGATCGGTATAAATGAAGACCTGAATCAGAGTTTTGAGAGGCTGTTCGCGGATGTCAGTATGGTGGAAGCTGGAGAAGGTTCCAGCAGAGCAGAGATACAATTTGTGGGGCCTGAGGCCAAGACCAACAATTGGACGGTTACTCCTCTTCCTGTCCGAGGGGAGTCTTGGTAGTAGGCTTTGATTAATGTTTTGTTTGTTTATTTGTTTGATCGGATTATTCAAGGGTGTAATCCAAATTTTACTTTCGTTTTGTAAAAGTGTGAACCCTTTTATCCCGCAAATTTAATAAAGTTCTCTTCTTTTGTCTCATTTTAATTTTTGTCTTGTTCTTTTTCTTTCTGAACAATTCTCTTTTTACTGGTTCTAATGACATGGCATGCACAGCGGATCTTCGACCTAGTCTAATAAATCAATCTGAAACCGACTCAGTGATGCAAAAGGTCGTTTGTGACGATGAATCTGAATGTGACGAAGGTGAAGCCTTCGAAGAAATAAACAGAGAACTGTGCCAATTTGAAGAGAAACCCAAGCCTAACTTAAATGACACCGAGGCTGTGAATCTAGGAGACGCTGATAACGTCCAAGAGACCAAAATTAGCATCCACATTGAGCCGAATGTCAGAGCAGAATTGATCAAAACTCTCAGGGAATTCAAAGATGTTTTTGCCTGGTCATATGATGATATGCCTGGATTAAGCACCAATTTAGTGGTTCACAAATTACCCACTGACCCGGCATACCCTCCGGTCAAGCAAAAACTAAGAAAATTTAAAACAGAAATGAGTGTAAAGATCAAGGAAGAAGTGATTAAGCAGTTACAAGCAAAGGTCATTCGGGTCACTCGATATCCCGAGTGGTTGGCCAATGTGGTACCAGTCCCAAAGAAGGATGGAAAAATCAGGGTGTGCGTTGACTACCGCAACCTCAACAAAGCAAGTCCCAAGGACAATTTTCCGCTGCCCAACATTCATATCTTAATCGACAATTGCGCAGGGCGCGAGATTGGATCCTTTGTGGATTGCTATGCAGGTTATCATCAGATCCTAATGGATGAGGAGGATGCTGAGAAGATAGCGTTCATTACGCCATGGGGCACCTACTGCTATCGGGTAATGCCGTTCGGGTTAAAGAACGCTGGGGCAACATACATGCGAGCAATGACTGCGGTGTTTCATGACATGATACACAAGGAAATTGAGGTGTACGTCGATGATGTGATCATCAAATCTTGGCGTCAGGAGGACCATGTGGTAGACCTAAGGAGATTTTTCCAAAGACTCCGGAGGTATGATATCAAGCTTAACCCGGCCAAATGCGCATTCGGGGTTCCATCAGGAAAGTTGCTAGGATTCATCGTCAGTCGACGGGGGATTGAGTTAGACCCATCCAAAATTGAATCCATCCGAGATTTGCCACCGCCAAGGAACAAAACAGAGGTAATGAGTTTGCTGGGTAGACTCAATTATATCAGCAGGTTCATCGCTCAACTCACAGCAACTTGTGAGCCTATATTTCGGCTGCTGAGAAAGGACGCTGCAGTAGGTTGGACAGCAGAGTGTCAGGAGGCCTTCGACCAAATCAAAGGGTATCTGTCTAATCCACCCGTATTGGTCCCGCCTAAGCCCGGGAAACCCCTAATCCTTTACCTGACGGTCTTGGAAAATTCATTTGGTTGTGTACTGGGGCAACATGATGACACAGGAAGGAAGGAGCAGGCCATCTACTATCTTAGCAAGAAATTCACAGTGCATGAGGTCAAGTACACTCAACTCGAGAAAACATGCTGCGCCCTAACTTGGGTAGCTCAAAAGTTGAAGCACTACCTGTCTTCATATACTACTTATCTCATATCCCGCTTGGACCCATTGAAGTACATCTTTCAGAAACCTATGCCCACGGGAAGGTTGGCAAAATGGCAAATTCTGCTCACGGAGTTTGATATCATCTACGTAACGAGGACGGCCATGAAAGCCCAGGCACTGGCAGACCATTTGGCAGAGAACCCCGTTGATGAAAAATACTAGCCCTTAAGAACGTATTTTCCTGACGAAGAGGTGATGCATACGAATGAGTTGGAATTACCTGAGGAACCGGGTTGGAAGCTTTTCTTCGATGGAGCTGCAAACGCAAAAGGGGTTGGAATAGGAGCAATACTCATTTCTGAAACAGGACGGCAGTATCCTGTTACGGCTCAACTACGCTTCTATTGCACCAACAATATGGCCGAGTATGAGGCTTGCATTCTGGGTCTGCGCTTGGCTGCTGACATGGATGTCCAAGACGTCTTGGTCTTGGGAGACTCGGACCTCTTGGTACATCAAATTCAGGGTGAATGGGAAACCCGAGATCTAAAGCTCATACCATACCGACAATGCTTGCATGATCTGAGCAAGCAATTTCGATCGGTGAAATTCAAACACATTCCAAGAGTTCACAATGAGGTTGCAGATGCTTTGGCCACCTTGGCATCAATGCTGCACCACCCTGACAAAATGTATGTTGATCCTCTACACATCCAGGTCCGTGATCAGCACGCCTACTGCAATGCCATAGAAGAAGAAGCAGATGGCGAACCCTGGTTTCATGATATCAAGGAATACCTCAGGATGGGGATATATCCAGAACATGCCTCTGGAGACCAAAAAAGAGCCCTCCGGCGTTTGTCGAATGGTTTCTTCCTCAGTGAGGGAATATTGTACAAAAGAACCCCGGATCTGGGATTGTTGAGATGCATAGATGCCAGGCAGGCAACAACGGTTATGGCAGAAGTACATGCTGGAGTTTGTGGGCCACACATGAGTGGATATGTATTGGCAAGAAAAATCCTTCGAACAGGGTGTTATTGGCTCACCATGGAACACTACTGTATCACTTTCGTGAGGAAATGCCATCAGTGCCAGATACATGGAGACTTGATTCATTCTCCGCCAACAGAGTTACATACGATGTCATCACCCTGGCCGTTTGTAGCATGGGGCATGGATGTCATTGGGCCCATCGAGCCAGCAGCGTCCAACGGTCATAGGTTTATTCTAGTGACCATTGATTACTTCACCAAATGGGTTGAGGCTAAAACCTTCAAATCAGTAACCAAGAAGGCAGTGGTGGACTTTGTTCACTCCCATATCATCTGCAGATTTGGGATCCCAAAAGTGATCATCACGGATAACGGTGCGAATCTTAATAGCAGCTTGATGAGAGAGGTATGCCAACAATTCAAGATTACACACCGCAATTCCACCCCATATCGTCCTAAGGCAAATGGAGCAGTCGAAGCAGCCAATAAGAATATCAAGAAGATACTGCGAAAAATGGTGGAAGGGGTCCAGGCAATGGCACGAGAAATTACCCTTTGCCTTGTTGGGTTACCGCACTACCGTCCGGACTTCCATAGGCACAACTCCTTATTTGTTGGTGTATGGAACTGAGGCCGTGATACCAGCAGAGGTCGAAATTCCGTCCCTCCGAATTGTCGCTGAAGCCGGAATTGATGATGATGAATGGGTCAAAGCTCGATTGGAACAGTTGAGCCTGATAGATGAGAAAAGATTGGCAGCGGTGTGCCATGATCAGCTGTACCAGAAGAGAATGGCAAGAGCGTATAATAAGAAGGTGCGCCCTAGGAAATTTGAAGTAGGGCAGCAGTTATTAAAGAAGATCCTCCCACATCAGGTCGAGGCAAAAGGCAAATTCGCCCCAAATTGGCAAGGGCCTTATATCGTGACCAGAATATTGTCCAACGGTGCTTTGTGTTTGACAGATGTCGAAGGTAGATGTGTCGACATGGCTATCAATTCAGATGTAGTCAAGAGATATTATGCGTAACTTCTTTAATTATGGCAATTTTTGGTTTATTTGTTTGTATTTGGCATTTGTTGAATAATGAGATGACGGAGGCAATTCTTTCTTCTATCCAAACACTTTTAACCCTCGCTTCCCCCTTTGAGCCTTAAGCAATTCTTTCAATACCCCTCTTTTGGAATCACTAATGGGAAAGATATGAAAAAGAGAAAAAAAAGAAAAAAAAGAAAAGAAAAAGACATGAAAAAATGAAAATAAGGAAAAGAAAAAGGAAGAAGATAAAATCACAAATACAAAACCGTGGGAACTACGTTTGACCTGATTCCTCAAAGAGGATACGTAGGCGCCTCACGGCTCGGTCATAGTATGCATCATAACAAATATAGGATGCATAATGTACATAGTGTGCATAATAGGCACAATGTGCGTAACGCACATAGCTCAACATAAGCATAAAAAAATAAATTCCCCAAGCAAGAAAACTGGGGCAGAGGTTATGTTTTAAGTTCCAACAAAGGTTTGATTCCAAAAGTTGTAGCACATCACCCTTCAAATTGTTTTCATTTTTGTAGCCTTTCTTCAATCCCACACCAAAACCAACATCAACATCCAAAAGACCTCCCGATCAATGTTCGAGAGATGCCAAATCCGGAAAATAAGGCCGAGAATAATACACTGATCCCCAGCAAAGAAGAGGATCGTAAGACTGGGAATGAGTTGATAGTCAAAAGAATCCCCGGAAGAGGGTCGTATCTAGAACACCCCGGATCCTCGAAAGAAATCAAATGAGAGAGTCTTATCGGTGAAAACCTTCACAGGCACCGAGAGGCGATGTAAGATGAGGGATATGAAATGAGAGAGTCTTATTGGTGAAAACCTTCACAGGCACCATAAGGCGCCGGGAGATGAGAGAAAAGAGAGAGTCTCATTAGTGAAAACCCCTCGAAGGGCACTATGAGGCGACAAGACAGATCAACAAAGCTACCACATTCGAAACGAAATGAACACTCCTTTATCATCCCCAGCAAGTCAAACCATCGGGCAAATCAATTGATACAAATAGACTGGGTCGGAATCTATGGTGCACGCCATGATCACGGGGACCAGTTGTGTCCTCCAGATAAGTTCTTTTGATTGTCTCCTCCCACAAATATTGGTTCAGAAAGTTTTTCTCGTTTCCATATCTTTATTTCTTTTCCTAAAATGTGTCTTGAAAGGACTTTTCAAAGCTTACTACCAGAAACCGGAGAGGAATTCATCCAATGCAGGATAATACAAACAGTCCTAAAGGCCGGTCCCAGGCAATGCAGTGATCATACCCGACAATGTCGGAGGAAGTGAGCTCATAAAGGGAGTGGTTTCAGGAGTTAAAAGCAGGCTCCCACAGCATGTGCTTAAAGAGAAAGTAGAAAGGGGAATTAATTGAAAGCCAATCCCCAGCAGGCTAGAGACACCCCTCAGCAGGCAACTCTACCCGTTAATCGATTATGGGGACATAGAGCAAGAAAAGGGGAAGAGAGAAAAATCGCTCGCCGGAAAGGCACCCTCTACCACCACAATGAAAACTAATCAAATCCTTTTGTCTGCTGCAGGAAAACAAAGGATTGATGATGGCAGCAAGATGCACCGCCATGGAAGTCACCAAAAACCGGGGCAGAAAATTTTCTGCCAATTGTCGAAAATTTTCTCGGAAGGACGGGGAAGCAATTTGAAATACATTTTAAGTTCTAGGTCGCCCACCAGTATAATGCGGGAATACATTTAAGTTCTAGGTCGCCCACCAGTATAATGCGGGAATACATTTTAAGTTCTAGGTCGCCCACCAGTATAATGCGGGAATACTTTTAAGTTCTAGGTCGCCCACCAGTATAATGCGGGAATACATTTTAAGTTCTAGGTCGCCCACCAGTATAATGCGGGAATACTTTTAAGTTCTAGGTCACCCACCAGTATAATGCGGGAATACTTTTAAGTTCTAGGTCGCCCACCAGTATAATGCGGGAATACTTTTAAGTTCTAGGTCGCCCACCAGTATAATGCGGGAATACATTTAAGTTCTAGGTCGCCCACCAGTATAATGCGGGAATACTTTTAAGTTCTAGGTCGCCCACCAGTATAATGCGGGAATACTTTTAAGTTCTAGGTCGCCCACCAGTATAATGCGGGAATACATTTAAGTTCTAGGTCGCCCACCAGTATAATGCGGGAATACTTTTAAGTTCTAGGTCGCCCACCAGTATAATGCGGGAATACTTTTAAGTTCTAGATCGCCCACCAGTATAATGCGGGAATACTTTTAAGTTCTAGGTCGCCCACCAGTATAATGCGGGAATACTTTTAAGTTCTAGGTCGCCCACCAGTATAATGCGGGAATACTTTTAAGTTCTAGGTCGCCCACCAGTATAATGCGGGAATACATTTTAAGTTCTAGGTCGCCCACCAGTATAATGCGGGAATACATTTTAAGTTCTAGGTCGCCCACCAGTATAATGCGGGAATACATTTTAAGTTCTAGGTCGCCCACCAGTATAATGCGGGAATACATTTAAGTTCTAGGTCGCCCACCAGTATAATGCGGGAATACTTTTAAGTTCTAGGTCGCCCACCAGTATAATGCGGGAATACTTTTAAGTTCTAGGTCGCCCACCAGTATAATGCGGGAATACATTTTAAGTTCTAGGTCGCCCACCAGTATAATGCGGGAATACTTTTAAGTTCTAGGTCGCCCACCAGTATAATGCGGGAATACATTTTAAGTTCTAGGTCGCCCACCAGTATAATGCGGGAATACATTTTAAGTTCTAGGTCGCCCACCAGTATAATGCGGGAATACTTTTAAGTTCTAGGTCGCCCACCAGTATAATGCGGGAATACATTTAAGTTCTAGGTCGCCCACCAGTATAATGCGGGAATACTTTTAAGTTCTAGGTCGTCCACCAGTATAATGCGGGAATACTTTTAAGTTCTAGGTCGCCCACCAGTATAATGCGGGAATACATTTTAAGTTCTAGGTCGCCCACCAGTATAATGCGGGAATACATTTTAAGTTCTAGGTCGCCCACCAGTATAATGCGGGAATACTTTTAAGTTCTAGGTCGCCCACCAGTATAATGCGGGAATACATTTTAAGTTCTAGGTCGCCCACCAGTATAATGCGGGAATACATTTAAGTTCTAGGTCGCCCACCAGTATAATGCGGGAATACATTTTAAGTTCTAGGTCGCCCACCAGTATAATGCGGGAATACATTTTAAGTTCTAGGTTGCCCACCAGTATAATGCGGGAATACATTTAAGTTCTAGGTCGCCCACCAGTATAATGCGGGAATACATTTAAGTTCTAGGTCGCCCACCAGTATAATGCGGGAATACTTTAGCTCTAGAGTTTGGAATCAGTAGCCCCACCTGAAGGCGGAAGGTTACAACAGAGAGCCCCAAGCAGGAAAAACAATAAAATCCCCAGCGCCAAGAAGCAGAAGTCTGCCAAAGCAAGCGCACATTCAAAAGGAAAAAGGAACGCGTCTCAGAAGAAGCAGTTCGGAAACATTGTAGCATGCCCAGTATGACAATACTGATGAAGAGACATACCACTGAAGAAACCAGTGGAAGATTTAAAGAAGAAAGCCATGTTCCCAGCAAATCAAACAAAGTGATGAAAACTGGCATTCAGAAAGGCGATGGACCAGCATCATCTCCAAAGTTCACAAAATAAAGGCGTCAGAGGAAAGCGTTAGCCGACAAGAAAGCGAGACAACAAGAACAAGTGGGATATAGATGAGATCTCATACTCTAGCTTAACTTCTTGTTTTTCCTTTTAGAACAATGTAACAGGGAGATCGGTTGAGCAGTAGCATCCTACAGCAGCATGCAACAGCGCACCACAGCAGCAAGCAATACAGTCACACGGTAGTCCCAGCTACCAAAATTTCCCGAACTACATTGATCTGATTCCTGTTTCAGCCGAGGATATGTAGGAAACCTCTGAAGCAAAGGTTCGGTCAAACCTTTTTCAAAAATGCTTCACACGGAGTATTCGGACGGGCAAAAATCGCTCGCTTATCTTTGCGCGAAAACCCTTCGTGTCTTCGTGCAAAGAGGGGCAGCTGTAAGCACGTTATTTTTGCCTCACGGACAATCGCTCCAAAAGAAAATAAAAATAGTGACAAATGGTTTCGCTGTACAATTTTTCGATCTTTCCGTAACATGTGTTGTTGGTCATTTGTGGGTCTGTCCATTTTGCATCCAGTCATTATCAAACAAAAATACAAAAATATGTGTCAGTAAAAGAAAATTCAAAAAATATATATATATATGTGCATCGTTCGGTCTAGGTTGTGATTTAACTTACTTAAATATTTTTTTTTTGTGATAACTATGTGAAAATGTTATAGTGTGGTTGATTTCAATTTCACTATTTTATTTCATTTTTTGTTTAAAAGAAAAAAAAAGCAAAAGAGTGAAGGAAAATCGGTTTGGGCCCAAAGAAATAAAACAAAGCAGGCCCAAACAGACACTCGAGTCCAGTCCAAAATCGGCTGCCCAAGCAGCAATTCAAACGACGCCGTATAAGGGCGTTCGATCTGAGCCATCCGTCCAGGCCAATCCAACGGCTCAGGACCCCTTTCAAAGACCCGTTTTCAAACCCGACCCAATAACCAGTCTGACCCAACCCCCCACTTAAACCAAACGACCCCGTTTAACTACCAAACGACCCCGTCTCATTTCTCAGTATCAGATCTAAGCCGTTGAGATCATCTGATCTAACGGCTCAGATCCAATCAGCCTCCCCGTATATAAGCCTCCTATCGTACCCCGCACCCCCTATACCAACCCCACCCTTCATCGTCCCCAAACCCAAACCTGAAACCCCCGAAACCTAGCAGCCGCCCTAGTCTCCTTCGCCATTAAAGCCGGCGGCACGAACGCCAGTGACCACCTCCTGAACACCCTAAGACCCCCTCACTCTCCTGGACATGGATCTACTATCCATTTGCCTCGAATCACTTTCGTTCGTCTCGAATCTTCATTTGAAGATTTGAGTCGAACCCGGACCTATGCCAAGTTACCCCATCTTCGTACCAGACACCCCCCTGACCTTCCTCGTGACCAAACCAAGCTTGGTTTGGTCCGAATCTACCCACAACTCCCTAAAGATCAGATCTGGAAATCCAGACCTTAGAACACATGCACCTGGGGAATCCGGCCGGTTCTCGACAAGGGTCTGAGGTCTAATAGACCTTAATCAAGGTGTTCTCATGTGAGAACACCCTGATTAAAGTTTGTTCGGCCTCAAGAGTTCGAAGTTGAGTCTGACTTGGGGTCCATTTTGATTTCAAACTTTGTCGGTAAGTTTTTCTTTCCCTTTTCGTTTATATCAACTGCTGATTAAGTCATTAGCATGCTTTGTGTTGATTGTTTGTTACTTTCTGATAGTTTCTTAAATTCTTTCATCTCTGTAAAGACCTTTTATTTGGTCGATTGTGTTCTGTGTATGATTTAAATGTATCCTATGATAAGCATGTCCGATTAGTATAGTCGTCGCATGAATAAACTTATATAGGTTCCCAGTAATTGAACACAAAATTGTCTGATGCCCTTTAGGTCCCCGAACGTATTGTTTATATGAGCGACTGATTATTACCTGCTTTAATTAGTATAGTCGACTCGATAAATGTCGTTGATTAGTTTTCTATAACTAATGAATCGAATGAGCTAATAATGTCACATGACTAATTGAACGTTGCCACTAACTGAATGCCCCAGCATTGTTTAAAATGGTTTGTTTGCATTGTAAAATATGACTGGAAAGGTTCAGTCCAGGCAGCCTTGAATTTGAACTTTCATCAGTTCAAAACTGCCCTGATGCTGCAATAGGCAGGGCAGTAATAATCAAGGTTAAGCAGGGGTATTCTGGGGTGTTAAAAAGGACAGAAAGATTAGTTTAAATGAGCTGACAAGTAGGGTACTAATTTAGGATTAAACTAATACCAATGGGGAGCAAGACATGAGAGTATGGGGCTTAAAATGAATAATAAAATGATGCCCATAACTCTTGATTAAACAAAAACCAGGCGTGGGGAATAAAGGGGTTGGCACCAAAAGATGCTTAGGCATGGGCTTTAAAGAGTATGGGGATTCTGCCAATTGCCAGGGCAGGCAGCTCAGCTGCACTGATGCATTTGGCCTATAAAGAGGCCATTTGAGAACTTAAAAGAGGCTGGACTTTTAGTCTTCAGAAAAAGGAAGAATTTTTAGTCTTAAAGCTGAAACTTTTAGTCTGAAGAAAGGTTTACTGAGTTTAAAGAAAGATGGATTTTTTTTTTGAATCTTCAGAAAAGAAAAACAAAACAAAAAGGCTGAAAGAAAAAAAAAACTTTAGTCTGAAGAGAGGTCTAGTGAGTCCCAAATCACAATAGCATAAACACAAGGTAGTTTCCAATAGACATTGTAACCAAACACTGCCTGAAAGTTGTATAAGAGTGCATATTGGTCAAAGCTGTCTTGGCCAAGTTCTGTTGCTTGCATTGGCTGAGTTGTTTATGGTTGTTGAACTGGTAGTTTTACTGCATTTGAACCCTCAGTTACTGCTGTTATTTCCCTACTCTTCGTCTGGAATTACTGGTTTGGCACTCGACTATTTGCTGGTTTCTTTTGTTCTGGGAATTATTGTTGGTTGTTCGTGGATTGTGGAAAACATTTGGTTGTTGGTTTGTTGCTGTGCTGTTGCTATGTACCTGTTGTTGCTGTGTTTACTGCATACTGCCCAGCTGATCATTCCTTTCTTCTTTGTTCCTCCATACCAGGTACACAATTACACTACCAATGTAACTCGAAAGTTTGAGCAATGAGTATAAAAGAGAAGATCTGCAGATGTTGTTTATATATATGTACTGGTGTGTTGAATGTCATGTAATGTCTAATAGCTCATATTTTGGGATACTGAAGTTAGCTTGCAAGCATAGTAGATGTCAATGTAGGGTATCGAATGATAATTGTATATGTATGCTGTCAGATAAAGGTGGTCTCAATGAATTAGTTTGCATCTCAGGTTTAGTTTACTTTGCCATATATGCTGTAATGTAGGCCAAAATAGGAAAACTATCCATATGAGTTAAAGTTCTTTCCCCTTTTGTTAGTTTGTCACATATAAATTGATAAAGAACAAAGAATCAGTTCTAGGCCTCAACCTCAGGAAGGCCGAGCCCAAATCGAAAAAATCAGCTAGGCCTGTATCGGAAAAACAGGGCCCAAGTCTGGCCATCTCGCATGAGCTAGTTTGGGCCCATAATTTGCGACTAGTTGTCCATAAGTGCAGTCACGTTTTATTATTCTGTAAAAGCATTTTAAATCCGGTTTTATAATCAACTAAGGCTATTTACTGCTTTCAATTGATAGAGACAAACACGACAAGAAACGTAGGTGCTATAGGATATCCTTTAAAAATAACAACGAGATGAGCCTCGATAAAAATAAACAAAACGCAGATGCGGGGCCCTTGTTAAATGTATATTAGTGAAGCATTTAGTTTCCAGGACGGGTTGTTTAGCAAATCTCACAACCCTCCTAAAATAACAACACGTTAGTCTCTTTAGGATACGCTTTAATGAACCTTACCTTCTTAAACTCGGGTGCACATTTATGTGACCCAAATCCAAATCCCAACGGAGTCGAAACATGTCTCTAGTCACGGGCGCATTGATTGCGGCGTGGCCCGAGATGCATTTCCATGACGTTGCAAATTCCTTTAAAAAAATAAGAATGGGATGAGCCTCGCCGAATAAAAATACAAATTGCGGGGCCCTCAGTAAATACTTGTTTTGAATTACTTAGAATTCAGGAGGGCCGCTTAGTGAATTTCGTGGCCTTCCCAAAATAATAACGCGATAGTCTCTTTAGGCGCGTAATTTACTTTCTTAAGCTCGGGTGTGCATTTCATGCGACCCAAAAATCCAAATCTCAAAACATCAAATAAAATGCGTTCCGGATTGTGGGTACATCTCATGTGACGCAGTCCAAAGACGTGTTTTAAGCAATGTTCACACTCTTGTAAAAATAATAAAGCGGTTAAAAGTCAAAATTTGCACATAAGTTCATACTTGTATAAAATCAGATAATCAAGCCGAATATAACAGTTGAGCGACCGTGCTAGAACCAAGGAACTCGGGAATGCCTAACACCTTCTCCCGGGTTAACAGAATTCCTTATCCGGATTTCTGGTACGCAGACTGTAATATAGAGTCATTCTTTTCCTTGATTCGGGATTAAAATTGGTGACTTGGGACACCCTAAATCTCCCAAGTGGCGACTCTGAAATAAATAAACCAATCCCGTTTCGATTGTCCTTTAATTGGAAAAACTCCCTCGCGCCCCTGCGGGCGCGGAAAAAGGAGGTGTGACAGTTACAACATGAAGCTCAATCCCGAGAAATGTACCTTCGGAGTGGGTTCGGGCAAATTCTTAGGCTTCATGGTATTGAACAGGGGGATCGAAATCAACCCCGACAAAATCAAGGCCATCGAAGAAATCACAGTGGTAAATAATGTATAGGCCGTGCAACAACTGACAGGGCGAATAGCGGTTCTAGGCAGATTCATAACAAGGTCGTCGGACAAGAGTCACCATTTCTTCTCTTTACTCAAAAAGAAAAACAACTTCTAGTGGACTATGGAATGCCAACACGCCTTAGAGGAACTGAAGCGGTATCTGACTAGTCCGCATTTGCTCCACACGCCAAAAGAGGATGAAATGTTGTATTTGTACCTAGTCGTATCTAAGATAGCGGTGTGCTAGTTCGAGAAGAGCAAGGTACGCAATTTCCTATTTATTATGTAAGTCAGACCCTAAGGGATGCCGAAACCAGGTATCCGCACCTAGAAAAATTAGATCTTGCATTAATAAGCGCATTACAAAAACTGAAACCCTATTTTCAATGCCACCGTATTTACATTTTAACAACGTACCCTTTCCGAAGCATATTGCACAAGCCTGAACTATCTGGCTGATTGGCCAAATGGGCCATCGAACTCGGGGGGTATGATATCGAGTATCAACCCCGAACGGCCATCAAGTCCCGAATTCTGGCGGTCTTCGTGGCTGACTTCTCACCCTTCCTCGTGCCCGAGGTAGAAAAGGAAATCTTACTAAAATCAGGCACATCTTCTGGGGTATGGACCCTGTTCACCGACGGCGCCACAAACGTAAGAGGATCCGGGCTCGGTATAGTCCTGTAGCCACCCATGGGTGGCATAATCAGGCAATCTATAAAAACTGAAAAATTGACTAACAATGAAGCCGAGTATGAGGCTATGATTGCAGGTCTGGAATTGGCCAAAGGCCTGGGAGCTGAGTTCGTCGAAGCAAAATGCGATTCACTCTTGGTAGTAAATCACGTGAATGGGAGCTACGAGGTCCGAGAAGATAGGATGCAAAGGTATTTGGACAAAATCCAAATCACATTGCGCTGTTTCAAAGAATGGACTCTGGTCCACATACCTCGTGAGCAGAACAGCGAGGCCGATGCCCTCGCAAACCTGGGATCATCTGTTGAAGAAGATGACCTACTCCGTAGGGCTGTTATTCAGCTGTCCAAATCAATGGTCGAGGAAGGTCATGCCGAGATTAATTCTACTAGCCTAACATGGGATTGGAGAAATAAATACATTGACTATCTAAAAGATGGAAAATTACCCGCTGACCCAAAGGAATCGAGGGCCCATGCGAACCAAAGAAACCCGGTTCTCGCTCGATGAAAATGGGACTCTATACAGAAGAACCTTCGATGGCCCCCTAGCATTATGTCTGGGGCCAGGGGACACATACTATGTACTCCGAGAAATCCACGAGAGTACTTGCGAAAATCATTCCGGCGTTGATTCCTTAGTACGAAAGGTGATCAGGGCAGGCTACTACTGGGACAACATGGAAAAAGACACTAAGGAATTCGTCCGAAAGTGCGACAAATTCCAGAGATTTGCCCCTATGATTCACCAACCTGGCGAATAGCTACATTCGGTCTTATCGCCAAGGCCATTCATGAAATAGGGAATGGACATCGTCGGACCCCTACCAACGTCGCCAGGTAAAGCTAAATTCATTTTATTTATGACTGAATATTTCTCCAAATGGGTGGAAGCGCAGGCCTTCGAGAAGATAAGAGAAAAAGAAGTCATTGACTTCATTTGGGATCACATTATGTGTCGATTCGGTATTCCTTCTGAGATAACATGCGATAATGGGAGGCAGTTCATCGGAAGCAAAGTAACACAGTTCCTTGAGGATCAAAAAATCAAGAGAATCCTGTCAACGCCTTACCACCCATGTGCAAACGGCTAGGCCGAGTCCACAAACAAAACCATCATCCAAAACTTAAAAAAGAAGTTGGAAAGCGCTAAAGGAAAATGGAGAGAAATATTACCCGAAGTGATGTGGGCATACCGAACAACTTCAAAATCAAGCACAGGGGAAACACTTTTCTCTCTAGTATATGGCGCCGAGGCCCTGATACCAGTGGAGGTTGGGGAGCCAAGTGCCAGATTCCGACACACCACTGAGAGCTCGAACAACGAGGCCATGACTACGGTCCTCGAACTATTAGATGAAAAGCGAGAAGCCTCACTGGTCCGAATGGCCGCCCAAAAGCAAATGATCAAAAGGTATTATAATAGGAGAACAAACCTCCGACATCTCGGAGTCGGGGACTTGGTCCTAAGGAAAGTCACCCTCAACACCTGAAACCCTAATGAAGGAAAGCTAGGCCAAAATTGGGAAGGACCGTACTGTGTCCTCAGAGTAATTGGCAAAGGGTCCTACAAGCTCGGTACCTTGAAAGACGAGTAGCTTCCAATCAATTGGAACATATCAATGCTGAAGCGATACTACTGCTAAGGCATGCATTGCACTCTTTTTCCTTTGACCGGATTTTATCCCAAAAAGGGTTTTACCAGCGAGGTTTTTAACGAGGCAACACCCATATGCTACCTGAGGAAGACTCAACAAGTATTCAAGGCTTCTTTTGCAATCAACCTCGAATACTCGGGGCCATCCCCCCGGAAGGTCACCAACTCAGAGAAGCCAAGATACACCAAGAAGGGTCACTGTAGGAAAATAATATATCGGGCCAAATGGTCGAATGAACCGTGTTCGCGTAGAACAACCGAGCCCGCAACAACAAAAATATGTATACTTGTACCAAGTAATCAAAGAATACTTTCCAAAAGCATTTTGCACCTCAAGGAAGCCCGATATTTTTGCAAAAAATGGCCCCAGAGCCAAAAAATGTGTCGAACACTCGGGGACTGGTGTCAACAACTCGAAATAGTACGACCCCGGGGTCGTAGCCTCAAACTCATAAACCCTCAATGAGGAAACAAGAGATCACAAAACAACTCCAGAGACAAAAATGTCCCAAACACTCGGGGACTGGCATCAAAAACTCAAGGCTATATGACCTCCGGGTCAAAAACTCCGAAATCGTAAGCCCTCGATGAGGCAATATCAAGTTCACAAGTAATGGCTCCCGAGCCAAGGAATCCCCGATGACTCGGGGACTGTCGTCAATTGCCATCTCCATCGACTTATCAAAACTCGAGGCCGTAAGGCCACATGCGGGCAGCCTCGGTCTCGTAAGACCTACATACGGCAATAGCAATATCTGTAAGACCTTAAGCAAGGCATGAACCATACTTGTACCAAGTATTCAAAACTGTAAGACCTTAAAGGCATGTAAAACTTGTAAGACCTTACTAAAGGCATAAACCCGATCTCAAAGTTTAGGCTATATATCGAACTTGTAAGACCCCTAAAAAGGCATACCCTCGATATAGACGCCGAAACTACTTCACTTGAGACTTAAACGCTCCGGCCAAACACAAATGACTCCGGTCACAAGGCTGTACTAGCCAAACTAACGCAACTCAGGGACTCCTGACCGTCGCTATAAATAACAGGCCTTCAATTACTTCGAATATACTTCGAAAAGAACCGGTTAAACAGGCTACCCTCGACATAGACAAAAGAGCTTCGACCATGTCAGCTCCCAAACACTGGCTTCGAGATACTCAGCCTCCGAGCCAAACCTCTTAAGGTGCTCGATCATCGCCATATAACGACTCATAATTGAGGTTTTTTATTAAACCGTCGAAGAGTCAGGCAAACATTATTTGAAAAAGTCCTTAACGAGGGAAAAATAAGGCCTAAGGCATAAGAGCCATTGTCGCCAACCCACATATAAGGTCGCATCGACCCAAGGTGTAAGAGCCATTATCGCCATCCCACATATAAGGTCGCATCGACCCAAGGCATAAGAGCCATTACCTCCATCCCACATGTAAGGTCACATCGATCCAAGGCATAAGAGCCATTGTTGCCAGCCTACATATAAGGTCACATCAACCCAAGGCGTAAGAGCCATTGTCGCCAGCCCATACAAAGGGTCGTACTAACCCAAAGCGCTAGAGCCTAAAGGCTAGTTTTAAATTCAAAAACTTGAGGGCCAAATGAGCTCGAGTCAAAAATCGATTTAGAGATTGAACCCAAAACAGTTAACTAAACATGCCTAAGAGCAAAAGCGTAAGAGCCACTGTCGCCAGCATCAAAATTAAAGGTCACACCGACCAAACATGTAAGAGCCACTGTCATCAGTGCTAAAATCGAAGGTCATAGTGACCCAACGTATAAAAGACAGGTCTAACCCGAGAACACTCGGGGACCGACTTTCGACCATCACGGCTGCTCAGCAAAAGCAAAAACCCGAGGGTATAGCCTAAGGTCTAAAGATCTCGAATCGATTATCAAAGTATCGCATATTATTCTCGAAAAGCAAAAGAGAAAAGAAATGATAAAAAGCAAAAAGAGGTACGTTTATAAGGCTTTTGAAAAATCCTTACAAAGAAGCATCCAAACAGAACCCCAATCTATCATCGAGCCTGCACCTTTGACGGCCCCGCCGGAGGTTGCAACCCAACGGTTCCGGCTATAGTCCCAGGATCTCCGACAGCCTCTTCCCCTCGAGGAATCCCGTCTCTATTCTCGTCATCTTCTGAACCACTACCTGACATATCTCTAGAAGCAAACAGGGTAACAACTATCTCCTCTAGGGTCTTCACCCTCTCGAGCTCGACAGAAAACTCGATTTCCCCTACATGTATGTCCTCTAGAGTTCGCCTCCAAGATTCTAACCGAGCATGCTCCACGGCTCCAGTCAATTTCAGACCGGCCTCCTCAAGCACTCTCCTGGTGTGAGCGTTTATTACAATAACACCCTCTTTATGCGCAGATATGAGCGCCTTGGTTTCGGTTTTGATCCCGGATAGTGCAGCTACCAACTCAGAGTGGAGACCTCTATATTTGTCACTATCCGCCCTCGTATCTTGAAGCTGACGCCTGACTGAGGCCATCTTTTCCTGAAAGGTATCCCTCTCAGAGGTTATCTCTCTCACATGTCGTTTGAGTTCGAGGACTTCAGAGTCTCTGGCTTGAAGCCCCTCCCTCAGCAGGGCACCTTCCTTCTCAAACTGCATGAATCAAATCTAGGATGTTAAAACATTGGGATCTAGCAAACATTAAAACGATAGCAAAACAGAAATTATGTAACCTGTTCAACAAGATGAGCTTTCTCATGCTCATGACGGGTCACCTCAACCTGAAACCAGGTGAAAGTCTGATTATAAAGCACCTTGTCCTGAAGCCATGAAAAAGACAAATTAGAAATACAAAGATCAGAACGGCAGACAGGATTCACAAAAGCTACCTGCTCGCAAAGCCTTCTTATCTCGCCAAAAATGAATGAAACATCGAGCTCGGGAATTCCCTCGGGAGCGGCTGAAGGCCTTTCGAGCACCTCTCTGTCTCCGATAGGCACCCCCGCACTGGAAGACTCTTCATTCGGGACATCTTGCATTCCTTTAGGGGTAAGGTCATTCCCTGAGGGGAATCACTCACAACAACATCACTGGTAGAGTCAATCAGGGCCATCTCTTGTCCATGAAAGGCTCCATAACTGGGCTCCTCCAAACCGCCTACCGAATGCGTTCCATCTTGAGGGGTATTCTAGCCATCGTCCAGCTCAGGAACATTTCCCAATACCCCCTCTGTGGCCTCCTCATTCCGAAGTTGGACCACAACAACATCAAGCTCCGGCTCAAGAGCCACCATCTCTACGGCCTGATGATCGGTCAGGTTTTCCCCTCCCTCGGGCGCAATCAAGAAACTATTTTCCCCCTCGCCTTCAACTCGGGGACTGTTAGCTGCTCCCGAAGTTAGGGCTACCAGGTTGGCCTTAGTTTCTTCCACCTTGATCTTTTTGGATTCCAAAGGTTCATTCGACGGTTCCCTTTGTCTTTTCTTCCCTTTATCGGGTCCCAAAGTATCCTCTTCATCAAGTGATGTTCCCTTCATCAAGGGGATCTCCCTCAGACCTACACAAATAAAAGAGGTAAGCACAGGGAGTGAGAACGCTACCAGTAGCGATTCATGTTGAAAGGTATGACTGCAGCAGGGGCGAAAGCTCACCATGGTCCTTAGCTTCCCATAGAGCTCGAGATAGGTCACGCCACACTCGCTCGGCGTATGGTCAAATCGAGTCCAACCGACTGGCCCAACCCGAGAGGTACGTGACCGTGCCAGGATAAATTGCCATGGCTGCATCAGCGGAGAAAATTAAGTGCATGGAAAGATGCACTAAAAAGAAGCAAGGAAATGCTAGATAGTGTATCTACTTACGTTCCATATTCCACCTTTCGGGGAACGATATCCTTTCCACTGGGCTCAGGTTTGAAGTCCTCACTCGGACGAAACAACTCATCTACCCTCCATTCCCAACCTCTTTGATACAAGAGAAGTGGGCCCTTAGAGCTCAGATGTGGAGCTTAATCAGACCCCCATGGAAGAGACGGGGGTTCTACATCCTGATCAGGTGATCAAGGGTGAAAGGCATCTCCTCAATCATGTTCACATAGTACCTGATCATGTAGACAGTGCGCCAGAATAAAGGGTGAATTTGGCCAAGGGTCACTTGATACCGTTGGCAGAAGTCGAGAATCACGGGGTCTATCGAAGGCAAAGATGGCCCCACTGGCCCAAGGGTAAATGGGTAAGTATACACACTGGGGAAATCAGCTTTATACGTCGTTATATCCTCCTCCCGAGTAGGGATCTCCACAAGCACCGCGTCCCCCCAGCGGCAATCAGTCCTCACCCTTTCGACATCTGTTACCAAGCTAATATACTGAGACACAGGCTCACGACGCCCAGGCTTCGAAGAAGGTCTCTCGACCTTGAAATCGGAAGCCGTTGCAAAAAATTTTGGAACGCATTCCTCAGCACGATAAGGCATTACCTCTTTGATTTTAGATGGAAGTGAAGAGGAGGAGGTCACGCTCTCCTGAGAAGCAGAGGCGGAAGTTTTCGCGACTCCTAAAAGATTCTAGAAGAAAAAGGGAAGTTGCATTTTGAAGAAAAAACAAAAGTAAAGGTAGAAGGAAATTTTTTGGGGCTTGGTGGTGCAGTGAGTTGTAAACAACGAGAAAAGAAATATTTATAGAAGCCTCGCACGCACGCTAAAGGAGGCCAGGGGACAGCCAACTGCCGTAATCAATGCGAAGGCTTTCAAGGGCTGTGCGTACGTCGTCTTTTGGCACCTTATGACTGCCGTCACTACGGAAGTACCGGAGGGGCTGGAATTCAAGGTTGTTTCTTATCACTTTCACTCTAAGAAATGCAGAGACTATCTGTATACGGTAAAATCGGAGGGTCCAATTTTCCGTCATTATGGTGCCTCGTAAGCCCATTTCACAAGGTTCAAGACTAGGGTCGAGGTTCATCCTCGAGGGTTATCGATGCTCGACCTCGGGACGATGCGGACCAACGGTTATGATGGAAAAGTGGGGAGTTCCCAAAACGTACAACTAGAGCCGACAAAGTTTGTCAGACTAGTCTAAACCCGAATCAGGGCGTCAACTAGTTGTCCCATCTCCATATCTTTGTAATTAATATATTTTGTACTTTGTTAGGATTCCCCCTCTTATATAAAGGGGATCCTTGTCATTATGTAAACATCTATTGCTCTATGCTAAATACACTAGAAGATTCTCTCTACTCTCTAGCACATTCTCTAGATTTTATTGCTCCATTTATTGCCTATATTTATTGTGTTCTATCTATTGTTCTTCATTTATTGCTTATTATTGGCCATAAAGAGCCGCCTTTGATTATTCTAACTGTTAGTTACCCATCGATCACCCCCATAGCTCCCAGTCGAGCATCAGAATCGACCCCGAGGTCCCCGAATCGACAAGCTTGAGGCCCCGACTGTTAACTTTTCGGTTTGGTTATCGCCTTACTCTCAAACTCTTATCTCGTTTTCAAATCTTTCACATAACATCAACTACCTAATAACTAGCATAAAAATAGATCACGTATTTTTAGAACCATTAAATCAATTTGAAACTTCAGATTTCAATTTAAAATTTTAAAAATTGATTGATGTAAATGTTTGATTAAATAAATAAATAAATACTATAGTAAATAGCTTAAAAGCTATAATAATTAATTGCGGTCTGCCTTTTAGCCAAGTTTAAATTAATGTCCAACCGCTCATCCTTCACAATATTATACATTCCTAGTTAAATTCGACTTTCCCTATAAAACTTTCCACCAATAAATTTATTTTAAGTTTTACTAGTGAATGCTTTTTCTATTCTCAATCGCTAATTACTAGTAACACTTATGTATCACTCATCAAAGTGGGATTTTTCAGCGGGAAGTCGAATTAGTCGAGCTTATAGCGGCTACTGAACACTTGGTTAAAAAAAAAGGCTAAACATCGATAAGAGTGATAATTAATCCTTCATCCTTAACCAAAAGTCTTGAGTTCGAGCTCTAGTATGAAGTTGCTTTTGTTAGGGAACACTTTATCTCCAAATATAAAATATTCGTCGCGAATCCAAATTTAATCGGACCCAATACAAACACCGGACATCGAATAAAAAAACCAAAAGAAAAGTCAAAGAACAAGTTTTGTGTTGTCAAAATTTGGAACACTGAACCCAAAGATAAGAGAAAATAAGGCAAGAGATTATGAATAGGTTTTCTTGAAATGACCACGATAAGAAAGCCAAAGTTGTACGAACAGTAGTATCAATATTCCTGTTTGTAGTGACAACAGTCCAATGAATCCGAAACTAAAATGATTTCTTTTTTGGACATAAAATACGTTTGTACAGTTAAAAAATAGTTATATTTCTACCTAAAACGCAATATAATACTTCATTTTATTTTAACGGAAAATTAGCCGTTAAAGTAAAATGCAGTATTACGTTTTACTAAAACGCATTATAATATTGCGTTTTACAACAATTTGGGCCCACCAAATAAGTGTTCTGCAGGACTGACAATTTGTTTGTTAGTGTAAAACGTATTATAATACTACATTTTACTTAAACGTAGTATTATACTACATTTTACACTAACTTTTGGGCCCACCATTAAGTGTTTTGCGGATAACTGACATAACAATAATTCAAATACATAAAATGTGGTATTATACTGCGTTTTACATAAAAATATTCTGCACCCCAAGCTAGGACTTGCCTTATTTAAAGGCGTTAGAATTTTATGAAAATCCATTCAAAACTTTCCTTCAAACTTCCGTTCATATTTCTCTTCTTCTTATCAAGCATTTTTTTATAATGTCTGAAGAGCAAAAAATAAGGGTTTCATTATATTGAGGGGTGCGGTTATAATGGAGAATAACTCTGTGAGGTATAGTTCACCTCCACAGTGTTATGTTAAATTGCTGCTTACAATGGAGTACGATAAATTGGTATCGTTGTTATGTAAAAAAATGAGTGTGAGGAAACGTTCAGTGAATCTTAAAGTAACCGGTAGATTTTCGTATTATGTGACTCCGCAGGGGTTTGCTTATTATTCTGAGTTTAACATCGAAGATGATGAAATTCTTAGAGATTTTTTTGCATATTTCGAATGAATATAGGGAATTTATTGTAATAAAATTGTTGGAAATGTACGTCAAGGTTGAAGACGTTCCCAATAATGAGGGTGTGCATAGTAGGGATAACCCCCAGTCATCGGGTGATTATTCTGGAGCAGTTTTTGCTGGACAGATTCCTGATGAAAGAGCTTGCCTTGATTTAAACTTGTCACCACCGGCGAATGAGCATCCACAAAATAATTTTATTACTTTATATAATCCACAAGACGACTGGTAAACTTCAATTTTTCTACACGTTAGCGATGTTTATTTTATGTTTGAATTGGATTTGTATGAACACTCATATTTTTCATAGCGGGTACCGTCCGGATATGAATTTTACAAGTTATGACCCCGCTCCTAGTTGGAATATGCGTAGTTCTAGCATGTTGGACCACGATGGTCCATCCGAGAGTCATCACCAACAAGAAAATATCCATCATGGAACGTCAACACAGTACGACTTGTAAGTAAAGTGATATAGCTATATGTAAAGTATTTATCTAGTTGAGTAGCTTATCATTTTGTTCTTTTTGTGCAGTGAAAACGAGCAACTTGATGTTCCTGAACTCACATAGTTGTCCATAGACGATGTATTGACTCGTGATTTGGCAGATGCGCAGAGTCATGAAGATGATAGTGATTACGACAACAATGCCGATGAGTCTGGAGATGAAACACCCTTCCTTGATGAGGGTGATTACGAGGAGGAAGTGGATGCCGAACCTGAGCTGACAAGGGAACATGCTCCTCCACCTCCTGTTAGACCAAGAGTGTACGAGTCCCACATGTCGTTTCATGAATGGAATATTCCCTACCTTGATAATCTGCCAAGTATGACGGACGTGGATGCCCTCACAAGGGATGATGACGAAATTCGGTCAACAATGTGGGATGAGTCTAGACCAGCGGTGCTGGCAAAGGGCATGTATTTCCCCGATAAAGCTCGCCTAATCAGGGCTGTAAAAATCTACGGTGTAAGAGAGTGCCGTGAGATGACGGTAAGGGAGTCAACTACAGAGGTATACAAGGTTGTATGCCGTAGAGACTTTATGGGTTGTCACTGGATGTTGCGTGCCAACAAGAAGAAATCAGGGTTGTGGAAAATGGGTAAATTTATTAGCACCCATAGATATGAAATGTACACATTCAATGAGAATCACTTCAACCTAGATGTAGACTTGATTTATCTTGTCTTGATTCCATATTTGAAAGTGTCCATTAGGTTCAAGATTAAAGAGTGTATTACAGCCGTCCACCAGGAGTATGGTTGTACTATAACCAAAAGAAAGGTATATCTCGGTCGCAAACGTGCCTTTGAACTTATTTATGCCGACTGGGATAAGTCTTTTTCATCTCTGCCCAGGCACATGGCCGCACTGCAACACTTTAACCCCAGGACTATTGATAAATGGAGGCGTGAGCGGAGTCCGGACAGACCCGAATATATTTTCAACTATGTGTTCTGGTCATTTAAACCAGCAATTGATGGTTTTGTGCATTTTTGTCCGGTAATTTCCATAGACGGTACTCATGTCTATGGAAAGTATGATATTAAGCTTTTGATTGCAGTTGTAGTAGATGCCAACAGACAAATATTTCCACTAGCTTTTGCCATTTGTGCCAACGAAAGAGAAGAGACGTGGACGCTTTTTTTGAACCACTTGAAGCAGCACATTGTCAAACAATGTTCAGGTATTTGTCTAATATCTGATCGACATGGTGGTATTTTAAGTTCTGTATGGCATTTTCCTGAATAGCAAGAACCCTATGCATACCACCGTTACTGTGTGAGGCACATGAAGGAAAATTTCCAGAAGAAATATCCTGACAATGCTTTGCATGATTTAATGTGGATGGCTGCAACTGAGCACCAGCAGTGCAAATTTATGAGGTGTATGGAAGCGATCCGACGGTTAGATCCATGAGCCTATACTTGGCTGATGGGACATGTGCTTCACATGTGGACATTGCATGCTGATGGCGGCAGACGATGGCGAGCCCTGACTACAAATGTGTCGGAGTCATTCAACGGCTTGTTAAAGTCTGCCCGTGGATTGCCTGTCACTGCCATGGTCTGCATGACATTCAAATAGATTGCGGAGAGGTTTGTTGAAAGGCATGGAGCTGTATCGGTATTGATGGATAGGGGTGTTCAATTTATGCCAATACCGATGAGAAGATTTGAAAGGTACATGAGGCGAGCATATTGGCATTCATTTTTACAGTACAATCACGACTGGGGTGTTTTTGAAGTTAAGACCGCTATCCGCGGACACCGGGGGAATAATCTACAAACGGTGAATGAAGCCAGCAGGTTGTGTTCATATGGGAAATGGACCATCTACCACATGCCTTGCGCACATGCCTTGAAATGCTTTCAACAAGTTGGTTTAGGGGCAACCAACTATATTGATAAGCAATACAGTGTTGCTGCATACGTATACACGTATAGTGGGCAGTTTCAGCCATTGGGTGCTGAGCATTATTGGCTGCCGGAACCTTTTAAAATAGTATGTAATAAGGACTATTTGCGCAAGCTGCAAACGCAAAAGAGAATGCGTATATGGAACCAAATGGATATTGGTGACACCATTTATGCACGTTAATGTGGCATATGCTCGCAAACAGGACACGATCGTCGTAAATGTCCTTCAGGTGGTGTGCGTGGCGGTGGTAATCCAGCTCCTGGTGCAAGTTCGTCCAATGTACCTAACTATCAAGGATACATCTAGTCTTTTATTTTCGTATTGTTTTTTGTAATACGCTCCTGTACTTGTGTATGTTGCAATATCTATCAAATAAAATTATGTTCCACAATCTTGTTACATCTTAATTTTTAACATGACCTTTTGAATTGGGATGCAGATATGGTTGTTCAAATATTCAATTTATTTATGTTAGTAAAGAAGACGAATCTAAAAATTTAAAAAAACTATAAAATCAAGACATCATTTATTATCCTTCTTAAAATTTAATATGTAAAGCGTGGTATAATACTACGTTTTATGTGTTGTCTTGTCGTTTTGAAAAAAGCTGAACCGACTGCGAAAATGCTGTTTTGTTTCATAAAAATTTAATATGTAAAACGTGGTATAATACTGCGTTTTGTATGTTGTCTTGTCGTTCTAGTAAAAGCTGAACCGACTGTCAAAAAGCTATTTTGTTTCATAAAAATTTAATATGTAAAGCGTGGTATAATACTACGTTTTGTGTAAAATCTTGCCTATAAATAACATGCGCATTCTAGTTATTTTCTGTGCTTAACAATAACCAATAGCAAATATTTTCATAAAATCAAGGTTTCACTTTATCAAATGTCTCAACAACCCCTTTATGTCCTAAGGTGCGAATGCGGCAAAAAATGCATGATGCACGATTGTTGGGAAGAAGCTGGACGCCACTACTGGGCGTGTATGAACAAGTTTTATAGGAAACCCGACGAACCTACATGCAATTTTGAGGTATGGGTTGATGAACACTGTCAGCTCCAAGATCCAAAGACAAGCTCCAAGATCTACATGCAATTTTGAGGAATACTACAACGACAAGCTCCAAGATCTTCATAATTTGTGTTTGAAGCAGTGGGAAAGAGAGCGAAAATCCAAACAAGAAGTTGCAGAGTTGAAGGCGAAACTCAAGGAGGTGGAAGAAGAAAAAAAAAGCTGGAAGACCAACTCAAGTGGTTGGAGCAGAGAATACTAGGAGGTCATGACTAAACAATGACATGTACGTGTTGGGCATAGTAGTGTATCTTTCTGTTTCCCTTGTCATGTGTTTTCATTAGTTGTACTATTTATATTTGTTATGTGTATCTTTAAGTTTGCTATGTTTGTATTTGTGTTATACTGTTATAATAAAATTGTTGTTCAAATTTTGTTAAAATAAAATTGTTGTTAAAATACAATTCTTGCCATTATTTACATAATATAGTATTTACATAAAATACAAACAAAAGTAAATCAATGAGTCCCGCGGCCTGTGTGCTGGCCTGAGTCGCATCCCCTGTCGGCCGGGTACACTATCAGGATCATCATCATCAAGTCGCCTCTTTATGTGAGGATGCACAGCAGCATCGATAGTACAGTTGGCAGGATCGGTAGAAGGGGCCGTCGGGTCGTCAGCAACCAACAAAACAATTACTAAGCTTAGCATGTGAAAATGTATATTAGTAATGTACGTGTTAAGTCAAAAATATTTTCTCACTATGGTCTCGTCGGCCTCCTGAGTATAAGCATCTGTGGTATCCTCATCATCGCATACATGCCTCCGTGATGGGCTGGGATGAAGCCTTAATAAGAAAATTAAAAATTAATTTATGGCAAATCATTAAGGAAAAGAAAACAAATTGAAATTTTACAGTAATACAAACATACTTGCGTCTGTGGTAGATCCGCATCAACCACCGGGGATGAGGCATAACTCAACCTGCGCCCGCTATCCACGTCTCGGGTCGGCCGATCCTCAGCTGCAGTAGATGGGCCTGAAAAGAACTTGTCTACATCTCCGTTAAATGTACCGTGATCAACAATGTATCTGATGGGGTGACTTGCGATGCTGGCAGAGATAGCTGAAGGCTGTACGACAACATACTACTAGAAGGCTCGTCTAGCTGAGGGAAATAACCCGGCTGATCATCTCCAAGATCCTCATCATGTACCTCAACAGGTGGGTCGATAGATGCCTCAATGCCCCCTTGCTGAGGACCACCTCCACGCTATCCCCCGCAACCCCGTGGGGCACCCCTGCCTCGTAGGACAACCCTGCCTCATGGGGCAGCCCTGCCTCGTGGGGAAGCCTTGGCTCATGCCTTACCATGCCTCGTGGGACAGGCCTACCCCGATGGTGCTTCTCTGGCGCCGCATACTCAGCCTCGTGATCCAACCTCGCGCCATCTCTCGTTTGATACAGGGTCCGACGAGCCAGCTCTTCCACCCGCCGACCATACTCAACGACTGCAGCATTGTCGCCATGCTGCTGCATCTTCTGTCCCAACTGGTAGAACATGTGATTCCCAATAGCCTGCACAACATTTAAAATATTAATTAAATAACGCTATATCACAATTATAAGACTTATCCCACAAAAACATACAGTGCCTCGTGCCTCCCGGCGTATGGTCTGTACCGATCGCTAAGTACATGAACGGGGTTCCCGATCATCAGTTGGGTGTGGCGGTGGTACCATGACCTATAAAGCTCAATAGTCGCCTTCTGGATCTGTGAAGGTAGTGGCAGAATCAACTCCTCTCGCTGGTCCCAAATATGGACCTACGCCTCTAGCCATCCTACAAATTCATCGTCCACCCTAGTACGATCATCTCGCTGATAATGTGTAGGCACCCATCCAGGCTCCCCCGGTATAGTCTGGGGACGGTCAAACTAGCGATGTACACGCTCTGTGGCATGATGCTCCACCACATTGAGGAACATCATCGGGACAGAAGTGCTCCAAAGCAGTCGGTCGACCGAGCAATAATCGGTCAGATGAGCTAGCAACTCATCCCTGTATGGCATCCAGATGAACTATCAAATAATAACATAAAAGTGAGTATGCGCAACACAAGTAAATTTATAACAAGTAAGTTTAAGTACATATTTACCTCTCCGACCACCAACATATTTAACACATCCCTGACAATGGGGAGATTATAATGAGCATCACTCCCTTGGTAGTTCCCACACTGAAGAACCCACCTCGTAGATAAAGGGAGAAACGAAGGTGTTACACCCGGCTCTAGTGGTGGTAGAGGTGGCCGCAACGGCAGGATCCGCTGCCAGGCCCAAACCTAAGATAAAAGGTTGACGTAAAATTTAAGAGTCATTGTGACTATATAGAATTCAGAGGAATGAACAGAGTATTCGAAAATGGTGTCACTTGTAGAAGCGGCAGAAAACCACATATGTCCACCTGGGTGCCCATGCTCGCCCGGCACATACTCCTGTAGAGGTATGCTAGAACAGCAGCACCCCAGTTGTACTGGGGTAACTCATCTAACTGCTGCAAATGATGTAGAAAGCGCAAACTCACTAGATTTCCCGAAGTGTTTGGGAATAAGACACCCCCCAAAAGAAGGAACAATGCCAACGTCGTGTACAAGTCAATATGGATATACTCCGTCTCGCCGGTAACGTCGGTGTGCAATACCTCCATAAGCTCTCTGATAGCTGTTACAAAAATGCGACTGCCCCCTCTAAGTGCAGCCTCACCCTGTGGTCTGAAACTAGTATACTGCCCCATCAAATCTAAATACCGGGGACGCATCATAGCTTTCATATACTGGGGCAGTGCAATGGCCAGTCCATCTACACGCAGCCCATACAAAACCTGAACATCTTGAAGCATGATGGTGGCCTCTCCAGTGGGCAGGTGAAAAGTATGCGTCTCTGGTCGCCACCGCTCTATCAACGCCGTGATGAGAGATCAGTCCAGCTGCATCCACCCAATATCAAAAATCCTAAGGAAGCCCATAGCACGTAGGCGATGGACTACGCGGGCATGAGAATCTCTCTCCCTCAAAAAGTCCCACAAGTTGTCCGGTCTCCTAGCGTTGAGAGTCTGATCCAATAGATGTCTCTCCCATACATAGGCGAACCTATGGTCACCCTGTAACACTAATATCTGATCCGCGGCTTGTCCAGGATGCACAGGCGGCAAGTCCATGTCGTCTACTGTAATTTAAACAATATTAATTGTGTGTTTGTGTTATAATAAATTAAATAATTAATTATTTAATTGGACAGAGTAATTATCTATGGGTTCCAGGCTCGATATTTGAGGCCCAGTAGCACCAAGCTATCCTTAATTATTATGTGTGTCAATTTCAATAAGTTTAAAATTTTGTTAGTTTAATAAATTAAATAATTAATTATTTAATTGGACTGAGTAATTATCTATGGGTTCCAGGCTCGATATTTGAGGCCTAGTAGCACCAAGATATACTTAATTATTATGTGTGTCAATTTCAATAAGTTTAAAATTTTGTTAGTTTAATAAATTAAATAATTAGTTTTATAATTGGATAGAGTAATTATCTATGAGTTCCAAGCTTAATATTTGAGGCCCAGTAGCACCAAGCTATCATTAATTATTATGTGTGTCAATTTCAATAAGTTTAAAATTTTGTTAGTATAATAAATTAAATAATTAATTATTTAATTGGACTGAGTAATTATCTATGGATTCCAGGCTCGATATTTGAGGTCCAGTAGCATCAAGCTATCCTTAATTATTATGTGTATCAATTTCAATAAGTTTAAATTTTTTTTAATTTAATAAATTAAATAATTAATTATTTAATTGGATAGAGTAATTAACTATGGGTTCCAGGATCGATATTTGAGGCCCAGTAGCACCAAGCTATCCTTAATTCTTTTGTGTGTCAATTTCAATATTTTAAGAATTTTGTTAGTTTATAAATTAAATAATTAATTTTTAATTGTATAGGGTATACAACTATGAGTTCCAGGCTCGATATTTAATTTCACAACATATATTAATTTGTTAGTTCTGTAAGTTTATTTTATCAATTAAATAATTAATTTTGTAAAGTGTAATTGGATAGAGTTTGTAGTTAGTACATACTTAAACTACAAAGACTCCACGCTAAAAGGCTCTATATTTTACTATGCTATAAGGCTCTATATTTTACTACGCTAAAAAGTTCTATACTTTACTACGCTAAAAGACCATTATTCTTTAAACAAATAAATTAATCTAAACTAAATAAAAACAACAAACATATGAACATAACATTCACGAAATTACATATAAAACAATAAAAGATATTTGTGAACAATTTCATTAACAATAAAAATTATTTCTAAAGTTTTAACTATTTTTTTAAAACACTAATAATTTAATTCGTGTAAAAATAACATACAAATTTAATCGGAAACATAACACAAATCAACGTGGAAACACATTCAAGAAAACAAATATGCATATGCTCTACGAGTTTTGACATAAACTAAATCAAAATGCCTCGATTTATATTGTTTGAAATATCGGAAATTTGAAATTTTAACCCCGAAAGAAGGAATCCAAGGTTTGGGTTGTATGCGGGACCTATGCTCTTCACTTTTTATGTGACGGGTGGGGCCCAAGATTTTTTTTAATCGAGGGGGGGACCCGCAAAATGGTGGGGGATGGTTTTTTTTTTTTAAATGGAAGATTTGTCGTGGGGAAGAAGAAGGAGGGGTTATATTTTATTAAAGGAAAACGCAGTATAATACTACGTTTTCTTAAACGTAGTACTATACTGCGTTTTCCTATAAAAAATTTAATCTTTTAGTAAAACACAGTATTAACTAACTTTCCGTTAAAGTAAAACGCAGTATTATGTAGAAATGTAACTTTTTTAACTGTATAAACGTATTTTAAGTACAAAAATACGTCATTTCAGTTTCGGACTCCAGTCCAATACTATCAAAGTCAGTGGCGGATCCAGGAATTTATGTTCCTGGGTGCTTAATTTTTTTTTTAAAAAAAGGCTAAGCTGTAATCAGTGTGGTTCGAACTCCCGACCCCTATACCTTCTTGAATTCAGCAACTACCCCTTGATGACCAAAGCACCCGTTAGCGTTTTTGGTTGGTATGTGCTTTCTTTTCTTTTTATATCATATGCCTCAAATTTCTTATATAACTATACCTATGTTGTGTAAGGTTTAATGGGTGCTGAAGTACCTAAATTTAGTACGTAGCTCCGTCCTTGATCAAAATAAAATATGACCTCAAGTTATTTTATATATTTCATGATTTAGCACATTCGAAATGCATCTCTATATGCTTTCCCTTAGCCAAGTTTTTTATTTTATTTTTGGGAGTAAGATTAGCATACACTACAACATGTATACACTACAACTTATAGGTAGTAAAATCTTTAAGAAAAAGCAAGCCATCATCTTTGACCACTATCCGTTGACAAATTTCAGTTGAACTATCAACAAACTCTCTAAATCGGTGTAGTATAAATTTATAGAAGAAAATACATGTCTGGTAAATATTTTTTTTATATAATAATAGTGGTCTGTACCTCAACTATTCTATCAAGTGCTTAAGTAAAATTCTAGGTGAACTTTCAGAGTGACGTCCAATTCATTAGAATATAGTACCACAGGTTCCATGTAAACATAGGTGGAGTAATATATTGTAGCACATGATATGGATTCGTAATTATTCAATTTCGTAGACAACGTGGCTAAATGCTGTTTAATAAAATTTTAAACATAAAGTCTCTTACTCCCATCCACTTGAGCTATTGGTTAAATTAAAGCGCTTCCTCCCACTAAGTAGGCATTCGAGGTGTCTGAATCATTATTTTTTGTTTCTTTAGATTAGCTTTATCGTTTTCAATTTTCCACAATCTTTTTAATTAATAACTACTTTATCTTGCTCTGTAATAAGTCAAGTAGGACATAACGAGAACACAAATATGAAAAAAGTGGTAAGGTGTTTTAATCTAATGAAATGGCGAGTGCATCTAGAATCAGTACTAAATTCTCTCACCATATGATTATTGGTTTCCTTTCAGTGGAACTTGTCTGCCTAACAATTACTCTTAATCTTATTGCATTTGGGGCCTTAAAATTATTTCATTTATGAAAGGATATTGATATTGAAATGTAAATCCTGAAAATTAGCACCGCATATTGGAAAAGATTTGAGGAAAGTGCTGATGTTGGAGCAACACAAATAGTTTAATATTGATATTCAATTATTTTAATGTTGGAGCAACGCAAATAGTTTAAAATAATTTCACTATTTAAATTTTTCTTTTTACGAATTTTCATTTATTGACCATGCATGTGAACATTCAATTTGCTATGTATTTTTTCCATTTTTCTCCATTGAGTGACCGGTATTTGCTCTAGGCTCGGACTATTTGAATTCGGGGTACATAAGGCTATTAAAGTAAAAGCACTCCTTATCAAGAACAGGGGCGGCTGAACAATTTTTATGGCCTAATGTGATGACCCGCCATGTCATCATGTCACATATGCGCCATTTGGCATATATTAATGTCATGTGGAAGCTTACATAAGAAGAAGACTAGCATTTGTGAGAAGATTCTAGAAAGGTATGAACATTTCCTTAGGAAGAACTTAGATCATTATGGATTTGCTAGGAAAGTCCTTGGAATCTTCTAGGTTTGTAAAGAATTCTAGAAAAAGCCCTTATCTTGTAAATTCAAGGACTTGTGTAATAATTAATATTTACACACTAGCCCCTAGGAGACTAGTATATAAAGGGGGTCATTCATTCGTAATTCATCAAGCAAACAATTCAAGTTCTCTCTAATACAAAGATTCTTTTAACAATTCTCTTGTGTTCTTTCTTTCATTCTCTTACCGATCTTGAGTACAGTAAGGCTGACTTGACATAACAAGAACGTGGGCAAGTTGTGCAAGATTGTGAGCGAGTTGTCAAGTGTCGCACGTGTACTTAGTTAACAACTAAGGACGTGACAACGTGGTATCAGAGCGAAGGCTTCAACTAAGGGAATGGCGAACGACAGAGAAATTAACACTGCCAACACCCAAGCCAACATCATCCAGGATGCTGCTGGCAAGAGCGGCCGTAACAAAAAGAGGAATGCCACCAACAAGAGCTAGGAGGTGCCACCTGAGGTTGTGTCAAACGAAAGGCTTACATCATAAGAACCATCTGTCGCTGAGGCGAGTGAGGATGAAGTGGAGGTCCTTCCAGAGGATGTCTCGCTCGGTAAAGAGTGGGTGATAAAGATGAACGCGGGGATGGACGCTGTGGAGATCTTTGGCCAACGCTTGGGGAAGGTGGAAGGCACCCTTAACGTTCTTGAGGGGCACACTCTTGAAAAGATTGAGAGTATCCGAAATGACTTGGAGGGACGTACACAGACTGAGATGGAACTATGGCAAATCATCACTTCCTTAGAGTGCAGACTCATGGAGGCTTTGAGTACTATCGATGCTATGAAGGCAAAGATAGAGTCACTTGATGAGCATGTCAATGTTGGCGTGACCGAGGTAGCCAGCATTGTTGTGGTGACGAGGGAGGCCAAGATCAAGGCTCCCAAACCCCCGGTGTTCAAAGGTGTTCGTGATGTACAAGAAGTGGAAAACTTCCTTTGGCACTTGGAGAACTACTTCACGCACGTCAAAGTGAAAGACGATGAGGCCAAGATCAACACTGCAATATTGTACCTCTCAGAGACTGCCATGCTATGGTGGAGAAGGAAGGTGGTCGACGTGGATAAAGGTCTATGTACTATTAGCACATGGGATCAGTCCTCCGGGCTGTTGTTGCTCAACCTTGTCCTGCTGACATACAAGACAAGTCTGCACATACCATTCTATATCATCTCGCATGCGTGACCAATAGTAGACTGACTCAACCAAGGCCCTGGTGCAATGTTGGCCTGGATGACCAGCCCACATTGTATCATGATTCTCCCTTATGATCTGCCGTCTAATGTCTCCAAACTTAGGCACGTAGACCCGCCGACCCGTGGTAAGCAACATGATGTCTTCTACCCAAAAACGTCTCGTCTTGCCCTGGTTGGATAACTCGATAAGTTGTTTGGCTGCTGGGTCATGTTGCATGCCTTCTTTTATAGCCTCCCGAATATCCCATCTCGCTGAAGTGATTGCAGCAAGCTCGACTTTCCAGCTCAAGGCATTGGCTACAACGTTACCTTTGCCCGCTTATACTCCAGCACATAATCAAACTCAGCCAAGAAATCCTGCCACCTAGCCTGCTTTGGTGTGAGCTTCTTCTGTGTCTGAAAGTAGCTAGTAGCCACATTATCAGTCTTGACCACGAACCTCGACCCGAGCAGATAATGTCTCCATGTACGAAGGCAATGCACAATGGCAGTCATTTCCTTCTCTTGTACCGTGTAACGCCACTCCGTCTCATTTAATTTGCGGCTCTCAAATGCTATAAGATGCTTATCCTGCATCAGGACACCCCCAATGGCAAAGTCTGAGGCATCTGTATGCACCTCAAAAGTCTTGGCAAAGTCAGGTAATGCCAAGATTGGCTCCTCTATTACAGCTGCCTTAAGACCTTCAAACGCCTTTTGACAATGCTCCGTCCAAACCCATGGCTTGTTCTTCTTTAGCAACTTAGTCAATGGTATGACCTTTGCTGAGTATCCACTGATGAACTGACGATAGTAATTAACAAGGCCAAGGAAGGATCTCAACTCAATTACCTTTATGGGTGCCTCCCACTCCTGGATAGCACGTACCTTAGCCTCGTCCATGCATATCTCGCCATTGCTAATGACATGGCCCAAGAAGTACACCTTTGATTGTGCAAACTCACACTTCTCTCTCTTGATGTATAACTCGTTCTCCCGCAAGACTTGGAAAACCTTCCTTAAGTGCTCCATGTGTTCCTCCAAGGTGTTGCTGTAGATGATTATGTCATCTAGGTAGACTACCACGAACTGATCAAGGTAGGGATGAAAAATCTTGTTCATAAGGGTGCAAAATGTGGCCGGTGCTTTGGTTAAACCGAAGGGCATCACCAACCACTCAAAGGCTCCATATCTCATCACACATGTTGTCTTTGGCTCATCCCCTTCTGCAATGCAAACCTGGTAGTAGCCCTTTCAAAGATCCACCTCAGTAAAGTACTTGGCTTGCCCAAGTCTATCAAACAAGTCAGCAATGAGCGGGATCGGGGTACTTATTCTTCACGGTGACCTTATTAAGTGCTCGGTAGTCTATGCACAAATGCAACGATCCATCTTTCTTCTTCTGGAACAATACTGGTACGCCAAAAGGTGCCTTTGATGGGCGAATGTGACCAGCATCTAGCAGCTCCTTCAATTGTTTCCTAAGCTCCTCTAGCTCGGGAGGTGCCATACGATATGGGGCAAATGCGGGTGGCTTAGCCCCTGGCTCCAACTCAATCTTGTGATCCACCTCTCGCCTGGGCGACAAGTGCTTAGGCAACTCCTCGGGCATGACATCTTTGTTTTCCTTAAGCAACTTCTCTAAGCAAGGCGACACTGTCTCTTGAAATATTTTGTCTTCCTCTAAACTTGCAATGGTTGCCACGAACGTCGGCTCCCCCTTCTTGGTCCCCTTGACAACCTGCATCGCTGAGAGTTGTGTTTGGATCTGTCCGTGTGGCATAGTCACTGTAAGTACCATGCAAGATCCTTCTCGCTCCATAACCAAGAGACGTTGGAGGTAGGGGTCGATTAAAGTATGACAATGTCTAAAGAACTATTGCCCCAGTATGATGTCAAATATATCCATAGCGATTACGGTAATGTTTGTCATACCTTTCCAAGTTCCTAATTTGACACCAACTCTATTAGCTACCCCACGAGCATTCTGTATCTCGACATTCACGGTCTTGACGCGAGAGTTAGTTGGAACAAGCTTCAATTCTAGTCTCTTTGCGGCAACCTCAGTCACGAAATTATGAGTTGCTCCAGTATCTACCATTGCACGAGCGGGCTTGTTATTGATGGTAAGATCCACGTACTGATTTCCATTCTCGGTAGGTTCGATAGCTTGCTTCGTGACATCACCACATAATCCGATCATACCTAACTGTGCGGTTCCCGGACTCTCTCCTTGTGGCTGCTCCTTCCGCTCACGTACCATGGCACTGAGGGTCTTGAGGTCAGGAGCATTCCTGAAGCCATGTGGCCCTCCTCATATATAGCATCCCTTCTTCTTGACCTGCGCCTTCTTCTCGGCGTAGCCCTGATGACCACTCGACTTTTTGAAATCTTGAGTCTTGGAGTATTGTTGTTCTATCTCCTTGACTTTTCCACGGTCTCCCCCACCTTTGGCATTGTTAACCTTTGACTCCTTGACATTGCCTTTGTCGTGCTTGTCATGCCTGAAATCATCAATGATTCGGCCTCCATTATGGCTTGGTCTATATTAGTGACTTATCGGCATTGCAACTCTTGCTTAGCCCAATTTTGCAACCCATCCATGAAGTGGAACAACAAGTCATCATTGGTCAGGTTGGGGATTTGAATCATAAAGGTAGTGAACTCCTTGACATAGTTACATATGCTCCCTATTTGCTTCAATTCCCTAAGCTTGGGCCTTGCCTCGTACAAGACATTGTTTGGAAAGAACTGTTGCTTGAACTCCGTTTTAAACTGATCCTATGTGCTAATAGTACATAGACCTTTATCAACGTCGGTCATCTTCCTTCTCCACCATAGCATGGCAGTCTCTGAGAGGTACAATACCGCAATGTTGATCTTGGCCTCATCGTCCTCACTTTGTCGTGCCTGAAGTAGTTCTCCAAGTGCCAAAGGAAGTTTTCCACTTCTTGTGCATCACGAACACCTTGCCATGTGGAAGCTTACATAAGAATAAGGCTAGCATTTGTGAGAAGATTCTAGAGAGGTATGGACATTTCCTTTGGAAGAACCTAGATCTTTATGGATTTGCTAGGAAAGTCCTTGGAATCTTCTAGGCTTGTAGAGAATTCTAGAAAAAGCCCTTATCTTGTAAATTCAAGGACTTATGTAATAATTAATATTTACACACTAGCCCCTAGGAGACTAGCATATAAAGGGGGCCATTCATTCGTAATTCATCAAGCAAACAATTCAAGTTCTCTCTAATACAAAGCTTCCTTTAACAATTCTCTTGTGTTCTTTCTTCCATTCTCGTAACGATCTTGAGTGTAGTAAGACTGACTTGACATAGCAAGAATATGAGCAAGTTGTACAAGATCGTGAGCGAGTTGTCAAGTGCCGCACGTCGCACGTGTACTTAGTTAACAACTAAGGACGTGACACTAAAGTACAAAAATGGCACTTAAGAAGCACTTAAGGCCAAGTAAAAAACTTTATATATATATATATATATATATATATATATATATATATATATATATATATATATATATATATATATTTGGAGTCTAGTTAATTTCCTAATGTTTTGAGATGCAAAATTTTTACGTAGGAATTATTTATAATCATTTCTCCTAATAATCCTTTTTGTAACTGTATTATAATTTTAATTTTTGGTTTTTGTCTTTTTATGTTTTGAACAACGTAAATCATATCTCTAGTCGAGATATTTATTTTAATACATAATTAAAAAGACAATACGTAACTTTGAAATGAAAATAATAGGAATCACAAATATTAGAATAAAATAAAACTCGAAAGGTAGAAGAGGGCTAAAAGAGTTATTTACTAAAAATTTACTCAAACGTCAATTAGTCACACATCTCAAAGTTAATTTTCCTTTTATATAGTAAAAAAATCTACTTTTTCTACTTAAAAGTACTCATTATTTTTCACACAAATGGGCCCCCTAAATTTGGGGCCAAAAGCACATGCTTCAGTGGCTTTACCCTAAAGCCGGCGATGCAAAAGAATCTTATATTCATCTCACAATTCTAATATGTATTGTCAACTTCTGCTATGGAGCAATATCCACTAGATCTAAAAGGGACGACGTATATTAGAGTGCGCAGTCCCTTCAATCGATCTGCAATACCAACATAATTGATATATGACTCAATTATACCTCAATCCAAAACAATTAAATAATAGGTAAATCATCTGTATTTATTCTGCTATATATCCATGTTTATTTCACCCTACTAATTTTTATGAAATAAAAGCAATATAGCAAGAATTATATAATTAACTAGGACTAATAATATAAGAGAATGATAGCATTAAAAGAGAGGATTTATTTCTTCATTTTAGAATATGGAATAGGTTCATCGGTGAACCTATTTATAGAAACATTTCATTGTTACAAAATCAATCCAAAACATGTTATGAATACATAACCAATCTAAAACCTGTTATAGATACATAACCAATCTAAAACCTGTTATGGATACATAACCAATCCAAAACATGTTATAGAAGACATCCATCGTTGCAATTGGATGAAACCATTTGCAGGATTTATAACACTCCCCCTTGGATGTCCACTAACAGATAATGTGCCTCATTAAAACCTTACTAAGAAAAACCCAGTGGGAAAAATTTTAGTGAAGGAAAAAGAGTACACATATCTTGTAATACGCATTAAGAGTTACCTCATTAAAACCTTACCAGGAAAACCCAAATAGGACAAAACCTTGGTTAAGGAAAAAAGAGTACAACGCGTATTTCTCCCCCTGATAAAAAAACCTTATTTGATATCTGGGAGACGACGCATGCCAATCTTGTATCTTAACTTCTCAAATGTTGATGTCGGCAATGCCTTAGAGAACAAATCTGCCAAATTAGCACTTGAACGAATTTGTTGAACATCTAATTCACCATTCTTTTGAAGATCATGCGTGAAAAAGAATTTTGGTGAAATATGCTTTGTTCTGTCTCCTTTAATATATCCCCCTTTTAGTCGAGCTATACATGCAACATTATCTTCATATAATGTTATTGGGATATCCTTTCCCATGAAAGACCACTGTGATGATCCGACCAGTTGTCTCATGAGTTACCGCTCCATTTTTCCCATTTCTACTTCTTTATGCTTTGTTTATCCGTTCTTTGTGGCATTGGGTTGGTCGGATCGAGTTCGGAAAGGATTTGGCAAGGTTTGAGACACTTAGTCTCTTTGGAGTGAGTTTAAATTGGAAAAGTCAACAGGATGTTGACTTATGTGTTAGAGGGCTCGGATGTGAATTCTGATGGTTCGGTTAGCTTCGGGAGGTGATTTGGGACTTAAGAGTGTGATCGGAATGGGTTTTGAAGGTTCGTAGTAGATTTATGCTTGAATTGGCGAAGTTGATATTTTGGCGATTTCCGGTTAGAAGGTGAGATTTTGATATAGGGGTCGGAATGGAAATTCGAGAGTTTCAGTAGTTCTGTGGTATGATTTAGGATGTGTGTGCAAAATTTCCATTCGGACATGGGTTGGTCTGATTTTTTTATCGAAAGCGTAATTTGGAAGATTTTAGAAAAAGTTTGACTTGAATCCGATGTGTTTTGGGAGATTTAATGTTGCTTGAGGTATTTTGGTGATTGGAACAAGTTTGAATAAGGTATTGGGATAGGTTTGTGCTTTTGGTTGAGGTCTCAGAGGTCCTCAGGGTGATTTCAGATGGTTAATGGAAAGTTTGGATTATTGTTGCAGCTGCTGAATTGTTGCTTCTTGTATTTCCGCACCTGTGGAATAGGGACCGCAGGTGCGACGCCGCATATGCGAGAGAGGGGCCACAGAAGTGGCCAGAGGTATGTTTGACTGGGACCGCAGAAGCGACTAGGAGAACCGCATCTGCGATGTCACAGATGCGAGCGAGGAACCGCAGATGCAGATGGTTGGGAACTTAAGTGATTCCGCAAAAGCGGACGTAGAACCGCAAATGCGGTACCGTAGATGTGGTTGAAGTACTGCAGATGCGGAAATGTCTGGGCAAAACATATAAGTTTTTCATTCGTGATTTTGAGTTATTTCCACCATTTCTACTTCGGCTTGGGAGCTTTTTGGGTGATTTGAAAGAGGGATTTCAAAGGGACTTCATTGAGGTAAGGGATTTGGACTTAAAACTCATTCCTATACTATTATTTCACGGATTAAAGCTAGAAATTATAGAAATCAAAGGTTAAAATTGGGGAAACTAGGGCTTAGAAACTTAGGCCTTTAATTGTGGATTTGAAGGACCATTTGGGGTCGGATTTGAGAACTTTTGATATGTATAAACTCGCGGAGAGATAAGGGATGTAAAAATTATTGAATTCAAAGACGTGGGCTCGGGGGTCGGATTTTGGTAATTTCGTGATTTGTGTCCTTTATTGATCGTTTTCGTTTGGGCTTCGTTCCCTTAGCATATTTTGACATCCTCGTTCTGATTTTTGGATAGATTTGACGCGCGTGGAGGCCGATTCGAGGGGCAAAGGCATCGCGAGCTAAGGATTTGACCGGTTCGAGGTGAGTAATGATTGTAAATGATGTTCTAAAGGTTTGAAACCCCGGATTTGCACATCGTAGTGCTATATTGAGGTGAGGCACACGCTTGATGACGAGCGTGGGGTCATGCACTATTGGAGATTGTGACTTGGTCCGTCTCGATTGATGATTTTTACTGCGTATTTGACTAAAATCTATTTGTTATCATCATTATTTGGGCTGAATGTCATATTTGGGCCTTGTGCCAACTATTTGAACCCTTCGGCGATTTTTACTGGTATTTCCTCACTGTTTTGACTTTATACTTGAACTCAGTGATATTATATTTCACTATTTTTCATACTCAGCCAGGTTTACTCTGTTTTAATACTTATATGATCTTTTAAATGATATCTTGGGCTGAGAAACATGTTTTACTAATGCCCAAGTGGCTTGTGAGGATTTTTGACTGAGTAAGGCTGAGGGCCTATGTTGTGAGAAAATATTTGATACTGATTATGAGGTCGAGGGACTGAGATATGTACGTCACGAGGTGACTTGATTGATATGAGGCTGAGGGCCTAGTTTTGATGCCATGAGAAGGCTTGTTATTGTGCTTGGGCCGTAAGGGGCCCCTCCAGGAGTCTGCATACCCCCAGTGAGTGGGGGTACCCATTGTGATGTGAGATTGAGCACGAGGGGCTGGTATTGTTCTATGTGATTGCCCGATGGGCTGGTACTATTCTGAGATGTTGCTCGAGGGGCAGATTTGTTGATACTGTGCCCGAGGGGCGAGCCTTTATGTGTTTACTTTTCATAATTGACTGTCAATTACATGCTTAATTATTGAAAAAGGCTTTTCATAAAACTACATTTGAGTTAAAGGATTTTACCTATCTTTCACTGATTTACTGATTTTAAATGGTTTTACTGCTTCATTATAAAATGCCTTGTGTCTTACGTGTTTTCTTGCTTTCAGTCGTTATTTACATTTGTTACTCATTGAGTTGGAGTACTCACTTTAATCCCTGCACCCTGTGTGCAAATTCAGGTGTAGCTGGTCGCGCTCCCGAGTGCTGATCATCTCCAACTTCAGGCGGGCATTCGGAGTTCATGAGGTAGTTGTTTGGCGTCCGCAGCCCCGTGCCTCTACTCCCTTAACACTTTTATTCCTTTTTCAGACAGTTGTACTAGTTTATGGATTTAGCAGACTTGTATTATGACTTATAGATGCTCATGACTAGTGACACCACGGTTACGGCTTCATGAATGGCTATAATCTCAACCAAACGCATTCATGACTCGCTTCATGAATGACTATTATCTCTGCATGATTTGAAGAAGTAACAACCATAGTTTGTTTTGTTGAATGCCATGATATGGCAGTACCTCCACATGTAGATAAATAGCTTGTTTGAGATCGACCTTTATGTGGGTCAGACAAATATCCTGCATCTGCATAACCTATCAGTTGTGATTCATTTGAATAAATAATCCCATATCAATGGTCCCTCGCAGATATCTGAATAGATGCTTAATACCATTCCAGTGTCTGTGTGTTGTGGAAGAACTAAATCTTGCTAACAAGCTTACAGAAAAAGCTATATCTGGTCGAGAATTATTAGCAAGGTACATTAATGCGCCAATTGCACTAAGATATGATATTTCAGTACCTAGAAGCTCTTCATTATTTTCATGAGGACGAAATGGATCTTTATTAATATCAAGCGATCTCACAACCATCAAGGTACACAATAGATGTGCTTTATCCATATAAAAGCGCTTCAAAATATTTTTGGTGTATGTTGATTGATGGAAAAATATTCCATTTTTTAAATGCTCAATTTGTAATCCAAGACAAAATTTTGTCTTTCCAAGATCTTTCATTTCAAATTCTTTCTTCAATCATTCTACTGCCTTTGGAAGCTCTTCAAGAGTACCAATGATATTCAAGTCATAAACATACACAACTATTATGAGAAAGACACAAGGACAAGTTGGGTCATTTGTGTACCCTTCTTTCACTAGGTATTCACTGAGGCGATTATACCACATGCGCCCTGATTGCTTCAATCCATATAAGGATTTCTGAAGCTTTATTGAACAAGTTTCTTGGGAATCTTTGTATGTTTCAGGTACTTTGAATCCTTTGGGGATTTTCATAAAAATTTCGTTGTCCAGTAAGCCATATAAATAGGTCGTGACAACATCCATAAGACGTATATCAATTTTTTCATGAATTGCTAGACTGATAAGATACCTGAATGTGATTGCATCCACCACATGAGAATATGTCTCCATATAATCAATGCCAGGCCGTTGCGAAAATCCTTGTGCTACGAGTCGTGTTTTATATTTTACAACTTCATTTTTCTTATTTCTTTTTCGCACAAAAATCCATTTGTACCCTACTGGCTTTACACCTTCAGGTGTTTGGGCTATAGGTCCAAAGACTTCACGTTTTTTAAGTGAAGTCAATTCTACTTGGATAGCGTCTTTCCATTTTGACCAATCATTTCTCTGTCTACATTCATCGATAGATTTTGGTTCAAGATACTCATCTTGTTGCATTATTTCAGCAGCAATATTATAAGCAAAAATGTTATCAACAACTATATCATTTCGGTTCCATCTTTTCCAGTTGAGACATAATTTATTGAGATCTCTTTATTTTTATTATTTCCAGGTACCTTGACCTCTTTTGAGGTTTTATCAATTGTTATGTCTCGAGGCTCTTCTTGAGAAATTACCTCTATATTATGACCAACTTGATCATTTTTTTCTTTCCTTTTTCGAGGATTTTTATCTTTAGAACCGATTGGTCTGCCACGTTTTAAGTGTGGCTTAGACTCATATGCTTTAACAGATTGTCCTATCGGGACATCAACTTGAATTGGAGAATCAGCTGGAATATGGGATTTAGTAATCCTTGGTAGGTTCTTAAATGCATCTGGAAGTTGATTTGCAATACTTTACAAATGAATTATCTTTTGAACTTCATGTTCACATTGATTTGTACGAGGATCTAACTAAGATAATGATAATGCATTCCAGTGTATCTCCTTTTTCAACTGCTTATTCTCTCCCCCTAATGTTGGAAAAACGAATTCGTCAAAAATGGCAATCAGCAAATCTTGCCGTAAATAAATCTCCAGTCATGGGTTCCAGATATTTAATAATAGAAGGAGATTCATATCCAACATATATCCCCAACCTTATTTGGGGACCCATCTTTGTGCGTTGTGGTGGAGCAATTGGAACATATACCGCACATCCAAATATTCTAAGATGAGAAATAATTGGCTCCTGACCATAAGCCAATTGTAATAGGGAGATTTTATGATAACTCGTTGTCTTGACGTGCACAAGTGCTGATGCATGCAAAATAACATGACCCCATATCGAAATAGGAAGGTTTGTTCTCATAAGCAATGGTCGAGCAATTAATTGGAGGCGTTTGATAAATGATTCCGCCAGACCATTCTGAGTATGAACATGAGCAACAAGATGTTCAATTGTTATCCCAGTTGAAATACAATAATTATTAAAGGTTTGGGATGTAAATTCACCAACATTATCAAGACGAATTGTCTTAACTGCATAATCTGTAAAGTGTACTCTTAATCTTATTATTTGAGCTAACAACCTTGCAAATGCCAGATTGCGAGTTGATAATAAGCACACATGAGACCATCTTGTAGATGCATCTATTAAAACCATATAATAGTTAAATGGTCCACATGGTGGGTGAATGGACCCACATATATCTCATGTATACGTTCCAGAAATGATGGGGATTCAATCCCAACTTTAGTTGCTGATGGCCTAGTAATAAATTTACCTTGAGAACATGCAACACAAGAGAAATCCTTAAATTAAAGAATCTTTTGGTTCTTCAATACATGTCCATGTGAATTCTCAATTATTTTGCGCATCATGCTAGAATCGGATGACCCAATTGGTCATGCCAAGTAATAAAATTATTTGAATTAGTAAACTTCTGGTTTACTATAGCTTGTATTTCAACCCTGCCAATGTTTGTGTAGTACAAGCCAGAGGAAAGACCAGGCATCTTTTCAAGTACATATTTCTTACCCAACTTTATTGTAGTAATATAAAGATATTCAATCTTTTCATTATTTGTAGTCTCAATGTGATATCCATGTTGGCGAATATCTTTGAAGCTTAGTAAGTTTCTTTGAGACTTGCTACAATATAATGCTTCATTAATAGCCAAATTTATTCCTCCAGGTAGTAATAAATTTGCTCTTCCAGAGCTTTCAATTAATATTGTACTGCCAGATATTGTATTAACATTTCATCACCAAATAAGAGAAATATCTCTTATCTCTTAAAATAGTATGTGTTGTAGAACTATCCAGAAGACATATATCATCTTTATTGATCTTGGAACTAACTGAAGACTAGGGAATTTCCATATTCTTCATAAAGGAAAAAAAATACATCATAAGAAATACGAAAGACTATAAATAAAGGAAATATTAGAAATTACACTAGGAATGTAGAAACTAGTATATATGATGCTTTAGGAAAGTACACTAACAAGAACAAACTACTTAAAAACATAATATGAAAATAACAACTTTTCTTAAAGTTTTATTCCCCAGTAAGATAATCACTTCTTCAGTAAATATCCTCAAAGAAGTCTCCAGCTTCTAAATGAGTAATATTTGCAAGGCCTCCAAAATCATCATCTTTATATGCAAGATTTGCCTCAACATCATCATATTTGTTTGAGGGACCTGCTTCATCATCATTATTTTGCTAAGTCGAGTGTGCATCCACATTGTTATTTTTTCTTTTAATAGATGCTTGATAATGTTTGACAAAATGGTCAGGTGTACGACAAACACGTGCCCAATGACCTTTCATACCACATCTGTGACAAATATTAATTCTGCCCTTTAAAGAATTATTTTGAGGATCCTTATTGTTCTCCTGTTTATTTCTACCATGATGACGATAATTATTTCGTCCCCTTTCATTTCCACGTCCACGTCCATGACTATGGCCACGGCCACGACCACGATAATTATTTTGTTGTCACGACAATAAACCCGGATCCGATAGTGATGGCGCCTCTCGTGAAGACAAGGCCAGCCGACACTTCCAATTTCAACATTTAATAGTTAAACAACAAGATTTAAGTCTAAAGCAAGATAAAATAATCCAATGTAGCAGATGATAGTATAATATGCGGAATACAGCCCAAACACAGCCCGATACTGGGTGTCACTAGTCATGAGCATCTAAACAATCCGGAATACTCAGAGAAAACTACAGAGTTTAATACAGAAACTAAGAACATGAAGAAATAAGATAGGGAAGAGTTTCGGGCTGCAAACGCCAACAAATACCTAGAGACTTCTCGGATCCGCCTGAGCCAGAAATGATCAGCACTCGGGAGCGGGACCAGCTACGCCTGAATCTACAATGAGGTGCAGGGAGTAAAGTGAGTACTCCAACTCAGTGAGTAATAGTCATAAATAAAGGCTGAAAGCAAAAAATTACGTAAGGCACAAAGCATGTGATAATGAAGTATTAAAACTATTAAAAACAGTAATTCAGAGAAAGATAGGTAAAAAAATCCTTTAACTCAAATTTAACTTTATGAAAAGCCTTTTTTAATAATTAAGCAGATAATTGACAGACAATTAAGAAAAATAAACACATAAAGGTTCGCCCCCCGGGCATAGTATCAACAAATCCACCCCTCGGGCAACATCTCAGAACAATACCAGCCCCTCGGGCTCAATCTCACATCACAATGGGTACCTACACTTACTGGGGATGTGCAGACTCCTGGAGGGGCCCCTTAAGGCCTAAGCGCAATATCAAGCCATCTTGTGGCATCATCACTAGGCTCTCGGCCTCATATCAAACAAGCCACCTCGTGGCGTACATATCTGAGGCCCTCGGCCTTACTCAGTCAAAATCCGCACAAGCCACTCGGGCAAGAGTAAAACAGTGATTCTCAACCCAATTATCATTTGAAATATCATTTAAGTAATAAAATAGAGTAAACATGGCTGAGTATGAAAACAGTGTAAAATAACATGACTGAGTTCAACTATAAAGTCAAAGCAGAGAGAAAATATCTATAAAAATCCCCGAAGGGTTCAAATAGTTGCAACAAGGCCCAAATATGGCATTCAGCCCAAATCATGATGACATCAAATAGATTTCAGTCAAATATGCAGTAAAATAGTCATTCGGGATGGACTAAGTCACAATACCCAACAGTGCACGACCCCACGCTCGTCATCAAACTTGTGCATCACCTTAATATAGCACAACAATGTGCAAGTTCGGAGTTTCATACCCTTAGAACATCATTTACAATCATTACCCACCTCAAACTAGTCAAATCTCTAACTCACGATGCCTTTTCCCCTCGAATCGGCCTCCACTCGTGTTGAATCTATCCAAAATCAGAATCACGGCATCAAAATATGCTAAGGGAACGAAGCCCAAGCAAAAATAATCAATATACGATACAAATCCCGAAATTACCAAAATTAGACCCCTAGGCCCACGTCTCGGAATTCGATAATTTTTACATCAATAGATTCCTTATCTCCCCACGAGTTCATACATATCAAAAGTTCTGAAATCCGACCTCAAATGGTCCTTCAAATCCTCAATTAAAAGTCTAAGTTTCCAAGCCCTAGTTCTTCAATTTTTGGCTTAATTCCCATGATTATTTAGGTGGAATTCACACTAGAATCGAGTTTTAAGTCCAAGAATCTTACCTCCAAGTGATTCCCCTTGAATCCCTCTTCAATCCTCTTCAAAAAGCTCCAAAAACGACCAACAAAGGAAGAAATAAAGCCCAAAATCGCGGACAAGACGAGCATTTAAACATTCTGCCAAGACCTTAATTCCTTTTTCGCAAACATGGTCAACGCCTCGCATTCGCGAAGCACAAAATGACTTTGACCAAAAAATCCTCTTACACGAACACGACATACCCATAACGAACGTGATGGTTCCTCAGACTTACTCTTCGCGAATGCACTCCCTCTCTCGCGAACGTGATGAACAACTCGACCTCAATCCCAGCTGACCAATTTCCTCTAAGCGAACGCGCTCCCCTTCTCGTGAACGTGATGCACAAACATCCAGCCCTTTATGAACGTGGAGCCTTCCTCGTGAACACGAAGGCTAAAATCATCTGCCTTCTCACTAACCCTTCGCGAACGCGAAGGTCAAATTCTCTACAACACTTCAGCAGTTTTTCTGCAATTCCAAACAACATGAAATGGTCCAATTGACCACCTGAAACTCACCCGAGGCCCTCGGGACCTCAACCAAACATGCCAACATATCCCATAACCTCATTCAAACTTGTTCCAACCTTCGGAACGCTCAAAACAACATAAAAACACCAAATTCGCATCGGATTCAAGCCTAAGAATTACAAAATATTCTAAATTACATTTTTGATCAAAAACCCAACCAAACCACATCCGAATAATCTGAAATTTTGCACACACATCCCAAATGATACATCAGAACTACAACAACTCTCAGAATTCCATTCCGACCCCTATATCAAAATCTCACCTATCAACCGGAAATCACCAAAAAACTGATTTCGCCAATTCAAGCCTAAATCTACTCCAAACCTCCAAAACTCATTTCGATCATGCTCCTAAGTCCCAAATCACCTTCCGAAGCTATCCAAACCATCAGAACTCACATCCAAGACCTCTAACACATATGTCAACATCCGGTTGACTTTCCCAACTTAAACTTCCTCAAAAGAGACTAAGTGTCTCAAACCTTACCAAAATCATTCCGGATTCGATCCGAACAACCGATACCACATAACACAGATAAACAAAGAATAAAGAAGCAGAAATGGGAGAAACAGAGTGGTAACTCATGAGACGACTGGTTGGGTCGTCACATCCTCCCCAACTTAAACAAATATTCGTCCTCGAATGAGTCAAGAAACATACCTGAAGCCTCAAACATGTAAGGATATCTGCTCCACATCTCCTGCTCGGCCTCCCAAGTAGCCTCTTCTACAGGCTGACCTCTCCACTGCACTTTCACTGAAGCTATATCTTTTGACCTTAACTTCTAAACCTGATAACCCAAAATAGCTACTGGCTCCACATCATAGGTCAAATCATCATCCAACTGAATCGTGCTGAAATCCAGAACATGAGACGGATCCCCAATATACTTCCAGAGCATATAAACATGAAATACCGAATGCACACTCGACAATCTGGGTGGCAAAGCAAGCTCATAAGCCATCACCCCAATCCTCCAAAGCACCTCAAAAGGCCCAATGAACTGCGGACTCAATTTCCCTTTCTTTCCAAATCTCATAATACCCTTCATGGGAGAAACCTTCAACAGATCCTTCTCACCAACCATGTAGGACACATCCCGAATCTTCCTGTCAGCATAACTCTTTTGCCTCGACTGTGCTGTACGAAGCCTCTCCTGAATCACCTACACCTTTTCCAAAGCATCCTGCACCAGGTCTGTCCCCAATAGCCTAGCCTCATTGGCCTCGAACCAACCAACAGGAGATCTACATCGCCTCATATACAAAGCCTTATATGGAGCCATCTAAATACTCGACTGGTAGCTGTTGTTATAAGCAAACTCTGCAAGCGATAGAAATTGATCCCATGACCCTCTGAAATCAATGACACAAGCATGCAACATGTCCTCCAATATCTGAATAGTGCGCTCAGACTGCCCGTCTGTCTGAGGGTGAAAAGCTGTGATCAACTCAAACTGAGTACCCAACTCTCGTTGCACAGACCTCTAAAACTGCAATATAAACTGAGTGCCCCTATCTGAAATGATGGAAACTGGGACACCGTGCAAGCGAACAATCTCCCGGATATAGATCTCTGCCAGCCGCTCTAAAGAATAGGTAGTACACACAGGAATGAAGTGCGCGGACTTGGTCAGTTGATCCACAATCACCCAAATAGCATCGAACTTCTTCAAAGTCCATGGAAGTCCAGCAATAAAGTTCATAGTTATCCGCTCCCACTTTCACTCTGGAATATCCATCCGCTGAAGCAAGCCACCCGGTCTCTGATGCTCATATTTCACCTTCTGACAATTGAGACACCGAGCTACAAATCCCACAATGTCTTTCTTCATTCTCCGCCACCAATAGTGCTGCCTCAAATCCTAATACATCTTCGCAGCACCCGGATGAATGGAATATCGCAAGTTATGGGCCTCCTCCAGAATCAACTACCGAAGCCCATCCACATTGGGCACACAAATCCGGCCATGCATCCTCAACACCCCATCATCACCAATGGTCACATCTCTGGCATCGTCGTGCTGAACTCTATCCTTAAGGACAAGAAAATGCGTGATCATCATATTGGTGCTCTCTGATGCGATCATATAAAGAAGACTGAGAAACCACACAAGCCAATACCCGACTAGGCTTCGAAATGTCTAACCTCACGAACCGATTGGCCAAGGCCTGAACATCAACTGCAAGAGGTCTCTGCCCAACTGGAATATATGCCAAACTCCCCATACTCACCACTTTTCGGCTCAAAGCATCGGCCACCATATTGGCTTTTCCCGGATGGTACAATATAGTGATATCATAATCCTTTAGCAACTCTAACCATCTTCGCTGCCTCAAATTAAGATCCTTCTGCTTGAACAAGTGCTGGAGGCCACGATGATAAGTGAACACCTCACAAGACACACCGTACAAGTAATGTCTCCAAATCTTCAACACGTGAACTATAATAGCCAACTCCAAATCATGAACAGGGTAGTTCTTCTCATGGGGCTTCAACTGACGAGAAGCATAAGCAATAATTCTACCCTCCTGCATCAATACACAACCAATACCAACTCTCGAAGCATCACAATATACTGTATATGAACCTGAAGCTGATGGTAAAACTAACACTGGAACTGTGGTCAAAGTTGTCTTGAGCTTCTGAAAGCTCCCCTCACACTCGTCCGACCATACAAATGAAGCACCCTTCTGAGTCAACTTGGTCAAGGGTGATGCGATGGATGAGAATCCTTGAACAAATTGGCGATAATAGCCTGCCAAATCAAGAAAGCTGTAAATCTCTGTGGTTGAGGACGGTCTAGGCCAACTTTGAACTGCATCTGTCTTCTTCGGATCAACCTGAATAGCCTCGCTAGACACCACATGCCCCAAGAAAGCCACTGAACTAAGCCAAAACTCACACTAGGAGAATTTTGCATAAAGCTTCTCCTCCCTCAATCTCTGCAACACAACTCTCAAATGCTACGTGTGCTCCTCTTGGCTAAGCGAGTACACTAGAATATCATCAATAAAAACTATGACAAATGAGTCGAGATAAGGCCGAAACACAATGTTCATCAAATGCATGAACGTTGCTGGGGCATTGGTCAGCCCGAAAGACATAACAAGGAACTCATAATGACCATATCAGGTCCTGAAAGCTGTCTTAAGAATATCCGAGTCCCTGATCATCAACTAACCTAAACGAAGATCAATCTTTGAGAACACTCTCGCTCCCTGAAGTTGGTCGAATAAATCATCAATGCGAGGCAAATGATACTTGTTCTTAATTGTTACCTTGTTCAATTGCCTATAATCAATGCACATCCTCATAGTTCCATCCTTCTTCTTCACAAATAGAACCGGTAAACCCCAAGGTGACACACTAGGCCAAATGAACCCTTTATCAAGGAGTTCCTGAAGCTGCTCCTTTAATTCCTTCAACTCTGTTGGTGCCATATGATATGGCAAAATAGAAATGGGCTGAGTGCCTGACACCAGGTCAATACAAAAATCAATATCTCTGTCCGATGGCATGCCCAACAAGTCTATAGGAAACACATCGTTAAAATCCCTCACAACTGGAACCGAATCAATACTGGGAGTCTCAGCACCGATATCCCTCACAAAGGCTATATACGAAAGAAAACCCTTCCCAACCATATGCTGCACTTTCAAGAATGAGATCACTCTACTGGGAACATAATCAGTCACACCTCGCCACTCAATCTGTGGCACACCTGGTATAGCCAATATGATTGTCTTAGCGTGATAGTCCAGAGTAGCACGACACGGAGATAGCCAATCCATTCCTAAAATGACATCTAAATCTACTATACACAATAATAAAAAATCCATACGGGTCGCTAGACTCCCAATAGTCACCACACATGACCGTTACACACGGTCTACAACAACAATATCGCCCACCGGGGTAGATATATAAACAGGTGAAGCAAGAAACTCATGGGGCGTACCCAAATAACGAGCAAAGTATGATGACACATATGAAAAGGTGGAACTGGGATCAAATAATACAGAGGCATCTCTGGACAGACTAAGACAATACCTGCGATAACAGCATCTAAAGCAATAGCATCGGGTCTACCTGGAAGTGCATAGAAACGGGCCTGACTGCCACCTGATCGACCTCCCCTCTGGGGCGACCCCTAGCTGACTGATCTCCACCCCAAGCTGGCTAGGTGGGTGATGATGAAGTAACTGGCACTGAAGCCGATGACTGACCCCTCTGTTGAGATGAACTCGCAAGACGACAAGGGCACTGCCTCCATATATGACCCATCTCTCCACACTCATAACAACTCCCAGGTGCTGGAGAAGGGGACTGAAGGGAACCCCTCGTACCGGAGTGACTAGCAGATGCACTCGGCATAGAAGAGCCCTGAACTGATGGAGCACAGGACAAACTCTAAGCTAGAAGAGCACTAAGTGATGAATGGCCCTGATGAAAACTGTTAGAACCATGACCCGACGGTGCCCCATGGTAACCTGGGCGAGCTGGCTGAGTATGCCTGCATGGACGGCCCCTGCCATGCTGAAACTGACCTCTCGAAGTAGTACCACTATAACTGCCAGATCCTTGAGGCCTCTTGGCCTCCCTCCCCTCTCACCCCTATCGACGAACAAACTCAATTTCACGGGCGATATCCACTACCTCCTCAAAGGTAGCACCAGTCACCCTGTCCCTGGTCATGAGAATACGAAGTTGATAAGTGAGGCCATCAACAAACCTCCTAATCCTCTCTCTATCTGTCGGAACCAACCAGATGGCATGACGAGATAACTCGGAGAACCTCAACTCATACTGCGACATGGTCATCTCCTCCTGACGCAACCATTCAAACTGCCTGCGTAGCTCCTCTCTACAAGACTACGGCACATACTTCTCCAGAAAGAGAACGGAGAACTGCTGCCAGGTAAGGGGTGTTGTACCAACAGGCCTACGCCTCTCAAAATCCTCCCACCAAGTGAAGGCAACTCCAGAAAACTAATAATTAGTGAAAGCGACCCCGCTGGTCTCCAGAATACCCGCTGTACAAAGCATCCTTTGACACTTATCCAAGAAACCCTGGGCATCCTTGCCCTCTGCACTACAAAAGGTCGGAGGTTGAAGTCTACCAAACCTCTCCAACCTACGATGCTCATCCTCTAGCATGGAAGGGACTACACAGTCATGAACAACTGTAATCGGTTGGGCTGGATGTGCACCTAGCTTCTGAAGTCACTGCACGACCTGCTCAGGTGAGCGAGCAGCGGGAGTCTGATTGCCTGCCCCGGCCTGAGAAGTATCTACGGCTGTAGTGGCTGAAACCACCTAAGCTAGGCCAGTACAAACTGATAAGATATGAGCCAAGGCCTCCTGAAGACCCGGAATCACAATGGGCACCGCTGGTGCCTGAGCTGGTGCTGCTGGAGCTTCCATAACTGGGACCTGATCCTGAACTAGGCAGTTGGTAGATCTGCAGGTGCTACCCTAGCTGCTCTTCCCCTAACACAGCCTCGACCGTGTCCTCAATCTCTAGTGGCCACAGCTGGTGGTACTGGTGGTCGTCCATCCTGACCGGTAGCGCATGTCCTCACCATCTATGAGAGAATAGAATATTAGAAGTTTAGTACTCATATCAACAAATTCTCACGACAAGAATGTCAAGAATATAAATTTTTTTCTAAAGGTTCTGAAACCTCTCGAGGATAAATACAGATGTCTCCATACCAATCCGCGAGACTCTACTAAATCTGCTCATGACTCGTGAGACCTATGTAACCTAGGCTCTGATACCAACTTGTCACAACCCTAAACCCGGACCCGATTGTGATGGCACCTCTCGTGAAGACAAGGCCAGCCGACACTTCCCATTTCAACATTTAATAGTTAAACAACAAGATTTACATCTAAAGCATGACAAAATAATCCAAAGTAGCAGATGATAGTATAACATGCGGAATACAGCCCAAACACAGTCCGATACCGGGGTGTCAGTAGTCATGAACATCTAAACAATCCAGAATACTCAGAGAAAACTACAGAGTTTAATACAAAAACTAAGAACATAAAGAAATAAGATAGGGAAGAGCTCCGAGCTGCGAATGCCAACAACTACCTAGAGACTCCTCGGATCCGCCGAAGCCGGAAATGATCAGCACTCGGGAGCAAGACTAGCTACGCCTGAATATGCATACGAGGTGCAGGGAGTAAAGTGAGTACTCCAACTCAGTGAGTAATAATCATAAATAAAGACTGAAAGCAGGAAAACACGTAAGGCACAAAGCATGCGATAATGAAGCAGTAAAACCATTAAAAACAGTAAACCAGTGAAAGATAGGTAAAAAAAATCCTTTAACTCAAATTTAACTTCATGAAAAGTCTTTTTCAACAATTAAGCAGATAATTGACAGGCAATTAAGAAAAATAAACACATAAAGGTTCGCCCCTCGGGAACAGTATCAACAAATCCGCCCCCGGGCAACATCTCATAACAATACCAGCCCCTTGGGCTCAATCTCACATCACAATGGGTACCCGCGCTCACTGAGTATGAAAACAGTAAAAAATAACATGACTGAGTTTAAGTATAAAGTCAAAGCAGTGAGAAAATATCAATAAAAATCCCAGAAAGGTTCAAATAGTTGGCACAAGGCCCAAATATGGCATTCAGCACAAATCATGATGATAGCAAATAGATTTCAGTCAAATACGCGGTAAAATAGTCATTCGGGACGGACTAAGTCACAATCCTCAACAACGCACGATCCCACGTCGTCATCAAGCGTGTGCATCACCTCAATATAGCACAACGATGTGCAAGTCCGGGGTTTCATACCCTCAAAACAACATTTACAATCATTACTCACCTTGAACCGGTCAAATCTCTAACTCGCAATGCCTTTGCCCCTCGAATCGGCCTCCACTTGCATCGAATCTATCCAAAATCAGAATCACGACATCAAAATATGTTAAGGGAACGAAGCACAAGCAAAAATAATCAATATACGACACAAATCCCGAAATTACCAAAACCCGACCCCCGGGCCCACGTCTCGAAATTCGATAATTTTTACATCAATAGATTCCTTATCTCCCCACGAGTTCATACATATCAAAATTTCTTAAATCTAACCTCAAATGGTCCTTCAAATCCTCAATTAAAGGTCTAAGTTTCCAAGCTCTAGTTCTTCAATTTTTAGCTTAATTCCCATGATTATTTAGGTGGAATTCACATTAGAATCGAGTTTTAAGTTCAAGAATCTTACATCCAAGTAATTCCCCTTGAATCCCTCTTCAATCCTCTTCAACAAGCTCCAAAAACGACCAACAATAGAAGAAATAAACCCCAAAATCGCGGAAAAGACGAGCATTTAAACATTCTGCCCAGGCCTTAATTCCCTCTTCGCGAACGCGGTCAACGCCTCGCGTTCACGAAGCACAAAATAACTTTGACCAAAAAATCCTCTTATGCGAACGCAACATACCCATCGCGAATGCGATGGTTCCTCAGACTTACTCTTCGCGAACGCACTCCCTCTCTTGCGAACGCGATGAACAACTCGACCTAAAACCCACTTGACCAATTTCCTCTACGCGAACGCGCTCCCCTTCTTGCGAACGCGATGCACAAACATCCAGCCCTTCGCGAACGCGGAGCCTTCCTCACGAACGTGAAGGCTAAAATCATCTGCCTTCTCGCTAAACCTTCGCGAACGCGAAGGTCAAATTCTCTACAACACTTCAGCAGTTTTTCTGCAATTCCAAACAACATGAAATAGTCCGATTGACCACCCGAGACCCCCGGGTCCTCAACCAAATATGCCAACATATCCCATAACCTCATTCAAACTTGTTCCAACCTTTGGAACACTCAAAACAATATCGAAACACTAAATTCGCATCGGATTCAAGCCTAAGAATTCCAAAATCTTCTAAATTACGCTTTTGATAAAAAAACCCAACCAAACCACATCCGAATGACTTGAAATTTTGCACACACATTCCAAATGACACAACGGAACTACAACAACTCTCGGAATTTCATTCCGACCCCTATATCAAAATCTCACCTATCAACCGGAAATTGCCAAAAATTCGATTTCGCCAATTCAAGCCTAAATCTACTCCGAACCTCCAAAACTCATTCCGATCACGTTTCTAAGTCCCAAATCACCTCTCAAAGCTATCTGAACCATCAGAACTTACATCCGAGCCCTCTAACATATAAGTCAACATCCAGTTGACTTTTCCAACTTAAGCTTCCTCAAAAGAGACTAAATGTCTCAAACCTTACCAAAATTATTCCGGATTCGATCTGACCAACCCGATACCACATAACACGGATAAATAATGTATAAAAAAGCAGAAATGGGGGAAACAGAGCGGTAACTCATGAGACAACTGGTCGGGTCGTCACATTTGTCTTCTTTCAAACTTTTGAGTCGCTGCTACCATATTCACTTCGGGAAATTGTGCAGATCCAGTAGGACGGGCTTCATGATTTTTCATTAAAAGGGTATTATGTTGCTCAGCCACCAGGAACCATAATATTAGTTACAGAATATTTCTTTAAACTCTTTTTACGGTATTGTTGCTGCAATACCATATTTGAGGTATGAAAAGTAGAAAGAGTCTTTTCCAGTAAATCCTCATCATTCACAATTTTCTCACATAATTTAAGTTGGGAAGTTATTCTGAATACAACAGAATTATATTCACTTACAGATTTAAAATCTTATTAGCGTAAGTGAATTCATTCATATCGAGCTCTTTGCAATACCGTTGCCTTTAGATGGTCATATCGTTCCTTCAAACTGCTCCATAATTCAAATGGATCTTTCAGGGTTAAGTATTCAGTTTTTAACCCTTCATATAGATGATGACGAAGGAATATCATAGCCTTTGCTTTATCCTGGCATGATGTTTCATTTCCTTGTATAATAGTATTTTCAAGAGCTTTTCCAACAATGTGAATTTCAGCATCAATGACCCATGATAAATAATTCTTTTCGGAGATGTCAAGAGCCACAAATTCAAACTTTGATAAATTCGACATAGTAAAACTATCGATAATAATCAATAGTTAGAGATAACGATAAAATAAAATAAACAAACTTAAAGGAATAAAAATCACAATATGATAAAGGCACTGAAACTGAAATGCTATGAATTGTACAATAATGCATCTGTCACACCTCCTTTTTGCGCGCCCACCCCGAAGGGTTAGGAGTTTTTCCAATTTAAGTGACAATATTCGAAATGGGATTATTTATTTAATTCAGAGTCGCCACTTGGGAAAGGTTTGGTTTTTGGTGTCCCAACTCATCGGTTTATATTGAATCCCAAATCGAGGAAAATATTCGACTTTTCAAATGAAGTCTGCGAACCAGAAATTCTAAATAAGGAATTTTGTTGACCCGAGGGAAGGTGTTAGGCACCCTCGAATCTCGTGGTTCTAGCACGGTCGCTTAAATTGTTATAATGGCTAAATATCTGATTTAAATACATGTTATAACTTATGTGCTTTTATTAAATTTAAACCGCTTTATTATTATTTTTATAAACTTGCAACGCCGCAAAAATGCATCTCGAATCACGTCACAATCAATGCACCCGTAATTGTTAACACATTTCAACTCCGTTGAGATTTGAAGTTGGGTCACATAAATGCGCACCCGAATTTAAGAAAGTAACATTATTGAAATGCGCCTAAAGAGACTATCACGTTATTTTGGGGAGGGTCATGAAATTCGCTAAATAACCCATCCCGGATTCTAAGTATTTAACATGTACATTTATGAGGGCCCCGCGGTTTGTGCATTTTTATTTAGCGAGGCTCATCTCATTTATTTTAAAAGGTATCCTAAAAGACTACATTTCCATTAATTTTGTTTCTAAAAATAAGAGAGAGCGAAAGGAAGATCTTATTTAGTTACATGCTACAAGCACATCATCTTGCATACTAGATTAAGACGAATGTTAACAGAAAAGAATATTACTTAAAATTTGGAATTATAAGTGAATACAAAATCGATAAAATAATATATTCAAAGAAGATTAATTATTCTATAACTAGATTAACTTCACATAATTATGTGGATGGACCAATAATTATTTTCGGCTAGTCAAAATAAACATCAACCTTGAGTCTTAGTGCTTATTCGAAAGTTTATTAGATCTAAATTTTAGCCATCTTGCTAGATTCACGCCTATTAGATTAAAGCTCTTAATCCCACACCATTGATTCGTATTCCCTAATATGTAAAAACCTGCCGATTCTATAGAGTTAATAGCCGCTTTATTTACATGGTGAGCCGATGCTAACATTAATTATTAAACTACACTATTAAACCTATATTGAAACAGGGAATTCAAACGAGAGAGTTGACATTAATGGTTAATCCATTGGCATTAACTAACGTGATATGAAATTTGCTTGACATACGCGTTGAAATCAAACTGAATCGGGCCACGGCAAAATAGTTCAAAGATCCAACGGGATATATGCAAATGCCTGCTAATATTCTGTATTATGTTATCATTACCAACCAAACTAAAGTGCTAAAACACATGGACATATGTCTAAACAATATAACAACATACTACTTAACAGTCCATATTGGTTCAGGCACACCCTAATTTATACAGAAAAAAAAAACAAATGCGATTAGAATGAGTCCAAGCAAATACGAACTAAATGAATCATTTTAATCCTATTGCTATATTTGAAACACGGGTATTGTGAAAGTAGGTGAACGATTCATTTCTTTGTTTACTTCAACTCAACTTCCAATTCAAACGTACATCAATCCATAGTTTCAGAAGCGTGTACCTGGATGTTGAATACAACAGAAGAAACAGAAGGCAGAGAAATCAGCAGCAGCAGCAAACAGGAAAGGCAGCAACAACAATAAATACAGCAACAGTGGCAGTGACAAAGTGCACCAGGAACAAACTCAAACGAACCCCGAGAAGATTTGCGAAAATCAAGCAGCCACAAACAACATGCAAAACTCAAGATGAACTCGAACTCAAACCAAGGTTGGACCAATAGATTGCATAGGAAGTTTCAATGAATTGAAGTTAAACCAGAAGATAGTATCAACTACTTGAGACTTCAAACTAAACCAAAGCCTGGTGGAATTATGTTGCCAACCAAAAAAAAAACTGAATTTTGTTCTCTTTTTAGGACTGTTTTTATATCTGGAAAACAACTTAATTCAAAACTGTTTTTCTCTCTAGTTTTTTAGCTTCTGTCCGTATATATCCTCTACTAATGGAAAACTCTTCTCTTTTATATACTTCCCCCAGACCATCTCCAGCCTGTTAAACCATTCAAAATCCCTCCCATCTCCTGCTGTTTTTCCACTCAACCATTTAAAAATAAAACCCCTCCCATGAGATTCCCCTGACAAACAAACTCTTTTCATTATTAAAGTGCTTTATCATTTTATTAAATTAAACCAAGCATGGGCAGCAGGAATATAATCTGACAGCACATGCTGTCCAATTATTCCAATCTCTAATTCCTTAGCAGCTGACAAAACACATGCTGCCCAAAACCTAAACTAGGTGAACATGCTATCAATTTAAACCAAAGTCTGAAATCTAACCTAGACTGTAGCTATATATCAATTCTCAAATGCTTTCTGACTTAGCTAAACAGGCTAATACACAGCGACAATAAACAAACTAAGCTGATTCACAATGCTTCAGTAAATCAAAATAGCATGAGTTGAATTGCTATCATTCCAACTGAAACTAATTGACGACGTATATCGACTCGACTATACTAATTGTAACACAGGACAAGCAGTCGACCAAACAAATCACAAAATAAGGCATGACACTGTTCTTGACAATTTTGCACGATACAAGGGAAAACCAGGCATTATTGATTCGACGATGTTAATCACATTGAAATATGTATACTACTATACGGATTCAACATAACAGAATAAACAATCGACCAAATAGAAGGCCTTATGGAGATGAAGAACAACTGACAACAGAAATCCCAAGATAAACAAACAAACTAAATAAACATGCCGATAAATTAATCTAGACTAAAATAGACAGCAAAAGGAAAAAGTGAACAAACCAGAAAAGCTTAAACACAATTGACCTAGGCCCGAGCTTGATTTGCCCATTTGAGGTCGAAACAGATCTTAATCGAGGTGTTCTCGACTGAGAACACTTCGATTAGGGTCTATTAGATCCCAAACTTCCGTTAAATCTAAACAGACTCCACAAATTCTTGCTCTAGGGTTTGAATCTTCAGATTTGGGGTTTTGGGATTTGTGGGTAGATTCGGACCAAACCAAGCTTGGTTTGGTCACGAGGGGGGTCAGGGGAGTGTCTAGTGTGAATCTGGGGTAGGTCGGTGTAGATCGAGGTTTTGCTCGAATCTTCAAATGAAGATTCGAGAACCTAGTGGTTGATTCGAACTAAACGGTTGGTGGATTTGGATTCAGGGTGATTGAGTGGTCTTAGGGTGTTAGTCTGGTGGCCGACGACGTTGATGCCGCCGGGTTTCAAATGGAAGGGGGCTGAGGCGGCTAGGGTCCTAAACTTAGGTCTATCTCTGAAATGAGAGAGACGGAGGAACAGTGAGGAGGGGGGTCTGGCTCGGGAGGGTGCGGAGTGAAAAAGGTGAGCTTATATACGGAGTGGATGGTTGGGTCTTGGCCGTTAGATCACTCGAGATCAACGGCCTGGATCCAAGGGTTAATCCAAACGGTGTCGTTTGGTTTAGTATTGGGGTCGGGGTTGGTCATCTGGACCGTCAATCTAGTGAGATCAATGGTCCAAATTAAGGGTGACACAACGATGTAGTTTGGACAGTCATGTGGCCCGCCTAATTGGGCTGGATAAAAGGGAATCCGTCTGGTCATTTTGGTTTGGGCCTGTTCCTATTTAATTCAAACTGGCCCAATCCGAAAATCCTTTTCTTCTTTAATTCCTCAATTAAATTGTCAAATAACACTATACAAACATTAAACAACAATTATCACACAATTAACATTTAATAAAAATAACGTCACTTAATAAAAATACAATAAAAGTTGCATATTTTTTGTGATTTCCTTTTAATAACCGGATTATGGTTCGATTAATTCCTAATAGTAGAATGAATCCTAAACTTACACACGACATATATTTTTATATTTTTTGTTTGATAAGACTAAATAGACACGGACGAAACCACAAATAGCTAACAAAAAGGCCACGTAAATTCCAAAAATTGTATGGCAAGGCCATTTGTTATTATTTTGATTTCTTTTGGAGTAATTGTCGTGTAAACAAAAATCACGTGCTCACACCTTCCCCTCTTTGTGCGAAAACACGAAGAGTTTCCGTACAAAGATAAAGTGAGCGGATATGAGCGATTTTGCATATTGGAATACTCCATGTGAAGCGCATTTTTGAAAGATTTGACCGAATCTTTGCTTCGAAGATTTCCTACATATCCTGGGCTAAACAGGAATCAGGTCAATGTAGTTCGGGAAATTTTGGTAGCTGGGACTACCATGGGATTGCAATGCTTGCTGTTACTGTTGTTGTTGTTGCCACTACTGCTTACCGACCGCCTTATTACAACCAAAGGGAACTGAAACTGAACTAACTATTTATGCTTGTCAACCGCTAGTTACAAGATTCCTATCTATAATTCTTTTGCAACTTGATCTTGGGTCTTAGCTGATTCTGCTTGTAGACTTCGATCCGAATCTTGATGCTTGCAAGTTGTAGGCGCCTGCTTATTTCCGCGATGTTGAGTGAGACGGGATTGGCGGAGTTCGGGACCTTGATCAAACTTTGGAGTGATCCTCCCTTTGTTTGTTCCAATATCTCGGAACATCTTCTTTTTGTCCTTTTCTTCTTTTCTTTATTCTGGATTGTGACTCAATCCGTAGGTTGTCTCGATCCATGCGCCTCGAGGTCAGACCTGCTAAGACAAACAAAACAAACGAACGAAATTTTTCTGCTCCAGTTTCACTAGGAAAAATTTCGTGATTTAATCGCCATAACAACTTACAGAATTGATGCGGGGATTGAAAATTCTAGTCTACGAAGCGCAACTCAGAGATTGGAGCCCTAATGTCGCGAAAGGTAAAAATTCACAATTCAGGGATTGGAGCCCTAATGTCGGCTTAACAGAAAAACGCTCATTTCGGGGTTGGAGCCCCAAATTAGGAGGATTGCCAGGTTATGCTGGAAACTGTCTGGGGTTATGTTGGAAAGGTTTATCGGGTTATGCCGGAAAAGGGAGAGAGTCCTCGGGTTATGCCGGGGAAGTCATCAGGATATGCCGGAAGAGGGAAAAAGTCCTCGGGTTATGCCGGGGAAATCATCGGGTTATGCCGGAAAAGGGAAAGAGTCCTCGGGTTATGCCGGGGAAGTCCTCGGGTTATGCCGGGGAAGTCATCGGGTTATGCCGGAAGAGGGAAAGAGTCCTCGGGTTATGCCGGGGAAGTCATCGGGTTATGCCGGAAAAGGGAAAGAGTCCTCGGGTTATGCCGGGGAAATCATCGGGTTATGCCGGAAAAGGGATATGCCGGAAAAGGGAAAGAGTCCTCGGGTTATGCCGGGGAAATCATCGGGTTATGCTGGAAAAGGGAAAGAGTCCTCGGGTTATGCCGGAAAAGGGAAAGAGTCCTCGGGTTATGCCGGGGAAATCATCGGGTTATGCCGGAAGAGGGAAAGAGTCCTTGGGTTATGCCGGGAAATTCATCGGGTTATGCCGGAAAAGGGAAAGAGTCCTCGGGTTATGGCGGGGAAATCATCGGGTTATGCCGGAAAAGGGAAAGAGTCCTCGGGTTATGCCGGGGAAATCATCGGGTTATGCCGGAAGAGGGAAAGAGTCCTCGGGTTATGCCGGGGAAATCATCGGGTTATGCTGGAAAAGGGAAAGAGTCCTCGGGTTATGCCGGGGAAATCATCGGGTTATGCCAGAAAGGGGAAAGAGTCCTCGGGTTATGCCGGGGAAATCATCGGGTTATGCCGGAAAGGGGAAAGAGTCCTCGGGTTATGCCAGGGATATCATCGGGTTATGCCGGAAAGGGGAAAGAGTCCTCGGGTTATGCCGGGGATTTGGATAGAAAAGGCTCCTTGGGTTATGCCAGGGCGATCCGTGGTTTGTACCGGGATAGTCGAGGAATGAGGTCCTATGCTACCATGATTTGTCTTTTTTTCTTTTGGGATGTTCATTTTTATTTCTTGTCTTCTTTATTTCTTTTGGTTTTCCTTTTCTTTTATTTATCAAAATGCATGAAAGAATTCTGGGGAAACTTCCTTTTTGTCGTTTTCTTGCTGCGAAGCTGTTTCAACGCTCGCGCATTTCATTTCTTTTGGGCTATACCTGCTTCTTGCACGGTTGCTTTGGGTCGCACCTGTCTCAATTTTCCTAAACAAAGAAAAATTGTCAGTTTGAAAACGACGGTTGGTTTGGTGGCCTTGATCGTTCCAGATGCTTTGTCTTGGCCTAATTCCTGTTGAGAAACTCTGCCCTTGATTGGATTCACATGCAACCCCCTTTTAAACTGATCAAACTCGCATTTCACGGATTTTGTGATGGTTTGCCTGTGTAAGGCTTTGGTTCGTTCATCCCATTCTACTTGAGGGTTCTTTACGAGGCCAGCTCAGTGGGGATTTTTATTGGGGAGGCTCTGTGGGGATTTGTACAGGGCAGACTCGTTGGGAATTTGCTGGGGCAGACTCTTTGGGGAGTTGTACAAGGGGATACTCTGTGGGGATTTTTACAAGGGGAGACTTTGTGGGGATTTTACAAGGGGAGACTCTGTGGGGATTTGCCAGTGTTTTACTTCGAAAGCAAATCAACAACATGATCAGTCGGGTTTGGACTAATGTACCACTAAAGCGGGGTATTTTATTTCCCACTAAACGGAGCTCCGTGAAACCGGTCCTGCCACTTATTCTTTCCAGTATATCTGGAACTTGGAGTCAAAATGAAAGGCATTCGAAAAAAAGTAAAACAAAGAAAGGAGAAAACAAATTTTAGAAGAGAAGTGTCCCTTTCGGGACAAAAAGACTTATCTGAAGGGAACATGCTGACTTTAAATGGACATGACATGCTCTTTGGACTGGACGCCTGACCTTTAATGAACTTGCATTTCCTCATGAACCAAAATGGATCTATGTTTCCAAACCGGTGGAACTTTGCCGAGACTTCCTGAGGTGGAGCCATCCTTTCGGCCGACAGCGCCCTTTGCGGGTTTTCGCTAGTTGACCTCTCTCATTTCTCTTCTTGTTGTTGCTTGATAGCACTCTTTGAGAGTTTTTACTAAACAAGCTCTCTCATTATTGTTTCTCTACTCCCGTCGCCTCGCGGTGCCCGAAGGTTTTCACCGACAAGACTCTCTCATTTTATTTTTCTCAATTTAGAATGTACCGGCCTCCAATCGTTGATATCTCTTGGCTCCCCCTACCTTTGATGATTGATCCGAAGGACTTGTGCTTGGTAAAGAACGGTAGATGAAACTACAACTTCTAAGCCGTTTGGTGTGCCCCAGTTTCAATTTCAGGGTAAATGGGATTTTATTGTTGGTGTGACTGAACCTCAGAGAGAGGCTGCCTACGTATCCTTTCGGAATCAAGTCGGACGTAGTTCAGGAAACTTCAATGTTTCGTTTTGTTTTGTTTTTTTTCTTTTCTTTTGCTTTCTTTTTTTTTCGAAGGTAGCCAAAGAAATGTAACCGGCTCAAAGGGCTTTTAGAGAGAGTTGATAGTGTTTGGGGTAGTGGGAATAAAACCTTCATCATTTCAAATGTGTCAGGACCACTAGAGTATGACTCAGACATAGTACCTTTTGACTGCATCCGCATTCACTGCTGTTTCGGGATCATTTCCTTCAATATCACCTAGATACAACGCTCCTCTCGGCAATATCTTCCTGATGATATACGGGCCTTTCCAATTTGGAGCAAATTTTCCCTTCGCTTCCTGGTGATGTGGCAGAATGCGCCTCAGTACCAGTAGACCCACTTCGAAATTCCTGGGTCGGACTTTCTTGTTGTAAGCACGGGCCATTCTTCATTGGTACAACTGCCCGTGACAAACCGCAGCCATTCGTTTCTCGTCGATCAGTGTTAACTGTTCCAAATAGGATTTGACCCACTCACTGTCTTCAATTTCAGCTTCAACAACGATCCGGAGAGAAGGGATTTCTACCTCTGCCGGTTCGGTCCCGTAAACCAACAGTTAAGGGGTTGCTCCCACTGACGTGCGTACTGTGGTGCGATATCCCAACAATGCAAAGGGTAACTGTTCATGCCATTGTCGGGAACTCTGGATCGTCTTCCTCAAAATCTTCTTGATGTTCTTGTTTGCTGCTTCAACAGCGCCATTGGCCTTGGGCCGATAAGGAGTGGAATTCCTATGCGTTATTTTGAACTGTTCGCATACATCCCCCATCAAATGACTATTCAGGTTTGCCGCATTATCTGTGATTATAGTTGCAGGAATACCGAAACGACAGATAAGATTTGAATGTATGAAATCCACCACGGCTTTCTTAGTGACCGATTTGAGAGTGACAGCCTCGACCCATTTTGTGAAGTAGTCGATAGCGACCAATATAAATCTGTGTCCATTTGAGGCCTTCGGCTCGATAGGGCCAATGACGTCCATGCCCCAAGCAACAAATGGCCAAGGTGCAGACATGGGATGCAGTTCTGTGGGAGGTGCATGAATCAAATTACCGTGCACTTGACACTGATGACACTTTCGAACGAAGCTAAAACAGTCCTTTTCCATGGTCATCCAGTAATAACCCGCTCGAAGGATTTTCTTTGCCAAAACATACCCGTTCATGTGGGGCCCGCACACTCCTGCATGTACTTCGTGCGTGATCCTTCTCGCCTCCTCGGCGTCAACACATCTTAGTAGATTGAGGTCCGGGGTCCTCTTATACAACAACTCGCCGCTCAAAAAGAAACCACTTGCATGCCGCCTAATGGTTCTCTTTTGATCTCCAGTAGCATGCTCGGGGTATTCTTGTGTCTTCAAGAACCTCTTGATATCATGGTACCATGGCTGTGTACACGATCCTGCCTCGATTACGTTGCAGTAACCGTGTCTTTCCCTGATTTGGATTTCCAAGGGATCGACGTGGGCGTTGCCTGGGTAGGGTAGCATTGAAGCCAAGGTAGCAAGTGCATCCTCTAGTTCATTGTGACACCGCGGGATATACCTGAACTCTATTGATTTAAAATGCTTGCCGAGGTCCTCCACGTGTTGTTGGTAAGGAATAAGCTTGATATCCCGAGTTTCCCATTCACCTTGGGCTTGCCGGATAATCAGGTCAGAATCTCCCATAATCAATAAATCTTCGACATCCTGATCGATCGCCATATGCATGCCCATGATGCAGGCTTCATACTCGGCTGTATTGTTTGTGCAAAAGAAACACAGTCTAGCTGTGGCAGGAAAATGCTGACCGGAGGGCGAGATCAAAATTGCCCCGATTCCTACACCTTTGGCGTTTACGGCCCCATCAAAGAACATCTTCCAAACATGAGCGTTTTCCGAGACTACTTCTACAGTGTTTATTTCTTCGTCCGGAAAATAAGTACTCAATGGTTGGTATTCTTCATCAACCGGGTTTTCGGCCAAGTGATCGGCTAACGCCTGGGCTTTCATTGTCGTGTGGGTGACATAGACTATGTCAAATTCAGTAAGCAAGATTTGCCACTTAGCCAGTCTTCCAGTAGGCATTGGTTTCTGAAATATATACTTCAAAGGATCCAGCCTGCTTATGAGGTAAGTAATGTGAGCTTGGAGATAATGTCTCAACTTTTGAGCAACCCACGTCAGAGCACAACACGTTCTTTCTAGCAGAGTGTACTTGGCCTCGTAGCCGGTGAATTTCTTGCTCAAGTAGTAGATCGCTTGTTCCTTCTTTCCGGTTATGTCATGTTGCCCGAGGACGCAACCGTAAGAATTTTCCACGACTGTCAGATACAAGAACAGTGGTCTCTCTGGCGGGACCAAAACTGGGGGATTTGAAAGATATTCTTTAATTTTGTCAAAAGCTTCTTGACACTCAGCCGTCCATTTGATCGCCGCGTCTTTCCTCAATAGCTTAAATATGGGCTCACATGTGCTCGTCAGCTGGGCAATGAATCGACTGATATAGTTTAACCTGCCCAACAAACTCATCACGTCTTTCTTCGTTCTTGGGGGAGGTAGATCTCTGATAGATTTTATCTTTGTTGGATCTAATTCGATACCTCTCCTGCTTACTATGAAACCCAAAAGCTTGCCCGATAGGACCCCGAAAGCGCATTTGGCTGGGTTCAGCTTCAAGTCGTACTTCCTCAGTCTCTCGAAGAACTTTCTCAAGTCTTGGATGTGATTATCCTGCATCCTGGACTTGACTATCACGTCGTCCACGTACACCTCTATTTCCTGATGCATCATGTCATGAAAAATGGCAGTCATGGACCTCATGTAAGTTGCCCCAGCATTCTTCAGACCAAACGGTATAACCCGATAACAGTAAGTGCCCCAAGGTGTGGTGAAAGTAGTCTTCTCGGCATCTTCTTCATCCATCAACACCTGATGATATCCAGCGTAACAATCTACGAAAGACTGGATGTCATGTTTGGCGCAATTATCAACAAGGATGTGGATGTTGGGCAATGGGAAATTGTCTTTGGGACTTGCTCTGCTCAAATCTCGATAATCCACACATACCCGAGTCTTCCCATCTTTTTTCGACACTGGAACTACATTTGCCAACCACGTGGTGTACTGGACTACCCGAATTACCCCCGTTTTCAGCTGCTTGGTGATTTCTTCTTTAATCTTGTCACTGACATCAGTCTTGAACTTTCTTTGCTTTTGTTGAACTGGAGGACAATCAGGGTGAATTGACAATTTATTCACCACTAGATTAACGCCTAATCCTGTCATATCATCGTATGACCAAGCAAACACATCTTTGAATTCAAAAAGGAGTTGAATTATCGCGTTTCGCGTTCTCTCGTCCTTGTGAATGCTTATTTTGGTCTCTCGGATTTCCTCAGGAGTTCCCAAATTAACCGGTTCGGTGTCATTCAGATTCGGCTTAGGTTTGTTCTCAAAATGTTCCAATTCTCGATTTATTTCCTTAAAAGCCTCTTCTTCATCGTATTCCATTTCTTGGTTCATTATTTCGCAGCTAGACTGCATGTTTGGATCTGGGCATGAAGTCCGCAAGCATGTCATGTTATTTAAAACCGCATTATTAGAACTGAAAGAAATAAAACAAAAAATAAAAAGAATCAGAGAGAATAAATAAGATGAAAGATGGAATATTAACTTCATTTCAATGAATTTTGAAGATAATAGGGTTTACATCAGAATTTAAGGACAGGAAACTAAAAGGAAATCATTCGAGTTACACCCCAAAATATCTCGTAATGCAGAAAAGGTGGCAAGACCGGTCTACCAGGATTCCCGCTTGATCGGAAACGGAGTGGCCTTCCAGTTTTGCAATTTGGCGCCAGGCCCCATGTAAAGCACCTCAGCGGTGCTCGAGCCTTCTCCCGGCTGAACCATATGGGTTTCATACAGCATTTGCCTCATAACCCCACAGATTTCTTCAATTTCCTCGGTCATGAAGGTCTCATCCTCTCTTTCTTCAATGTATTTGGGTCTGAAGAACGTTCTGTAAAAATGCGGAATTGGCTAAGACAAAACCCAGCCATTGCTCTTCCGTTGGTTTGCCCACATTATATCAGCTTCTTCGGCGTAAAAACCAACACCGAAGAACTTTTTAGCAGCAGGTAAGGTGATGGGTTCGGTGATACCTTGCAATGATGCCCCGAGCCCCTTCCCTGGTTTATAACCATGCCTGATCATTTCCTTGGAAACCATAACTGACGTTTTTGAGAGAAAATGTTGAGGGTACGGGCTTCCTTCTTCGCATTGGTCTGCGACCACAACCTCGAAAACTTGATAGACTATGTGTTCACTACCCTCCTTAGGTTCGAGGCATGGGACCGACGGGTCTCGATAAATTGAATGCTCATCCTCTCCATGGACTATAATCTCTTGATTTTCATATACAAATTTTACCATCTAGTGGAGAGTAGAAGGTATGGCTTCCGCCGCATGAATCCAAGGCCTTCCTAAAAGGAAATTGTAAGAAGTATCCATATCCAAAACCTGAAAGGTCACCTCAAAATCCACAGGTCCGATAGTCAAAATCAAATCGATCTCGCCTAGGGTGTCCCTTTTGATGTCGTCAAAGGCACGAACACATACGCTGTTGGGCCTGATTCTTCCTGTCTCGATCTCCATTCTTTGCAGAGTCGAAAGGGGACAGATATCTACTCCGGACCCGCCATCCAGCATGACCCTCTTCACATAGTACCCTTCATATTTAACCGTTAGGTGGAGGGCTTTATTGTGGGCGGACCCTTCCGGGGGAAGATCATTTTTGCTGAAGGAAATCTGATTGATCATGAAGAATTTTTCCGCCATCCTCTCTAGCTGTTCTATGGTAGTTTCAATTGGGACGTAAGCTTCGTTGAGGGTCTTGATCAACACTTTCTGATGCTCAGTTGAATTCATCAGTAGGGACAACAACAAGACTTGAGCGGGAGACTTTCGGAGTTGGTCAATTATCTCGTAGTCCGCAGTTTTCATTTTCCTGAAAAACTCTTCCGCTTCCTCGGCACTGACGGGTTTTTTGGGTGGAAAACGCCTCTTTGTAGAATCACTCAACTCCTCCAGGTTGAGGTATTTCTCAGTTGGGTTAGCTTCATTTACTCCTCCCATGATTTCTTTTCCTTTGTAGGTTACTACCGCCTTGTTATAATTCCATGGGACGGTAGTAGGATCTGTCATGGGCCTCTGCGGCGCGCGTCCAATAATCACGGGCTCATTCAGCCTCGGTGAAATTATTGGCCCCCGTTCCGCATAGGTCCCTTTGGGCACGTACATTTTAGATCCTTTGTTCAGTTCAAAGCTTCTTGGAGGGCTCAATGTTACTTGTCCTTTCTTCGAACCTCGGGGAACATAAAGGACGGCATCTTTTGAGGGCACTACCTCAGTTTTGGTTTCCACTGCTTTTTCTGTGTTTTGAGGGGGGGTTTTACTCTTCTTGTCCCCCTTTTCTTGTTTTGCATACGTCTTGGGATTTTTCTCAATGTCGGCGATTGCAATGATGGCTTTCAAGACAGAATCAAACTCTTTATCTTCGCAGATCATCCCAATAATCGATCCATTGTTGTGAGCCGGTAACGGGTTGTTGGTCACATTAGGAATGTCTTCGTCCTTTAACACTATCCGCTTTTGTTCTATGAGGTTTTCAACAACCCTTTTCAAAGTCCAACAGCTCTCAGTGTCATGCCCTTCCACTCCAGAGTGATAGGCACATCGGGCACCAGGTTGGTAAGATGGTGACTCTGGGTTTTGCCTATTTGGGGGTACAGGTTGTAACAAACCCATTTGGACCAATTTAGGGAAAAGGTTGGAATAGACTCACCAATAGGTGTGAAGTCCATTTTCCTAGGCGTCTCTCGAGCGCGGGCGTTATAGGGGAGATTATTTTATGGAGGTCGGGGATTATACTGAGCTTGGTGAGGAGGCTGATTCTTGGAAATTGAGCTCGCTTTTGGTGGAATTGTTGTTGTGGCCTAATATATGGTTGTGCATTCATTACTGTGTAGGGCTGAAGGTTCATAGCATAGGCCGCATCTTGATGGGGGTAGTAGTGTTGCGGGGCTCTTTCAGAGAAATGAAATCTAGACGGAAGGGGTTTCCTTACACTCGAAGTTGCCATTGTTGCTTCTTCCTTCTTCTTTCGATTTGCTCCTCCTCCAGACCCGCCTTGGATTGCTTGGGAGGTGGCCCTTATAGCAGACTGACTCAAGATTCGCCCTGTTTTTAACCCATTCTCCACCATTTCACCAATTTTGATGGCTTCAGCAAACGGCTTTCCCAATGCAGACATCATGTTTTGATAATAATCAGCCTCTTGGGCTTGCAGGAAAACACTGACCATTTCAGTTTCATCCATCGGAGGTTTGACTCTGGCCGCTTGTTCGCGCCATTTGACAGCATATTCTCGGAAGCTCTCCGAAGGCTTCTTCTTTAGATTCGACAATGAATTCCTGTCGGGGGCAATGTCGATGTTATATTGAAACTGTCTGAAAAAATCTCGAGCCATGTCGTCCCAAATGTGCCAACGAGATACTTCCTGATCCGTATACCATTCAGAAGCAACGCCGATCAAAGTTTCTCCAAAGTAAGCCATAATAAGCTCTTCTTTTCCGCCCGCTCCCCGCAACTGGTTGCAGTACCTTTTGAGATGGGCTATGGGGTCCCCATGCCCGTCATATTTCTCAAACTTCGGGGTTTTGAAACCCAAAGGCAAATGTACGTGTGGGAACATGCACAGGTCAGCATAAGATACGCTCTTTTGCCCGCTCAGACCCTGTATATTTTGAGAGTTTGCTCCATACTTCTCATTTTCCTGGTCATTTCCTCTTGTTCAGGTGTTTTCTCGGCTTTCTCCTGCCCTGCAATAAACTTATACCGAGATGGCTGAGGGTAAGCGTTGGTGGTGAACTGGCTAGGTTCCAATGGAAGAGGCGGTGCTTGAAATGTGAAGGATGATGAATCGAAGTTGGGCCTGGGTAAAACAGGTTGTGCCGTGGCTGAACAAGGTGGAGCAGTGAATATGTTTGAAGCCACACCGGAAGCTAACACCTGGGGGCGAGATTCAGACGGTGTTCCAGTAAAGTAGGCTGAGATGGTAGGAAATCCCAGAGGGGCATTTGGATAACTTATGGGGGTGTTAGAGGTCCCACTTGCCCTAGGAAAAAGCTCAGGGAATCCAGGGATCGCACTTGGTGGCTCTTTTCCATTGGCCCAGGCGTCCCACATTTCCATCATGCGGAGACGTAAAATTCTATTTTCCTCGACCGTTGCTGACTCAGAAGTTGGGATGGCTGAGATTGAACTTTCCTCCGTAATAGGAATCGTTGGCAGAGGAACTTCTGAAGACATTTCGACACTTCCTTTTGATCTGGTGAAGTAAGTGTGAGTAACCCCTCTTGTCTTAACAACAAGTAACTGAACACTCCCTTTCGACCTTGTGAAGTATGCATGTGAGGCCAGACCTTCACCAAACCAACCGCCTTTCTAAAACCTGGAAAGACTCAACGACAAACGAACGGTTAGTTCGAAACAAATAACAGATAGGTAATCTCACGTTGGGGCATGATGCACCTATACAATTAAATGAATTCCTACATGTTTGCAGCGAAGGCATGCGTCATTCCGGCTTCTTTTAGGCTTCCCTTTATTGTTTTGGTTTTTTTTATTATTTTTTCTTTTTTTTTCTATTATTTGCAGTTGAAAATGTGATCGAATCCGATGAAGATTGCCTACGTATCACGATGCCGCGTGAATCAGATCATTACGTAGTTCGAAAAAAGGAGCACACATTTTATTCCTGAACAAATCTATTACAAACTAACATTTTTTAAAAAGGGAAAATAACATGCATTGAAAATAGTACAGACTCAAACAGACTAATACACCTTGATGTAAAAGACGGACAGAAGATGCTAAGATACAGACTCGACCTATGAATGCATTAAGGTTTCGAAAACTGGTGCCCGCGGGGCATCGTTCGGCCTCGCCGCGGTCCTAGGTGTGAGATCCCTTTCAAGTTGTTCTAGCTCATGCATGGTCTGCTTGACATAAACCATCACTGCCGAAAGAACGGTAATGTTGGTCATGTTTTCACATCGTAGACACCGTCTGATGATGGCGTGGGTAATGGTCCTGATCTTATCCCTGATTTGCCTCTTTTCTTTGAGTAAGTGCTCTATTTGATCATTACGGGCTGTCATAACCCGAGAATCCTGGATACATCGATTTTGCCACTGCTGAATTTCCACTTCCATCTGGGCTAAAAGCTTGCGACAATGTTTGTTTTCGACTCCCAAGGTTCGGATTTGTTCAAACGCTCTGTCCAACTTTTCCTTTAGATTGGCAATGGTTCGCTCGTGATCCTTTTCCAATTGTCGCAAGTGTCGGTTACGTTTTTCTGTCCTTCTTGCCCAGTGTGCTTCGAGCCCTGCTATGGTATTTTCTGACTCATTCCGGCGCTCCCCAATTTCCGTCTTTAAAGCTTTTATCAATCGTTCATCCGACCGGTTCATTGGCTGGTTATCAGCATCTATCTTCATCTGTTTGATCTGGGCCCTGAGCATCTCGTTTTCCTGAGTCAACCTGTTCTTTTCTCCCAGATCGGTAGCAACTTGCACGTTGTGCTCATATTTCAGACCTTCAACCTGTTGCTTCAATTTGCCGATTTCGGCACGATAGCCTCTTTCTTTTTCCAACGAATCCCACTGCTTTTGCGACGACTCGGCGAAGTTTCGGATGTGAGGTCTTTTAGTCGGCCTTTCGTGTTCAAGTTCTCTTCTGTACCATGCAAGGTAACCTGGTTCCATATCACCTTTGGCCCGATCCTGCACACAAGTATCTGCTTTCAAATATTGACATTCATTCCAGATCTGGCGGATTTTTGCTTCAGGAAATTGTCCGTCAGGGCTTATCTCGATTGTTTGAGTTCTAAGATCTTCCTCATGTGGTACTATCTGGTATCTTCCGAATTGTCTCAAAACTCGGCAGGGCGCGTAAGGTTGAATGCTCTTAAGTCCCATCAGTAGAAAGTGAGTTCTAGTTGCTGACATATACATGACCTCATCTACATGCAACCATCCCAGTGTCCACTGTATTTGGCTGGCAGTGAGAGCTTGAAGGAATGAAGTCCATTCCATAACTCCTTTGGGCAGACTGATCTCTTTGGTTCTCGTGTAAAACTCTTCTATGCAAGTTTTCTCCGAGGAACCATGGCTCAAAAACTCGGAACGATGGCAGAGATGTTCAGTCATCCATATTTGTAGCAGCAAGTTACAACCTTCGAAGAAATTCCCCCCGGCTTTGCAGGCTGTGAGAGCTCGAAAGATATCAGATACCACCATAGGCGCGAGAGTGCTATCATTCTGAGTGAGCAAAGTACTGACGACCCCGGATATTTTCAGATCAATATTCCCATCTTTCCTCGGAAATACCAAAAGGCCCAAAAATGTTATCATGAAAGCCACCCGTCTGTGCTTATCCCACTTCTGACGACTACCTTTGCTGCATAGCTTGTTAATCGAATTGTTGAATCCTCCTACATGACCATACCTGTCGTATATGAAGCATGGATTACAAAAACCGGCGACCAAATCTGGGTTGTGGACCGTCCTGGGTATTTTTAGTGAGTCTAGGAATCGATGCACCGTGACAGCTCTTGGGGCAACCAGATATCTTTGCCTTAATGGAAGTTCATCATTTCCGATATACCCAGCCATTTCTTCCAGAGTCGGGGTGAGTTCAAAATCGGAGAAATGGAAAACATTGTGCGTTGGGTCCCAGTAAGTGACCAAAGCTCTTATGATATCTCCCCGAGGCTGGATTTCTAATAAACCCATGAGACCTTTCAGATATTTCTTGACCTCATCTTACCCTTCAGCACCTAGATCATTCCACCATAGCCGTAACTTGACAGGGATTTTAGTCATTATCGAAAAGTGTTCATTTTGCATCGCGCTCACCCTGCACATTTATTAAGGTGACTTTTTAAACAAAAAATATTTTGACTATTTTTCTAAAAAAAAAAAAGAAAAAAAATCAGATTTTCGAACACGGCCTTTCAGCACTTCGGGGATGAAGATTTTAAGGCTGTGTGGGTCAACTGGCCAAAAATTCTGAACATGACCCAAAAAGTGGCTGTTTATGCAAAGTCAGCCTTCCGGCGTCCCTTTTGGGGACATTCGGCTATTTATGACAAAACAGCATCACCCGACTTATTTTGACATTTTTTTTTGTTTATTGGTTTTGGCTATCTTAGCAAAAGGTGGGGTTGGACCCGATGAGGGTTGCCTACGTATCTCACACCCGGTGAGAATCAAACCGGCGTAGTTCGGTCCGATCAGAAAAGGAAATCTAGACCTTTTTTTTTTGAATGAAATCTTTTAAAGAAAAGGAGGAAAACTATTATATATATTTTTTTTATTTTTTTTTATATATATATATTTTTGAAAAAGGGACGAATACTAATGAAATATTTGAATTTTGAACTTCTTTTTTACTCTTTTTTGAATTTCAAAAAAAAAAAATTCAAAAAGATACTACAAAATAAAACAATATTTTTTTGAATTCTGAATTTTCCCTTCTTCTAAATAAATATATTTTTGGATTTTGAAGGTGATTAAAAGGAATTTTTTTTCTCTTTTTTTTGTTTTTTCTTTAATGGATCAAACTAAAAGACAATTTTTGTTTTCATTTCTTTTCTTTTTTTTTTTAGAAAATTCCGGGGAGGTTTTGACACTACTTGGACATTGGTTTTATTTTTTCCAAAATAAGTAATTATCTCCCTACGCTGCTATTTTTCTTCTTCTTTTTTTAAGTTTTTTTTAGGAACCGGTCGGCATGCAGATCTGAAGCAAATAAATGCGCAAAACAAACGGGATGCAGCAGGATGGTCTTTTCATTTCAGGTTGCCTGTCCTAGACGGACCCAACCCCTGTGTTGAGTCCCCTATGTCAAGTGCAACATGATGCAAATAAGCATTCCTACTAGGGATCCGGCGTGAGGTTTCGTTATACTAGGTTTATAACCTGGGTATATGTTCTAGACTGTGTACCCGAGCGGACAACTCGAGTCGAGGAGGAGGCTACGTACCGTGGACCCGAGAGATCGTCCGGCTTTGTAACTTGTCCGGCCTCTTTCTTATTTCAGGTATTGACACTAACAGAATATGGAGTCTCGACCAGCGAGCTTCTCCCCGGAGGTAAGAAGAGAAGGGTTTCGGCACAGTTTATATACAGTTCAGATAATATCAAAGCGGTAAAAGACAACATTTAGCGCGTTATGCCCAAACATGTAGTAAAGATCAGATAATAAAGCCAAATATAACAATTATTCTAAGCTCGAATTCTGAACCCTGAACAAACGTTCTGGGTTCATAATCCCCAGCGGAGTCGCCAGAGCTGTCACACCTCCTTTTTGCGCGCCCGCCCCGAAGAGTTAAATGCGCGAGGGAGTTTTTTCAATTTAAGTGATAATATTCGAAATGAGATTATTTATTTAATTTAGAGTCGCCACTTGGGAAAGGTTTGGTTTTTGGTGTCCCAAGTCACCGGTTTATCTTGAATCCCAAATTGAGGAAAATATTCGACTTTCCAAATGAAGTATGTGAACCAGAAATTCTAAGTAAGGAATTTTGTTGACCCGAGGGAAGGTGTTAGGCACCCTAGAATCTCGTGGTTCTAGCACGGTCGCTTAAATTGTTATAATGGCTAAATATCTGATTTAAATACATGTTATAACTTATGTGCTTTTATTAAATTTAAATCGCTTTATTATTATTTTTATAAACTTGCAACGCCGCGAAAATGCATCTCAAATCACGTCACAATCAATGCACCCGTAATTGTTAACACATTTCAACTCCGTTGAGATTTGAAGTTGGGTCACATAAATGCGCACCCGAATTTAAGAAAGTAACATTATTGAAATGCGCCTAAAGAGACTATCACGTTATTTTGGGGAGGGTCATGAAATTCGCTAAATAACCCATCCCGGATTCTAAGTATTTAACATGTACATTTATGAGGGCCCCGCGGTTTGTGCATTTTTATTTAGCGAGGCTCATCTCATTTATTTTAAAAGGTATCCTAAAAGACTACATTTCCATTAATTTTGTTTCTAAAAATAAGAGAGAGCGAAAGGAAGATCTTATTTAGTTACATGCTACAAGCACATCATCTTGCATACTAGATTAAGACGAATGTTAACGGAAAAGAATATTACTTAAAATTTGGAATTATAAGTGAATACAAAATCGACAAAATAATATATTCAAAGAAGATTAATTATTCTATAACTAGATTAACTTCACATAATTATGTGGATGGACCAATAATTATTTTCAGCTAGTCAAAATAAACATCAACCTTGAGTCTTAGTGCTTATTCGAAAGTTTATTAGATCTAAATTTTAGCCATCTTGCTAGATTCACGCCTATTAGATTAAAGCTCTTAACCCCGCTCCATTGATTCGTATTCCCTAATATGTAAAAACCTGCCGATTCTATAGAGTTAATAGCCGCTTTATTTACATGGTGAGTCGATGCTAACATTAATTATTAAACCTATATTGCAACAGGGACTTCAAACAAGAGAGTTAACATTAATGGTTAACCCATTGGCATTAACTAACGTGATATGAAATTTGCTTGACATACGCGTTGAAATCAAACTGAATCGGGCCACGGCAAAATAGTTCAAAGATCCAACGGGATATATGCAAATGCCTGCTAATATTCTGTATTATGTTATCATTACCAACCAAACTAAAGTGCTAAAACACATGGACATATGTCTAAACAATATAACAACATACTACTTAACAGTCCATATTGGTTCAGGCACACCCTAATTTATACAGGAAAAAAACCAAATGAGATTAGAATGAGTCCAAGCAAATACGAACCAAATGAATCATTTTAATCCTATTGCTACATTTGAAACACAGGTATTGTGAAAGTAGGTGAACGATTCATTTCTTTGTTTACTTCAACTCAACTTCCAATTCAAACGTACATCAATCCATAGTTTCAGAAGCGTGTACCTGGATGTTGAATACAACAGAAGAAACAGAAGGCAGAGAAATCAGCAGCAGCAGCAAACAGGAAAGGCAGCAACAACAATAAATACAGCAACAGTGGCAGTGACAAAGTGCACCAGGAACAAACTCAAACGAAACCCGAGAAGATTTGCGAAAATCAAGCAGCCACAAACAACATGCAAAACTCAAGATGAACTCGAACTCAAACCAAGGTTGGACCAATAGATTGCATAGAAAGTTTCAATGAATTGAAGTTAACCAAAAAGATAGTATCAACTACTTGAGACTTCAAACTAAACCAAAGCCTGGTGGAATTATGTTGCCAACCAAAAAAAAAACTGAATTTTGTTCTCTTTTTAGGACTGTTTTTATATCTGGAAAACAACTTAATTCAAAACTGTTTTTCTCTCTAGTTTTTTTAGCTTCTGTCCTTATATATCCTCTACTAATGGAAAACTCTTCTCTTTTATATACTTCCCCCAGACCATCTCCAGCCTGTTAAACCATTCAAAATCCCTCCCATCTCCTGCTGTTTTTCCACTCAACCATTTAAAAATAAAACCCCTTCCATGAGATTCCCCTGACAAACAAACTCTTTTCATTATTAAAGTGCTTTATCATTTTATTAAATTAAACCAAGCATGGGCAGCAGGAATATAATCTGACAGCACATACTGTCTAATTATTCCAATCTCTAATTCCTTAGCAGCTGACAAAACACATGCTGCCCAAAACCTAAACTAGGTGAACATGCTATCAATTTAAACCAAAGTCTGAAATCTAACCTAGACTGCAGCTATAGATCAATTCTCAAATGCTTTCTGACTTAGCTAAACAGGCTAATACACAGCGACAATAAACAAACTAAGCTGATTCACAATGCTTCAGTAAATCAAAATAGCATGAGTTGAATTGCTATCATTCCAACTGAAACTAATTGACGACGTATATCGACTCGACTATACTAATTGTAACACAGGACAAGCAGTCGACCAAACAAATCACAAAATAAGGCATGACACTGTTCTTGACTATTTTGCACGATACAAGGGAAAACCAGGCATTATTGATTCGACGATGTTAATCACATTGAAATATGTATACTACTATACGGATTCAACATAACAGAATAAACAATCGACCAAATAGAAGGCCTTATGGAGATGAAGAACAACTGACAACAGAAATCCCAAGATAAACAAACAAACTAAATAAACATGCCGATAAATTAATCTAGACTAAAATAGACAGCAAAAGGAAAAAGTGAACAAACCAGAAAAGCTTAAACACAATTGACCTAGGCCCGAGCTTGATTTGCCCATTTGAGGTCGAAACAGATCTTAATCGAGGTGTTCTTGACTGAGAACACTTCGATTAGGGTCTATTAGATCCCAAACTTCCGTTAAATCTAAACAGACTCCACAAATTCTTGCTCTAGGGTTTGAATCTTCAGATTTGGGGTTTTGGGATTTGTGGGTAGATTCGGACCAAACCAAGCTTGGTTTGGTCACGAGGGGGGTCAGGGGAGTGTCTAGTGTGAATCTGGGGTAGGTCGGTGTAGATCGAGGTTTTGCTCGAATCTTCAAATGAAGATTCGAGAACCTAGTGGTTGATTCGAACTAAACGGTTGGTGGATTTGGATTCAGGGTGATTGAGTGGTCTTAGGGTGTTAGTCTGGTGGCCGACGGCGTTGATGCCGCCGGGTTTCAAACGGAAGGGGACTGAGGCGGCTAGGGTTCTAAACTTAGGTCTGTCTCTGAAATGAGAGAGACGGAGGAACAGTGAAGAGGGGGGTCTGGCTCGGGGGGGTGCGGGGTGAAAGAGGTGAGCTTATATACGGAGTGGATGGTTGGGTCTTGGCCGTTAGATCACTCAAGATCAACGTCCTGGATCCAAGGGTTAATCCAAACGGTGTCGTTTGGTTTAGTATTGGGGTCGGGGTTGGTCATCTGGACCGTCAATCTAGTGAGATCAATGGTCCAAATTAAGGGTGACACAACGACGTCGTTTGGACAGTCATGTGGTCCGCCTAATTGGGCTGGATAAAAGGGAATCCGGACTGATCATTTTGGTTTGGGCCTGTTCCTATTTAATTCAATCTGGCCCAATCCGAAAATCCTTTTCTTCTTTAATTCCTCAATTAAATTGTCAAATAACACTATACAAACATTAAACAACAATTATCACACAATTAACATTTAATAAAAATAACATCACTTAATAAAAATAGAATAAAAGATGCATATTTTTTGTGATTTCCTTTTAATAACCGGATTATGGTTCGATTAATTCCTAATAGTAGTAGAATGATATCCTAAACTTACACACGACATATATTTTTGTATTTTTTGTTTGATAAGACTAAATAGACACGGACGAAACTACAAATAGCTAACAAAAATGCCACGTAAATTCCAAAAATTGTATGGCAAGGCCATTTGTTATTATTTTGATTTCTTTTGGAGTAATTGTCGTGTAAACAAAAATCACGTGCTCACAGCATCCACACATTAGGTTACACAGATATATATAAAACAACATGATGTAATAATTAAACATGCACAATAATAAGAAAGAGTGGATGCAATTACACAAGACAATACAATTTAATGCTCTTAATCACTGGCACGAGAATACAAAATATACAAGTAGTTACAATTGAATATTCCATTGAACAATAACAACACAAAAAAGATGTGTGGGGATATAAGTACTGATTTTTCCTTTGCCAAATTAAAAAATTAAGAGTGCATATAAAAATAGTAAAGTTTCCAGAAACTGTTTTTTCCTTTTTAAGACTAAACCATTTTGTTATACTTAAATAAAACTAGTTAAATATAATAGTATAACCCATCCCGTATTTAACTGGTCTACAGCCGCTAAAATAACTTCGAGTTAGCACAAGGTATGTAAAACAATACCTGAAAGAGGATATGAAAATATACCCCAAGGTGGTAGTGGAAATTATTAGAGTCTCGTGCTGATAACGTGTTATGAAATAAAAGCACTATAGCAAGAACTATGTAATTAACTAGGATTAATAATAGAAGAGAATGATAACATAGAAGAGTCTTCGTTTTGGAGTATGGAATAGGTTCATCAATGAACCTATTTATAGAAACATTTCTTTGTTATAATGTTATGTTCTTAGTTAGTTTCAATATTCTGAAAAGTTTAAGGTCTGCGTACATCAATAAACTATTTCCGTGAAATCTGATTTTCAATCTATTGCAACGTCCCTCCTATCTTATCAGTTGAGACCTATTATATTTTCTGCAAATATAGGGGAGTTATGTTGCTACTATTGTTGAAGATACTGTGACGTTTTTGAAGGAGATTTGTAATTACGGAACAACCACGACAAGGTCTTCTTTGTGCACAACTTTATATATCTATAACAAGATTAGGAAATAACACTTTATATATCTTTAACGGATGTCATTAGATTGAAAAGATGACACAATTTTTTAAAGCACTTCCAAATATACTGTCCATCTGTATACAGCAATGAAAAATCAGTACTATTTCACATGAACGAGTTGAATAGGGAAACTTGAAGATTGTTCAGTCTACATCAGGTCAATACAAAGTGGAAGGATGTTCCCGTTCTTATTTATGATGAAGAAAAGATTCCAAATAAATTTGTTAAACGTCAAGTCTGTCATGTTTATGAGTGACTCTGAGGGATTACCGGAACCCGTAAATCTCGGGAAAAATACTGTAAATATATTTTATATATATTTATATATACACTGGGGACCCGTTAAATAATTTATCTGGCCCCCTCAGTAACCAAATGCAAGGCAGATGCGTTGGTTTTGTAGCTTACTCAAGCACTTCAGTAACTGAAGGATTCGGGTTGGAAACCTGCCTCCTGCTCTCTTTTTTAAAAAGAAAATTATTTTAGTCAAGTGGTTTTTTATTTTATTTTTTTGAATTTTTTAATACCTGTACACAATAGTTAACCTAAAGTTTTACTAACTTTTATACTTTTCCAAACAAAAAAAACAAAACCAATGCCTCCTCTCTTCTCCAAACTGACGCCTAAACCCTTTAGCTAATAAACAAAACCCTTTTTTCAATTAATCCTTTTCCGCTTCTGCTCGAGCTCAAATTCGGCGACCGGTAGTCCAAATCGCCGGCGGCTACTGGATTGAGGCTCTACTTCAACTGATATTGTAAGTTTTTTTGAGTAAAATCTTGATTTTACTTGAGTAAGTTTTTTCTTTCTTTTAAAAATATTAACTTAGCAAAGTAAGTTAGTATCAAAATTTTGCTTTTCCTTCAGAGGCGGACCTACCTTAGGGTTAGGGGGTCACCGGAACCCATTAGCCTCGGAAAAAAGACGGACCTGTTAGTTATCTGTATTTGTAAAACAATTCTGGAGAAAATAAAATAACATAAACAGAAATGTAAACGAAATAACAAAAAACCAATTCGAGCCCACTGAATTCACAGTGTTATCTTAAGAATTTAATCCCCTCCTAAAACCCAAGGTTATGGATTATTTCCTCCCAAATAGAACGAATTACACACTAGTGTAGTGGTACTTCAAACCCAGTGTTTCAGCGAACATAAAGTTCGGTAGCAAATCACACTTACTGTTGCTTTCTTTGAAGTTTAAATTATGCAGAAGGACGGAGAAGAACTCAGAAAATTCGTATTGAAATTCTGAGTAGAATAGTCTTGTATTTATAACCAAAGTTGGGCTAAAATCTGAAAAGGTGCAATTCTTCAGAATGGCTGTTTATGCAAAACGTCCATAGTATAAATGTCATAACATAAATGGCTATTTACTCAACAATAAAAAGGGAAAATAAAGAGGGAAATTTAAGAGGGTAGTTTAATTTTTAGTTACACAACTGAAAAACGGATTGGAGGATTTAATATTAATATTTATTTTAATATTAATATTCTGTTATTAAAAAAATATTTAATAACATTTCCGTTAATATTTTACTATTAACAAATAAATTTGGTCCAAATAATTAATCAATCAATCATTTGACCGAAACCGAAGCCGAACGAGCGACGACGACGACGGCGTGAGGCTTGCCTTCTTCTCAACTCTTTAAGAGCTAGAAGAAGAACAATTGCTTATATACCCATAAAAAACCTCTTCCTCTTTCAATATGAGACAATATCCCTTTGCTAAGGGGGGAAATTTAAAATTTCTCTCAAAAATTTCATTTCCCTCCATTTCCCATTCACCCTCTTTTAAATATTTAATATACTTAAATACATAAAACCTCAACAGGACCTACCTTTGAAAATTTTGCATGTTTAAGACAATGGTGCCTCCGTCATGCTCAAATTCTGGGTCCGAAGCTGATAAGGAAAGAACCCATAAAATAAATGGTATCAACTACTACTATTTGTTAGACCGGTAAACAGTGCTTCACAAACCAAAAGAATAATGGAGTCCAAATACTTTTAGGATTTTGCCCAAACTAATAGGATTTATTTCTTGAAGGAATGGAAAAAGACTTCTAAAAGGAATAAATCTCATTTATATGTCTTATTCTTTTATTGGTGTTGATGCTTTGCCCTTCTTTAAATTGACATTTTTTTTCTCTCAACAAAACAGCAACAATATCTAGTTATTCATAATATAATCATTAAAAGAGTCTTGTTTAGGAGAGAATTTATTCTCTCAATAAGTTTTTATCGTTTTAATATTAGTAGATTTATGTAAGTCAGTTGATCAAATCATATTAATATAGTATGCTTCTTCAGTATATTTTTTTTCTAAAATCTGATCACTAAACTTTGTACCATATTATTTCGATTCCAACAAAATATTGGGAACCCAAAATGCCACAATTTAAAATTGTCTCATCAAAAACAAAACGCCAAAATAGAACCCTGTGTTAGGCGACCTTTATCTCAGTATATAATTTAACCAATCTTAATCGCTAGTTACCATATATTTCAGATATAAAAATTTATGTTATTAACAGTTACTTACAATTAGATTTTTTAAGTAGTATTATTGTGCAAAAATATTCTTAGTCCACCTAAAAAAACATTCACAAAAACAACAATTATGTAAACGTACGTTTTCATTTGTACAAACTTTTTTTCCAGTACTCAGTAAAATAATCAAAAGCCTTTTTCCAAACATGAATCTAATAAATTGAATCTCATCAACAGATCTACGATTGCTAGTCGATGGGCAAGTTCATGGAGTTGGCTGGGGGTTCTAACCCCCTCCAAAATTTGTCCTTGATCACTTAAAAACTGCTAATATTAAATTAAATAAAAAAATAAAAATAAAAAAGAAACACGAGAATACTTTGCGGACCAACCAGAAACTTCCACGACAGGAAATACTGGTCCTCGTTTCAATGAAAACAACCCAACAAACAAGAACCTCAACCCTTGAACAATTTGCCTTTTGATACATCTTAGGAACGCTAGCCAGTTCAATTGTGCAATACGCATAGCACCCATGTGTAAAATCTCAGAAAAGGTAAGACCAAAATGACCCATATTCCTCAAATCTTGACATTTTTCGCAAGATTTGCTCCTACATTGGCCGCCATTGCCCCAACAGCTGATCTCTAAATTCAATTCTAGTTCTATTTTCTGGTTATTTTTTCGTTAAAAATACAAATTGAGAAATTCGCAGGCAAGTTCTTGAAATAGTTAGACCAATCAAGATTGGATCTGTGCACCTATGAATGAAATGTTTTATAAGTATTTTTTAGTAAGGTTGTGACTTGTGAAGATTTGATAAAAGCGAGAAATTAAATTATGTTTTAATATCAATATGAGAACTACGTTTTGCTGTAGTAGTGGCTTTGGTATGTCATGAGTGTAAATTGTTAGTGTAGGATTATGGCCATTATGTATTAAGCACGTCTCTTTGAAACGATAAACTTATTTTGTGCACCCAAGAGTACAAAGTTTCAGAAAAATAAAAAATGAAAGGTCCGACCGAGATTTGAACTCGGGTTACTAGATTCAGAGTCCAATGTCCTGACCACTAGACCATGGGACCACTTTGCCAATGCACTTAGAAGAGATTTTTCTAATATAATTAGCTAATCCGTTTGGCAATATAATCATGTGACACCATACCCACTATTTTGGAATCTTTATACAAATAGCCGGTTGGATTCACTGTTTATTTTTTTATCCAATATGTACAGATTATACACATATTATCTATAGATTATACATATGTATCTCGGTTATTTTTAGTTTAAGTTATTGGGTAGACGGTTATTTAGATAAATTCCTCAACTTGTTTCTACCAAGGGTTTCTTCATTCCTAATGTTCGACTTATTTAGTTAGTTAACGCTTTCAACTTCAACTTAAATGGTACTTGCAAATGAGTGTTTCTTTCATAATTTGATCAATTATTTCAAGTTAACTTTGAAACGTAGAATTTGACATTGGAAAACTAATAAAACTAATTTTGGAATATTTCAAATGAAATAATAATCTCATTCACAAAACTATAACTTTTTCCCAAAATAAAATTCATATCTAGATACAACTTTAACTTTCAAAAGTTCTTTCTTTAAACTTTATCCAAATATTGTTCATACACCTTAAGAAATTAGGAAGTTAAATCATCACAAAAATTTATAAGAAATTGACATCAATTTTCGCCTTTGGTAAACTAGTTTTCAACGACGATACATTTCCTAACTTTCTGAGTGTTTTCTTGTGTGGAAAGTTACTTTCTCTATCTCAATGCAAGAAGTCGCGGCGAGAAGATTTTTGGAATGTGATCCATGACCATTATTTTATATGGTGAATTCGAAACTAAAATCATATTCGTTATCAAAAGATAATTCACTTTATTGAACTAGTTTCTTTAATTAATGTTTATTACAGTAGTTTTAAAATTACATTAATGAGGAAAGCATGTTTATACGTAGAGGTCGAGTAGATAAGGATTATACTTTTTACTATGTTTATCCGAGTATATAAGCAATTTTTGTACAAAAGTATAAGTAAACATATGATTGAACGGCTCAACGGCAATGTGCAAACACTTCTACTTTCTTTTTCTTCTTGTGCACATCATACATCAGATTAATTGGAAGGAAGTGTATACGGTCGAAATCAGGTATATCCGATTTTCCGAGTTCGAGGGGTCGCCTTAAGCCCCAATTCAGGATTGATCGAGTTCGAGCTCGAGGACCAAGATCGAGCTCAACGACAGAGTACGAGGCTCGAAGAATCAAGTGTTCGAGGAATGTCGGAGCCTAACGTGACTGGCCTGGAGATAATACCGTTATGGATTTGTAACAGAATGAGCAAGATTCCTGCCACGTCCTCAAGATCATGGCGTAAATCCCGGAATAGATTTGTACGAATCCGTACTAGGCGGTTAGACAACTGTCCCAATAAGATTCTTTATTGTAAATACAAATGTACCTTATTTAGGGTTCTCCTATTATATAACGGGGACCCTAATCATTTGTAAATATCATCTAATCATTGAAAAAGAATATACCCACTTACTTTCTCGCTCATTGTTCATCAGAATTGTCCTTCAGCTTTACTATTCTTGTTTTATTGTTCTTGATCCATCTCGAGGTCACTTTAGCTCGAGGTCGATACTGCCTAGCAACACTGATTTGATTTACTCATTTCTTTCATTTATATGTTATACATCTTGATTATTAATTAGTATTGAACTAAATCACATATCTTTAAAATCACAAATCAAATTTAATTGTTACTCGTACTTTCGAGGTAAACAGTTTGGCGCCCACCGTGGGGCTAAAGATAATAGTGATTATTTCATTAGTGATTCTCTTAACACACATTATTTTTACACTTTTTCTTGTCAAGAATTTTTTATTCTCAGGCTAAAACATGTCAAACTCGCAAAATGCACCTGTACACGACAATGATGGTCTAGGATTTCATAGGGAAAACAACAATATAGGGGTCGGTGTAACACCAATAAACCCTAGGAAAGTGCCAAATATGGAACCAGTTGATGTTAGTTCATACATTGCTCTGAACGCGGATTTAGGCAAAGACTCCGGAGGGAGTGTTCGCAGGTAAGCCCGATCTTGTGGCCAAGGAACGCAGGGTATAGGAGATGGGGGAGTCATCCTCCAAGTGATATTCGAGATGCTACAAGCTCAACAAATTGCCATCGCTCAACTTCAAAGTCAGAATAAAACTTCGAGTATAGCCGAACCAGAAAACACTCGATGTGCTGAACCGGCGCCAAAGAGATCAAACGGTAGTGGCTCGGGGACTGACCCCACAATTATAAGGATGCTCGAAGAACTCACCAACAGGATCGAGTATGGGGAAAAGAATATTGAGGATAATGACAAAAAGGTGGAGACTTATAACTCCCGTGTTGATCAAATACCGGGGGCATCTCCGGTCTTGAAAGGTTTGGATGCCAAAAAGTTCATACAAAAGTCGTTCCCTCCAAGTGCGGCTTCGAAGCCTATTCCTAAAAAGTTTCGCATGCCCGATATATCCAAATACAATGGGATAACCGAACCTAACGAGCATATTACTTCATATACTTGCGGGATTAAAGGAAACGATTTAAATGATGATGAGATCGAATCGGTATTATTGAAGAAATTTGGGGAAACTTTGTCGAAGGGAGCCATGATTTGGTATCACAACTTGACCCCGAACTCTATCGATTTGTTTGCTATGTTAGAAGACGCCTTCGTGAAAGCACATGCCGGGGCCATAAAGGTGGCAATGAGGAAATCAGGCGTTTTTAAGATAAGACAGAAGAACGATGAGATGTTAAGGGAGTTCGTATCCCGGTTTCAGATGGAGCGAATGGAATTACCACCGATCTCGGATGATTGGGTAGTACAAGCTTTTATGCAAGGTTTGAATGAGTGGAGTTCGATTGTGTCTCGACAATTAAAGCAGAATCTAATCGAGTACCCAGCTGTGGCGTGGTCAGACGTACATAATCGTTATCAATCAAAGATCGGGGTCGAGGACAACCAGTTGGGATCCCCCTCAGGTTCAGTTCATCCTAATATATTGGCAGCTAAGCCTCCGAGGGATAAGGTAGGGATTCAAGATCCAACAAGGAATCGTATCAGTCGTACGTCGATCGAAGGTAAAGCTCCTTGGAATGATCAAAGAAATGACCGAGGTCAAAGCTCTCGGGGACTCATGAGTAAGAATGGATTTGATAAACATACCGACCCCGCGGAAGCACCTCAATTGTAGAAGTATAATTTTAGTGTGGATGCATCGGGGATCGTGTCAGCTATTGGAAGAATAAAAGACACCATGTGGCCCAGGCCCATTCAACCGATCCTTCCCAAAGAAATCCAAACTTGATGTATAAGTATCATGGCACATATGGCCATAGAATCGAAAACTACAGGCAGCTGAGGGAGGAAGTAGCTCGGTTGTTCAATGAGGGTCTGTCACACCTCCTTCTTACCTGCGCCTGCAGGGGCGTAAGGGAGTTTTTCCAATTAAAGGACAATCGAAACGGGATTTTATTTAAAGATTCAGAGTCGTCACTTGGGAGATTTATGGTGTTCCAAGTCACCAGTTGAATCCCGAATCGAGGAAAAGATTGACTTTGTACTACAGTCCGCGAACCAGAAATCCGAGTAGGGAATTCTATTAACCCGGGAGAAGGTGTTAGGCATTCCCGAGTTCCGTGGTTCTAGCACGGTCGCTCAACTGTCATATTCGGCTTATTTTATCTGATTTTAATATATGTTGAACCTATGGGCAAATTTTAACTTTTTACCGCTTTTATTATTATTATTTTTAACGAGAATTGCAACGTCGTGAAAGTACATCTCGAACCACGTCACATCAATGCACCCGTGGTTATTGACACATTTCAACTCTGTTGAGATTTGGATTTGGGTCACATAAATGTGCACCCGAGTTTAAGAAAGTAAATTATTAAAAGCGCATCTAGAATGACTAGCGCATTATTATCTTTGGGGAGGGCCGTGAAATTCACTAAACGGCCCATCCTGAATTCTAAATGTTTCATTTTAACCATTTATTGAGGGCCCCGCAATTTATGCATCTATTTGGCGAGGCTCATCTCATCTATTATTTATTTTAAAGGGAAAATCCTAAGGTAACTATGATTTCTATTTTTGTTGATCTCTAATAAATAAACAAGTGCAGGTCTTAATCGATTTGTTTCGGGGTTGGAGCAGACTAATTGGTGATGATATACCAAAGCCAAACATCGGGCTTCGAAACTGGCCATCTGTATATCTCAGCCCAAGTCCAAGCGCATACGGTCATAAAACGGGACCTGGGCTGCACGTTTATCAATCGGGAGATTACACCTCTTGGGGGAAAAGGAATGGTTAAGCCCACGTGATTAAGCCAAACATGATAGTTCAAATTGAGCAAATGACCAATTAACAATTGTTCTGATGCATTATTCAGATGTTGCTGATCAGATTAACATCTTAATAACTAAGTGAAACTTGTCAGGTTTAATGGATAAATCCAATAGATGCGCACATTCTGATGTTTACTAACATTCTTGTACTAATTTGAAAATACTACTTCAAGTTAATATATCAGTTGATGCTCAAGGTAATTAATCATATGAGGTAACAATTAACTAAGTGGCTGATTGATATAACTACTACAAGCTTTGGCTTTAGGTGAAGGTGCATCAACTTGTATTCATATTAACAACCAGATTACCTATGACCAATTCAAATAGTTCACCCAATTGGTGCAGTCCAGTACAACTACCTTTACTATAGCAATCCCTATTTCAGTCCTCAAAATGCAACTAACATCTACTGCACAATAAACGGATCACAGAAAAACTTTCAAAATAACAGCTATCGAACATGCAAATCCCCAGTTAATAAGGAATACAAGTTCTCATACTACCTAACAGTCTGTACCAAATGATAGTTAACACAATCCAATTGCAGTTCAAATTATACAACAACCCTGTTCGAATCTGGTTCATATGATTACAAAACTAATTTTTGTTCCACACAATTGAACTAGAGTCCAAGTTCAAATCACAGACAACGAATCAATTTAAAAAAAAACAACAGAAGACATTTGGTCAATCTTCATTGATTTTATGTTTCAATCATGTGAAGCTACAGCCATAGAGTCTTGAGTCGTGTACCTGGAAGTTGAAGTATAAACCAAAAATGAGGGGGTCAGTCAAACAGCAACAATAGTAGCAAATGACCAATCCAGCAGGGTTCAACAATGACAATAGGAGAATTTTCAGAAAACAAATGACACCAGAGAATCCAAGAATCAACCTAGCAATCAATAAACCCAAGCAAATAACCAATCAACTCAGTCGAAACAAACCAGATTCAACTTGAAATCCTATTCTTGTACCTTTCATGCTTTAGTTACTCAACAATACCGAGAAAACTTAAGCTATTTAATCCTAGATGAACTAGAATCAGAAAACTTCCTTAATGGAACGATAATATTTTTTCTTGTCTGTTTCTCTTCCTTTATCTTTTTACTCCCTCTTTTTTCCATTTCTCCTCCCTTCTCTTCTCCCTATTTATATGCAAACTACAACCCCTTTTACAGCTCTTAGGATCACTCAGATCCATTAATTAAACATTTTTCCCATGATATTCTCTAGAACTCCACTAGAGTCCCCCTTTTTTCATTAACCCTTGTCTTCTCTTTATTAAATTCAAATAGGTATGGGCACCTATTTCTTAATCCATTTCCTTTAAACCCCATACTGTTATGTTTCCCATCCCACTATTATTAAACAAATGCATTATTTTAATGGCACATTAGTACCTACTGTCAGAATTTCAAATTTAAAGTCCAAATTACCCCTCTCCCCTGATGCCCTAAACTATTATCCTACATGAACCCCTTTCAATCTGTACCAAACTCTTTAGCTATAACCAATTCAAACTATCAAATTCCTAACAACTGACTCCTAACTCAACTGGACAGATTACAGAACTTCAGATTTGAAAGACCAGTAGACCTCCTGATGACCAACTAGGCAGGTAATCGACAGTATGAATTGCAAACAAAGGGAATCACACACTATAGAACAAGTTTTAATTCACAACAGTTTTGACTAAACCCAACTACTCTCAACATGAGCCTGCAATTAGAGATGAGGCAAAGCAAGTGTCATGAAAAGAAACCTGATTAATAGTACAAGTCTAGATTCAAACAATCATGAACCATTTCCTAAGCATTAGGTCTATTGTACATGCCAACATCACTAATTAAGGAATCACAATGACAAAGTAATTGGTAGCCTGACCTTAAACCAAACTAACCGGACACAAATTAGACCAGTTCTTGACAAATTCAACACGCAAACTGGCCCAAATTGGAACTTAGACTACTGACCATAATTCAAATGGGAAATTCATGCAAATTTATAGAAGAGGAAGGGACAGAGTAAACAAACGGAACTGCAAGAGTGAACAATCAAAACTGGACGTAAAAGACTTACCCGAATCACAACTCGATTAAAAACCTCGAGGATCTTCCCACTTTCAAGCCGAGACGGACTTTAACCATGTGTTTTCGAAGGAAAACAGCATGGCTAAAGTCAGTCTCTGACTCAAAATTCATGGAACCTGGCCTACCGAACTTCGATTTGGAATCCGAGCTGCCCCACGATGATTTGAAAAGAATTGATCAAGGATTCATGGTGAGGGGGTCCAGGAGATCACATGGTATGAGTTTAGGGGCTATTGGGTAAGCTAGCTCAAATCTTCGATTGAAGATTCGAAACAAACCGGGATGATTCGAGGTTAAAGGGGTAGGGATTTGTGTTGAGGGTGGTTAGAAGGTTCAGGGGTGTGAATTTGAGGGTCATCGGAGCCGGCTCCGCCGAGTTTTCAAGCGAAGGGAACGGGGGCGGCTAGGGTTTGGGGGGTCGTCTCTGAAGGGTCTGAGAGAGACGATGGGGCGAGAGGAGGTTTGGTTTGGGGGGGGTGGGGTATGGTTTGAAGTATATATATGAAAGGGTGGGATGAATCCAGGCCGTTCGATCTGATGAGATCAATGGCTTGGATCCATTCATAACCGGAAACGATGTCGCTTCGTTCACCCTTGAGACCGGATCGGTCTTGGATGGGAATGGGTCGGGTGACGGAGGAGTTGATCTGGACCGTTGATCAGCTAAGATCAACGGCCCAGATTGAGCATTACTAAACGACGTCGTTTGGTTTGTCTCTGAGACGGACTGGATTGGGGCGGGTATTGGGCTGTTTTTGGTATGGGCCTGGTCCGATTTCTTTTCCTTCTTTTTTCATTTTTCCTCTTTTCTTTTATTTCCCTTTTTTAATTTATTTTTCAAAACTAAAATTCTAACTTAAATTATAAACCAAATTAAAAATACCAATTAATTCCTGATAACAATCATCACACACAATTAAGTACCAATTAAAATAAAACCACACAATTTGACATTAAACGCCAAAAAATGCAAAGTACATATTTTTGTGATTTTCATTCTCGTAAATCCAAATATTGTTTAATTAATTCCTAATTGTAAAATTAAATCCTAAATGCACATGCAACACATATTTTTGTATTTTTCTTAATTAAAGTAGAAATAAACATGCACAGACAAAATACAAATAAATCACAAACAACACAAAACCATTTTATTTTGAATTTTTGGGAGTAGTTCTTGTAGGGCAAAAATCACGTGCTCACAGCTGCCCCTCTTTGTCTGGAAACACGAAGAGTTTCCGTGCAACGATAAAGTGAGCGGATACGAGCGATTTTTGCCCGTTCGGCTACTCCGTGTGAAGCATTTTTGAAATATTTGACCGAACCTCTGCTTCAAAGGTTTCCTACATATCTCTGGCTAAAAGGGAATCAGGTCAATGTAGTTCGGGAAGTGTTGGTAGCTGGGACTACCATGAAGTTGTGGTTTTGTTGTCACTGCTATTGCTGCTGCTACTATCTGCTTACTGACCTCCTTATTACACCATGCTAACAGAAAACAAGAAGCTAGACTAAACTTAGGAATTACAAAATCTTATCTAGATCTTCAGCCGTGCTCTTGTGTCTCTTGTTGCTTTGATGTCTTGCTGACTGGTGTTTCCTCTGACGTTTCTTTCTTTCTGTCTTGACTCGTAGTCTTCTCTTGAATGTCGAATTTGAACTGCTTATTTCCTTCTTGTGAGCTTCGAATTATTTTTCGTTCGAAGCTTGAATTGCCTTCTTCTGACTAGTGTTGCCTTCGTTCCGACTTCTGAACTTTAATTTATGCTGGGGATCTTTGTTGCAACCCTACGCTCTCCGGGCGGGCTCCTAACTTCAACAACTTCTTAAAATATAACACCTCCATTCTCCAGGTGGGCTCCTGACTTCAACTACAACTTCTGAAAATATAACACCTTCATTCTCCAGGTGGGTTCCTGACTTCAACAACTTCTTAGAATATAACACCTCTATTCTCCAGGCGGGCTCCTGACTTCAACAACTTCTTAAAATATAACACCTCCATTCTCTAGGCGGGCTCCTGACTTCATCAACTTCTTAAAACATAACACCTTCATTCTCCAGGCAGGCTCCTGACTTTAAAAACTTCTTAAAATATAACACCTCCATTCTCCAGGCGGGCTCCTGACTTCAACTACAACTTAAAGATATAACACCTCCATTCTCCAGGCGGGCTCCTGACTTCAACAACTTCTTAAAATATAACACCTCCATTCTCCAGGCGGGCTCCTGACTTCAACAACTTCTTAAAATATAACACCTCCATTCTCCAGGCGGGCTCCTGACTTCATCAACTTCTTAAAACATAACACCTCCATTCTCCAGGCGGGCTCCTGACTTCTATTATGACTTAAAAAGATAATGCCTCCATTATCCAGGCGGGCTCCTGACTTCAACAACTTCCTAAAAATATAACACCTCTATTCTCCAGGCGGGCTCCTGACTTCAACAACTTCTTCAAAATATAACACCTCCATTCTCCAGGCGGGCTCCTGACATTAACAACTTCTTAATAATGCATTCTATTGCCGTTGTTCCTTCCTGCCCCCTGAACCATTTTCCTTCTAACTTGAATAACTTCTTTCAGAACTGCTTCCCTCAAAACTGGTGTTTCATTCCTCTGAATACTTCTGGGGATAACACTAGTGTTTCATTCAAAAATACGTTATTCTCCTCCTTCAAAGACTAGTTCCCTTAAAGCTCGTGTTTTCCTTCCTCTGGAACTATTTCCCTTAAGACTTGTGTTATCTTCCTCCCGAAATTGATTTCTTTAAAACTTGTATTGCCTTCTTCCGAAAACTTCTGGGGATACCGCTTCCCTCAAAACTTGTGTTAGACTTCCAAAAAATTTTCGAAATGAAGGAAAATTTTCTGCCCCAGTTTGACAATCTTTCTTGTGGCATGTCTTTCCGTCATCAATAACATTTCCTGTCCCTGCTTCAAATCAAAGAAAATTTGTTAGTTTAAAACGTGGGGGACATTCCTGTTGGGGATGGTTTTCCCTTTTTCTTTTTTCCATGCTCTGTGTTGTTCGACCGTCTTGAAACTTGGCTGATAACTTTCGACCTTCTTGATGCTTCTGTATTCACCTATTTCTCGACCGTTGTTTTCCACTTTTACTCCATACTTTCCACGACATCTTGGAGAAATCCGTCATTTGGTCTTATAATGACGTCTTTCTTGTCCCGTCACATTATCTTCGGCCTGTCTTATCCCCATTTACCTTGACCCATGTTGGCGACTGGTAGTTGGCTTTGAAAATCCTTCTCAAAGACAAACTACTATAAAAAAATCTTTAACCAAAAGAAATGAAAGATGATGACTTCAAAAGATAAATTTTCCTAAGAATTGTTTGAAGAGAAAAAGGAAAAGGACTTATCTGAATGGTATAACCGATATCAATGATCATGTCGTGCATTTCGGCTTAATCAACCCAGTCTATTATATCACTCAATCTTTCTAATGAACTTACTTTGCATTTCAAAAGGTCCCGCCACCCAACTCTTTCGCCGAATCAACATCTTTGTTCTGCTTGATGCCTCGACGGATCATTTCTGTCAACCTTACCTCGTTTGCCCACTTTGAATTCCTTGTCGCCTTATAGTGCCCTTCGAGTGGTTTTCACTAATAAGACTCTCGTTTCTCTCAACTCTCGTCGCCTTACGGTGCCTGTGAAGGTTTCCACCAATAAGACTCTCTCATTTTATTTCTCTCAATTTCCGTCGCCTTATGGTGCCTGTGAAGGTTTTCACCAATAAGACTCTCTCATTTTATTTCTTTTCAGCTAGGGATTGGGGTGTTACTGATAAGATTCTCTCATTTCATTTCTTTTCTGTTGGGGATTCTCTCATTTCATTTCTTTTCTGCTGGGGCTTCTCTCATTTCATTTCATTTCTGCTGGGGACCAGAGTGTTACTCCAGACTTTCATTCGCCCGACTTGGAACTTCTCGGATACTGATCGGGAGGTCTTTTGGACATCAATATGGGTTTCTGGTGTATGGCTAAAGAAAAAATTTAAAATAATTTTGATGAGTAAAACATTACAACTCTTGGAATCAACTTTCTTTCCCAAAATTATAAACACAACTTCTGCCCCAGTTTTTCTTGCTTGGGGATTTTTGATTCTTATTACACTATGACCGAGTCGTGAGGCGCCTACGTATCCTTTTTGAGGAATCAGGTCAAACATAGTTCCCAATTCCTTTGTTTCTCTTGTGACTTTTCTTTTGTCTTTATTATCATTATTTTTCTTTTCTCCCTTTTTTATTTTCATTACTGATTCCAAAAGAGGGGTATGAAAGAATAAATAAGGCTCAAAAGGGAAGCAAAGGTTGAAGTGTTTGGATGGAAGAACAAATTGCCTCCGTCATTTCATTCTCCGATATTATGCCAAATGTAAACAAACAACAATTACAATTAAAAGAAATCATACATAGTATCTCTTAACTGCGTCAGAATTGATAGCCATGTCGATGCATTTTCCTTCGATATCTGTTAAACATAAAGCACCATTGGACAACACTCTGGTTACAATGAATGGCCCTTGCCAATTTGGGGCGAACTTGCCTTTTGCCTCAGCCTGATGTGGAAGGATGCGTTTCAGCACTTGCTGGCCCAGGGGATGCACCTTTTTGTTGTATGCTCTCGCCATTCTCTTTTGATATAACTGGCCATGACACACAGCTGCCAATCTTTTTTCATCAATCAAGTTCAACTGCTCCAGACGAGTTTTGACCTACTCATCATCATCAATCTCAGCTTCAGCGACAATCCGAAGGGACGGGATTTCAACTTCCGCATGTATTACGGCTTCAGTTCCATATACCAACAAATAAGGAGTTGCACCTACTGAAGTACGGACAATGGTGCGATAACCCAACAATGCAAATGGTAATTTTTCATGCCACTGCCTCGAACCTTTTACCATTTTCCGAAGTATCTTCTTTATGTTTTTGTTGGCTGCCTCAACTGCTCCGTTCGCCTTGGGACAATATGGGGTGGAGTTGCGGTGTGTAATCTTAAACTGTTGACATACCTCTTTCATCAAATGGCTGTTAAGATTAGCACCATTATCCGTGAGGATCACCTTTGGGATTCCAAATCGATAGATGATGTTTGAGTGAACAAAATCGACCACTGCTTTCTTGGTCACAGACTTCAAAGTTTTGGCCTCAACCTATTTGGTGAAATAATCAATGGCTACCAGAATGAACCTATGTCCGTTGGATGTTGCTGGCTCAATTGGTCCAATGATATCCATGCCCCAAGCGACGAAGGGCCATGGCGCTGACATTGTGTGCAATTCCGATGGTGGAGAATGAATCAAATCTCTGTGTATCTGGCACTGATGACATTTGCACACAAAACTAATACAATCTCGCTCCATGGTGAGCCAATAATAACCTGCTCGGAGAATTTTCTTTGCCAACACATATCCGCTTATATGTGGTCTGTAGACTCCTGAATGTACTTCGGACATGACAGACGTAGCTTGTCTAGCATCTATGCATCTTAACAATACCAGGTCTGGTGTTCTTTTATACAGAACTCCTCCACTCAAGAAAAATCCACTTGCCAACCGTCGAATTGTTCTCTTTTGATCCCCCGTGGCTTGCACTGGGTAAATCCTCATTCTGATGTATTCCTTGATATCGTGGAACCATGGTTCGCCATCCAGTTCTTCTTCAATCATGTTACAATAAGCATGTTGATCTCGGACTTGAATATGCAAAGGATCGACATAAGCTTTGTCCGGATGGTGCAGTATTGATGCTAGGGTAGCCAAATCATCGACGACCTCATTATGGACCCTTGGAACATGCCTGAACTCCACTAATCTAAACCGTTGGCAAAGATCATGTAAGCATTGTCGGTATGGTATGAGCTTCAGATCTCGTGTTTCCCATTCTCCTTGAATTTGATGTACCAGAAGGTCCGAGTCTCCCAAGACTAAGACTTCCTGGACATCCATGTACGCAGCTAACCTTAAACCCAAAATGCATGCTTCGTACTCAGCCATATTGTTGGTACAATAAAAACGAAGCTGAGCCGTAACAGGATAGTGATGCCCTGTTTTAGAAATAAGCACAGCTCCTATTCCGACTCCTTTCATGTTAGCAGCCCCATCAAAGAAAAGTTTCCAACTTGGTTTTTCGGCCTGTTCTAGTTCATCAATATGCATCACCTCTTCATCAGGAAAATAAGTCCTCAGTGGCTCATACTCTTCATCGACCCGGTTCTCGGCCAAATGATCGGCCAATGCTTGGTCTTTCATCGCAGTCTGAGTCACATTGATTATGTCAAACTCTGTGAGCAAAATCTGCCATTTTGCGAGTCTTCCTGTCGGCATAGACTTTTGAAAGATATACTTCAACGGATCCAAACGCGAAATGAGGTAAGTAGTGTAGGATGCCAAATAATGTTTCAATTTCTTTGCCACCCAAGTTAGGGCGCAATATGTCCCTTCCAGGTGAGTGTACTTAACCTCGTAAGTTTTGAACTTCTTGCTAAGATAATAGATGGCTTGTTCTTTCCTGCCGGTGACGTCATGCTGCCCCAGTACACAACCAAATGAATTTTCCAAGACTGTCAAGTAAAGAATCAAAGGTCTCCATGGCTCTGGCGGGACCAGCACAGGTGGGTTTGTCAAGTAACCCTTTATCTTATCAAACGCTTCTTGACACTCATCAGTCCACTTGATCGTAGCGTCCTCCCTCAACAACGTGAAAATAGGCTCACAAGTTGTTGTGAGCTGAGCAATAAACATGCTGATGTAGTTCAGCCTTCCTAACAGACTCATCACTTCAGTCTTGTTCCTCGGAGGTGGCAATTCTTGTATGGCTTTGATCTTTGATGGGTCCAACTCGATGCCTCGCCGGCTGACTATGAATACCAATAGTTTTCTGGATGGAACACCAAATGCACACTTGGCGGGGTTAAGCTTGAGGTTGTACCTGCGAATCCTCTGGAAGAATTTCGTCAAATCCCTGACGTGGTCGGCCTGATTCTTTGATTTTATGATCACATCATCTACGTATACCTCAATCTCCTTGTGTATCATATTATGAAATACAGTAGTCATCGCCTCATATAAGTTGCCCCAGCATTCTTCAAACCAAATGGCATTACCCGGTAGCAATAAGTTCCCCGGGGTGTGATTAATGTCGTCTTTTCTGCATCTTCTTCATCCATTAGAATCTAATGATACCCGGCATAGCAATCCACAAAAGATCCGATCTCATGCTTGGCACAATTATCGATCAAAATATGGATATTGGGTAGTGGGAAGTTATCCTTCAGACTTGCTTTGTTGAGATTGCGGTAATCGACGCATACTCTGATCTTGTCGTCCTTCTTCGGTACAGGCACGACATTAGCCAACCAGACAGGATATCGAGTGACCCGAATAACCTTTGCATCCAACTGCTTGGTAACTTCTTCTTTAATCTTCACAGTCATATCAGTTTTGAATTTCCTCAACTTTTGCTTGACGGGAGGGAACGCTGGATCAGTGGGAAATTTGTTGACCACTAAATCAGTGCTTAAACCTGGCATGTCGTCATATGACCACGCAAAAACATCTTTGTACTCAATGAGCATTTTGATTAACTCCTCCCAGATTTTTGGCTCGAGGTGGACACTTATTTTAGTCTCTCGGACGTTATCTATGTCCCCTAAATTAATGGCTTCTGTGTCATTCAAATTGGGTTTGGGTTTTTCTTCGAAGTGAATTAACTCCTTACTAATTTCTTCGAAGGCTTCATCCTCATCATCATATTCTGATTCGTAATCACAATCTACTTCTTGAACTATCATTTCGGAATCAGATTGATTTTTAAGACTGGGCTGAGAATTCCTTATGCACGCCATGTCATTAAGACCAGTATAAAGAAAACTGTACAGAAAAAGAAAAGAAGAAAACAAAATTAAAATAAAATAAGGAATGAAGAAGAAACTTTTTTATTTTATTGAATTACGAGATAACAAGGTTTCACGCTTTGATGAACACAACAAAATAAAAGAAATCTGGACTACAACCCTAGAATAATCCATAAAACAGGAAGGATAATCATAGCCAACTACCAAGACTCCCTCCGAATGGGAAAAGGAGTAGCCATCCAATTGTTGATTTTTGCCTTTGGCCCCACAAACTGTACATCCGCCTTGCTGGACCTCTCCCCAACTTCTACTATGTTGATTTCAGTGAATAATCTTTCAAAGCCTTCATTTAAGTCTATCTGCACCAATCAATGGCCCTGTAACCTTGGACAACAATTGCTTTTTGATGCTCGGCCTGACAAAAGATCTGGACAGGAGCGGGATTGGCTTGGGAAGGACCCAGACTCTTTTCTTCAACTTGCGGGCCCGTCTCACATCCGCCACTGTAGGCTTGAACCCCAGCCCAAAGGTATCCAGATTTTTGGGCAAAGAAACCGGTTGAACAATACCCTGAAGATCAACCCCTAAACCTTTGCCTGGCACAAACCCGTTTTTCAACATCTCCGAGGCTACCATGACAGTTGCAGCTGCTATTTTGGGAAGTGGGATGCTTTCACCCTCGGGAACTTTGTCCACGGAAACCGTATCGAAGACCTGGTAAACCTAGGGCCCCTTGTCATCGTCAGCCTCTATGAATGGTACGATGGCATCACTTACGACGCTTGCATTGTCTTCCCCATGTACTACGATCTCTTGCTTATCCCACTCGAATTTGACCATCTGATGTAATGTAGAAGGCACTACTTTGGCGGCGTGGATCCAGGGTCGCCCCAACAGAAGATTATATGACACTGCCACGTCCAACACTTGAAACTACATGGTGAACTCGACCGGACCAATTGTTAATTCAAGTATGATGTCACCCACTGTGTCTGTACCACCTCCATCAAACCCTCGAACATAGATGTTGTTCTTGTGAATTCTGTCACCATCGACCTTCAGTTTGTTCAACGTGGTCAAAGGACAGATATTGGCACTGGACCCATTATCAATCAGTACTCGAGTGACTACTGAATCTTCACACTTCACGGTCAAATAGAGGGCTCTATTATGTTCTGTACCCTCCACGGGCAACTCATCGTCTGAAAAAGTGACCCTTTTGACTTCGAAAATCTTGTTTGCTATTTTCTCCAGATGGTTCACAGAGATCTTATACGGAACGTGGGCTTCGTTCAGAATTTTCATCAATACCCGGCGGTGCTCATCTGAATGGATCAACAAGGATAACAATAAGATCTGTGTTGGAGTCTTCCTCAACTGCTCCATAATGGAGTAATATTGCGCCTTCATTTTCTTTAAAAATTCTTCCGCCTCTTCCTCGGTAAATGGATTCTTTGTCGCTATTGAATTGGCCCTTCTTAACTCTGCGAGAGCAAAACACCTTCCTGAACGAGTTAGACCTTGGGATTCACACACTTCTCCTTTGACTTCTTTCCCTTTGTAAATCACCGTTACCCGTTCATAATTCCAAGGAACAGCCTTGTTGTTGATCGCTGGAAGCTGAATTACCGGTTTTATAATAACAGGCTCTGTGCGAGCACCCTTCATGACCACAACAGGTTTACTTGCGACCCTCGGTACTACCACTTTAACTTTCTCTGGTTTCACTGCAACAATGCTTGACGACCCTCTCTCGGCTACCATAGCTGGCTTATTATCTACCCCTTTCAACCGGACCACTGATTTCCCACTGGTTACTTTTTCCTTTGAGCTGGTTTCACTGGAACGGATCATCATTACCGTCTGTGAGGGCTTCCTGGGCTCCCCCTATTTGTGTATCAACTCAATCATGTGTGTCTCATAGTGATCTGGCAGTGGATTCTGATTAATATTTGGTGCTTCTAGGGCTTGAACCTCGATCCGATGAGTATCTATAAGCTCTTGTACAATTGTTTTTAGTTTCCAACACTTCTCTGTATCATGCCCAGGGACCCCTGAACAGTACTCACAACTCACCGAGTAGTCATGATTTCTAGGGGGAGGATTTGGCATTTTAGGCTCAATTGGATTCAACATGCCCAACTGCCTCAATCTGTGGAAAAGACTGGTATATGATTCCCCCAGTGGAGTGAAAGTCTTTTGCTTCTGTGACCTCTCATTCTTGAGGGCTGGGTTTGGTCAGAAACCTGTCCCGGGGGGATTTCTGTAGGCCCTTGGGGGTGGATACGTGTTTTGCGGAGCTTGGTATGGATTTTGTGGAGATGGCGCACGCCATTGTGTGTGTGCCGGAGTTTGGGTATAGGTTTGTGCATGATGGACGAAAAAATGGGGGATCTGGCAGTGGGTAGTAATGTTGTGGAGGGCTATATGGAGTATGGGGGTAATTTTGGTGGTAGGGTCATGGTTGGCTATAGTAGGGTGACGGGCCTCTAGATCCGAACCAGGCTCCAGACTCAACAGTCGTGACATCTTCTTTCTTCTTTTTCCCAAGTACACCCCCGATGTCGCTTTGGATGGTCTAAGTGGTTGCGTTGATCGCTGAATAGCTCATGATTTTGTTGGACTTAAGCCCCTCCTCGACCATGCCTCCCATTTTTACAACCTCGTTAAAAGACTTGCCAATTGCGGACACCAAATGACCAAAGTAAGTTGGCTCCAGAGCCTGCAAAAAGTAATCGACCATCTCGCTTTTTTTCATTGGGGGATCTACCCTTGTTGCTTGCTCCCTCCACCGAAAACCATATTCTCTAAAGCTTTCACTGTGCTTCTTCTCTAGTTTAGTCAAAGATAGTCGGTCTGGAATGATCTCAAGATTATACTGAAAGTGACAAGCGAATGCTTGTGCCAGATCATCCCATGTGTACCATCTTCCGTGATCTTGGCGGGTGTACCACTCCAATGCTGCTCCGCTCAAACTCTGAATGAAGTAAGCCATTAGCAATTCATCCTTTCCTTCGGCTCCCCTCATCTTACTGCAAAAACCTCTCAAATGAGCCACCGGATCACCGTGTCCGTTGTACAAGTCGAATTTGGGCATTTTGAACCCAGCCGGTAGTTGTACATTTGGGAACAAACACAGGTCTTTGTAAGCTACACTCATCTGACCTCCTAACCCCCTCATATCCATGAAGGATTGTTCTATGCTTTTCATTTTTCTGAACATCTCTTCCTGTTCAGGATTTCTGGCCGGTTTTTCTGCTTTCCCTGGTAGGTCAGAATGTGGATCATGTAGATAGGCTTCAGGCACTTTGAAGGTAAGCTCCGGGGGATAATACTGGTTGTCCCGCGCTTGGAACACAGGTTCACTCGGGGATTTATGGAGTGCAGCTGGTTGAGGTGCCACAAACACAAGGGTGATTGGCGGATGAGGGTATGGAATTGATTTTGGGGGTGGAGCTTGTGGCGTATGAGAAGTAGTGCCATGGTAGTGCTGATAAATGGGAAAACCTGGATCGGTGGCGGGATGATCCGGAGACTGAGCTAATGGTGGGGTAAAAGTCGGGTTAGCAGGGTAAGCTGGCGGTGATTGCCCTTTGGACCAAGCCTGGTATATTTCAGCCATCTGTTGCTTAAGCTTGAGCATCTCTTCTATCATTTTATAGACGTCCAACTCCTCTACCTCAACACTAGTGTCGACATCTGGGATAAACATGATTTCTGGTATTGGTCCCTTCGATCTGGTTTGGTAATGATAATGTGCCAGTATCCTCTAAATAAACTAACTGCTTGAATTCTCTGGAAATCAACAAACTTGTTAGTTTTTAGAGTTAACCACATATGCAATTACATGTTGGGATGCAATGCACCTAGGCAATTAACCATTTTCTATCATGCATTTGCTTCGGTTGCGTGCATCATTCCGGCCTCTCATAATTGTGCCCCTTCTTTTAAGCTTCCTTTATTCTATCCTTCTTTATTTATTTTTAATTTTTTCCCTTTTTCTTTTTTTAGTGGTGGTAAAATCCTATAGAGATTGCCTACGTATCATGTCCCCGCATGAATCAGACTGTGCGTTGTTCTTGCTCATAAGTGCGAAAAGCGAAAAGACAATTTTTTGGAAATTTTGATTTTTCATTAATAAACATTCTATTACAAACCAGACGCTTTTGGGAAAGGAAAATAGCAGACTCGAAACCAAAGCAAGTACGAACTTAATAACTTCAGACAGACTCGAACTATGAACACATTAAAGTTTTAAATTTGGGTGCCCGCGGGGCGTCATTCAGCCTTGCTGCGGGCTTAGGTGTAAGGCCCCTTTCCAGTTGTTCCAATTCATACATGATTTGCTTCACAAATATCATCACCGCCGAGAAGAAAGTAGTGTGGGTCATGTTTTCACACACCCGACATTTCCTGGTAATAGCATGAGCAATACTCAAAATCTTGTCCCTGGTTCGGTCTTTCTCTAGGAGTAGGCGTTCTATCTGATCCCTTCTAGCCTTCAAAACCCGAGAATCATGCAGATGTTGTTTCCGTAACTGTTGTATTTCATCTTCCATCGAGGCCATTAGATTATAGCCGTGTTTAATTTCGGTTTCAAAAGCCTTGGCTTGTTTAGCCGCCTTGCTATCTAGGGTGGTCACCTTCTTTTTTAGACTGACAATGGTCTTTTCATAATCTTTCCTTGCCTGCTGTAAGTACTGTGTGCGCTCTTTTGTTCTTTTTGCCCATTGTGCCTGGAGTTATGCTATGGTACCCTCAGATTTCTTCAAATCATTCTGGCACTCACTGATTTCTTTTTTCAACCCTTTTATTAACCACTCATCCGATCGACTCCTTTGTTGGTTGTCAGCATCTATCCTTATTTGTCGGATTTGGGCTTTCAGCGCCTCATTTTCTTGGGCCAATTTGTTCTTTTCTCCTTGATCGGCGTCAACTTGCAGACTATTTTCAAATTCCAGGTCTCTAATTTGTTGCTCCACCTTGCCTATTTCTGTCCTGTAACTCTCTTCTTTAACCAACCAATCCCACTGTTCTTGCGATGCCTCAACGAACTCCTAGAGATGGGGTCTTTTGGTTGGCCTCCCAAACTCGATTTCTCTCTTATACCAAGCAAGGTATCCCGGCAAAACTTCACCTTTGGACCGATCATGTACACACGTATTTGTCGTTAAGTATTGACACTCGCTCCAAATTTGGCGGACTGCTACTTCAGCAAATTGTCCGTTGGGCCCGATCTCGACTATTTGGCCACTAAGATCTTCATCTTTTGGAACTATTTGGCATCTCCCCAACTACCTCAAAACTCGATAAGGGGTATAGGGCTGGATATTCCTGAGCCCCATCAAAAGGAAATGGGGTCCAGTGGCTGGCATATATACGATTTCATCCACAGGTAGCCATCTAAATGTCCACTCTATTTGGCTCGCAATGACAGAACGGAGGCGCGCTGTCCACTCTGTGACCCCTTCTGGTAAGCTGATTCCGTCAACCCTCGTAGGAAATTCCTCTATGCCCGTTTTTTCTGTCGACCCATAACTCATAAATTGAGGACGACGACATAGGTGTTCGATCATCCACATCTGCAGTAACGCGTTGCACCCCTCTAAAAAGTCTCCTCCGGCTTTGCAGGCTGTGAAAGCGCGGAAGATTTCAGCTACTATCATGGGTGCGAGGGTACTATTGGCCTGAGTAAGTAAAGTGCTGACAACTCCAGATACTCGTGTGTCAATGTTCCCGTCTTTTCTAGGAAACACCAGGAGTCCCAAAAAGGCTACCATGAATGCAAAACACCTATGTTCTTCCCACTTAAGGCGATTTCCTTTGCTACAGATTTTGTTTTCCGGCTTGTTGAACCCCCCTATATGGCCATATCTGTTGTATATAAACCGCAAAGTACAAAAACATGCTGCCAAGTCTGGATTGTGGACCCCCTGCTTATTTTCAACGAGTCTAGGAACCTGTGTACGGCTACGGCCCTTGGAGCAATCAGGTACTGGTGTCTCAGAGGAACTTTGGGACTCCTGATGTATCCGGCTATTTCTTCCAATGTTGGGGTAAGTTCAAAATCCGAGAAGTAAAATACGTTGTGAGCCGGGTTCCAGAATGCGACCAAGGCCTTTATGATATCCCCCCTAGGATTAATCTTCAGCAACCCAGTGAGGCCTCCCAGGTATAGATTGACTGTGTCGCGCCCTGATTCGCCCAAGTCATCCCACCACATGTGCAACTCCAAAGGGATCTTGTTCACAATTGTTACGTGCAAATTTTGACTTGTGCTCATTCTGCACATTTATTAGGGTGGTTAAGCAAAAATCACGATTCAATTGACTCAAAGATAACATGGACACTTTTCTCTACTTTTTTTTATTTAAAATAAAACCCGGTTTTGCCAGTACGGCCTTTCAGCACCTCGGGGTCGAAGATTTTAAGGCTGTGTCGGCTAACCGGTGAAAGCCTAAAAAATGACCACACGCGGATGTTCTTGCAAAAATAGCCTTCCGGCGCCCTTTTAGGGACATTCAGCTATTTCTAGCCAGAATGGCATCACCCTAATTATTTTTAAATAAAATTTGGCTAATTTCTCAAAAAGCGAAGTTGGACCCGATGGGGGTTGCCTACGTATCTCACACCCTGTGAGAATCAAACTGGCGTAGTTCGGGCCGATAAAACAAACTTCTTTTGAAAACAAGACTCTTTTTATTGGCAAATAAAACTATTTTTTTTTCTTTTTTTTCATTTTCTCAAAAATTCGGCAGAGTTTTGACACTATTTGGACATCGATTTTTTTTTTTCAAAAACAGGCGAGGAACTCTCTTTAACCATTGTACCTCTATCTCTTTTTCCTCAAAATATGCAAAAGCCGGTCATCATGCAAGTCCGAAGCAAACAAATGCACCAGTAGCAAGTAAGATGCATCAGGATGGTTTTTTTTTTCATTTTTGGTACACCTGTCCTAGACAGACCCAACCCCTGTGTTGAGCCTCCAAAGTCAAATGCACGTGATGCAAACAACGTTCCTACTAGGGATCCGGCATGAACCTGAGTTATTCTAGGTTTATAACCTGGATATTTGTTCTAGACTGTGTACCCGAGCGGACAACTCGAGTCGAGGAGGGGCTACGTACCAGGAACCAAAAGGCCATCCGGCTTAGTAACTTGTCCGAGCCTCTTTCTTATTTCAAGGTATGACACTAACAGAATAGGGAGTCTCGACCAACGAGCACATCCCCGAAGGTGAGAACAGAAGGGTTTCGTAGCAGTTTATATACAGTTCAGATAATATCAAGGCGATAAAAGTAGCATTTAGCACATTAGACCCAAACATGTGAATAAAATTAGATAATAAATAAAACCAAATATAACAATTCATCTAAGCTCGAATTCTGAACCCTGAACCAGAGATTCTAGGTTCGCTCCCCAGCAGAGTCGCCAGAGCTGTCACACCTCCTGAATTCTTTGTGGAGGGCCGTGAAATTCACTAAACGGCCCATCCTGAATTCTAAATGTTTCATTTTAACCATTTATTGAGGACACTGCAATTTATGCGTCTATTTGGCGAGGCTCATCTCATCTATTATTTATTTTAAAGGGAAAATCCTAAGGTAACTATGATTTCTATTTTTGTTGATCTGTAATAAATAAACAAGTGCAGGTCTTAATCGATTTGTTTCGGGGTTGGAGCAGACTAATTGGTGATGATGTACCAAAGCCAAACATCGGGCTTCGAAACTGGCCATCTGTATATCTCAGCCCAAGTCCAAGCGCATACGGTCATAAAACGGGACCTGGGCTGCACGTTTATCAATCGGGAGATTACACCTCTTGGGGGAAAAGAATGGTTAAGCCCACGTGATTAAGCCAAACATGATAGTTCAAATTGAGCAAATGACTAGTTAACAATTATTCTGATGCATTATTCAGATGTTGCTGATCAGATTAACATCTTAATAACTAAGTGAAACTTGTCAGGTTTAATAGATAAATCCAATAGACGCGCACATTCTGATGTTTACTAACATTCTTGTACTAATTTAAAAATACTACTTCAAGCTAATATATCAGTTGATGCTCAAGGTAATTAATCATATGCGGTAATAATTAACTAAGTGGTTGATTGATATAACTACTACAAGCTTTGGCTTTAGGTGAAGGTGCATCAACCTGTATTCATATTAACAACCAGATTACCTATGACCAATTCAAATGGTTCACCCAATTGGTGCAGCCCAGTACAACTACCTTAACTACAGCAAGCCCTATTTCAGTCCTCAAAATGCAACTAACATCTACTGCACAATAAACGAATCACAGAAAAACTTTCAAAATAACAGCTATCGAACATGCAATTCCCCAGTTAATAAGGAACACAAGTTCTCATACTACCTAACAATCTGTACCAAATGATATGAGCACGTGATTTTTGCCCTATATGAGAATTACTCCCAGAAAATTCAAAATAAAACAATTTTCTTTTTGTGTGCAATTGTTGGGAATTTTCTGTTATTTTCCTTGTATTATTTGCATTTTTGGATAATTATTTGTATTTGTCCAAGCATGTTTATTTGTTAAATTAATAAAAAATACAAAATATGTCACATTTGCATTTAGGATTTAATTCTACAATTAGGAGTAATTGAGTTTGTTTTTACAAGAACAAAAAATCATAAAAATAATGTACGTTGCATTTTTAGCATTTAATGTCCAAATTGTGTGATTTTATCGTAATTGCTATTTAATTATGTGTTAATTGTTATTAAGAGTTAATTAGCATTTTTATAAATTAATTTAATTTTATAGGCTAATTTAGGATTTTTAGAATTTTAGTTTTATTTAAAGAAAAATAAAAAAAGAAAAAAGAAAAAAAGCAATAAAAGAGGAAGAAAATCGGATTGGGCCTTTTCTTCAATTTTAAAACCACAGGCCCAAAGAACCAAACCCCCACCTGGTCGACCCGACCCGGTTTGCCTCACAGCCCAAACAAACACCCCCCTTTTTCTTCCATTTTCCATTTCCATTTTTTACCCCTAAACCCTAAAACACCTGCCCCCCCTCATCTTCTTCTTCTCCAAACAACCCCTCAAGCTCCCATGGCTGCCTCCTCCTTCGTATGCATCCAAACGACCACCCTGTCCCCATCGTCCCTCACGAACAGCGGACCAGCGACGCAGCCAGCCAGCCCCATAGCTTCTGAGCAACCACCAGCCATGAACACCACCCAAACCACCATTGTTGCTGCCCTCCCCATCGTCCCTCGTTGCTTCGTCTTCAACGACCTCCCATGGTTGCATTTCTTTATATGCCTCACCTCACATCCAACTGACCACTAAAACCAGCCTCATCATCATCGTCGTTCTTCGACGTCAACCTCCAGTCCAAAACAAGCTCCATCTCCGGCAACCATGGCCGCTGCTTCATCTGCTTCGTCTTCACCAGTCCGTCGACCTCCCATGGCTGCTGCTCCTTCTTCTTCTTCGTCGTCAACCCTCCAAAATAACCACCAAAGCAGCAACACATCTGCTCCTCACGCCCAGCAGCAGTCCGGCGAACTCCGGATCTCTTCTATCCAGTTCGTGGTCGTTCTTCGTCGTCCAGTTCGTGGTCGTCTTCGTCGTCCATCTTCCATGCAACCAAAGAACAGCCCAAACGACCTCGCCATCCGAACTGCCCTCCTCGTCGTCCCTGCTCCTCCCCATTCCTCGACGTGAGTTGCTGCTCACGTCCAAACACATAGCTGTTGCTACTTCATCTCCTCTCTCGTCAAACATCTGCTCAACTCACGCACACACACGGAGGAAAAGCGAGGCAGTCCGGTTAAAGTCCGGCGAAGTTCTGTCAAGGTTTCGTTTGGTTTTGTTTGAATCCGTTGTTGTTCGTCGTTCAGTGAGGTCCAGTCGGAGTTCGTCAAGGTTAAAAGAGAAGGTGGGTTTTCATTAAAGTCGAGATCTGTTAGGTCGTTGGCAGTCTTGATTCGAGTTTGCCATTTCTGTTCGAGTTCGTTGGTGGTCATTTCCGGTCAGTTGGTTTAAGTTTCATTTCTGTCCGTATTTTGTTTGATATTCTTGGATTTAAAATCAGTATATCTTTGATTCTTTTCTTGTTCGTTGTTATTATTTCTTGATTATTTCTTCAGTTTGTTTTATGTTCTTGTTTAGTTTTAATATAAAAGTGTTTAGTTTAATCATGTTGTTAGATTTAATTTAAAGTTCAATTGATTATTGAGTTTAGTGATTTGAATCTACTTGTTTGTTATGTTCAATTTGTTACTGTTATTGAATCCGAAAGTATGTTTGCTGTTAAAAATATTGTTCAGTCAAAAATATTGAGTTTCTAGCCTAAATTTGTTCATGAAATTTGATTAGGAATTGGTTATAGCTGTTCTATGTTGGTTAGAATTGATTAGGTGAATTGGTTATAGCTGATGGGGTAGAATGGTAAATTGCAGTATTTTCATGGGTAAAATGGTAATTTCAGTAATTTCAGAGGGGCATTTTTGGGATTAAAAATTTGAACAATTATTTAATCCGAGTGTTCTGTCCACTAAGCGCTAATATATTAAAATAATGCATAAAATAATACGTAGTGGGGGACAAGACATGTGATAGTGGGGAATAATGCATTTGTTTAATCAATAATGGGGAACACGACATAGTGGGACTACGGGGCTCAAGAAAAATTGATTAAATAAAATAACAATTGCATTTTTTATGTAGTAGTGGGTTTGGTAAGAGAAAGTGGATGGTTTTATTATTTGTTAAGGGGTCTATTATGAGGCATAAATAGAGCAGACTTGGATATAATTAAGGAGGGGAATTTGATCATCATAAATTCAGAGCTTAAGTTGAAAAGAAAACTGATTTGTCAGAACTTAAAAAATTCAATCTTTGAGAATTAAAAACTGAAAGTAAAGCCTTTCTTTACTACTGAGAATCAGAATATTGTTATTGCTTCTGTGGTTTGCATTTGGTACTACTGATTTTCATATTGGTCTTCTTGGCTTTTCTTTTGGTTCTGGAGTGCTGCTTCATTGAATTCTTGGGTTTCAGCTTGGGTTTCTGGTATTGTTTGTTGTTGGGTTATTCTTGAATCTGTTACTGGTTGTGGAATCATCTCTGTTGGTTTTAAGATCTGTCCCTGGGTGTTCAATTTGCTACTGCTGTTGTTGTTGTTATATGCTACTGCATTTCTGCTGATCTTCCTCTTCTTTTACTTCCAATATCAGGTACACAACTGACACGCTGGTTACTGTAAGCTGAAACATGAAGCATGAATATGAAATGAAGAGTTGAAGTTCTGAATTTATCTTAGTTATATTCTGAATTTTAGTTGTGTATATACATTATTTAGTTTCCTCTAATCAGAATCATGTAGTTGTTTAATATATAATGGAACATCTGACAGTAGCTTAGTGGACGAACTGTCTATGTATTGCTAAAAAAATGGTGTAGTAACTCTGTTCAGATAATTCGTTATTGTTTGATGATTATCATATCTCAGAAAGCATGTTAGCTGATTTAGACTATTCTTAAACATTCAACAGTTAGCTCATTAAACGAACAGACCGCTTCGGAACTTGTAGGAATATTGTTTAGCTAGATACTATTGGTTAATTTCAGCATGTAAATGGTTTAGGATTAAAATTAGATTGCCAAGTTTTTTTTTAATTTGACAAACTGTGAGCATGCCTAGTATAATGTAACTAGGTAGTAACATGTGAATGAGATGGCCCAGGTCCAGTTTTGTGCCATACACGTTGGGCCTGGGTCCACATTGGCCAACGGGCTGTCCATATTGTGCTTACATTCTGATTTAACAAATTGCATTCGGAACCCGACTATAACAACTCGTAAGCATGTAAATAAATTAGGACCTTTTCTTTTTCATTTTTTAGAGACAAATTTAATAGAAAAATGTAGGCACTTTAGGATTATCCTTTTAAAATAAATGAGATGAGCCTCACCCAATAAAATACACAAGTTGCGGGGACCTCAATAAATGGTTAATAATTGTATAGACTTCGGGATCGGTCATTTAGCAAATTTCACGGCATTACCCAAAATAATGATACGCTAGTCGCTTTAGGCGCGCCTTTAACAATTTATTTTCTTAAACTCGGGTGCACATTTATGTGACCCAAATCCAAATCTCAACAGAGTCGAAATATGTCGATAACCACGGGTACATTGATGTGACGTGGTTCGAGATATATTTTCACGATGTTGCAATTCTCTGTTAAAATAATAATAATGATAAAAGCGGTTAAAAGTTAAAATTCGCACATATGTTCAACATGTATTATATCAGATAATCAAGCCGAATATGACAGTTGAGCGACCGTGCTAGAACCACGGAAATCAGGAATGCCTAACACCTTCTCCCGGGTTCACAGAATTCCTTATCCGGATTTCTGGCGCGCAGATTGTTAAACAGAGTCAATATTTTCCTCGATTCGGGATTCAACCGGTGACTTGGGACATCATAAATCTCCCAAGTGGCGACTCTGAAATAAATAAATAAATCTCGTTTCGATTGTCCTTTAATTGAAAAAAAACTCTCTTCCGCGCCCTTTTGAGGCGGCGCGGGCGAAAAAGGAGGTGTGACAAATGATAGTTAACACAATCCAATTGCAGTTCAAATTATACAACAACCCTGTTCAAATCTGGTTCATATGATTACAAAATTAATTTTTGTTCCACACAATTGAACTAGAGTCCAAGTTCAAATCACAGACAACGAATCAATTTTTAAAAAAAAACAGAAGACATTTGGTCAATCTTCATTGATTTTATGTTTCAATCATGTGAAGCTACAGCCATAGAGTCTTGAGTCGTGTACCTGGAAGTTGAAGTATAAACCAAAAATGAGGGGGTCAGTCAAACAGCAACAATAGTAGCAAATGACCAATCCAGCAGGGTTCAACAATGACAATAGGAGAATTTTCAGAAAACAAATGACACCAGAGAATCCAAGAATCAACCCAGCAATCAATAAACCCAAGCAAATAACCAATCAACTCAGTCGAAACAAACCAGATTCAACTTGAAATCCTATTCTTGTACCTTTCATGCTTTAGTTACTCAACAATACTGAGAAAATTTAAGCTATTTAATCCTAGATGAACTAGAATCAGAAAACTTCCTTAATGGAACGATAATATTTTTTCTTGTCTGTTTCTCTTCCTTTATCTTTTTACTCCCTCTTTTTTTCCATTTCTCCTCCCTTCTCTTCTCCCTATTTATATGCAAACTACAACCCCTTTTACAGCTCTTAGGAGCACTCAGACCTATTAAATAAACATTTTTCCCATGATATTCTCTAGAACTCCACTAGAGTCCCCCTTTTTTCACTAACCCTTGTCTTCTCTTTATTAAATTCAAATAGGTATGGGCACCTATTTCTTAATCCATTTCCTTTAAACCCCATACTGTTATGTTTCCCATCCCACTATTATTAAACAAATGCCTTATTTTAATGGCACATTAGTACCTACTGTCAGAATTTCAAATTTAAAGTCCAAATTACCCCTCTCCCCTGATGCCCTAAACTATTATCCTACATGAACCCCTTTCAATCTGTACCAAACCCTTCAGTTATAACCAATTCAAACTATCAAATTCCTAACAACTGACTCTTAACTCAACTGGACAGATTACAAAACTTCAGATTTGAAAGACCAGTAGACCTCCTGATGACCAACTAGGCAGGTAATCGACAGTATGAATTGCAAACAAAGGGAATCACACACTATAGAACAAGTTTTAATTCACAACAGTTTTGACTAAACCCAACTACTCTCAACATGAGCCTGCAATTAGATATGAGGCAAAGCAAGTGTCATGAAAAGAAACCTGATTAATAGCACAAGTCTAGATTCAAACAATCATGAACCATTTCCTAAGCATTAGGTCTATTGTACAGGCCAACATCACTGATTAAGGAATCACAATGACAAAGTAATTGGTAGCCTGACCTTAAACCAAACTAACCGGACACAAATTAGACCAGTTCTTGACAAATTCAACTCGCAAACTGGCCCAAATTGGAACTTAGACTACTGACCATAATTCAAACGGGATATTCATGCAAATTTATAGAAGAGGAAGGGACAGAGTAAACAAACAGAACTGCAAGAGTGAACAATCAAAACTAGACGTAAAAGACTTACCCGAATCAAAACTCGATTAAAAACCTCGAGGATATTCCCACTTTCAAGCCGAGACGGACTTTAACCATGTGTTTTCGAAGGAAAACAGCATGGCTAAAGTCAGTCTCTGACTCAAAATTCATGGTACCTGGCCTGCCTAACTTCGATCTGGAATCCGAGCTGCCCCACGATGATTTGAAAAGAATTGATCAAGGATTCATGGTGATGGGGTCCAGGAGATCACAGGGTGTGAGTTTGGGGGCTATTGGGTAAGCTAGGGTTTTGCTCGAATCTTCGATTGAAGATTCGAAACAAACCGGGATGATTCGAGGTTAAAGGGGTAGGGATTAGGGATTTGTGTTGAGGGTGGTTAGAAGGTTCAGGGGTGTGAATTTGAGGGTCATCGGAGCCAGCGTCGCCGGGTTTTCAGGCGAAGGGAACGGGGGCGGCTAGGGTTTGGGGGGGTCATCTCTGAAGGGTCTGAGAGAGACAATGGGGCGAGGGGGGGTTTGGTTTGGGGGGGTGGGGTATGATTTGAAGTATATATATGAAAGGGTGGGATGAATCCAGGCCGTTCGATCTGATGAGATCAATGGCTTGGATCCATTCATAAACGGAAACGACGTCGTTTCGTTTACCCTTGAGACCGGATCGGTCTTGGATGGGAATGGGTGGGGTGACGGAGGAGTTGATCTGGACCGTTGATCAGCTACAATCAACGGCCCAGATTGAGCGTTACTAAACGACGTCGTTTGGTTTGTCTCTGAGACGGACTGGATTGGGGCGGGTATTGGGCTATTTTTGGTATGGGCCTGGTCCGATTTCTTTTCCTTCTTTTTTCATTTTTCCTCTTTTCTTTTATTTCCCTTTTTAATTTATTTTTCAAAACTAAAATCCTAACTTAAATTATAAACCAAATTAAAAATACCAATTAATTCCTGATAACAATCATCACACACAATTAAATACCAATTAATATAAAACCATACAATTTGACATTAAACGCCAAAAAATGCAAATATATATTTTGTGATTTTCATTCTCACAAATCCAAATATTGTTTAATTAATTCCTAATTATAAAATTAAATCCTAAATGCACATGCAACACATATTTTTGTATTTTTCTTAATTAAAGTAGAAATAAACATGCACAGACAAAATACAAATAAATCACAAACAACACAAAACCATTTTATTTTGAATTTTTGGGAGTAGTTCTCGTAGGGCAAAAATCACGTGCTCACAGGGTCATCTTCAAGAATTTCTCAGTGATCGAGCTAAGAACCACTTTAGGGAAAGAGACGCAAACAGAAAAAATGAGCAGGAAGAACCGCATCATGTAATCCATATGATCGTTGGCGGTGTCGATGTTTCACAAGGTCTTCTGTTCAAACGCACAAAGGTGTCGATCACCAGAGAAAAACGAACTCGGAGCTATGTGCCCGAGGGCGTCCTATCGTTTAATGACGAGGAAGCGGAAGGCATATCTCAGTCGCACAATGACGCCCTGGTAATTTCTATCATGTTAAATAAAATTCAATTTAAACATGTTCTAGTGGATCAAGGTAGCTCAACAAACATAATCAGTTCGAGGGTCGTAGAGAAGCTCGACCTACAGGATCAAATTGTACCTGCATCCCGAGTCCTAAATGGCTTGACGAGTGAAATAACAAAGGGAGAGATAATCCTACTAGTGAGCGTGGTCGGAACCATCCAAGATATGAAATTCCATATCATCGAAGGCGGCATGAGGTATAATGCACTTCTCGGGAGGCCATGGATCCACAACATGAGAGTTGCACCTTCAACCCTTCATCAGATGATGAAATTCCCAACAGTGGATGGCATGAAAACGATCTACGGAGAACAACACGCTGCAAAGGAAATGTTTGCAGTCGATGAGGTGACACCGATTCCAGTGCCTTCGACCTTGGGAAAATTGGGGGCCAAAGATAAACAGGTGACCAAATATTAGTCACCGATTCCAGTCCCGATCGAGCCGGAGGAACAGGTAATCGAAGAAGAAGAAGAGGATTTCTTTACTCCTCGAACTTTCGTTGTTCCTGAAGAGTCGGACGCAACCAAGTCAACGGTCGAGGAACTAGAACAGGTCATACTGATCGAGTACATGCTCGAGAAAAAGGTATACCTGGGAATGGGATTAACCCTCGAACTTAGGAAAAAGCTCATTCAATTTCTTATCTATAATATGGATTGTTTTTCTTGGTCCCATTTAGACATGACAGGGATCCCACCGGAAATAACAATGCACTGACTAAGCATCGACCCCAGGTTCAAACCAGTAAAGCAAAAAAGGAGGCCCCAATCCGAGGTGAAGCATGCATTCATAAAGGATGAGGTAACCAAACTTCTTAAAATAGGGTCTATTCGGGAGGTAAAATACCCTGAGTGGTAGCCAACGTAGTTGTATTTCCTAAAAAAGGAAACAAACTTAGAATGTGCATAGATTATAAGGATTTAAGCAAAGCATGCCCTAAAGACTTTTTTCCACTGCCTAACATCGATTGAATGATCGATTCCACGGCCGACCACGAGATCCTTACCTTTCTCGATGCCTACTTCGGGTACAATTAGATTCAGATGAACCCGGGGGACTAGTAGAAGACCTCATTTATCACTAAGTTTAGAACCTATTGTTACAACTAATGCCCTTCAGACTAAAATATGCAGGAGCTACATACCAACGTCTAGTTAACAAAATGTTTTAGGAATAGATAGGTAGATCGAAGGAAGTTTACATTGATGATATGTTGGTTAAGTCCCTGTGCATAGAGGACCATTTAACTCATTTGTAAGAAATATTGAAAATCTTGTGGAAGTACAAAATGAAGCTTAACTCGGAAAAATGTGCCTTCAGTGTCGACTCAGGTAAGTTCCTCGGTTTCATGGTATCGAATTGGGGTGTCTAAATCAACCCCGACAAGATCAAGGCTATCGAGGATATCACAATCGTGGATAGTGTGAAGGTCGTGCAAAGGCTAATATGACGAATAGCTGCCTTGGGTCGATTCATTTCGAGGTCATCAGATCGAAGTCATAGGTTCTTTTCCTTGCTAAAAAGGAAAAAGGATTTCGCATGGACCCCGAAATGCTAGCAAGCCTTAGAAGAATTGAAATGATACTTATCGATCCCGCCTTTGCTTCACACCTCGAAGGTTGATGAAAATCTTTACTTATATTTGGCAGTATCCGAGATAGTGGTAAGTGAGGTACTAGTTCGAGAAGAGCAAGGTACGCAATTCCCTGTTTATTATGTAAGCCGAACTCTAGGAGATGCTGAAACTAGATACCTCACTTAGAAAAGTTAGCACTTGCATTAATAAGTGCATCTGGGAAGCTAAAGCCATATTTTAAGTGTCATCCCATATGTGTGTTAACCACTTATTCTCTCCGAAATGTTTTGCATAAGCCCGAACTATCAGGTTGATTAGCCAAATGGGCAGTCGAACTCGGTGGGTACGATATTGAATATAAACCCCGAACGGCCATATAGTCTCAAATCTTAGCCGACATCGTAGCCGATTTTGCACCGACCCTCGTACCCGAAGTAGAAAAGGAACTTCTGCTAAAATCGGGTACATCATCAAGGGTATGGACCCTTTTACAGACAGTGCCTCGAATGTGAAAGGGTACATCATAAGGCCAAGTATGAGGCCATGATTTTAGGTCTCGAGCTAGTTAAAAGCTTTGTGGCAGAAATCATTGAAGCCAGGTGCGATTCACTGTTGGTGGTTGATCAAGTAAACAGACCCTTTGAAGTTCAAGAGGATATGATGCAACGGTACTTGGATAAGTTGCAGGTAACTTTGCACCGCTTCAAGGAGTTGAATCTAGACCATGTGCCTCGAGAACAAAATAGTGAGGCCGATGCACTTGCTAATTTGTGGGAATCATTCCGGCACCGAGTCTTTGGTTCACAAAATTATTAGAGCAGGGTATTATTGGGATAACTTGGAAAAAGACACCAAGGAGTTTGTTAAAAAATGTGATAAATGTCAAAGGTTTGCACCAATGATTCACCGGTCCGGAGAGCAACTACACTCAGTTCTATCCCCGTGGCCTTTCATGAATTTGCGAATGGACATAGTCGGCCCTCTACCAATGGCACTAGGTAAAGCTAAATTCATTTTGTTTATAACTAACTACTTTTCTAAATGGGTGGAAGCACAAGCCTTCGAGAAGGTCAGAGAAAAAGAAGTTATCGACTTCATTTGGGACCACATCGTGTGTCGATTGGGGAAACCCACCGAAATTATGTGCGATAATGGAAAGCAATTCATCGGCAGCAAGGTAACAGATTTCTCCGACGCACACAAAATAAAAAGGATTTTATCAACACCATATCATCCAACCGGGAAAGGATAGTCAACAAACAAAACTATCATTAAAATCTAAAGGTTGGACGATGCAAAAGGAAAATGGAGAGAAGTTCTACCCGAGGTCCTTTGAGCATATCGAATGACATCAAAGTTCAGCACGGGGGCTACTCCATTCTCTTTAGTATACGGCTCTTAGGCTTTAATCCTGGTCGAAGTCAGAGAACTCAGCGCCAGGTTTCGACATGCATCGGAGGAGTCAAATCACGAGGCTATGAATACTAGCCTCGAGCTATTGGATGAAAAATGAGAAGCAGCACTTGTTCAAATGGCCGCACAGAAGAAAAGAGTCGAGAGATACTATAATAGAAGGACCAACCTTCGACACTTCAGAATCGGGGACTTAGTTCTATGGAAAGTCACCCTCAATACTCGAGACCCGAATGAAGGGAAACTAAGCCCGAATTGGGAAGGACCGTACCGAGTCATCGGAGTTGTCGGCAAAGGATCATACAAACTTAGCACGATAGAAGGCGAGCAATTGTCAAACAACTCGAATGTATCATTACTCAAGCAATATTACTGCTAAGCTATGGCCTTCTCCTTTTTCATTTAAATTTAGGATAACTCATTGCAGGTGTTCGATCGATGCCGAGGGAATCTTTCCACATGAAGACCTTGGGTTTTAAAGCACGTGTTGCGCTCTTTTTCCCTTAGATCGGATTTTTTCCCAAATGGATTTTACCGGCGAGGTTTTTAACGAGGTAACAACTATATGTTACCTAAGGAGAACTCAAAAGTATCAAGGCTTCTTTTCAATCAACCTCGAATACTGGGGGGCATCACCCTCGGAGGTTATATTTTTTAGGAAAATACTTCACGCCAAAGAGGGCCTCGATAGGTAAACTTTGTAATGGACAGAATGGTCAGATGAACCATGTCCATATAGAATAGTTGAGCCCCGACGGCAAAACATGTACGCATGTATCAAATTATTCAAAGAAGCATTCTTTCTATATCAAAACTACTTTGTGTCTTAAAGAAATTTGCTACTATACAAACGTCATACTTGTGATTTTGCAAGAAACAACTCAAGGGCCAAAACACAAATACACCTCAAATTCTCGCGGACTGTTATCGACAGTCGACGCATTCGAGTCATCTAAACTCAAATTCATAAGACCTCAAAGAGGCATCCCCTAGACATAAAGGCCAAGGCCATCATACTCGGTGACTAACCTTTTGAACAAGTCCAAAGGGTTATCGGGAAACATACCCAAAGGGTATTGCTATATTAAAGACTACGGTCATATAAAAAGGCTACGGCCGAAATAATGCGGCTCGGAAACGTCCTATTTCCACCATAAGTTAAAGGCCTTTAAATACTTTTAAAAATCGGTTAAACTAGGCTACCCTCGGCAAAAGCAAAAAGGGCTTCGATAAAATCAACCCTCGAATCATTTAAATTCGATTAAATCGGCCTTCAAAAAAAGCCTCAAGAGGTATTCAATTATCGTAACACAAAGGGATTACAAATGAGGTTCCGATCGATCGAACCTTCGAAAAACCCAACGGGTACAAAAAATACATGCTAGGGCATAAAGAAATTTTAACTAAGTCTTTTAGCCAAAAAGAGGGGAAAATTATAGCCGTCTTAGAGGCCTAAGTGGACCAACTTAAAGAGCCTAAGGGCCGACCTAAAAGAGACTAAGGGCCAATATAAAAGAGCCTAAGGGCCGAAGCATGCGGAGTTCGAGACCTTACTCTCACTCAACTTGGACTCAAGAGTCCCATGATCCCGAGCTCGCATCAAATCGACTTAAACATAGCTCAAGGATTAACAAAAACCTTAATATGTATTCTATTATAAAGTTTGAAGATCGCCCATTGATCACTAATTAACCTAAGGGTTGTTATATTCAGAATCCGAGCCAATGTTCACTTGATCATTGAAGTTATCAAAAAATTTCACAAAATAAAGACAATGCAAAATTCAATACAAACTGAAGATGAAGCAAAGTAATTCTTTATATTTATTTACAACACCCACGAGGGGGCCTTACACAAAAACAAAGCAAAGGAACCTAATCTACTTTGGGGCCACATCCCCGGGAGCCACATCATCGGGAGCCACATCTTCAGAATCTCCTCCTTGAGGACTTTGTTCTCATCTCCCCTGCTCTTGAAGCCACTAGTGGAATCCTCATCATCGAAGAGCAAAGCGGCAGCCTCTTCCTCCAAAGTTTTTGCTTTTTCAATATTACCTGAGAGGTCGAAGCCACGAGCGTGCACCTCCTCGAGAGTTTCTCTCTGGGACTGTCGCTTGGCATGGTCGAGAGCACATGATAACTTAACCTCAGTCGCAATGGAGATCTCCTATGCCCGAGTGTTAGCAGCTTCGGTGTCAGTTTGGTACGAGGACACTAATGCCTCTGCCTCAGACTTGGACTTTGCAAGTTCGGCGGCTGATTTAGTTTCGAGCTCCTCGACTTTGCAGCTGCAGGCCAAGCTTTCCTCCTTTGCATTTTGAAGCTGGCGTTTGACTGAAGTCAATTGTTCCCAAAGCATATCTTTCTCAAAGGCGAGACGGTCTATGTGTTGCTTCCACCCTAGGGTCTCGGCCTCTTTCATCTTGAGCTCTTCTCGAAGTTGCTTCACCAGCTCGCCCTTCTGCAGGTCCTGCAAAGTTGAAGTGTTAGTCACCTAATCGGATAAATGCATAACAAATCCTCAAAGAGTATATTACCTTTTCAATAAGCTCGGTCTGTTCTCGACGAGCCTTTGCCAATTCGACTCGGAGATCCCTAACCTCCTCCTCTTTCTGTACATAAAGGCGCTTAAGTCCATCCCTATCTTCCACCATCTTCTTGAGTTCGGCTTCACATCGAGCAAGCTCAACCCGAGATTTGGAAAATGCTTGTCGGTGAAGCGACACGGCCTTCATGTAAAGAAAAGGAGTTATACTTAGAAAGATGAGAATTAAACTCGAGCGTAATTATAAAGACAACAACTTACTTGTTTGAGAAGCCTTTGGGCCTCATAAAAAATAAATGAGGCATCAGGATCAGGACCATCCTCGATCCCCGCAAGACACTCCCAAAAAATGTCACTTCTTTTACGGGTCGTTCCCACATCAGTAGTCCTCATGGCCTAGGCATCTCAAAATTGCCCTTCAGAGAATACCGGGCCCGGCGGCGAATCATATACATTGATTATCCCAAGTGATTCACTTGGGATATTATCCTGTCTTTGAAGGGACTCGGAATGAGACTCTTCGAGCTCGCCCACCAAGTGTCCTCCGAGACAAGGTACACTTTTTCCACCTGATGGCTTAGGGACTTTGCTTGAGCTCCCTTCCGAAATCTCTTCGATTCGAGATTGAACCGCTTCTGCCACCATCGGTTCAGTGGCCTTCAAAGCGTCAATGCTTCCTCTTTTTCGAGATACCAATAGGTAGTCATCATCTTCTCCCTCTTCGTCCTCATCCCGAAGGCATTGGGTCGTTCCTGGAGATAAGGCCATGGTATCGGCCTTGGGCTTTCGAGCCTTGCTTTTCTTTGGCTTTGGGGAATTTGCAAGCAAATTTTCCTTTCTTTTCCTTGGTGGGCTTTGAGATTTCATCTTTATCGGGCGGGGCGGCTGCATAGCAACAACTTCTTCGAGGCTTGCGTAAGGATAAAGTGAGTATTTCAATGAGAAACATAAGTATGCGAACAAGAGAACTCACCATTTTTTAGCTTCCCATTGACCCTTGTCCATGTCACTCCAACTGCATTATGCGTATGTAGAAGTGGAGGCCAGTTGCCAGACCCAACCTGTGAGGTCCGGGACCGCACCAGGAAACCAAAAAATAGTTGCATCATCAAAAAAGGATTAGATCAAGAAAGAGTAGGGAAAGCAGAATATTAAGTCACCATCGATAAACATGTACTTACGTTTCACGTTCCACTCCTCGGGGAATGGCATCCTCTTAGAAGGAATCAGATCGGAGGTCCTGATTCGGACAAACCGGCTCATCCATTCTCGCTCTTTGTCCTCATCGATGATGGAGAAGAGAGATTTCATAGATCGGTATTGTAGCTTTATCAGACTACATCGATAAAGGCGAGGGCTGTATAGCCTGATCAGGCGGTCGAGGGTAAAAGGCATCCCCTTGACAAGCCTGTCACGACCCTAAACCACCTCGATCATGATGGCGTCTATCGCAGTACTAGGCCAGCCAATTCAACATTTATAACATAAAGGTTTTTTTCTTAATTTATTTACTAATCAAATATGATCACAAATATTTCGTTTTAATATTTCAAAATAAGCAGAAACAAATACGCAGAAACATCAAACACTGCCCGATCCCCGTGTCACTAGTCATGAGCCACTAAAATACAGTCTGATACTGTCTAATCAATACAAGATATGACTGAAATATATAATACTAAAAGATAGGAAGGATAAAGGCAGGGATACCCTGGCACCTGGATCTACACACAAGGTGCAGGGAGTAATGTGAGTACGTCAACTCAGTAAGTAACAATTATAAATAAAGGTTGAGTGCAGTGACGAACATTTAAAATCACGAGCATATCATATCATAAAAATCTCAGTGGAAATAAGAAGATCAAATCAGTAGATAAATTCTGAACATTCAGTAAAGACTCCAGTTTCAATGAAAAGTCGTTAAAAATATTTATTCAACATTTCTCAATAGAGGCTCAGTAATAAGAAGAGTAAAAATAGTATTTTCCATAAAAACCAGCCCATCGGGCAGCGTGTCACTAATATATATAGCCCATCGGGCAAGACTCTCAGTCACTCGTGACTCAACTATCATCAATCAGCACTCACACTCAATATATATCTCATAATAACTGTTGTGGCATGCAACTCGATCTATAAGTATATAGTCGACTGCGCTCATTAGGGGTGTGCAGACTCCGGAGGGGCTCCTACAGCCCAAGCACGATATCGTCACGGCGTGCAGCCCGATCCATCTTTATATATATATATATATAACAGTGCAGCGTGCAACCCGATCCATAACTATCCTTGCAATCCGGCCCTCGGCCTCACTCACTCATCAGCCTCACAAGCCACTCGGGCATCTCAATGCAAACTCAGGGAACTCATCCCAAAACACTTTCATAAATATTAAAACTAGAGTGAGGAACAAGATTTAACAATAAACAGGTATAAACCATTACTGAGGATAATGCTTTCTATCAAACATAATGTGAGGATAATAGTAAAATGCCCTTGAGAGTCCAATAGTACAGCCTGAGGCCCCAACCCAAGTTAACAGATTCATTTCTAAAATACATAGATATCATATAGAGTTTATCAAAATATGCAACTCTACAGTTGCCACGGGACGGACCAAGTCACAATCCCTACGGGGTGCACACCCACACGCTCATCACCTAGCATGTGTGTCACCTTATTTGTCGAAATAGTACAAAATTCTGGGGTTTCATACCCTCAGGTCTAGATTTACAATCGTTACTTACCTTGAATCGGATGAGAATCTACTCCGCAATGCCCTTGCCTCTCGACTCGGCCTCAAATCGCCCTGAATCTATCCAAAATCATAATCATAACATCAATACATGCCAAAGGAACAAAGCCCACGCAAAAATTATCAAATTTAATAAAAATTCCCAAAATTGGTCGAACTCAACCCCCGGGCCTACTGCTCGGAATCCGGTAAAAATTACATCACTAGAATTCTTATCCTCTCACGAGTTTATACATACTAAAATCATCAAAATCGAACCTCAAATGGTCCCTCAAATCACCAATTTCAAGCCCTAATCTCCCAATTTCTTCCCTAATTTTCCCACTAAAAATATGATTAAACAATGGAATAAATGCCACAAACATAAGATACAAGGTCCAAGTATCTTACCTCACTGAAAACACTTAAATTCTCCTTTGAAATCGAAATCTCCAAGCTCCAACTCGACCAAAAATGGTGGATAAATGACTGAAATTCGCGAAGTGATGCTTATATAGTTTCTGCCCAGCGATTTCCGCACCTGCGGTCTCCAGGCCACTTCTGCTTCCACTTAAACCACGAAAAATGGTATGGCTTCCACTTAAACCACGAAATTTTGCTTTTGCGGTCCTTCACCCACATCTGCGGTCCCGCAGGTATCTTCCTTAGTGCGCACCTGCGGCCTTGCCTCAGCTTCCAATCTTCCGCATTTTCGACCTTGCTCAAGCACCTGCGGCCTCGCACCTGCTATCCCCAATCTGCAAGTGCGGTTATGACAGAAACAGCAGTTTCAGCTGCTCCAAATCAAGTCCAATCTTTTAGATAACCTTCGGAATTCATCTCGAGGCCTTTGGGGCCCCAACCAAAAATACCAACGAGTTACATAACATCATTCAAACTTATACCAACCTTCATAACACTCAAAATAACATCGAAACACCAAATCACCCTCGGATTCAAGCCTAATGATTCCAAAACTTCCGAATTCCGTAAACGATGCAAAACCTATCAAACCTCGTCCAAATGACCTGAAATTTTGCGCACACATCACAAATGACACAACGGACCTACTTTAATTTCCGGAATTCCATTCCGACCCCGATATCAAGAGTTCCACTGCCGAATGGAAAACACCAAATTTCTATTTTCGCCAATTCAAACCTAAATCTACCACGGACCTCCAAATTACCTTCCGAACCCGCTCCTAAGTCCAAAATAACCTAACAAAGCTATCCGAACCATCAGAATTCACATCTGAGACCTTCTACTCATAAGTCAACATCTGGTTGACTTTTCCAACTTAAACTTCTAAATAAGAGACTAAGTGTCTCATTTCACGCTAAAACCACTCTAAACACAACACAACCAACACAACATGATCAAATACAATGAACAACACACAAGGGAGCAGAAATGGGATAAACGGGGTTGTAACTCATGAAATGACCGTCGCGTCGTTACATCCTCCCCCTCTTAAACAAACGTTCGTCCTCGAATGAGTCAAGAAATATACCTAAAACCTCAAATAGGTGAGGATATCTACTCTGCATCTCTCGCTCGGTCTCTCAGGTAGCCTCATCTACGGGCCGACCTCTCCACTGCATTTTGACTGAAGCTATATCCTTTGACCTCAACTTTCGGACCTGCAGCTCCAAAATAGCCACTGGCTCCACATCATATATAAGTCAAATCACCGTCTAATTGAACTGTGCTGAAATCCAAAACATGAGACGGATCGCTAATATACTTCCTGAGCATAGAAACATGAAATACCTGATGTACACTCGACATGATAGGTGGCAAGGCCAGCTCATAAGCCATTTTCCCAATCCTCTGAAATACCTCAAAAGGCCCAATGAACCGAGGACTCAATTTACCCTTCTTCCCAAATCTCATAACACCCTTCATGGGTGAAACCTTCAGTAGGACCTCTTCCCAACCATGTAAGACACATCACGAACCTTCCTGTCAGCATAACTCTTATGTCTCGATTGCGATGTACGAAGCCGATCCTGAATCACTTTCACCTTGTCTAAAACATCCTGTACCAAGTCTGTACCCAAAAGCCTAGCCTCGCCGGGCTCAAACCAACCAACTGGAGATCTACACCATATCCCATATAAAGCCTCATATGGAGCCATCTGAATACTCAACTATTGTTATATGCAAACTCTGCGAGCGGTAGAAACTGATTCCATAAACCCCCAAAATCAATAACACAAGCACGCAACATGTCCTCTAATATCTGAATAGTGCGCTCGGACTGCCCGTCCTTCTAAGAGTGAATAGTTGTGCTCAACTCAACATAAGTACCCAACTCTCGCTGCACGGCTCTCCAAAACTGCGAAGTGGACTGAGTACCTCTATCTGAAATGATAGAAACTGGGACACCATGCAGGCGAACAATCTCTCGGATATAAATTTCTGCTATCTGCTCTGAAGAATAGGTAATACACATAGGAATGAAGTGTACAGACTTGGTCAGCTGATCCATAATCACCCAAATAGCATCTAACTTCCTCAAAGTTCGTGGCAGCCCAACTACAAAATCCATGGTGATCCGCTCCCACTTCCACTCTAGAATATCTAACCGCTAAAGCAAGCCACCCGATTTCTGATGCTCATATTTTACTTGCTGAAATTGAGAAACCAAGCTACAAATCCCACAATATCCTTCTTCATTCTCATTCACTAATAATGTTGTCTCAAATCCTGATACATCTTCGCACACTCGGATGGATGGAATACCGCGAGCTGTGGGCCTCCTCCAGGATCAATCCCGAAGCCCATCTACATTAGGCACACATATCCGTCCCTGTGTCCTCAATACCACATCCTCACCAATAGTCACATCTTTGGCATCGTCCTGCTAAACTCTGTCTTTGAGGACAAGCAAATGAAGATCATCATATTGGCGCTCTCTGATCCGATCAAACAAGGAAGACTAAGAAACCACACAAGCTAAGACTCGACTGGGCTCCGAAATATCCAACCTCACAAACCGATTGGCCAAGGCCTGAACATCAACTGCAATAAGTCTCTCCCCAACAGGAATATATGTCAAACTGCCCATACTCACTACCTTCCTACTCAAAGCATCATCCACCATATTGGCCTTCCCCGAATGATACAAGATAGTGATATCATAGTCCTTTAGCAGCTCCAACCATCTCCGCTGCCTCAAATTAAGATCCTTCTGCTTGAACAAGTGCTGGAGGCTACGATGACCAGTAAACACCTCACAAGACAAACCATAAAGATAATGCCTTCAAATCTTCAACGCGTGAACAATGGAAGCCAACTTTAAATCATGAGTAGGGTAGTTCTTCTCATGGGGCTTCAACTATCGAGAAGCATAAGCAATGACTATACCCTCATGCATCAACAGACACCCAATACTGACTCGAGAAGCATCATAATATACCGTATATGAACCAGAAGCTGATGGCAAAACTAACACTAGAGTTGTGGTCAAGGCAGTCTTGAGCTTCTGAAAGCTCACCTAACACTCATCCGATCACATGAAAGGCACACCCTTTTGAGTCAATTTAGTCAAGGGTGATGCTATAGATGAAAATCCCCGAACGAACCAGCGGTAATAACCCGCCAAACCAAGAAAGCTGCGAATCTCTGTGGCTGAGGATGGTTTGGGCCAACTCTGAACTGCCCCTATCGTCTTTGGATCAACCTGAATACCCTCACTAGACACCATGTTCCCCAAGAAAGCCATTGAACTGAGCCAAAACTCACACTTGGAGAATTTTGCATAAAGCTTCTCCTCCCTCAAACGCTGCAATACCACTCTCAAATACTTCGCGTGCTCTTCCTGACTATGCGAGTATACCAGAATATCATCAATGAATACAATAATAAACGAGTCAAGATAAGGCTGAAACATGTTGTTCATCAAATGCTTAAACGTTGCTGGGGCAATGGTTAGCCCAAAAAACATCACAAGGAACTCATAATGACCATATCAGGTCCTGAAAGTCGTCTTAAGAATATCCGAGTCCCTGATCTTCAACTGGTGATACCTTGACCGGAGATCAATCTTGGAGAACACCCTCGCTCCCTGAAGTTGGTCAAATAAATCATCAATACGAGGCAAAATTTACTTGTTCTTGATTGTAACTTTGTTCAACTGCCTGTAATCAATGCACATCCTTATCGTGCTATCCTTCTTCTTCACAAATAGAACATGCACACCCCAAGGCGACACACTAGGCCAAATAAACCCCTTATCAAGGAGTTCCTGAAGCTTCTCCTTCAACTCCTTCAACTCTGCCGGTGCCATATGATACGGTGGAATAGAAATGGGCTGAGTGCCTGACACCAAATCAATACCAAAGTCAATATCTCTATCCGGTAGCATGCTCGACAGGTTTGTAGGAAACACATCGGGAAAGTCCCTCACTACTGGAACAGAATTGATACTAGGAGTCTTTGCACTGACATCCCTCACAAAGGCTAAGTATGAAAGACAACCCTTCCCAACCATCCGCTGGGCCTTCAAAAATGAAATCACCCTACTGGGGACAAAATTAGTCGAACCTCGACACTCAATCCGTGGAACACCCGGCATAGCCAACGTCAGTGTCTTAGCATGACAGTCCAAAATAGCACGACATAGAGATAGCCAATCCATTCCTAATATCACATCAAAATCCACCATACAAAGCAATAAAAGGTCCACTCGGGTCTCCAGAACCCCAATAGTTACCACACACGACCGATATACGTGGTCCACAATAATAGTATCGCCCACTGGACTAGATACACGAACAGATAAAATAAGAGACCCACGGGGCGTATCCAAATAACAAGCAAAATATGATGACACATACGAAAAAGTGGAACCAGGATCAAATAACACAGAGGCATCTTTGTGGCAAATTGAGACAATATATGTAATCATGGCATCTGAAGCACTATCTGGTCTAGTTGGGAGGGCATAAAAACGAGCCTGACCACCACCGGATCAACCTCCCCCTCTGGGGCGACCCCTAGCTGACTGAGCCCCACCCCTAGCTGCCTGGGCGGGTGGTGAAGTAACTGAAACTGAAGTCGAGGGCTGACTCCTCTGCTGAGATGGACCCCCAAGAAGACGAGGACACTATCTCCTCATATGTCCAAACTCTCCACACTCATAACAACTCCCTGGAGCAGGGAACGGGGACTGAAGGGAACCCCTAGCACCGGGTTGACTAGTAGAAGGACCTAGCATGGAAGAGCCCTGAACTGATAGAGCACGGGACGAACTTTGGGCTGGAAGGGCACTAAGTGATGAATGGTCTTGATGAGAATTGAGAGAAATATGGCCCGATGATGCCTCACTGATGAACTGGGCGAGCTGACTGAGCATGTCTGAATGGACGGCCTCTGCCGTGCTGAAACTAACCTCTCGAAGAAATACCACCAAAAATACAAGATCCCTGAGGCCTCTTGGCCTCCCTCTCATCTCGCTCCTGGCGATGGACTGACTCAATCTCTTAGGCAATATCAACAACCTTCTCAAAAGTAGCACCTGACACCCTCTCTCTGGTCATGAGAATCCGAAGCTGATATGTGAGGCCATCAACGAACCTCCTGATCCTCTCTTTATCCGTAAGAACCAACCACACAGCATGCTGATCTAACTCCGAGAACCTCATCTCATACTGCGTCACGGTCATATCATCCTAACGCAACTGCTCAAACTGCCTGCGCTACTTCTCCCTACGGGACTGTGGCATATACTTCTCCAAAAAGAAAGCGGAGAACTGCTGCCCGGAAAGGGGCACTGCACCAACAGGCCTACACCTCTCATAAGTTTCCCACCAAGTGAATGCAACTTCAGAAAACTAAAAAGTAGTAAATGCAACCCCACTAGTATCCATAATACCCGTTGTACGAAGAATTCTCTGACACTTATCCAAGAAACCCTTGGCATCCTCGCCCTCTACACCGCTGAAAATTGAAGGCTGAAGTCTACCAAACCTTTCCAATTGACGTTGCTCGTCCTCAGGCATAACTAGTACTACCAATTCTGAACAGGTGCAACCGGCTGGGCTGGTGGTGCCTCCGGTGTCTGCAATCCCTGAACAACCTGCTCGGGTGTGCGGGCGGCGGGAGTCTAAGTGCCTCCCCGGCCTGAGAAGTACCTACTGTACTAGAAACTGCAAACGCCTGAGCAAGACTAGTGCACACGGTCAAGATCTGAGCCAAGGTCTCCTGAAGACCCGTGATAACAATAGGCACAGTCGGTGCCTGAGCTGGTCCTGATGGAGAATCCGTAACAGGGACCTGATCGTGAACTGGGGCAACTGGTGGATCTGCACGTGCTACCCTAGCTGTTGTGCGGGCTACACCCCTACCCCTACCACGGCCTCGTCCGCGACCTCAACCTATAGTGGCCCCAACTGGTGGTACTGGTGGTCGTTTGTCCTATCTGGTAGCACGTGTCCTCACCATTTATGAGAGAATAGAATAACAGAAGTTTAGTTACCAGAATCAACAGATTCGCACGACAGAAATTCAAGAATGTGACATTTTTCCTAAAGGTTCTGCTGCCTCTCGAAGATAAGTACAGACGTTTTCATACCGATCCGCAAGACTCTGCTAAACCGGCTCATGACTGGTGAGACCTATGCAACCTAGGCTTTGATACCAACTTGTCACGACCCCAAACCACCTCGGTCGTGATAGTGCCTATCATAGTACTAGGCCACCCAATTCAACCCTTATAACATAAAGGTCTTTTTCTTAATTCATTTATTAATCAAATATGATCACAAATCTTTCATTTTAATATTTCAAGATAAGCGGAAACAAATGCGCAGAAACATCAAACACTACCCGGTCCTAGTATCACTAGTCATGAGCCACTAAAATATAGTCTGATATTGTCTACTCAATACAACATAAGACTGAAATATATAATACTAAAAGATAGGAAGGAGAAAGACAGGGATGCGTACATCGTGCAGTTACCTTGCTATCTCCGGAAAATACTCTGAAAGAAAAGATCAGCTCTCACTTGGATGCCCTGATACCTAGATGTGCACACAAGGTGCAAGGAGTTATGTGAGTACGCCAACTCAGTAAGTAATAATTATAAATAAAAGTTGAGTGTAGTGACGAGCATTTAAAATCACGAGCATATCATATCATAAAAATTTCAGAGGAAATAAGAAGATCAAATCAGTAGATAAATTCTGAACATTCAGTAAAGACTCCAATTTTAATGAAAAGTCGTTAAAAATATTTGTTCAACATTTCTCAATAGAGGCTCAGTAACAAGAAGAGTAAAAACAATATTTTCCATAAAAACCAACCCCTCGGATAACGTGTAACTCATATATATAGCCCCTTGGGCAAGCCTCTCAGTCACTCGTGACTCAACTATCATCAATCAATACTCACACTCAGCACTCACGCTCAATAGATATCTCATAATAACCGTTGCGTCGTGCAGCCCGATCCATAAGTATATAGTCGACTGCGCTCACTAGGGGTGTGCAGACTCCGGAGGGGCTCCTACAGTCCAAGCGCTATATCGTTGAGGTGGGCAGCCCGGTCCAATATATTGCTGCAGCGTACAACACATCCAATATATTGCTGCGGCGTGATGCCCAATCCATATATATATTACGCTGCGGCGTGCAGCCTGATCCATAACTATCCTCGCAATCTGGCCCTTGGCCTCACTCACTCATCAGCCTCACAAGCCACTCGGGCATCTCAGTGCAAACTCAGGAAACTCAACCCAAAACACTTTCATAAATATTAGAAATAGAGTGAGGAATAATATTTAACAATAAACAGGTATAAACTATTACTGAGGATAATGCTTTCTATCAAAAATAATGCGAGGATAACAGTAAAATGCCCCTGAGAGTCCAATAGTACGGCACGAGGCCCCAAACATGGCTTCCAGCCCAAGTTAAATGAATCATTTCTAAAACACATAGATATCATATAGAGTTTGTCAAAATATGCAACTCTATAGTTGCATGAGACGGACCAAGTCACAATCCCTATGGGTGCATGCACACACGCCCGTCACCTCATTTATCAAAATAGTACGAAATTTCGGGGTTTCATACCCTCAGGTCTAGATTTTAAATCGTTACTTACCTCGAACCGGATGAGAATCTACTCCACAATGCCCTTGCCTCTCACCTCGGCCTCAAATCGCCCCGAATCTATCCAAAATCAGAATCATAACATCAATACATGCCAAAGGAACAAAGCCCATGCGAAAATTATCAAATTTAATCAAAATTCTCAAAATTGGCCAAACCCGACCCCCGAGCCCACATCTCGGAATCTGGTAAAAATCACATCACTAGAATTCTTATACTCTCACGAGTTTATACATACCAAAATCATCAAAATCGGACCTCAAATGACCCCTCAAATCACCAATTTAAACTCTCTAATTTCAAGCCCTAATCTCCCAATTTCTTCCTTAATTTTTCCACTAAAAATATGATTAAACAATGGAATAATTGCCACAAACACAAGAACAAGGTCCAAGTAGATTACCTCACTCAAAAACACTTAAATTCTCCCCTGAAATCGAAATCCCCAAGCTCCAACTCGACCAAAATTGGTAGATAAAAGACTGAAATTCGCGAAGTGATGCTTAAATAGTTTCTGGCCAGCAATTTCCGCACTTGCGGCCTCCAAGTCGCTTTTGCGACGCCACACCTGCGGAAAATCCATCGCAAGTGCGATGTCCACTTAAACCACGAAATTTCGCTTCTGCGGTCCTTCACCCGCATATGCGGTCCCGCAGGTGCGGTCCTTAGTGTGCACCTGTGGCCTTGCCTCACCTTCCAATCTTACGCATTTGTGTCCTTGCTCACGCACCTACGGCCTCGTAGGTGCGGATATGACAGAAGTAGCAGCTTCAGCTGCTCAAAATCAAGTCCAATCTTTCGGAACACTCAAAACAACGAAACACCAAATAACCATCAGATTCAAGCCTAAGGATTCCAAAACTTCCGAATTTTGCAAATGATGCAAAAACCTTTCAAACCTTGTCTGAATGACCTGAAATTTTGCACACACGTCACAAATGACACAATGGACCTACTCCAATTTCTGGAATTCCATTATGACCCCTATATCAAGATTTCCACTGCCGACAAAAAAATGCCAAATTTTCATTCCAATTCAAGCCTAAATCTACCACGAACCTCCAAATTACCTTTCGAACCCGCTCTTAAGTCCAAAAATCACCTCACCTGACACTTTCTACTCATAAGTCAACATCCGGTTGACTTTTCCAACTTAAGCTTCTAATTAAGAGACTAAGTGTCTCATTCCACGCTAAAACCACTCTAAACACAACACAACCAACACGGCATGATCAAATACAATTGAACAGCACACAAGGGAGCAAAAATGGGGGAAACGGGGTTGTAACTCATGAAACGACCAACCAGATCATTACAAGGCCCGAGAAATATCTGATCAGATTGATGATGCGCCAGAATGAAGGGTAGATCTGGCCAAGCGTCACCTGGTATTGTTAGCAAAAATCAGGAATCACTGGGTTTACAGAACCCAGAACTGGATCTACATGACCTAACGTGAATGGGTAGGTATACACGCTTAAGTACCCTGCCTTATAGGTAGTGATGTCCTCTTCAGAGGAAGGGATCACAACATCTTTGTTCTTCCAGTTGCAGTCCTTTTTCACCTGCTCAAGCTCACTTTCAGTTATCAAGCAGATGTATCGAGACATGGGCTCACATCGGCCTGGTGTCGAAGTAGGTTTATCGATTTAAAAATCTAAAGTTAGTTCGCACGGCCCGGGAATATACTCCTCGATATGAGGTGGTAGCACCGTTCTACCTCTGGCCAGCCGCGATGATGAAGAAGCTTTTTCTTTCTGAGGAACAGTTTTAGATGTTTTAGCCATTGCGGTTTATAAATTCAAGAGAGGAGAAGGAGTAGATGCTGTAGTAAGAGCAAATTCAGAAGAGGGTGAACTCAACGAAGTTGAATGAGCTAAAGAGATTTTAAGAATGATTTGAGAAGTAAAGTTTGCAAAAATTATGAAGTTGGCCTATTTATAGAGGCCGCTTAAGCGTTTTGGGGAAGCCAAATAACCGACCATCAGCCGCTGACATCACAAGATTGACATCGTGATCGAGGTGTCGATCGAAGATCAAATCGTTTCTTATCATTTTACTCTAAGAAACGCGGGGACTATCTATATACGGTCGAAATCAAGTATGCACGATTTCCCAGGCTCGAGGGGTCGCCTTAAGCCCGAGTTCGGGATGGATCGAGTTCGAGCTCGAGGGACCAAGATCGAGCTCAACGACAGAGTACGAGGCTCGAAGAATCAAGTGTTCGAGGAATGTCGGAGTCTAACGTAACTGGCCTCGAGATAATGTCGTTATGGATTTGTAACAGAATGAGCAAGATTCCAGCCACGTCCCCAAGATCATGGCGTAAATCCCAGAATAGATTTGTACGAATCCGTACTAGGCGGTTAGACAACTGTCCAAATAAAATTCTTTACTATAAATAAAAATGTACCTTATTTAGGGTTCCCCTATTATATAAAGGGGACCCAAGTCATTTGTAAACATCATCTAATCATTGAAAAAGAATATACTCTTTTACTTTCTCGCTCATTGTTCATCAGAATTGTCCTTTAGCTTTACACCCTCCGGTTCACAATAAGTGACTAGTTTCCTTTTAGCACGCCCATTAAGAAAATGCCAAATCCTATACAAAAACTAGTATGACTAAACTACCCTTATTAAATATTGGTCACATAGTTATAGTGAGGAGTGAGAATACTTTTTAGGGATATGCACATAAGGGTAAAAGAGTAAAAATAAATTGAATTTTTTCTTGATTATCTAACTGGACACTTATTTTGAAACAAAATGAAAAAGTAAACTGGTCATTTATTGTGAACCGGAGGAAGTATTATTCTTGCTTTATTGTTCTTGATCCATCTCGAGGTCACTTTGGCTCGAGGTCGATAGTGCCTAGCAACAATGGTTTGATTTACTCATTTCTTTTATTTATACGTTATAGTTCTTCATTATTAATTAGTATTGACTAACTAAATTACATATCTTTAAAACTACAAATAAAATTTAATTGTTACTCGTAGGTAAACAGGAAGAGGGAAAAAAAAAAAAAAGGCAAACTATACCAAACATTCTCATGATATAACTCAATTGCAGACAACAAAAATCCTAAGTAAACAAACGTTCATCTAAGTCAGTAAATTTGAGGGATCTTTAATTGATGTGGAATAATACATGAGCAAACTAAAGTAAAAGTAAGAAATTTCTAAATACAAAAAGATTATATATCAGAAAAAAAGCGTTACACGGAGTTTATTTCATTTGTATTTCCATGAGTTCCAAATTCATTAGTGAAAATTTGTCTTTAAGAGATTAAAAGTCTGGTCTTTTTCCACAACCATTTTAGGTACAACTTCTAATGCGATTTAAACTCTGAATTCCTTTTCTTTTTCGAAATGTTCCATAATATCTTACACAATTTATCTCTATAACATTTTGACAACTTATAAATATTCATATTGATAAAGTGTACAAAATTTATTATTTATTCCCTCCGTCTCAAATAATCTGTTATGATTCTTTTATACATGTCCCTTAAAAAAATTAAATTAGGATGAGATTTTGATTACTTTACGATTATTTTAATCTTTCTTCATTAGTATTTGGATGAAATAATTAATTTTGTTCTGAACTTAAAATGACAAATAATTTGACACAATTATTTTTATTGGAGACGGAGGGAGTAGTAATAATAACAATATAAGATAAACATTACTGCCCCCAGTAATTTCTTCACTGTTTTTTATTCTAATAGAGGGCATTTCTGGTAATTTGAGTGACCATCGAATTCAGTTCTTCCCCAATTCATATCAAGGTGGAGTGTTTATATAGGTATGAAAGTGAAGTGTTGAAAAGTGATGTCATTGTTCTGGATTGTCATTCGCCAATTAGCTGATTTTGAAGAAGCCATGGTAATTCTTTCATCTATTATGTTTTTCCCCAATTTCGAATTTCCCTTTCAGAAATTATTTTACTTTTCCCCAATTCGAATGTGTGAATCTATTAAAGTAGAGTAGCAATAAGGTTCTTCTATGTTGAATATTGTGTTTTAGTTATTTGCTGTTTTAACCGCGTATTATTGTTGTCATTATTATTAGTTAGTTGTATTTGCTTATGGTATGGTAGGAAGCTGCATATGGTTTAACTTGTTAATAAATTATCCTCATCATTATTGAGATCAAATTTTGCTGATGTTGAACTTGATTCTGTTTAGAGGTGAGGAAATCTATTTATTTTATCTTTTTGTCTTCATTCTGCAGGCCACATCAAAAAAAGTAATCACTAGAGAAGATTGGGAGAAAAGGCTGAATGATGTAAAAATTAGAAAAGAAGATATGAATAGATTGGTAATGAATTTTCTAGTTACAGAAGGTTATGTAGAAGCTGCGGAGAAGTTCAAAATGGAATCTGGGACAGATCGTATCCTTTTGTCATCTTTTGGATGTTCATGTTATGTTTTATTCCAGCATTTAAGTTATTTTTTGCGTTCGTTTAAGATTTGTTTCTCCTTATGAATTAATAGCTGATATAGATCTTGCTACCATCACTGACCGGATGGCTGTTAAAAAGGCTGTGCAGTCCGGTAATGTAGAGGATGCAATTGAGAAGGTTAATGATTTGAATCCTGAGGTACGCCTGCTCCTTTACACTTTCTGCTTCTAATGCATTTCTTTACTTTTATTGTTCTGTTGATTATAATGAACATGTGACTAGCATGGCATCTCACATTATAAACACATTTTCAATTTAGTCGACTAATTTTAGAGTTTCTTCCTCTTTGCATGTGTTTCCTTTTGATTCTTATATGCTGATCCACTCTTTATGAAAAACATAGTAAAACTTTTATTTTGCTTTGTGTGTCTCTGATAGATAGATGGGTGATATGTTAGCTGTATGCGTTAAGAGTGAAATTCCAAGAGAATGGCAGCAAACAGGGAAGTCAATAGAACGGAAGATGATAAGGAATTATTAAAGTACATCAGCTGCGGAGGGCACTTTTGTCCTGTGACTCAGCAAAAGAAAAGGATTACTGGAACAATTAGGCACATCCAATTTATGAGTCTCGATGCCCCACTGTAGACAAATGTTCATTTGTGTTTTCAATTTACTCTCAACTGTTTGTTCATCAATGAGTAGAAGAGGGAAAATGAAGGTGCACTAGGTATAAGTCTTGTTCTAATTGTGTTACCTGACATTCAATTAGTTAAATCATGGAGTGGATGTGATCAAGCACTTATCGTAGTTCCTCTTTGCCTTTTTTCCCCTCTCCTTTTCCCTAGACACGGGTTTTGTCTGTTTCTTGCGTGCACCTTGACGAATCCACCTAGACTGACACCATGCATCAACCATTATGGTCATCTCCTAGTAACCTTTGTTGCTGGTACATGCCATCAGTTAGTGCAAACAGGAAGTGGACTCTATTAATCATTTTTCTTAACCTGTCTTCTAATCTGTGGTAGCTTGGCCCTTGTTATAGACTTCCAAACAAAGCTGTCCTATCACCTTCTTATGAGCTTGAATTCTGTCTGAAGTTCTTCATAAACTCCAAGGTCAATTATTAGTCACAGAATTTTATGCTTGGTTATGGATCTTAAGAGTCTTTTGATCATGACTCTGCTCGAGCAAGCTTTTGTATGAACATATAACTTAGGGGACAGTAAATTGTCTTTGTTTGAACTTTGAAATGACCACAGATAAGCTCTTTAATATAAGCAGATAGCACGGAATGGAGAGTTCTTCCCCTTGAGGTCGATATTGTGTCAGAAAATTCTTCATCTGGAAGATTTGTGTTTTTAATGCAACTTTCATAAATTTGCAGTTAAACCCTTAAGAATATAAGAAAACACATAGGCACTGCATCTTTCTTTAGTATGCTCAGGTAGAAGCTCAAGCAATTAAGACATTTGATGCTCGCTCTTGGATCTTGTTAGTTTGACTCCAGCAAACATATGCTTGTTTGAAGTTTGCTCTATCATTGTGCTATCCTCGACTTTTTTCTTTTTTTGCTTTTTCTACTTCATCTCTAGCCTGTGCCTCTTCCGGATTAAAGAAATATTTTCTGGATAGAGCTGAAGGAATACAAAATTGAGGATGGAACATCCTGATGCAAACTGCACAAAAATTATTTTCTAATCTGACTTTGATCATTTGAACCCTCCCTATTTATATATATAAAAAGTTTGTTGGTGACATGGAAACGAGTTTATAATTTGTTGTCTTAGATGAGACCAAAAAGGACCGTGATCTAGTTTCTTACTTGGATGAATCTTCTAACCTGTGCTATTATGCATGGCAATTGGTTCCAGGCCCTCATATTTTTTTCTTTTTTCCCCTCAAAATTTAAGAGATAATCTAATGTTGCTTCGATGTAGCCAATATCAATTGTTCCCCATAGCTGATATCAGATCATAGACGTGATGTTCCAGAAGAATCCAAATTATGTTGGGTTCTTTGGTTTATCGTTCTATGCAACAGGGGTGTTTCTGTGGACATGTATGCCTTGCCTTTGTCTCTAGTATCTTTTCTCTTGTCATCTTCTGAGCTTAACACTCTAGAAAATCTTGATACATACAAGCTACATCGCAATGAGTGCTGACTTTTAGATAGTTTGAGTTGATTGTATCTTACGTTTCCCTTCTTGAATGCAGATATTAGATACAAATCCACAACTCTTTTTCCATCTCCAACAGCAAAGGCTGATAGAGTTGATAAGGAATGGAAAGGTCGAAGAAGCTCTGGAGTTTGCTCAAGAGGAACTGGCTCCAAGGGGAGAAGAAAATGTAACTATTCGTCTTTAGAAACTATTTTTGTAATTTCTGTAAGTTTCTTTTTTCCAAGGCTACATACATCTTCACTCGATCTATATTATTGAAGGAGAAAAGCAAGTCTTCAATCTAACTCACAGTTTAATTTCATATACCATCTGCATCTCGAATCTTATCTGGCTGAACTTCATATTTTCTGGACATTAAAACCTATTGACTGGGGAGTGTTTCCATGGTTTTTCTATTAACTAAATTTCAATAACTCTACAGCAAGCCTTCTTAGAAGAACTGGAGAAGACTGTTGCATTACTGGCTTTTGAAGATGTTTCTAACTGCCCAGTTGGAGCGCTTCTTGATGTATCACAGCGTCTAAAGACCGCAAGTGAGGTAAATGCAGCAATTCTCACCAGCCAAAGTCATGAAAAAGGTTAGTCCCATTTCCAATAAAAATCATTGTTGATATAGGTCTCCACACAGTTCTGTAAGGGGAGCGCTAATTATTGTTATAGCTTAATTCAGAAACAGCCCCTCTGCCTTTATAGGGTAGGGGTAAGGCTGCGTACACACTACCCTCCCCAGACTCCACGTACGGGATTAAGCTGGGTTTGTTGTTGTTGTTTGTTTAACATTTTAAAGATGCTCATGGCATTAAATGCTTTTTTTGTGATTCATGTTGATTAAAACAACAGATCCAAAGCTTCCAAGCCTATTGAAGATGTTGATATGGGCACAAAACCAGCTTGATGAAAAAGCAGTATATCCTCGCATAACCAATCTTTCTACTGCATCACTTGAAGATCCTGCTGTCTGAAAGATGATCAAAGTTCCTTCATGATTCACATTGCCTAACTTAATAGAGCTAAAGGCAAGAAGACCTTGTACTCTTTTGCTTTAAACCACTTGTTGCTGATAGATTCATTTTATTTCAATTTTTATTGTTGCTTAGGCATATGTTAGATTGGCAGCAGGATGTGCAGTTATACACAGGCCGAGTTGGACCTTCCCACCTTAATCCATTTGTCCTTTTCATTAGTGGTGTGGAAACTGGAATTTGTGTGATTTTTCAGAACTTGTGAATTTGGTGTAATATGTACCATATTTAGTTCCACTTGCGTACCACTGTTTTCAGTTTGCATTTTCTTCAAATTTCAAAGAAGAGCTTTTGCAAAAATAAATAAATAAATAAAAGTATCTCAATTTTTTATGTTCCATATTTTTGCAACAAAAAAAATGTTTTTTAATGAAACACCAAAAGGAAAAAAATTTCAGTAGTTTGGTTGAAAAAATATTTCTCTTTCAAAAAATTAAAAAGTTGTTTAAAATTTTGAAGCTATTGCTGCCTGAATCATTGAAGATAAATAGGCCCAATGTAACACTCAAGTTGTCAATGCGATCTAGCTTAATGGAGGTGTTGTAACTCCTACATATCTTTCTTTTCCCTCTTTGCCTTTTTAGTTCTGATTATTTACTTATTATACTAATTTGATTGATTAATACAAGAACCATTTTTCGGAGTAACATATTTCAATGTGGAAGGTCGAGTTTTCCCTGGCCCAATTTAGCATTTTACTAATGGGATTTTTTTTGGAGCATTTGCATCTATACCTGCTTTTTGGGTCACGTTTTAACTTGTGCCCGCTTTGCAAAAAAAATTACAAGCGTACCCACTTTTTCGCATAACTTCAGCATACAGGGCTGAAGTAGCAAAGACAATCACGCAAAACTTCAGCATTCTAGTAGACGGGCCTGAAGTAGCAAAGGCAGTGCTGAAGTTTTTTTTTGTCCCGGATAAGATGCTGAAGTTTTTTTGTCCCGGATAAGATGCTGAAGTTATTTAGTTCATTTGTAAAAACTTCAGCACTAAAATAGCTGAAGTTTTTTTTGTCATGGATTCATTAGTTTTGTCATAAAGCTTTTTCAAAAACTTCAGCAGAAGATGCTGAAGTTATTTAGTTCATTTGTAAATTTTTTGTCCAGGATAAGCTTTTTCAAAAATTTCAACAAAAGATGCTGAAGTTACTCGGTTCATTTGTAAAAACTTCAGCACTATATAAGCTGAAGTTCTGATTTGTCTTATCGACAGTCTTTGGATTGGATAACGAGATTAAAAATTGCAATAGGAACTGCAGAAGGTTTAGCTTGTTTACAACATGAGTGTAATCCTCCTCTTGTTCATAGGTATTTGTTTCTTTCACTTTTTCGCATTATTGATTTTCTCCTCAAATGATGATATACACGATTTTTGTCTATAACAGAACCATTATTAAGTTCAAGTTATTGTAAAGTTCTATACCAAGCTAATTATATTCTGTATTTTCTGATTGAAGAGATGTTCAAGCTAGCAGTATCCTTCTCGGCGATAAATTTGAAGTAAAGCTGGGAAGTTTGAGCCTAATTGGTCAAACATATGGAATGGTGGTAGTATTAGAGAATTAATCATAGTGTCTTTCAGTTGTTAATAGAAGAAGAAGAAGAAGAAGAAGAAGAAGAAGAAGAAGAAGAAGAAGAAGAAGAAGAAGAAGAAGAAGAAGAAGAAGAAGAAGAAGAAGAAGAAGAAGAGGAGGAGAAAGGGGCTGAAGTTGTTTAAAAACTGGGTACAGGTTAAAACTTTTTTAAAAAAATGGGTGTAGGTTAAATGGAGGCGACCAAATAGGGCGCCCGTGCAATTTTTGTGATTTTTTCATTTCCATACACTATTGGAAACTTTATTACCCTAAATGTTCATGTTTAGTAAATTACTCTACCTACACAAGTTTTGTTTATAAAATATATACATTCTACTTTAAAAAGGCTCTCATTCCATTATTAGTGCATTCAATTAAGGAATTTAGTTACACATTTTTCTCCTTTTTTTCTCCTCTTCTCTTTCCTTATGTTTCCACTCATATGTCACAATTCGGTGGATCTTACCCAATTTTATTGGGTGTAAACTTTTTGTTTCAATTTTTTACTTTTTGCCTTTTGCTCTTCCCTTCATCTTCCTTATTTCCTTTTTGACATTTTCAAAAGTTCAATATCACATTATGTCAAACAGATTAACTATGTCAAAACTCCTAATTTAGCTTTCTCTTTGGTGTTACTTTTATTTCAATTTTCTAATTTTTACTCTTTGCTCTCTTCTTCAATCTTCCTTATTACCTTTTTGACTTTGCCAAAAGTTCAATATCGCATTATGTCGAAACTTTTTACTTCCTTTGTATCCAGATTAACCATATCCAAAATTCTAATTTAGCTTTCTCGGTCAAATCGACAAGTTTGTTAAGCAGTTTGATCAAAACCCTATTGATTAAAATAATTCTCAGTTCTGATAAATGTGATTCGCATGATCATAAAATTTCAGAGGAAGTTAAAATGTGTAGAAATATTACCGAAAAGGCCTAATTTTATTAACATATTCTTCATTGCAGCGCCTCAATTTCACACTTAAAATTAGTCTGTTCACATTTTCATATTTTCTCTATAAATAAACAAGTCAAAAATCAGTACCAATACATCCTTTTAAAAGTTTACAAAAGAAGTTTCAACTTTATAATAAAATAGATGAAAATGGCTTCAAACTCAACCACTTCTCTGTCCTTGACACTATTCCTTATTACACAAATACAATTTTTATACAATTTTATAAAATATATTTTTTGTATATTTTGCATCTGATTTATACATAGTAAAAATAAATTTCATACAACTAATTATATATTATACAACTTATCTATAATTTTCACACATTATTTCTACCCAGTTAAATACAACTACAATAACATACAACTTAAATACAAACTTTATACAATATGTCTTTTGTATATTTTGTATCTGATTTATACATAGTAAAAACAAATTTCATACAACTAATTATATATTATACAACTTATCTACAATTTTCATACATTATTTCTACTCAGTTATATATGACTACAATATCATACAACTTAAATATAATTTTTATACAATATTGTTCAACTTTCATACAATACTTAAATAAATAAAAGAAAAATATATAAACAACATAATACAATTTTACTACAATTTCGTAAATATAATCTATATCATGTCTTCTTCTTCTTCTTTTTCGAGTTTCAATCTAAAACTCAGCCAAAATCAAGTCTAATCTTCACCAAAAACCCTCAAAATTGAGATATAAACTCCAAACCATATTCCAAATTGTCAGCAACAACACCCAATACAAACAAATAATGATTTTTGAGAACCTAAATTCGAATTCATAGTTTCAAAGCTTTTTAATGGCTGTCAATGGTGGAATTGTTGCTCTCTTTTCCTTTGCTTTACATTACTGAAATTAGGGATTGGGAGATAGATAGAGACGTAGAGAGAATTCTCAATTCTTTGCAACAACATCCAATTCAAACAAATAATATTTTTGAAAACCCAAATTCGAATTCAAAGCTTCACAGCTTTTTAATGATTGTCAATGGTGGAATCGTGGGTGGGTGCAAGATACGTGGGGGAGGGGAGTGGGATGTGGAGAGAGAAATGTGGGGGAGTGTGAAGGAGTGGAAGATATGTTAGAGTAATTTTAGGACACTAATTATTATCATTAATTCCCTTAAAATATACATAAATGGTAATTGGGTATATAAACTGTAATTATAGTAAAACTTTAGTAGAGAAGGTAATATAGTTTCATATAGTGTATAGAAATGTAAAAATTCCTTTACACTAAATTGGGTTCAATGTGGAAGGGAAATTGGGCTAGAACCCTTTCCTGGCCAGAACCTATAATCTTTCACATTGAATAGCAGCCCAAAATGAAGGGAGTCTTACAGAAATGTCCCAAAAAAATTTCAACTTACCAACCCCTAGTCATTAATTATAGACTTACCAAAACTAGTCAAGTACATATAAAAATTGAAAACTCAAATAAATAAGGTTTTTTCTCTTCAAGAATCACACACAAAGATCTCTTTCTATATTTTTAAACGTGATTAGCAATATTAGATGCAAGACGGAAAAGAAATTTCATGGATGAGGTAGCAAATAAGGTGATGAAATACAATATATATATAAGATTCAAAAAATTAAAGCAAAAAAGGACTTTTTTCAATGGGTATGGTTGAGATTCATTGAAAACATATCGAAGAGTCAATATACAAAATTTGAGGAAGATTGGAGGTAATTTGGATTAAATTGGTATCAATTCGTAGTTAAAATCGAGTCCAAAAAATTCTTCTGCGACACATGTATCAAACATGTATCACGCATGCACGCAAGGATACATGGAAATACATGTGATACACATTTGACACAATATGATACATATATGATACACAAGTGATACACATATCATTTTGTCATGTTCATCTTCTACTTTGAATTTTCAATTCAAACCACCTCAAAACTCCACCAAATCATCCCAAAATTGAGATTCAAACTTCTTTAGATGTACCCAATCTATTCTAATAACACCCACCCAAAAGAAAGCAAAAAATTGACTTTTTTTTAGCTACAATTAGCTAATTGACTAATATTAATAATATTTCGTAAATTGGCTAATTTTTATAATAAGCTACTTATAAATGAATATAGCTGATATTTTCCCAAAAAGTGTATGGGTCCGATTAGATTATTTCGTAAAAATAGCACGGTATAGCCAGTTTTCGGACTGGTCATCCAAAAATAGCCAGCGTTTATGAAGTCAATGAAAAATATCCACTATTTTGCTGCAACAGAGACCGGTCCAGCATAGTATACTGGAGTTCGATGCACCTGTGTATGAACTCCAGCATATTATGTTGGACCGGTATACGTTGTTGACTCCAGTATAATATACTGGACAATTATACTTGCTGGAACTCCAGTATATTATGCTGGAGTTCTAGTGTACTTATGCTGAAACTCCATCATATTATGCTGGAGTTCCAGCATACTTATCCTGGAACTCAAGCATATTTATGCTGGAACTCCAGTATAATATACTGGCGTATTTTCTGGATTTTAAACAGTGTTTTCACTCAGATTTATCTTTACATGAAAAGTGGCTAAAATTCAATTACTGTTAAAACTAAGTTATTTTTGAACGATCAGTTGTAAATCTGGCTATTTTGGAGAGTTGGATTGTCTTGAGTCTCTACTGTTGTTTTCGGGTTGTGGATAGAGTGCGGCTCAATTTGAGCTTGAATTTTTATGAATTGGTTTTAGGTTTGGTTTCAGAAGGTAATTGTGCATGTAATTTAGTTTCAGAGAAACCGTTTTGCAATTTTACGTGTTACAAACGTCTAAAAATTGTCACTACCTTCCTTTCTTTCATAGATGCTTCCATACATCATAATATTCGGTTTAAAATTACGAGACAAATGGGTTAGTAAGCGTTTGGCCATAAGTTTTGGAAGTTTTTTTTTCCTTCCAAATATGTGTTTATTTATAGAATTAATCTAGGTTTTGGATAATTTCGAAAACCAAAATTTTAAATCCCAAATATAACTTAAGACATCTTTTTGGTCCAAATCATGATCATTTGAGATATTTTAGCTGAAAAAAATAAAAGAAAAGGAATTTTTAACATGTCAAAACTTTCCCAAAATTCATGTCCAAACATATTTTTAATTTCACATCAAACTTCACCCCAAATCAAGTTTTTCAAAAAATATTTAAAAATCTATGTCCAAACGAATCCTTAATTATTATTTATTTGTAAATACGTGAAAAAGTGACAAATTCCCCCGAATTATTCGAGATATGGAAATCTACAAGAAGAAATTGAGGTTGTGTAAACTTTAGAACTTGTCACATGGGTTTCAAATTTTGCTTGAAGACTGATTTCTGATTTCGCATTTGTTTTGTGGTTCTTCCAGTTTGGAGATTATATTATCCCTTCTTTTCTTAGGTAAGTTTTATTTAAATTGAAATCTTTGTTAATGAACTGTTCCTCGAAAACATACTTGTGTTTATATAAGTAAAGTAATAGGCCTGCAAGCCTAAAGAAGATAAGAAAAAGATCTTCATTGAATATTAAATAAAGGAATGGAAAAAAATATTATTCCTAGTACGAGTAAAGAAAGGAGTTCTTTCTTGATAATCGCAAAGTGTTAGTATAATATATAATATATAATCACTAATTAAATTCATGCTTGGCTCGACAACTACAGTGTTGCTAGATTCTCACATGATGTAATTTGCACCCTCTAATAGTGCTACTATATCTTATCCCATTTCCAGTCTGATTTATTTATTTATTGGTACTCACATAAAAGAGAGTATCTCATTTGGATTTGCTCCCTTTTACCTTTTTCTAACTTTTTCAGAGTGGGATGCACACCAAAGTTCATAGTCCCAGACCTAAAATAAATATATTTTCTTGTGGGGTTAATTATGCTAAAAAATAAAATTTTGTAAACACATAATTAAATACTCCTATTGTTAGTACGTGATTTATTGCATAAATATATAAAATATAATGGACGACAAGCATGCCATGATCATCTCAGTCATCTACTTCTAGCTTGAAATTTAATAAGTAGTAAATTTTTTCCCATCTTTAGTGATGCATAATTGCTATGGGAAAATTTCGATTCCCCCTTTTCCTGTATTTTACTCTCTTTTATTTCTTATAAGCATGGTTTTAAATTTCTTTTTTAGAAACAGAAATGCAATTCCATTAATGCACATATTATATGGCACGAAAGAGTTCATGAAAGACAAGATTAACAGGCTACGTGTGAAGCAATTGTTTGATGTTTCTCATTGTTGATGCTATGATTACATAAACCAAAACCAATGTAAATTAAAGCACAAGGTTTTCTTCTTGTAGATTTGCTAGAAAACCTGGACTTCGTATACTTGATCTTATTAAGAATATTCTCTTAATTAATGATAGCCGCCTTAGGCTTGTGCCATGTAATTAATAACAAACAATCAGAAACAGTCAAAATTTTCGATAAATTCTATAACATTAAAAACTAGTAATCATGATGATATAACATACAATTGCAAACATTGGACACCTATACTTAACAATGCTAACAAACAATTTTTCATTGTGTTATCCGTCGTAATCACTGAAAATCTTACATATATGAAGTTGAACATATATCTCATCCTTCGAATATAACAACCTTAATTAATTACTACAACTCTTATCATCTTCTGATTTAAAAACATCGAGTGCGGATAAGTTTTTTTCCCAAACTTATGGGTTCTCTTTCTTTCCCTTCCCCATCTCGAGCAGCACCACAATCGCCAGAAAATTCCACATCAAGGTACTCTATTTTTGCCTCATTTTCTTCAACTATCGTAACAAATGATGTCACTGTTACAAACTGGATAGCATGTTATGATCCTTCTAACAACACTTGGAGTTATGTTACTTCGATTCCCGATTTTCCCGAAAACCATGTGCTCAAGGACTTCGCCATGGTTTCAATTTCAAACTCAATTTACATTATAGGTGGTCGACTATGTCGAAAAGAAAAAACTCAAAATGCTCAATATGAAAACGATGAGTTTTTTGATAGTGATATTAACGTACTATCATCAGTGTTACGTTATGACATTACTTTTAATCAATGGTCAAAATGTGCACAACTCAATGTACCACGTTACAATTTTGCATATGTTGTTAAAGACAATAAGATTTATGTAGCTGGAGGACAATCAACATTAGGTAGTGCTAGGGGTACTTCATTATCTGAAGTTTATCATCCCTTAGTTGATGAATGGACTCAATTGCCAAATATGAATAGATCAAGATGCAAATGTGTAGGTGTGACGTGGCAAGGGAAAATCCACGTGGTTGGTGGATTTGTCCAAGGTGGAGGTTTTTCGCAATACGTGGATCGTTGTTCGGCTGAGCTGTATGACACGTCAAGGGGACAGTGGGACCTTGTGGCAGGGATGTGGCAATTGGATGTGCCAGCTAATCAAATAGTTGAGGTAAATGGTAGGTTATTTAGCTCTGGGGATTGCCTTAATGCATGGAAAGGTCATATTGAGGTTTATGATGGGAAACTTAATATATGGTATATGGTTGAAGGTTCACAAAAGAATATTTTTCCCTTTGAAGAAAATGGACAACCAATTCATCGACTATACTTAACAATGGTCCCACTTGGGACACGTTTGTATTTCTTCGCTGGTTATCGGACGGTCGATAATCCATCAATGACTACATCAGTGGTTTATGCATTTGACACGTCAGCAACAGGAGGTGAATGGAAGAGCTTTGAGCCAATACAAGAGGAAGGAGAAAGAGAGCTATGTAGTCATTGTTGTGTTGTCCAACTCTCTTAGAGTTTGAGACTTGCCCAAGCAACAAAGGGACAAAATATTGAACCATCTAGATACTGTACAATCTTATCTCGCAACTTTTGAGTTTTTTTTGTGCAGAAATATAAGGTAAGATTGTGCACAATAAATCTATTACTTCCTTCGGTCCAAAATAAGTGATCTATTGACTTTTTTCTTATGGTCCAAAATAAATAATTTTTTCAGATTTCAAGAATGAATTAATTATTTTTTCCTACATTGCCCTTGGAGTAATTAATATTGGAGTACGTGTTAAAAGTGTTTATGTGAAGAGGCAGTAAAGGTTAATATGGTCAATTTTATTGCTAAATAATATTAAAAGATGAATTTCTTAATATATGTGAAAATAACCAAAAAACTCACTTATTTTGGACCGGAAAGTACAGTTTAACTACCGTACTCAACGCTTTGATTCTTTCTTCTTTTTCAATAAATTCTTTAATCATTTCCAAGAAAACGTGGGGAAATTGCTTTTCCCCTCACTAGAGGAAAAATCAAAAATATTACTACTATGTTTGTTCAAAATAGGGAAAAAAACATGATTTGGTTTGTCTTTCTAGGCTCCTTGCACTAGTAGATCTTAGGCTTTGTATGGCATTTCTATTAGCCAATAAATGATGTTGCTGCTGGACCAATGGTCCTCCTTAATTTATAAAGCAGGGTTTTTTTATTGAAGTGAATTTTTCTTCAAAATCCCAAAAACCATTCAGGACCACAAAATTAAAATAAAAAGGCTCTAGCATGGCAACCATTTTCTTTCATTTCTTTTTGGGGATTTGCCTTAGTACTAGATTAGAAGATTGGGCGACACTCATTAGTGTTAACTATACAATTAACTGCTTTTCAGCTTGTCTGCAATCAATTCACTAGTCTTCCAAGAACCAATGATGTCCCAATTGCCTATTTTCATGGATCTTGCCTAAAGAAGAGGTATAAAAGGATAAAACTAAAGTTCAACTTCCTTTTTACTTCTCTCTTCCCTTTAACACAAACAGTATCTGTGCAGTGAGCTCCAAATTCTCAAATTTTTTTAAAGAAGGTTTTATTTTTTATTTTTTAGCATTATGACGAAGTATATCATTTTATTAGTAATGTCTATATATTTCAAATTCCAACAATCGAACGAAGAGAATGATTGATCCGACATAGATTGGCCTATATAGGATCAAAAAGAGATGCAAAACAATGACCAACTTTTTTACTTTTATCTTTCAGCATCCAAAGAGAGTTGCAATTGACTCAAAAAGCAAAAACATCATTAAAAGAAGAGAAAAGACTGAAGCATTTTATCCCTTTTTTCTCAGAATCGGCCAATCGATGACCACTTGCCAGGGTGCCAAGGGACAAACAGTGAGAATTTTTCCCAATCGTTCGCGCTGTAGCTATCACCATTTTTTAAGATACTCTATGTACAATGTTTTTCATTCAGTTTTGACATGTTTCCTGACCTCAACTGGCAATAATATCATCAAAAAATTAATAATTTTTTTAAGAAAAAAAGAACTTCTTCAAGAAAAATAAATAAATTTTTTGTATAACTTTTCGCCAAAAGAAAAAAAATCAAAACACAATCAAAAGCGGAGGCAGAATTTAGTTTATGGGTTCAGAATTTGCAATTGAACTCATAGTTTGTTAGTTATTGGGTTCGCAATTAATTATTTATACTTATTTAATAGATTTTCTAATACAAATATGCTTCATCCGGTACACAACAAGTGACCATTTGCTTTTTTCTTTTGGTCCAATCCTCACATTTGAGAAGAGAAATAAGTGCTACTATAACTATGATTGCAATATTTAATTAAGGGTAGTTTAGTCACACTAATTATTTTCGTCTAGAATTTAGTATTTCTTTAATTGGTGTGCCCAAAGAAAATTGATCATTTATTGTGGACCGAAGAGAGTAATATCTAAGCAACAAACTACTGAATTCGTCTGAACTCGTAGGTAACACTCTCCCTTTGCCCCCAGCTTGTTTGGATGGTTGTTACGCATCGTTTCATAATGTATCGTATCGTATTGTATTGTATTGTATTGTACTGTATCGTTTGATAAATACAATGTTTGGATAAATTGTGTCGTTTGCCATCATTTCATGATATCACGCACCAACAATGTGAAGAATAAGCTTGCAATATTATAAAGAAAAATTATGATACAAGGTAAAATTACTATATAAAAAAGTAGGGTAAATGATAAAATAAAATAATTTAATAATAATAAAGGGTGATATTGAGAGAAAAAGACAAGGTAACAACGCGATCACACCAAATCGGTCGTTACATAAATTGGCACATTTCGTCGTTATGTAACGATAAATTTAACGATACGATATAATAAAATTTAAGTAACAATCAAAACAAACATTGTATTTAAAGTAATAATCAAAACAAATATTATATTTAAAGTAACAATACGATACAATATCACGTATAACGACCATCCAAACAAGCCGTAAACACAACCACTAAAAGGAGTAGATTCAACTTAACCCTGACTTAAAAGCTCATTGGCTGAGTCTCTCACGAGCCACTGGTACCACGAGATGTTTGACCACATCCCAATCGGTGAAATTTATATAAGCGCACGTAAAAGTTTTATTCACTGCCGCACGCTATCTCACGTGTGCTCTTGTTCTTGCGCATGCGTCTTCGCTCTTTTGACTCATTTAACTTATAATCTTTACCAACCTATTTCACTTCAAAAGGAAAAAGATAAATTCACCTTTGCAACTTGATATTTTTTGTGTATTTGCGAACTTCGCTTGGACATGCTATTTAATTTCAAGTGAAATCTTTAATTTTTATTAATAAACCTCTACAGAATTTAATGTCCAAACAAAAAAAAATCACTAACTTTTTATCAATTTCAACTTCTGTAGAGTCATCATATGTTTTAGAACTCGATTCTGGGTTCCGAGATCTTTGAAACCTCATTTTATTCCTCCTCGATTTGCGTGCGCAGTTCGAGCGAGTTTCAGGAAATCTTTAATGTTGAAAGTTGATGAAAATAATAATTTTTGCCTTTAAAAGTTGATTTAGTTGACTTCGGTCAACATTTTGAGTAAACGGACCCGGACTCGCGTCTTGACAGTCCTGGTGGGTCTATATCGAAATATGGGACTTGGGCATATGCCCGGAATCGAATTCTGAGGTCCCAAGCTTGAGAAATCAATTTTTGATGAAAATTAAAAATCTGAAAATCTAATGGTTTTAAGAATTTGGTTAATGTATGATCGTGTTGGTATCGGGTCCGTATTTTGGTTTCGGAGCCCGGTACAGGTTCAATATAATATTTAAGTCATGTCTGTAAAATTTGGTGAGAAACGGAGTTGGTTTGACGTGATTTGGACGTCCGCTTGAGAAAAAGAAATTTCAAAGTGTTCTTGAGAATTTCATTCGATTTGATGCTAAATTCATAGTTCTAGTTGTTATTTTGGCGATTTGATCTCACGAGCAAGTTTGTATGAATTTTTAGACTTGTGTGCATGTTTGGTTTGGAGCCTCGAGGGCTCGGTTGAGTTTCGGATAGGCCACAGGGTGATTTGAAACTTAGAAAATTTCTGGTGTTGTTTAGTCTTGTAGCAGGCCTCAGACCTCGCAAATGCGAGGTCAAGCTTTGCATTTGCGACCATTGTTTAGTTCGTATTTGCAAGCTTCTCTTCGCATTTCATTGCAAATGCGAAGAGAAGCTGGGTCAGCCTATGTTCGCAAATGCGAACAATCCTTCGCATTTGCGATGGGGAAAAGGGGAAGGTAGATTTCGCATTTGCGACCATTCGATCACATTTGCGATCAGCTCAGCTCACAATTGTGAGAATTTCTTCGCTTTTGCGAAGCAAGCAGGAGTGTAAGAGACCTCACAAACGCGATGGTTTTCTCGCATTTGCGAGCTTCGCAATTGTGAAGCTCAGGTCGCAATTGAGACATCTGCAGCTGTGTAAAACCTAACTTAGACGGAATTTTTGCTCATTTCTTAAAATTTTCAAAACAAGAAACCCTCCAGGCGATTTTCCAAAGACCACTTCTTTCCCAAATTATAGGTAAGTGATTCTTAACTCATTTCTTTCAATATTTCACTTCAATTTACAAGATTTTAACGTAGAATCTAAGATTTTCATGGTGGAATTGGGGATTTTTTAGTAGAAAATAGAGATTTCGAAATTTAGGGATTTAGAACTCAAATTGAGGTTGGATACCAAAACCAATTATATATCCGGGCTCGGGGGTGAATGGGTAATCGGGTTTTGATCTGAATTGCGAGTTTGGACCAAGCGGGCCCGCGTGTTACTTTTGTTGACTTTTTCAAAAGGCCTAAATTGAATTCTTTGCAATCGTGGGTAGTTTCTAAGACATAAATTAAATTGTTTGGTCGGTAATTTGCTAGATTCTATTGGTCCGGAGGCTTGTGTGAAGGGAAAGGCGGTGATTGAGCTTTGAGTTTGGCCATTGGAGCGAGGTAAATGTCGTGGTTAACCTTGGCTTGAGGGATTAGGTCTTATTTGCCTATTTACTATATGTTTGAATGTTGACTACAATGCATAGGTGAAGTGACGAGTATCTATGCGTTGTTGTTGAGTTATAGCATGCTAGTGAGTCTTTCATAAAATTGTAGCTTTCCGTGATCATATTATCCATGCTTAGACTAGTTTATTGTTATGTTGATTGTTCTTATCATATGTACGGATTTTGGTAATGATTGAGTATTGACTCAAAGTCGAGGTTGATATTTTGGAAGTAATTATTAAAATAAAACTTGTTATTGTCATTTCTATCTCCCTATTATTATTGTTCCTTGTTTTGGTGAGGAAGAGTATTAAAAGCACGAAGGGTGATGCCGTGTCATTCTTATTTGATTCATATGGTGAGGTTGAGAGAAAAAGCACGAAGGGTGATGCCATGTCATTCTTATTTCATTCATATGGTGAGGTTGAGAGTAAAAGCACGAAGGGTGATGCCGTGTATTTTTCATTACTATATTTACTTGTTGTTACTGGCTCAAGGTGTACTAGATGTTTAAATTTCACTACTACTGTGATTCTTTATCTCGTAATCCCCTCGGCATGTTTTCCCTCCCGTTATTATCTGTTTTGCTTCTATTAGTTGTTATTATGCTCGTAAATTGTTTAACTGCACACGTTTATGCATGTGTTTTGTCCTAGCCTCGTCACTATTTCGTCGATGTTAGGCTCGACACTTACCAGTACATGGGGTTGGTTGTACTAATACTGCACTCTACACTTTCTGTGCAGGTTTTGGTACTGGATCGTGTTGACCCGAGTTGAGCTGCTGACTTCAATCCCACAGGAGACCCAAGGTAGATCTGCCTGTGTTTGTAGACCCTAGAGTCCCCTTCTAGTTATTTAAGTTTATTATTTCTTTTAACTCGAAAATAGTTGTACTTTCCTTCAGCCAGTTATTTGTAGTGACTATTAGAAGTTCGCGAATTGTGACACCAGATGTTGAGTAGTTGTGTATAATTACTTGGGTTATTATAAAATTCTACACTCCTTTAAATCTGTTATAGTTTAATCGTTGTTATTTACTAAACTATTTAAGAGTTAGTATATTAATCTCTAATTGTTGGCTTGCCTAGCAACTGTAAGGTTAGGCGCCATCACGGTCCTGACAGTGGAAATTCTGGGTCGTAACAAGTTAGTATCAGAGCACTAGGTTGCCTAGGTCTCACAATTCACAAGCAAACTTAGTAGAGTCTGTAAGATCGGTACGAAGACGTATGTACTTAATCTTCCAGAAGCTATGGAGTTAGGAACAGTTTCACTTCTATTCTTCTCTGTCTTGCGATTTTATTCTATCAATTCTAATTGAACTCTTCTATTCTATTCTCTCGCAGATGGCGAGAACATGCACCGCATCTTCAGCTGAGCAGCAGCCAGAGCCCTTAGTGACAGCTCCAAGGAGGGGCAGAGGTCCAGGCCGAGGCAGGGCTAGAGGACGAGGCAGGACTCAGCCCAGAGCTCGAGCAACAACACCAGTAGCGGAGCGTCAGGTGGAGTTTGATGATGAGGTTCCAGCCTAGACTGTTCCTGCCGGACCAGCTCAGGTTATAGAGGGTTTCATAGCCACTTAGTGCTTCAGGATGCTTTGGTCCGTCTAGTGGGCCTTATGGAGTGTGTTGCTCAGACCGGCACATTTCCTGTAGCACCAGCTGTCTCTCGGGCTGGGGGAGGAGTCCAGACTCTCGCTACTCATACTCTGGAGCATATAGCTCCCCAGTTTCAGACTCCAGTAGCTCAGCCAGTTGGGGCAGTTCTACCAGGTGTTGTAGCATAGACCAGTGACAGATCAACTATGTCTTTTGAGGCTTTGTGGAGATTGGATAGGTTTACCAAGCTTTTCCCAGTTTACATGGCGGTACATCTTCAGAGGATCCCCAGAACTATTTGGACAGTTGTCATGAGGTTTTACGGAACATGGGGATAGTGGAGACCAATGGGATCGACTTTGCTGCATTTCATCTATCGGGTTCTGCCAAGAAATGGTGGAGAGATTATATGTTGTCCAGACCAACTGGGTCGCCGGATCTTACTTGGGATCAGTTCTCTCAGTTATTTTTTGATAAATATCTTCTTATCACTCACAAAGAGGACTACCGGTTCTTTATTTTATGTACTTTTTATTCTGCAAACAGTAGTAGTTAGAACACCTAGAAGAACCAGGTTCTTCTAGAGCAAAAATTGGGTACCACACAATTACCCCCCCCTATATGGTATTGACATTTAGAACAGCAATTGGTATCAGAGCGGGTTATCCTTGAAGAGGTTAACACCTTAGGAAAGATCAACATGAGTGCACCACCTGGGAACTGGGAAGGGCAATCCACTACTAGGCCTCCACTTTTCAATGGCCAGTACTATTCTTGGTGGAAGAACAGGATGAGGAATCACATCATAGGAGAAGACTATGAACTCTAGGACATAGTCATTGATGGTCCTCTAGTAACTACTAAGAAGAATGCTGAAGGAGTAGATGTGCCAAAGACAAGAGCTGACTGCACTGCTGAAGACCTGAAGAAGTGGGAGAAGAATGCCAAGGCCAAGAAATGGCTTGTGTATGGACTAGGTCCAGATGAGTACAGTAGAATTCAAAGTTGTACCACTGCTAAGGAAATCTAGGACACTTTGCAAGTGGCTCATGAAGGAACACCTCAAGTGAAGAGGTCCAGAGGAACATTGTTGTATTCTCAGTATGAGAATTTTACCATGAAGGAAGAAGAAATCATCCAAGAGATGTATACAAGGTTCACCACACTAACAAATGAACTTAAGTCTCTTGGAAGGATTATTCTTGAAGAAGACAAAGTTGAGAAGATTTTGAGAAGGGTTCTGCCAGTCTCTTGGGAAAGCAAAATCACTGCTATTCAGGAAACAAAGAACATTGCTACCCTCAAGCCGGATGAACCAATTGGAAACCTTACTGCCTATGAACTGAGAAGGCAAACCATGAAAATGGATGCACCAAAGAAGGAAAGAAGTCTAGCTTGCAGAATTGCTGAAGGTTCGGATCTGGAGGATGATGAAATGGCTATGATCACACGAGATTTCAAAAAGTACCTGATGAGAGGAAAGAGTTCTTCAAGAGGTAAAATCTTCAACAAACCAAGGGCTCCTGAGAAACAGACCAATGAGGGTTGCTACAAGTGTGGTAAGACTGATCACATGATTAAGTATTGCCCTCAATGGGAAATTGAGTGGAAGAAGGAAAGAGCTGAACAAAGGAACAGGAAGAAGAAACAGGTTCAACCAAAAAGTAACAAAAGATCAACAAAGGCTATGGCTGCTGCCTGGGGAGAAACATCAGATGAGGACTCAGAAGATGAAGCTGGAGATGAACAAGCACTTATGGCCATCGGAGAATCAGATGATGAACAAGAGGTAAGTATTCTTCATCTCAAAGACAAGATTAAATTCTTGTCTAAAGAAAGGTTGTCTGAGCTACTACTAGACTTCATTGATGAGTTTGAGTTAATTAACAATGAGAAGGAAGAGTCGTCTAGGGAATGTATGATCCTAAAAGCCAAGTGAAAAAATCTAGAGTCTAGGGCTAATGAGAGTGAAAGTGAAAATACTGAATTGAAGAACCAGGTTCTTGAACTTGACACTAGTGTCCTAGAACTTAGGTCTGAGAACTTAAAACTGAAACTAGGAACATGAAAGAAGAAAGTTAATCACACACATCTCACCCTAGAAGAAAACTTAGAATAAATGAAAGATGAGCTGTACAGGAAAGATGAGCAGATAAGAGTATTAAAAGAAGATCTAGGGAAGGTAAAACATGAACTAGACAGAACTTGCAAATGGAACAAGGCTTCTGATGCACTCTCCTGGCTACAAGAACATCACAGTAGCAACAAAAGAGGACTTGGTTATGGGACTCAAGCACCTAAGTGGGATCCTAAAAGCAAGTACCTCACTCTTCCTAAGAACAAAATTTGCACACACTGTGGCAAGACTGACCATTACAAAAATGAATGTAATGCAAAATAAAAGGCCCGTCAAAAGAACAAAACTTTTGTTCAAAATAAAAATAGGCTGCCTGGGTGGTCTAGAAGGAATCTGGTTAATCTTTTTGCCCATAGAAAGGGACCCAAACTAGTTTGGGTTCCTAAGACTAACCCTTGATTTCTTTTTGCAGGTCCAAGTAAAGGGAAGCAACCAAACATGATACATGGATAGTGGTTGCTCAAAACATATGACTGGAAGCAATTTCACTTGAGGACTTAAGGGGAGGCAATGTCTCCTTTGGAAATGGGAAGAAAGGTGAGATCATTGGGGTTGGAAAGGTAGGTAAGATAAAATCTCACTCCATTGAGAATGTCTACTTGATAGATGGCTTGAAATACAGCCTGATCAGTGTGTCACAACTATGTGACAGAGGTAACCTTGTAGCATTCACCTCTACTAAATGCTTTGTGATTAACCTTACCACTGACAAGATTATTTTGCAGGGAAAAAGTGTTAACAATATTTACATTGTAGATTTGTCTATTCTCTTAGAAAATGAACTAACCTGCCTAAGTGTGCTGGATAATGATCCCCTCCTGTGGCATAAAAAACTTGGTCATGCCAGTTTGAATCAGCTAAACAAATTGGTTTCTAAGGACTTGGTGATAGGGTTACCCAACATCAAGTTCAAAGAAGACAAAGTTTGTGAGGCATGTGCAAGGGGGAAGCAGGTAAGATCATCTTTCAAAAACAAGAAAATGGTAAGCATAACCAAGTCGTTGGAACTGGTCCATATAGATCTCTGTGGTCCAATGAGAACCATGATAAGAGGAGGAAAGAAATATGTAATGGTACGTGTTGATGATTATTCTAGATTTACCTGGGTACTATTTCTAACATCTAAAGATGAAGCATTTGACATGTTTACTGCCTTTGTTAGAAAAACTCAGAAATAATTAGGAAATCAACTTGCATCAATTAGGTCTGATCATGGAACTGAATTTGAAAATGCTAAGTTTGCTGAATTTTGTGATGAAAATGGTATAGTTCATAACTTCTCTGCCCCTAGGACCCCTCAACAAAATGAAGTAGTTGAAAGAAAGAACAGGACTCTTGAAGACATGGCTAAGAGTATGATTCTTTCTAGTAAACTGCCTCATAGCTTCTGGGCAGAGGCTGTAAACACTGCATGTTACATTATCAATAGATGCATGATTAAACCTCTTGTAGAGAAGAGTCCCTATGAGTTACTTAAAGGGAGAAAACCAAATATATCTCATCTTAGGGCATTTGGATGCAAGCGCTTTGTGCACAATAATGGAAAAGACTCCCTAGGTAAGTTTGATCCCAGAAGTGATGAGGGAGTATTCTTGGGATATTCTTCACATAGTAAAGCATATAAAGTGTTCAACAAAAGAAATTTGTGTGTAGAAGAAAGTGTACATGTAGTATTTGATGAAACTAACATTCTTTCTGAGAGACAGGAACATGAAGATGAAGTCATTGGATTGGTAAAGGATTTGACTGAAGCCTCAGCACAAGTCAAAGTGGCACCAAAAGAAGGAACAGGTGATGGAACAGGTTCTTCCATCCAGGGAAACCTAACATCGGGAACTGATCAAAGAGGAATTGAAATAAATCCCCTAAAAGAACCTGTTCCTAACCCTATTCCTCAACAACAGAACATGGGAGAAACATCTAGTAGAAACCAGTTGGTTATAAAACCTCACAAGTATCAAAGTTCTCATCCTATTGAGAACATTATCACTGATCCAACATCTAGAGTCAAAACTAGATCACAATTAAAGAATCTGTGTGTTTTTGATACTTTTTTATCTCTTATTGAACCTAAAAATGTTGTTGAGGCTTTGCAAGATGCATATTGGGCGAATGCAATGCAAGATGAACTCAATCAGTTTGAGAGAAGTCAAGTTTGGCATCTAGTTCCAAGACCTAAGGATAGATTAGTTATTGGTACAAAATGGGTCTTCAGAAACAACCTTGATGAAGATGGAACAGTTACAAAAAACAAGGCAAGACTGGTGGTCCAAGGTTACAGTCAAGAGAAAGGCATAGATTATGATGAGACTTTTGCTCCAGTTGCAAAACTAGAGGCAATCAGACTCCTCATAGCCTTTGCAGCACACATGGAATTCACTCTTCATCAGATGGATGTTAAAAGTGCCTTCCTGAATGGCTACCTGAAAGAAGAAGTGTTTGTAAAACAACCTCCTGGGTTTGAGAGCAAAGAATGTCCTGAGCATGTGTACAAGTTAGACAAGGTTCTCTATGGACTCAAGCAGGCCCCAAGAGCATGGTATGAACGACTGTCCAAATTCCTACTGGAGCATGGTTACAAAAGAGGTAAAAATTGAAAGTACCTTATTCTTAAGGGAAAAAGGTAAGGATCTCCTTGTGGTACAAAATATATGTTGATGACATAATCTTTGGGGCCACCACTAATAAGCTAAGTAAGGACTTTGCCAAATTAATGGGGAGTGAGTTTGAAATGAATATGATGGGTGAGCTTAACTTCTTCTTAGGCTTGCAGATCAAACAAAGTCCAAATGGAACCATGATCCATCAGCAGAAGTATGCAAAAGAGCTTATCAAAAAGTTTAAAATGGAAGAATCAAAAGAAATAGACACACCCATTGCAACTTCCACTAAATTAGACATTGATGAACCTGGTTCATCAGTTGATCAAAAGTTGTATAGGGGTATGATTGGTTCACTCTTGTATCTTACTGCTAGCAGACCTGACATTGTTTTCAGTGTAGGGCTTTGTGCTCGTTTTCAGGAAAATCCAAAAGTGTCTCACTTGACTGTTGTCAAGAGGATACTAAGGTATCTGAAAGGCATCACTGATCTATGTCTTTGGTACCCCAAAGGTAGTAATTCAATCTAGTAGGATATTCTGATGTTGATTATGTAGGTTTCCTAGTGGATAGGAAAAGTACCTCAAGTATGGCACACTTTCTTGGTTCATGTCTAGTGTCATGGGCTACTAAAAAGCAAAATCTAATGGCCTTATCTACTGCTGAAGCTGAGTATGTTGTTGCTGCCTCTTGTTGTGCTCAATTGTTATGGATCAAACAACAGCTAGTAGACTTTAGCATTGAAGTTAGTTGCATTCCTATATTCTGTGATAACACTAGTGATATAAGTATGACAAAGAACCCTGTTCATCATAAGAGGACTAAGCACATAGACGTTAGACACTATTTCCTAAGAGACAACTATGAGAAATGTTTGATATCCATAGAATTCTGTGCTATTGATAAGGAAATTGCTGACATCTTCACTAAAGCACTGAGTAGAGAAAAATTTGAGAGGAATAGGTTGGAATTATGGATGATTAAGATCACCTAATAGATCCAGCTAAGAATGCACAAAAAAAATGAAAAAAAAAATTGGCTAGAAATTCTAACCTTGTGTAAATATCTAGATTAATTCATACTCAGTAACATACTTTAATTAGTATACTCCTGTGATATGTGTATATATGACTCATTGATCTCTTACAACATTTTCTCTATCATGGCATTTGAAGCTTGTTCAAGCGAGTTCTATATGAAGAACTTAGTTCATCATTATGGGTTCATATAAAAGCTCAGGTATGTTTTCTATACTCTGCACAATTAGAAAGATTAATAATTCAATCATGAGCAGAAGTCCTATACCTGTCAAATTCCTAGAAAATTCTATCCGTTGAGCATTGAACCAGTTCTGTCCATCTAGAACTCTAAACCGTAATTTTTGCCTAATATCTTGGGAAGCCAAATCTATCATTAAAATTCTGGAACTTCAGTTTGATTAGACTTCTATTTGACCCCTGAAAAGGCTTCTGTTACTTATTTATGTCTAATTCGCTTTAAATACACACCACATCTCCAGTCTTCTTCATAATTCTAAAACCGTCAAAAATTCCAAATCAATTCTAATTGCCCTCTTCTCGAAAATTCCCAAATTCTCTCAAGAAACGAAGAATCATGTCTAACCCACAAGATCATTCTGACACTCCTCCACCACCATCTCCCTCAAATTCATCTCATCTACTCCACCTAGTGTATCTCCAAAACCTAGGTTTCGAAGGCAGAAAATGCTTGCTCGAAAAACTATAGCATCTGGGGCTCTGAGGAAGGTTTTAAATGAAAGGTTGAAAGCTAGCCAAGTGAAAGAAAGCCCAGTTTCAAAGTCTGATTCTAGCTCTAAGTCTGAATCCTTTTAATTCACGACTAAGGGAGATGGACATGGGTCTTCTGACTCTGAAAAGACTCTAGAATCTCCTTCTGAGGTAAGTTCTTCTGTGGTTGAAAACTTAGAAACTAGGTTTGTTTTGTTTGGACCCATTAGGGATGTTGAGTTGCTTGAGATGAGTAGGAGTGGAGGTAAAAAGAAGTCTTAAAAAGAAAAAGAGAGAGAGGGTGCATGTGGTGAAGAAAGGGGAAAAGGGAAGGGAGTAGTTCTTGCTATATGTGGGGTTGCACAAGATAGGTTAGATGAGAGTGACATGAAGTTAGGGGAAGTGGTTCTGGGAAAGCAGCTGAGGGGTTGGTTCATCTAAGCAAACAAAGAGATGAACCTGTTTCATCTACTAAAGAAACCTTGGTTGACCCACTGAAAAAGGTTAGGGCAAGTTATGACCCAAAGAAACGCAAAGCTACTACACCAAAAGCCCCAAATGTTCCCAAGCCATCCAAAAAAATAAAAGCCTCATTCCCAACACCTACTGCCTCTTCAGTGCCTAGGGGTAGAGCCACGAGAAGCAAGGTAAAACAGAGTGAAGCTGATCTACAAAAGGCTTTAGAAGAAAGCAAGAAAAGGAAAAAAGGATAAGGGAAAGGGAAAGGTTGCAGAATCATCAAAGGCTATTGAGGAAGAAGAGATGGAACTGGTCCATCAAGAGAGGGGTACAACAATGGAGGTTCCTACACCCAAGTCTAAGAAATCTAAGACTTCCTCCAAGAAGTCCTCCTCTGTGTCTGTAGCTGTTGAACCCACACTAGCCAATAGGACAAGATCTGCAGTGAAAGCTAAACAAAAGAAGAAGAAGAAGAAGAAGAAGAAGAAGAAGAAGAAGAAGAAGAAGAGGAAGAAGAAGAAGAAGAAGAAGAAGAAGAAGAAGAAGAAGAAGAAGAAGAAGAAGAAGAAGAAGAAGAAGAAGAAGAAGAAGAAGAAGAAGAAGAAGAAGAAGAAGAAGAAGAAGAAGAAGAAGAAGAAGAAGGAAAAGAAGATTTTTAATGCAACTTTTCTTAATTGATCATTGTTGAAGGACCTGGTGGAACCAAGGATGATGAGATTGGTAGACTATTTGGTTGCTCAGGGATGGAAGGACATGGTCCTTCAGATGGAAGGTAGGCTAGCTAGAAATGAGTTGATTGAATTTATGGCAAATGTTGCTGTTAAGGATGGAGTTGTCAGTATCCAGGTGAAGGGAGTTCAAGTGCAGTTTGATGCTGTGAACTGGGAAAGATTCTGAACATACCCTCTAAAGGGTTTGATGACTATACTAGGCAAAGGTGGCCATGCCTGGACTCCCTCCCCACTGCCCTTGAAATTACCAAAAGGTTATGTGATTCAGAGAATGTGAATGAATCTATATGTGAGATGAGGCCTCAGCACAAGGTGGTGTTTGAGTTTGTCAACAAGTGCTTATTGCCAAGATAGGAGAGAAGGCACACTGCCAACTACATGGATCTGGTTCTTATGGAATGCCTGGAGAGAGGAAAGCAAATGAACTGGCCTGCCCTCATAGTCAAACTGCTAGACATGGTCAAAAATGGTTTTAAGACTCATGCTACCCCATATGGCTTCATACTAACCACAGTTCTGGACAGGCTCAATGTGCCTCTGAAGAAATGGGAAATGGCCTCGAGCAAATAACATTTTGGCATCAAAACTCTTCTTGCTTGTGACTATCCAGTCAATTCCATCCTAGTTGAACCTGGTTCATCCTTGAGGACACCCATAAACAGCAAGGTTAGGACTTTGGTTCAGGAATGTGCAACTAAGGATCCTGAAATTTCTAGACTCAAGGCTCGTGTGGTTGAAGTGGAAGTTGAGAGGGATGATCTCAGAATTGAGCTTGCAAAAGAAAAGGAGAAGAATGATGGAATTCTTTAGAACATGTTGAATCTTCTCCAAACTCAACCCTCCAGTTTCTCCAAGCCTTAGGACTCCTAGTTTCTGTCTCCTGTGGTTGAAGTGGCCATTGGAGCGAGGCTAGTGCCGTGGTTAACCTTGGCTTGAGGGATTAGGTCTTATTTGCCTATTTGCTATGTGTTTGAATGTTGAGTTCAACGCATAGGTGAGGTGACGAGTATCTATGCGTTGTTGTTGAGTCATAGCATGCTAGTGTGTCTTATTCATAAAATTGTAGCTTTCTGTGATCATATTATCCATGTTTAGACTAGTTTATTGTTATGTTGATTGTTCTTATCATATGTACGGATTTTTTAATGATTGAGTATTAACTCAAAGTTGAGGTTGATATTGTGGAAGTAATTATTGAAATAAGACTTGTTGTTGTCATTTCTATCTTCCTATTATTATTTTTCCTTGTTTTGGTGAGGGAAAGTGTTAAAAGCATGAAGGGTGATGCCGTGCCATTCTTATTTGATTCATATGGTGAGGTTGAGTGTTGGCCCAAGAACAGGTGAAGTTTTGAAGAATGACAAATGAACTCAGTCATGGACCAGGTCCATCTTGTGAAGCACTGTCATGATCAACCTACACATGTGAGATGCACGTGAAGAAGATAAGTCCTACTGATCAAGCAGCAATATCTCCTGATTTGATCGAAAAGGTTGCATGTTGGATAAGGGGAGAAAGTCTTCTTATATGAAGAGAACACAATCCGGATAAAGAGAGTGTTAGAGTTTGATATCTTCAAGGGCTCAACTACGATAGAAGATCAGAAATTGAGTCCCAATCAAACTCTGATTTCTAACCTATTAAATGACAGTGATTGTTCTCTTTTACAGGGATTGCACAAACGCAGAAGTTAAACTAAATTGAAAGCAAAAGAGCAAGACGATTTTGCAAGCAATTTTTGTGAGATTTAAGTGTGCACTTCTGAAGCTACTTGAATGAGATAGAAGAACCAGTTCCATTGTGTTTTTTCTTATTCTAGTTCAATTGTAGTAGGTGGTTTAAAGTTGTACCTTTCAGCTTTCATAGAAGCAATTGTATTAGGTACTTTGAGTGTTCAAGTTATAAGCTAACTTGAAGTTGTCGCAACAATTGAGGTTGTGTGCTACAAGGGATTAGAGTTAATCCTTAGGTTTACAAAGAGTTTTTGTAAATGCTGTTTTGGCTCAGTGATTTTAGTGGAAGTTTGGGAAAATCCTACTGAGTAGTAGGTCGTGGTTTTTTCACCTTTTGAGCCAGGTGTTTTCCACGTAAAAATCTATGTGTTCTTTATTTTATGTATTTTTTATTCCGCAAACAGTAGTAGTTAGAACACCTAGAAGAACTAGGTTCTTCTAGAGCGAAAATTGGGTACCACACAAATCACTGCCCCCTCTCTTGTGTGGTATTGACGTTTAGAACATCATTGAGAATAAAAGCACGAAGGGTGATGCTGTGTCATTCTTATTTGATTCATATGGTGAGGTCGAGAGTAAAAGCACGAAGGGTGATGTTGTGCCATTCTTATTTGATTTATATGGTGAGGTTGAGAGTAAAAGCACGAAGAGTGATGTCGTGCATTTTCCGTTACTGTATTTACTTTTTGTTACTGGCTCAATGTGTACTAGCTGTTTAAATTTCTCTACAGCTGTGATTCTTTATCTCGTAATCCCCTCAGCATGTTTCCCATCCCGTTATTATTTGTTTAGCTTCTATTAGTTGTTATTGTGCTCGCATATTATTTAACTGCACATGTTTATGTATGTGTTTTGTCCTAGCTTCGTCACTACTTTGCCGAGGTTAGGCTCGGCACTTACCAGTACATGGGGTCGGTTGTACTATTATTGTAGTCTGCACTTTCTGTGCAGATTTTGGTACTGGACCGTGTTTACCCGAGTTGAGTTGCTGACTTCAATCCCACAGGAGACCCAAGGTAGATCTGTCGGCGTTCGCAGACCCTAGAGTCCCCTTCCAGTTATTTCAGTTTAATGTTTCTTTTAACTCGAAAATAGTTGTACTTTCCTTCAACCAGCTATTTGTAGTGACTCTTAAATGTTTGTGAATTGTGATACCGGATTCTGGGTAGTTGTATATAATTACTTGGGTTATTATAAAATTCTACACTACTTTAAATCTGTTATGGTTTAATCGTTGTTATTTACTGAACTGTTTAAGAGTTAGCGTATTAATCTCTAATTGTTGGCTTGCCTAGCAACTGAAAGGTTAGGCGTCATCACGATCCCGACAGTAGGAAATTTGGGTCGTGACAACTTCAAATATATATTGATTCAACTGCACCTCAATATTATTGATTCATTGGTGGTTCAAATTTTCTAACACTTATGAATCCTTTTTCTACTTTCACAAAATTATTATAAAAAAATTAAGTATATTTTTGGAAAATATTTGACACTTTAAAATTGAGACTTAAAAAGGATATTAAGGAAGAAAGTTTGTTTGTGAAAATCTACATCTCACCTCAGATATACACTCAAATCAATATTTCATTTATAGCTCATATATTAATGTTCGTTATTAGTAAAAACTTAAACTTACTATAACTCGTTTTTTTAAATCTTCTTTTTCCTAATATCATTTTCTAATAATTTTATCTAACTACAACATTATCATATCTACAAACAGAATCGAATAGAGTATGAGATGAAATCGTAGCCGTTGACAGGGGGGGACAGCGAGCCTCCCATTTTGTTGGTGGGAAATATGGCAAGTCCGACAATTTTTAGAGCTGACATGTCGGCTACTGCTAGGCCCTAGGTTAGCAGAAAATAAAGAATAATGAGCTGGAAAACCTTTGCTGACGTGTATGATAAAAAAGCTTTTCCGGGACCACAGAGATGATCTAACATTTCACTGTAATTTGTTTTTAATTGAGTCTTAGCGATGTGATGAACAAATAAGAAATTTAACTTTTCTACTCTTCTCCCCGTGTGACATTGCATGGGAAAGGTAAATAAATGTGAAAATATAGTCTAGCGCTTCTATGTGCAAGGTAACAATAATAATAAAAACAAGAATGAAGTACAAAATTTTGGAAAATTCAGTAAGTATGACAATTTTCAATTTTCAATTTTCTCTTGGCTATAATTTGATACAAGTCAGAGGTGCAGGTCATCTTCATGTAGTGGAAGATTCAAAAGGAAAGCTTTTGGTATTCACAATAAGGGACCACTGACATGTCTTCTTGATATATGAGATTTTGTGATGATACCACAACTCATCCTCTCCACTAAATATATTCTTTTCTTTCATAAGTAATTTTTATATGCAACATACCATAACGTACGGTTCGTTTGGTTAATTTTATCATTTTTGTATAAAACTTATCTTGGAATTAGCTAACACCTATAATCTAAAACTCTATCTCCAGATTATTATCTCTATCACTTATAACCTAACGACCCTAAGATAACAATGGTGTTCGAGTCAATTTATTTATTGAGCATTTATTAGATTATTAATCCACTACTTTTTACTAACACAGATTAGGGCTAACTCTGCAAAATATGTTGTAAATTTGTAAGCAGACACCTCTATCTCTATGTCAGAGCTCTTTCATCTTTCCCCTTATTCCCTCCACTTTCGCTTCTGTCCCTGAAATGAAGTATATATTCTAGGATTGAAGTTACAGCTTTACTGTGTAATTGAAGTACAATGGTCAAAATCATTATCGAAGTCACATAGACAGAATTCTTTTGTTCTACCTTCTCTTCAATTAATCACAGTCTAACCACACCCTAAAAAAAGAAAATGAAAACTGAAGTATTCTGCTTAGACAACTTTTTACAAAAAATAAAAATAAAAAAAAAATATTAGGTAGAATTTACTACTTTTGAAAAGTATAAAGTTGCAAGAAGAATAGTGAAACTTTTTTGAGATAAAGAAAGACAAGACGAGGCTATTCCAAGTTAGACAGAAGCAGAAGCGTTATTGGGCTGGACCCAGTTTTTATTCGGAAAAAGTGCTCTGCTTATTTAATGGGCCTGTACTGAACCTTATCTATGTTGCTCTGCTTATTTAATGGGCCTCCACTGAAACGTTGTACTCTGCGGTTCCATTGCTTGTACCTTTCAGTTTCCTTGCTGTTTTAATCTGTATCACATGCCAATCTCTTTTACTCCCTCCGCCTCAAAATTAAAAAGAAAAATGATATTGGATAGCCGCAGTAAAGATGATAACTGAAAAATTATATAAAATTTGTATATATATACATTTTGTATGTTATATACAAAAATTATACAAATTTTATATACTTTTTTAGCTACCAGATGAAAATAGTTTATGGCGCGGGCTAAAAGTGATAATATCCAAAATAAAAAACATACGACTTGAGTTTAATATGGGTTTTGAAATCATCATCTTTAATTTTTGAATTGAAATATAGATATACAGCATTGTGTTAACATAATAAGACACAAATCTTTTAAGTAAAAACGTTAATGTTTTCTTTGTGTAATCATACTTAAATTATATTTTGAGTATGATTGGAAGATATATAAAATTAGACAAATGTGTAGCAATTCAAGTAGGAACATTCAAGAAAAATATTGCGTTTTTATAAAAGAAAAGTAATATATGTAAAATATTGTATTTTTATGCTGGTTCAAGATAAATTGTAGCATTTTCAATGAAATTGAAAGAAAATAACGTAAAATGACTTTCAACACAAATAAAATAGGGAGGGAATAAGTATTTTCTCCGTTGGAAAATATAACAGTATAAATATTAATTATTTCAGCAACAATACTGCCTGCACAAGCTAATAGTTATTCCTGCTGACAAAACATTCAGTGAATAAGAAATCAAATTTGAAGTTGTACAAATTCACACGTAATTCAAGCAAAAGATTCTCTTCCTCTTTCTTACAGTTGATATGAAATTAAGAAATACTATGGTGAGTCAGAAACCTAAATGCCAACTTTTTGGACTCAAAACACATTTCTATGGTGTAAAGAAAGGTTACTTTTCTACCTAAAATACGGTATTATACTGCGTTTTACTTTAACGGAATTTTAGTCATTAAAGTAAAGCGCAGTATAATACCGTGTTTTACATTAACGCAATATTATACTGCGTTTTACTTATTAAAATAAAACGCTCATCTTCTTCTCCACGACAGAAACAGAAACAAACCCCCACCATTTTTATAGAATTTTTTTAAATTGGGCGGCTGTAGCTCGATTGGTCCCTGAGCACAGTGTTGTTAGAGCGGTGGCAACCGGAGACGCACACTTTCCACTTGCCCATTGGCGAGGCCACAATCACGCCTCAGGATGTTCAGGTTTTATATGGGTTGCTTGCTGATGGACTGGCCGTTGCACTGCCTCAATATATGAGATCTATGACGCATGCCTAGTATTTGGACTTGCTGTAGCATATCACTGGTTTCAGGCCACAGGGTAAGGCTGCAGCTTCAGGGGGCAGTCGCATTTATGTGATAGCTATTAGACAGCATTTGGTGGTATTGCACCCTGACATCGTCGGCGAGACAGATGTTCTACATATTCACCGGTACACGAGGTTGGCGTTGCTCCTTCTTTTGGGGGGTGTCTTGTTCCCGAACACTTCGGAAAATCTAGTGAGTATGCGATTTCTACATCATCTTCAGCAGCTAGATGAGTTACCCAGTACAGCTGGGGTTCTTCTGTTCTCGCTTACCTGTACAGGAGTATGTGTCGGGCTAGCATGAGCACCCAAAGTGACGTATGTGGTTTTCTGTCGCTTCTACATATGACAACATATTCGAATACTCTGTTCATTACTTCCAATTCTATATAGTCAAAATGTCTCTTAAATTTTATGTCGACCTTGTATGTTAAGTTTGGGCCTGGGAGCGGTTTCTATCGTTGCAGCCACCATTACCTCCGAATGTAGCACCTCTGTTTCTCCCTCTAGCTAGGAGGTTGGTTCTCCGGCGTGGAAATTACCAAACCATTGATGCTCATCATAATCTCCCCCTTGTCAGGGATGTGTTGCATATGCTGGAGGCCGCACAGGTAAATATGTACCTAAACTTACTTGTTATAAATTCACTTGTGTTGCGCATACTCACTTTTATGTTATTATTTGATAGTTCATCTGGACGCCATACAGCGACGACTTGATAGTTGTCCTGCCCGATTATTGCTCGGTCGGCCGACTAATTTGGAGCACTTCCGTCCCGTTGATGTGCCTCGATATTGTAGAGCATCATGCCATAGAGTGGGTACTTCGCCAGTTTGACCGTCCGTAGACTATATATTATCAGCGGGATGATCGTTCGAGGACGGACAACGCATTTGTAGCATGGCTAGAGGCGCAAGTCTATACTTGGGACTAGCGAGAGGACCTAATTCCGCCCCCACCTTCACAAATCCAGGCGCCGACAAAGATTTATACGTCCTGGTACCATCGCGTTACCCGACTGATGATCAGGAACCCGGTTCATCAAACTGGCAGTCGGTACAGACCGTACGCCGGGAGGCACGAGGCACTGGTATGTTTTTTTGGAACCCATACTTATAACTGTGATATAGCGTTCTGTAATTAATATTTTAAATATTATGCAGGCTATTGGTCATCATTTATTTTACCGGTTGGGACTGCAGATGCAGCAGCATGCCGACAATCCTGCAGTCACTGAGTATGGCCGACAAGATAGCACACAAAATGTAGTATTGTACCGCGCTATACATATTTAATTTTTCTAAATCGAAACAGCTTTTGCATAGTCGGTTTAGCTTTTTTAGACCGACAAGACAACACACAAAACGTAGTATTGTACCGTGTTATACATATTCAATTTTTCTGAAATGAAACAGCAACGTCTTGATTTATTCTTTATTATCTTTTATTTTCATGTATGTTGCTTTAGTTATGGTTGTTGTGCTTTTATCTCTTCGAATATTATGTTATGAAATTTCAATCTTCATATTTGTATTCTTTACTAACATCAATAAGTTGAATGTTGGAACTACCATATCATCATCCTAATTAAAAAGGTCATGTTAAAAAATAAGATGTAACAAAATTGTGGAACATAATTTTATTTGATAGATATTGCAACATACACAAGTACAAACACTTATTACAAAAAATATTACCAAAACAAAACACTAGGTGTATCCTTGATAGTTGGGTACATTCGACGAACTTGCACCAGGAGCTGGATTACCACCGCCACCCACACCAGCTGAAGGACATTTACGACAGTCGTGTCCTGTTTGCGAGCATATGCCACATTCACGTGCATAAACGATATCACCAACATCCATTTGGTTACGTATATGCGTTCTCTTTTGCACTTGCAGCTTGCGCAAATAGTCCTTGTTACACACCATTTTAAATGGTTCCAGCGGCCAATAATGCTCAACACCCAATGGCTACAACTGCCCACTATATCTGTCTACGTATACAACAACACTGTATTGTCTATCAACATAGTTGGTTGCCCCTAAACCAACTTGTTGAAAGCACTTCGTGGAATGTGCGCACGACATGTGCTATATGGTCAATTTCCCACATGAACACAACCTGCTAGCTTCATTTACCGTCTGTAGATTATTCCCTCAGTGTCCACGGATAGCGGTGCGAACTTCAAAAATACCTCAGTTGTGATCGTACTGTAAATATGAATGCCAATGTGCTCGCCTTCTGTACTTCTCAAATCTTCTCATCGGTATTAGCATAAATTGAACACCCCTGTCCATCAATCCCGAAGCAGCTTTATGCGTTTTAATAAACCTCTCCGCAATCTGTTTGAATGTCATCCGTACCATGGTAGTGACAATCAATCCACGTGCAGACTTCAATAAGCCGTTGAATGACTCTGACACATTTGTAGTCAGGGCTCCCCATCGTCTGCCACCATCAACATGCAATGTCCACATGTGAAGCTCATGTCCCATCCGTCAAGTATAGGCTCGTGGATCTAACTGTTGGATCGCTTCCATGCGCCTCGTGAATTTGCACTGCTGGTGCTTAGTTGCAGCCATCTACATTAAATCATGTAAGGCCTTGTCGTGATATTTCTTCTGGAAATTGGCCTTCAGGTTCCTCATACAGTAACAGTCGTATGCATAGGGTTCCTGTCATTCAGGCAAATGCCGTACAGAACTTAAAATACCACCATGCCGATCAGATATTAGACAAATACCTAAATGTTGTTTGACAACGTGCTGCTTCAAGTGATTCAAAAAAAAACCGTCCACGCCTCTTCGATTTCATTAGCACAAATGGAAAAAGCTAGTGGAAATATTTGTCCGTTGGCATCTGCTGCAACTGCGATCAAAAGCTTAGTGTCATACTTTCCATAGACATGAGTACCATCTATGGAAATTACCGGACGGCAATGCACAAAACCATCAATTGCTGGTTTAAATGACCAGAACACATTGTTGAAAATATATTCCAATTTGTAGCATGGCCAGAGGCGCAGGTCCATACTTGCTAATTCCGCCACCACCTTCACAGATCCAGTCACCGACTATTGAGATTTATACGTTTTGGTACTGCCGGGTTTCCCGACAGATGATCGGGAATCCCGTTCATCAAGCTGGCGGTCGGTACAGACCATATGCCGGGAGGCACGAGCCACTGGTATGTTTTTTTTGGAAACTAAACTTATAACTGTGATATAGCGTTCTATAATTAATATTTTAAATGTTGTGCAGACTATTGGTCATCATTTATTCTACCGGCTGGGACTGCAGATGCAGCAGCATGCTGACAATCCTGCAGTCACTGAGTATGGCTGACAAGACAATACACAAAATGTAGTATTGTACTGCGCTATACAAATTCAATTTTTCTAAAATGAAACAGCTTTTGTGCAGTCGGTTCAGCTTTACAGAACGACAAGATAACACACAAAACATAGTATTGTACCGCATTATACATATTCAATTTTACTGAAACGAAACAGCAATATCTTGATTTATCCTTTATTATCTTTTATTTTCATGTATGTTGCTTTAGTTATGGTTGTTGTGCTTTTATCTTTTCGAATATTAAGTTATGAAATTTCAATCTTCATATTTATCTTCTTTACTAACACCAATAAGTTGAATGTTGGAACTACTATATCATCATCCCAATTCAAAAGGTCATGTTAAAAAATAAGATGTAACAAGATTGTGAAACATAATTTTGTTTGATAGATATTGCAACACACACAAATACAGACACTTATTACAAAAAATATTACGAAAACAAAACACTAGGTGTATCCTTGATAGTTGGGTACATTCAACGAACTTGTACCAGGAGCTGGATTACCACCGCCACCCACACCAGCTGAAGGACATTTACGACGGTCATGTCCTATTTGCGAGCATATGCCACATTTACGAGCATAAACGATATCACCAACATCCATTTGGTTCTGTATACGCGTTCTCTTTTGCACTTGCAGCTTGTGCAAATAGTCCTTGTTACACACCCTTTTAAATAGTTCTGGCGGCTAATAATGCTCAGCACCCAATGGCTGCAACTGCCCACTATATGTGTTTACGTATGCAGCAACACTATATTTACTATCAACATAGTTGGTTGCCCCTAAACCAACTTGTTGAAAGCACTTCATGGCATGTGCGCACGGCATGTGGTAGATGGTCCATTTCCCACATGAACACAACCTGATGGCTTCATTCACCTATCAAAAATACCCCGGTCGTGATCGTATTGTAAATATGAATGCCAATATGCTCGCCTCTTGTACTTCTCAAATCTTCTCACCGGTATTGGCACAAATTGAACACCCCTATCCATCAATTCCGATGTAGCTCTATGCCTTTCAACAAACCTCTCCGCAATCTATTTGAATGTCATCCGGACCATGGCAGTGACAGACAATCCACGTGCAGACTTCAATAAGCCGTTAAATGACTCCGATACATTTTTAGTTAGGGCTCTCCATCATCTGCCACCATCAACATGCAATGTCCATATGTGAAGCTCATGTCCCATCATCCAAGTATAGGCTCGTGGATCTAATTGCCGGATCACTTCCATGTGCCTCGTGAATTTGCACTATTGATGCTCAGTTGCAGCCATCCACATTAAATCATGCAAGGCCTTGTCGTGATATTTCTTCTAGAAATTGGCCTTCAGGTGCCTCACACAGTAACAGTGGTATGTATAGGGTTCCTGCCATTCAGGAAAATGTCGTACAGAACTTAAAATACCATAATGCCGACCAGATATTAGACAAATACCTGAACTGTTTGACAACGTGCTGCTTCAAGTAGTTCATAAAAAGCGTCCACGTCTCTTCACTTTTATTGGCATAAATGGCAAAAGCTAGTGGAAATATTTGTCCGTTAGCATCTACTGCAACTGCGATCAAAAGCTTAATATCATACTTTCCATAGACATGAGTATCGTCAATGGAAATTACCGGACATCAATGCACAAAACCATCAATTTGCTGGTTTAAATGACCAGAATACATAGTTGAAAATATATTTTGATCTTTCCGAACTTCGCTCACGCCTCCATTCAACAACAATCCTAAGGTTAAAGTGCTTCAATATGGCCATGTACCTAGGTAGAGATGAAAATGACTTATCCCAGTCTCCATAAATAATTTTAAAAGCACGTTTGCGCCCGAGATATGCCTTTCTTTTGGTTATAGTACACTCATACTCCTGGTGGACGACTGTAATACACAATTTGATCTTTAACCTAATGGACACTTCCAAGTATGGAATCAATACAAGAGAAATGAAGTCTACATCCAAGCTGAAGTGATTCTCATTGAATGTGTTCATTTCACATGTGTGGATGCTAATATATTTACCCACTTTTCATAACCCTGAATTCTTCTTGCTGGCACGCAACATCCAGTGACAACCCATAAAGTCTCTATGGCATACAACCTTTTATACCTCCGTAGTTGACTCCCTTACCATCATTTCACGGCACTCTCTTATGCTGTAGATTTTTACAACCCTAATTATGCGAGCTTTATCGGGAAAATACATGCCCTTTGCCAGCACCGCTGGTCTAGACTCATTCCACATTGCTGACCGAAATTCATCAGCATCCCTTGTAAGGGCATCCACATCCGGCATACTTGGCAAATTATTAAAGTAGGGAATATTCCACTCATGAAACAACACGTGGGACTCGTACACTCTTGGTCTAACGGGAGGTGGAGGAGCATGCTCCCTCGTCAACTCAGGTTCGACATTCACTTCCTCCTCCTCATCACCCTCATTAGGGAAGGGTGTGTCATCTCCAGACTCATCAGCATTGTTGTCATAATCACTATTATCTTCCTGACTCTGCGCATCTGCCAAATCACGAGTGAATACGTCGTCTACGGGAAACTGTGTGAAGTCAGGAACATCAAGTTGCTCGTTTTCAATGAACAAAAAGAATAAAATGATAAGCTACTCAAATTGATAAATACTTTACATATAGCTATATCACTTCACTTACAAGTCGTACTGTGTTGACGTTCCATGATAGACAATTTCTTGTTGGTGATGACTCCCGGATGGACCACCGTAGTACAACACGCCAGAACTACGCATATTTCAACTAGGAGCGGGGTCATAACTTGTAAAATTCATATCCGGACGATACCCCCTATGAAAAATATGAGTGTTAATACAAATCCAATTCAAACATAAAATAAACATCGCTAAAGCGTAGAAAATTGAAGTTTATCAGTCGTCTTGTGGATTATATAAAGTCGAAAAATTATTTCCTCGTTGCTCATTTGCCGGTGGTGTTAATTTTAAATCAAGGCAAGCTCTTTCATCAAGAATCTGTCCGGCAAAAACTGCTCCTGAATAACCACCCGATGACTAGGGGTTATCCTTACTATGCACAACCTCATTATTGGAAACGTCTTCAACCTTGACGAATATTTCCAACAATTTTATTATAATAAATTCCATATACTCATCCGGAATCCGCAAAAAATCTCTAAGGATTTCATCATCTTCGATGTTAAACTCAAAATGATAAGCAAACCCCTGAGGAGTCACAGAATACAGAAATATACTTGTTACTTTAAGGTTTACCGAATGTTTCCTCACACTCATTTTTTACGTAACAACGATACCAATTTATCGTATTCCATTATAAGCGGCAATTTAACATGACACTATGGAGGTGAACTATACCTCACAGAGTTATTCTCCATTACAACCTCACCCTCCCCCCTCCCCCCAATGTAATGAAACACTTTATTTTTGGCTCTTCAAACATTATAAAAAAATGCTCGATAACAAGAAGAGAAGTATGAACGGAAGTTTGAAGAAAAGTTTTGAATGGATTTTCATAAAATCTTAACGCCTTTAAATAAGACAAGTCCTAACTTGGGGTGCAGAGTTTTTTTATGTAAAACACAGTATAATACCGCGTCTTTTAGTATAAATATAATGTTTAATCAAAAGTGACCAGGTTCAGCATGCTATAGGCTAGCTCCGCTTCCGGATGATTAGACTATCTACGTAAAACTAAAAACATGAATAGTTGACATATATATAACTGGGAGCATTTTTGTACCAAAGATTCGGCATTACAATTGTTATGCTTTGAGCTGTTTCGTTGACAACCATAGCTTTATATTTCTCTGTATGCTTCAAAGATTGAGAAAAAGCTTGTTGGAGTTTGTCACGACCCTAAACCCAACCCAGTCGTGATGTCGCCTCTCGTGAAGACAAGGCCAACTAACTCACTTTCAATTCACTTTAAGCAATTAAAATAATAACTACTAAGTCTTTAATCAGAAATAAAATCCTAAAATAAGCATTTAGCAGTATAATTTACGGAAATAAAAGTCAACACAGTCCGACATCAGGGTGTCACCAGTCATAAGCATCTAAAACAATACTACCAGTCTGAAAGTCTACTCCACTACTAAATAACTGAATCAGAAAAGAAATAAGATAGAGGGAGGTTGCACTGGGCTGCGAATCGCCAAGCAACTACCTAGTAAACCTCCGAAGATCTGCTGGGACTATCAACCCTCAGTAGCAGGACCTGTAGCGCCTGAATCTGCACACAGAGGTGCAGAGAGTAAAGTGAGTACTTCCAACTCAGTGAGTAATAAGAATAAATGAAGACTGAACGATATAAAATCACGTTAAAACAACATTTAGCTATCAGAGGCATAACAAAATCAGTAATACAATTTAACGATGAAATCTCATAAAAACACATTTTTAAGCAGTCAACAATAGATAGAAAAAACAACTAGGAATGGTAAACACATAAGAACTGCCCCTCAGGCACAATAACATCAAATCATCCCCTCGGGCAATATCACAAAACAATACCAGCCCCTCGGGCTATATCTCATGTCACAATGGGTACCCGCTCTCACTAGGGGTGTGCAGACTCCTGGAGGGCCCCTTACGGCCCAAGCGCAATATCAAGCCATCTTGCGGTATCATAAACAGACTCTCTGCCTAATATCAATATCAAGCCACCTCGTGGCGTACAACCTCAGGCCCTCGACCTCATTATCATAATTAGTGTATCACTGTTGCGGCGTGCATCCCGACCCCAAAAGTATCTTCACAATACAGGCCCTCGGCCTTACTTAGTCAGAATCTCATAAGCCCTTTGCGCAATTGTAAAAATATGCAGCTCAGCTCAAAATATCTTTAAAACATCATTTAAGGTTTCTAAAACAGAATAACATAGCTGAGTTTTGAAAACATTGAAAGATCTAACATGACTGAGCATAAGTATAAAATCAAACAGTAAGGAAAATATTATTAACGATCCCCTAAGGGTTCAAACAGTTGGCACGAAGCCCAAATATGGCATTTAGCCCAAAGTATAATAATATCAAACAATTAGCTACCAAATATACAGAAAAATAGTCATTCGGGATGGACTAAGTCACAATCCCCAATGGTACACGACCCCACGCTCGTCATCTAGCGTGTGCGTCACCTCAACACAGCCGAACGTTGTATAATCCGGGGTTTCATACCCTCAGAAGAGCATTTAAAATTATTACTCACCTCGAACTAGCCCAAAAAGCTACTCTGCAACACGCTTGCCTCTCGAACCAACTTCCGAGCGCTCCAAATCTACCAAGTTCAGGTTTTTATCATCAAATTATGCTAACGAATAAATTCCAATTGAAAATATCGATTTTTAAGCACAAAACCCGAAGTCAGTCAGAAAACCCACCCCGGAACCGCGTCCCGAAACTGGAAAAACTTTATACCAAAATATTCTTCATCATCTCATGAGTCCGTATATATAAAGAACTCGAAAATAGGAGTTTGTTTGACCCCTCAAATCATCCCTAGAATGTCTCATAATCTCAAGCCCTAACTCCACCTTTTTCTACTGCTTTTCATGAGTTAAACACTGATATTTTGTCCTTAATCACAAATAATCGAGTTTTAGGGTCCAAAATCCTTACCTCAATGAAGAACAATGATTTCCTCTCTTCAAAATCGCCTCAAAGCTCTTTCCCCGTTCAAAAATGGTGTAAAAGGGTTTAATGGTCGCGAATGATTTATTTAAATACTGCTCACGCATTTTACTGTTCACCGAGTTACTGTTCACCCGAGTTAGTGTTCACCCGAGTACTGTTCACCCAAGTACTGTTCGCCCGAGTTACATTCATGTTGCTGTGAAAAAATGCAGCACCTTTTCTTCTAGTCTAAATTGATCCGTTAACCTTTCGAGATCCACCCGAGGCCCTCAGAAATCTCAACAAATATACCAACACGTCCCATAACATCATTCGAACCTAGTCGAGACTTCGAAACACCAAAAGCAACATCAAAACACCAAAATCACATCAAATTCAAGCCTATGAACTTTGAAATTCCTAAATTCCACCAACGGCGCCGAAACTATTCAAAACAACTCCGATTGACCTGGAATTTTGCAGACATATCCAAAATGACATTACGAACCTGTTCCAACTGTCGGAATTCTATTCCGACCCCGATAGCCTATTTTCCATTGTCGACCGGAAATCGCCAAAAACTAACTTTCGCCAATTCAAGCCTAATTCTACACCGAACATCACAAAAATATTTCGGACACACTCCTAAGTCCCAAATCACCTAACGAAGCTATCCCAGCCATAAAATTCGCATTCCGAGGCGTTTACCAATAAGTCAACTCTCGGTTGACTTTTCTAACTCTAAAGCTACTTTTAGAGACTAAGTGTCTCAAAACTTACCAAAACCATTTCGGATTCGATCCGACCAAACCGATACCACATAACATGGATAACCAAAGCATAAAGAAACAGAAATGGAAAAAACGGAGCGGCAACTCATGAGACGACTGGCCGGGTCGTCACAAAATTACTTTACAAAACTTGCTTCTTTCTTGTTTTTCTCTTTTAGACAAACAACTAGCAAAAGTTAGTTACCTAGGTTTCTTCTCTAACCAAAGAAAACTTCTAAAATGTCATACTACCTACCATGAGATATTGAGATTTAAAATTTTGTTACTTGTTTAGGTTTTCTTATAACTTAGGTACAATTTTTTTTTTTTTTTTGGTAATAACTTAGGTACAATTTGCATTGTAAGAGGAACGATATATCCACCAAAAGGGTGAATTGCCTGTTTTGAAATATAGAGAAAGTGAATAACGTAATTCTATTTGTTTGCTATTGGTTTGATATATTCACCAAAACGATATTTTGCTACAGTAAAATATAGGGTGACATCTTTTATTTATAGCTTGTTTGGCCAAAGTTTCTAAAATTAGCTTATTTTGAAAAGTGTTTTTTTTCTCAATAGTGCTTTTAAAAAGTATTTTTATTGATTAACAGTTTATATTTGACTAATTGATTGAAAAACACTTTGGAGCAACAATTAATGTTTGACCAAACTTTTAAAAAGTGTTTCTAATTCTTCTCAAAATTGCTTTCTTTCAAAAGTATTTTTATAGCCTGACCAAGCTTCTCAAGATGCCAAGTGTTTTTTTTCTTCTTCCAAAAGCACTTTTTTTTGAGGTGTTTGTCCAAGCTATTTTGGGAAAAAAGTGCTTTTGGGAAGAAGTAGAAGAAGCAGAAAAAGTAGCTTCAAGCAGAAGCAGAAGCAGTTTTGACTTTTCTTTTTATAAAAGATATCCTTAACAAAATATAGTATATACCAAAATAACCGTTAAACCTAATACTTAGGATATTAATGTATAAGTATTTCTTCTTATTTTTAGGATAGCTTTCTAATATATAGTGACTTTAGGGGTGAATGCTTTTATATTTGTTGAATGATTTTTAATATATTTAACTTATATTAAAAGAATTAAGTGCTTTTTAATTTTATTTTCATATATTACTTAAATAAAATGAGAAGATTTAATTATTGCCTGTAATAACAAAAATGTGAGATTATTTATTTACTTATAATATTAACTATTAAGTAAATCTATTCATGTCCTTCTTCGTAATTTGATACTTAAAAGCACTTTCGGAAAAGCTTGGTCAAATACAAATTATTGCTCAAAAGTGCTTTTTAGAGTGATTAGACAAACACAAACTGATTTTCTCCAAAAGTACTTTTTTCAAAAGCATTTTTGAAAAAAGTATTTCTCAAAATAAACTGATTTCTCTAACTTGGCCAAACAGGCTATTAGAAAGAAAATATTTTTTCTACTTCTCAAAAACTATTTTTGCTCCTGCAAGCACTTTGTTCCTTCTAAAAATTTGGTGGAACACCTTAACTTTTGGAAAAAGATATATATTTTTGGCGATAAAAATACTTTTGGCCAAATAGGCTATTAGACAGCTGAGTGATCCTCGTTATGAAGTACTTAACTTTCTGTTTAGACAAAAGTTATAAACCAAAACCTTGGAAACAATATTCAAATTTGTTTTTGTATGCAATATTATAGGATTAGAAAAAGAAAATGCCTTTAATTAACTCCACCAATTAAAACAAAATGAAAAACTATTCCCCATGAAAGGGCTAGTAGTACAAAACATAAGCCACGGGAGGACATGGACATGTCTATTTCAATGGCAGAGGTGATATTTCCAACTTTGTGTGTACTTAAACAGAGCTGAAGATAAAGACAATCCTTCAGTCTTCCATGTACTGCACCATTTCCTGCTGAGCCCTCATCTCTATCCAAATTCCAAAGCTTCTCTCCTTTTCACCTCTTCATCTTTTCCTCTCTCTCTCTCTCTCTCTCTTCAATACTGCTCACTCCATTTGCTGTTATATAATGGTGTCAAAATCTTGAAACAGCTCTACCATAACTGTATTCCCAAGTTTCTTATGTTGGTTAAAGGTTTACATTTTTTAGCAAAAAATGGCAGAAGATGGGGTATGGGGTTGGGCACCATCACCAAGTGGTTCAATGTACTTAACAAAAGATGATCATTGGACTCATTTTGACAACTCTGTTAATGCTGTTTCTTTTGGTTTTGTTGCCACTGCTATTCTCATCTCTATGTTCCTTATTATGGCTATTTTTGAAAGGTTCCTCAGACCACTTTCGCCGGATTTGACTCCCACCTCCCACCGCCGCCATGCTGATGTTGAGTCACAGTTAGGTTTCAACCCAAAACTTGGCTATTCTACCCCTAAAGTAAGTGTCTTTCTTGGATTTTTAGCTCAATTTCTTGTTTCTGAACTTTAATTTCATGTTTTCTTTATAACAATATTCTTCTGCTAAATGTCTGGTAGGTTATTTCTTGTTGCATTGACCATTCAGGGTTGCGTTCTGAATTTTTCATAGAAGTTTGCTGTTCTAGCTAATGTTAATTGTGAATTTGGTGAATTGAAAGTTGATTTTTAACCTTTCTTTTTTGCTTTACTTTAGTTATATAGGTGTTCTTTTTCTCTGTGCTTTGCATATATTTGTTCTAGCAATCTTCTTGGTTACTCCAAATTGTGTTCCCTGTTTATTTAAATGAAATCTGTATACCATATGAGAAAGGGCACACAGGTAGCTTTTTAGCAATGAAATTCCATATAATTGATGCATCTTCGTCATTTTCAGTCACTTGGAAAAGAATTGACAAGTTCTTTCTCCCATAAGAAAGAATTGAAATTCCATATAATTGATGCATCTTCGCCATTTCTTCCATCTCTTTTTCTCTCCTGTTTAAACTCTCGCTCATTATTGCTACTGTATATCAATTTCTTTTTTTGGGGGGGTGGGGTGGGGGGTGTTGTTGGGGGGTGGGGTGGGCTAAGGTCAAAACCCCGTATGCTTTTTTGCAGAAACAGAGTAGAGTAAGTTACTCCTGCTACTTTCCAGCAGAAACCCAAGTTGTGAAGCTTATAAGACTTTTAAAGATTAAAAAATAAATTTTCTGTTACTATATTAATTCGAAAATAATGTATTTGCATGTGCATGTTCCTCAGATAATGATACACGAAAAAACACTCCCATTGAATTAGTGTTTGAGCAATGGCCAATGGCCCCTCTACCATTAAAGAAGTTAGCTTTTCAGTTGGTCCCTGTTTAATGAGATCTGGGACTTTATGCCTACTTTGTTGATTTTTATGTATTAAGGCTTTGCTCCACCCCCTGGGGCCTGGCCCCTTTGTACATTAAATAGCCCATCACCAATTCACCACCAATGTTAATGATGCCCTCCATGTAATACTCCTTGACTTGAGACAGGCTGCCTTCCCTGAGAAAATCTTTGTTATTCTTGTTCCACTATCTCACATTTATATTATCTGTCTTTTGAGGTTTTTGCACTATTTCTTAAGAAATACATTCAATAGCCTTGACTTAAGAATATTTGTCTAAGCTATCTTTTATGTCTCATTAAACATTTCACTTAATTAGAACTTAAATAATTAGAATAGTAAGGGTAGATTTGAGGGAAAAGTACTGATAAATGACTTCTTGTGTTTTTAAAATGTCAAGTATTTGAAATAAATTAGTTTGCCAAAAGGACTATCGTTTCCCTCCTATATTACATGTATTATAGACAAATAGGTGCCTTGTGATTTCACAATGAACAACAACAAATCCAGTGTAACCTGCCACTACCCCTACCTTCAAGAAGGCAGATAGGTTATTTCTGAAAGATCCTCGACTACTTTCATAATGAACAATTTTTTATTTTTTTTTTAAAGGTTGCTGCTCTGCTTAGGGAGCTTAAGCATCTCAGCAAATTTTTTCCAAATTGCTAAGCTATAACATCAGATGATTTTTTTTTTCTCTAGTAAGAAAAGCGATACCGCAAGTTTTTTCCTTTATTGGGAAATTTGTCCTCTTTCTCTTAATCCTAGTGCCTTTTTAGTGATGGAATTTTTAAAATGATTTGTCCATTGTTAGTGTCTACTAATAGTTCTTACAGATACACATACAGGCTTAATATGCTAAACCTGCTTCATTGGGGGATTTCTATGTGCTGGAAAGCACTCATATTTATACCCCATAAAATAAAATACTCAGCCCTGGACCCCAACAGTTAAACACAATGTGAAACGTAGACAAATGATAGGTACTTGGACTTCCACAAATAACATTGGAAAATGAAATGTTGAAAAATAATTAAGTGCAGCAGAAGGTATCATGTTGTATTATCATAGTGATGTTCAGAGCTGGGTTGGCCTACAATTATTGTGTGTTTTAGTGCCCTATAAAAGCAACAATTATTTAGCTGTTATTTGTTGTTTGATTGGTATATAGAGAATCCTTTGACAATATGACATGGATGTCTATTTCTTCTTGTTCCTTGCTTCCAGCAGAAAATGCACGCATACGTATACAAGATCAAACACCTTGGATAACATAACTAAAGAATGTGAAAACTTTGAAATAACAGTAAGGATATCTGAACGTACAGGATTGTCTTCTCCATCTTGCTCGGCTCTCAAACCCCTCCAACAAAATGGGAAGATACAAAGGGGGAGACAATAACCTGAATATAGTCGAATCATAGCTGAACTCAGTTTTTGACAATCCAAGAGATGACTGCTTCTGTTTTACCATTACCATACATGACATGCATTCATTTAGACAAGATCAGTTAGTACATAGCTTGTGATAACTCTGAGAAAACTTGAATGATCTGATATTAGTGAGGAAGAAAAAAGAATTAAGCATGTCTAATTTATCTAGCAATGATTCGAGTGCTTGAACTCAGAAGAGACATCCTATCCCGTCAAATGTCTCGTTCTGCTTTAAGACAAGTCTATCACTTGCTCGGTGACTCAATGTAGTAAATTTTCCAAATAAGTTTTAATAATGTGATTATTGATTAGCTGACAGAGAGAGCTTGATAAAATGTGATAATGTCTAGTATAAGTTGCAATTTGATCTGTGTCTCTTATCATCTAGTTTACTTTCTACTGCAACGCGGTTGTTTTCTAGCAGGAGGCTAGTTGTTTGGATTCACTCTTCTTAAGGCCAATGGTTCATGAGGTAGTACATATATACCATGTTAAAACCTTTGCTTGCTTCTGCAGGTATCTACAAATGCAAGAGAAGTTTCAGTGTTGATGCCAGGAGATGACATCCCAACTTTTATTGCTAATCCTGCTCCTGTACCTTGTCAACCGGAACGAAATCCGTGGCCTCCCCATCAGCAAAGTCGTTTAATCTGTGTCACGAACTCCAACTCAAACGTGTCGTCCTAGCTCTTCTTAACCAGATGGTGCAGATATCAGAAATGCCAATTTCTATGGTATTATGAAGGGTACCTGAGCATATATTTTGAGTTTCCCAGTTGGGTTTTTGGTTTATGTACATAGAATTTAGACATTGATTTCTCATCTGGTTAGCTCTTCTTTGTACCCAAAGCTTCAGTAGAAAAATAGCTAAAGAGGCTTTAGCTTGTTTATGTTGTCAATCTGTTCCATTCTCGAGTCTTGAATTGTCCAAAATTGGAAGGGATATAATTGGCCTTTAACATAGTAGTTCATGGATTCATGAGTTGGAAAAAGAACTTCTCAAGTTATATATCATGGCTACTCTAATTTATGAGCAAACCTAGCATCAGAGAGGAAATATTCTTGTCTGATTCAAGTTTTTTATTGCCTTTATATTGCCCTTAAATCCTAACAGTTTTATCATGGGAAAATTTCACATTAGAATAATTGAGCTACCTACTTTTCAATTTTATAGCCCATATTTCAATTTACAACCAACCAGTCCAAAAATAATAAGCTAAGATTTAACATCCACCTCCAATAGACTCTCAAAATTACTATTTAATTTTTAAAAAAGATTGCACAAGCTTTTAAGTTAATTTTTGAATCAGTAACTATGACTCAAATATTAGTTCAACAAATCAAATCTATTTGGGTGGTGAAAATTAGATTTTTAACAAGCTTAAATATGTGAGTTCAAATTCTGAATTTAATTTTGTGAGAAATTTGGATGAGTATTATTTAGACTTGTTAGAAATAGTATAAGAAAGTTGTATATAAAATTTGAAGTCATTTAATGGAGATTCAGACTGGTTTTGAATAAGAATTGCAACTGAAAATCGTGACTTCGTCTTCTTCCTTGCATCTTTTCTGAAATTTAACTCAAATCTTGCTCCAATCTACTCCAAATCACTTCAAATTTAAATTTTGAACTCCTTTTGATATTTTCAGTCAATTGGAACAACACCCAATCGAAACAACTAACAAACTCAAAACATTCTATTTTCGAAAGCAAAGCTTTGAATGACCTTCAATGGTGAACTTCTATTCTTCAATTTTTTTACATTGCAACAGTAATGGTGAACGACACTTTGAAGCATATGTAAAAGATGTGAGAAGAAGAGAGAGTGATAGTAATGGTTATAAGATCATAGATTTAACTCCATAGCTTTTAGAAACAACGGTCGTAAGAACACAAATTTTGAATTTGCAAGAGCTATTGTTTTCAAAATATGTACAATATGGGCTAGGTCGGGTAAAACTTAAAAACATGACCATTTTTTATTACAGTGTGAAGCCGTATTTTCTTGTAATTCTTTCTTTCATGATTGCATAATTTGCACTATTTCTACCCCAGAACTCTATTGAATCCAAATATCGTTAGCTGCAAATTTTCCACAAAATATAGTCCAGACTTTTGCTTTTTTTAAAAGGGTGCACACAGATTTGGAAAAAAATCGCCTTTTACAAATTGCTACTTTGGGCTATTTCAAGAATAACTTGTAGTCCACTACCAGATGGACAAAAGCTCTCCATTCGGGGAGGTGGGTCGACGAGACGAATTAGGAATCCATTAGTTAAATAATCACTTAACTATTTGAAAAGTTATCTAACTATTTCTACACCTCTCAAAAAGTCACTAGGTAGATTTCTCAAACTTTCAGTTGCTAAATACATATTTTACTCTCTAAATTATTAATTTTTACCTTTTTTTTAGTACTTTTCTAATATTATAATTTTTTCCTCTTTTTGCTCTATACGATGCACTTACCTATAGAACAAAATAAATCTTATTTACACAGTAAAAAATGAATAAAAAAATTCAGGCATATAGAATGTTAGAATTTTCAATTATATATAATGTATATTAAAAATATACTTCTATTTTGAATAGTATTTTATATTACACGCATAGAGTAATTAAATTACACTAGCAATATTATTTTACCGTGCTTAATTATTTTATTCAAAAATTTCAGGTGCTTAAACTCTTATTTTATAACTCAAACATAACTTTTAATACAGTATTTATGTAATTAAAAAAAATCTCATAAAAAGTATACACACAACTCGCGTACAATAAAACTAGCTAGATAATAGTTTAAGTAGAGGTATAAAAGGATTGGGCCAAATTCGTCATAAAATCAGTAGCTCAACTACAATTTACCCGATCCAAAGTTCAAATGTCGCTGCATTATCCCAAAAAATACTTTCCTACAGTTTGCATTTTGCAACTGCTTTTATTTTAGTTGCGATTACTTAGTATTTTGTTCCAGCATTATACATGCCTGTTAATTTTTTATTTTTTTAACTTTAGAAATAGTAAGATTTATTTATGAATTGAAAAACCGTGTCATATTTCTTCCTCTTAGTTCTTTCTTTTGTTTTCTTTTAATCTCTAAGTAAACCCTTCAATTGTTGAAATGACTTATATAACAAAGTAAACAAATATCATACAGTTTAAACCGTTTGTTTTTTTTCTTTTTCCTTTTTACTATTTTTTATGAGATTTATGAGCAGATTTCACAATCATATCTCAAAATTGACATCCATAATATTATCTTTCCATATCTTAATTTTGCAACAGCACTGCAGACTGCAGTGTGCAGCTAGCTTGCGCCCAAAATGAAAATTGGATAGGGAACACTGAAAAGGTCCTTTAGGCCAAGTCAATTTCATAGCCATTTGTCTGCCAAGGGTAAAGACGAAGAAGAAATGGGTGACACTGCCTTCTACATTGACATTGGAATCTATTGCTGAATTTGCAACAAATTGACAAATTATAGTAACGGCTGCATCTTTTTCAGGAGTAATATAATAAATAGAAAATATGGACCCTATATAGTCCAATTGATGTGTTACTAGACACTAACGGCTATAAACGGGATTTTGCCTCCTCTTCTGAAATTCAATTGACAGCCAACAAACTGTATTGCCTCTTTTGCCCTTTACATGAGGAAATTTATTCAGTTTTCCTTCTTTCACTTCCTTTCCAAACATAGAGTAGTCGGGGGCCGTTGTATTATGTGTTACAACTTCATGGACGTTTGATTGTTTTTTTGGTTGAAACAATGGCGGGTCTAATGCAAAGGCGGATCCAACATTTAAATTTTACGGTTCAACGTTTAAGGTTCTTAGCATTGAACCCATTATATTTTTAAGATTATGGGTTCAATCTACTATTTGTTGTAATTTTAATGGATTTTTACAAATTAGTCCAAGGCTCTTCAGCTTGTAGGAATATATTATTAAATGTTATTTATTTATTTTTTAATTTATGTAAATATAACACCACTTACAAAAAAAAGTTTTGCATGTCCCCCTAGGTATATGGTTAGAAATTTAGCGAGTATTTTCTTCGAGAATTCATTCATTTGTTTATTCTTTGACAATTGTATTAACCTACTTTTCTGTATTGGACAAATTTTGCTTGGTCATTTTGGTGGTATAGTTACTATTAGAAATGTATTGTCAAGTACTGAAGGTATAGTTGTGATAAATATGGTACATCAAAGTTACTTTCAATCCTTTCTTGTGAACCCCATTTACAGTTTAGTTGGGAGACATGGTGAGAAACCAATATGTACATGCAGATTTGGTCAAAGTTTCCCATTGCCCTAACCAATAGTCTGCAGCCATAAATACTACAATCTCATCAAAATCTCAACAACTAGCTATTTGCTTCATTCCCTTTACTTTCACATGTATCTTTCACTGGCCCTTTCTCCTTTTATAAACAACTTGCCAAAAAACAATAGTCACATTTGAGTCCAAAATATTTCAATACAAGGTAGTCTAGTACTCTACACAGTACTAGTCATAGATCAATTTTCATTGGCCAAATACATATACAACCCATCCAACTTGGCACCACTTTTCATTTTGGCACTTTATCTCTATCTTGTTTCATTTTGGCCCTCCAACTCTATTTTTTATGTTTCACTTTAATACAAAAGCTGAAACCAGTACAAAAAATATAGCGCGTGTGTATATACAAATCTGAGGTATAATAAATGTCTATTAAATGTCACTTGATTTTTTCATCCATGTCAAACGGGATAATACTAAAATACCCGAACCGATCATATTTTTTGTGGGTTTATTTCATCTAAACGGGCCATGTATGAAATTGGCAGATGAAAGCTTTGGAACTTAGAGAACGAAGACGGGGCAACAGTGGATGAAAAAATACGGTCGGGTTCAGGTATTTTAGTATTGACCCGTTTGACATGGATGAAAAAACTAGGCGGCAACATTTAATTGAATATTTATTACTCCTCATATTTGTGTATACACACGCGCTATATTTTTTGCACTGGTTTCAGCTTTTGTGTTAAAATAGAATTGGAAGGCCAAAATGGAAAATATAAAATAGAGCTGGAAGGCCAAAATGAAATAAGGTAAAAATAAAGTGCCAAAATAAAAAATGGTGCCAATTGAATGTGCTGGATATGTATTTAGCCATTTTCATTAGGTTAGAAGGTGGAGTACTAACAATCATGCAGAGAGTTTTTTTTCAAAGAGATAAAGACAACACTCAAACCGCAGGTAGGTTCTTTGTACATCAGAATGTGTGAAGGAAATGAAGAAAGCTGACAGCCACAGCATCCAAAAGCAGCCCATAAAGACATATGATCAGTCTTCTTTGATTGAACTGTTACCAATTATTGTATTGGAATTTAATCCACAGTCATACTAACAGTTGTCACTTTAATAACACCTACCACTTTTTCACCTCTCCCTTTCAAAAAAGTACAAAGAAAGAAAAAGAAAAGAATACATTCCATTGCTCTAAATCAAAATACACAACAACTCGTTAAAATCCTATAAGTAGGATCTGGAGATGATAGAGTGTACATAGATCTTATCCCTACCCCGAAGGAATAGATATGTTGTTTCCGAGAGACCCTCAACTCAAAAAGACGAAAATTGACAATAGAATTCGATGACAACAACAAAAATCAGAAAGATAAAATAAACATAGTAGGAAACAGAAAATAGATGAAAAATCAGTAACAATAGTAATAGAGCCATAGTACTATGAAAAAAATGGAATAACTCTAACTCTAAATACACTAATTAAGTTCAATTTCGAACAAGTTAGCAGTTAGTTATATTAATCTTCATTGTTTATGTCGCTTTACTGAAACTCATCTCACTATACAAAAAATTACAATTTCTAGTACTAGCAGTTCTTTTACATTTTCTACTAGAATATAAGTGGGCGTTGTAAGAATTGTAAAATTTCAAAAAAAAAATGAAAAAAAAATGTCAAGTGGAAATGTTACTTGAAAATTAGAATTGTGTTTGGACATAAATATAATTTTGGGTTGTTTTTGAAGTTTTATGAGTGATCTGAGTGAAAATTTGAAAAATAACTTTTTTGGAGTTTTCAAAATTTTCGATAAAATCCAAAATGTATTTTCAAGTGAAAATTAGAAATTTAATGACCAAACGGTGATTTCGAAAAAAAATAAAATTTTCTTTTGTCCAAATGGGCTCTAAATCTCTGACAAAACTAAAAAACTGTTAACAAGCATTGAACGTAAAGTAAATATATTAGTATGACTAAAACGTAATCTTAACTAATTGATATTGCCTATACAAAATTTTTTTCTTTCTTTCGCGCGCGATGCTATAGATATATATATGAATATACGAATAATACGATAAACCTAGATGGTGGGGCTCGATCTTATAATCACATGAAATAATAATGCATGTAGAGTAATAGTGTGACAACCCATGACTGCTGTTGGGGAAAAAGGTGTGAGCTCGGGAGTCGGGAATCCAATCCAAGCAACGCCAGGTTCCAGTTGGAAATTCACCCTGAGTAATGATTGACATAATTAATTATTTTTTTTTTTGTATTTGGTGGCATAATTACGTGCAATAAAACCTATTATTATATTTTTTATTAGTATGATACTTATATAGCATAGGAAGTCAATCTTATAAATATTTTAAGTTTTAAATGCTAAAGTTTCAGAAACTTATCTATCAAAGTTTTAAATGTCACGTTTAAACAATTCAATGGGACACTTATTGTGCCGCCAAATTAGTTAGAATCTTTTTATGTGTCACAGAGATTTAAATATATATAGTGCACATCCAACATTTTGTTTGGACAAATTTTGAAAGAAACTTTTTTGAAAGTTGAAGACATGATTTGCTAGTTGTATTCTTTTGAAGATTTGTGAGTGTTTTATGAATGGAGGAAGAGTTATAAGAACAACTCCCATGCACACTTTGCACATAATTAAAATATTTTTAAACTTTTGAAAGTGACATTATTATTCAAAAAGTAACTATGGTTTTTGCAACATCAAAAGAAATGCAGGATTTGATGCCGCAAAGTTTATTCTTATTATTGACGTATGATGTTTGAAATTAATCATCTCTTTTGCATCTTTAATTGAGATTTATATTAAAACATTACATATTTTATATTATTTGCAAGATCTGAGTTTTTAGTAAAAGAAAAAGTACAGATTCTTTTAACAAACCATTTTTTTTCTTTTGGCTAGATAGATTCTTTTAGCCTTCCGGAATGTCCATTTGAGCAATTAATATTAAAATTAATTTCAGAGTGTTTCGGCAGAGATAGAGAGAGACAACATCAAGTAAATGTCAAAATCTAACATTATAGTAGTAACTTTTTACCAAAGATTACATCATTAAACTACCAACGCATTATATATTTATTTTTTCACAGGAAAATAAAACATTCCAAGGACACAAGTGGATTTTCAAGTGATTCATTTTCACTTGTCGGTGGCCACTTGTTTTCTCCATTCCCATCTCTTTCCTCCATCTTCCGGGTCCGATCACCCAGTTCGGATCTCACTCTTCCCGGCGACTTACCCGTTTTCCTCACCGACGGGCTCCTCCCTATGCCCGACCCGAATCCTCCACTCTCCGTCCTCATCGCCGGTGACCTCGATCTCCTACCAGAACATTCCCCGTTATCCTTCCTCGGACCCCGAGAATCTCTTCCTGCTCTGACCCGACCAGGAGACGGGTCACATCTTCTCGCAGGCGAGCTCCCAACATTTCTTCTCAACTCTCCCTGAAAAGAACCGTTCCGGTACTTGGCCGGTGACATCTGCCGGACTTCAGTGGCATCATCTTCAGTTGTTGTGTATCGTTTATCTGTTAATGTTGTTGTAGTTGAAATGGTGTCGCTGCAGATCTCGGATACTTCTTCCGAGAGATCATGATCATGACGAGAGTGGTGGTTGAAGTTAGGAATGCTAGGTTTCTTCAAAATGTGATCTTTATGGGGTTTTTGTTCCATAGTATTGGGAAAATATGAGATGGGAGAGGATTTCTTGGGTATAGTTGGAGTTTCAGAAAGCACTTCTTTGACTGTCTCTTCTTCGCTCTGTTGTGAAGAATTGGATATAGTGGGAGGTACTCTATTGTGGTTGTCACTGCTAACACAACAACCCATTTTTGGTAGCTAAAGTAAAGCCTGTAATGAGTAAATTAGAATCTTTGTTACTTCATTGTGTGACAGTTGCTATGGCGAAAACAATGGGGAAAGTTTAGGTGTTGTAGTTTCTATTCTGTTTCGACACAGTATAAAAGGAAGAGAGCTTTTGGATGGTAAAATGTGGTTGGAATCTGGGGTTAAAGAGAAGGAGGGGAGACGGAGAGTAATGAGTCAATGAAGTGAGAATTCATCTGGCGGAAGAAATGGTTTTCCTTTAATATAGCAGGAGGTGGGGGTGGCCCCAAAAATAAATATAAGCGAATAAAAAAACTTAGGTCGAAAAATAATACTCCTACCATCATCTTCATGTTTATTGATTAAAAAAAGATGATCCTATATGAGTAAAAAATTTAGATTTTAATATGATGCTACCACTATCTGATTATTAATAAATAACTCTTTTCAATTTTTACTCTTATGTAGTATACAAGTCAAATTATAACTGAAAAAAATTAGAATTTTAACTACTAAATTGGTCAATCACATAAAATTGAGTAGGAGTCATTTTAAGATTATAACAAAATTGTGACCCCAATAAAGTTAGTAGCCTAAAAAGGTAGTGTTACATCCACAAGTTATTATCAACCAGAAGTGCGGGAAATAAATAAATAAATGGAGTAAATAAAAATCTTTGTTATGGAATATATGGCAATTTTTTGTTCCTCCGGTGACGTCAGATGATGTGGAATGTGGCAACTTAGGGGGAAGAAATTTCTAGATATCCCCACTATACCTCCAACAGATATATAGAAAAAAAAATTAGAAAAAGAAAATGATAAGAGACCCTATGAACACAGAGTGCCTTCACTTTAAGTTCCAGAGGGCAAAAAAGAAGTAGAAAAATAAAAGGTGGAAAAGCGAACAAGGAGAAGACGACAAAGAAGTTGTGAGTTAGGAAGAAATTCACAGCAGATTGAATTTGGAGGTTCTGAATTTGGAGGTTCTGTATCATGTTGTGATGTTTCTTTAAACACGTTTCTCCGTTTGACCTATAGGTCACGAGTTTGAGCCATGTAATCAGCTATTGCTGTTTGCACCAGGGTAGCTAGGTTGCATACATCACACTCATTAGGATGCAGCCCTTCCCCGATACTCAGAGGCGGAGCCAGAATTTCAAGTTTATGGGTTCGGAATTCTAATTCTTTAAAGTTACTGCGTTCTAATTAATAATATATATGTATTCAATGAAATTTTTAAAATAAATACAAGGTTCGAACCAAAGCTACTGGGTTGGTCGAACCCCTTCCGATCACTCTAGCTCCGCACCTGTCGATACCATGCATGAATGCGGGAGACTTCGTGTATCGGGCTGCTCTAATTTTGGAAGAACAATAAGAAATCCAATATTAAGTGATAAAGTACATATAATACTTATGACAAATATCATTATTCATGTAATTATCGATTTAATGCATGAAAAGTTGCACATAAGTACTTATATTTTCCTAATTCCATTTTGAGAATAAGTGATTGTTGTTCCATGAAATGTGTCTTATGATTAATGCTGCAATTTGTGAAAGAGGAGGAGCATGTAGTTATTTGGTCCATCCACTTATCACATGTACAACCAGGGAACATTTACATGTGAAATGTGAAACTAGTGTAATGTGTCGTTTCTGACATAGTCCAGAAATTAATAATGGTGACAACTAATATACCTTATATGTTATTAAATATAGTATAATTTGTTTGGAGCTCAAACCAATTACGTCGAATTATGTGATTTATTTTATTTTATTAGTTTCAAACAAAATCAAAATAATTACTGTTTTTGATTGATTTTTGTATTAGAGGAGTAACTGTATAGGAAGTCAAAAACATAAATTTATTTCCTTTCCGGCGCCACATTGCTTTCTTCTCACATTCATTAACGTGACAAGAAGAAAATTTCTTTTCTCGTGATTTTCATTAAAAATTAGTATGACAGAGGGAACTCAATTTTTGAATCCTTGGATAGGTGGATTCACGTCTTAGATCTGATCTCATCTAATAAAAACATACCAAATTCAATTAACTCGTGTAGTATTACATTATGTTGATTCTGTTAGTAAATTTTATTTGTAAAATAATTCTGGAAAAAATAAAATAAAATAATAGAAATATAAACGAAATAAAAGTTAATCTGAGCCCATTGAATTCACAGTTTTTTCTTAAGGAATTTAATTCCCTCCTAGTACCCAAGGTTATGGATTATTTCCTTTCAGGATAGAACGAATTACACACCGGTGTAGTAGTACTTCAAACCCCAGTGTTTCAGCGAACACAAAGTTCGGTAGCAAATTACACTTATTGTTGCTTTCTTTGAAGTTAAAAATAATGCAGAAGAAGGAGGAGAAACTCAGGAAATTGTATGAAAAATCTGAGAGAATGGACTTGTATTTATAACCAATGTTGGGCTGAAATCTGAAGAGGTGCAACTCTTCAGAATAGCTGTTTATGCAAAACGGCCACAGCATAAATGTCATAACATAAATGGTTATTTACTCAACAATAAAGAGGGAAAATTGAAGAGGGTAATTAATTTTCTGTTACCAAAACAGAAAACGAAAAATGGAAATGGTTAGATTTTAATATTAATATTCTTGGATTTAATATTAATATTTTGTTATTAAAACAGATATTTAATAACATTTCTGCTAATTACTATTAACAATTTGGTTCAAAAAATTAATCAATCAATTGATTATTTGACCAAATCCAAATCCAAATCCGAAGCCGAAGCTGAGCCGAGCGAGCGACGACGATGACGGAGCAAGGCTTGCCTTCTTCTCAACTCTTTAACAAGCTTAAGGAATTTAATATTTTCTGTATTTGTGTTGTATTCATTGTTTTGGAGATTAAAATCTTTGTGGTTTTCTACTCCGTTGAAGATTAAAAGCTACGTGATTTTAACGTTTGCTTGTGTGATTCTTTTATATAAATGACTAATGATACGGAAACCAAGTTGTTCCGATGGTGACTGTCAATGTGTCGATAAGCCGAACACCGGCATTGGCACCGGCGGAGAAACCCGAAAAAAATCCGGGTTAGATTTCAAGCGGTGACAGTAGAAGATGTTCTTCTACTTAACTACTTTAAGTCTGCAGAAGTTCATCAAGGAAGATGTTCCTGTTCTGCCTTGTGAAACTCCAGAGAATGAATGGTTTCTTGTGATTGAGGCGTGGAAACATTCTGATTTTCTGTGCAAGAATTATATTCTTAGCGGACTGGAGGACGATTTGTGTAATGTCTACAGTGGCGTGGAGACGTTAAAAGAATTATGGACTGCGCTTGAAAAGAAATACAAAACAGAATATGTCGGGTTGAAGAAATTCGTTGCCGCTAAGTTTTTGGATTATAAAATGGTAGATAGCAAGTCTATTATTACCCAAGTCCAGGAATTGCAAGTGATTATTCACGATCTCCTTGCTGAAGATATAAATCGAATTAATATTGATGTTGAAAGTAGTAATTTTAGTATTTTTACTAACAGAATTTTCATTGAAGGTCTTGTCAACAATGAAGCATTCCAAGTAGTAGCGATGATTGAAAAGTTGCCTCCTTTGTATAAGGACTTCAAAAACTATTTGAAACACAAACGCAAGGAGATGTCCCTTGAAGGTCTCATTGTTTGGTTGAAAATCGAAGAGGACAACAAAACTGCTGAAAAGACAGGTCGTGGAACCTCAACAATAATGGGAGCAAACATTGTTGAGGATACTTCTCAAAATAAGACAAAGAGGAAGCAGGCTTCTGGACCAAAAAGCAACCCTAGCAAGAAGTGGTTCAACGAAAATTGCTACAACTATGGGAAAGATGGTCATAAATCTACGGAGTGTCGTGCTCCGAAGAAAGACAAGAAGAAGGGTTAAGCAAACATGGTTGAAAAGCACGAAGATTGATTCTGGAGCCACTCGCCATGTTTGTGTAGTTAGGGAAGCCTTTGCAATATATGCTCCTGTTGGACCCGAAGAGACGTTTTCTATGGGAAATGCTGCAACCACCAAGATTGAAGGATGTGGGAAGATCTTTCTGAAGATGACTTCTGGCAAGGTGGTGACTTTGTTTAATTACCATCTCGCGGTGTAAAGAAGTATTTCATAACTTTTATTGATGATAGTACTCAATATTGTTATGTTTACTTACTTAATAGTAAAGATGAAGCAATAAACACATTCAAGCAATACAAAAATATAGTTGAAATGCAACTTAACAAGAATAAAAATGATAAGAAGTGATAGGGGTGATGAATATGAATCTCCTTTTGAACAAATATGTTTAGAATATGGAATTATTCATCAAACAACGACCCCTTACACTCCTCAATTCAATGGGATTGCGGAGAGAAAGAATCGTTCATTAAAGGAGATGATAAACGTATTGTTGATAAGTTCTGGTTTGCCACAGAACTTGTGGGGGGAAGCTGTTCTTACGATTAACCGAATACTAATTAAATCGAGTACCCCATAGCAAAACACAATCCATTACATATGAAAAATGGAAGGGAATGAAGCCCAACTTGAATTATTTTAAAGTGTAGGGGTGTCTGACAAAAGTGCAAGTTCCTAAACTCAAAAGGGTAAAAATAAGACTGAAAACCATTGATTGTATTTTCATAGGATATGCGACCAATAGTAAAGCATATCGATTTCTGGTTCATAAATCAGAAAATTCCGACATTCATAATAATACGGTTACAGAATCAGATAATGTTGAGTTCTTTGAAAATATATATCCGTATAAAAAAGAATGTGAGTCGATTGGTGAATGATCTAAACGACCTCGGGAAGGACCAAAAAAATACATTTAATTAGGAGGATCCAAGACGTAGTAAACGTCAAAGAACGTCTACTTTATTTGGACCAGATTTTATGACTTTCTTATTGGAGAATGAGCCTCGAACATTTAAAGAAGTTATGTCTTCTTCGGAATCAATGTTTTGGAAAGAGGCGGTCAATAATGAAATATAATTCATATTGAACAAGCATACATGGGAATTGGTTGATCTTCTTCATGGAAATAAACCTTTGGGTTCTAAATGGTTCTTTAAGAGGAAAATGAAAGATGATGGCACTATTGATAAATTTAAGGCAAGACTTGTAGTCAAAGGGTATAGACAACGAGAAGGCCTTGACTACTTTGATACATACTCTCCAATTACAAGAATTACGTCCATACGAATGTTAGTAGCATTAGCTGCAGTGTATGGTCTTGAAATTCATTAAATGGACATTAAGACAGCCTTCTTGAATGGAGATTTGGAGGAAGAAATCTACATGGAACAACCTGAAGGTTTTGTGGTTCCAGGTAAAGAAAAGAAGGTTTGTAAACTTGTTAAGTCCCTTTTACAGACTAAAACAAGCACCCAAATAATGGCGTGCGAAATTTGACGAAACAATGTTGTCAAATTGTTTTAAGATAAATGAATGTGATAAATGTGTGTACACTAAAAATGTTCCAAATCACATAGTCATTGTTTGCTTATATATGGATGATATGCTGATAATGAGTAATGACATTGCCAACATAAATGCGACTAAGCGTATGCTAACTGGCAAGTTTGATATGAAAGACTTGGGAGTTGCTGATTTTGTTATGGGAATTAAGATCCATAAGACTTCTCAAGGTCTGGCATTATCACAATCTTATTATATTAAGACAGTACTTGAAAAATTCAAGCACTTAGGGTTTAAAGTTGCAAGAACTCCAATTGACGTGAATTTTGCATTAGCAAAGAACAAAGGCCAAAACATATCACAATTGGATTATGCTCGTGTATTGGGATGCTTAATGTACATCATGAATTGTACACGACCAGATATAGCTTGTGCTATAAGTAAACTGAGTCGATACACGAGCAATCCAGGTCAATCTCATTGGATGGCAATGAAACGAGTTTTGGGATATTTAGAACATACCCAAAACTTTGATTTGCACTACAGTAAATATCCTGCGGTGATTGAAGGATATTGTGATGCAAATTGGATCACCGGTTCAACTGATTCCAAGTCCACAAGTGGATATGTATTTATTATTGGTGGAGGAGCGGTATCTTGAAAGTCGTCCAAACAAACTTGTATTGCCCGCTCTACAATGGAGAATGAGTTCATAGCCTTAGATAAAGCCAGTGAAGAAGCCAAATGGCTCCGTAATTTCTTGGAAGACATTTCATTTTAGCCCAAACCGTTAGTACAAATATGCATATATTGTGATAGTCAAGCGGCAATTGGAAGGGCTGGGAGCGTTATGTCTAACGGTAAATCTCGTCATATACGACGAAGACATAAAATCGTTAGGCAATTACTCTCTAGAGGAATTATCACGATTGACTATGTAAAGTCAAGTGATAATGTGTCGGATCCACTTAAAAGACCTAACTAGAGAGGTAGTTAAGAAATCATCAAGGGGAATGAGACTATGGCCGAGAACAAGTCATAGTGGCGGTAACTCTACATAGAAGATTGGAGATCTCAAGATCTAGGTTCAAGGAGATCAAACAAAGTCATTAATGACGGTTCAACATTGTCAACTAAAATTTTGGTCCATTCTCGTGATGAGACAATGTTCAGTACCAAGGATAAAGCATTAAGGCTTTTTAATGATTTCTAAATTTGATACGGGGTATATTAAATAGTGTATCTATGGGATGACACGTTTAGGAATCACCTATGTAATGTGAAGTGTTAGCCGCTTCAAGGAGAATTTTGTAAGGCCAGTTCTCTACGCTCTTATGAAATCAACCGGTGTTTATGTCTGAAACGAACACAACAATGAGAATCAAAGACGGTTAAGGGTTGGTTGTGTGATTTATGGTTGTCTAGGTATACACCAAAGTTCGATGGTTCAAAAATATCAAATCTACCGATTGATCAGTATATCCGACATAAGTGGGCAGTTGCTTATATACCCATTAAAAAATCTCTTCTTCTTCTAATATGAAACAATGTTCATTCGTTAGGGAGGGAATCTCAAATGAAATTCAAATATTTCATTTTCTCTCTATTTCCCATTCACCCTCTTTTAAGTATTAATATACTTAAGAATCCAACAGATTCATGTATACACATCACGTGGATACATATGTAAGCACTTTTGTTTCTTTGAGAAACTACACAGTAAATAAATATAACAAATCTCATCTTCTGCATCTTTAACTCTATTCTAGATTAACAAAGTTTTCTTTCTCCATTGCAAAGTTAAAACATTTTTTTTTGGAATGACTCTCAATATTGAGAAATTCTGTCGAGTAATAGTGGATTGCGAATTATCCACCACTTACACGATCGCTAAGATATTCAACTAAACTCCAAAATTTTATATCTTGACTTCTTTAAATCGGTCTAAGGGAGTATTATTTTATTAAGATTTTTCATTAAATTTCCCGTTCGATTTTTCAATACTTTTTGTGAAATATAGACTAAAATGCCAACCGCCCTTTTTGCTAGTCTGTATGGAATTGTTATGGCGCCAATGAAAAGGCATTAACAACTGAAACCACCATATGAGCTTCTCATTTTTTTTAAGGATTCCAATGCCTGTCTAGATTCTAATCAGACCCAACCAAAGTTATACTAACACGTGTTTCCCTAAGTAACATGATTACACATCTCCAGATTAATCAACCATTAATGGTTTTCTTATTCTCTCTGACAATTACAGTAGTAATTATCTCATAAAATATTTATTTCAAACAAAGGAAAAAAAAGCAATAGAGAAACTATTGTTAGAAAGTACTTGTTCTGCAAATGTTGGCTTATCAGTTGACGTACAGAAGAAAACGGATATCAGAGTAACAGTCAATACTTTAAGTAAAGAAGTATAACATTTTCTTTTTAATTTTCCCCAGCCCCAACTTGGAAAAATGTAAAATAAGGAAAAGTGTTTGCACATCGGGTGTGTTTGGTACCACGGAAAACAAAAAAATGTTTTCTTTATCAAGAGAAGGGAAAACATTTTCCAAAGCTCCTTCTCAACTTTCCCTATTCTCACCAACCCACCTCATCCCCTCTCCAAAAAAAAAAGTTTTTTTTTTTATTTCAAATTTTAGTTTTTCCGTTACCACCCACCCTATTACCCCTCCATTCCCCCCTCCTCTCGCAAAAAAAAATATTTTTTTACCTTAATTTTCGCTTGGCATAGCAAGAACGTGAGCAGGGCGTGCAAGATCGTGAGCGAATTGTCAAGTCAACCTTACTACACTCAAGATCGCTAACGAATGTTAGAACACATGAGAATTGCCAAAGGAAGCTTTTGTATTAGAGACAACTTGAATTGTTTGCTTGGTTGATGAATTACAAATGAATGCCCCTATTTATACTAATCACCTAGGGGCTAGTATGTAAATAATAATTGTTCTACAAGTCCTTCTATATTTACAACTAAGTCTCTTCTCTAGAATATTCTACACATCTAGATTCTTCTAAGGACTTTCCTAACAATTCTATAAGGTTCTAGGGTCTTCCTAAGGAAACCTCTATATTTCTCTAGAACTTTCCTACAAATGCATAAATATCTAGAGCTTTTCTAAGAAAATTCTACATAGTTCTAGGATATTCCACCAAAATCTTTTCCCTAACTTATGTAACCCTTCCATATCACAAAATATATGTCAAGTGACACCTACGTGGCATGATGATGTGGCGGATCATGACAGTTATCTCTAGAATAGGGAGAAAATTCTCCTCTTTTTTTTTACTAGTCAGGCTAAGTTAGATTAGGTTGTACACTGTGACATGATTAAATGTCTGGGTGAGAATGGTATAATCTTATCTTATCTTTATTAGCTAAGGTGGAAGTACATTATAGTATATGATCAATGAGTTAACTTGAGAATAATTCTAAGTAATCTAATCAGCGAATATTTTCAAGCATTATAAGACTTCATAAAGTAAAAAGTAGTAGTAGTACTTATGTTGAGAAGGAATAGCATATAAGAAATTGATCTACTATCGGATGATCAATGTTGCTTTCCATGAAAGAGCATTTTAAACAAAAACTAACTTATTTTAGAGTCCACAATACCAGAATTTCCAATGATATTCTAGAGTTACTTCTCTAAATTTGGAGAGAGAAAAAGAAGAAAAAGGTAAGTACTGTGTTGTATTTCCTAACTGTATACTCCCGCACCTAGTTTATCCCAATAATTAATACGTTCAAGAAAGTTGATAAAATACAAAGTGATCAAAGCCAGAAAATAATAATCCAATAATTTTAGTTCTACCTCTCTTCACTTATGTATAAAATTATTATTTTTATTACTTTATTGCTTAGGTGCAAGAACAAGTCTGTGGCACTCTTATATATAGTTATTACAAACATAAAAGCCACAACATAAATACCTAAATGAATGAGTTCCTTTAGAAACACTGAAATGACCCAACACTTGATGCAAACAGCGGCCCATGGCACAAGTAATAATGATGAGTATCATGACTTTGCCTTTTTCAGATTGCAGTTTAATATTCTCCGGTCCACAATAAGTGATCAGATTTTTTTTTTAGTCCAAAATAAGTGTCCATTTATATAATCAAGAAAAAATTCAATTTTTTTTTTCAAAGTTACCCTTATATACGTATCCATAAAAAGTCATTTACTCCTCACATTTGAGAAGAGAAGTAAGTACTACTATAATTATGGTGCAACATTTAATGAAGGGTAGTTTAATCACACTAACTATTTTTGTCTGAAAGTTAGTATTTCCTTAATGGGTGTATCAAAAATAAATTGGTCATTCATTATGGACTGGATGGAGTACTATATTCCTATCGTAATTAAATCCGTTAATTTTGGAGCAATAGCTAGGATAGAGATCTAGGAACTAATCATTTGTATTAAATGATGGAATAGTTCCAAAAGCATCTCAATGAGATCTAACGGACAAATATAATATGTATATTTATCCCACATCAATGTTTGACCCCAAAGACCAATAAAACTTCATAACATGGCTACCTGCTACCTTTTTTTTTTTTTTTTAAAAAAATTTCTTCTCTATTCCCCTTAACTTTAATCAAGTCGATGGGAAATGCCCTCTAAGAAAACGGAGATTCTAATTATAGAACCTGGTTGAATAAAACGTTGACTAATCAGATTTTAATTCCAAAGAAGGCAAACTTACATAAAATATTCGAAAATTATGAACTTCGGTAACTTCAAATTCCAACGTGTAAAAAGGTAGCATTAAAATTATTCTACATTCTACAATAATATACCGTTTAAATAACAAAAAAGGGAATATACGGAAATTATTTGTGAAATATTAAAGACCTGTATCGCCGAATTAGCTCGTTATTCAAGAACCAAACGACCACTTATAGGCCCAGCCCATCAGTTTCTACTTTTCAACCGTTTGAGTAGTCCACATTTATGGGCTCAAAAATGAAGTGGGGAATTCGGCGGAGAAAGTGTACGGTTAGCCAGATATGTATTTATTTTTAAGTTACTGTTTAAAATATCTTTAGTCTTTAATTACTGTTTTAATAAATTTATACCCGCCCGGACCCTTCTGCTCATAAAGTTCAGGACCAAGTATTCTTAACTTATGAGCTTGTTACTGTAAGTTCATGACTAGTTGTCCTTAATTTATGAGTTTATAACTCTAAGTTTAGGACTACCTATCCTTAACTTTTGAACTTGAAACTCTAAGTTCAGGACTACATGTCCTTAACTTTTGAACTTGGAACTCGAAGTTCAGGACTAATGTCCTTAATTTATGTGCTTGTAACTCTAAGTTAAGGACCAAGTGTCCTTAATTTTTGAACTTCCAACTCTAATTTCAGAACCAAGTGTCTTTTACTTATGAGCTTGTTACTGTAAGTTAATTTATGAGCTTGTAAGTCTAAGTTAAGGTCTACCTATCCTTAGTTTTTGAGCTTGTAACTCTAAGTTCAGGACTACATGTCCTTAACTTTTGAACTTGTAACTCTAAGTTTAGGACTACATGTCCTTATTTTTTGAACTTGGACCTCTAAGGTCAGGCCTACCTGTGAATTCAGTATAAGTTCTACTGCCTGATATTTCTACAAAGCTATTTTTATGTCATGACCCGTATTTCCCACCCTCGGGAGTTGTGATGGTGTCTACTAATGTGAGCTAGGCAAGCCAATCCTTTAAACTAATTACTCCATTATCCAATTAATTCTTTTTAACAGATATAAAGCGATAATGTATAAACAGCGGAATATTTATGTCACAACCCCAACCCCGGGCGTGATGGCGCCCAACACAATGCTAGGCAAGCCCGGCCAACTAACATCTCACGATCTCTTTCTTTATACTCAGTACCACTTTTCGGGATTTAATACCAATTTAATATAAATAGAAGTATGAATTTAACAGATGAAATGTGCGGAAACCATAATCACGAAAAAAAATCTTTGTAAAACAGCCCACTGATCCGGTGTCACAAGTCTGAGCTTCTAATACAAGGTTTCAACAATCTAATACAGAAATATGTCTAAAATGCGGAATGATAAGTGGAGATAGAAGGAGAAATCGGGTCTGCGAACGCCATGCAGCTACCTCGATAACTCCGATGAAAACAGAACGGCAGGAAAGCTCGCTCTATGCCTCAGGAATACCTGTACCTGCACACATAGTGCAGGGAGTAATGTGAGTACTCCGACCAGTGAGTAATAACAATAAATAATGGTTGACAGTATGAAATCACGTAAAGGCACTAAGCAGTTCTATATCAAAATCATTTAAGCCAAAGTGAATGAGGAAATCATGTGAAATTCTTTAAACCAGGTAAAACAGATATAATCAGTATAAATCAGCTCTTCAAACATTTCAGTTCATTTATTCGTTCTTATCCTCAGTTCTCAATACATATACTTCTCACGATAACCGAATCAATATATATATATATACCGCTGCGGCGTGCAGCCCGATCCGTATATCGCTGTGGCGTACAACTCGATCCATAATAATAGTAGTCGACTGCGCTTACTGGGGGTGTGCAGACTCCGAAGGGGCTCCTTCAACCCAAGCGCTTTATAATTGCTGCGGCGTGAAGCCCGATCCATATAAGTAATTGCTGCGGCGTGCAGCCCGATCCATAATGTGTATAATATATATATCTGTTGCGGCGCGCAGCCCGATCCATATCATATAAAATATCCTCACTATTGGGTCCTCGACCCCTCTCAGTCATTTAAAAATCATAGTCTCTCGGGCATAATGTACGGTCGGGATCTCAGCCCTCATATCTCTTCCTATTTATGATTAACATTTCAAAAATTTGGTTCATATCATTCTTAAACAATTGGAAACATGACTGAGGAAATAATTTTTTTTTAACAAAATAAGTGAGGAAAACCAGTCAAAAATCCCCTAAGGGTTCTACAGGTCGATACAAGGCCCCAAGCATGGCAACAAGCCCAATTCACAACAATAAAGTATATGTCTCAATCAAAAATTTAATAAAATATCATTCAGGATGGACCAAGTCCCAATCCCCATAGCATTGAAACCTCACGCTCGTCACACATCGTGTATCTCAACTTAGTATAGCACTACGTTGTTCAAATCCGGGGTTTTAAATCCTGAGGACATCATTTAAAATTATTACTCACCTCAAACTGACCAAAACTCTAGCTCGCTATACCCTTGCCTCTCAAATTGGCCTCCACGCACGTCGAATCTATCCAAAATCAGAATGAATACGTCACAATATGCTAAGAGAACAAAGCCCAAGCGAAAACATCCGAAAAATATCAAAAATCTTGAAATTAGCAAAACCCGAGCCCCGGGCCCACATCTCGGAATCAGGTAAAATTTACATTTTCAGAATCCTCATACCCCCACGAGTCTAACCATACCAAAATGATCCAATTCCGATACCATTTGGTCCTTCAAATCATTATTTTACATTTTTGAAAGTTTTCACAATTTTCTTCCCAAATTCCATCTCAAATCATGAATTAAATGATGAATTCAGTGATAGATTCATGTATTCTAGCCAAATCTGAGTTAAAATCACTTACCCCAATGATTTCTTGAAAAACCCTCGAAAAATCGCCAAAATTCGAGCTCTCTAGGTCAAAATATCAAATAAAACCCAAAACCTCGTATTTATATAGAGTACACTTCAGGTCTTCTCACCGCGGTCGCGCCTATTTTTGTGCGGTCCGCACGATTTCAGAGACTGTGAAACTACAAGTCAAACTCATGCGGCCACGTCCCACTTCATGTGGCCCGCGTCCCTCTCCATGAGGCCGTACTCTATGGTCACGCGGTCCGCATCAGTGACGTTCAGAGAGCTGCCAAACCCATTCATGCGGCCGCACAACAACTTTGTGCGGTCCGCGCCAGTCTTCATGCGGCCGCATTCCAACTTTGTGCGGTCCGCATCACCGCGCGGTCCACGCGATGCCTACCGCGGCCGCGCCCCTGCAGTCCTCTTGGACCTGCTACAGCTGCTGCATTTTTCTGTTATATTTTCCAACTCCAAACTTCCTGTTAGCCATCCGAAATCACCCCGAGGTCCCCGGGACCTCAACCAAAAGCACCAACGCATCCTAAGACATTCTCCAAACTCGTTCCAATCCTCAAAACACCTCAGACAACATCAGAACCATCAAATTACATTGAATTCAAGCCTAAGAACTCCAAGAACTCTTGAATTATGCTTTCGATCAAAAAGTCTATCAAATTTCGTCGGGATGACCTGAAATTTTGAACACACATCCCAAATGACACAACGAAGCTACTGCAACTCTCGGAATTCCATTTCGACCCCTATATAAAAATCTCGCTTATCAACCGGAAATTGCCAAATATCAATTTCGCCAATTCAAGCCTAAATCTTCTCTACAACTCCAAAACCCATTCTGATCGCGCTGGTAAGTCACAAATCACCTCACGAAGCTAACCGAACCATCGAAACTCACACCCGATCCCTCTAACATATAAGTCAACATCCGATTGACTTTTTCCAACTTAAGCCTTCTTAGAAGAGACTAAGTGTCTCATTTCTTACCAAAACCACACCAACCGCAAACCAATCAACCCGATCACATCAAACACAGATAACGAAGCATAAATAAGCTAAAATGGGGGAAGACGGAGCAGTAACTCATGATACGACTGGCCGGGTCATCACAATTTAATTAAGCGGAAGAAAAATAATAAAATATCTGAATCTGTAGCTATTACAACTACTTAAACCTTAATCACCCAAAACCTGGTGTCACAGACGGTCTAAGACTGCTAAATACAAGGTCCAAGAATAAAGGACACATTGTTTCTGAAGCAAAAAGATGAAACAGGAAATAAAAGATAGAGGAGATGCCAGGGTCTGCGGACGCCTGCAGGTCTACCTTGGATCTCCGCATGGACTGAAAGTAGCCTCCAACTATAGTCCAAGAGCTACTCCTGGATCTGCACATAATGCAGAGTGTAGTATCAGCACAATCGACCCCATGTGTTGGTAAGTATCTAGCCTAACCTCGGCGAAGTAGTGATGAGGCTAGGACCAGACCACCAAATAAACCTGTGTAGTTATATAATATACAACGGAAAGTAAAGCAGGAATAAACAATTACAGATGGGAGGGGGAAAACATGCTTTGGGAAATAACAGGTAAAAACAAAATATTAAGAGAATTATAAAGGAATCAAAATCCAACCACTAACAAGAATAAGGAAAACAAAGGCAGATTTCACTTTCTTTTCACATCTTGTTGCAAGCGTGCAACCCGATCCCTTTTCCTGTTTCTCGTGGCAGGCATGCCATCCGCTCCCATTTCATGTATCTCGTGGCAGGATTGTTGCAAGCGTGCAACCCGATCCCTTTTCCTGTTTCTCGTGGCAGGCGTGTCATCCGCTCCCATTTCATGTATCTCGTGGCAGGCGTGCCACCCGCTCCCATTTCATTTATCTCGTGGTAGGCGTTCCACCCGCTCTCATTTCATTATATCTTGTGGTAGGCATACCACCCGCTCCCATTTCATTATATCTTGTGGTAGGCGTACCACCCGCTTCCATTTTATTATATCTTGTGGTAGGCGTACCACCCGCTCCCATTTCATTATATTTTGTGGTAGGCGTACCACTCGCTCCCATTTTATTATATCTTGTGGTAGGCGTACCACCCACTCCCATTTACAAGCCAACAATAATCACAAGGAATCCCGGTAAGGGAACAAGAGCAATATAACAACTTCCCGGCAAGGGAACAATTATATTTCAACAATATCCCGACAAGGGAACAATGCTATCAAACAAACATCCCGGCAAGGGAACAATAGTGATAATAACATATGAAGTGCAATAAACCACAACTAACAATTATAATACAAGACTCACGCCCATGCTTGACACAACGTATAGATACTCGTCACCATGCCTATACGTCGTACTCCACTATTAATATGTAGCAAATAAGACACAACTCCTAATCCCTCAAGCTAAGGTTAGACCAAACACTTACCTCGATGCCATGAACATGATTCACGTTTCAATTATAGTTTTACCCCTTGATTCCACCACCAATTCGCTCGAATCTAGCCACAAGTTACTTAATTACATCAATAAACGCTAAATGAATCAACCCCAATGCATAAAAATGAGTTTTTCTAAAGTTTTTGCCCAAAATGTCAAAAATCGCCCCCGGACACACATGGGCAAACCCCGAGGTTCGAACCCAAACCTAATTACCCATTCCCCCACGAACCCAAATATATAATTTGTTTTGAAATCGGACCTCAAATCGAGGTCCAAATCCCAATTTTTGAAAAAACCTAGGTTCTACCCAAAACACCCAATTTTCCCCATGAAAATCATTGATTTTGAGTTGAAATCTTGTTAAAAGATGTTAATGATTGAAGGAAATAAGTTTAAATTAACTTACAATCGATGTGGAAAAAGAGTTGTTCTTGGAAAATCGCCCAAAGGAGTTTGTGTTTTGAAAAGATGTGAAAAATGAGTTTAAATCGTCTAAGTATAAAAGTTGCAGGTCTCAGATGTGAGAATTCCGAACAGGGGTTCGCAATAGCTTGGGAATTGCAATTCAGGGAAAACTGAACTTTCGCATTTGCGATCAGCATGTCGCATTTGCGACTTGGGAATTGCGAAACACAGCATCGCATTTGCGATCACCGGCCAAATGGGAAACTTCGCAATTGAGAAGATAATATCGCATTTGCGAGAGGGAGCTGGCCTGGGCTTTCTTCGCAATTGCGACAAGCCGCTCGTGTTTGCGATATCGTATTTACGAGCCAGGCTTCGCAAACCTGTAATTTTCTAAAACTCACTCGAGCCCTCGGGGCTCCAACCCAAGTATACACACAACCTCAAAAATATCCTACGGACTTATCCGCGTAATAAAATCACCAAAATAACATCATGAACATCGAATTAAATCTCAAGATCAATGAAATTTCTCAAAACTTCTTTAAACATCAAATTTTGTATTTAAGGTCCGAATCACGTCAAACGGATTCCATTTCTTACCAAACTTCACAAAATTATCTTAAATCATATGTAAGACATATATGGGCGTCAGAACCAAAATACGGCCCCGATACCAACATGTTCTAATCAAAATTCATTTCCAAACCTTATGAACAATTTCAGAAAACAATTTTCTTCAAAAATTCATTTCTCAGGCTTGGGACCTCGGAATTCGATTCCGAACATACGCCCAAGTCCCACATTTTTCTACAGACCCACCGAGACCGTCCAATCATGGGTCTGGGTCCGTTTACTCAAAACATTAACCGAAATCAAATTAATTCATTTTATAGTCAAAATTTATCATTTTGCACAAATTTTCACATTTAGGCTTTCCGGCTACGTGCCCGGACGGCACACGCAAATCGAGGTGATGCTCAAAGAGGTTTTTAAGGCCTGGAAACGTAGAATTTCATTTTAAAACATGTGATGACCCACACATTTCATTATTAGTTCTACTGCGTGATGTCTTGCTTTGTGACAAATCGAGTAACAATCAGACTCAAACCTCGAGCTCAACTATGAGCTCTAATGGAGGAAAGAATAGAGGAAATGAGAGATAGACATTTGTGAAGCTTCAGGAAATTGGAGCTGTGTAAAACTGAATAAAATCCTCTACAATTACAAGCAATCTACTCCTATATATACATACGAACAACTGGATCTAGCTGGACTATGCAAGTGGAAAGTAATTGCTATTACTAACTATTGGAAATGTAACTAACTATCTGTAACTAACTTAACTAACTATTGGAAGCCTAACTAACTTTCTCAACTAACTGACTTATACATTGCAGTAATGCAATCTGCTATCTTCCCAGATTAAATACATATCTCAACACCAATCCCCCCAAGTTGGAGGGGAGGGACTCACGCCAACTTGCCAAGAAGAGATGAGTGTTTGAGCTCTGTGAGTGACTTAGTGAAGATGTCCGCTAATTGTTCATGAGTGGATATGTAATGTAGATCAATAAGCCCTTCGTTGAGTTTATCCCGCATGAAATGACAATCAACTTCTATGTGTTTGGTTTGCTCGTGAAACACTGGATTTCTTGCTATTTGTAGTGCAGCTTAGCTGTCACAAAAGATTGGTATTGGCAGTTGTAAGGGGACAGTCAGCTCTTGCAGCAATTTGAATAACCAAACCAGCTCTCCCACTACTTGTCGTGCTGATCTATACTCAGCTTCCGCTGAAGACAGTGACACGGTTGATTGTTTCTTGGATTTCCAACTGATGGGGGTGCTCCCAAGCATTATAACAAAACCACTTACTGATCTTCTAGACTCGGGGAAGGCTACCCAATCTGAGTCGTAAAATCCTTTAACTGTGTAGTTTTTGGTGCTGGAAAAGAATAGTCCTAAGCTGGGATTCCCTTTTAGATATCTCAGAACATGAGAGGCAGCTTTCAAGTGTGTCCCTTGGACATTGCATGTATTGGCTTAAATGTTGCACGCTATAAGCAATGTCGAGTCTAGTGTTAGTAAGAAAATTTAATTTCCCTATCAACTTCCTATAGTGAGATGGGTCTTCTAGCAACATCCCATCATCTGCTCTAAGTTTGACTGAGGAGTCAAGAGGTGAAGACATTGGAGAGCAATTTAGACAATGATACTCTTTCAGCAAATCTTGAGCAAATTTCCTTTGAGTAAGCATCACACCATCAGTAGTGTCGAGCACTTCCATTCCCAGAAATTAGTAGAGTTTCCCCAAATCATTTATTCTGAATGTATTATCTAAAATCTCTTTGGGGAAATTTGGGGAAAGGATTTCCTCTGTGTCTATCCCAGTTAATATAACATTGTCTACATAGACTGCTACAAAAACCACTGATTTTCCCTTTTTTCTGGAAAAGAGTGAGTAGTTTAACATTGAATATGTGTAGCCTCTTGGACAAAGTGATTCGGTCAATTTGGCATACCACTGCCTATTTGCCTGCTTCAAACCATATAAAGACTTGTTCAATTTGCACACAAGGTCAGATTTGTCAACCATAAAGCCTTGTGGAACTTGCATATATACCTCCTCATGTAAATCTCCATGGAGAAATACATTATTTACATCAAGTTGGTACATCTCCCAACCTTTCATTACTGTTGTACCAATTAGGGCCCTCATAGTTGTCATTTTTACGACTGGAGAGAATGTTTCAGTATAGTCCACACCTGCTTGTTGAGTGTATCCCTTCACTACCAATTTGGCTTTTAGTCTCTCTACTGTGTCATCTGCCTTATGTTTCACTTTGTAAACCCACTTGCAGCCTATTGTTCTCTTTCCTAGTGGAAGTGGTACAAGGTCCCAAGTGTGATTTGTATTATAACTGCTTGCCACGTAGGATCTAGAGATACTTCCTCGTATGAACCAGGTTCACAATCATATGAAAAATTAGTAACTAATTACTGACTATCATGAGTTAAAGCATTAAGAGATATGTGTTGGGCAGTTGGACTGGATGTGATGAATGAAAAGAATGGTGGGTTATCAGTTGATATCGTGTTTGAAGGAGACACAATACGGTTAGGCTGTGACTTGGGAAGTACAAAGACATAGTCTTTTAGATAAGCAGGTATTTTGTGTGTTTTAGAATGCCTCTATATGATTGGGTTCAGTGAAAGTTGTTGGTAATCATTGCTGGAAAGATTTCTGATATCATTAGAGATATGGGAAGGAGATAAATTAATGCCTTAATCAGTTGAGCTATATGAGCCATTGGGTGACTATGTGTCCATGAGGGTGTGATCAGTAAAGAGAGTGTCAATATTGACATCATTGTAAGGGATGTTTTCTAATCCTCCTAACGTAGTAGCAGAGTTATTTGTTTCATAAGAAGAATGAATCCAAGCATTCTGGGAAATGGCATTGTTATAAGTAGTTGAGGTTTTAGAACCAGCGGATAAGGAAAAAGGAAATATATGCTCATGAAAAATAACATCTCTAGATACATGGATCTTGTTAGTGGCCAGATTTAGCAACTTGTAATTTTTTGTCCCAAAAGGATATCCCACAAATACATGAGATATGGATCTAGGTTCGAATTTATCTTAGTGATTTTTGAGAACTGTGGGAAAGCAAATGCAACCAAAGCTTCTAAGGTGTGAGTAGGTAGGTTTCTTATTGTATAACAACTCAAATGGACATTTGTTCTTAAGTGAAGATGAGGGGAGTCTGTGGAGGTGAGAATACACCCCCTCCCCCCAGTATTTGAGAGGTAGTTTGGACTGGAAAAGCAAGGCTTTGGCTGTTTCTAGCAAGTATTTGTGTTTTTTTTCACTATCCCATTTTGTTGGGGTATATAGGGACATGTTCTTTGATGCAAGATGCCTTTTGTTTATAGGTAAGAAGTAGTTTCAGATTCTGTAAACTCCAAGCCATTATTAGTCCTTATGGCCTTTACTGTGGTATTAAACTGAGATTCTATCATTGCAATAAATCCTTTTAGGATATGTAGAGCATTGCTTTTGCAGCTCAGCAGATGTGTCCATGTTGATCTGCTATAGTCATCTACAAGGATAATGAAATATCTGTATTTATCATGAGTTGTAATGTAGTATGGACCCCATAAGTCAACATGTAGTAACTCAAATATTTTGGTCGTGAAGTTGGTTTTTTCTGGAAAAGGCAATCTTGTTTGCCTTGCCATTGGGCAAATGTGGCATAGAAAGGGTTGTCTGGGGGCAAAAGATCCACAGTATCCTTTCGATGCAGAGAAGTAGAACATATAGAACAACCATCATTATTATTTGTATTCAAAGTATTCACATGATTACATAGGTGTCTAGAATCACCCACATTCACTGATGAATCACAAGTTTTAGAACTGGAGTCTAATTAAACAGTGGAAATGTTGTTGGGAACAGTAGTAAGTGAGCTAGAATGACTAGAAGTACTACATGTATGAGCGACAATAGCAACTGGAGACATAGATGTATTGGATTTGTTGTTGCACAGATCAGAGAAGAGGTATAAACCACTGTTGCTTTTACCAATCTCCAGAGGCCTCTTCAGTGAAGGGGCATGCAGAAGTATGCAAGAAAACTTAGTGAATATGACAAAACAATCTAGTTGTGCAGTCAAGGAATGCACAGGAATCATGTTGAATTTAAAACTAGGTACAAAAAGAACCCTTTTTAATGTGAATTTGGGACTCAAAACTACATCACCCATCAAGGTTACTTTTACTTTATAGCCATTTGGCAGGGTAACAAGGAAATGACATATCAAGGTTTTGGTATTGGTAAGTGAAGATTTGTTGAATGTCATATGATTTGTGGCTCTAGAGTCTAAGATCTATGTATCAACAATAGTTTTAAAGTTTTCATATGATTGATATACAGGTTCAGTAGAGGAAGAGCATGCAACTATACCTGCAAAATTTACAGTTCTACTTGCTATATTGGCAGTCCCAGAGTGATCTCTTGTGTTGTTGTTGCTATTGGCTTGAAAATTTTCTAGGATGCTGAGGAGTTGTCCATATTTCTCATTTGTCAAATTGTGCACTGTTTGACCTTGCTCATGAGTACTGCAGTCAACATCTTCAATGTTTCCTCCCTCATTTGCTGCACCAAATACATTTGCAGCATATCGTTTGCCTCTATTGAATTTGGACTACTATGAGCTCTGTGGTGAGTGTTGTGGATATCTATGTAGCTTGTAACATTTGTCCTTGGTATGCCCAGGCCTTTTGCAAAAATCACAGTGCAAACGAGATCTATTCTGAGAGTAGTTTCCCCTAAATGCATTACTGTAGTGTTGTTATTTGTCTGCTCATTGTAATTTGTTTTGAAGTTGTTATATCCATTTCCATTTATGTTCCTAAAATGGTTGTTGCCAACTCCTCCTTCATTTGAAGTTGTGGACTCCATAAGCAACTGACTCTGTGGCCTCATTTCCCTTTGCTTTTCTTCTTGAATAAGGATGGAAAAAGCCTGTGCTAATAAAGGCAGTGAGTTCATCATAAGGATACTGCCTCTCACTATTGTGTATACCTCGTTTAGTCCCAGCAGAAATTGAATTAGCCTCTTATCTTGTTCTGCATGTGCATACTTGCTTAGCTCCGCGTGTACAGTTGCAGGTGCAGCGTGCATTGGCATTCAAATTATTGAGTTCTTCCCACGGCTTCTTCATCTTTGGGTAACATCCAGTGATGACAAGTGATCCCTGAGTCAAATCATTGATTTCCTTTTGTAATTGATACAATTTAGCTCCATTCTTTTGTTCATATCTGTCCTCTAGGTCTTGCCATAACTCTTTAGCATCTTTCACATATTGTAGGCTATCTGCTAGATCTTTGGACAGTGAATTCAATATCCATGAAGTAACCATATCATCACATCTTTCCCATTAACTGAGCATAGGAGAATTTTGTTCTGGCCTTTTGCATTTTTCATTTAGTAATCCTATTTTGTTCTTTACAGACAGTGCTCTTGAGACTCCTCTCTTCCATGATCTGTAACCATATCCATCAAAAGCCACTGGAACCAGCATAGATCAAGCATTCTCTAAAGGATTCATGTAAAATGGATTGGTTGAATCCATAGCAGTTTGTGAATTTACGTAGCTCGCAGTAGTTAAATCATCCAATGGAGTTTGATCTCCAGCCATAGCTTCAAGGAATCACTTTAACGAATGTAAATTCAATCAACAAAGGACCAAAAATTAATGCAGTACAATCGAACCAATACAGTCATTTGCAGGAACAACAAACAAAAGAACCCTAGATCTCAACAACTGATCAACATCGAGTAGGCAGTGATCGAGATTGAGAAAAACACACGAGAAAGGATCTGATATCATGACAAAACGAGTAACAATCAGACTCAAACCTCGAGCTCAACTCTGAGCTCTAATGGAGGAAAGAACAGAGGAAATGAGAGATAGACATTTGCGAAGCTTCTAGAAATTGGAGCTGTCTAAAACTGAATAAAATCCTCTACAATTACAAGTAATGTACTCCTATATATACATACTAACAGCTGGATCCGGCTGGACTTTGCAAGTAAAAAGTAAAAGCTATAACTAACTATTGAAAATGTAACTAACTATCCGTAACTAACTTAACTAACTATTGGAAGCCTAACTAACTTTCTTAACTAACTGACTTATACATTGCAGTAATGCAATTTGCTATATTCCTAGATTAAATATATATCTCAACACTCTGATTCAAAGGACAATATTGTTTCCAAGTGAGTGACCCGTGCTTTAACTTGAATGGAGGGCAAAATTCCAAGTGTGTATTTTGTTGGTGCAGAAAGGAGAGTATGAAAAGAAGAGTGAAACTTTAAAGAATGCTTACTGCAACGAATGAAGTAATAGAGTTTGAGTTGAGTTTGTTGAAGGGATTTGAATGTGATGTAGGAGGTGGAGGCCATGTGTGGTTGTTACTGGAAAAGGAAGACGGAGAGATTGGCAAGGAAGAGAATATGGACAGAAAAGAGATAGAAGAAATTGTAACACCGTCTTTTCATATTAATTTTAATAGACTAGTGGCTACTTTTGTTCAGCATTAAAAATGCTGAATAAAAAGTAAATATCATTTTAAAAAGTGACTACCCCACACAATTTTTACCAATTCGGCATAGTAAACTACGCTTATCATATGAATGTTAGGCAACAAAAGTCCGACTGTTTTACAAAAATATGTTTATCTATTTTTTCAAAAAAGACTAACAGATAATTGGTCCTTGTTTTTGGTTCTTTGGCATTAGTTTGTACTATTACTAGTATATATATTAAAGGAATAAAGTTGCCATATATAATCGACATTATAATTAAGCCAAGTGGCAAGCTAATAAATGTCAATAGTATATGGTAATTTTATTCTATATTTGACTATGTTAGTCAAATACATATATATCTAAAAAGTTGAATTTGAATTAAAGGATAATTTTGAATTTATAGATAAAGTTTTTAAATTTGAATTAAAATAAAAAATATATCTTTTATTTATGTATATATATATATGTATGTATGTATGTATATATATATATGGTTAATGATCATATGCAATCATGTTAGAAATTTTTGTTATCTTTTCTAGTTATTTAAACTACTTCGCCTCTGGCAAAAAAATAAAAATCCATATAACTATAAAGCTCTTTCACATTTAAAATCCTATAATTATAATTCTTTAACACACTCTTGCTAGATTTGAATAAAGCGAATTTCCTTTAAAATAAATTTAATATATAGGGCGCATGTCTATGTTTATCCAGATAATAAAAAAGAGTTTAAAAATAAAATAAAAACTTATTTACATATATAATGAAGTAAACCTACATGAGAAAGAAACATCACAAAAATCAGTTAATATTAAAAAAAATATTTTTTTCTTTTTGAAGAATATTTGTTTGAAGAGTCAATTTGTATAAATGGACATCAAACAAATAACAAAACTTTGACTACACAATTGCTATCATTAATTTTAGTTTAGCACTTTATAGGAATTGAAGGGAATAAGTTAAAACCTCTTCATTTAGCTGTAGTCAAGCCAACATTGCAAGTATAAATATTTTTTTCGTTAAATATTAGTTTTGAATCATTAGATTATGTGAAAGATTTTTTTTCTCGAATTTAACAAGAAGTATATTGATTTCTATTTGACAGTTTTTATAGCGATTCTCAAGTATAAGTATATTTTTTAAGAAAAATGGTATGGCGTGAAATATTTATTTTAAAATGTAAACAAATTTATTTCTAAAAAACTCTTTACTTTTTTCTACTTCAAAGATAGATAAGATATTTTTGAATTTTAGTAGAGAGTCTTTAAAATAATTATAATAGAAATCATAATTTGGATAAAATCAAGAAACCGAAATCTTATGAAATATTTACATAAATATCCGATCAGATTTATTGTTTACTTTTTATAGCTAATATAACTAAATGATATATCGACAACACACGATTATACACATATTATATATGGATTATATATAAATTATACGTCCTTTAATTTTTTAATTTAAGTGGTTGGGTGAGAACCTATTTAGGTTGATTAGATAAAGCCAAAAGAAAAATATGAAAGAATTTCAACAAAAGACTAAAATTATAAATAAAATTCTTATGTAGACAATTTCTATTAAAACTCATCCTTTTATAGCAAAATAAATTAAATTTTTGTAACAAAAAAAGAATGACATAAAAAATAAGATAAAAGAAAATAAATATCGAAAAAATGTATGAAAAATCTAAAAATCATAACTAAGAGATGACAACGAATTTCTTCTTATTTTGCATCTTTGTTGAGTATAAGAAAATTGGAAGCTGATCTCATCGATTTTAAATATTTTTTTCAACTCAAATACATAGATTATAAGATAAGGATATCTAAGAATATTTTTTTAATTTACATTGTGTATTGTTTTAAAAAAATTATTATTACTAACAAACTGATATGATATTCGAATTTGATTTTAAATGCAATTTGAGTAGTTTACTTTGAGGTTAAGCCAAGTATAATGTCAAAAAAAAATTACTTGGCAATTTTTAGATAATATATGCAATGTTATATAATAACAATTGACTAATTTAACATTTAATAATTCAGGGAACAATAATTATGTATATCTTGGATATTCAAAATTCAAAATTTGTGGCTAGAGATCGATAAACTTAAAATGGAGTCATACTGAAATAAAGTTTTTTCTGCTAAAGAATCATTTAAATTTTTTAGATAGCCGATTAAAGTGGATTTTAATTTAAGGATAATATCTTCACTTGCATCATTATAAAGATAATAATTAATGAAATATATATAAAATTTTAGAATTTGGAATTTCAAAATAGAAATATTTTTTTGAAAGATAACATCATACCAAGTAAGAATTCAAGTCGTAATAAAATAATCATGTTGTAACCAAAGAATCGTTCATATTGTGTCATCCTTTGTTCTTTGCCATAAATATGAGTTATTATTTCTCTTTGTGGCTATTTTTAGGTTACGATGACACCAATGAGAATGGTGCAAAAATAAAATTATCACTACGAGATTTGAGAAAATGTTAGTCTTTTTTCATGTAGTATTTTTTTTAATTAATATCTAACGATTATATATATATATTATCTAGAAGGTTTAAATTTCAAGGTTCTTTATATATACTTCAAATAACTTAGACATTTAACACGTTTAATGTCAAATATCAAAATGGAGTCATACAGGAAAAAAATTTACTGGCTAAAGAATTTTTTACATTTTTAGATAGCCGACTTAAATGAGTTTTGAATCAAGGATAATATTTTCACTTACATTATTATAAAAATAATTATAATTAAAAAATAAAGTTTTAGAAACTAAAATTCTAAAATAGAAATATTTTTTAAAAGATATCAACACACCAAATAAGAGTTCAAGTAGTAGTAAAAGAGTAAGTCCAAAGAGTCATTCATAGCCTCAATCTTTGATTGTTTTTTGTCATAAATATGAGTTATTTTTTTTTTTTTGACTATTTTTAGGATCCAATGACACCAGAGAGAATAGTACCAAAAAAAAATTATAATTATGAGATTTCAGAAATGGTTAATCTTTTTCATATGGTATTTTTTAATTAATATCCAATGATTATCTATATTTATCGAAATGATTAGTGTTTACGCATCTACGCGGGTGCTAATACTAATTAAGTAATAATACTACATATTTTTATTGAAAGTGGTATGACCGATTAAAATTATGAGATTGAGACGTAATTGTTGTTGTTGTTGCCCTCGACTGAAACTCTAAGTCAATGATAGAAAATGAAACTTTCACGGGACATCGGAACTTAACCCAAAGCAACCAAAAAAAAAAAAAAAAAAATTTGAAGAGAAGGAGACCATTGTCATTACAGTGCAACATGATATATTGATACGATCTACAATAAGTCAAGATGGGACAGAGATATTTGCTCAATCTTCTAATCTAAAGAAGAATACTACTAGCTCACTCGAAGACATTAAGCCACTAAACGATTTTATTATTATTTAATTTTCGTATCGTAATTCTCACTTTAATTATAGCTCGTTCACAATCAAAGAAATCCAAATACCGTTATCTATTCTTGTAGGTATTGCAAACCCAAAGGTGCAACTATTCTTAATTTCTAGCCATAATTAATTAACCATCATATGTTTACCGAATACCATTTGTTATGTAACATAGAAAAATATTGTTCGTTTTTTATTTACGCAAATTCAATAACCTAAAAGATAGGTCTCGCACATGATAAACTTTTTTACAAAAATTATAGGTACGTGGTATGTGTTCTTACGTTTATTATTTGACTAATGCTAAAATGTTTGTATGGTTCAAACACTATGTATGTTCTTTTTTGTTTTTTGTTGAGGCACTTATCTGTTGCAGGAAAACCAATAAGTGCAACTATATATTGTGAAGTTGTTAACATAATTAATGTACCAACCACCCCAATATATGTATACACCAAATACCATTTGTTCTAGATTATTTTCTATAAATTAATAATATTTCGAGGAAAGTAGTTTTATTGTTACCTTTCCATTAAAAAGTTGAGAGAGATGGAGTGATGATTATGTCAAATGAGTAGAGAGATTTGGGAAAAAACGCATGCCCGTAATAGCAGCAACATTACTATCATTAGTCTTTCTTTACTCATCACACTCTTCCAAATTTATAAAATATTTTTCTATTTTCCCTCTTTCTTTGATTTAATGGTATTTCCTTTCCAAGTATATATGCCTTTTCTTTTTGTAATGTTCGAAGATTCCTAAGTGACTAATTAGGAAAGTAGCCTTCTTATCTTGGAGACTTGGGCTAGATAGGGAAGGGGCTTCAACTGATGGGCTTCAACTGTTTAATAATGAACTCCATCTTATCAACTAATGAGGCTCAATACCATTCAACAATAAATACCTGCAAAAGGAACTGAGAACCCAAGCATTATACGGTACAATTCTGTTACAATCCCAACTGCCTATCCTTCTCTTTACTTTCTCTCTGTAAATTTCTAACCAACTTCTCTTCTTCTTCTTCTTCTTCTTCTCTTTCAAGTACTATTGTTCAGTAGCTATGGTGGAACTATTGTACTTAATTTAGTAGATTCATTGTAATATTGTTTCTTTGACAGTTGATCAATAAAGCTTGGGTTCCTCATTCTCATTTCTTCAATTCTGTTCATTTCTTGAAAGATAATTACTAGTCTATTATAAGTTGGTATCAGAGCAAGTCCTGGCACCATGACAACACCAGAAATCAGATCCAAAGTTACAGAAGAAAGTGTCAAAAAACTGGATAATCAATTACAAAATTACATGGCAGAAACTAGTAAAAAGCTAGAGTCGAATGACTCTAAAATGGATGAACTGAATCACAAATTCGATCTTTTGATGGACAAGCAAGGATGGAATTTTGGGAAGTGCTCCAACATCTGCTCATACAATAGAAGGATCTGGTAGTAGAGGTAGAATGATGGAGAATCATGAAATCCCTGTGGGGCGATTTCACTCGAGCAATTCCAACTCCAAAATCGACTGCCCTTACTTCGAAGAAGGATATCCAAAAGCTTGGTTGCGAAAGGTATTTTCATTACAATCATATAATTGATCCACAACATAAACTTGAGACTGTTGTACTGCATTTGAATGGTAGAGCAGAGGCATGATATTTTTCTTATCAATTGAGTAGGGGTACTGTTAGATGTGGTGAATTTGTGGAGGAAATCTGTAAAACATTTAATGATGCTGATAATAGCAATCTAAATCTGCTAGGAAGGTTTAAGAGGGTAGAACAAAATGGATCGGTTAATGAATATTTGGAGAGGTTTGAAGATTTGAAGGCATGGGTGTTGATTAAACATCCAACCATACCTGAAGAGTTTTTTCTGGGATTTTTTATAGAAGGGCTTAAGGAATAGATTAGACATACTGTTAAAATGCTTGATCTTTATTCATTAAGTCATGTAGTAGAAAAATCTAGACACAAGGAAGAATTAATGGAGTCAATGAATAGGAAGAAATGGTATGGAGGAAGACAAAACCCTCATCCAAGTACTTATGTTAATACTACATGGAGCAAACCTTCTATCTATGTACAGAAGGAGAATAACCATCAGACTTCAATCTCAGTGACTAAACTCTTTGAAGCTAGAAAAGCTAGGGGAGAATGCTATAAGTGTGGGGAAATATACTTCCCTGGGCATGTTTGCAAGAATAAATAACTCAACATACTGTCAGGAACAACAGAACAAGAGCAGTTAGAGGTAGAAGATCAAATGGAGAATGAGATAGTTCCTGTTAAGAATTCAGAAGCTATCATAGATGAGACAATTAGTCTCAATGAATTGTCAGAGACTATTACTTTTACAACTATCAAACAGAAGGGAGTATATAGGAAACAAGTATTGATGATCTTAGCAGATATTGGCAGCACTCACAGCTTCATAGCTAGTAGCATTGCCAAACAACTAGGATGTGCAATCCAAGAAGCTGTACCAATGTGGGTAGCTTTGGCAAATGGAGGGAACCTGATGAGTTACCACTCTTGCCCTCAATTCAAGTGGAAAACTCAGGGTATTGAATTTGAGCACAAACTGAGGTTATTAGATATTGGGGGTTGTGATGTAGTCTTGGGATTGGATTGGATGAGAAAACACAATCCAATTCTATTTAACTTTATTGCATATAGACTACAAGTGAGTGTGAAAGGAAAAAGGGTAGATTTGAAGGGATACTCTGAAGAAGGCAAACTACAGAGTATGACAACCACTGGGGTGAAATAATTATTGAAGAAAGGACAGGTGCTATGGGCACATTTGTTCACTATTAATGTACAAACCACAGAATTACCAGGTAGCATACATGACAAGATTCAAGATATTATATCTGAGTTCCTAGGAGTGTTTGCTAAACCAAAGTGCCTGCCACCAAGAAGAACTCATAATCATCAGATTCCTCTTAAACCTGAAGCAGTACCAATCAGTATCAGACCATACATGTATAATTATTTTCAGAAGAATGAGATAGAAAAGCAAGTTAGTGAAATGCTTAATAATGGTACTATACAACCTAGCCATTTCCCATTCTCTTCCCTTGTATTGTTAGTTAAGAAAAAAGATGTTAGAGATTTTGCATTGATTATAGGGAATTAAACAAAATGACAATTAAGGATAAGTTTCCAATTCCCTTGGTAGATGATCTTGTGGATGAGCTTAATGGTTCTTGCATTTATTCAAAAATTGACTTGAGAGCTGGTTATCACCAAATAAGAATTAAGGAAGGAGACATATAGAAAGCTGCCTTTAGAACACATCTAGGACACTACGAATTTAGGGCCATGCCCTTTGGCTTGACCAATGCCCCAGCCACTTTCCAAAGCCTCATGAATCATGTGTTTATACCCTTCTAAAAGAAGTTTGTATTGGTATTTTTTGATGATATATTAGTTTACAGTTCTTCAATGGAGACTCATGTATTACATCTCAGAAAAGTACTAGAGATTATACAGAAGGAGAAACTTTATGCGAAGATGTCTAAATGTGCTTTTGGACAGGATAAGGTGGAATACTTGGGAAACATTATCTCAGGTAAATAGGTTTCTACTAACCCTGCTAAAATTGAAGCAATAGTAAATTGGCCTGTACCTAAATCTGTGAAGGCCTTAAGGGGATTCGTAGGATTGACTAGATACTATAGGAGATTTGTTAAATTTTATGGAATCATAAGCAGACCATTAACTAATCTGCTTAAGAAGAATGCCTTTCAGTGGAATGAAGAAGCAGAATCATCATTTCAGCAATTAAAGACAGTTATGTCAACATTACCAGTGCTTGGTTTGGCTGATTTCACCAAGCCTTTTGTGATAGAAACTGATGCATGTGCTACTGGAATGGGTGCTGTATTGATGCAGGGAGGCAGACCTATAGCTTTTTTCAACAAAGCATTAGCACTCAAGCACAGGGGATTGCCTACTTATGAAAAAGAGTATATGGCAGTTCTATCAGCTGTAGATAGGTGGAGGCATTACTTACAAGGGGGTCACTTTATTGTTAAGACTGATCATCAAAGCTTGAAATACCTACTGGAGCAAAAGGTAACTACAACCTTACAACAAAAAGGGTTAACCAAACTTATGGGCCTTGACTATGAGGTTCAATACAAGAAGGGCAGTGAGAACAGGGTGGCAGATGCTCTCTCAAGGAGACAAGAAGATGAATCTACTCTATTAGCTATATCCAGCCCACAGGCTACTTGGCTGCATGATATTGTTGATAGTTATGAGGGGATCCTATAGCATTACAACTACTAGGAGAGTTAACCGTCAATCTTAACAACAAGGAGGACTATACTTTGCACCAAGGAGTCATTAGATACAAATAGAAGATCTATGTAGGAAAGATTGCTAATCTAAGGGAAAAGATTCTACAAACTATGCATCATTCTGCTATTGGTGGACACTCAGGGCAGCAAGGTACTTACAAGAGATTACAACTTCTGTTTTATTGGCCAAATATGAAAAAGAAGTGTGTAAATGGGTGGAGGAGTGTGATGTCTGTCAACGAGTTAAATCTGAAAATGTCCACTCACCAGGCTTGCTTCAGCCACTGCCAATTCAGGACCAGGCATGGCAAGACATATCCATGGATTTCGTGGAAGGATTATCCAATTCTAGGGGTAAAAATGCAGCGTTACTGGTGATTGATAGGTTCACCAAGTATGGTCATTTCTTGGCCATTAAACACCCATTTTTAGCTCAAGAGGTTGCAGATCTATTTCTCAAGGAAGTCTACAGATTACATGGGTTACCTAAAACAATAGTGTCTGATAGGTATCCTATATTCACTAGCCATTTCTGGCAACATCTTTTCAAGACTATGGGCACCAAATTGAACGTGAGTACAACATATCATCCACAATCAGATGGGCAGACTGAAAGGCTAAACAGGTGCATGGAAACTTATCTACGAGTGATGGTATTTGATAATCCTAAGCTATGGACCAAATGGCTTCATTTGGCGGAATAGTGGTATAACACCAACTATCATAGTGCACTGAAAATCACCCATTTTCAAGCACTGTATGGTTATCCACCACCACAATTACCTACAGGATCCTTGCCTAACACAAGCCAATCACCAGCAGAAGTGAGCGTGGCTCAGCGTTAACACATGCTACAAACACTGAAGGACAACTTGACACAAGCACAGGCTTGCATGAAGTTCTATGCAGATAGACTAAGATCAGAAAGAATACTAGAAGTGGGGGACCAAGTTTACCTAAAGCTACAGCCTTATCGTCAATCCTCTATAGATGTGCGCAGAAATATGAAATTGTGTGCCAAATACTATGGTCCATATAAGATTGAACAGAAAATAAGATCTATAGCTTACCGATTGCAGCTTTCACTCAAGTCGCAAATACACCCAGTGTTTCATGTCTCACAGCCGAAACGTCGCATAGGCTCCACCATCGTTCTAGCACAACAACCTTCCCTCTGCGATATGGAAGGAAAAGTCTTGATTCAACCAGTCGCCATTCTTCAGAGAAAAATGATAAGGGTCAACAATGGAGTTGGGGTAAAAGTATTGGTTCAATGGGCTAACTTGAGTGAAAAGGAAGTTTCTTGGGAAGATTGGAGCTACATCAAACACCGATTTCCAGAATTTGTGGCTCAACTACGACCTTGAGGACAAGGTCTTTCTTGAAGGAGACGGAGATGTAATGTTCGAAGATTCCTAAGTGACTAATTAGGAAAGTAGCCTTCTTATCTTGGAGACTTGAGCTAGATAGGGAAGAGACTTCAACTGATGGGCTTCAACTAATTAATAATGAACTCCATCTTATCAACTATTGAGGCCCAATTGGAATTAAGGCCCAATACCATTCAACAATAAATACCAGCAAAAGGAACCGAGGAGCCAAGCATTATATGGTACAATTCTGTTACAATCCCAACTGTCTATCCTTCTCTCTACTTTCGCTCTCTAAATTCCTAACCAACTTCTCTTCTTCTTCTTCTCTTTCAGGTACTACTGTTCAGTAGCTATGGTGGAACTATCGTGCTTAGTTTAATAGATGCATTATAATATCGTTTCTTTGATAGTTGATCAATAAAGCTTGAGTTCCTCATTCTCATTTCTTCAATTCTGTTCATTTCTTGAAAGATAATTACTAGTCTATTATACTTTTCCAATGATGTAGTAACGTTCATACAAATTGGTTACGTGAAGGTAAGATAAAGAGTAATTGGTTGTTATATGAAATAAATAATTGAAAAAATTAATGTTGATATCAAATTATCATGAATTGTCTTACACGACCTTTGTCAACATCTTGAAAGGGAAGGAACACATATGAGGGCTGTAGAGAATTTTTTAATCGAAAGAGCTGTATATGATTTGTAATTTTTGGGGTTGTGAATTTAGCTTTGTGAATGTACTTATAAGCACTAGCATTATCAGTGTATTTTAATTTGTTGTAATAAGTAACACATCTTATTTTTAGATTATTAGTTCTTATGAATTATGTGTTTTTTTTTAATTTCAGATTACATGTATTACTTGTTATATGAACAATTATGTGTTGTTATCTTTTAAGTGATGTAATAATTTTTTTAATATTATCATTGTATTAGAAGTTAAACTCCTTAACCATTAATCATTAGAATCTTGTGTTGTGGGATATAGGAGAAAATGACAACTTAACCATACTTATCCTCCAAAAAGTGTTTCTTGATATTTCGACTCCACTTACCTCCCCTCAGACGAAACAGGAATAGTGAACTACACATTTTATTTTCCTTTTATGGTGCTACTAACCATTTTTTACTGATAATAATGATATACGTGATTGACGGCGAAGTAAAAAAAGAACCAAAATAGTGAAATGATTATTCTTGGGTTGTTTGGGTTAAAAAGGAAAAACACTTCCATGCCTGATGAAAATGACATGTTTTCACGTTAATTGTCGCTGGTCATCATTTTTAACCATCAGATTCGACCTTTTCTTTTTTTGGAATTTGAAAACTAGATATTTCAAAAATTATTTATACATAATAACATTTAAGCTACAAAAAGTAGATAAATATAGAACATTTTACTATCAAAATTGACGTAGGACAGTTACGTACTCTACTTCATTCTGTTTTCTTGCAATGCTTCTATTCAAACGTTTACGTACTTCATGGTCTTTTCTTGCAATTCTTCTATTCAAACGCTAGTGTAAGGGGAAAAAGACACTATTTGTGCCTACCAAATTTACTCCCTAATACGTAAGATATTAGTATAAATTTTGTTTCCAATTAAGCATAGCGATAGCCCGTTTGGCCGAGCTTTTAAAATCTAACTTATTTTGAAAAGTGATTTTTTAAAAGTGTTTATTTAAAAAAAGTATTTTATTTGACTAGAGTAATTGCTTTAGTGGTAAGATTTTCAAATTTATTTTGAAAAATCTGATTTGGGTGAAGTTTGTTTTGAAGATGAAAATGTGTTTGGATATCAGTTTTCAAAACATATTTCCCAAATTTATTTTGAAAAAATATGAAACATGACTTATATCCACAAGTTCTAAAAATTATCACAAATACCCAACAGTACCATTTTCAATAACATTTATTATATTATCGCAAACCATAGTCTTGAACATAAACAAATTTGGTACAAAATTATCACTTTTATAATGAACTACATGATACACTATCAAATGACCGAGAAGACGAAGCAACATTATTACAAAACAATAAATGGCGGGCTCTTTATAAAATACAAAAGTTTGAGGTAATTTTTTTAAAAATCTAATAGTGATATTTTGGTCCAAAAGGATTTGAGATTTTGCCAAAATATAGGCAAAATCTATGGCCAAACATGTGTTTGCCAAATAAAACCCAAATTTATTTTGGCAAAATTATGGCCAACGAGTCCTTAGTATTTGATCAAGCTTTTTAAAAGTATTTTTTTTTCTTAAAAATATTTATTAAAAAAATATTTTAGAAAAATTACTTTTTTCTACTTATAAGAAATTACCTCTATTCAAAAATATTTTTTTACCTTCTAAAAATTTAGTCAAACATTTTACCTTCTAAAAAAATATTTGTGACAAAAAAAACAGTACGTAATATTTAGCAAACAGACTACTAGATGGATTCATAGTGGGGTCATTGTAGAAAGCCACCATGTATAAGTTATTTTCTACACAGCACCCAACGGTACAGTCGGTATAAATTCAAATCAAATAATGGAAATTCTTGACGAACTTTAACGTTCTACTAGGAAAAATTGTATATTTGGTTCCCTATATTAAAGGGATTAAATTAGGACTCTTCTATGTACCAAACACAAAACAAGTTTTATCATATGAAAGAAGATATACTCAACCCTTAAAGCAGTGTTTATCTTTTGTCTTTGTCCAGTTTGGAGACACAAAAGTAAAGGTAAAACAACACATCCCAACTTTTCTTGTCTGTAATCAACTGTTTTGGAGTACTGCTTCTGTCTTGTGGCTGAGAGTTCTTCACTACTTCTAACTTTCCCAATTTTCACTATTTTTTTAATAGTGTTTTTTTTTTACTTCATAAAGTTTGAATCTTTATGTACCAATTTGTGTATTGAAAGATGTGCTCTTTTCATGCCTTTTGAACTTTTCCATGATGGGTCTTCAGTATTTGACCGTCTTGCTTTTTTGATACTACTCTTTTTGCAGGTTTTTGTTTGATATGTGTTTTTTTTCCTTCTCTTACTCTGTTTTTCTGCATTCTCTTTTTGAAGTATAGTTTTAAGTTTTTGGTTCTTTTGGTTGTTGGAGATCTTCTATGATTTCTGTTAAAATCATGACTTTTATGGGTTTTACAGAGGTTTAACAAAAGTTTGTAGCAAAAAAGAGAGAAGAACAGGAAGCAGAAAGTTTGAGTTCTTGGAGTTTCTGCTACTGATGACATGATGCGTGGAACTTATGTAACGATTTTGTTGGTATTTGCAATTTTTGCTGTTCAAGATTGCAAAGGGTTTACTGATCCTCGTGATGGTAATAATAATTTCTCAGTGTTTTCAATTTAGTGTACTTCAAATAATGGTTATGATGTGTGTGTTGTGTGTTAATGTCTCCATAATTTAAATTTGTATCATTTATGTCATCTTTTGTGTATTCACAGTTCTACTTTCGTATAAATTAGGTGAAGTTCATGACTTTGTTTTCTTTTCTTGTTCTGCAGTTTTTGCTATAAATAGTTTGTATACAAGTCTGGGCTACCCATTGCTTCCTGGATGGGTGCCATATGGATTAGACCCTTGTGGTGATAAGTGGCATGGTGTGCTTTGTGTCAACTCCAATGTAACTGCAATGTAAGAATTCTCTCTTTTTTCTTTCTTGTGTTTCTCACATGGTTAGATGCGTTAATGATAGATTTCCTTTTTTTTGGCAGAGTACTAAATGATTCAAATTTGGGAGGTGAACTAAGTGAGGGCATAGGAAGCTTTGCTTCAATCATACAAATGTTGGCGCCTTCTTTATCTTTATGAATGCATTGATTTAACTTCATGAGTTTCACCTTGTCATGCTTTTCTGGCTTTAGCTAATTCCTATGTGTTGATGAAATCAGAAATCTCAGCAACAACCATATTGGTGGCAGTATACCATCCAATTTGCCTGTTACCGTCAAGACCTTGTAAGTTGTTAATCTTTGTCCTTGCCAAGCTTTTCCACCAGTTTATAGGTTATTAGCCCAACCTATATCCTATGTTGCTCGGACTCTCCGAAAATGTCGCCGGGTGTGTGTCGGATCCTTCAAAAGTAGTGTATTTTTGGAGGATCCGACACGGGTGCGGCGTCATTTTGGAGAGTCCGCGCAACATAGCCTATATCCACATTTTTATCCTATTATGGTATTTGTGTATATATAGGTCTCTCTCTGGTAACCAGCTTACTGGGAGCATTCCAGACACCATATCCTCGTTAGGGCAATTATCAGACTTGTAAGTTTTATTTACTTGACTTATGTTGATAGTCTTTTTTTAATGACCATATTTCTGTTTTCAGTACGTTTATTTCTTTCCATGTAGGTCGCTGAACAACAATCATCTTAATGGAGTTATTCCAGATGCCTTCCAGCAGCTTAAGAGTTTGATTAATATGTAGGCATACTTCTTTTAGCTTTTAACCTTTTTCGCTAGTGATGAAGTTCCGTTTTCAGTGCTGTTTATATTTATCCCTTCATGTTCTTATTCTGCAGGGACTTATCTGGGAACAGTTTAAGTGGTCAGCTGCCTCCTTCAATGGGGAATTTGCCGTCACTTATTACGTTGTATGTATTTCTCCTTGTTCGTATGATAATCAGGGGAATCTACTTTTCCGGCTATGTGAAATGAGTGCTATCTTCTTTCGAGACACTTATAGAAGTTCAAATATGTCCTTAATTACTTCAAAAGTCGAACAAAAGTTTCGCTCATACATAATTTAAAATGAGAAGAAAGGTAAATATAGTTTGTGTAGCATATGGAACTATTGTATGGACCCATCAGAAAAAAAATATTGTATGGTTCTGCTGAATGTTGGTTCGTCCAGATGTCTTTCTTGTGAAGAAGCCAACTGATGGATATTGAAGAATACTTTATAACTGATTGATTTTGTCTAGTATCTCAATTCCCAACCACTATACTTAATATACTTGAATGGTATCAGGATGTTAACTAATTGCTGACCTGAACTTGTGAATGTAGTATTGATTGTGAATTTTATACAGTTTTGAGTATTATGTTTGGCCATTTGCAGACACTTGCAGAACAATCAGCTTTCTGGGATCCTTGATGTTTTGCAAGATCTTGCTCTAACAGATTTGTAATCTTCTCGACTAATAGTTTTTCCGTCATTATGGATAATGCTTTTAACTATGTCATCATCTGCTCAAGGTTGTGCTTATAATTTGGTCACGTTCTTGTTCTGCAGAAACATAGAGAATAATTTGTTCTCTGGGCCTATACCATCAAAATTGTTGAGCATCCCCACCTTCAGGTAAAACCTAGGAATTTTGGCCGTATCTATTTTGAAATTTCTTTTGAACTGATTGAAATCCATTTTATTCAGTCTTCAAGTTCTGAATATGAACTGGAGTATCTTTTTTCTCTTTGTTTTAATTTGGCGTCATCTCTCTGTATTTTATCCAAATTTTTGGAGGTCTTTAGGGCTAGAGATATAAGGGGAGCCTTGGCGTAACTGGTAAAGTTGCTGCCATATGACCAGGAGGTCACGGGTTTAAGCCGTGGAAATAGCGTCTTGCAAAAATGCAGGGTAAGGCTGCGTACAGTAGACCTTTATGGTCCGGCCCTTCCCCGGACCCCGCACATAGCAGGAGCTTAATGCACCAGGCTGCCTTTTTTTTTTTAGGGCTAGAGATAAGATTGCACTATTATGATATGAAGATATTTGATGTAGCTGTGCTTGTAACAGATTTTTATGGGAAGCCAGTATAACTGCTGTTTCTCATGAACTGACAATTAGACCAGGAGTAGATTAAATAAATTGGTACAGTGGCTGGAAAAGGGGTACTAATATGCATGGTCTTTTTGATGAAGACTGCATATGAACCACCTTATGAATTACTCTTTAATCAATCAATCAACTATCTGCAATCCCAATTAGGGGCTGTTATTAGTCGTCTTTATCCGCTCTACTTTATGCATCATCCTCTAAATCACTCATAACTTTAGCTAAATTCTATTTTCTGCGAGAATTATCATATATAGGTGGTGTTTGTTGTGAAAATTCTTGAGGTTTTTGAAGGACCTTTTTGATAAAACTGACAGTCTTGAACAATTTGATTGGTCAAATTGAACTTACAACAACAACAACCAAAACAAAAAACAGTGTAATCCTACATTACAAGTGGGCCCTGGGGGTTAGATTGAACTTACAATGGATGAATAATCAACATGAAACATTTCTTGATAGGCTAGCCTTAGACATGGCCTTAATAGTCAGTTGGTGCACTTTAGGGAAGCCAGTTGGATTAGCTTTTTTCTTATTTCATGAAAAGTTCTTTTTGCATACTTATATACGTCGCTACCTCACATGGTGAATTCTATATTTTTGGTCAGACGTGCAGGGAACCCCTTTAACACTACTATCATCCCTTCACCGCCCGTGATATCGCCTTCTCCAGCACCATTTGCAGTGCTTTCTCCAGATGTAGCCCCTTCACAGCCATTTACTGTACCATCAGGACAAGGATTACAACACTCTGGAGGGCAAAAGAGTAGTAATTCAACCAAACACGTCAAAGTTATTGCTATAGCCGGATTACTTACCCTCGTCATACTTGGATTGGGTGTTTGCCTTTTGATGTCTCGATTCTTAAAAAGAAGAAGAGAGTCCCAAAAAGAAACCAAGAGGCATCATGCATATAGTTCATCCAAGGGGAGCCCTAAACACGATCATTCCGTGCAAAAACCTTATTATGATGCAGAAAAAGGTAAATAGTACATTTGTGTACTTTCTTCTTATGGATTTCTGTTTATCATTGCTTACCTATTGTTCTTAATGGCATTGCGATGACAATATGGATATGTTCAAAAGAAGCAGGTCTGAGGCCAGTGACTGGAAATAGGAAAGCTCAAGGGAACATCTCAATGAATACTTCAGAGGCTGTGCAACATAAAGGCATGAAGAGTACAACATCATATACAGACGATGATCTAGATTCGGAGATGGAATCGACGGTATCAGATATTCTTCCGCCACCGCCACCACCTTTTCTTTCAGCTCTTTCTGCTGAGAGGATGGTTGTAAATCCAATTTTGCCCCCAATTACATCTGTCAGACATGCTATGAAGAATGTAAATTCGGCAGAGTTCTTCACCATTGCCTCTCTTCAGCAGTATACAAATAGCTTTTCTCAAGATAATCTTATTGGAGGAGGCATGCTTGGCACAGTCTACAGAGCCGAGTCTCCCAAAAAAGTAAGCATCTTTATGTTTCACCAGCTTCACATCAGTAGATACTGTGTGACATTTTCAGTTTCATTTCGCCCTTTAAAGGTGGAAATTACTCGTATTTGTATTAAAAGCATGGTTTGCTGTACTGAAGATAAACCTTAAAGGTTTAAGATAAACCTTTAAGTGGTAGCAGGCATTTCTATATACATCGTACTGAAGATGTTTGATGGGTCCATTTTCGTTAAATTCGAGTTCTGCATAGCAGTAGTAGTCCAACCTTATAGATGGCAACAGTTTCCTTTTGTAGACTGTAGATAAACCTAACACGCCTCTTGATGTTCTGAATTAGTTTCCTGCTTTCCCGTTACCTCTTTGTATTCCTCGTGTTTGTATAACCTATTTAGTTTCCGTCAATCAGAAGGCGCTGACACTTAGCTATTTCTTGATGTTCTTTGTTTTGTTAGCTATTGGCAGTCAAGAAACTGGATACTGCTGTGACCAGGCGTCAAAGTGATCAAGAATTTGTTGGGATGGTGTCCAATATATCTGGACTTAAGCATGAAAACATTGTAAAACTTGTGGGTTACTGTTCGGAGCATGGGCAGCGGCTACTTGTGTATGAGTATTGTAGATATGGTACTCTCCACGAAGCATTGCACTTAGATGATGAGATCCACAGAAAACTTTCCTGGAGTACTCGTGTACGTATTGCACATCAAGCAGCAAGAGCACTAGAGTAAGAATGGAAAAATGCTGAATGATACTAGCCTTTAAGCGCTTGGAACTTGTTTTAATGATGTGTAGATCTCAATTCTGCTGATCAAATGTCTGTTAAGTCAGCTCTGCTTGTTTCCAGCTTAAATCTTTGCTGTCCCAAAATTTATTCTTGTAGCACAATCCTTAGCTTGTAATCATTTAGGGATTGAGTTGCTTCTTGCTGTTTCACTGAAAAGGTACTTGCATGAAGTTTGTCACCCACCTATTGTCCACCAGAACTTCAAGTCCGCTAATGTTCTCCTCGATGATGAGCTTGCTGTGCGTATGTCAGATTGTGGTTTGGCACCTCTGATGTCATCTGATTCTACAACACAGGTGATCCATACGTTAACATTTCTGATGATTGGTTGATTGTTTGAAAATAGAATCTGGAATCCAATTTCACTTCTTCCCACAAAACAGAAACAATTATAACAGGAGATTCTTGGTATTTATTCTGAATTCATAATAGCATGTTAGCCTTTTGGTATGTTATCTTCATTGAACTTGTAAGCACTTCTTTTAAACTTTTTTAGAAACTTGATTCTTTTACTTCCTGGTTTCAACCAGCGGCCCCATTAATATGGAAACTTGGTGCCGAAGCATGAATTAGCTGCTAAAAGTTGGTGCAATCTGTTAATAAAGATTGTTTGCGGCTGTTTCGTGGGCATAAAATGAAAGGACAAGAGCTGGTGTTTCTGCTAATTTTTGTTGGCAACAAAAGCTGACCATCTTAATTTGTGAGTGAATAAAGTGTTAATGACTTCAGTGTAACTTTTAGTTGCAAGGATGCGGCTATGGTGCTCCTGAACTTGAACTGGGAAGCTATTCTTGTCAGAGTGATGTTTATAGCTTTGGAGTTGTTATGCTAGAGCTTCTCACGGGAAGAAAATCTTACGACAGGTTAATTTTGTTTCGACAGATGTATTTGAAAACTTTTTGTTATTGTTGAAACTGCATATTTTTTGTACAATAATACATCTTTTGACTTTGAGCTCATTAAAATATGATTTCCAGGTCCCGTCCTAGAGGGGAGCAGTTGCTGGTTCGATGGGCTATTCCACGGCTGCATGATATAGATGCATTATCAAGAATGGTTGATCCTTCCCTAAATGGTTCTTATCCATCGAAGTCTTTGTCTCGGTTTGCTGACATAATTTCCTTGTGTATTCAGGTTAGTTTCTTCTTTTACAGGTTTTTCTTGGCTCTATAATGAAGTGTCAAGTTCCACTTTCAGTGTTGAGTTACTGTTCATAAAATGAATAAGAGGCTCTGATCCAGTTAAATTCCAGGTTTTTGATAAATCAGGGGTTAAGTATAGCAGTAGATCACTGACTCTGTTTTGGATTCAATTACTTCACCGGAGACTGCATATAACTATGAGGAATAGTTTCAAGGCCGGCTCTAATGTCATAGCTAATAAGGCTTGAGCCTTAGGCCCCCAAATTTGGGAGGCCCCATATTTTAGAAATAATAGGTTTATAGGTATTTAAAAAAAATTGTACTTTGGTACAAAAGTGAACTTTTTTCATATAAAAGGAAATAATTGTTTTTAGATATATGTACATAAAATAACCATTTGACTTACTTAAAAATAGGTAGTATGAATAGTTTTCTAATGTGTGAATTGAAATTGATTTGAGAAGAAAAATAGCACAAGTAAAAGATACTACTTTAATCTATGTACTCAATTGAAAAAAGACTTGATTCTTTTCTAATGCTTTGTTTGCTTATAGTATAATGTTAATAGTTCTTATAACAATTGCTTCAGTAGAAAGAAGTTTTTCAATATTAAAATTGATAAAATCTTAGCTAAAATCAACAATGTCTGAAGAAAGATTGAGTGAGTTGGCTAAATTATCAATTGAAAATTATTATCGATTTTTCATCTCAATACGCTAGAAGAATAGAATTCAAATAAAATATATATTATTTTTTTACAAAAAATAAAACGGAAAGGGTCATATTTATCCCTGTACTCTTTAAAAATGGTTATATTTGTCCTTCGTTATACTTTTTTGATATATTTATCCTTACCATTATACGTTAGGATCATATTTATCCTTGTACTCTTCAAAGAAGGTTACATTTGTCGTTCGTCGTACTTTTTGACATATTTATCCTTACACTTATACTTTAGGATCATATTTGCCCCTCATCCATTAAATCCTCATGTCCCACCTTTGTTTTCCTACATGGTGCCTGTGTGGATTTCTTTTTCCTCCAATTTAAATATGGTCGCCTATTTAAGATAATTTAATCCGCTCACCCAATTTAAATATGGTCACATATTTAAGATAATGTTCTTTTTCAGCTCCATATTTTTCGGATAGCAGCGGCAACATATTGGCAAACAAGAACTTTGAACTCAAAATCACTAATCTGATACAACTTACAATTATTGCAGTAACCAAATTAAATTACGAGAAGTTGCACAACAATGGAATTAATGACAAAGGTCCGTGCTTAAAATAGAGCACTGCCAGAAGCCTAATATTGTCTAGGATGGTTTCCTCAAACATATTTTTTCTCGAAAAGAAAATATTGCTCCCTCCTCTCATTTTATATGAAAGAATTCGATTACAAGGGTCAAAACATCTAGTTTTTTTTGTGATTTGGGTATATAATTTTCATGTTTTTCAAAAATAAAATAAAATTACATATTTAAAAAAGTATATCTAAATAATTCAACTTTTTGGATGGCAGAGTCATGATTTAAAGTTTATGGGTTCTGATCTTGCTCATAGCTCATTTTAGTTATTAAGTTCGTAATTAAATATTTATACATATTTAATGTATTTCCTAATAAGAACACAAATCTAAACAAAAGCTATAGAGTTCATTCAAACCATACCTAATACTCTAGCTCCACCCCTTATCTTCGACCTGGTTTAACATAAACCTACAATGACGAATAATATTAGAGTAATGTGAATTATCAGAATGAAGCCACTATATTTTATATATTGGCTGCCCAAAGACACAAATAAGTGCAGACAACCAAATTATGGTTTATGGTTAAATTAAATTATCTTAAATAGTTGACCATATTTAAATTGGAGGAAAAAGAAATCCACATAGGCACCATGTAGGAAAACAAAGGTGGGACATGGGGATTTAATGAATGAGGGGCAAATATGATCCTAAAGTATAAGTGTAAGGATAAATATGTCAAAAAGTATGACGAAGGACAAATGTAACCCTCTTTGAAGAGTACATGGACAAATATGATCCTAAAGTATAACGGTAAGGATAAATATATCAAAAAAGTATAACGAAGGACAAATATAACTATTTTTAAAGAGTACAGGGATAAATATGACCCTTTTCCGAAAATAAAATAAAAATTAGGCCTCACATTAAACTTTGGCTTTAGGCCATACATGTGCGTGAGCCACCCCTAAATATTTTATAGAACACATTTCATTTTACCTGTAGCATTTTGCTCTTTTGGTTGATAGAATCGTATGATTTGTCTAACATAAAGTTAATGAAAGCGCATAGTTCACTCCTTAATAATCAACATCCTCAGGGAAAAATGTTGTTTTTGATGTTAAAGAATTCTGCAATTAGTGAAATTTCTAGAGACAGGAAGCTAAGGAATTCCGTTAAATCAATATTTCATAATCCTTCTAGCTCAACAGGAAAACAAGCTCTAATGTTGGAAGATCAGAATAAGGTGATTTGAGAGAAACCTCTTTCTAGTTAGTATTAGCTATTTAGGCTGAGTCAATCTTAGAATTAACTCAATCAAGGGGGAGAATTTTTTCAAGCCATGCTAAAAGCTAAATTGCCATTTTTTGGGGTAAGAAGCTAAATTGCCATTTTGCTATAGCTAGAAAAACATAGTGAATGTCTGTGATTGAAGTTTTTCAAGCTGTCAGCTTTCGCTCATGTCCTTTCTCTTTGTTGGGCAGTCGGAACCTGAGTTCAGGCCACCAATGTCTGAAATCGTGCAGAATCTCCTGCATATGATCTAAAGGTATCATCAAGGCAGCAATGCAGTGAAACTGCTCTAGTAGAGAAAACTAGCAATGCTGTTTCCGGCTAGTATCTTTTAGCATAGAGGGATTTCAAGTAGTTCCAAAGGAGATATCTTTACACTACATTTTCGTTTGCCAAGTATTGTGTGCTAACATCAGTAGTGTAATGTAAATAACACTATGCTGTTAAGTTACTTGATGAGTGATTCTTTTTGACATCTCGATGAGAAGAGAAAGACGGTCATTCTTTTACCCCCTCGCCTTAGTGTAATCGAGGAGTTTGTAATCGAAAAGTTCTGTTTATAGTTCATATATGGTGATATGTAATATTTCGTGCAAATTCTTTCCTTAATATCTTGTAATCACTTGTATTATTTACTGTGTAGAGGTTATGTCTGTTATAGTCTAATAGGTTCCATCTTTTGTTTAATTTTATGGGAAGGTGGTAACAAGTTAAAAAGTTGTAGTGAAAGAATTCCTTGGTGCAAGGCAGTGTTTTCAATTTTCCTGGTAATTTGGTTAACCTGTTGGAATGGTTAAATTATAATGAATTATAAAAAGGTTTATACAATTAGTGATGAAAACAGAGGTCATAACTAAAATCTCAAGCATTTTAGGCAAGGTCATTCTGTGGTCGTTTAATGTAATTTTGGATCTCTTGCTAATACTGCCTATTAAACAGTTCGCTATGTAAATAGCGTAAAATTGAACATCCAAGAACCCACCAACAAGGGTTATGGAGTGGTAAGTACTTCATCCCTAATTAGAGGTTATGGAGTTGCTTTTGTTAGGGAACGCTTTATCCCTCAATGTGGGACTTTCCGACACGGATTCGAATTTAATCGGACCCTAATGTGGATAACGGACACCGGGTGAAAAAACAGGAAGAAAAAAAGAAAACACTTTATTTATTGTTTTCCATGAGTGTTGATAATTTCAAAATAAGCATATTTCTCGGATAAAATGGTAACAGACCATTTTTATATGCCTCTTTAATATAGACTCCTATATTCTAATTATAATAAAGTATAAGCAACTAATGTTACCAAATCTTCTCAGCTTAATATTGAACAATTCATCAGTTTCATGTCACACCGGCGTGACTGACACCCGGTACCATACTAGTTCGAGCGAGCCACTCTGCAACTCTTGAATGCTGGACGTAACCCATAACATAGGCCAACATGGTTGAACTCTGTCATACTATAAGCTATCATGACCAACATGGCTGCAACTCGTAATATATCATCGGCGACCAGGTGTCGTATCAGCTAGCCATTATACTCAAAATATTAATACATGTTCGGGCCGAGGAGGCCACCATGAGTATCAATACCGGACAACCCAAAAAGAAAACATAAATGAGGACCGACAAGACCACTAACATACTGTACATACTGAACATGTGTCTACAAAGCCTCTAAGAGTATCTGACATCAAAATGTCATCGGGACAGTGCCCCGACTTACCCGTAAGTCTATAACAAAATCTGATATCATGACCTCTAGACTCGGCTATACTCTGGAAGAGATGGAGCATTACCGATTTCCCGCTGAATATCAATCCTTTCTACTCTGAGGGCTCGTCAAAATGATTACTTGCACCAACAGGCATGAAGTGCAGCGCCCCAACAATGGGACTTAGTACAATGAGATGTACCAAGTATGTAAGGCAGAAAGCAATACATATAAATAAATTCTGAAAATTGAAAAGCATGAATAATACAAAAATAGTGTGCTGAATGATAAGAATAAAAGTGAGCTTACCACACACTCTAGATCGACTTACTAGATCGCCAATGGCGGATGTAGAGTATAGTTATTGGGTTCCCAAGAATCCAGTAACTTTTGCATAGACCCTGTATTTTTATTAAAAAACTATTAAATATCTATAAATATATAATTGTGAACCCAGTTATTATTGTATATTAATTTGAGATTACAATCGGAACTAATAAACTTCAAATCTTGGATCCGCCTTTATAGATTGCTATCACTTGGACCACTTGGTCCTTCAATCTGATTGAACAACTCAACCTATCATAAGATTTTGAACTATTTCTATTAATCGTTGATCTCCTGTTGCATCATCGTTGTTACTCATTATCAGAACACAAAGTGGTTCTTACGGGTAGCAACGTAGACCATCTGTAAGGCACACTACAACATTACTATCTGGTGGCACGTCGCGTAGCAAAGCAGACCGTCCATACGACTCAAAATATTTGGGTCGGACCATGCGTACATGATAACGCCCAACTATGTCTTTCAAAGGACAAAGCAATCGCTGCAAATATAATCCGATTTTAAGTCCGGAATCGAATTCTCAGGGAACTAACCTATCTATTACACTCTTCGGTAATGTTATTATCAACTCAATCAATCTCTACATGCAAGATTTTTGATCAATAAAGATTGGTTTTTTTTTGTTTAACTACTTCAACTACTATTAAAAACAACAGTAAGCTAAAACAAAGAGAATTCAATGGTAAAGAGGTATAGGGCAGTGATTTCCCCAATTGCGAGTTTAGGTCTTGATCCCATGTAATGTAGGCTAAGAGACGGGTAGGATATATTTAGATATAGTGACTAAACTCCCTAAGCACTTTTAATACAATTACATTAAACTTAAAGATCATAGTTGTGCCAACTAAACACTCCACCTCATTATCAACCATTATCATTGTTTATAACCCATATTTTTCTTTTTCTTTTTCTTTTTCAATTTCCACACCTTTTCTCTATCTCAATGATTCCACTCAAAAACTAAACTACCACCCCACACTTTTACTTTTTCATACTTCCATTACCGTTCAAGTGCTTATTGGGAGGTAAAAGGGTTCAAACAACAAGCTATTCAAACAATTGGGTAAGGTTCGCAATGTGGTTGCCAAAGAAATAAGCTTATAGGCTCAACGGGGTTAACTACGATGTATTGCATTCAGGTGGGTTTACTTTATATATCTGGCTCAACAAAGAAATGCCTATATCACTTCTAAAACTGAAAGAAACTACTATTTTGCTTTGCAAACACACATGGCAAGTTCTAGGCATCAAATATGAATATGGAATACAGTAAAACTCACACACACATGGCACGTGACTCACTCCGGATTGGGTTATCAAGACATTCTCTTTTGAGTGTTCAAGTTAGATACAAACGTACAATTTTAAGGCACTCTAATAGGATTTAACCAATGAAGCTAGGCGTTATACTCTAGTGTCTATTGTGTTCAGGTGTAAAAAATTGATTTTTCGCTCATAGCCCATTAATCCTAACCTAAAACTAAAAAGAACAAAAACAAAAACTACATATACTCGGTTCAAGCTAAACTCTTGGAAAAGAAACGTGGCCAAAAGAAAAACCAAGGGGGAGTTACTACACTACCTAAAAATAAAATAAAAAAATCCTTTTGGTCTTTTCTCTAGACTACTTCCCTCAAGAAAATTGTCTAACGGATCCGTCATCAGGAAGAGTCTCCATATTCCAATTTTTTTTTCCCGACTTAGTCCCTTAAGAACCCCGCCGAAAGAGATCCGTCGTCGGGACAAGTCACTTACTATTTTAGCTTTCCTAATGAACTATTACTCTACATCAAAACAATCAAAACAAGACAAAACAAGCAAAATCAAACAGTCAATTATTACAATTACAAACATACAATGAAGTATCCCCACCCCACACTTAAAATGAAGACATGTCCCTATGGCTTAAAATTTAAAAAACAGTGAGGTTAAGGAACTTCCCTGAAGGCTCACTCCTTATCGGAGACAGTGTCTGGGTTCACGTTGCACGCACGTCCCAGCACTCTCAACTAGCCCAAGAATTTTTCTCCGATTTCACTTGCCTCTCAGCCACCGTATCAACACGGACACCCAAATCAGTGACCGAGGTATGCAACCCAGCCATATCCTGCTCCAAAGCTGTCATACGAGTGCTCCGGCATGGCTGTGATGGGCCTGCCACATCAGCTCTCAGAGGAGGGGGAACCTCAGCTACCTCAGCATCATCATCATTATCAGCCGAATCATCATCAGAGTCATCAACATTCACCACCGGCTCTCGTCCAATTCTAATTTTTCTCACTCGGAATGGGGCTTTTAGTGGCAATCTCCTATCAACCCGAGGGTCTTCGAGGACTCGAGCAATACGACACAGTCGAGTGATCAACGAAGGGAAGTAGTGGCCCTTGGTTAGCTCAGGTGATCGAATAAACATCTCTTTATGAATGAGCCGGGCCACATCAAAATCACTGTGGGACATAAAACATTGGATTGCGGACGCCCGTGGTAGATTAATATCTGTCGTGTTGCTGGATGGAAACAATCGACTGTTGACAATGGTGAGCCAACACTTGGCCTCCCAGTTCAGACAGTGGGAGTTGAGAGTAATCCTGTGCTTGATCCATAGGTGTTCTCCGTCCGGCACACAGATATTATCAAGAAGAGTGCCCCACAAGGCTCGTGATCCGCTAAAAGTACAAAAAGGATCAAATTCACCCCGAAACATAGGCAGCCTGTATACTTTGTGGATGGCGTCAAGGGATGTATTTATCGGGGTATTGCGCACCATCACAACCCCATTCTCATATTCTGGCAAGTTCGCATAGAACTCCCTTACTAGTTGAACATTAGCCTCCTCCTGTACCTCGAAGAAGATGTCCATCTGACACCGTCGCAACTCATTAAACATATTGGGGCATTCCACCTCCAAAGCCATTTGATCAATGTGCACCTCAGGTTGTAGCTTCTTGGCTGCTTTCTGGTTGTACCTATCCTCCACTGCCCTGGATACAAACCGAGTGCTATTGAACTGAGGTGCAATGGCTTGGCTCCTAGCTTGGGAGGAGCTTCCCGGTCCACTAATGGAGGGTTCGGTGTTTCGTCTCTTCGTGGAAGAACTCATTGTACCTGTCATACAACAAAATGCCTATTAGTGAGTGCACAAAATATGTGACTGTATGGTTACTCAGACTTCACCATAACCATGTCACAATAGCTCCTTATATCTCCATTGGGGCAATTTCCCAAACACCTTGTGAGCAAGGCACTATCCAGACACGTATAGCCCTCATGGGTACATCAAAGCTCCTCCCCAATCAAGTATACTACCACACCAACACACCCCACACTTATTTCATTCAATCACTCACCAATAACACCGTTCAAACATGCAATGCACATCCCCTTCACCAATCAAACTCAAAAACGAAATTGAAAAGCAAAAACAAGAAGAAAAAGAGTATACCAACAAGTACATCCCAACACAACATAAAACTACATAAACTACAATACAATACAACATAATACTAAAGAAAAGAGAAAGAAGAGGTGAAACATACCGTAGTTGAAGAATGGGGAGAGGAATGGAAGTGGGAGATGTTAGTATGAGGGAAGAAGAAGAAGGAGAGAGTATTGGAGGGGTTAGGGTTGAGGGAGAGAGAGAAATTGGAAATATGGGGGAGGGGATCGGTGTTTTGGGTTTAAGAGGGGGGGGGGGGTTGTAAAATTAAAAGAAGAGGAAAAGAAATACGAAAAACAGAAAAAAATAAAAAAAGTTAAAATTATCTGGGACCGACCGCGGTCCACCGCGGCCACGGTGGGTTTCAAAATCTGAGGCAGAAAGTTTATGTCTCACGGCGGTTTATCGCGATCTACCGCGGTCGCAGTGAGATGAAAAATCTGAGGCAGAATGTTTGCCTTCCACCGCGGTTTACCGCGGTTCACCGCGGTCGCGGTGATGGCGCTGATTTTTTTTTTAATATATGAAGTTACATGAACACACTAACAACACACTCGTGGGTTGCCTCCCACGCAGCGCCTGATTTAGCATCGCGGCACGACGCAAGCATTTGATCATCACTCCTCATCCGCGCACTAGGGCTCTCCCAAAGTGATTACCACTCTATCCCCTTTTTCTTCAGCCATGCCAAGGTAATGTTTCAACCTTTGCCCATTTACTATGAACTTGTTTGTCCCATCTTCTGATTCAATATCTACAGCTCCACTCAAGAACAATTGCACACTCTGAAGGGTCCTAACCATCGGGACTTTAACTTACTTGGGAAAAATCTCAATCTCGAGTTGTATAACAACACTAGATTTCCGGGTTTGAAATTTCGATCCAAGATATGCTTATCATGCATTAATTTCATCCTTTCTTTGTATAATCTAGCACTCTCAAAGGCCTGGAACCTGAATTCCTCTAGCTCATGTAACCAGTGATTCTGTTAGTACCTGTTGTCTCCATGTCTAAGTTTAACTGCCGCAATGCCCAAAGTGCTTTATGCTCTAGCTCAACTGGGAGGTGGCATGCCTTGCCAAACACCAACTTGTACAGTGACATACCAATTGAGGTTTTGAAGGCTGTGCAGTATGCCCACAATGCATCATCCAATTTCTTTGCCCAGTCAGTCCTTGTTGCATTCACTGTTTTTGTGAGGACACTTTTAATCTCCTTGTTGGACACTTCAACTAGCCCGCTCGATTGTGGGTGGTACGGGGTGGTCACTTTATGACGAACTCCATATTTTTCCAACAGTCGTGCGAATGCTCTATTGAAGAAATGGGTTCCGCCGTCACTGAGTATAGCTCTTGAGGTACCAAAACGCGTGAAAATGTTCTTCTTCAGAAAATCTAGTACCCCTTTAGCATCATTGGTCGGGAGAGCCACTTCTTCGACCCACTTGGAGACATAGTCAACTGCTACCAATATGTACTTGTTACCATACGAGCTGACGAATGACCCCATGAAGTCAATCCCCCACATGTCAAAAATCTCCACCTCTTGAATTGTGGTCATTGGCATCTCGTGTCTACGAGATATGTTGCCAGTTCTTTGGCATTCATCGCAGCTTTTAACCCAAGCATGTGCATCCTTGAACAGAGTAGGCCAGTACAATCCTGACTCCAACACCTTAGCTGCTGTCCGAATTCCTCCAAAGTTTTCACCATATGGTGAAGCATGGCAAGCCTGCAAAATATAATGTTGATCTTTCTCGGGGATACACCGCCGGATCATGTTATCTACACATATTTTAAACAATAGAGGTTCATCCCAATAATAATACCAACAATCACGAAAGAACTTTTTCTTTTGAATTGAGGAGAGTTCATAAGGTACAATACCACTTGCTAAATAATTGGCAATATCAACATACCAAGGTGCCTCCTCCATTGTCATTGCCAGTAACTGTTCATCCGGGAATGTCTCTGTTATATCCTCATCCTCTACCTTCTTTTCAGCTCCTTCTAACCTTGAAAGGTGGTCAGCTACTTGGTTTTCTGCCCCTTTTCGGTCACGTATTTCCAGATCCAATTCTTGTAACAGAAGAACCCAGCGAATCAAGCGTGGCTTTGACTCCTTCTTTTCTATCAGGTACCTAATTGTTGCATGGTCAGTGTAAACAATAACTTTCGAGCCAATCAAGTATGACCTGAATTTGTCGAATGCAAAAACAACAGCCAACATCTCCTTTTCCGTCACAGTGTAATTGAGTTGTGCACCCCTCAGTATTCTGCTTGCATAATAAATCGGGTGCATCAGTTTACCCTGTCTCTGCCCCAAGACTGCTCTTATGGCGTAGTCACTTGCGTCGCACATGAGCTCAAATGGTTACTCCCAGTTGGGTGCAACAATGTTGGGTGCAGTCACCAATCTCTTCTTCAGCTCCTCAAATGCCAACCTGCAACCATTAGAAAACACAAAGGGGTGATCCTTTTCATGGAGTTTGCATAATGGGTTAGCAATTTTGGAGAAATCTTTTATGAATCACCCGTAGAACCTGGCGTGCCCAAGAAAACTTCTCACTGCCTTGACTGAAGTGGGCGGTGGTAGTTTTTCAATCACGTCAACCTTAGCATGGTCGACCTCAATTCCTTTACTGGACACTCGATGTCCCAGGACTATCCCTTCCTGTACCATAAAATGGCACTTCTCCCAGTTCAACACTACATTTGTCTCCACACATCTTTTGAGCACTCTTCTTAAGTTGTGAAGACAATCCTCGAATGAATCTCCCACCACGGAGAAATCATACATAAAGACCTCCATAATATCCTCCACCATGTCTATGAAAATGGCTAACATGCACCGTTGAAATGTCGTCGGTGCATTGCAAAGCCCAAAAGGCATTCTCCGAAAAGCGAAGATGCCATATGGACAAGTGAAGGATGTTTTCTCTCTATCTTCGGGGGCTATTGATATCTGATTGTACCCCAAATATCCATCCAAGAAACAAAAGTGTGAGCGCCCGGCCAGCCTGTCCAACATTTGGTCAATGAAAGGCAAGAGGAAGTGATCCTTTCGGGTGGCTGTGTTCAATTTTTGGTAATCCATGCAAATTTGCCATCCCGTGACTGTATGAGTTGAGATCAACTCATTGTTCTCATTTTGCACAATAGTTATTCCCCCCTTTTTCGGCACACATTGGACAGGGCTAACCCAATTGCTATCAGAGATGGGGAAGATGATTCCCGCATCTAACCATTGATAACTTCCTTCTTTACTACCTCTTTCATGTTCGGGTTCAGCCTTCGTTGATGTTCTCTAAAAGGTTTGTGCCCTTCTTCCAAGATAATCTTATGCATACAAAAGGCTGGGCTAATACCCTTTATGTCTGCCATGGTCCAGCCAAAGACAGTCTTGCTTTCCTGCAGTACCTGTAAGAGCTGTTCTACCTACACATCTAACAAACCGGATGATATAATAACATGCAAAGTAGAATCGGGGCCTAAGAAAACGTATCTGAGGTGAGCTGGAAGCGGCTTCAGCTCCAACTTGGTTGGTTCCTCTACCGATGGCTTTGTTGGAGGTGTAGCCCTTTTTTCTAACTCAAGAGACTCGAACCGAGGTTCCCTTTTCCAGAATCCTTGGCCTTCAAGTTCCATGACCCACTCATCCAACCCTTCACTATCCATTTCTTCTAAATTTTTCAGACATGCCTCCAATGGATCTTTAGCAGTCAGGGTCACATCATCTTCTTGCAAGATCACATCCACTGCCTCCACTAGAGAGAAACAACAACAAAAACAACCCAGTATAATCCCACAAGTGGGGTTTGGGGAGGGTAATATGTACGCAAACCTTACCCCTACCCCGAAGGGTAGAGAGGCTGTTTCCAGGAGACCCTCGGCTCAAAAAAGCAACAGGAGATGATATATTAGTACCATAAAAATGCATAATAAAATAACAGCAATATAAGAGATATGAAATACAGAATACGAAATACGAAATAGATGTCTGGTATAGTAAAAACTAGCAGGTAAAGCCATGTAAGCACGTGATTTTTGCTTCACGGACAGTCACTCCAAAAGAAAAAAAAATAGTGACAAAGGACCTCGCTGTACAATTTTCGATTTTCCGTAACGTGTGCTGTTAGTCATGTGTGGTTCTGTCCATTTTTGCTATTTTTAACATTATCAAACAAAATACAAAATGTGTATGTCATGGTGATTAGACCATAATTCGGTCAGTAAAAGAAAATTCACAAAAAATATTCTAGGGTGCGATCTAACCTAGTTAAATATTTTGATAATTATGTTAAGTGTTAAATTAATGTTTGTTTGAATTTCATTTTTTATTTTTAGTTTTAAAAATTAGAAAAAAAAAGAAAGAAGAAAACAATGAAGAATATGGTTTGGGCCAAGAAAGGAAACCAAAAATAGGCCCAAACCAATTCAATCTGACCCAGACCCAATCCATCCCTTAAGCCCAAACGACCCCGTTTAACTATCAAACGACCCCGTCTCATTTCTCACCATCAGATCCAAGCCGTTGAGATCATCTGATCTAACGGCTCAGATCCAATCCCCTACTCCGTATATAAGCCTTCCCTTACACCCCACGCCCCCTATACCAACACCCCATCCCATCGTCCCCAAGCTCAAAACTCTGAAACCCCCAAACCCTAACGCCGCCCTAGTTTCCCTTTCACCAGAACCCGGCGGCATGAACGCCGATGACCACCCCCTTCACACCCCTGAAGCGTCCAACCACCCTGAACACGAATCCACTAACCATGAACCTCGAATCACCTCCTATCGTCTCAAATCTGGATTTGAAGATTCGAGACAAAACTCGATCTATACCAAACCTCACCATCTTCATACCAGACACTCCCCGGACCCTCCTCGTGACCAAACCAGACTTGGTTTGGTCCGAATCTACCCACAACTCCTAAAAAACCAGATCTGAAAACCCAGACCTTAGAACACATGCACTTGGGAAATCCGGTCGGGCTTGAAAGGGGTTTGAGGTTTAATGGATCTTGACCAAGGTGTTCTCCTGTGAGAACACCCTGGTTAAAATTTGTTCGGCCTCAAATGGTCAAAGTTGAGTCATTTTTGGGTCAGTTTGGTTTAAACATTTTTCGGTAAGTTTTTCTTTCCCTTTTGTTTTATTCAACTGCTAATTAAGTCGTTAGCATGCTTTGCTGTGATTGTTTGTTATTTTCTGATAGTTTTCTTAATTTCTTCATCTCTGGCAAAGACCTTTTATTTGGTCATTTGTTTTCTGTGTATGATTTGAATGTATCCTATGATAAGCATGTCCGATTAGGATAGTCGTCGCATAAATAACTTATATAGGTTCCCAGTGATTGACCAAAGTTATCCGAAGCCCTTTTAGGTCCCTGTATGTGTTTGTTTATTTGAACGACTGATTATTACCTGTTATAATTAGTATAGTCGACTCGATAAACATCGTCGATTAGTTTTCTATAACTAATGGATCGAATGAGCTAATAATTTCACATGACTAATTGAACCTTGTCACTGACTGAATGCCCAGCATTGTCTGAAATGAGTTTGTTTGCATTGCAAAAATGATTGAAAAGGTTCAGTCCAGGGCAGTCCTGAATTTGAACTTTCATGAGTTCAGAATGCCCTGATGCTGCAAGGGGCAGGGCAGTAATAATCAAGGTTAAACAGGGGTAATCTGGGGTTTCAAAAGGACAGAAAAGATTAGTTTAAATGAACTGACAAGTAGGGTACTAATTAAGATTAAATTAATGCCAATGGGGAACAAGACATAAGAGCATGAGAATTTAAAATGAATACTAAAATGAGCCCATAACTCTTGATTAAAGAATAAGCCAGGCGTGGGGAACAAATGGCTGGCATCAAAAGAGGTTCAGGCATGGGTTTAAAGGGTATGGGCAGTCTGCAAATTGGCAGGATCCAGGCAGCTTGACTGCACTGGCTGTTTGGCTTATAAATAGGCCATTTGAGAACTTAAAAAAGGCTGGAAAATTTTTAGTCTTAGGGGAGGTCTTGTGAGTTTAAAGAAAAAGACTGAAAACATAAGGTAATTTCCAGTAAACACTATAACCAAACACTGTCTGAAAGTGGTATAAGAGTTCATATTGATCAAGCTGTCTTGGCCAAGTTCTGTTGTTTGCACTGACTGAGCTGCTTGTGATTGTTAAACTGCTGGTGTTGCTGCCTTGAACACTTTGTTACCTCTGTTGTTTTCTTACTCTTTCCTGGGATTGCTTGTTTGGTACTCGACCATCTGCTGGTTCTCTTTGTTCTGGGAATTGTTGTTGTTTGTCTGTGGACTGTGGAAAACACTTGGATTGTTGATTTGTTTGCTGTGTTGTTGCTGTGTATCTGCTGTTGCTGTGTTTACTGCATACTGCCCGGCTGATCATTCCTTTCTTCTTTGTCCTCTATACCAGGTACACAACCAATGCACTGTCAAAAAAATGTAATTGGAAAATTTGAGCATGAATACAAATGAAAGTCCTGAAGAATGTCTTTTATACATAGATTGTTACATTAAATATTCATGTAATGTGTAATAGTTTGCATTCTTGTTTTGGATGTTGGAGATAGCCTTCAGGCCTAATAACTGTCAATGAATGGTAGTTGAATGTTAGATTTTATATATAGGATGGTGATAAGAGTATGCCCAAGGCAGTAGGTTGTATCCCAGATTTAGTGCAATGGTGTAGTATAAGCCTGTAATGTATGCCAAGCATGAAAATCGTACACTACTAGTTAAGTTCTTTCCTTTCCAATAAATTGCCATATATAACTGTTAAAACCATGTTTTAAGACAAAGAACACAGGGTTTACAATCTCAACCCCACGAAGGTCGAGCCCAGGTCAAAACAGACCCAGCAGGCCTGCCCCGGACAAACAATGGCCCAGGTCTGGCCCATCACGCGTGGGCAGGATTTGGGCCTTTAATTTTGCTCGGTTGACTGTGTGCGTGGCCGCGCTTCTGATTTTGCTCAAACACTCGGAATTCTGTTATAGATAACTTGCAAGCATGTAAATAATTAGGACTATCTACTGTTTTCAATTAGTAGAGACGAACACGACAAGAAACGTAGTTGCTATAGGATACCCTTTTAAAATAAGAACGAGATGAGCCTCGACAAAAAGATAAATAAAATTGCACAAGCTGCGGGGCCCTCGTTAAATGTATATTATCGAAGCATTCAGTTTCCAGGACGGGTCGTTTAGCAAATCTCACAACCCTCCCAGAATAATAACGCGATAGCCTCTTTAAGCGCGTATTTAATTATTTTTACCTTCTTAAAATCGGGTGTGCATTTATGTAACCCAAATCCAAACCTCGACGGATTCGAAATGTATTTCTAATCACGGGTACATTGATTGTGACGTAGTTCGAGATGCATGTCCATGACGTCGCAAATTCCTTTTAAAAGAAGAACGAGACGAGCCTCGTCAAACAAAAATGTACACAGTTGCGGGGCCCTCTAACTGTATATATATTAGAACCCTTAGAATTCAGGACAGGCCGTTTAGCGAATTCTTCGGCCTTCCCCAAAACAACAATACGCTAGTTGCTTTAGGCGCGTCTTAATAATTTATTCTCCTTAAATCGGGTGCACATTTATGTGACCCAAATCCAAATCTCAACCGAGTCGAGATATGTCAACAACCACGGGTGCATTGATGTAACGTGGTTCGAGATATGTTTTCACGACGTTGCAAGTCTTATAAAATAACAGTAAATGATAAAAGCGGTTAAAAGTTAAATTTTGCACATAAGTTCACATTTGTATAAAATCAGATAATCAAGCCGAATATAACAGTTGAGCGACCGTGCTAGAACCACGGAATTCGGGAATGCCTAACACCTTCTCCCGGGTTAACAGAATTCCTTATCCGGATTTCTGGTACGCGGACTGTAATATAGAGTCATTATTTTCCTCGATTCGGGATTAAAATTAGTGACTTGGGACACCCTAAATATCCCAAGTGGCGACTCTAAAATAAATAAACAAATCCCGTTCCGATTGTCCTTTAATTGGAAAAAACTCCCTTGCACCCCCTCGGGTGCGGAAAAAGGAGGTGTGACAGCTCTGGCGACTCTGCTGGTGAATATCTAACCCAGAACCACTGGTTCAGGGTTAAGAACTCGAGCTTAGAATAATCGTTATTATTTGGCTTTATTTATTATCTGATTTTTACATGATATATGCCTAATGTGCTAAATGATGCTTTTACCGCTTTAATATTATTTTAATTGTGAATATATACAACTGTTACGAAACCCCCTTCTTTCTGAGTCTTCTGAATTTATGGTGTACACGTGCGCGTGACCCACCTTTCTGTTAAAGTCATACCAAATAAGACGGAGTTGGGACAAGTGACTAGGCCGGGCAGACTTTCGTGCTCCCGGTACGTTGCCCCCGCTTCGGCTCAAACTGTCTGTTTGGGTAAGCCAGGTTTAGAACAATCAACCTCAGGTTTTACACTTAGAATAACTCAGCCATGTACCGGATCCCTAGTAGGAACGTTTATTTGCATCACGTGCATTTGACTTAGGGGACTCAACACAGGGGTTGGGTCTGTCTAAGACAGGTGAACCCGAAATAAAAAGACCATCCTGATGCATCCTACTTGCTATATGTGCATTCATTTGCCTCGAACATGCTTGCTGACCGGCTTAAATGAAATCATGGTAAGAGCTGAGGAATAAAATGGGTTTTTTTTTTAAAAGTAAAATATAGTTTTCAAATCTTGAAATAAAGGTATTTAATCTTGAAAGGTATTTAATCTTGAAAATAGTTTGAAAAATTTCAAATCTTGAAATAAAGGTATTTAATCTTGAAAGGTATTTAATCTTGAAAATAGTTTGAAAAATTCCCAAAAATAGTTTTAAATCTTGAAAATAGTTTTAACTGAAAATGATAAGAGTATGTTTTCAAAATGAGTCTTGACTTTATTAAATTTCAGATACAAAATGAGCACCACACAAAATCTCTCCTCCGCAAATACAGAAGAGTTTCTGTTCCAGCTTCAAATGTGGTGGTGTGTATTAGGCGAAGATGGTCAAAAGTGGGTCATCAAGCATTTGGGAAATCTCCCGGACATTTTGAAAGTTAAACCCCGTGATGATCTGATTGCGGCATTAGTAACTTTTTGGGACCCTGTTCACAATGTCTTTCGTTTCTCTAACTTCGAGCTCACTCCTACATTAGAGGAGGTAGCTGGATACGTTGGTTTTGACGGAAGTTTAAGGAATCAAAGCTTGATATTCACGAAGGCTCCCTCGGTACATCGATTCTTCGGTCTTCTGAACATCAGCAGTCAAATCAGGAAAAGCAATGTCGTCAACGGATGTTGTTCTTTCAACTTTTTGTATTCAAGGTTCGGAAAGTCAGATGGGTTCGAAATTCATGAGAAAGGCCTTACTAACAAACAAGACAAAGACGCATGGCAGGTTCACCGTCGCTTCGCCTTCATGGTGGCTTTTCTAGGAATCATGGTCTTCCCGAACAAAGAACGAACAATTGATATTCGCACCGCAAAAGTTGTGCAAATCCTCACCACCAAGGAAAACCACACCCTTGTCCCCATCATTCTCTCAGACATTTATCGGGCTTTAACTTTATGTAAAGCAGGAGCGAAAGTCTTCGAAGGATGCAAAATTTTGTTGCAAATGTGGTTGATTGAACATCTCCAACAACAGCCCAAGATCATATAGTATGGGCCAAGCAACGATAATTACATCGAGGGTTATGAGGAAAGAGTGAAAAATTATCAGGTTCCAGAAGGGATAGAAGCATGGGTATCTCGGCTAAGGGCTCTAACAGCAAATCAAATTGAATGGACTCTGGGATGGCTCCCGATGAGGGAAGTGATACATATGTCAAACTCAAATAGTTATCTGCTACTATTGGGATTGAGAAGCATCCAGCCGTATGCGCCATTGAGAGTCCTAAGACAACTAGGAAGATATCAAGTAGTTCCTGATGATGTAGATTTGAGTGCGCAAGAAATCGAATTACACCCAGAGGCCACTATTCCTGAGGCGTTACTTCAGCAGATGTGGAATGGATGTCGATACTTGAAAAGCGATACTCAAGTCCCAGACACTACAAAGGGTGAGATAAATCCTGGATATGCAAGGTGGTTCGAGAAACGGTCTCGCGTAGATGATGTACCGGAGCCTGAGCTAAGAAGGCCAACTAAAAGACCCCATATTCAAAGCTTTAATGATAAAATCCAAGAGCGGTTGATCTGGGGAGAAAAAGAGATGGGGTACAAAGCAACTATCCATGCCCTAAAGGAAAATCTAAGGAACCTCAGTCTGGAGAAGGATTTGCAAGCACAAGAAGCTGAAGGCGAGAAGAAGAGTCTAGCCTGTGAGAATGAAAGTCTTCATGCTCGATTTCTGAAAATGAAAAAGGCTTCTGAAACGCCAATGAGGAATTGGAAGGATCAAAAAACCATCGCCAATCTTTTTGAAAGAATGCAAGATTATGATTCCATTCTTGCTGCAAAAGAAAGGGCGTTGAGCAAAGTAAAAGAAAGGATCCAACAATTAAACGAAGAAGCCAGATCTGATAAGGAACGCCAAGATAGGCAATCCGAGAAAGACAGGGCACAATTCAAGAAGGAAAAAGACCATTGGATACGATCAGAAGACCAACTTCGTGCACAACTAGAAGAGGCAAGAAGGTACAGAGAGCATCATCAAGTGGACACTAATAAAGAAAGAGCGCAGATAAGATTAGAGCAGGCCAGACTCCGAGCTCTATTAGAGTCAGCCCTAGATCGTGAAGGCCGTATCCGAGATATAGCCACCACTCGCCAGCAGCAGTTGCAGGATCAAGGCCAACATCTCCAAGATTTCAGGGCACAGATCCACGACCTGGCGGTCTACACCTCTCAAAGTTATGTAAACTGCGAAGGAATGGATTATGAAAGGTTTACAGAGCATGCACCCACCTTTGCCCGTCATCTAGCAGTGGAGTTGGAAAGGATGTATCGAACATTGGGAGGTCATCCGGGTCAAACCCCGCCTTGAGCAAATGATCTAATAATTTACAACACAAGTGGAAAGTGGGGCACGTTATGAGATGTTAAGAATTGTATCTGTTTATTTCAATTTGAATGTGTGTATTTCAAGACATTGTTTTTACAAAGTTTTTCAAATGTAATGTTTGTTCATCTTTTTATATAAATGTTAGCCTCATGGCAGAACTACGCCCGGTCTGATTCACGCGGGGACGTGATACGTAGGCAATCCCCATAAGATTCGACCGCTTTTAATAAAGAAGGAAAAGAAAATACAAAAACGAATAAAAAGGGACAACTGAGCAAGCCGGGATGACGCATGTTGTTTGAAGCAAAGCATGTAGAAACAGTTAACTGCCTAGGAGCATTGCATCCTATATGTGTTATGATCAAATCTGTTAAGCTCTAACGCTAACAAAGTTTGTTGTTGTGTGATATCAGACAGTTAGTTGTTAAAGAATTCTGGCAACACACTCATACCAAACCAGATCCAAAGGACCGGTAGCAATAAGCATGACTACTTCAGAGAATAGCAATGAGGAAGAAAGGCCGATGAGCCAGTTGTAAAAAGAAGCGATGGAAAAGATTGAAAGGATGGGACTAGAGATGAATGCAATGTAGCTAGCCATAGCCAAAACACAAAAGAGCCCTGAAACACTGGGACACATGCCAGAATACCCTCACTCCGGCCCTTCCACAAGCCGCCCAAATCCCCTTTATCATCAAGAAAGAAGCCCTCATGATTCCCAAGCTCCACCACCCCATCAACCTCTCCCAACACCCAATATTCCCATTTTCGTGGAACCTACATCAGCCCCTTTGCAAAGAACGACCAGTGAGCCATTGTTTCAGGCTCACAATACACAATACTACCCCCCTAAGCCTACATTCCATACACCCGAGCCTCAAGCTTACAATCCACATTTAGAAGTGCCGGCAGAGGTTGAGAAACCAGTTAAGGCTCCTGAACAGGATGAAGTATTGAGAAAGTTCAAAAGCCTGGAGCAGTCCTTCAGGAACTTGCACGGTTTGGGCAGTCAAGTCAGCGTAGCATACAAAGATCTGTGTCCTTTCCCAGACGTCCAACTCCCGGCTGGTTTTAAGATGCCTAAGTTTGATTTATATGAAGGGCACGGTGATCCCATGGCACATTTGCGGGGATTCTGTAGCAAAATGAGAGGGGCAGGCGGCAAGGATGAGCTGTTGATAGCTTATTTCGGCCAAAGTCTGAGCGGATCTGCACTGGAATGGTATACCAGGCAGGATTTCAGCAGGTGGTACACGTGGGATGATCTGGCGCAGGCTTTTGCAGGTCATTTCCAGTACAATCTAGAGATAGTCCCTGACCGCCTCACATTATTGAGAACTGGGAAGAAACCCGGGGAAAGTTTTCGCGAGTTCGGGTTCCGCTGGAGAGAACAAGCAGCTAGAGTCGATCCTCCCATGAGAGAGGGAGAGATGGTGGACTATTTTTTGCAGACATTGGATCCAACCTACTTTGGTCACTTGGTGACAACGGTTGGAAAATCTTTCAACGAGGTGGTCAAGATAGGGGTCATGATAGAAGAGGGTTTGAGGTCTGACAAGATTTTGAACTATTCAGCACTCAAGGCCACAACCCAGGCTATTCAAAACGGCACGGGAGGTGCGTTGAGAAGAAAGAAAGAAGAGGTTGCCACGATCGAGGCAGGCAGTTGGTCCAGGGCTGGCAGGCCACACTACAACCAACCCAGACCTCACAGGTCAAATTACCCATACAACCCACCACAAAATTTCTATCCACCTCGAGAACCACATTGTTCCGTACACCAAGCCCAGGCATACACTCAGCCTCCGGTTCGCCCACAATGGCGCGCGCCGGCTCCCCAGAACATATATGCACCACCACAAAACACCTACCCTCCACCAAGGGCGTATAGAAACTCTTCAGGGGCAGGCTTTCGGGGAAATCCAGATGCTAGAAATGACAGGTTGCGGAAGCAGAGAACTTTCACGGAGCTGGGAGAAACCTACACCGCTTTGTTCCACAAGCTGAGGCAATTGGGTTTGGTTAGTCCTGTCCAGACTCGAGACCCAAATCCCCCACCTCAAAACTTGAATCAATCAATCAGTTGTGAATACTGTTCAGGGATGCTCGGGCATGATACCGAGAAGTGCTGGAAATTAAGGCATGCCATACAGGATCTTATTGACACCAATGAAATAGTTCCAGACACAACCCAGAGAACTTTCACGGAGCTGGGAGAAACCTACACCGCTTTGTTCCACAAGCTGAGGCAATTGGGTTTGGTTAGTCCTGTCCAGACTCGAGACCCAAATCCCCCACCTCAAAACTTGAATCAATCAATCAGTTGTGAATACTGTTCAGGGATGCTCGGGCATGATACCGAGAAGTGCTGGAAATTAAGGCATGCCATACAGGATCTTATTGACACCAATAAGATCGAGGTCCAGACACCAGAAGCTCCTAACATCAACCAAAACCCACTGCCAGCGCACCACGAAACTCACATGATTGAGTTGGTGTGTGAGGGAGGAGAATTGAGAAAACCCTCACAAACAGTGATGATGATCCAAACCGCCCCGAAAGAAGTCTCGACCAGTGGAGGAATGAGTGTGCAATCGCAGGGAGAAGGCGTCAAGCCGGTAGTGATATTGGGAAAGAGCCCGTCCGCCATAACAAGCAAATCCGAGCCAAGCAAGCTGGTAATAGCAGGGATCCCGCCCACACCGGCAGTCGTGTTAAAAAGGGTATGTAGAGAACTGGTGACCATAAGGCCTGTGGTCCAACTACCGATGATTGATAGCAGGGCTGTGCCTTGGAAATATGAAAAGGCGGTGGTGATGTACAAGGGAAAACAGGTGGAAAAAGTCAGTTGTGAAGCGCAAGGGCTGACTCGATCAGGTCGATGTTTTGCTCCGGTGGAGCTAAGAAGAACCAACCCAGTTGCAACCAAGAAACCTGTGTCCGAAGAAGAGGCTGAAGAGTTCTTGAGGAAGATGAAAGTACAGGACTATTCTGTGGTTGAACAGCTGAGAAAAACACCGACCCAGATCTCACTATTGTCGTTACTGATCCATTCTGAGGAGCATCGTCGGGCCCTGCTAAAGATATTGAACGAAGCTCATGTACCCAGTGAGATTGCTGTAAACCACCTAGAAACCATTTCCAGCAAGATTTTCGAGGTGAACATGGTAACATTCTCAGATGATGACCTGCCGGTGGAAGGTACAGAGCATAATAAAGCTCTATACCTAGCTGTCAAATGTGAAGACTCGGTGGTAACTCGAGTATTGGTGGACAACGGCTCAAGCGCCAATATTTGCCCACTATCTACCTTGAACCAGTTAAAGATCGACCACGGAAGGATCCACAAGAACAGTATCTGTGTCCGAGGGTTTGACGGAAACGGAACAGCCACGGTAGGGGATGTTGTACTTGAATTGACCATTGGCCCAGTCCTGTTTACCATGGAATTCCAGGTGTTAGACGCCACAGTATCTTATAACCTGCTGTTGGGACGACCCTGGATTCATGCAGCCAAAGCGGTGCCTTCCACCCTACATCAGATGGTGAAGTTCGAGTGGGAAAGACAAGAGGTCGTGCTACACGGCGAGGATACAGCGTACACCATGGGCGGAACCATTGTACCTTTCATAGAGACCGCTGATGACAAAGGTCCTTGGGTCTACCAGATTTTCGATACAGGGTCGGCCAACAAAATTTCTGAAGGAGAAATCATCCCGCACCCTAGGGTAGCTGCCGCAACAGTCATGATGGTCTCAGAAATGCTGGGTAATGGATTTGTGCCGGGAAAAGGCCTGGGAGTCGAGCTTCAAGGGATTGTCCAACCTGTCTCCCTTCCTAAAAATCTGGAAACCTTCGGATTGGGGTTCAAACCAACCACAGCAGACAGGAAGCAAGCGCGAAAAATGAAGAAGAGGGTCTGGTTTCTGCCTAAACCAGTGCCACGCCTCTCAAGGTCTTTTGTCAAAGCGAGTGCCAAGGGGTCGCCGGTCCCAAAGATTCGAGGACCTTTGATCGGTATAAATGAAGACCTGATCAGAGTTTTGAGAGACTATTCACGGATGTCAGTATGGTGGAAGCTGGAGAAGGTTCCAGCAGAGCAGAGATACAATTTGTGGGGCCTGAGGCCAAGGCCAACAATTGGACGGTTACTCCTCTTCCTGTCCGAGGGGAGTATTGGTAGTCGGCTTTGATTTATGTTTTGTTTGTTTGTTTGTTCGGATTATTCAAGGGTGTAATCCAAATTTTACTTTCGTTTTTGTAAAAGTGTGAACCCTTTTATCCCGCAAGTTTAATAAAGTTCTTTTGTCCCATTTTAATTTTGTTTTGTTCTTTTCTTTCTGAACAGTTCTCTTTTTACTGGTTCTAATGACATGGCATGCACAGCGGATCTTCGACCAAGTCTAATAAATCAATCAGAAACCGACTCGATGATGCAAGAGGTCGTTTGTGATGATGAATCTGAATGTGACGAAGGTGAAGCCTTCGAAGAGATAAACCGAGAACTGTGCCAATTTGAAGAGAAACCCAAGCCTAACCTAAATGACACTGAGGCTGTGAATCTAGGAGACGCTGATAACGTCCAAGAGACCAAAATTAGTATCCACATTGAGCCGAATGTTAGAGAAGAATTGATAAAAACCCTCATGAAATTCAAAGATGTTTTTGCATGGTCATATGACGATATGCCTGGATTAAGCACCAATTTAGTGGTTCACAAATTGCCCACTGACCCGGCATACCCTCCGGTCAAGCAAAAACTAAGGAAATTTAAAACAGAAATGAGTGTAAAAATCAAAGAAGAGGTGATTAAGCAGTTGCAGGCAAAGGTCATTCGGGTCACTCGATATCCCGAGTGGTTGGCCAATGTGGTACCAGTCCCAAAGAAGGATGGAAAAATCAGGGTGTGCGTCGACTACCGCAACCTCAACAAAGCAAGTCCCAAGGACAATTTTCCATTGCCCAACATCCATATCTTGATCGATAATTGCGCAGAGCGCGAGATCGGATCCTTTGTAGATTGCTATGCGGGTTATCATCAGATCCTAATGGACGAGGAGGATGCGGAAAAGATAGCGTTTATTACGCCATGGGGAACCTACTGCTATCGGGTAATGCCATTCGAGTTAAAGAACGCCGGGGCAATGTACATGCGAGCAATGACTGCTGTGTTTCATGACATGATACACAAAGAAATCGAGGTGTACGTCGATGATGTGATCATCAAATCTTGGCGTCAGGAGGACCATGTAGCAGACCTAAGGAGATTTTTCCAAAGACTCTGAAGGTATGATATCAAGCTTAACCCGTCCAAATGCGCATTCGGGGTTCCATCAGGAAAGTTGCTAGGATTCATCGTCAGTCGACGGGGGATTGAGTTAGACCCATCCAAAATTGAATCCATCCGAGATTTGCCACCGCCAAGGAACAAAACAGAGGTAATGAGTTTGCTGGGTAGACTCAATTACATCAGCATGTTCATCGCTCAACTCACAACAACTTGTGAGCCCATATTTCGGCTGCTGAGAAAGGATGTTGTGGTAGGTTGGACGGCAGAGTGTCAGGAGGCTTTCAACCAAATCAAAGGGTATCTGTCTAATCCACCCGTATTGGTCTCGCCTAAGCCCGGGAAGCCCCTAATCCTTTACCTGACGGTCTTGGAAAATTCATTTGGGTGTGTGTTGGGGCAACATGATGACACAGGAAGGAAGGAGCAAGCCATCTACTATCTTAGCAAGAAATTCACAGTACATGAGGTCAAGTACACTCAACTCGAGAAAACATGTTGCGCCCTAACTTGGGTAGCTCAGAAGTTGAAACACTACCTGTCTTCATATACTACTTATCTCATATCCCGTTTGGACCCATTGAAATATATCTTTCAGAAACCTATGCCCACGGGAAGGTTGGCAAAATGGCAAATTCTGCTCACAGAGTTTGATATCGTCTATGTAACGAGGACGGCCATGAAAGCCTAGGCGCTGGCAGACCATTTGGCAGAGAATCCCGTTGATGAAAAATACGAGCCCTTAAGAACGTATTTTCCTGACGAAGAGGTAATGCATACAAATGAGTTGGAATTGCCTGAGGAACCGGGTTGGAAGCTTTTCTTCGATGGAGCTGCAAACGCGAAAGGGGTTGGAATAGGAGCAGTACTCATTTCTAAAACAGGACGGCATTATCCTGTTACAGCTCAACTACGCTTCTATTGCACCAACAATATGGCCGAGTATGAGGCTTGCATTCTGGGTCTGCGCTTGGCTGCTGACATGGATGTCCAAGACGTCTTGGTCTTGGGAGACTCGGACCTCTTGGTACATCAAATTCAGGGTGAATGGGAAACACGAGATCTAAAGCTCATACCATACCGACAATGCTTGCATGATCTGAGCAAGCAATTTCGATCGATGAAGTTCAAACACATCCCGAGAGTTCACAATGAGGTTGCGGATGCCTTGGCCACCTTAGCATCAATGTTGCACCACCCTGACAAAATGTATGTTGATCCTCTACACATCCTGGTCCGTGATCAGCACGCCTACTGCAATGCCATAGAAGAAGAAGCAGATGGCGAACCCTGGTTTCATGATATCAAGGAATACCTCAGAATGGGGATATATCCAGAACATGCCTCTGGAGACCAAAAAAGAGCCCTTCGGTGTTTGTCGAATGGTTTCTTCCTCAGTGGAGGAGTATTGTACAGAAGAACCCCGGATTTGGGATTGTTGAGATGCATAGATGCCAGTCAAGCAACGACGGTTATGGCAGAGGTACATGCTGGAGTTTGTGGGCCACACATGAGCAGATATGTATTGGCAAGAAAGATCCTTCGAACAGGGTGTTACTGGCTCACCATGGAACACGACTGTATCACTTTCGTAAGGAAATGCCATCAGTGCCAGATACATAGAGATTTGATTCATTCTCCGTCAACAGAGTTACATACGATGTCAGCACCTTGGCCGTTTGTGGCATAGGGAATGGATGTCATTGGGCCCATCGAGCCGGCAGCATCCAACGGTCATAGGTTCATTCTAGAGACCATTGATTACTTCACCAAATGGGTTGAGGCTAAAACCTTCAAATCAGTAACCAAGAAGGCAGTGGTGGACTTTGTTCACTCCCATATCATCTGCAGATTTGGGATCCCAAAAGTGATCATCACGGATAACGGTGCGAATCTTAATAGCAGCTTGATGAGAGAGGTATGCCAACAATTCAAGATTACACACCGCAATTCCACCCCATATCGTCCCAAGGCGAATGGAGCAGTCGAAGCAGCCAATAAGAATATCAAGAAGATACTGCGAAAAATGGTGGAAGGGTCCAGACAATGGCACGAGAGATTACCCTTTGCTTTGTTGGGTTACCGCACTACCGTCCGAACTTCCATAGGCACCACTCCTTATTTGTTGGTGTATGGAACTGAGGCCGTAATACCAGCGGAGGTCGAAATTCCGTCCCTCCGAATTGTCGTTGAAGCCGGGATTAATGATGATGAATGGGTCAAAGCTCGATTGGAACAGTTGAGCCTGATAGATGAGAAAAGATTGGCAGCAGTGTGTCATGGTCAGCTGTACCAGAAGAGAATGGCAAGAACATATAATAAGAAGGTGCGCCCCAGGAAGTTTGAAGTAGGGCAGCAGGTATTGAAGAAGATCCTCCCACATCAGGTCGAGGCAAAAGGCAAATTCGCCCCAAATTGGCAAGGGCCTTATATCGTGACCAGAGTATTATCCAACGGTGCTTTGTGTTTGACAGATGTCGAAGGTAGATGTGTCGACATGGCTATCAATTCAGATGCGGTCAAGAGATATTATGCGTAATTTCTTTAATTATGGCGATTGTTGGTTTATTTGTTTGTATTTGGCGTTTATTGGATAATGAGATGACGGAGGCAATTCTTTCTTCTATCCAAACACTTTTTAACCCTTGCTTCCCCCTTTGAGCCTTAAGTAATTCTTTCATACCCCTCTTTTGGAATCACTAATGGAAAAGACATGAAAAAAAAAGAAAAGAGAAAAAAAATGAAAAGAAGGAAAAGAAAAAAAAAGAAAGAAGAAGAAGAAGATAAAAATCATAAGAAATGCAAAACCGTTGGGAACTACGTTTGACCTGATTCCTCGAAGAGGATACGTAGGCGCCTCACGGCTCGGTCATAGTATGCATCATAGTGAATATAGGATGCATAGTGTACATAGTGTGCGTAATAGGCACAGTGTGCGTAACGTACATAGCGCAGCGTAAGTGTAAAAAAATAAAATAATAATAATAATAAATAATAAATTCCCCAAGCAAGAAAACTGGGGCAGAGGTTATGTTTTAAGTTCCAACAAAGGTTTGATTCCAAAAGTTGTAACACATCACCCATCAAATTATTTTCATTTTTATAGCCTTTCTTTAACTCTACACCAAAACCAACATCAACGTCCAAAAGACCTCCCGATCAATGTTCAAGAGATGTCGAGTCAGGCAAATGAGGCCGAGAATAATACACCGATCCCCAGCAAAGAAGAGGATCGTAAGACTGGGAATGAATTGATGGTCAAAAGGAATCTCCAGAAGAGAGGGTCGTATCTACAACGCCCCGATTCCTCGAAAGAAATAAAATGAGAGAGTCTTATCGGTGAAAACCTTCACAGGCACCGAGAGGCGATGTAAGATGAGGGATATGAAATGAGAGAGTCTTCTTGGTGAAAACCTTCACAGGCACCATAAGACGTCGGGAGATGAGAGAAAAGAGAGAGTCTCATTAATGAAAACCCCTCGAAGGGCACTATGAGGCGACAAGACAGATCAACAAAAAACGACCACATTTGCAACGAAATGGACAGTCATTTATCATCCCCAGCAAGTCAGACCATAGGGCAAATCGATTGATACAAATAGACTGGGTCGGGAATCTATGGTGCACGTCATAATTACGGGGACCAGTCATGTCCTCCAGATAAGTTCTTTTGAGTTTCTTCTCCCACCAAATACTGGTTCCGAAAGATTTTCTCCCTTTCTATCTTTTATTTTCTCTTCCTAAAATTTGTCTTGAAAGGATTTTTCAAAGCTTACTACCAGAAATCGGAGGGGAATTCATCCAATGCAGGATAGTACAAACAGTCTTAAAAGCTGATCCCAGGCAATGCAGTGATCGTGCCCGGCAATTTTGGAGGAAGTAAGCTCCTAAAGGGAGTGGTGTCGGGAGTTAAAAGCAGACTCCCACAGCATGTGCTTAAAGAGAAAGCAGAAAAGGGGATTAATTGAAAGCCAATCCCCAGCAGGCTAGAGACCCCCAGCAGGCAACTCTGCCCATTAATCAATTATGGGGACATAGAGCAAGAAAAGGGGAAGAGAGAAAAATCGTCCGCCGGAAAGGCACCCTCTACCACCACGATTAAAACTGACTAAATCCTTTTGTCTGCTGCAGGAGAACAAAGGATTGATAATGGCAGCAAGACGCAACGCCAGGGAAACCACCAAAAACCGGGGCAGAAAATTTTCTGCCGATTGTCAAAATTTTCTCGGAAGAACGGGGAAACAATTTCAATACATTTTAAGTTCTAGGTCGCCCACCAGTATAATGCGGGAATACATTTTAAGTTCTAGGTCGCCCACCAGTATAATGCGGGAATACATTTTAAGTTCTAGGTCGCCCACCAGTATAATGCGGGAATACATTTTAAGTTCTAGGTCGCCCACCAGTATAATGCGGGAATACATTTAAGTTCTAGGTCGCCCACCAGTATAATGCGGGAATACATTTAAGTTCTAGGTCGCCCACCAGTATAATGCGGGAATACATTTAAGTTCTAGGTCGCCCACCAGTATAATGCGGGAATACATTTAAGTTCTAGGTCGCCCACCAATATAATGCGGGAATACATTTAAGTTCTAGGTCGCCCACCAGTATAATGCGGGAATACATTTAAGTTCTAGGTCGCCCACCAGTATAATGCGGGAATACATTTAAGTTCTAGGTCGCCCACCAGTATAATGCGGGATTACATTTAAGTTCTAGGTCGCCCACCAGTATAATGCGGGAATACATTTAAGTTCTAGGTCGCCCACCAGTATAATGCGGGAATACATTTAAGTTCTAGGTCGCCCACCAGTATAATGCGGGAATACATTTAAGTTCTAGGTCGCCCACCAGTATAATGCGGGAATACATTTAAGTTCTAGGTCACCCACCAGTATAATGCGGGAATACATTTAAGTTCTAGGTCGCCCACCAGTATAATGCGGGAATACATTTAAGTTCTAGGTCGCCCACCAGTATAATGCGGGAATACATTTAAGTTCTAGGTCGCCCACCAGTATAATGCGGGAATACATTTAAGTTCTAGGTCGCCCGCCAGTATAATGCGGGAATACATTTAAGTTTTAGGTCGCCCACCAGTATAATGCGGGAATACTTTTAAGTTCTAGGTCGCCCACCAGTATAATGCGGGAATACATTTAAGTTCTAGGTCGCCCACCAGTATAATGCGGGAATACATTTAAGTTCTAGGTCGCCCACCAGTATAATGCGGGAATACATTTAAGTTCTAGGTCGCCCACCAGTATAATGCGGGAATACATTTAAGTTCTAGGTCGCCCACCAGTATAATGCGGGAATACTTTTTAGCTCTAGATTTTGGAATCAGTAAACCCCACCTGAAGACGGAAGGTTACAACGGAGATCCCCAAGCAGGAAACAATAAAATCCCCAGCGCCAAGAAGCAGAAGGCTGCAAAAGCAAGCGCACATTCAAAAGGAAGAAGGAACGCATCTTAGAAGAAGCAGTTTGGAAACGTTGTAGCATGCCCAATATAACAATGTTGATGAAGAAACATACCACTGAAGAAACCATTGAAAGATTTAAAGAAGAAAGCCATGTTCCCAGCAGATCAAGCGAAGTGATGAAAACTGGCATTCAGAAAAGGTGAATGACCAGCATCATCTCCCAAGTTCACAAAATAAGGGCATCGGAGGAAAGCGTTAGCCGACAAGAAAGCAAGGCAACATGAACAAGTTGAAGATGGATGAAATCTCATGATCCATAGTCTAGCTTAGCTTCTTGTTTTTCCTTTTAACAATGTAACAAGGAGATCGGTGAGCGGTAGCATCTTACAGCAGCATGCAACAGCGCACAACAGCAATAAGCACTACAGTCACACGGTAGTCCCAGCTACCAAAAATTTCCCGAACTACATTGACCTGATTCCTGTTCAGCCCAGGATATGTAGGAAACCTCTGAAGCAAAGGTTCGGTCAAATCCTTTTCAAAAAATGCTTCACACGGAGTACTCAGACGAGCAAAAATCGCCCGCTTTATCTTTGCGCGAAAACCCTTCGTGTCTTCGGGCAAAGAGGGGCAGCTGTAAGCACGTGATTTTTGCTTCATGGATAGTCACTCCAAAAGAAAAAAAAATAGTGACAAAGGACCTCGCTGTACAATTTTCGATTTTCCGTAACGTGTGCTGTTAGTCATGTGTGGTTCTGTCCATTTTTGCTATTTTTAACATTATCAAACAAAATACAAAATGTGTATGTCATGGTGATTAGACCATAATTCGGTCAGTAAAAGAAAATTCACAAAAAATATTCTAGGGTGCGATCTAACCTAGTTAAATATTTTGATAATTATGTTAAGTGTTAAATTAATGTTTGTTTGAATTTCATTTTTTATTTTTAGTTTTAAAAATTAGAAAAAAAAAGAAAGAAGAAAAGAATGAAGAAAACGGTTTGGGCCAAGAAAGGAGACCAAAAATAGGCCCAAACCAATTCAATCTGACCCAGTCCAAACCAGGCCTCAGACAAACCCCCCCAAACGACGTCGTATAAAGGCGTTTGATCTGAGCCGTCCGTCCAGGCCGATCCAACGGCCCAGGCCCCCCCTTTAGCAACCCGTTTCCAAACCCGACCCAGCTACCGGTTCAGCCCAGCCCCTCACTTAAACCAAACGACCCCGTTTAACTATCAAACGACCCCGTCTCATTTCTCACCATCAGATCCAAGCCGTTGAGATCATCTGATCTAACGGCTCAGATCCAATCCCCTACTCCGTATATAAGCCTTCCCTTACACCCCACGCCCCCTATACCAACACCCCATCCCATCGTCCCCAAGCTCAAACCAAGCTCTGAAACCCCCAAACCCTAACGCCGCCCTAGTTTCCCTTTCACCAGAACCCGGCGGCATGAACGCCGATGACCACCCCCTTCACACCCCTGAAGCGTCCAACCACCCTGAACACGAATCCACTAACCATGAACCTCGAATCACCTCCTATCGTCTCGAATCTGGATTTGAAGATTCGAGACAAAACTCGATCTATACCAAACCTCACCATCTTCGTACCAAACACTCCCTGGACCCTCCTCGTGACCAAACCAGACTTGGTTTGGTCCGAATCTACCCACAACTCCTAAAAAACCAGATCTGAAAACCCAGACCTTAGAACACATGCACCTGGGAAATCCGGCCGGGCTTAAAAGGGGTTTGAGGTTTAATGGATCTTGACCAAGGTGTTCTCCTGTGAGAACACCCTGGTTAAAATTTGTTCGGCCTCAAATGGTCAAAGTTGAGTCAGTTTTGGGTCAGTTTGGTTTAAACATTTTTCGGTAAGTTTTTCTTTCCCTTTTGTTTTATTCAACTGCTAATTAAGTCGTTAGCATGCTTTGCTGTGATTGTTTGTTATTTTCTGATAGTTTTCTTAATTTCTTCATCTCTGGCAAAGACCTTTTATTTGGTCGTTTGTTTTCTGTGTATGATTTGAATGTATCCTATGATAAGCATGTCCGATTAGGATAGTCGTCGCATAAATAACTTATATAGGTTCCCAGTGATTGACCAAAGTTGTCCGAAGCCCTTTAGGTCCCTGTATGTGTTTGTTTATTTGAACGACTGATTATTGCATGTTATAATTAGTATAGTCGACTCGATAAACATTGTCGATTAGTTTTCTATAACTAATGGATCGAATGAGCTAATAATTTCACATGACTAATTGAACCTTGTCACTGACTGAATGCCCAACATTGTCTGAAATGAGTTTGTTTGCATTGAAAAATGACTGAAAAGGTTCAGTCCAGGGCAGTCCTGAATTTGAACTTTCATGAGTTCAGAATGCCCTGATGCTGCAAGGGGCAGGGCAGTAATAATCAAGGTTAAACAGGGGTAATCTGGGGTTTCAAAAGGACAGAAAAGATTAGTTTAAATGAACTGACAAGTAGGGTACTAATTAAGATTAAATTAATGCCAATGGGGAACAAGACATAAGAGCATGGGAATTTAAAATGAATACTAAAATGAGCCCATAACTCTTGATTAAAGAATAAGCCAGGCGTGGGGAACAAATGGCTGGCATCAAAAGAGGTTCAGGCATGGGTTTAAAGGGTATGGGCAGTCTGCAAATTGGCAGGATCCAGGCAGCTTGACTGCACTGGCTGTTTGGCTTATAAATAGGCCATTTGAGAACTTAAAAAAGGCTGGAAAATTTTTAGTCTTAGGGGAGGTCTTGTGAGTTTAAAGAAAAAGACTGAAAACATAAGGTAATTTCCAGTAAACACTATAACCAAACACTGTCTGAAAGTGGTATAAGAGTTCATATTAATCAAGCTGTCTTAACCAAGTTCTGTTGTTTGCACTGACTGAGCTGCTTGTGATTGTTAAACTGCTGGTGTTGCTGCCTTGAACACTTTGTTACCTCTGTTGTTTTCTTACTCTTTCCTGGGATTGCTTGTTTGGTACTCGACCATCTGCTGGTTCTCTTTGTTCTGGGAATTGTTGCTGTTTGTCTGTGGACTGTGGAAAACACTTGGATTGTTGATTTGTTTGCTGTGTTGTTGCTGTGTATCTGCTGTTGCTGTGTTTACTGCATACTGCCCGGCTGATCATTCCTTTCTTCTTTGTCCTCTATACCAGGTACACAACCAATGCACTGTCAAAAAAATGTAATTGGAAAATTTGAGCATGAATACAAATGAAAGTCCTGAAGAATGTCTTTTATACATAGATTGTTACATTAAATATTCATGTAATGTGTAATAGTTTGCATTCTTGTTTTGGATGTTGGAGATAGCCTTCAGGCCTAATGACTGTCAATGAATGGTAGTTGAATGTTAGATTGTATATATAGGATGGTGATAAGAGTATGCCCAAGGCAGTAGGTTGTATCCCAGATTTAGTGCAATGGTGTAGTATAAGCCTGTAATGTATGCCAAGCATGAAAATCGTACACTACTAGTTAAGTTCTTTCCTTTCCAATAAATTGCCATATATAACTGTTAAAACCATGTTTTAAGACAAAGAACACAGGGTTTACAATCTCAACCCCACGAAGGTCGAGCCCAGGTCAAAACAGACCCAGCAGGCCTGCCCCGGACAAACAATGGCCCAGGTCTGGCCCATCACGCGTGGGCAGGATTTGGGCCTTTAATTTTGCTCGGTTGACTGTGTGCGTGGCCGCGCTTCTGATTTTGCTCAAACACTCGGAATTCTGTTATAGATAACTTGCAAGCATGTAAATAATTAGGACTATCTACTATTTTCAATTAGTAGAGACGAACACGACAAGAAACGTAGTTGCTATAGGATACCCTTTTAAAATAAGAACGAGATGAGCCTCGACAAAAAGATAAATAAAATTGCACAAGCTGCGGGGCCCTTGTTAAATGTATATTATCGAAGCATTCAGTTTCCAGGACGGGTCGTTTAGCAAATCTCACAACCCTCCCAGAATAATAACGTGATAGCCTCTTTAAGCGCGTATTTAATAATTTTTACCTTCTTAAAATCGGGTGTGCATTTATGTGACCCAAATCCAAACCTCGACGGATTCGAAATGTATTTCTAATCACGGGTACATTGATTGTGACGTAGTTCGAGATGCATGTCCATGACGTCGCAAATTCCTTTTAAAAGTAGAACGAGACGAGCCTCGTCAAACAAAAATGTACACAGCTGCGGGGCCCTCTAACTGTATATATATTAGAACCCTTAGAATTCAGGACAGGCCGTTTAGCGAATTCTTCGGCCTTCCCCAAAACAACAATACGCTAGTTGCTTTAGGCGCGTCTTAATAATTTATTCTCCTTAAATCGGGTGCACATTTATGTGACCCAAATCCAAATCTGAACCGAGTCGAGATATGTCAACAACCACGGGTGCATTGATGTAACGTGGTTCGAGATATGTTTTCACGACGTTGCAAGTCTTATAAAATAACAGTAAATGATAAAAGCGGTTAAAAGTTAAATTTTGCACATAAGTTCACATTTGTATAAAATCAGATAATCAAGCCGAATATAACAGTTGAGCGACCGTGCTAGAACCACGAAATTCGGGAATGCCTAACACCTTCTCCCGGGTTAACAGAATTCCTTATCCGGATTTCTGGTACGCGGACTGTAATATAGAGTCATTATTTTCCTCGATTCGGGATTAAAATTGGTGACTTGGGACACCCTAAATCTCCCAAGTGGCGACTCTGAAATAAATAAACAAATCCCGTTCCGATTGTCCTTTAATTGGAAAAAACTCCCTTGTACCCTCTCGGGTGCGGAAAAAGGAGGTGTGACAAGCCCTACATCAATAGATGAGCAATGACATTCTTAGTCTAACTCCTAACTGGTTAGTCTCACTCTATTGTGCTGTAGAAATATTCACAATTTTCCCCTAACCTACAACCTTAATGCTCGACCTCCATAATTCCTTGTCAAGGGCCATGTCCTCAGTAATCCTAAGTCGTGCCATGTCCTGTCTGATCACCTCTCCCCAATACTTCTTAGGTCGCCCTCTACCTCTCCGCATGCCCACTACAGCCAGTCGCTCACACCTCCTCACCGGTGCATCAGTGCTCCTCCTCTGAATGTGCCCGAACCATCTGAGTCTTACTTCCCGCATCTTGTCCTCCATGGGGGCCACGCCCACCTTCTCTCGAATATCTTCATTCCTAATATTATCTATTCTTGTATTCCCGCACATCCACCTCAACATCCTCATCTCTGCTACTTTAATCTTCTGGATGTGTGAGTTCTTTACCGGCCAACATTCAGTTCCATATAACATGGCAGGCCTAACCACTGCTCTATAAAACTTACCTTTTAGTAACGGTGGCACTTTCTTGTCACACAAGACTCCCGACGCTAACCTCTACTTCATCCACCCCACCCCTATACGGTGTGTGACATCCTCGTCAATCTCCCCGATCCCCTGAATAATCGATCCAAGGTACTTGAAACTACCCCTCTTGGGAATGACTTGAGAGTCAAGCCTCACTTCAACTCCCGCTTCCGTCGGCTCAACTCCAAATTTGCACTCGAGGTATTCCGTCTTCGTCCTGCTCAACTTGAAACCTTTAGACTCAAGAGCATGTCTCCAAATCTCTAGCCTCTTGTTGACGCCGCCTCGTGTCTCGTCAATTAGAATAATGTCATCAGCAAATAGCATGCACCATGGCACCTCCCCTTGAATATGATGAGTCAGTGCATCCATCACCAGGGCAAATAGGAATGGGCTGAGCGCAGACCCTTGGTGCAACCCCGTAATAACTGGAAAGTGTTCAGAGTCGCCTCCTACTGTCCTAACCCGAGTCTTAGCTCCAGCATACATGTCTTTAATCACCCTAATATAGTCAACCGGGACCCCTTTATCCTCTAAGCAGCTCCATAAGACCTCCCTAGGAACCCTATCGTACGCTTTCTCCATATCAATAAACACCATGTGGAGATCCTTCTTCCTATCCCTGTACTGTTCCACCATCCTCCTAATAAGGTGGATAGCCTCTGTGGTAGATCGCCCCGGCATGAATCCGAACTGGTTGTCTGAAATAGACACCGTCCTTCGCACTCTCATTTCTACCACTCTCTTCCAAACTTTCATGGTATGACTTAGTAATTTGATGCCTCTATAGTTGTTACAGCTCGGGACATCACCTTTGTTCTTATACAACAGAACCATTGTACTCCACCTCCACTCTTCAGGCATCCTATTAGTCTTGAATATAACACTAAACAATCCAATAAGCCATTCCAAGCCTATTCTACCCACACACCTCCAAAGTTCAACCGGAATTTCGTCTGGCCCGGTAGCTCTGCCCCTTCTCATCTTATGCATTGCCTCCATGACTTCATCGATCTCAATGTCCCTACAATTACTTAATTCATAGGGACTGTCGGCATTCCTCAATTCCCCAAGTATAATATCCTGATCCCCTTCTTCACTTAGAAGTTTATGAAAGTAGGTCTGTCACCTCCTCTTAATCTGGTCATCTCCCATCAAAACTTTGCCGTCATCATCTTTTATGCACCTCACTTGGTCCAGATCCCGAGTTGTCCTCTCTCTCGCCTTAGCGAGTCGGAATAACTTCTTCTCCCCACCTTTTTCCTTAGTTCCTCATACAGACGAGCAAAAGTTGCCGTCTTAGCCTCTGTCACTGCCATCTTCGCCTCCTTCCTAGCTACCTTATACCTTTCACTGTTCGCTCTCTTCTCCTCCTCGTCAGTGCTCCCTACTAACCGCAGGTAAGCCGCCTTCTTTGCTTCCACTTTACCTTGGACAACTGCATTCCACCACCAATCGTAGATATCCCTAACACCTCTCTCGCCGCCTTTCTTATACAGTTCGCCGTCGTCGACCACATTGTGTTTGCGTCCCCACTACTTCTCCAAGCTCCCATTGCCGATAACCTTCCTTCCAACTCCTTAGCTTTATCCTTAGTTAAGGCGCCCCACCTAATCCTGGGGCGTCCTTGTACTGACCTCTTCTTCCTCCTTATCCTAATACAAATGTCCATCACCAAAAGCCTATGCTACGTTGAGAGGGTCTCACCTGGGATAACCTTGCAGTCCTCGCACAACCTTCTGTCGCATCTCCTAAGGAGGAGATAGTCAATGTGAGTCTTCACCACCGAACTTTGGTAAGTAACCAAATTCTCATCCCGCTTCGTAAAACTTGAGTTCGCAATGACTAGATCAAAAGCCTTGTCAAAGTCCAACAGCGAAATGCCCCCTCCGTTCCGCTCCCCGAAACCAAAGCCGCCATGCACCTCAGTGTACCCACCTGCAGATGACCCAATATGACCATTGAAATCTCCACCTATGAATAACCTCTCAGAAGGCGGTATACTACGAACAATCGCATCCAACCCCTCCCAAAAGTGCCTCTTAATATCCTTATCCAATCCTGTTTGCGGTGCGTACGCGCTAACGACATTTAAAGTACCCTCGCCCACCACCAACTTAATAGTCATTAGTCTATCATTCACTCGCCTGACCTCTACCACGGACTCTCTAAGATGGCTATCTACCAGGATACCCACTCCATTCTTACCCCTCAGGACACCAGAGTACCACAACTTATACCCATCCACGTTTTTCGCCCTCGATCCGGCCCACCTAGTCTCCTGGACACACGCTATATTAATCTTCCTCTTCTGAAGGATTTTTGCCAACTCTATGGATTTACTCGTTAATGAACCTATGTTCCAAGACCCGATTCTCAACCTATAGGCTCCCTTGCCCCCTCTACCTCCCCTGCTACCCGTCCCACCCCCTAACCCCAGCCCCACACTCTACTCCACCCTAGGACATGCCCTTATTCTATCATCCCAGACTGCAACCATTGCACCTATAATAATCTAGAGAAGACTCACTAGTGCACAACGGACAAAGAATCAAACTAGAAGGAAACAAGTGGTAACTAGTATCCTAGTTGAAAGGTTTAACTATTGCGAAGTAAAGTAACAGTAATTTAGCTAACACCAAAAGAGAAATAGTAAAGCAAGAGGTACCAACTCCCGTTAACAAAACCTGTGGCTGATTTGCTATACTCGATGTAGTTGTACGCTCACGCACCACTTCCTACCGCCCTTTGCTGACACTCGCCCAGGTTGCTCTCCTTTGCCAGTGCTCGTGCGCCCAACTTGTCTCCAATACTTCGAGAATTCCTGAAAACACAGAAAATACCACGACCTAAAAACCAGAAGGAGTTATCACCGCTACCACTGGTATATCCCCAACATATAAAATGTACAAAGAAAGGAGAAGAAGAAAACGAGAATATAAGAGGGTGGGGGCAGATTAGGGACGCAAAAGGGGTGGGGCAAGAAGACCCGATACTATTATATAGTTATAGTATTATATATCATTCCACCATAAAAATTCATTTGAAATTGCGAAGCAAGGTCGAGAAATAGAGTAAGTGAGAAGACCACAGATACAAAAAAGAATAGGGAATTAAAAGCTTTGCTTCAAGCTAAAGCTTTTACATACAGATACAAAATATTGGAATTAAAGTCAATTCTAAATATATACAAGACGAATAAGAATAGGGAATTTACTACTCATCTGATATCCCAAATAACACCAAAACTTACCCAAAAAAGGAAATTTCCCCTTAACACGTTTTTGAAGAAGAAAATTAAGGAAAGATCCAATTTTTCTTAGTGACTAGATCATCAGACAGAAATCCCAAAATAATTACAAAAAAGATCAAAGAAATTACCAGATAGGAAAGACCCAAAACAGTATATTCAAATTAAACTATGAAAATGGCATATAATTCAGTACAAAAAAAAATAAGAAAGCAAGATAAATAAGGCAACAACTAAACAAGATCACCTGATACCAACTGAAGGATCTTCAAAATCCAAGAAAAATAGATCCTCAAATCGCTGAATTCCAATCACAAAGACCAAACAGATCTTCTTTTTTTCTGTTTATCTCAAAGACTATCTCCCCCAATAGCTAATTTGTATAAAAATTTAGAGTGGATTAACTAGGTAAAGGTAAATTTTGAAATGGGATATGATAAAGTTGAAAGCAATTAGCATATTCACTAGGTCTCGTCATAGATTGCTGAACATTGAATATGACTTCTTCATCGTTCAGTCTCATTTTTAATTCCCCAGTCTCACAATCGATCAGGGCTCTCCCAGTGGCCAAAAATGGCCTACCTAAAATGATAGGTATCTCCTCATCTACCTAACAATCCAGAATAACAAAGTCGGGAGGGAACACGAACTTCCCCACTTGCACCAACACATCATCAAGAATCCCAGTAAGCCTTTTTACCGTGCGGTCAGCCAGTTGCAGCAGCATCGAAGTCGGTCTAGCTCTGCCAATGCCCAGTTTGGTGTATACAGCCAGAGGCATCAAATTTATGCTGGCTCCCAAATCACATAATGCCTTTGTAAAGGCGTAACTCCCAATCGTGCATGGAATAGTGAAGCTACCTGGGTCGGACATCTTTTAAGCCATCGGTCTAGTCACTACTGTGTTGCAGGTCTGCGTCAGAGTCCATGTGGATAGGTCCTGAAAATCAATCTTCCGTGACATTAGGTCTTTCATCATCTTCGCATAACCTGACATCTCCCTCAAGGCATTCATCAAAGGAATATTCAGTTGAATTTGACGCAGCATCTCCATGAATTTCTTGTATTGATCTTCCTTATTTTGTTTTACCAATCTCTGAGGGAATGGTACAGGTATCACCCTTTGTTCACTGCTTGCTGACTTCTCTCGTTGGGGTTCTGTGGCACAAGAGGCACCACCTATTCTGTAGCTTGTTCATTTACCTTAGCCTTACCTTTTTCATCTTGACCCTGTTCAACTACCACTTCAGTCAGATTTGTTGGTTCATCTACCTCTAGTGGAATTGGAGTGGCTGACGTAGTCTCTTTGCTGGTTTGTGCAACCTTCTGGTCTTTGTCTAAATCTCTCTCATTCCGAAGACTTACTGCCATCAGTTGATTCGGGTTTTGCTCCTTGGGGTTAATATTTGTATCCGCTGGCAATGTTCCCCGGGGGCGATTGTTTAAAGCCATAGACAACTGCCCCAACTGAGTTTCAATGTTCTTTATAGCTGAGTCATGTACTGCCAACTTTTCTTGCATCTTACCATTTGTCCCAATGAGTTGCTGGAGCATTCTCCTGATCTCTACCATGTTGTTATCTTGCTGCTGATGAGGTAGCTGATATGTCAACTGTTGCTGGTTCTGCTGTTGGTAGCCCTGTTGTCTCTGGTGGTATGGCACCATTTGGCCTTGAGCTTGCATGCCCCCAGGCTGAGGCATGTTGGGTCTGTATTGCTGATTTGGTGTCGGTCTCCACTGTTGTCCTCCTTGTCTCTGACCCCCAAAGTTGTTAATATAATTCATATCTTCCCTTGCTCCTTGATTTTCACCTTCTCCGCTCCATGAACACATATAAGACTGATTAACACAGGGTGTACATAGTCCTCCATTTGTCGTGTCAACAATATGCACCTGTTTGGTACCCATCTGATCTATCTTCTTTGTCAAAATACTCATCTGAGTCATGAGTGTGTCCATGTTCTCTGCCTGCGAATTATTTGGGTCAAGAGGCACTGAATGCACTATAGGTGTCAGTGTTGTACCTCTAGTCATCCACCCCGAATTCTGGGACATCTTGTCAAGAAGGACTTTGCACTCGGTGAATGTCTTACTCAAAAATGCACCTCCAGCTGAAGCATCCACATTGGCCTTTAGATTGTCAGCAAATCCCATGTAGAATCTCTGGCCAAGCATCTGGTCTGGAATGCCATGGTGAGGACACTTCACCAGCATCCCTTTAAATCTTTCCGAAGTTTCTTGCAAGGTTTCAGTCGGCTACTGCTTGTACTGCAATATTTCATCAATCTGCCTTGCAGTGTTGTTGGGTGGGTAGAACTTATTCAAAAACTGCTTTACTAATTCCTCCCATACGACAATGGAATTGATTGTGAGCGAATTTAGCAAGTCTGAGCTTCCCCAGTCACAGAGAACGGGAACAGTAATAGCTTGATAGCTTCTGGGGTCCCATTTGGCTACCTTTGAGTCACACAAATTGACATAATTTTTTTCAAATGTTGCTGAAGGTCTTCAATGTGTGACCCAGAAAACAATCCTTTATTCTGTAGCAGATGTAGCATGTTATTGGTGATTTGGAATGTCTCTGCTTGACTTGCGGGCACAGTTATGGCAGTCGCCAGGTTGTCAGTTGTGGGTTGAGTCCAATCACAAAGTGCAGCTTCTGGCACAAGAGGTGCCACCACTCTAACGTTTGGGTCAGCTGGCTCATCCTTGATGTTTCCGTTGACGTTCTCTATGTCACCCATGTCAAATTCAAGCTGGTGTGGTTGTTGTGATTGTTGGATCCTCCTGTTGGCACGGTTCAATGCCCTGAATATTTTCTCGGGGTCTGAAAGTTCTTCAAGCAGTTCTCCAGTCCTCGAAGAATTTCTAGGCATACACCTGAATTCCACAAGATTTCAAACGTTAGAATTTCAATGAAAATTGTTTAACACCTTTGAAAATTGATTTGAACTAATAATTTTTAACAGTACTTCTAAGTTGTAATAAATAACACTGTTAGCTCCCCGGCAACGACGCCAAAATTTGATAACGCCCAACTATGCCTTTCAAAGGACAAAGCGGTCACTGCAAATATAATCCGGTTTTAAGTCTGGAATCGAATCTTCAGGGAATTAACCTATCTATTACACTCTTCGGTAATGTTATTATCAACTCAATCAATCTCTAGATGCAAGATTTTTGATCAATAAAAATTGGATATTTTTTGCTTAACTACTTCAACTACTATTAAAAACAATAGTAAGTTAAAATAAAGAGAATTCAATGGTAAAGAGGTCTAGGGCAGTGATTTCCCCAATTGCGAGTTTAGGTCTTGACTCTTCCGCTATAATCTCGTCGTAATACTCTATGAGGATTAAGAGTTATGGGCTATCGTAATTATCTCTCAATCAACTACAATAATTTACTAGAGCATTCTCTCGAACTACTCTAGCTGACAATGGGTATGCAACTCTAAATTATCCCACCAAAGTTTTGTTATCTCTAAACCCACTTTTAAGTTCAAGTAATGAATCTCTTCAATTACCCAAAAGTGGTGTTGTTCAACAGCTATCTAACCTAATATTCTTTTTCAAGCAATATAAGGTAACTAGACACGATTAATCAAGGGCCCATTCAATTAGCACCATACAAAGCGTAGTTGAACAATCATATCATAAATCCGGCTCGATTATAACAACTTGAGTCAAAACTTCAACCAACAATTGGTTCCATCAACCCTAGATAAGTGTTTAGCTACTCATAACAAAATAAGAAATAACTACTAAATTATTCATAATATAAAATTGCACGAATTAAAAGGAGATAGAAAAACTCTAATGTTTGGTTGATCTTCTCACACTTGTTCTTCCTCCAAAAGTTTAGCTTGTCCTTCCAGTTGGGCGAGTTTTTAAAGCTTATAAGGGTTTTACAAAAGTTTCCCTGAAATTACACTTTGGTCCTCAAACTTCTAGCTGCATGAACAGTGCACCGCGTTCGCGACCAACCGCGGTCGACCGCGGTGAACGCCAACCTTTCTGCCTCACTTCATTAATATGTCGCGGTTCACCACGGTTGCGGTGGCCTTTTTGCCCAGGCCATTTATGCTTCTTTGTGTTCGGGTACTTCTCGAATGAGTGTTTTTCTTCACATTATCGCCTCCAAAACACTCCATGTTGCTTCCTCTCATATAATATTCCCTGCTAAACAAAAGAACACTATTTAGAGCATTTTGTTGGCAAATTATCTATAAAACAACAACAAAGTACGGTCCTATTAAGGTGTAAATATCGACTATATAGCTTACTATCAGTACACATGGGATCGTCCATAGCCAAACTTTATCTTACATATGCGTTTCATAGACCGTCCATAGATTAACCTTCATTATCCCCCTACACGTTCATAGACCGTCCGTAGGGAACATACTTATGCATAAATAACAATGCAACAACATGCAACAATCAATATCTTACAAGCTAGTTACTCGTGTCTATAACGTATAACTTCTTCTAGTACTTTCGGTAACTCTTAGTTCATACTCGGCAACTCATAATCCTTATACATTAGCTTTAAAGAAACTCATAACTACTCTCATACCTACAAATCCGTCGTGACATACTAGTAAAAGGCTTTCGAGATTCGTATAATCTTACATTTACCAATTCATTACTATAGTATGGAATTTCATTACTATTTCCGCATGCGCATGATTATTCTAGTTAGGTAGTACATTGCGTTTCATAACTTATGTGACCGAATGTTCTTCTACATACATTCTTCATTCGTTAGCTTGCTCATTCATAGCCTTTAAATTTACGGGGAGGTTCTTGTTAAGCGACTTATCATATCTCTTAATTTACATCTCTCTCTTACTAGCATTACGGATCTTCCGTAGCTACCTTCACTAACTAATGAAAACTACTTCGGCCATTTCATAAGATAGGTTCTACATGTGATTTCTACTCGTAAGCCATTTATAATTTATTATTAAACAAAAGTTATACTTCTCGTTGTAGACTCAACATAAGTTCTTTGAGGTCTCTATTTATTTCTAGGAATTATCCGTGAATTACAACTATGAGTAACTCATTTCTTATCTATATTCACTTTTGAACTATTAGAGGCTCTTAACCCATCAATATAGAATATACACTAGGACTCGTCCCCTTGAACCTCTTATAAGGGTGACGTCACTACGGAATCATGCTGGAAGAAGAAAGGGAAAGCCTTACATACCTTTAAGTTGATCCTTCAACAAAGATGGTGGGAAAGTCTCCTCTGCAATATAATCTACACCAATGAAAATAATACTACTATCAACAATAGTAACACATCAATTATCTACCACGTGACAAGCTTGTTCTACGGAAAATCGGACAGCATCTCCACCGTTTCTTTCACCTCCATCAAGGTCACAACATCAACAATAACATGACACACTTAATCCATATATCCAACACCTTAACAACACAAGAACTGCCTAACAATATAATATAACAACAACAATAGGGCCAATGTTAAGCTTAGGAATAGCTAGCTTACGATACATCGAGCGACAAGCTCGGTCCTTAACTAGCAACAAAACACTCTTCTACACTTCTTCTTTTCTTCAAGTTACATATTAACAACAACAACACACACACACACACACATACCCCACCCCCACCCCCAATATATATATATATATACACATACTGTCTCCCAAATCTCTAGCCATAACAACATCATAAAAACACCTCACAACAGTCCAACATGGTATCTCAACTTTTATACATTTTTTGACTGTCAACTCATAACTTCTAGCTTCAAACAACTTAGCTAGGGCTTAGATATGATCAAACTCATGTAGGAGAAGAAGATCTTACCTTTAAATAACAAGAAAAACTCCAAGAACAACCCTCCTTAAACTTGAAAGAACTCACAACACATCAACAACATCATATAACTGATCTCCACTACTTCAACAACACTTTTAATGAAGAACATAGGTGATTTTTTCTTGAATTTGTGTATGAATCTTTAGACATGCTTAGACAGAGTTTAGAGGTGCTTGGAGGTATGATTTGGTCGAAAATGAGACTTAGAGAATAAAGCTATCATTTTATATAACAAGGTAAGCTTCCACCGACTTTGTGAGTCTAAGGGAGTTGCTTGTGCATTCTTGCAAAAACGTGAATATCTCTCTATTCCGATTTCGTATCGACGAATGGTTTAATGCATTGGGAAATAGACTCATAGATCTTTAATTTGATGGATGTATCATCCCGTAACTCAAAGTATATTTAGAGAAAAATTCAGTGATATTAGACCCAAATTTAAGTCAAATTATAAATGTAACTTGCGACAACTTTTGTCGTGTTTTGTTTTACAGCTTGTTTGACTTAAAAACTAAATCTAGGAATATTGGACGATTCAATTACCTTAAAACATGACCTCCTTAGGATATTAAGCACCCCTAGTTTACCCTAAAGTAGGGGTTATAACATCTTTGATTCGTTTAACCTCCAATCCTCACAATGTTTCCGTAACACTTGTTTTAACCCATCATTATCTTGGTAAAGGTCCTTATGCTCTTCAACTTATATTGATTCACTTAAGATGCATTGTATCATGAATTTATGGGTTGTTACATTTCAAATGTCTACCTTTTGTGTCAAGGTATTCATTTCCTTTAAAAGAAAATTTTCAATGTATAATACTAATAAATTTGCAAGGAAATATATTTTTTTCTCTCAATACTTCTATATTAAGGGTTGTGGTGTGATGGTTGAGAACCTTCCACACTTATTTGTAAGTCTCGGGTTTAAACTTTGGGAATGCAAACTTCTTAGTTGGTAACACCTTTCTTTCCTCAAAATCAAGCGCTTAAACCTCTTATAAGATGGAAAAGGAGTGTATTTTTTCTTTTTTTTGGTAATAAGCTGTAAATATATTACCACAACAAACAAAAACAATTACACACTAAAGAGCACCTAAGAAATTAATACCATCTTCCATGAAGGGTGCATGTTTCCCCAAGCCTCCATAATCAGACTATCTTCTAGTTATACAGTCTTTCCTAGCTCGTTTATTGTCTTTCATATGATATATTCTTCCTCTAATTTTTTTCTTCACCTGAGTAACTATTTGCTCTATATTTACCATTGTTGCCTTGAAATATTTCTAATTCCTCGCCTGCCAGGTGTGATAGATTACTGCTCCCAAAACTGCTGCTATAAGCTCTTGAATTGTCTCCAATGCGTACAATTGATCCATTGTAATCCCCGTGTCACTTGTTTCCTTTGCATTGTAATGCCTGACCAGCTTTCCAGTCGATCCTGCAACTCTGATGACCATTCACACTCCGAGAAAAGATGTATTTGAGAACGTACACCAGGAACAATGCCCGGACACCAGAAAAATGCTATTCCGGCGCAGATACAATCGGAAGTTTTGGTTACACCAGTAATGGAGACCCAAACTCAAAGAACACCGATAACATTTGGAAGCTTTCTTCCTCCAATGTTAACGATTGCTGAAGAAATTGTGGAATCTAAGATCCCAGCTGAAGCAGAACGAGATGAACAAACAAAAGTGATTGCTCCAAGCATAAAAGAGGAATTAGCAGCTCGCCGACTTCAATTCTCTATAGCAACAACCTCTGAAAAGTCAACCCATGTGGATGAAGGAAGGAACAATCGGAGCACTCAAATGGGTAAGGCTCTCACCTATGTTCCACCAATTACTAGGGATGGGAAGTCACTGTTAAAATTGAGAAAACTGAAATTAAAGCTCATGAGAGCTATTGGAAGTATGCCGTAATTGGGTACGTGATTGGGGATACTCCGTACATGAATCAATGGAGAATTACGTGACAAATGTATGGGGATTTGTCTCAAAACCATGAATTATGATGTATGATGAAAGATATTACACCTTTAAGTTCAATACTATTGAGGAATGTGACTGTGTGCTACAAATTGGGCCTTATACTTATCACAACAAACCATTCATCATTCAGAACTAGAAAATTGACTTCACTTTTAACCCAGAGTGCATTACGAAAATTCCCCTGTGGGTGACTTTTCCTGGATTACCCGTAGGTTATTGGTCAACTGAAGATTTAAGCAAGGTCGCTAGTGATGTGGTTAAACTGCTGCATACTGATAATTACACAGCAAACATGGAGAAAATATCATATGCAAGGATCTTGGTTGAGGCAGACATCTCCCAACCTTTGCTAGATTATCTGGACATTGACACACCAACATGAGTATTCTATCAACCTGTGGAATACGACTGGAGGCCAAATTTTGAACTGAATGTATGAGATTTGGTCATGTAGAAGACAATTATTGGAAACATGAACAAAAAGAGGAGGAGAAATTCAAAGAGCATAAGAGGATGAAAAGAAGAAACAAAAGGAACTTGCAGAAAATGGAATGGAAAGTAATAGTAGTTACTGAAACAACAAACCAGGCTCAGATTGACATTGTCAAACAACCATCTAGTGGGAAGGAAAATGAGATTACTGCTACAAATCAGATGATATCTCATGTTGATCAAGATAAGAGATAACCTAAGATAAGTAATCAAATGAATAGAAACGAAAGAAACAATAATGAGGTTAGAGTAGCCACCACAAATAGGTACTCTGCTAGAGACTGCAGCTTCCACATCTGAGGAGAATAGGCGTAGGCCCCCATGATTATAGCAGCATGGAACATTAGACGGTTGAAAAAGGTCTTCAAACAAAAAGAGTTGAAGCTCTTTTTGAATAAGAATAAAATAGATCTTATTGGATGCATTGAGACTAAAGTTAAAGAACCAAAATCCAAAAATATTGAAGAAAATAGTACCTGGTTGGGAAGCATGCTGCAACTACCCAAATACAGTGAACGAGCAGATATGGCTACTATGGAAGAGGCACCTTAAGGTTCAGATTATTAACAGAGCTAAACAGCTAATCCACTGCATAGTAGAGGAGACTATTACTAGTTTCTTCACCTATCTGACCATAGTATATGGGAAGAATGACCTTCAACAAAGAGCTGCTTTATGGAATGAACTGAGATTTATTGGGAGCCAGATCCAGACTCCTTGGCTCATATGTGTAGATTTCAACAATGTGCTATCAACTAAAGACAGGATTTGAGCACTTGTAACTCAACAATAGATACAGGACTTCCAACACTGTATTGATACCTTGCAACTGAGTCTACTAAAGGCAATTGGCTGGCATTTCACATGGTGTAACAAGCAGCAAGACACTAGCAGGATGTATAGCAAAATTGATTGGGCGTTTGGGAACTATCATTGGTTGCATACGTATGGTCACATTGAAGCCGACTACATGAATCATTCAGTATCAGACCACTTACCAATTCTGATCCACTATGGTACAAGGATTCAGTTGCACCTCAGACCTTTTAAACTCTTCTCAAATGTGCTACACCATCTTGAATTTGGAAAAAGATTGAGGATACATGGCACTTGACAGTGAGAAGAGACCATATACATTAACTGTGGAGAAAGCTACAACTTCTAAAGGACAACTTAAAGGAACTGATAGCCTATATGGCATCATATAAGCAAAAGCTTGAGCAGCTGAGAGATGAACTAGAAGTAACACAAGCAAATCTCAAGCACCAACAAGAAGATCAGCTCCTTATTGGAAAGGAAAGATAAATTTTACTTGATTTGGAGAAGTGAAGCAGTATATAAGAGCAAGTCCTAAGGCAGAAATCAAGGGCAACCTGAATTACTAGTGGAGATACAAACTCCAAATACTTCTATGCACAATGGAGGATGAGAACTGCAGGAACATTATCGCTTCAGTTTATACTAAGTGTGGTATAAAACTCACAGACCCCAAATTGGTAGAAAAGGAGTTCATATCCTTCTTCAGTGAGATTATGGGGAAAAGAGCCTCAAAACTACCTTGCCCAAATGAATAGGTAATACAAAAAGGCAACTGTCTGAACTATGAACAACAATGTCAACAGTGCCAAGGTAAATGATGAAATCCTGGAAGCCATAAAAGAAATGCCTCTAGAAAAAGCACTTGGAGTAGATGGCTATCATATTGAATTCCTTCCCAAGCAGTGGGAAGTGATCAAAGAGGATGTCTATGCAGCTGTACACTACTTCTTCAAAACTGGCGGAATGTTGCATGCTATAAATTGCACTGCAATTACACTGGTGCCTAAAGTTCCTTCACTAACTCAGGTAAAGAACTATAGGCCAATCGCCTGTTGTACCACCCTGTACAAGATCATAGCCAAAATTGTAACTAGAAGATTCAACAAGGTTGTTGGTGATATTGTCAGCCAATCCCAATCAGCTTTCATTATAGGCAGATCCATCATGGACAACATTCTATTCAGCCATGAAGTCTTCAAAAGCTATGGCAGAAAAGGCTTATCCCCTAGATGTGTACTAAATGTGGACCTTAGGAAAGCATATGACACATTGGAATGGAGCTTTATTCGAAGAGTCATAGTCGATCTTGGCTTTCCCCACAAATTTGTGCAATGGGTCATGGAATGTATAACCACTATTTCCTATTCTTTGGTCATCAATGGAGGGCTCACCAAGCCTTTTCCTGGGAAAAGAGGAATCAGACAAGGGATCCTATGTACCCCTATCTATTTTTTATAGCTATGTAGTATTTGCAAAGAGAGATGAATCAATTGATCACAAATGGTGATTTTAATTTCCACCCAAAGTATAGGAAATTGGGAGTCACTCATATTTGTTTTGTTGATGACTTGACTATGTTCTGTAGAGCAGATAAGGAGTCTGTTAGGCTATTGAACAGTGCTTTTCAAGCTTTCTCACAAACTTCAGGTCTACAGGCTAATGCTACCATAAGCTCCATTTACATAGTTGGTGTGACAGAGGACATTAAACAAGACATAGTGCAACTCTTGGGTGATCTACCTTTCAAATATTTGGGGGTTCCATTGTCATCTAAAAAGCTCTCAATGGTCCAATGTCTGCCTCTTATTGAAAAGATTACTGCTAGGATGAAGTGTTGGTCTGCCAAACTACTCTCTTATACAGACAGACTTCAATTGATAAAGTCTGTAATATTTGGAATACAAACTTAGTAGGCATAGATATTTGCTCTACCAAAGAAGGTAATGAAAGCCATTGAAAGTCTATGTAGAACCTTCTTATGGACTGGAATGATAAATCTATCAAAGAAAATACTGGTGTCGTGGGACAAAGTGTGCCTACCTCAAGTAGTTGGAGGATTGAGTGTACTGAAGCAGTTATGGTCAATTGCACAGAAAAAGGATTGCCTCTCGATAAAATGGGTACACAACTACTACACCAAGAAGCAAGCTCTTGACTCATGCCCAATACCTAAGACATCAGCTTGGGTAGTTAGGAAGACTATGGAAGCCCGAGATATGTTTATACAACATGTTATAGTACAAGGTGACTTACTTGCAAAGTTAGGAACAATGCAGAACATGGATGAATCCTTCTCTATTAAAATGATGTACCTACACCTGATACCCCAACACTCTAAAGTCCCCTGGAAAAGCCTTACACTGCAATAAAACATCCATCCACGAGTGAAATTTATCCTATGGTTAGCAATGCAAAACGGGCTGGCAATAGTGGATCGACTGCAGGTGATAAGGGGCATTGGCATCTATACACCCTTTTTTCGTCACGTTTTAACTTATACCCGCTTTGCAAAAAAAATTACAAGCGCACTCACTTTTCGCGTAACTTCAGGCATACAGGCCTAAAGTAGCAAAAAAATTTACCTGAAGTGTAGCAAAACTTCAAATATTTTTGCATGAAATTTGGCCTGACTTGCAAAGGCAATCACCCAAACTTTAGGTCATAGTGCAAATGGCAGACTTCAGTTCAATAAAACAACAGCATGCGTTGGCTGAAGTTTTTGTTTGTAATTGCTGAACTTCAGCATTCTAGTAGTTGGGGCTGAAGTTTGTTTTGTATTTGGTGAACTTCAGCATTCTAGGAGCTGAAGTTTTTGTTTATATTTGATGAACTTCAGCATTTTTAGAGCTGAGTTCTAAAACAATAATGAATTTAATAGATTATGATTAGCAGCGATTGATGTTGTTCATTTTAAAGATTAAAGAATGAAAAATATTTTCGACATGAAAATAAATTACTGCAGATAAATTAGAACCAAAAATCAATGTGTCTATAAAGCTAAAATATCTAAGAGGTTAAATTATTGTGAATAAGATCAAACTGAACATAATGGGACAAGCATATATATATATATATATATATGAATCTTCAGTCTAGAACGCATAACAATATCTCAATCTTCTGCATTCAAAAAATGAAGGAGGAGAAAAAGGCCTGAAGTTGTTTAAATAGTGGGTACATGTTAAAACTTTTTTAAAAAGTGTGTATACAATTTTTAGAGATGATAGGCATACAAGCTCCTATGGCTTGTGTATTCTGTCATGGTGGCATTGAAACTCATGCACATCTCTTCTTTGAATGCCATGTTACATGTGCATTGTGTCTGAGATTACTAACCTGGCTTGGGCATATCAAGAACAGAGGTGATGCTAAACATAAATTGCAATGGGTATGCAGTATGGCCAAGAGGAAGAATGGACTTGGAGATATCACCAGTTGTGCACATGCAATGGCAGTCTATGTCATATGGAGGGAGAGGAATCTTCTAAGGTTCCAGAAGAGCACCTATAATTAGGGGCGTCAATGGTTCGGTTCGGCCAGTTATTTTATAAAATTTGTACCATACCAATTTTTCGGTTATTTTATTATGTATAACTAAAATTAGACTTTTCGAAATTGTCCAAATCATGTCGGTTTCTCTTCGGTATCGTTACGGTTCGGTTAATTTTCGGTATTTTTTTTAATATCATGTAAAATTCACCAGTAGAAGTAGAATTGCAATAACATACGTTCTTTTATAGGACTTAGCAAAACTCTCTAGACATTTTTACTGTTTAAAGGGTGATGAATTAAAAAAAAGATGGCTAAAGTATAGATCCATCAACTATTCTACAACAGCGTAAAAGAAATCAAACAAAGGCAAAAAAAATATTAATCACATGAGTTGAAAGATATACTAAGCTGGGACTCAAGAATAAAGTCTATAGAAGATTAAATATTCAAAAAGATAAATCTAAATTATACGAAAGGAAACATATTCAATACATTGTAGTTTGCTACTCATAATCGCTAGAATACTTTGTGTCTTGCGAATAAAGATACTTGAAATAACTTAGTTTAAGTAGAAGTAGTATAATAAGTTTTAGGAATTAGTATTTTGAGTTTAATTACTTGTTGGCTTGTAATACTTTTCATAATTCCAAGGCTCAAAGAAAATTTAATGCATTATTATTTTTAAACTTACTAAATAAATATATTTGCTACATGTAAAATTTGTTTGGTACGGTTCGATATTTTTTCGGTTTATTTTTATAAAATAAAAACCTACCCTAATTATCGGTGTGGTTATAGATTTATATAAAAACCTACGATTTCTTAAAAAGAAACCTAAAAATCGGTTCGGTACGGTACGGTTCGGTCGGTTTAGTCGGTTTTCGAATATCCATTGACACCCTTACCTATAATGAAGATAGAGTCAGTAGAGAAATAGCAGTACCTATCCATATTAGAGGACAAAACCTTAGGAAATGGCGCAAGCCTTTGAGTCTGTTGAGTCCGTACCCTTAGTGAGATAGTTGAACATTATCTTGATTTCCTATTGTCCTATTGTTAGTATAGCTAATCTAGGGACTGTCAGATGTAATTAGGAGTGCAAGAGGTCGGCTTTTGCTTGGAGTCTGTGTTAGGATATACTATAAACCATGCGTATTGTTATAGTATTCTTTATGAAACAATTGTTTATTTATTTATTCAATTCAATAAAGTTTTATTTTAAATAGATCATGTATTTGTTTGTGTGCCCGTTGCTTATATAGTAGATGCTTTAGTGTATAGAGTTTAGCTTATACACAGAAGATTAAATCATCGGTTCTTATAAGCATAAAGTTTATGATCACAACCTAATGATGGAACCGGACAAGCCATCGGAATGGTTGTAGCACAAGGTTAAATATAATTTATCTTGTGAGAGCGGTCTAATTTCAACTTCTTATGCTAGTACATTTTGTATGTATTGAACGGATCAAGTAGAGATAAGTATTTTATACTGACTTAATAAAATAATTTCTCTAGTCCATTTAATGTACTTATATTCTTAATCTTGATATAATTATTATTAATTGTGTATATCATTTATTGTTTTGATTTATTAAAAGGCGAGATTCTTTCGTGGGTCAATAAGTCTGGTAAGTTGGACAATAATGATATACATTGACGAAGTAATAATTAGTTGATAGAATCCATGTCTAGTTTTTTTGAGATTGATGATACTCCTTTATGAAAGCTTATAAGTTTTCATGTGTAAACCCGACCGGTGAATTTTGTATCCGACATATGAAATAAGTTAAGTGAAAGTCTAAAGGAAGTAATCAATAAATTAAGTTGTCGGTAATTTAATTTGATTGGTTAGTATCTGAATCTTAACATGGGGAGTTAAATAAGGTTTTATGGAAGAATTTCGAAATTGAACTAAGGAGTGCAATTACGATTTTTTAATGGAATAATTCATAATTTATTATGGTAGAAATTAATTTTAAAATTTCGAAATTAATTCCATAATAGGAAGCTTTGTTAATTAAATTCTGTGGTCCCTACTGTGCCTTAAAAATAGGAAATAAATGAAACCTTTTCTTAGTGGAAGAAGAAAACCTAACATGTTTTGGAAAAGGGGTTTGACCTAAAAAACGTAGCTATATACACATGGTATATAGCTAGCCGTTTTTTATGCTGAAAAATAACACGTTTTTCTTCCTTGAATTTTTCCCACCCGAAGTTCTCTATTTCCGGTTATTATTTGAGTAACACAGTAAAAGACTGTGGAAGGTTGGTGAGGTTTTGCAATTTTGGAACTGGAGAAGGATATCGATTTGCTTTGTTCACGCTTCAAGAGGTAACTCGTATAATTTCCGTATGTACTAATTGTTAAATTTACATGTGAATAAGATACTGTGATTGCTTCCGCTGCGACATATAATCCAACAATCTATAAAGTATTTTTTTTGGTTAATTAAAAAAAAAGATGTATCTGAGTCTCCTCTTTATCATCTTCACATAGACCACATTTTTTTTTCTCATTTTTGATTGTGTAAAATTAAAATAAATGAAAGAGTAATAAAAAAACCAGATTCAAATAAAGAATGTGAATCCTATTAGCATTGTGCAGAACGGAGAAATACTTTCAATTAGTGATTGGAAGATTTGTGCTCATTTTCTGCCTAAGAATTTTACAAGATTCAAATTTTAGAGAACGTTAATTCTCATTTTATAATAAACTCTTTTAGACATGCGAAGAAAAAATATCTCTTTTGAACTTCATAAAATTTACTATATTGAATATTTTTCTTTTTACAAGAATTGCTTCTTGAAGATTTAACTTTGAAACTCACGTTGTTACACATTCCTTCTATTTTTGACAAAAAATTGTGCAGGCTTCTCATATCATAAGGGCATATGCTGTAATTATCAACACTTTCGATATAAAATGGAATAAAGAAATATTATTTGAAATTCGTTCTCGTATCATCATTAAATAAAAACATCTAAATCAATATTTTAAATAGGGACAAATTGAATAATCTTTGAAAAGAGCAGTTAATTTTAATATTTTAGCCAAGCTAAGAAATTTGTTCCCTTTAACTTTTTTCTTTTCTGAAAAGGAAAAAAGAAAAATAAGGGACGAGAGAAGATGGGATGTCAGCTGCAGTGCAGGACTTGTTACAGCAAGTCTTCCACGGCGTCGTTTTATTCGTCTCCTTCTTCTTCGCGTCTTCTGCATCTCACAGTCCTGCGAATTACTGCTTCACCAATTACCCACCCAGGTTCTCTCTCTCTCTACTTTTTTGTTCATTCACTGTTTACTCTTATTCATATTTCATAAATAAATATAACCAAAGGTAGTTACTGATCTTCCTTTACTGCTAAAGAACTGTTTTTTTCTTTCACCCTAATTTTTTTGATGAATTTTGAATTCTTGACCCTCCATAATTCGCCGCTAATGTAAGACTATTATGTCTTTTTTCTGAGTTTAGCTGAAAATTGTCCCCGAATTTGCATGCCTTTTGGATTTAAAACAATCTCTGCCGCAGAATTTGGATTCTTTTGGCATGGTTTTTTTTTTTCGTTTTACTGAGAGATGAATTTTTTCTGTTCTTTAATTTTAAATGGGCGAATAGAGCTGAATGCTTAAAGAGCATTGATATTACTTTGCAAGTATTAGTTTTCTGCTATCAAGAGGGAAGTGAAAAAGGTTAAAAAATGTTTTTATTTTTTATTTTATAGAGGGAGCGAATCTATGTACTATCTTTCCCAATAATAGGCTAAGCTAAGAGAATTACTTTTTGAATTGGCTGAAGTCATTCCTCAACCCGGAGTATCTCATGAAATCTGGCCATGAAGATCAAGAGTTAGGTCGAATTTGAAAGGCGAGGAGAGATTGATCCCTTAAGTTTTATTCTTAATCATAGAATACGAATTGTGAACCAGGTTGCAATTTTTATTTTTTTTAGTTCTTTGTGATACTCTGAGGTTAGTTTGGTGTTCTTATTTGCTTCCTATGTGATGAAAAATATTTTTTTAGATGATACACTAGTGTATCCCTCATTATTACTGATCTATATTCTGAACGTTCTCTCATGTGAATGGGATTTAGAAAGACACTGAATATCATGAGTTTTTAGCGAATTTAGCTAAGTGCATAATACAATGGAAACAAAGGACCCATATAGGCAATACCAACTCATAGGGATTAGGGCTTAGTTGTTGTTACACTTACTTTAGGCTGGTGTTTGTCAGGAGTCTTTACATTGTTTATTCATGTAGGATAAGTGTGAGATTTATAGGAAGAAACTTAGGAGATCAAGATTGCATGTCATTCTTGTCCGTCTATATAAAATATTAAGCAGCCCGAAGATGCACCCTACAGAACCTTGTGGTGCATATTTATGCATTATACTTGCTGCATTGTTGTAAATCTTTCTGTAGATTTAACTTAACTTTAATAAGCTTTTAGTACTTTTAAAGTTTTTGTGGTTTTCAAGTCCACGTAATTTGATTCCTCTTTCTGTTTTCCTCGCTACCTATCTTGTGAATGTTCAGGTTGTTCATCATATGGTTTTGGATGATAATTTAGCATCTTCGCTTCATATTGCACATCTTGATGGATTATGCACGATCATCCTCTGGGCCTGGTGAAGATAACATTGGGATTCCTGATGATTTGCGGTGTAAGAGGTCCGATGGGAAACAATGGAGATGCACTGCAATGTCTATGCCTGATAAGACTGTGTGCGAAAAGCACTACATACAGGCTAAGAAGAGGGCTGCAAATTCTGCAATGAGAGCCAACATGAAAAAAGGAAAGAGAAAATCATTGGATGAAAATGATATATATTCGGAGAGTAAAAGTGATGATATGGATTTACCAGATGCGAACCAGAAAAATGAGGATTATTCTGGTGCAGTCTGTGGGAAGAGGCATAAGGAAAAGGTGTCAAAGAATCGGATGAGTTATTTATCTGAAACACCTCAAAGCAAGATGTTTTTAGTTCGTAGCATGAAGTCTGCTGATGATCTAGACATGGAAGGTATGCAGTATGATGAAAGCCATAGAGGTTACAGGACGCCACCCCCTTCTGGTATGGAATCATCCAGAAGCAGATCGCAGAAGATGTTTGATTCAAGTCCTATGACGGTGAGTTTGAACTCATGGTTGAGTACCGCCGGGAATGAAGTTACTTTAGGAAGTGGACAATTGTATTTTAGTAAACTTGAGATTATTCTAGGACAATGTGATGCTGGGAAAGTTCATTATGTAAAAAAATAATTCTACTTAAAATTATAAATTGTGGTGATCGTTATGTAATCTGCACATTAAGCTTTATGTAGACATATCGCCTAGGATTCAATTAGAGTTTCTTAGACCTGAAATTTCATTAGCTCTCCAAGTATCATAAGTCAACAGTCTGTCATTGTTTTTTCTGGTTGTCTGTTGTATCTTCACTTGGGCTCCCTTAATTTTTGCCCCTAGGGAACTTCTGAAGCGAGCTCGGATTCTTCTGATAATACAGGGGGGCAGCGTTGTCACCAGTGTAGGCGGAACAATCAACGAGTAACTTGGTGCCTTAGATGTGATAGAAGAGGATACTGTGAAAGCTGCATCTCAACTTGGTGAGACTCACTAAAAAGAGTAACATGTCTAGTTTCTCCATTTCCTATGCAATGACTACAGTGTTTAATGTCAGGTACTCCGACATGCCAGTTGAAGAGATACAGAGGATTTGTCCTGCGTGTCGTGGTAGTTGCAATTGTAAAGTGTGTTTGCGTGGAGGCAACTTGATAAAGGTATTTACCTATTAGGCTAAAAGAGCTTTACGTGAGGCATTCTATGGTTTTGCTTAATATGTATAAAGTATTCCTTTCTGATATGTGATTCATTATTGCTGTGAGCATAGGTTAGAATAAGGGAGATACCTGCACAAAACAAACTGCAGTTTCTCTATTCCCTTTTATCAGCAGTTCTTCCAGTTGTTAAGCACATTCATAATCAGCAGTGCTTTGAGGTAGAGCTGGAAAAAAAACTTCGAGGTATAAGCATGACCTTTTGCATCTTTATTGAGGTATAGAGGGATTCCAAATTTGATAATGGTTGAACTATGAACTGAATTGTATTCTCCAGGAAATGGAATGGATCTCGGCCGGACTAAATTGAATGCAGATGAGCAAATGTGCTGGTAATATTTTCACACTTTTGCCCATTCCTGCTATTAGGAAATGGGCACTCTCAACCTCTGTGCTTGACAAAATATATATCACCAAGGTGTTTCTGCTTGCAGTAATTTCTGCAGGATACCAATTATTGATTACCATAGACACTGCCCAAATTGCTCATATGACCTCTGCCTCAGCTGCTGCAAAGATATCAGAGATGCAACCAAGGTTATTCAGGAAGACAGGGGTAAGCAGTTCCCAGGAAGAGTTGATGGCAGAGAAGCCACATCAAAGGAAGTGAAATTGTCAAACGTTCATCTAAATTTATTCACCAAGCTTTCTGATTGGAAAGCAGATAGTAATGGCTACATACCATGTCCACCGAAGCAATATGGAGGCTGCAATTCCTCTGTCTTATCATTAAAGCGAATCTTTAAGATGAATTGGGTGGCTAAACTGGTGAAAAATGTAGAAGAAATGGTTAGTGGCTGTGAAGTATGTGATTCTGGTGATCTAGATAATACCTCTGAAGGGAAGTTGTTCAAGGCTGCTCATAGAGAGAATGGTGATGATAACTTTTTGTACCATCCATCTTCTGAAGATATTAGAAGTGAAGGGATTGAGAAATTCAGAAAGCAATGGAGCAGAGGTAAACCTGTTATCATCAAGGATGTTTATGATGTATCATCAATGTCAAACTGGGATCCAGTCGTAATATGGAGAGGAGTAAGGGAGACAACTGAGGAGAAAACAAAAGATGATAACAGAACTGTGAAGGCCATTGATTGCTTTGATTGGAGTGAGGTTGGTACCAGTTGTCTCTAGCTTGCATTACTAGCTAGATCTAGTTTCAACTTGCATTAGATTGGCATGAGGTTCATCTCCACTATCATATGTATGAAAAAATTGTGTCCACTTTCAGCAGAAGTGGCCTGTTGATTTCCTTTTATCTTCGGCTGACCATACCACCGTCTCTTGTACTTATTGTTTTACAGATTGATATTCAGCTTGGTCAGTTCATCAGAGGATACTCAGAGGGAAGAATTCATGATAATGGTTGGCCAGAAATGCTCAAATTGAAAGACTGGCCTTCTCCTAGTGCTTCAGAAGAGTTTTTATTATACCAGAGACCTGAGTTTATTAGTAAACTTCCTTTACTTGAATTCATCCACTCCAAGTGGGGTCTTCTAAATGTAGCTGCAAAATTGCCTCATTATTCCCTGCAGAATGATGTTGGTCCTAAGATTTTTATTTCTTATGGGATGTATGAAGAACTTGGTAGAGGTGACTCAGTGAACAATCTGCACATCAGCATGCGTGACCTAGTGAGTACCATAATTTCCTTCTCATGCCATCCCTACTTCGATAAGATTGTTTCTTGTGGTTGTTTGAAGTCGATGCCATGTGACATGCAAGGTAACTTGATTTCCACTATGAGGATGACGTGTACTCGTACTTGGCAATGCATCTGTGAATTAAATCTTCAAGATCATTTGTTTTTCTCTGTAGTAAAACTTTTGAAGCTTTAGCTGTCAAGAAGAGTCTAAGGTTTCTAGTTAACAAAAACAAATTTGATTGTTTAGTCTGTTGGATATGACATTGATTTGATAGTGGAAAATTCCTGATCCTGGCCTTAATTTTTAAGTCATCAGGAACAGATATTAATTTGCACTTCTCCTTTACATGGTCTTATAATACAAATCCTGATTTCAGCTGATAAATGATTTGGGTTTGCTGTTTCTTCTCTGTAATTAGGTATTCCTTTTGGTCCATGTCAGTGAGGTCAAACTAAAAGGTTGGCAGAAGACAAAGATAGGAAAGATACAGAAAGCCTTTGCTGAATCTGATCACAGAGAATTTCCTGGTGCTGCACTAAATGTCTCAAGGGAAGGAGATTTCTCCAAATTCTCACCTGGTGGAGATAAAGGGGATGATCATTATGCTGATACAGATTCAAATGCCAATAAAATGTTGGTCGACCAAGAGAGCAGAGCTTCTCAGATTGATGTAGATAACTTTAGTCATGAAGATCTGAATGGTTCCAATTTAAACGACTCGGAGACGAGTCACTCTGGGGCTCTTTGGGATGTCTTCCGCAGGCAGGATGTGCCGATGCTGATCAAGTATCTAAGATTTCATTGGAAGAAACATGGAGATTCAGACCGTGTAACAGATGATTCTGTACGTTTCTTCTCAAATGCAATAATTTGTCCAAGTATTTCTCTCTCTAGAATCTAGATATTGAGGTCATCGTATCTGCTTCCTACATTGTTGGTCTCAGGTGCCCAGTCCTCTCCACGATGGAATAGTATATTTGAATGAGCATCATAAGAGAAAATTGAAAGAGATATTTGGTAAGAGCAATAATTTGTTATTAAAGTTGACAATATGAGATTAAGATTTGTAATGCAATATGTCATCCCAAGAAGATGTTTTCAAGCATCTTCATCATGTGCTGGCAATTTTGGGCTTACAGTATCTTCCCTTTGATATGCTTGCCTTGGCATTGGATTTTTGCTATCTTGATGAAAGTTTCCTTGAGTTCTTATTTTTGGGAACTGATTTGTTCTGCTTTTAGTTCTCAACTTCGGGATATTTAGTCAGGCCCTAAAACTGGACCTCTGATATGCAAATATTCTTCGAAACATCTAAATGCCTATCACAGATCTTAAGATTTTCCTTCTCTGTCCTCTATTGTTTTTCTGTTGCTTGCTTCTATTTAAACTGTCACAAACTGATCCTTCGATTGAAACTCTGATTACTCTCAGGAATAGAGCCTTGGTCATTTGAACAGCAGTTAGGTGAAGCAATTTTCATTCCTGCTGGATGTCCTTTCCAAGTGAGGAATCTTCAGGTTAGTGGGCACGATGAATTTTATGAGTGGCTCGTAAACAATTTAGGTTCTTAATCCTCCTAGTTGTACTCATAAAAGAAACATGTTTATATGTGTTAAATGAGGAACTTAGACCTTTTAAAAACACACTACTAGAGCCATTGAAGAAACTGCATAAAGTACCCTCGTTAGTGTGTGATATAGAAAGTTCTGCTGATTGCCCTGGCAAATTGCATCTGATTCCTCTCCCCATTTTATTGCAGTCCACTGTTCAATTGGGCCTTGATTTTCTTTCTCCAGAAAGTTTAGGTGAGGCTGTTAGAATGGCTGAAGAAATCCGTGGCCTTCCTAATACTCATGATGCGAAGCTGCAAATGTTGGAGGTCTGAGTGATGATTCTTGTTCTTTGCCTGCCTCAGCTCCTTTGGATTGGTATTAACTTTATTCTATCATTTCATACAGGTGGGGAAGATATCGCTCTATGCAGCAAGCTCGGCCATCAAAGAAGTTCAGAAGTTGGTTCTGGATCCTAAGTAAGCAGTTTCATGTGTTATTCTTTCTTTACAGCTTTTCTCTCGATTTCCTTGTATAATAGGGATGTCTATGACAATTTTATCTAGAGGTTCTAGGTTGAGGTAGAAAAAACGATATTGACTTGTTTAATAAATCCTACTGCTGAGCTATGTGTCTATCATTATTGATCTCGGCTGCTTATACCATTTAGAGGCTTCTAAAGGCCTCTTTGGTTGAGTTCAACTGGAACGGACAGAAAAACTCTATCCATTAGAGTCCTTTCCTCAGTTGTTTGCTTTGCCTCTTCTGTTTTACTCGGAAAAAAGTCATAAAACCTAAACGGAAGGGGGAAAGACCAGGATTGTTACTCTCTTTCCCATGAATCAGTTTTACTATAGCGTTTCCTTTTGTAATTTTGTGGTTCAGAGTTGGTCCTGAGCTTGGATTTGAGGATCCCAATTTGACTGCATTGGTGTCAGAGAACCTGGAAAAGATGATTAAGAGACGTCAGGTAGCTTGTGTTTAAAGTTTAAACTGGTGCACAGAGGTTTGTATCTCTAAATTCTTATGTACAGAAGAGACAGCAAAACCCTTTTAGGGGATGTGCATTGGAGTACTTGCTTTTGTTCTGCTAAATGCTAGCTTGCCCTCCGGGGATGTGCATTATAGTGTTCACATTTGTTCTGCTATATTTTAGGTCGCTCTCGTGTTGTAGCTATTTTTATTTTCTGTCATATGGAAGAAATCAAAAGGTCTGTATTTCAGTCTTGTAGTAAAAGTTATCAATAGGGCTATTGCAATTGTAATGTCATATGAATGAGCACTTATAGTCTATAACAACATCGATTCAAATGTCATTTTTTTATAGTTAGTATATGTTCAAAGTACAACTCCATGCACCCTTGGTATGAAGCTTCTTTTGTTTTCATTTTATTTTCTTTTGTTATCTGTCTTTTTCCTTCATGGGGGAGCAAAAATACATAAAAAGTCATCTATGTTGCTTCTTGAACATTGACAGAGACGTAACTAGTATACTTGGTTGACAGTAGTTTGGAAGGATTGGGCGGGCGTAGGCTTGATGGTGAAAAGAAAACCACAGAAAAATAAAAAGATGTCCAGAGAAACTCTTAGTTTTCTTTTTATATTATCCTTAGGAAAAGCAAGTGTGTTGTTTGGAACATCTGAAGTTTATGAAGGGAAATTTCTTTAATAGTGTGTTGTTTGGAACATCTGAAGTTTACACACTTCGTTTTCCTATCTTTAGTACCACAAAGACCAAACGCAATCAATTCCTTGAGTAACTGCAAATGGTTTGGATTTTTATATCAAGATGTTGACTTCTGTGTTTTTCTACCTCTCATTTCTTTGGTGCGTGTCATGTGCTTCAACTAAAAGAATACCAAGTTGGACTATCTGATGAATTTCAAGCGTCTGGTTAGCATGAGTCTGAAAATAACATTTTCTCTCTGAAACGCAAAAGCAAAAATCAAGCGATTATTAGTACTTTACATATCAAGATTGTCCTGCATTTCATTCTAATCCAAGAAAAGATAGTAAGCAAACTCCCGAGTCTTGTCCAATTATTTGTCCTAAAATTATTGCTACTTCATGATTTCAAGACTAAATTTGTTAATTATTTACAATTATACCCTTAATATTAAAGTAGCAGTAGTTCTTTTTAATATTGCTCAATTCTCAAAAAATATTTAATTGAGGTAACTTACTAAACTATATAGTATTATATTTGTTACTTTTCTTCATGGACGTCAAAAGAGTTAAAGCGACTCATAAAATAAGAGGGAGAGAGTAGTTTTTTTGTTTAAACCGAACAGAATCGGGAAGAGAGTAGTTCACTGATCAAAAAGTAACACAAGCTATAATTTTGTGGCCTATTTACGTACACATTGCTTCCATTTTCTATGTTATTAACTAAACAAAGATGGGTGGGGGTGGGGGATTAAGAAATGAAAAGAGTCATGTGGTCCAATATGGTACGAGAGTGTTATGTCGGTTGGCTTTTTTTGACAGTCGACTGTCAGTTCTCAGTCTCTTTGGAATTTATTCAATCATCTTAATAGCATTATTTTACTATCTAGCTTTGTAATTTAATGCTGGACGTTTCCTTATTCCTTAATAAAAAAACAACAAAAGAAAAAAGTTTTGGATGGTGGTCGATGAAAAAGGACAAGAACACAATTTTTGTGCTGCACCTGAAGTACTCTTTGGTTATGTAATACCATTTTAAAAAAAAAAAATTTCCTCATGCAACTGTTGGAATTAATTCATTAATAAGTACTCAATTTAACTGTATTATAAAAGAAAAAGACTTTGTTACTCTAAGCACTGATAAGTTGTATGAATTGACAGATCATGGAACAAGGCACAATTTTAGCACATGAAAGATGGTTTTATGCTTTTTCAAAAAAAACTGAAAGGAAAAAAGAAGAAAAAAAGACACCTAGCATTGGATAGAGCTTATACCGTAACTGTCTTAGGTCTACCATATTTTTCTGTTTATTTCTTGTGGAACAATCACAAATATATAATTTTTAACTATAAATTAATATGATCTAGTGGTTAATGAGTGGATAAAAATTGAAATTTTTACCTAGCTATACTATATTAGAAACTTATTTACCTATGTTCTCTATATTTTACAGTTTTTAATAAATTTCTAGTTTTTTTTTACAAATTATGTAGATTGCTCCTTAAAAGGCTCACACCCCATTATTATTGCCTTCAATTAAGGGATTCAATTACATCCTTTCCCTTTTTCCCCTGTTCTCTTCTATCTCCTCTTTTTTTACATCAAAATCCCTTAATCTATGCCAGAATCTCCGTCTTATCTCTTCTCACCATTGCCGACAGCTTTATATTATTAAAAAAATCATCAATTGCATTATTTTTTTGCTGGGAGATTGGACAACACTGAAAATGAAGAAATATTCAGGAATTATATGATAATTGTATCATAATTGTATTTGAATTGTATCAAATAAATCAATGCTTAAAACATAATTGCATCATACCTGTGTCACAATGGTATCTACATGTTACATTAATACCCAAAATAATACCTGATACAATACTAATAAATTAATATATAATAATCACATATTTGTTATACAATTTAGCACGAACTCACAATTGCTCGATTGTCACAATATACAATTATCATACATTTGTAATACAATTATGATACATATACAATTATAATACAATCGCGATATATTTCTGAAAAATTGTGACACAATTGTGATCTCCATCTTCTTCAAGTTTCAATCACAACTCTATACTAAAAATCTAATATAATCGTATTATAATTGTATTAGCATTGTATCAAGTATTGTTTTGGATATATGATGTATCCAATACAAGTCACATACAATAAAAAATTAAAAAAGAAAGAAAACAGATCCAAAACTTATCCACAACTTGATTCTAAAGCAATATTCCAAATTTCGTCTGCATTTTATCAATAAAAAAGAGAGATTTTCGGTGATTAGTAAGGAAGAGGAAAATTGGGTTTGAAAAGCTTTGGAAAAAAAAAATCGATAATTTTGGGGGGGGGGGTAACAATGGTTATAAAAAATTAAGAGAGATTTTGTGTGATTATCAAGAGAGAGAAAATATAGAAAAGGAACAGAAACTTAAATATAGGGGTTATTGAAAATAGGGGTGAGTGTCATGTAGCTGACAGGCTAAATTTAAGGAATCTTTAATTTTTTTCTTTTTTATGGTTTTGTATATAGCTTGTAAATATAAATATACAAAGTAATTAATACGGAACCTAAATAAATGAGGTAAATAGATTTCTATTAGAGTATAGCTAGGTAAAAATCTCATAAAAATTATGAGAGGCAAGAGCTTAGGGCATCTCCAACCTTTGCACCATCTTTTCACATCAAATGGTCCAAATTAACTCCAACCCACTATATTATTTTTTACACCAAAAAAGAATATCCTTTTTATATTCTCCTCTCTCTTCTATATTATATTATTTTATTTTATTTAAATTTATTTTTTATTTCATAAACAAATCCTTTCTTTTTCTTTTTACATATTCATCCCATATAATTCATATTCCTTTCTTATATAACCATTTAATATGAAACTATTTTATACCATACATTTTTAAATAATATAAATTGTAAGCAAATATTATACATTATACATATAAATGGATAATTCAAATAAAAATAAAATCATTAATAAGATATAGTTAAATAAATATTACATTATGGTAAAATTTAGTTTAATTTTTACATAAATATTCAACTTCTAGGATTAGTATGTTGCTCCCATAAATGATCTATTAATGCATTAAGAAGTGCAAAATGAGCATCTATGTCCTAATTTTTTTGTGTCGAGCTAAAAATTATTCATTCAGTAATTTTCATCTACTACCATTTTTTCTTTTGGAGTTGGACCTTCCCAAGCATCTTGAATTGGTGCATTAAGATCAAGTTTATCCTCGATTATCATGTTGCGCAGTATAATACATGTAGTTAATATATCATGTCACACTTCTTTTCTCCAAAAACATGACGACCCTACAATAATTGCAAAACTCTGAATGCACATTCTACATATTTTCGACATGATTCTTGTTTCATTGCGAAATATTTCTTCTTTTGAGAATGTTGGCCCAAGTAAAGGTTAGTTTTGAAGACTGACAAAGGAACTCAGGTATGAACCAGGTCCATCCCTCAGGTGCGCAAAAACGGGCAGATTCGAGCATGTGGGATGCACGTGAAGGAGATAAGCTTAAATTGTTGTATTTAATATCTCCTGTTCGAAAAGGTTGCATAATTGACAAGGAGAAGAACTTCTTAATCAAAGAGAACACTATCCAAGATAGGGAATGAGTTAGAAGTTGAAATCAACTAGAACTCTTCCACCAAGGAAGAGTTGCATCAGAACTCTAGTTATTTCTTCATCTACTAACTCTATAAATTGCAGGATGTTCTCACATTACATGTGTTGCACAAAAACGCAGAAGTTAAACGTGAATTGAGAGTAAAATAGCAAGGCTTTTTGCAAGCAGTTCGTGTGTGATTCAAGTGTGCAAACCTGAAGCTACATGAACCAGATTGAAGAATCAGCTCCATAAAGAGTTTTATGTGTCTTTCTTTATTTCTAGTTCAATTGTAGTAGGTATTTTATATTGTACCTTTCAGCTTTATCTAGATGCAATAGTAATAGGTACTCAGAGTATTCAATTTAGAGTTAACTTGAAGTTGTCGCAACAGTTTGAGGTTGTGTGCTAGAACGAGATTAGAGGTAATCCTTAGGTTTATAAAGAGTTTTGTAAATGTTGTTTTGGCTCAGTGATTTAGTGAAGTGTTGGGGGAAATCCTACTGAGTAGTAGGTCGTGATTTTTTCACCTTTTGAGCCGGGTGTTTTTCCCGTAAAAATACTTGTGTTCTTTACTTTCTACATTTATTATTCCGCAATAGTAGCAGAAGAACACATAGAAGAACCAGGTCCTTCCATAATCGGTTTAAGAAAAAAATTGGTCACCACATAAATCACCCTCTCCCCCTCTTGTGTGGTATTGAAGTATAAAACATCAATTGGTATCATAGCAGGTTATCCTTGAAGAGGCTTACAACTTAGGAACAGATCAAGATGAGCGCACCGGCTTGAAACTGGGAAGGGCAATCCACTGATAGGCCTCCACTCTTTAATGGCCCGTACTACTCTTGGTAGAAAAACAGGATGAGAGATCACATCATCGGAAAAGACTATGAGCTATGGAACATTGCTACTGATGGTCCCTAGGTTACCATGAAGAAGAATGCTGAAGGAGTAGATGTGCCAAAAACAAGAGCTTACTGTAATGTTGCGGACTTGAGGAAATGGGAAAAGAATGCGAAGGCCAAAAAATGGCTTGTGTGTGGACTTGGTCTGGACGAGTACAGTAGAATTCAAAGTTGTACCACTGCTAAGGAAATTTGGGACACTTTGCAAGTTGCTCATGAAGGAAAACCTCAAGTGAAGAGATCCAGAAGAACACTGATGTATTCTCAATATGAGAATTTTACCATGAAGGAAGGGGAAATCATCCAAGAGATGTATACAAGGTTCACCACACTGACAAATGAACTTAAGTCTCTTGGAAGGGTTATTCTTGAAGAAGACAAAGTTGAGAAGATTTTGACAAGGGTTTTAGCAGTCTCTTGGGAAAGCAAAATCACTGCTATTTAGGAATCAAAGAACATTGCCACTCTTAAGTTGGATGAGCTAATTGGAAATCTCACTGCCTATGAATTTAGAAGGCAAACCATGAAGATGGATGCACCCAAGAAGGAAAGGAGCCTGACATTCAGAATCACTGAAGGTGCTGATCTAGAGGAGGATGAAATAACCATGATCACAAAGGATTTCAAGAACTACCTAATGAGAGGAAAATGGTCCTTCAAGAAGTAGAAGCTGCAACAAACCAAGGGTTCCTAGAAAACAAACCAATGAGGGGTGTTACAAGTGTGGGAAGACTGATCACCACATCAAAAAATGCCCTCAATAGAAATTTGAATGGAAGAAGGAAAGAGGTGAACGAAGGAACATGAAGACGGAACAGGTCCAACCCAAGAAAAACAAAGGATCAACAAAGGCTATGGTTGTTGTCTGGGAAGAAAGCTCGGATGAGGACTCAGAGGTTGAAGATGGAGATGAACAAGCACTTATGACATTGGAGAATCCGATGAGGAATCTGAGCTAAGTATAATTCATCTCAAAAACAAGATTAAATTTTTGTTTAAAGAAAGGCTATCTGAGTTACTCATAGATTTCATTGATGAATTTGAGGATCTAAACAATGAAAAGGAACATCTGTCTAAGGAGTGTGTGATTTTGAAAGCTAAGTGCAAAAATCTGGAACTTAGGGCTAGTGAAAGTGAAAATAAAAATGCTGAGTTAAAGAACCAGGTTCATGAACTTGACACCACTGTCCTAGAGCTTAGATCTGAAAATCTAAAATTGAAATTAAGAACTGTTAAAAACAAAGCTGATCACACACAACTCACTTTAGAAGAAAATGTAGGAAAAATGAAAGATGAGTTGTACAAATGAAATGAGCAGATAAGAGTCCTTAAGGAGGATCTAAAAAAGGTTAAGCACGAGCTAGACAAAACTTGTAAATGGAATAGGTCCTCCGATTCACTTTCATGGCTACATGAACACCATAGTAGTAATAAGAGAGGACTTGGCTACGAGACCCCTGCACCTAAGTGGGATCCCAAAATCAAGAACCTCACACTTCCTGAGAACATAATTTTCACACACTGTGGTAAAACTGGTCACTATAAAAGTAAATGTATTGCAAAAGAAAAGGCTAGTCAAAAGAATAAAGATTTTGTTCAAGGGAAAAATAGTCTACCATGTTGGGCTAAAAAAATCTGATTTATCCTTTTTTTCCTATTAAAAGGGACCCAAATTAGTTTGGGTTCCTAATACTAACCCCTCATTTCCTTTTGCGAGTCCAAGTGAATGAGAGCAGCTAAATATGGTACATGCATAGTGGCTGTTCAAAGCGTATTATAGGAAACAAGAACCAGTTCATTTCACTTGAGAACCTCAAATGAGGTAATGTCTCCTTTGGAAATGGGAAGAAAGGTGATATCATTGGGGTTGGAAAGGTAGGTAAGACTGATTCTCACTCTATTGAGAACGTCTACTTGATAGATGACATAAAGTACAATCTAATCAGTGTAACACAATTGTGTGATAGAGGTAACTTGGTAGCATTCAACTCTACCAAATGTTATGTGATTAATATTACCACTGATAAGATTATTTTGCACGAAAAAAGAGTAAACAATACATACATTGTAGATTTGTCCACACTTTCAGAAAATGAACTCACTTGCTTAAGTGTGTTGAACAATGATCCCCTCCTTTGGCACAAGAGACTTGGACATGCAAGTCTGAGTTAACTCAACAAATTAGTCTCCAAAGATCTGGTGATAGGGCTGCCTAACATCAAGTTCAAGGAAGACAAAGTTTGTGAGTATAATGCAAGGGGGAAGCAGGTAAGATCCTCTTTTAAATACAATAAAGTGTAAGAACTACTAGAATGATGGAACTGTTCCATATGGATCTATGTGGTCTAATGAGAACATTAAGCAGATGTGGTAAATGATATGTGATGGTGCTTGTTGATGATTACTCTAGGTTTACTTGGACATTATTTTTAACATCTAAAGATGAAGCATTTGACATGTTTACTTCTTTTGTTAGAAATACTCAGAAACAACTAGGTAATCAACTTGCATCAATTAGGTCTGATCATGGAACTGAATTTGAAAATGCTAAGTTTGCTGAATTTTTACATGCTACATCATAAATAGTTGCATGACTAGACCTCTTGTTAAGAAGATTTACTATGAGTCACTTAAAGGAAGAAAGCTAAATATATACCATCTTAGGACATTTAGATGCAAGTGTTTTGTGCACAATAATGGTAAAGACTCCCTTGGTAAGTATGATCCTAGAAGTGATGAGGGAGTATTCTTGGGATATTCTTCACATAGTAAAGCTTATAAGATATACAGTAAAAAAAACTATGTGTGTAGAAAAAATATATATGTTGTTTTTTAAAACTAACATTCTTTCTGAGAGGCATGAATAAGATAATGAAGAGATTGGGCTGATAAGAAATTCAAATGGTGAAACCACAGTCCAGCCTGAAGATGCATCATAGAAAGGAACACGTCCTTCCACCCACAGGGGGAACTGACTAGAGAGGAACTGATCCTCAAACTTCGAGGGAACCTGTCCATGAACCTATTCCTCAGTAACAAAACCAGGAAGGAACATCCAAAGAAATTGGGCTCCTATTGTAACATCCACGAAATTGGATATAGATGAACCTGGTTCATCTGTTGATCAGAAGTTGTATAGGGGAATGATTGGTTCTCTCTTGTATCTTACTGCTAGCAGACTTGACATTGTTTTTAGTATAGGTATTTCTACTTGTTATCGGCAATTGCATGACTGGCCTGGTAACAACTGGTTCCACGTGGACCCCCTTAACCACCAACACTGGTGTGCTTGATACTCCCTGTGAGCATGTGATTTTTGCCCTATATGAGAATTACTCCCAAAAAATTCAAATAAAACAATTTTCCTTTGTGTGCAATTTTTGAATTTTTCGTGGCACTTTTGGATAATTATTTGTATTTTTGTCTGTGCATGTTTATTTGTTTAAATTAATAAAAATATAAAAATATGTCGCGTTTGCATTTAATATTTAATTAAGTTTGTTTTACAAAATAAAAAAATCATAAAAAATAACGTACGTTGCATTTTTAGCATTTAACGTCCAAATTGTGTGATTTTATCGTTAATTGCTATTTAAATGTGCGATAATTGTTGTAAGGAGTTAATTAGTTTTTTTAGATAATTTTGAGTTTTATAATTTAATCTTAGCATTTTTAGCTTTATTAATTAGGAAATTGAATAAATAGAAAAGAACAAAAATAGAAGAAGACCGGATTGGGCCTTTTCTTCAATTTTAAACCACAGGCCCAAAGATACCCAATCTTCCCCTACGACCAGGTCCATTTCCACCCGGATCGACCCAGTCCATAACCCCAAAGACCCAACACCCCTATCTCCCTATCTTTCATTTCACAAAAACAAAACCCTAAACCTAAAAAACTACCCCCCTCTCTTCTTCATCCTCTCCAAGCCCTAGCACCCCAAGCTCCCCTCCCATGGCTGTTGCTGCTTCGTCCAGCTTCGACCATGGCTGCCCCTTTCTCCTTTCTCGCCTTCATCGTCCCCACCGTCGTTACAACCCCTTCAGCTTCATCTCCTCATCACAAGTAACCAAACCAGCCATGGACGACCTCCAGCTTGATCGCCTAGCAACGACCACCTGAAACAGCAGTCCGTCAACCACCAAACAACCCTCAGTAGTGTCGACCAGTCAGCCCGCCTCCTTCACCATACGAACTGCTAGGAACCACCCCCATCGTCACGACTTGCATAGCCAGTCCGCCATGGCCGCTATTTCCTTCATCTTCGTCGGAACAACCAAGCGACGAACGTCATGGCTGTTGCTGCTTCACCTCTGCTGCCTCACCCATCTTCGTCATCCGGTTCGTGGTCGTTTTCGTTGTCCAGCTTCATCGCCTGAAATCAACCAGAAAATATACAAAATTTCCGGGCAGATTCGAGTTGTTTTGGTTTCAAAGTTTCCGGGCAGATTGGTTTCCATTTGAGTTCGTCATTGTTCCGATCCGGTTAGTTGGTTTAAGTTTCATTTCTGTCCGTATTTTGCTTGATATTCTCGGATCCGAAATCAGTGTATGTTTGTTTCTTTCTTGTTCGTGGTTTATCGTTTCTTGATTATTTCTTCAGTTTGTTTTTATTCATTTAATAGAATTTAGTTTTAATATAGAAGTGTGTTAGTTTGATAACTTGAATCCTTCATCTTGGTTGTGATATTGTTAGATTTAGTTTAAGGTTCAATTGATTATTGAGTTTAGTGATTTGAATCTGTTTATTTATTCCGTTTAAGTTTAATTTGAATTTGAACTCAGTGATTTGAATATACTTGTTTGTTATTGTTGTTGAATCTGAAAGTAGGTTTGTTGTTTAAAAATATTGTCCAATCAAAATAATTCCAGTTGTTTCTTTGTTGTTCATCATTTAGTTTGAATTTGTTGATTGAATTTGATTAAGAATTGGTTATAGCTGCTATATTTTGGTTAATTGATTAGGTGAATTGGTTATAGCTGGTAATTTGATTTTAGTTCTTAGATAATTTTTGAAGTTTGAACATATTTTTTGAATCAGGGCAGTAACAGTAGTTTTAGGGTAATACGGGAATTAACCAATTGCAGATTTATTTAATTTAAGTGCTATGTCCACTAAGCTCTAATAATAGTAAAATATTATAGTGGAAAACAAGACATATGGTAGTGAGAATCTAATATATTTATTTAAATGGTAGTGGGGAACAAGACATAATGATGTAAAGTAACAATGAGAGGGGTTAATAACGAGGTCTTCTTTGACCACTGAAAAAGAGGGGGAACCGTGGGGTCCGTGTTGACTGCTTTTACTTAATTAAAAATCAGAAATAGTATAAGTAATAATAAAAGTTAAAAGGTACACATAGTAGAAGAATATTGGGCTGAAAAGTAAAAGAGGTAAAAAGGGGTAGTAATAATAGTTTTAAAAAAGTAAAAAGGAAATAGGTAAAAAGAAAAGGAGAAGTCTTGCTTTGGATATAAAAAAGGACTCATTTGACACTTAAAGGCGGTCTGAATTGGGAGATAAAAATTTCATAACTAAAGAGGAGATAAAAACAGACTTTTAATCTTGAGAGTTGAGGACTGAGAGAAAAGAACTAATTTTTAGAAATCATAGAGAATCAATAGTTTGAGAGTGTTCTACTTCGAGTCTTAAAGAACAGAAAATCAGAATTATCCCATTGCCTCTTCTATTTTTTTGGGTTCATTCTGTCCTGTCTGTGAAAGTTATTGGGATTTCTGGGTCTTCGCTTGGTTTTTCCTAAGTTTGGTTGGTTTCTTTTGGGTTGCTGCTCCACCGGTTTTCAAACTCTGTTTCTGAGCTATTGCATTACTGCTACTGGTTGTTTGTTGCTGCTGCATTGTTCCTACTGCTGCTGATCTTATTCCTCCTTTCCCTGTATTCAAATACCAGGTACACTACTCTGAATCATTTTGATATATGCATTGAAGCCGAAATGAAATGACGAGAAGATTTATACTTCTAATTATAGAATATTCGTATTTTTAGTTAGATATCCATTATGTGTTTCATGTTATAAGAATGGTAGAATTATGTATAACGTGAAGCGTTAAATTGCGGAACTATTGGATGAGTGTTGGTATAAACACCATAAGTATTAGTTTCGGCTTTGTTAAATTTTTTAGTTTGAAATCGCATTCAAATCAAATTGGTAAATAGTCAATATGAGAAATCGATTTAATTTGGGGGGAAAGTTAGTAAAATCTAGATTTGAATTTGCAAATATTGGAATAGAAGCAATTTGAGGTTTCTTTTTGAATCTTGTTAGTAACGAAGATCCGCAAATATTAGGCAAATATAATAGGCCAATAATTTCGTAGAATCAGCAGGCTTGATGCTTTTAATGTGTGATTCAACGTAGCAAGGCTAAGAACATTAATCCATTAGGTGCGAGTTTGAGCAAGATGAGTCAACGTTTAAGTTTAATAAACTTTCTAATAAGCTTTAGTAATTATTATTAAATCTAGTTTCAAATGGTTGTGAATAATTAATTCCAATAGTTTTTTATAACAATGCGAGCTTTAATCTAGCTATAATTGATTTCTTTTGAATATTAGTTGGTGAATTTCGTATTTTATTTACAATTTTGATTATTTTTTTTTAGTAAAATTCCTTTCCATTAATATTTGTCTTAATCTAGCAATTAGTATGTTACGCTTTCTTGTTTTTTTAGCTCGTAATTAATTAGGATTTTTTTTATTTTTTATTTTAGAGACTAATTTAAATAGAAATGTTGTCACTTTAGGATATCCTTAAAATAAAGGAGGCGTGCCTCGCCACAGTAAATCACAAATTGCGGGGCCCTCAATAAAAGGACTCAATAACCGGATAGACTTTGGAGTTGACCGTCTAGTGAATTTTCACGGCCTCTTCCCAAAATAACGATACGATAGTCTTTTTAGGACGCGCCTTAATTAATCTTACCTTCCTAAAACTAGGGTGTGCATTTATGCAACCCAAATCCAAATCTCGACAGAGTCGAAATGTGCCGACGACCACGTGTACACTGGTTGTAACGTGGTTCGAGATGCATTTCCATGACGTTGCAATTTTTTTTAAAAAAAAAAATTAACTAATGAGACGTGCCTCGCCAAACAAGAATACGCTGGCTGCTGGGCCCTCTATACGTGTTTTGATGAAACTGCTTAGATTTCGGGACGGGGTCGTTTAGCAAAATTTTACGGCCTTCCCCAAAACAACAATACGCTAGTCGTTTTAGGCGCGTCTTTAATAAATTACTTTCTTAAATACGGGTGTGCATTTATGTGACCCAAATCCAAATCTCAACGGAGTCGAAATGTGTCGATAACCACGGGTACATTAAATGTGACGTGGTTCGAGATACGTTTTCACAATGTTTTCATTTCTCCGTAAAATAATAACAATAATAATAAAATTGATAAAAGCGGTTCAAAGTTAAAATTTGCATATAAGTTCTTAATTGTTAAAAATCAGATAGATAAGCCGAATATAACAGTTGAGCGACCGTGCTAGAACCACAGAACTCGGGAATGCCTAACACCTTCTCCCGGGTTAACAGAATTCTTTATCCGGATTTCTGGTTCGCGGACTGTTAAACAGAGTCAATCTTTTCCTCGATTCGGGATTCGACCGGTGACTTGGGACACCATAAATCTCCCAAGTGGCGACTCTGAATTAAATAAACAAATCCCGTTTCGATTGTCCTTTAATTTGAAAAACTCCCTTATACCCTTACGGGATAGGAAAAAGGAGGTGTGACAGCTCTGGCGACTCTACTGGGGAGCTTTCTTTACCCAGAACCACTGGTTCAGGGTTAGAAATTCGAGCTTGATAAATTGTTGTATTTTGGCTTTATTATCTGATATTCTCATATGATATGTGCTTAATATGCAAAATGATGCTTATTACTGCTTTGATATTATTTGAACTGTACATATAAACTGTGCCGAAACCCTTTTCTTCTTACCTCCGGGGATGTGCTTACTGGTTGAGACTCCCTATTCTGTTAGTGTCATACCCTGAAATAAAAGAGGCTCGGAAAGTTTCTAAGCCGGCTGGCCTTTTGGTTCCCGAAAAGGAGCTCCTTCCTCAACTCGAGTTGTCCGCTCGGGTACACTGTCTAGAACATATACCCAGGTTGAACCTAGAATAACTTGACTTCATGCCGGATCCCTAGTAGGAACGTTTATTTGCATCATGTTGCATTTGGCTTAGGGGACTCAACACAGGGGCTGGGTCCGTTTAGGACAATCAACCTGAAATGAAAAAGTCCATCCATCTGCATCTTGTTTGTTTTGCACATTTATTTGCTTCAAATCTGCATGCTGACCAGCTTCTGAAATCAGGAATTTTTGAGAAAAAAAGAGAAAAAAAAGTATATAGCAGTGTAGGGAGATAACTACTTTTGTTTTTTTAGAAAAATAAAACCAATGTCCAAGTAGTGTCAAAACCCTGCCGAAATTTTGAAATATTTTTTAGTTTGATTTATTGGAAAAGAAAGGAGTATTGTTTACAAAGTTTAGTTTATAGGGGGCGAACTACGCCGGTTTGATTCTCACAGGGCGTGAGATACGTAGGCAACCCTCGTCGGGTCCAACCTCCCATTTTTTTGCAAAAATAGCCCAAAAAAAATGTCAAAAATTTTAATTTTTCGTCATAGAGTCGGGTGATGCCGTTTTTATCAAAAATAGCCGAATGTTCCCAAAAGGAACGCCGGAAGGCTGACTTTGTATAAACGGACACTTCTGTCATTTTTTATTTTTATTATTGATTGGTTAACTCGCACAACCTTAAAATCTTCGTCCCTGAAGAGCTGAAAGTTCGTGTTCGGAAGATCTGTTTTTTTTAGAAAAATGATCAAATCGTTTTGAGTCAAATAAATTTTCTTTTGTTTAATCATATTAATAAATGTGCTGAATGAGCACTGTAAGCACGTGATTTTTGCCCTATATGAGAAATACTCCCAAAAAATGCAAAATAAAATGATTTTTCTTGGTGTGCAATTTTGTGAGATTTTGTGCTATTTTTGGATAATTATTTGTATTTGTCTGTGTTTGCTTATTTGTTAAATTAATAAAAAATACAAAAATATGTCGCATTTTGCATGTAGGATTTAATTCTACAATTGTTAGTAATTAAATTAGTTTTACAAAAATTAAAATTACAAAAATAGGCATCTTTTGCATTTTTAGCATTTAATGTCCAAATGAACAATTTTGTGCTTAATTATTACCTAATTGTGCGTTAATTGTTATTGGTAGTTAATTTGCGCTTTTATAACTTAATTTAGTTCTTAATAATAATTTAAGTATTTTCATAATTTAGTTTTAGAAAATAAAAGAAGAAAAGAGAACAAAAATACAAAGAAAAATCGGATTGGGCCACTTCTTCAATTATAAGCCAAAGGCCCAAAAAATTGCCCAATCTTCTCCATGACCCAGTCCACTTCACACACGGGTCGACCCGGTCCGCCCCATTAACCTATTAACCCAACACTCTTCATTTTTGTCCTAACACAAAACAAAACAAAATACAAACAAAAAACCCTAAAAACCTAAAACTAACTACCCGCCCCCCTCCATCTTCTTTCTCTCCCAAAACCTTCATCCCAAGCCATCCATGGCTGCTTTCCATGGCTGCCCCTTTACCTTCTTCTTCGCTCACCCATACCACCCTCATCACCCCCACGACCTAGCGGCCCAGCTTTCCGTCCAAACACCACCGAACTACACAGCCCCTTCGCACGGACGAACGACCATTATCATGGTCGCTATAGCTGCATCTTTGTCGTCCTCGTCAACCCCTTTTCAGTTGCTTCGATTGCATCTGCTGCCTCAACGATGTCCTTGAGTCGATGACCATAGCTGCTGCCTGTTCCGCCATTGTTGTTCGCTGCAGTTTTCTTCGCCGCAGCTGCTACTGCTTAAGTAGAAGCCTAAGCAAACAACCCGGGCAGCTGCTGTTTCTGCTTTCGTTGAGGCTCGTCGTCCAGTCCGTTCCCCAGTGCGTCGTTGACGCTGCTTCACCTTCTACCATGGCAGTCGTTGCCGCAGCCGCTCGTCGTCCAGTTCGACGCCAAACAAACCCATCACTGCTGCTCGCGCCAGCTTCTTCACGTGACCATACACGCCCCAGCTGATTCACAGTCCATCTTCTTGTGACGGGCGGCCATCTTCTTTGGTCGTCCGTTCGTGGTCGTCTTCGGCGACAAATTATCTTGGTGCGATACTCGTTTCCGGACAGTTTGTTTTCATCGTCATTTGTTCTAAGTTTGGGTCGACAAAACAGTCCGTACATATTTCATTTCAATCCGGTTAGTGATTTTTGAGTTTTATGTTTGTCCGTATTTTGTTTTGATATTTTCGAATCTAAAATCGGCAAATGTTTGTTTTGCTTATCGTTTGAATTAATTTTTAGTTCATGTTCATGTGTTGTTTGTTGAATTAATTTTTAGATTCCAAATGAAAGATTAATTAATTGTTTTTCATGTTTATTTCATGTTTGTATTGTTGTTTAAGTGAATATTTGTTAGTTTAATGTTTGTTAGATTCAAATTGAAATTTAATTGGTTATTTTCTTCAATTTGTTTCATGTTGTTATGTATTTTCCAGAAATTATTAATGTTCTTTGAGTCATGTGAATCCGTCATGTTTGTTGCTAAAGATAGATTAAATTCATGTTCGTCTTGGTTTGAAGTTCATGTTTAAATCCAGTGATTTAATGTGAGTTTATGTTTGTCTTTGATTTGTTAGTTTAATTTGAATCATGCATATTGTTGTTTGTATTATTGTCTCTTCGTTCATCCATTAATGGTCTAAATTAACCAAGATTGGTTCCCGATATGGTTGATTTATTTCCATTAATTTGGAGTTTGTGTTGTTCATCATGTTCATGTAAATTGTTGTTGAAGATTGTTGAGAAATTGGTCATCTTGACTATATTTTGGTTGAGTTATGATTAATTGATTGTTTAGAGCAGAAGGGTAATTTGGTAAATTGCATTGCATTCGGGGGTAGATTTGTAATTGCAATAAGGTCGGAGGGGTAGTTTGGTAATTGAACATTATTTTGATTCTTTATGTTAAGCACGGGGGACAAATATAATGGGGTGGGGTTTTTGAGGTATTTGTTTAATATAATGGGGGACAAGACAAAACATAATGGGGAGGAATCTTGTACTTTTTTAATATAGGCATGGGGGACAAATTATAATGGGGAGGAATCTTGTACTTTTTTTTAATATAGGCATGGGGGACAAATTGTAATCGGTTGGGAATGTGTTAGTTATTTAATGTAGGCATGGGGGACAAAGTTTAAAATAAAGAAAACATTAAGTAGTGGGACAAAGCATGTCATTGGGGGAATAATTTTGGGGTTGGGAATTGAAGACTTGTCTTGCTATATATAGAGGACTATTCTTGACATTAAGGAGGGGGGAACTTGAACCTTGAGAGGATTTTTTTTTGGAGAGAAAAAGAAGAGAGTTTTTAGAACTTGAATATTAAGAGATACTTGAGAGAGTTTGTGAGAGTAAAAGAGAAATCCAATTTGAACTTTCACTCGAATAATTTCTGTTTGCTTTTCTTCGAGTGTTATTCAAAAAATCCGAAGCTACTGCATCTCGTGTCTTTTCTCTCTTCTGCTTTGACTGCGATTGTACTTTTTTCACTGCTGAGTTTTCAATCTATCACTGGGTTATTCTACTGGTCGTTACTGGTTCTGCGGTGTTGCAGAACCTGCTGTTGCTGCGTTATTACTGTTGCTGACTCCTACTTTTTTGTTCTTGTACTGCTGTTTCCAGGTACACATTTGTACACTCTTGGCTTGAAGCGAAAAATGAAATATTAATCAGGCTCCTGTTCCTGTTGAATTCTTTTGTTTGGATCTGTGTTTGAATATTAATTTTCCTCTCTTCGTATAAAAATGTAGTCGATTAATTAATGAGTAATGAGGCTGCATATGTATGATTTCTTCATCTAATAATGCTAGTTTAAATTATTTGAAGAATAGTTAATCGCTTTGATATTATTGTGTATTTATCTCATGTTCTAGCAAATAATAAAATGTGGAATGAAAGTATTTTTTCCTTGTACCAACGCGATCGCAATTTTCCGTTCACATAAGCCGTAACTTAATAACTAATAAATTGCGTTTTTCAGCATGTAAATAATTAGGAGATTTTTCTTTTATTTTAGAGACGAACTTAATAGAAAATGTAGTCGCTATAGGTTTATCCTTTTAAAATAAAAATGAGACGAGCCTCGCCAAATAAATCACAAACCGTCAAGGCCCTCAATAAAATACATAACCATTGACTAGACTTTGTATTTGGCCGTTTAATGAACCTTCACGGCCTCTTCCTAAAATAAACAATACGTTAGACTCTTTAGGACGCGCCTTAATAAATCTTACTTTCTTAAACTCGGGTGCACATTTATGTGACCCAAATCCAATTCTCAACGGAGTCGAAATGTGTTTCTAATCACGGGTACATTGATTGTGACGTGGTTCGAGATGCGTGTCCATGACGTTGCAAATTCATTTTAAAAAAAATAAGAATGAGATGAGCCTCGCCAAATAAAATACAAATTGCGGGGCCCTCAGTAAATATTTGCTTTAAAAATTGTTTAGACTTCGGGATGGACTGTTTTAGTAAAATTCCACGGTCCTACCCAAAATAAATACGCTAGTCGCTTTAGGCGCGCCTTTAATAATTTAATTTCCTTAAACTCGGGTGCACATTGATGTGACCCAAATCCAAATCTCAACGGAGTCAAAGTGTGTCGACGACCACGGGTACATTGATTGTAACGTGGTTCGAGATATATTTTTATAACGTTTCAATTCTTGATAAAAATAACAGTAAATGATAAAAGCGGTTAAAAGATAAAATTGGCACATAAGTTCACATTTGTATAAAATCAGATAATCAAGCCAAATATAACAGTTGAGCGACCGTGCTAGAACCACGGAACTCGGGAATGCCTAACACCTTCTCCCGGGTTAACAGAATTCCTTATCCGGATTTCTGGTACGCAGACTGTAGTATGGAGTCATTCTTTTCCTCGATTCGGGATTAAAATTGGTGACTTGGGACACCCTAAATCTCCCAAGTGGCGACTCTGAAATAAATAAACCAATCCCGTTTTGATTGTCCTTTAATTGGAAAAAACTCCCCTGCCCCCTCTCGGGTGCGGAAAAAGGAGGTGTGACAAGCACGACTCAAAATGAACCTTTTTCAATCATGAATAAAATCCCCCTCAAGTTGCGGTTATGGTGGAATGATTTAGGCAAAGAAGGGCATGACGAAATCAAGAAACATCTGAAAGGTCTCACGAGTTTGTTGGGTATCAGGCCTCGAGGGGATATTATAAGGGCACTGGTCCCTTACTGGGACCCTTCGCACAATGTCTTCCACTTCTCAGACTTTGAACTCACCCCAACTTTAGAGGAAATAGCAGGGTACATCGGCAGTGCTGAGGTTCCATTGAGGCATAAATACCTGGTTGCTCCAAGAGCCGTAGCGGTGCACCGATTTTTGGACCCATTAAAGATAGTCAGAACAATCCATAACCTTGACTTGGCAAAAGGTTTTTGCACTCTGAGCTTCATATACCAAAGATACGGCCACATAGGAGGATTCGACAAGCCAGAAAACAAGTTGTGCAGCAAAAGTAACCGTCGAAAGTGGGATGAACATAGACGAGTTGCTTTCATGATAACCTTCTTAGGGCTTTTAGTGTTCCCAAGAAAAGACGGGAATATTGACATAAAGATAGCTGGGGTCGTCAGTACTTTGCTCACTCAAAAGGATAGCACGCTTGCCCCCATGATTGTATCTGATATGTTCCAGGCTCTCACGACCTGCAAAGCCGGAGGGAACTTTTTCGAAGGGTGTAACTTGTTATTGCAAATGTGGATGACCGAACACCTATGTCACCGAGCCCAGTTCCTGAGCCATGGATCTTCTGAGAAAACCTGCATAGAGGAGTTCTACACCAGAATTAATGAGGTCCGCCTACCTGAAGGAGTCTCAGCATGGACCTTATATTTCCGGACCCTCAACGCCAATCAAATACAGTGGACACTGGGATGGTTACCGATCGACGAAGTCATATACATGCCAGCAGCTAGGCCCCATTTTCTCTTGATTGGACTTAAGAGCATTCAACCTTATACGCCGTATTGGGTTTTGAGGCAACTTGGGAGGTGTCAGATAGTGCCGAAAGATGAGGATCTAATCACCCAAGTGATTGAGATCAGTTCCGATGGTCAGTTTCCTGAAGCAAGGGTCCGCCAGATTTGGAGCCAATGTCAATACTTAGAGGCAAATACTTGTGTACTGAATCAGGCAAGGGGGGAAGTTTCACCCGGATATCAGGCTTGGTACAAAGGGGAAATGTCGTCTGGAAGGCCGGCTAAAAGACCTCACCTTCAAGAATTTGCCAAGTCCTCACAAGAGCATTGGGACTGGTTGGCAAAGGAAAAAGAATACATGGCCACAATAGGCAAACTAAAACAGCAGGTCATAGATCTTCAGTTTGAAAAAGAAGTTCAGACCGCAGCCAATGAAGGGGACAGAAAGAAATCAGCCCAAGAGAATAACTCCCTTAGAGCTCAAAATCGACAAGTCATAATGGATGTCGACACCCAACGAAGGAGCCAGTCCGATAAAAGGTTGATAGCAGGGTTAAGGAATCGGGTCACTGAAAGCCGAAAAGACTTGGAAAGATCCGAGGCTAGCATAGCAAGAATACAGGCCAGATGGGCAAAAGGTGCAGAAGCGCGGAAAAAGGCCCTATGGCAAGTGAAAAGGTATTATGAAGGGAGCATTGCAATATTAAGAGAAACAAATTCCACTCTTAGAGATCGGGTCCTTAAACAAACCCGAGATGCTAGAACAGACAGGGAGCGCTTCTATGATTCAATAGCCCGAATGGAAGAATAAATGGAGAGGTTCCAAGATCAGCTCATTGACAACACTCAAGTATTGGGACTAAAGAATCAACGAATAGAACAAATGTGCATAGAAAGGGATAGAATCAGGGGTAGGATCGACTAGATTGGGCGCTACATCACCACGAAGTGCCTAGCATGTGAAGAAATGCCCCGTGATACCCTTTTTGCCTCAGTCATGGGTTATGTCCACCGGATCATGGAGGAATTAAAAAGCTTGCAAAGAGGCCTGGCACCAAAGCCCGCGAAAAGGCCGAACGATGCCTCGCGGGCACCAAAATTCAAGGCTTTAATGTATCTCTAGTTCAAGTCTGCACTTGTTTGTTTTTAAGAGTCTGTTGTCTACCCCTCTGTTCTCTTTTAATATCAAACAATGTTAATAGTGTGGAGTCTGTATTTCGTTTTTTTTCTTCAAATGATAGCTTGTAATAGCATATTTTGGTAATAGAATGCAAAATTGTGTCTTTATTTTACTTATGGCAGAACTACGCCCGGTCTAATTCATGCGGGGACATGATACGTAGGCAATCCACATAAGATTCGACCACCACTAAAAGATAAAAAGAAGAGGCAAAGTGAATAAATAAAGGCCATAAGCCGGAATAACGCATGCAGTCAAAGCAAAAACATGTTAGAAATAGTTAAACTGCATAGGAACATTGCATTCCCCAATATGAAAGTGCAATATGTGTTAAACTCTAACGCTAACAAGTTTGTTGTTTATATCAGAGAAAGAGATTTCAAAATAGTTAGCTCGTTAGAACGTTCTGGCAAATTACCATTACCACACAAGATCAAAAGGACCCATTTCGGAAAGTATGTCTGGTTCGGACAAAAGTGTTGAGGAAGAAAAAATGGAGATGCAAATGATGAAGGAGGAAGTGGACAGGTTGAGACGAGAGATTGCTGGGATGCACCTAGCCTGGGCTAAGGGACAAACACCACCAATACTTCCCCCTACTCCTACCCTTTCACCAGCTCGGACTCCGGAACACCCTTCTACTGGTCCGTCAACGAGCTTCCCCATTGCCCAATACTATCAAGGGGAAACTTCCTATAATCCCCAAGCTCCACCACCCAAACAAACCCTCATCCACCAGCTGTTCCTGTTTTCCTGGCACCTTCACCTACCACATTGCAAAAATCATCCGATGAACCAATGTTTCAGGTTCACGACAATCAATACTATCCTCCTGTACTCACCTTCAAAGCACCCGAACCATACACTTACACCCCTTACCTTCAGCTACCGACAGAAACTAAGAGGCCAGTTAAGAATACAGAGCAGGACAAAGTGCTCCGTAAAATGAAAAGCCTGGAGCAATCCTTCGGGAATATGCATGGATTGGGCAGCCAAGTCAGTGTGTCCTATAAAGATATGTGTCCCTTCCCCGATGTTCAATTGCCGGCAGGTTTTAAGATGCCAAAATTTGATCTATATGAGGGGCATGGTGATCCCATAACACATCTACGAGGTTTCTGTAGTAAGATGAGTGGGGCAGGTGGAAAGGATGAGTTGCTGATTGCCTATTTCGGTCAAAGTTTAAGCGGATCCGCATTAGAATGGTACACGAGGCAGGATCCTAGCAGGTGGTATACTTGGGACGTTCTAGCACAAGCATTTGCAGGTCATTTCCAGTATAACCTTGAGATCATCCCCGACCGTCTCACACTATTAAACCTTGAGAAAAAGCCCGGAGAGAGCTTTAGGGAATTTGGATTCCGTTTGAGAGAACAAGCAGCAAGAGTCGATCCGCCAATGAGGGAAGGTGAAATGGTGGACTACTTCTTACAAACGTTGGAGCCAACTTACTTTAGACACCTGGTGACGTCAGTTGGTAAATCTTTCAATGAAGTAGTAAAAATGGGCGGCATGGTTGAAGAGGGACTTAGGTCCAACAAGATAATGAGTTATTCGGCGATCAAGGCCACAACTCAGGCTATCCAAAGCGGCACGGGAGGTGCGCTCGGGAAAAAGAAGAGAGAGGAGGTTGCAACAGTCGAAGCAGGTACTTGGTCCAGATCAAGAGGTCTTTCCCCTCGCTACCAACCCAGACCCCATTACCCAAACTATCCACACAATCCATACAACCCTCCACAACCATATTATCCACCACAAGAGCCCCATTTCTCCGTCCATCACGCCCAAACTTACACCCAGCCTCCGGCTCATCCGCAATGGCGTGCGCTGGCTCCCCAACATACATATCCACCTCCACAAAACACATATCCACCTCCACAAAACACATATCTGCCACCGAGAGCATACAGAAATCCTTCAGGGCCAAGCTTCCGCGGAAATCAGGCTTTCAGGAATGAAAGGATGTAGAAGCCAAGAACATTCACTCCGTTGGGAGAAACCTATACTACTCTATTCCACAAGTTGAGACAGATAGGTCTATTAAGTCCTGTTGAACCCAAATTGCCAAATCTCCTTCCCAGAAATCTGGACCATTCAGTAAGCTGTGAATATTGTTTAGGGGCACCCGGGCATGATACTAAGAAGTGTTGGAAGTTGAAGACTGCCATACAAGATCTTATTGACACAAATAGGATCGAGGTTCAGGCACCACAGGCACCCAACATCAATGAAAACCCGTTACCGGTGCACCATGAGGCCCACATGATCGAACTAGTGCACGAAGGAGGGAAACTTAAAACACCCTCACAAACGGTAATGATTATTTGTGCCAGTCCGAACAAAAATTCGACCAGTGGAAAGGCAGTGGTACAGTTGGGAAAGGCAGATGACAAGCCATTTGTGGTAATGGGGAAAAGTTCGTCTGTTGCTGCGAAGAAGCCGAAGACAGCCAAGGCAGTGCTGCAGGGAGTATCAAGCACACCGTGTTGGTAGTAAAGGGGGTCCATGTAGAACCAGTTGTTATCAGGCCAGTCATGCAGTTGCCGATAACAAGTGAGAAAGCTGTGCCATGGAGCCACAGTCAAGTGACAGTGATGCATAGGGGAAAAGAGGTTGGGGAAGAGGTATATGAGGCCCAGGGGTTAACTCGTTCGGGAAGGTGTTTTGTTCCCGCAGAATTGAGAAGGACCAATCCTGTAACAATAAAGAAGCCAGTAACGGAGGAAGAAGCAGAGGAGTTTTTGAAGAAGATGAAGGCACATGACTACTCAATTATAGAGCAGTTGAGGAAGACACCAACCCAGATTTCGTTGCCATCCTTGTTGATCCACTCAAGCGATCATTGTCAGGCCTTAATGAAGATTCTGAACGAATCCTATGTCCCGGACAAGCTCTCAGTGAACTATTTGGAGAAAATAGCGCACAAAATCTTCGAAGTAAACCGAGTGACATTCTCTGACGATGAGTTACCGGTAGAGGGTATTGAACACAACAGAGCACTCTACCTGATGGTAAAATGCGAAGAATGGTGGTCACTCGAGCACTAATTGATAATGGGTCAAGTGCAAATATCTGTCCTTTGGACACTCTGAACAAACTAAAAGTCGCTGATGATAGGATCCATAAGAACAGCGTCTGCGTCCGAGGTTTTGATGGGGGCGGTACTGACACAGTGGGTGATATCGTACTGGAATTAACCATTGGTCCAGTCGAGTTCACCATGGAATTTCAAGTGATAGATGTGGCGGTGTCGTACAATCTTTTGTTGGGACGACCCTGGATCCACGCAGCTAAAGCAGTGCCTTCTACACTGCATCAAATGGTCAAATTTGAATGGGATAGACAAGAGATTGTGGTACACGGGGATGAAGGCACACATGCCGTCAGTGAGGCTATTGTGACCTTCATAGAAACCGACGATGACAAGGGACCGTGGGTTTATCAGGTTTTCGACGCAGTCTCAGTACACAAAATTCCTGAGGGTGGGGGCCTTCCACTTCCCAAAATCACAGCTGCAACCTTCATGATAGCCTCAGAGATGTTGAACAACGTGTTTATACCAGGGAAAGGTCTGGGGATTGATCTGTAGGGAATGATCTAGCCAGTTTCCTTGCCTAAGAACTTGGATACTTTTGGGTTGGGATTCAAACCTACCGCAACGGATGTAAAGTGGGCCCGCAAGTTGAAGAAAAGAGTCTGGGTCCTTCCTAAGCCAATCCCACGCCTGTCCAGATCATTTGTCAAAGTAGGGTGCAGAAAGTTGCCAGTCCCAGAAGTTCTTGGACCCTTGATCGGGCCAGATGGGGATTTGAATGAGGGCTTTGAAAGAATGTTCGCTGATGTCAACATAATAGAAGCTGGAGAGGGTTCCAGTAAGGCAAACATACAATTTGTGGGGCCTAGGGCCAATGTCAACAATTGGACAGCTACTCCTCTTCCTACTTGGAGGGAGTCCTGGTAGTTGGCTCTGATTTTCCTTTTTGTTTTCTGGATTATTCCAGGGTTGTAATCCAGATTCCTTTTTATTTCTATTATTGCTCAACAAAGTGTGAAACCTTGTTATACCATAATTCAATAAAACGAAAAAGTTTCTTCTTTATTCCTTATTTTATATGTTATTTTTAATTTTGTTTCCTTCGTTTCTTTTTCTAAACAGTTCTTTTCATACTGGTTCTAACGACATGGCATGAACAGCGGATCTTCAACCTAGTCTAAAAGATCAATCTGATTCCGAACTAACTATACAAGAGGTCGATCATGATAATGAATCGGAATACGATGAGGATGAAGCCTTCGAGGAGATAAACAGGGAGTTAAGCAAAGTTTGAAGAAAAATCCAAGCCCAACTTAAATGACACAGAAGCCATCAATTTAGGGGATGCCGGCGATATCAGAGAAACTAAAATAAGCATCCACATTGAACCAAATATCAGGGAGGAATTGATCAAAACACTTATTGAGTTCAAAGATGTTTTTGCATGGTCATATGATGACATGCCGGGGTTAAGCACAGATTTAGTGGTTCATAAATTGCCCACTGACCCGGCATGCCCTCCCGTCAAGCAGAAATTGAGGAAGTTCAAAACGGATATGAGTGTGAAGATTAAAGAGGAAGTAACCAAGCAGCTGCAAGCAAAGGTTATTCGTGTCACTCAATATCCTGATTGGTTGGCTAATGTGGTGTCGGTGCCAAAGAAAGATGGGAAGATCAGGGTGTGTGTCGATTACCGCAATCTGAACAGGGCAAGCCTAAAGGACAACTTTCCTTTACCCAACATCCATATCTTGATCGACAATTGCGCCGGACGTGAGATTGGATCTTTTGTAGATTGCTATGCTGGGTACCATCAGATTCTGATGGATGAAGAAGATGCGGAAAAGACGACATTCATCACGCCATGAGGGACTTATTGCTACCGGGTAATGCCATTTGGTTTGAGGAATGCTGGGGCAACGTACATGAGAGCAATGACCACTGTGTTTCATGACAAGATCCACAAAGAGATTGAGGTGTACGTGGATGATGTAATCATAAAGTCCAAGCATCAGGAAGACCACGTAGCAGATTTAAGGAAGTTTTTCCAAAGACTTCGAAGGTATGATATTAAGCTCAACCCGACCAAATGTGCCTTTGGTGTTCCATTTGGAAAGTTGTTGGGATTCATCGTCAGTCGGTGAGGTATTGAACTGGACCTATCAAAGATCAAATCTATCCAAGATTTGCCACTGCCGAAGAACAAGACAGAAGTAATGAGTCTGTTGGGAAGGTTGAATTACATCAGTAGATTTATTGCACAACTCACAGCAACCTATGAACCCATCTTCCGGCTATTGAAGAAGGATGCCGCAGTAGAATGGACGGCGGAATGCCAGGAGACATTTGACCAGATCAAAGGATATTTATCAAATCCACCTGTATTGGTTCCACCTGAGCCGGGGAGACCGTTAATTCTTTATATAACGGTCTTGGAGAATTCGTTTGGCTGCGTGTTAGGGCAATACGACATTACAGGAAGAAAGGAGCAAGCCATCTATTATCTCAGCAAGAAGCTTACAGTATATAAGGTTAAGTACACTCAACTCGAGAAGACATGTTGTGCCCTAACTTGGGTGGCCCAGAAATTGAAGCATTATTTGTCCTCATATACCACTTATCTCATTTCCCGCTTGGATCCACTAAAGTATATTTTTCAGAAGCCTATGCCCACAGGGAGGTTAGCGAAATGGCAAATATTACTCACGGAGTTTGACATCGTCTATGTGACGAGGACAGCCATGAAGGCCTAAGCGTTGGCAGATCACTTGGCTGAGAATCCTATTGATGCAGAATACGAGCCATTGAGGACGTATTTTCCTAATGAGGAAGTAATGCATATAGATGAGTTGGAATTACCTGAGAAACCAGGTTGGAAGCTTTTCTTTGATGGAGCCGCAAATGCGAAGGGTGTTGGAATAGGAGCGGTACTTATTTCTAAAACAGGACGTCATTATCCTGTTACAGCTCAGCTGCGTTTATATTGTACCAATAACATGGCTGAGTATGAGGCATGCATTTTGGGTCTGCGACTAGCTGCAGATATGAATGTCCAAGACGTTATGGTCTTGGGAGACTTGGACCTCCTGGTGCATCAGATTCAGGGTGAATGGGAAACACGTGATTTGAAGCTCATACCATATCAACAATGTTTGCACGATCTGAGCAAGCAATTTCGATTAGTGGAGTTCAGACACATCCCGAGAGTTTACAATGAGGTTGTCGATGCATTGGCCACTTTAGCATCGATGTTGCACCACCCAGACAAAATTCATGTTAACCTGTTGTACATCCAGGTTCGTGATCAGCATGCTTATTGCAACATGATAGAGGAAGAAGTGTATGGCGAGCTATGGTTTTATAACGTCAAGTAGTACCTCAGGATGGGGATATACCCGGAGCAGGACACCGGATATCAAAAAAGAGCCATTCGGCGATTGTCAAATGGATTCTTCCTCAGTGGAGGAGTGTTGTACAAAAGAACCCCAGATTTGGGATTGCTGAGATGTATAGATGCCAGTCAAGCCACGACAGTTATGACGGAGGTACATGCTGGAGTTTGTGGGCCACATATGAGAGGATATGTATTGGCGAAGAAGATTCTTCGAGCATGGTATTATTGGCTCACTATGGAGCGTGATTGTATCAGTTTCGTGCGGAAATGCCATCAATGTCAGATACACGGAGATTTGATTCATTCTCCACCGATAGAATTGCATACAATGTCAGCGCCATGGCCATTTGTTGCATGGGGCATCGATGTCATTGGAACTATTGAGCCGGCAGCTACCAACGGTCATAGGTTCATTCTGGTGACCATCGATTATTTCACTAAGTGGGTTGAAGCTAAAACTTTCAAGTCGGTAATCATGAAGGCAGTGGTGGATTTTGTTCACTCCCATATCATCTGTAGATTTGGGGTCCCAAAAGTGATCATCACGGATAATGGTGCTAATCTTAACAGCAATTTGATGAAAGAGGTATGTCAACAGTTTAAGATTACACACCGCAATTCCACCCCATATCGTCCCAAGGCGAATGGAGTAGTTGAAGCAGCCAACAAGAACATCAAGAAGATACTAAGGAAGATGGTAGAAGGGTCCAGACAATGGCATGAAAAATTACCATTTGCATTGCTGGGTTATCGCACCACCGTCCGGACTTCAGTAGATGCAACCCCTTATTTGTTGGTATATGGAACTGAAGCAGTAATACTGGCAGAAGTTGAAATTCCATCCCTTCAGATTGTCGCTGAGGCTGAGATTGATGATGACGAGTGGGTCAAAACCCGTTTGAAACAGTTAAACTTGATTGATAAAAAGAGATTGGCAGCTGTGTGTCATGGCCAGTTATATCAAAAGAGGATGGCGAGATCCTAAAACAAGAAGGTGCGCCCCAGAAAATTTGAGGTGGGGCAGCAGGTGTTGAAACAAATCCTGCCACATCAGGCCGAAGCAAAAGGCAAGTTCGCCCCGAATTGGCAAGGACCGTTCATTATAACCAGAGTGTTGTCCAATGGCGCTTTATGTTTAATAGATATCGACGGGAAATGCGTTGATATGGATATCAATTCTGACGCAGTTAAGAGATATTATATATGATTTCTTTTTATTGTAATTGTTATTTGTGGTTGGCATTTATCGGAGAATGAAATGACGGAGGCAATTCTTTCTTCTATCCAAACACTTTAACCTTTGCTTCCCCTTTTGAGCCTTATTCATTCTTTCATATCCCTCTTTTGGAATCAGTAATTAAAATAAAAGAAAAAGAAAAAGAGAAAAATAATGATAATAAAGACAAAAGAAAAGTCACAAGAAAAACAAAGGAATTGGGAACTGCGTTTGACCTGATTCCTCAAAGAAGGATACGTAGGCGCCTCACGGATCTGTCATAGTGTAACAAAAAAATAAAAATCCCCAAGCAAGAAAAACTGGGGCAGAAGATTGTGTTCGTAATTTTGGAAAGAAAGTTTGATTCTAAGAGTTGTATTGTTTTATCCATCAAAAATTATTTTGAAATCTTGATACCCCTTTTATTTTAGCCATACACAAAAACCCATATTGATGCCCAAAAAAGACCTCCCGATCAGTATCCGAGAAGTGCAAAATCATGCAAACGAAAGTCGGGAATAACACTCTCTTCCCCAGCAAAGAAGGAGATCATAAGCTGGAAATGAATTGATAGCCGAAAGAATCCCCAACAGAGAGTCATATTGGCAACACTCCAATCCCCAGCTGAAAAAATAAAATAAAATGAGAGAGTCTTATTGGTGAAAACCTTCACAGGCACCATAAGGCGACGAAAGATGAGAGAAATAAAATGAGAGAGTCTTATTGGTAAAAACCTTCACAGGCACCATGAGGCGACGGGAGTTGAGAGAAATGAGAGAGTCTTATTAGTGAAAACCCCTCGAAGGGCACTAAGAGGCGACAAGACAAGATTGGCAGAAAGGATCCGCAATAGGCAAAGAGCTGAATGCCTGTTTATCCCCAGCAAAATGGGGCCATCCGAAAGATTGATTGATACGAATAGACTGGGTTGACCAATCCGGAATGTGCGACATGATCGATGGGATTGGTTATATCTCAGATAAGTTCTTTTCTTTCTTTTCCCCAGCATTTGCTCAGAAAGACTTTTTCTTTTTCTATTTTTTTGAAATCATCATTTTCTCATTTATTGGTTTAAAGACTTTACCTCCCCAGTAGTTTGTTTTTGAAAAGGATTTTCAGAGCTTACAACCAGTTGCCAAAATGGTGCAAAGTAAAATGCGAATAGGACAGGCCAAAAATAAGGCAACAAAGCCAAAAGAAGTTGGTCGCAAGACCAAATGATGAATGGGTCTAGATCCCCAAAAGGACCAAATTTCCAGGGGAAGTTGGAGAAAAACGGAAAAGCAACAGTTAAAAGGTTATGAGGATCCCCAGCAGATTTGCGAGATACAGGAACAACTCCGACAGATTCTCGACCAAGTTCCGCAATGGTCGAACAACACAGAGCAGGGAAGGAAGAGAAAAGAAAAACCATCCCCAGCAGGAGTATCATCCTCAGCAAATAATATCATCCCCCAGCAAGTTTTATAGCAAAGCAGGGAAAGGAAAAGGGAAAACCATCCCCAGCAGAAGTGGCACGACTACTCACCACGTTTTAAACTAACAAATTTCTCTTTTTTTTTAAGTAGGGAAAAGAAATATTATTGACAGCGGGAAGACATGGCCATAAAGAAGATTATCAAACTGGGGCAGAAAATTTTCTCTCGCCTCAAAAATTTTCTTAAAGTCAGATAGCCACTTGGAAAAGAGAGAAGATAAAACAAGTTTTGAAGGAAATAAAATCTCCAGCAGTATACAAGAAGGAAGATACAAGTTTTTAAAGAAAAGCAATCTTGGAAGAAGCAAGATAACCCAATGTTGTAGAAGCAATGACCTTTGAATCAATATCATCCCCACTATTGTTAAAGGGAGGAAGATTATTCCCCAGCAGTGTTATTCCCGGCAGGTTTCAGGGAAGTGAAAGCACCAGCTTTAAAGGAAATAGTCTTTGAAGAAGGAAAATGACATATTGGTGAAATAAAATATCGGTGTTATCCCCAGCAGATTTCAGAGGAATAAAACACCAGTTTTGAAGGAAGAAGTTTGTTGAAGTTAGGAGCCCGCCTGTAGAACGGAGGTTGTTATATTTTTCAAAATTGTTGAAGTCAGGAGCACGCCTGTAGAACGGAGGTTGTTTATTTTAAATTGTTGAAGTCAGGAGCCCACCTGTAGAACGGAGGTTATTTATTTTAAGTTGTTGAAGTCAGGAGCCCGCCTGGAGAATGGAGGCTGATTTATTTTTCAAAGTTGGAGAAGTCAGGAGCCCGCCTGGAGAATGGAGGCTGAATTATTTTGAGAAAGTTGTTGAAGTCTCCCGCCTGGAGAATGGAGGCTGAATTATTTTGAGAAAGTTGTTGAAGTCAGGAGCCTGCCTGGAGAATGGAGGCTGAATTATTTTGAGAAAGTTGGAGAAGTCAGGAGCCCGCCTGTAGAACGGAGGTTGTTATATTTTTAAGTAGTTGAAGTCAGGAGCCCGCCTGTAGAATGGAGGTTGTTAAATGTTAAGTTGGAGAAGTCAGGAGCCCGCCTGTAGAACGGAGGTTGTTTATTTTAAGATGGAGAAGTCAGGAGCCCGCCTGTAGAACGGAGGTTGTTATATTTTTAAGTTGAAGAAGTCAGGAGCCCGCCTGTAGAACGAAGGTTGTTATATTTTTAAGATGGAGAAGTCAGGAGCCCGCCTGTAGAATGGAGGTTGTTATATTTTTAAGTTGAAGAAGTCAGGAGCCCGCCTGTAGAACGGAGGTTGTTATATTTTTAAGTTGAAAAAGTCAGGACCCCGCCTGGAGAATGGAGATTGTGTCATCTTTCAAAAATCAAGTTGGAGTCAGGAGCGTCCCCGCCTGCAGAACAGAGGAATACATTTCAAGATCAAATCAGAAGTCAATAATGAGGAGGGTTACAACAAAAATCCCCAGCATAACAAGCTTTAATGTAGAAAGCAGTGTCCCCATCAGACAAAGCGGAATAATAAAACTTGTGTTCAGAAAAGCAAAAGGCCGGTGTCATCCTCGGCAGTTTTCGAAAGAAAGGCACCAGAGGAAACACAAGCCAACAAGAAAGCAAAGCAACCAGAGCGCGTGGAAGATAGATAAGATTTTGTAATTCATAGACTATAGTTTAGTCTAGCTTCTTATTTTCTTTCAGCATGGTGTAATAAGGAGGTCGGTAAGCAGTAGCAGCAGCATGTAATAGCAGTAGCAGCAAAATTACAGTCCCATGGTAGTCCCAACTACCAAAACTTTCCGAACTACATTGGCCTGATTCCCTTTTAGCCGGGGATATGTAGGAAACCTTCGAAGCAAAGGTTCGGTCAAATCCTTTCAAAAAGATGCTTCACACGGAGTACTCAAACGGGCAAAAATCGCTCGTATCCGCTCACTTTATCTTTGCACGAAAACTCTTCGTGTTTTCGGACAAAGAGGGTCAGCTGTGAGCACGTGATTTTTGCCTATATGAGAATTACTCCCAAAAAATTCAAATAAAACAATTTTCGGTGTGCAATTTTTGAATTTTTCGTGGCACTTTTGGATAATTATTTGTATTTTTGTCTATGCATGTTTATTTGTTTAAATTAATAAAAATATAAAAATATGTCGCGTTTGCATTTAATATTTAATTAAGTTTGTTTTACAAAATAAAAAAATCATAAAAAATAACGTACGTTGCATTTTTAGCATTTAACGTCCAAATTGTGTGATTTTATCGTTAATTGCTATTTAAATGTGCGATAATTGTTGTTAGGAGTTAATTAGTTTTTTTAGATAATTTTGAGTTTTATAATTTAATCTTAGCATTTTTAGCTTTATTAATTAGGAAATTGAATAAATAGAAAAGAACAAAAATAGAAGAAGACCGGATTGGGCCTTTTCTTCAATTTTAAACCCCAGGCCCAAAGATACCCAACCTTCCCCTACGACCCGGTCCATTTCGACCCGGGTCGACCCAGTCCATAACCCCAAAGACCCAACACCCCTATCTCCCTATCTTTCATTTCACAAAACAAAACCCTAAACCTAAAAAACTACCCGCCCCCCTCTCTTCTTCATCCTCTCCAAGCCCTAGCACCCCAAGCTCCCCTCCCATGGCTGCTGCTACTTCGTCCAGCTTCGACCATGGCTGCCCCTTTCGCCTTTCTCGCCTTCATCGTCCCCACCATCGTTACAACCCCTTCAACTTCATCTCCTCATCACAAGCAACCAAACCAGCCATGGGCGACCTCCAGCTCGATCGCCTAGCAACGACCACCTGAAACAGCAGTCCGTCAACCACCAAACGACCCTCAGTAGCGTCGACCAGTCAGCCCGCCTCCTTCACCAGACGAACTGCTAGGAACCACCCCCATCGTCACGACTTGCATAGCCAGTCCGCCATGGCCGCTGTTTCCTTCATCTTCGTCGGAACAACCAAGCGACGAACGTCATGGGTGTTGCTGCTTCACCTCTGCTGCCTCACCCATCTTCGTCATCCGGTTCATGGTCGTTGCCTGAAATCAACCTGAAATTATACAAAATTTCCGGGCAGATTCGAGTTGTTTTGGTTTCAAAGTTTCCGGGCAGATTGGTTTCCGTTTGAGTTCATCGTTGTTCCGATCCGGTTAGTTGGTTTAAGTTTCATTTCTGTCCGTATTTTGCTTGATATTCGCGGATCCGAAATCAATGTATGTTTGTTTCTTTCTTGTTCGTGGTTTATCGTTTGTTGATTATTTCTTCAGTTTATTTTTATTCATTTAATAGAATTTAGTTTTAATATAGAAGTGTTTTAGTTTGATAACTTGAATCCTTCATCTTGGTTGTGATATTGTTAGATTTAGTTTAAGGTTCAATTGATTATTGAGTTTAGTGATTTGAATCTGTTTATTTATTCGGTTTAAGTTTAATTTGAATTTGATCTCAGTGATTTGAATATACTTGTTTGTTATTGTTTTTGAATCTGAAAGTAGGTTTGTTGTTTAAAAATATTGTCCAATCAAAATAATTCCAGTTGTTTCTTTGTTGTTCATCATTTAGTTTGAATTTGTTGATTGAATTTGATTAAGAATTGGTTATAGCTGCTATATTTTGGTTAATTGATTAGGTGAATTGGTTATAGCTGGTAATTTGATTTTAGTTCTTAGATAATTTTTGAAGTTTGAACAAATTTTTTGAATCAGGGCAGTAACAGTAGTTTTAAGGGTAATACGGGATTTAACCAATTGCAGATTTATTTAATTTAAGTGCTCTGTCCACTAAGCTCTAATAATAGTAAAATATTATAGTGGAAAACAAGACATATGGTAGTGAGAATCTAATATATTTATTTAAGTGGTAGTGGGGAACAAGACATAATGATGTAAAGTAAAAAGGAGGAGGGTTAATAACGAGGTCTTCTTTGACCACTGAAAGGGGGGAACCGTGGGGTCCATGTTGACTGCTTTTACTTAATTAAAATAAGAAATAGTATAAGTAATAATAAAAGTTAAAAGGTACACATAGTATAAGAATATTGGACTGAAAAGTAAAAGAGGTAAAAAGGGGTAGTAATAATAGTTTTAAAAAGTAAAAAGGAAATAGGTAAAAAGAAAAGGAGGAGTCTTGCTTTGGATATAAAAGAGGACTCATTTGACACTTAAAGGGAGACTAAATTGGGAGATAAAAATTTCAGAACTAAAGAGGAGATAAAAATTTCAGAACTAAAGAGGAGATAAAAACAGACTTTTAATCTTGAGAGTTGAGGATTGAGAGAAAAGAACTAATTTTTAGAAATCATAGAGAGTCAATAGTTTGAGAGTGTTCTACTTCGAGTCTTAAAGAACAGAAAATCAGAATTATCCCATTGCCTCTTCTGTTTTTTTGGGTTCATTTTGTCCTGTCTGTGAGAGTTATTGGGATTTCTGGGTCTTCACTTGTTTTTTCTTAAGTCTGGTTGGTTTCTTTTGGGTTACTGCTCCACCGGTTTTCAAACTCTGTTTCTGGGCTATTGCATTACTGCTACTGGTTGTTTGTTGTTGCTGCATTGTTCCTACTGCTGCTGATCCTATTCTTCCTTTCCTTGTATTCAAATACCAGGTGCCCTACTCTGAATCATTTTGACATATGCATTGAAGCCGAAATGAAATGGCCAGAAGATTTATGCTTCTAATTATAGAATATTTGTATTTTTAGTTAGATATCCATTATGTGTTTCATGTTATATGAATGGTAGAATTATGTATAGCGTGAAGCGTTAAATTGCGGAACTATTGGATGAGTATCGGTATGAACACCATAAGTATTAGTTTCGGCTTTGTTAAATTTTTTAGTTTGAAATCGCATTCAAATCAAATTGGTAAATAGTCAATATGGGAAATTGATTTAATTTGGGGGGAAAGTTAGTAAAATCAAGATTTGAATTTGCAAATATTGGAATAGAAGCAATTTGAGGTTTTTTTTTGAATCTTGTTAGTAACGAAGATCCGCAAATATTAGGCAAATATAATAGGCCAATAATTTTGTAGAATCAGCAGGCTTGATGCTTTTAATGTGTGATTCAACGTAGCAAGGCTAAGAACATTAATCCATTAGGTGCGAGTTTGAGCAAGATGAGTCAACGTTTAAGTTTAATAAACTTTCTAATAAGCTTTAGTAATTATGGTTAAATCTAGTTTCAAATGGTTGTCAATAATTAATTCCAATAGTTTTTTTTATAACAATGCGAGCTTTAATCTAGCTATAATTAATTTCTTTTGAATATTAGTTGGTGAATTTCGTATTTTATTTACAATTTCTATTTTTTTTTAGTAAAATTCCTTTCCATTAATATTTGTCTTAATCTAGCAATTAGTATGTTACGCTTTCTTATTTTTTTAGCTCGTAATTAATTAGGATTTTTTTTATTTTTTATTTTAGAGACTAATTTAAATAGAAATGTAGTCACTTTAGGATATCCTTAAAATAAATGAGGCGTGCCTCGCCACATTAAATCACAAATTGCGGGGCCCTCAATAAAAGGACTTAATAACCGGATAGACTTTGGAGTTGGCCGTCTAGTGAATTTTCACGGCCTCTTCCCAAAATAACGATACGATAGTCTCTTTAGGACGTGCCTTAATTAATCTTACCATCCTAAAACTAGGGTGTGCATTTATGCAACCCAAATCCTAATCTCGACAGTGTCGAAATGTGCCGATGACCACGTGTACACTGGTTGTAACGTGGTTCGAGATGCATTTCCATGACGTTGCAATTTTTTTTTTAAAAAAAATTAACTAATGAGACGTGCCTCGCCAAACAAGAATACGCTGGTTGTGGGGCCCTCTATACGTGTTTTGATGAAACTGCTTAGATTTCGGGACAGGGCTGTTTAGCAAAATTTTACGGTCTTTCCCAAAACAACAATACGCTAGTCGCTTTAGGCGCGTATTTAATAAATTACTTTCTTAAATACGGGTGTGCATTTATGTGACCCAAATCCAAATCTCAACGGAGTCGAAATGTGTCGATAACCACGGGTACATTGACTGTGACATGGTTCGAGATACGTTTTCACAACGTTTTCATTTCTCGGGACCGTGCTAGAACCACGGAACTCGGGAATGCCTAACACCTTCTCCCGGGTTAACAGAATTCCTTATCCGGATTTCTGGTTCACGGACTGTTAAACAGAGTCAATCTTTTCCTCGATTCGGGATTCGACCGGTGACTTGGGACACCTTAAATCTACCAAGTGGAGACTCTGAATTAAATAAACAAATCCCGTTTCGATTGTCCTTTAATTGGAAAAACTCCCTTATACCCTTACGGGGTAGGAAAAAGGAGGTGTGACAGTAGTAATTTTAACCTAGTGGGATATGCTGACGCTAATTATGCAGGTTTCCTTGTGGATAGGAAGAACGCCTTAGGTATGGCACACTTCCTTGGTTCATGTCTTGTGTCATGGGCTACCAAAAAGCAAAATTCAGTGTCACGCCTCCTTTTTCCGCACCCGAGGGGGTACAAGGGAGTTTTTTCTATTTAAAGGACAATCGAAAGGGGATTTATTTGTTTATTTCAGAGTCGCCACTTGGGAGATTTAGGGTGTCCCAAGTCACCAATTTTAATCCCGAATCGAGGAAAAGAATGACTCCATATTACAGTCTGCGTACCAGAAATCCGGATAAGGAATTCTGTTAACTCGGGAGAAGGTGTTAGGCATTCCCGAGTTCCGTGGTTCTAGCACGGTCGCTCAACTGTTATATTCGGCTTGATTATCTGATTTTTTATACAAATATGAACTTATGAGCAAATTTTATCTTTTAACCGCTTTTATCATCTACTGTTATTTTTATCAAGAATTGCAACATCGTGGAAACACATCTCGAACCACGTCACAATCAATGTACCCATGATTAGAGATACATTTCGACTCCGTTGAGATTTGGATTTAGGTCACATATATGTGCACCCGAGTTTAAGAAGGTAAGATTTATTAAGGCGCGTCCTAAAGCAACTAGCGTATTGTTATTTTGGGAAGGCCGTAAAAATCGCTAAACGGCCTGTCCCGAATTCTAAGTATTTTAATATATACATTTTGTGAGGGCCCCGCAATCTGTGCATTTTATTTGGCGAGGCTCGTCTCATTTTATTTAAAAGGATAAACCTACAGTGACTACATTTCTCTATTAAGTTCGTCTCTAAAATAAAAGAAATTTTTTTAATTATTTACATGCTAAAAAACGTAACTTATTTATTAGTTCACAGCTAATGCGAATGAAAAATTGCGATCGAGTTTGTACAAAGAAAAACTGCTTTCATTCTATATTCTATTATTCAATAATACTAGAACATGAGATTGACGCACAATAATATCGAAACAGATTATCTATTTTTAGATGAAGAAATTAAACGTATGCAACCTTATTCATTGACGGGCACACATATGAGGTTCAGTTAATTATTCCTACACGCAAAGGCGAAAAGACCAAAATGACCTTATCTAACTTAGGTGGTATTACTACATGTTTTAGGCAACCCTTATCCAATAATATAACCTACACGATTTTGTTGTTTATACATATATTTTCCCAAAATTGCATAGCATGCTTTTGAAATATGCGTTATATACTGGTGAGCCAAGGTAAAACAAACGTGATTACTACATTACCCTTCTTAATCGACCCTATACGAAACCATTTGTTGATCGAACATCACTGATACACCACTAATTTTGATTATGATACACCGTCAAATTACTGGACCAAACTCTTATAGAATGAAAACTAATCCATTACACAGTATGGGGTCAAACTTTACATGTAGGGTATACAGAATGCTTTAAACTGTAACAGTAGAAGATGAAAATCACTACACTAAGTTCAAACAACCATTCTCTTTAGACTCTTAATCATGCTCCAAGTTCATCACTACACCAGTGCAATTAGAATGTGTACCTGGATGCTGGACAATAAGAATGAGAAGAAGAAGAACGATATCAGCAACAATCGAATAGACAGAATAACACAGCAGTATCACAGCAGCAACAAACATCAACAATACAACCACTAGTTCACGAACAACCAACAGCAGTTCCCACAATGATAAACCCACAAATGGTCGGGCATCAATCAACAATCCCAGAACAGAGTGGTAGACCAACAGAAAAACCCAGGATGTTTGATGCAATAGTAAAAGCAGTTTACTAATCACAACAACTTGACCAATAACTAACAACAAACTCAATAACAACAAAACCAGGCTCAAATTAGCAGCATACAGAAGCCCAGATTTCAGTAATAATCTCGCAAGGAAATCAGAATACTCTCTCAGCTGTTCCCAGAACCTTCAGTTATTTTTTTTTCAGAACTGTTTTCTGTTTTTCGTTTCTCCTTTCCTTCCTCTTTTTTTAGCTTTTTTCTTCTGTCGCTGCTTAGCTTGTGTTCCCCCTATTTATTCTAGCATCAGCCCATTCAGAACAACCTGTTAGACCATTCAAAACCCCCTCCCATGTTCTCCTGCTGTCTTTCCACTCAAAGATAAAAATAAACCCTTCCCATGAGATTCCCCTGACAAAAACTATTAAAATGCCTTATTATTTATTAAACTAAAACCAAGCATGGGCAGCAGGAATGTAATCTGACAGCACATGTTGTCCAATTATTTTAATTCCTTAACAGCTGACCATACACATGCTGCCCACAATCTAAACCAAGTGAACATGCCATCCATTTAAAAACCACAGTCTGAACTGCAACTATAACACACCCTCAAATGTTTTCTGATTCAAATTGAACAAATCTCAGGCAACACACTCAGTTCCTAATTGAATTCAACAAAATTTCAGCAGACAAACCAATGACAAGGATCAGATTATCACCATTCCAAGCTGAACTAATTGACGACGTATATCGACTCGACTATACTAATTGTAATACATACAATCGAAGCCAATGATCAGAAATCCAAAAGTATCAACATGTGATTCAAATTGTACTGACTAAACAAAGTTGTACTGGGGACTAATTAATCAATCAAATTTAAATTCAGTTGATTGTATAGCTTATAAACAAACACAAAATGAAGAAGGGCTTGACCAAATACAGAAACCTTGGGCAAAGTGGACGGGGCAGTCAAAATTCAAAGCAAATCAACTAAAGACATTTAGCCATACAAACAGACCTTTAACTATAACAAAACACATGAACTGATAAAGAAAAAGGGAAAGCAAAAATACCTTGGAGTCTTGGAAAAATCAGCAAATCCTAACTCGGATTTGAATCGACCTTTCTTGGGGTTGAACGGACTTTAATCGAAGTGTTCTCAACTGAGAACACTTTGATTAAGGTCCATTAGACCCTAATCATCTGGTTCAAACGGACACATATCGGACATCAGGATTTCTAGGGTTCCTAAAGGCAGATTTGGGATTTATGCTTCCCTGGTTAGATTCGGACCAAACCAAGCCTGGTTTGGTCACGAGGGAGGTCAGGGGAGTGTCTAGTATGAACCTGGGGTAGATTGGTGTAGATCGGAGTTCTGCTCGAATCTTCAAATGAAGATTCGAGCACCTAGGGACTGATTCGAACTAAGCGGTTGATGGATTTGGATTCAGGGTGGTGAGGTGCATCTAGGGTGTTAAGGCGGTGGTCACCGGTGTCCTTGCTGCCGGGTTTAATGGTGAGGGAAAAGGGGGCGACGTTAGGGTTTCATGGGGTTCGGGGTCTGGTGAAGGGGATGAGGATGAAGGAGGGGTGTTTGGATAGGGGGCGGGGTACGAGAGGAAAGCTTATATATGGGGTGGATGGCTTGATCTCGGCCGTTAGAACAATCGAGATCAACGGCCTGGATCTGAAGGTTTAAACGAACGGTGTCGTTTGGCTTAGTATTAGGGTCAAGGTTGGTTCGGGTAGAACGGGTCGGGTTTGTATGTGGGTACGGGAGATATGATGAGGGCCATTAGATCAGGGTGGCTTGAACGGCTGAGATGAACCATCCCTGAAACGACGTAGTCTTGGTGTTGAACTACGTCGTTTTGATGGCCTGGGGATGGGTCGCTTGGGCTGGCTGATTTGGGTTGCTTTTGGGCCTATTTTTTTTCATTTCTTAGCCCAAACCAATTTTCATCACTCTTTCTTTTGTTTTCTAATTTTAAAACAAAAATAAAAAATGAAATTAAAACAACCATTAATTTAACACTTAACCCAATTATCACACACATATTAAAATATTTAAATAGGTTAAATCACACCCTAGAATAAAAGATGCATATTTTTTGTGAATTTTCTTTTAATGACCGAATTATGGTTTAATTAATTCCTAAATGCACAATTAAATTGTAAATGCGCATGTGACACATATCTTTTTTTTTCTTAATTAAAGTATAAATAAACATGCACAGACAAATACAAACAATACACAAAATTCACGACAAATGCAAACTATCAAAAACTATTTGGGAGTAATTCTTTCATAGGGCAAAAATCACGTGCTTACAGCCTTATCTACTGCTGAAGCGGAGTATGTTGTTGTTGCTACATGTTGTACTCAATTGTTGTGGATCAAACAACAATTATTGAAATTTGGAATTGATGTTGGTTGCATCCCTATTTTTTTTATAACACTAGTACTATTAGTATGACAAAGAAACCGGTTCATCATAAGAGAACTAAGCACATAGATGTTAGGCACCATTTTTTGAGGGACAACTATGAGAAAGGCTTGATCACTGTGGAGTTTTGTGCTACTGACAAGCATGCTAACATCTTCAAAAAAGCCTTAAGTAGAGATCACTTTGAGAGGAACATGTTGGAATTAGGGATGATTAAGATCACCTAAAAGGACTAGTTCAAGGTTAAATGAAAAAAATTGGATTTTTTTTTTGTTAGAAAGTCTGTAAATTGTGTATAATTAGAATAAATATTGCTCAATCTCACTTTCCATAGTATGCTCTTGTGTCATGTGCTAAAATGACTCATTAATCTCTAATGATATTTTCTCTGTTTTGGCAAATTTAAATTTACACAAGAGAATTTTCAGTGAAGAACCTGGTTCATCAAGATAACACGGTATGTTTTCTACTGTGATGACCTGTCATCACTTGTTTTGAAATAAAATTCTGTGTTCTGAGGCCTTAAAAACCTCTTTTAGCATCACCTCGATTTGCGTGTGCAGTCTGGGCGTATAGCCGGAAAGCTTAAATATGAAATTCTGTGAAAAATGATAAAATTTGGTTATAAAATGAGTTAATTTGACTTCGGTCAACGTTTTGGGTAAACGGACCCGGACCCGTGATTTGACGGTCTCAGAGGGTCCGTAGGAAAATATGGAACTTGGGCGTATGCCCGGAATCAAATTCTGAGGTCCCGAGCCCGAGAAACTAATTTTTAAAGGAAATTGTGTTTTTGAAATTGTTTAAGGAAATTTGAAATGAAATTTGATTAGAACATGTTAGTATCGGGCCCATATTTTGGTTCTGATGCCCGATACAGGTCTTATATACGATTTAAGATGTTTCTGTGAAATTTTATGAAAAACATATGTCATATGACGTGATTCGGACTTAAATTGCAAAGTTGATGTTTAAAGAAGTTTTGAGAAGATTTTATTGATTTCGAGATTTAATTTTATGTTTATGATGTTATTTTGATGATTTCATTACACGAATAAGTTCGTAGTATGTTTTTGAGGTTTGGTGTATGCTTGGTTTGGAACCCCGAGGGCTCGGGTGAGTTTTGGGTAGGTTCCGGAATGCCTTAGGCCTAAAAACACAGTTGTGGCAGGTTCAGAGAAGTTGTAGGTCTCTGAACCCGCCAGTGCTGTCCGCACAAAAGCATGTGTGACCGCAGAAGGGGGCCAGTGTGGTCCGCGGTCGGCTTTGTGCGATGTGCGGTGGAGGCCTGTGCGGCCGCAGTCCATTTCGTGCGGTCCGCACAGGGCACTGGACTGCAGTACCCTCAGGAAGGCCTGTGCGGTTGCAATCCATTTTGTGCGGTCCACACAGGGAGTCTGAGAGGGGTATAAATAGATGAGATTTTCAGTTATTTTTCATTTTTCAAAACCCCAAAAACATAAGAGGCGATTTTTCAAACAACATTTCTTCTCCAAATCAATTGTAAGTCATTTTTAACTAGTTTTCTTTAATCATTAACATCTTTTAACATGATTTCAACTTCAAATCAATGATTTTTATGGGGAGGAATTGGTGGGTAGAACCTAGGTTTTTCAAAAATTGGGAATTTGGACCTAGGTAATCGGGTTTTGGTTCAAACCTCGGGTTTTGACCACGTGGGCCCGGGGGCAATTTTGACTTTTTGGGTAAAACTTTGGAAAACTCATTTTCATGCATTTAAATTGATTCATTTAGCATTTATTGATGTAATTAAGTAACTTGTGGCAAGATACGAGCGAATTGGCGGTGGAATCAAGGGGTAAATCTATAATTGAAACTTGAGTTGTGTTCGAGGCATCGAGGTAAGTGTTCGGTCTAACTTTAGCTTGAGGGATTAGGAGTTGAATCTTATTTGTTAATTTCTTCTTGTTGAGTACGACGTATAGGCATGGTGACGAGTATCTATACGTTGGTGTCGAGCATGACCGTGAGTCCTAAATTGATACTTGTTGTATTCCTAAATGATACTACGAATGCTATAGTGGGTGAATTCTTGATAATGAGTAAAGACTTAAGTTTATTTTCGTGGAAGATACTTATGATTGAGAAATGATGATAATTAAGATGAGTAGGAGTTGAGTTAAGATTGGTTATAACTAACTTTTCCTTGCCGGGATAGTGTAGTCTATTGTTGATTCTCCCTTGCCCGGCTGGTTAATTATGATTATTATTGACTGTATATTTGGAACGGGTTGTGCGCCGCAACATTATTATATATGGATCGGGTTGCACGCCGCAACATATATTATATCGGATTGGGTTGCACGCCGCAACAATTATATATGTGGATCGGGTTGCACGCCGCAACAGATGTTATATTGGATCGGATTGCACGCCGCAAAAGATATTATATTGGATCGGGTTGCACGCTGCAACAACTATATATGTGGATCGGGTTTCACGCCGCAACAATGTTAAATGATAAGGGATCGGGTTGTGCGCCGCAACAGTATTGTTAATGTATTGTTGTAGACATTGAGTATTCTTTCATACTTTATTAAGAGTCTGTTAGAATTGATATGTTTCCCCGAAGCATGATCCCACCTCCCTTTTAAACTGTTATTTCATATTTATATCTCTGATGTATATTATATAACTGCACAGGTTTATCTGGAGTCTGGTCCTAGCCTCGTCACTACCTCGTCGGGGTTAGGCCAAACACTTACCAGCACATGGGGTCGGTTGTTCTGATGCTACACTCTGCACTTATGTGCAGATACAGGAGCAGCGCTTGGTCAACAGCATTAGGGGAGCCAACCTTCAGTCCACCGAGACACCAAGGTAGCCTTGCAGGCGTCCGCAGGCCCGACGTCTCCTCTATCTTTTATTATATTCTGTTATCTCTTGTATCCTAGACAGACAATGTTTTCTTTCTTTCAAACAGTTGTGTGTAGTGATCTTAGTAGTCCGTGGATGTTGTGACACAAGTTTCTGGGTAGAGGCATATGTGGATCTTCGTATTATTTTGGGTTATATATTTATTTAAGTCTTCCGCTTAATCTCATATTCTGCTGTAATTGAATATTTATCACTTGTTGGTGTAATTTTGTAAGAATATTAAAGCAAAAGAGTTAAGGATTTCTAATTTTCGTGGCTTGCCTAACTTCTACGAGTAGGCGCCATCACGACTCCCGATGGTGGAAAATTCGGGTCGTGACATCTACACTCTACATAATTTGAAATAACTATATTTTGGATCATTAGCATAGTCCTACCAAATACCAAAGTTCTTTTGAACTTATCTGTTACAAGTGAACCAGTTACGTTCAAGACTCCTGACCGTATTAAACTACCTAGATTCTCTTAAGTCTATTACTCAGGGGGAAGAAAGTGGTTCTTCCGAAACTGAACAGGTATCTTCTGATTCTAAAGTTTCTCCTGAGACAATTTCTGAATTTGCTAAAAATTTGGAGAATAGATTTGTAGGATCTATAGCATGTGTTGAGACTACTGAATCTGGAGAAGTTGGTGGTAAAAATGAAAAAGAAAAAAAGGAGAGCAAGGGTACTAGGAGTACTGTGAGGGGAAAGGGGACAATAGTGGTTGATTTTTTACCCACTCCTATAAGTTTAACTAAAGACGCAGGTGCAATAGTTGTTTGGAGAGATGAATCTGGTTCATCTGTATAGGAAACCCTCGCATACCTGCTGAAGAAAGTGACTGAAAGCTATAATCCAACTTCTTGATAGAGTTATCAATGTCACCGAAACTCATACCATTCCCTATGGCTTCATTCTCACAATTGTGCTTGCATATTTAAATGTACATATGAAAAAGTGGGAGGTTATTACAAGCATGGATGATTTTTGGGTTAATACTCTACTTGCTTGCGATTATGAAGTCAATGTCACTCTTAAAGAACCTAGTGTATCCAAAAAGGTACCAGTGAATAGCAAGGTTAGAGCCTTGGTGCAAGAAAGTGGGGCTAAGTGTGCTGAGATTGAAAGGTTGAAGAAGAGGTTGGTTGAGGTAGAGACTAAGGGAGATGCTCTCAGAACTGAGCTGGCAAGAGAAAAGGAGAAGAACGATGGCATTCTTCAAGGTATGCTGAAACTCTTCCAAGTCAAAAACCAAGCACCTAATTCTTCCCAGCCTTAAGCCTCCTATCCTAGTCTAGATCAACCAGTGACCCAGTTCGCGACGTTTTGTTTCTTTTGCTCATGTTTTCAGTATTTTTATTTCTTCTTATGCTTTATGGTAGAATCTTATCAATATCAATGCAATCCACTGTTTTTGCTCTAACTGTTTGTTTATATTTCTTTGATGGTTAAAATTCTTAGCTTGATCTATGATAATTAATCCATGATTGAATTTGAAGTAGCCCCAGTAGACATGAGTAAGCTTTAAAATTTGGTTATCTTATATTTTTAATGCAACTTTTCGATTATGCCAAAAGGGGGAAAAAAGTTGTGCTTTAAGCAAGTGATGTTTACACTTTGAACAGTGATGTTTATAACCTAATGTACCTGGTTCTTGATGATAAGTGATAAAAAGAAAAAATATTTCTAACATTATGTTGATGTTGGGCTGAGTTGAAACATGACCTAAGCTTATGAAAAGCACAAAGTTTGTCATTATCAAAAAGGGAAAATTTGTTGGCCCTAGTAAAGGTTAGTTTTGAATACTGACAAAGGAACTTAGGCATGAACCATGTCCATCCCTCAAGTGCACAAAAACGGGCAGATTCGAGCATGTGGGATGCACGTGAAGGAGATAAGCTTAAATTGGTGTATTTAAAATCTCCTGATCGAAAAAGATTGCGTAATTGATAAGGAGAAGGACTCCTTAATCAAAGAGAACACTATCCAAGATAGGGAAGGAGTTAGAAGTTGAAATAAACTAGAACTATTCCACTAAGGAAGAGTTGCATCAGAACTCAAGTTATTTCTTCATTTACTGACTCTATAAATTGCAGGATGTTCTTACATTACATGTGTTGCACAAAAACGCAGAAGTTAAATGTGAATTGAGAGCAAAATAGCAAGGCTTTTTGCAAGCAGTTCGTGTGTGATTCAAGTGTGCAAACCTGAAGCTATATGAACCAGATTGAAGAACTAGCTCCATAAAAAGTTTTTTTGTGTCTTTCTTTATTTCTTGTTCAATTGTAGCAGGTATTTTATATTGTACCTTTCAGATTTATCTAGAGGCAATAGTAATAGGTACTCAGAGTATTCAAGTTAGAGTTAACTGGAAGTTGTCGCAACAGTTAGAGGTTGTGTGCTACAACGGGATTAGAGGTAATCTTTAGGTTTACAAAGAGTTTTGTAGATGCTGTTTTGGCTCAGTGATTTAGTGAAATGTTGGGGAAAATCCTACTGAGTAGTAGGTCGTGGTTTTTTCACCTTTTGAGTCGGGTGTTTTCCACGTAAAAATACTTATGTTCTTTACTTTCTACATTTATTATTCCGCAACAGTAGCAGAAGGAACACATAGAAGAACCAGGTCCTTCCATAAGAAGTTTAAGCGAAAAATTGGCCACCACACAAATCACCCCCCCATCTTGTGTGGTATTGAAGTACAAAACATTAGAGAATGTGGCTCACGAATAGTTTTCACAATAGTAGACTATTTTGGATATACACCGTCAGCTAAATAATAACCCACATCATACACTCAATATTTTAATGATATTGGTGGATCTGGAAGCGACCTACCAGAGTACTAGATTATTGTTATAATTTTCTCATCCCATTATGTTATCTAATATAATTTTAATTATAATCTATGTCAGTTACTACTGTATTAAATATTTATTTTTATGTTATTTAGTGAACATTGTGTTATTTATTAACAACATATTATATTTTAGATTTGCACTTTTCGTTTGTTTGATGGTTATATATTTTTATATAATTATAACTTATAATAAAATTAACTTACAATTTTATATAAAAATAATATATATGAAAATTAATTTATAAAAATTATGTACCAAAATTAAGATGTAAATTTATATTATAAAGATATTGCATTAAAAGTATATGTAATTACAAAATTTATAATATGTTAAATTAAAAGTGTTATATAATAACAGACAATAATAAAATATTGATGAATAGTAATAGTGTTGATGATTAGTGTTACACTAAATTTGATGTAACACTATTTACATACCAATATGGTGCAAGAAATGGTGTTGGGTTGGAGCACCAAAACATCAAATCTTGCACCAAAATAGTATTTGCGTCAAAGATGATGTTGAGTTGGAGATGGTCTTAGAATTCCAATATAGACAAAAAAAATATAGTAGTAATTTCTTTCCAAAATATCTAAATTTTGGTGGACAAAAGTTACACCGGGCATGTACTGATAAAAAAATAACAAATACTCTGACGAAATAATTGCAGTGGGCAAAACTGGCCTAAAAAACATTGATATGACAAAATGAAAAATAGAAAAGATAATGGTAAGGGAACATGGCACATTGTTCACAGTGAAAAGCAATTCATTAAAAGGTGATACAATGAACATTCACAAGCATGATGATCAACTATCATGAAACCTCCAAAGAAGCAGGCAACAACACATTAACTCAGATTTTGTTACAATCAATAATTGCCTTGCTTTGCAATTTCATCTAACTTTGAAATATTATTCTCAATCTTTTTTGTATTACAATTAAATGTTAGATCTACATTAAATCTCATCTATAATTTTGTTTGATATAATTCGTGCCGTAGATGCTTTTTGTGCCTCCCATCGATCCTGCACTTATAGCTGCATCCATGAGTGGATTAGCGTCCTGGAAGACAGGAAACAGACCCTCCGCAGAGCACAACGAATTGATCTTACATCTCTAATCTCTCCTACCAAATAATTCATATGCGTCAAACTCTTATACCAGTTGGTAATATCAAGAATTCATACTTTTGGAATTAAGTAGTTAAATGAATTATTGTGTTTTAGAAATGCAGTCATAACTCATAAGTTAGTTTTGTTCCTTGCTTCCTTTTACTTCAAGTCTAAGAGGTTTCAATGCCCCATACCTATTCTTACTTCTTAGCAAGTTATAATAATTGCACTAAGAATAGTTCACCCTCTCTATTGGCTATAACATTATGCATGGAAAATCCCATAATTATTGTCCTAATGATGACAACAATAGTGATGGTAAAAGTTTATTTCTTTAGCCATAGAACTGGTGAACCTATATTTTATTTTATTTAACTACTAGAAATAACGATCATATTCTACTAAAACAACATTTTTTTACAAAGTTGGTAGACTACCACAATTTGGGATATCTGCAGATTATTTAGCGATTAGGCATTAATCTCGAGGCAATTATTCAAAAAGAAGTCAAATGCATCAATGGATCATTTCGATTGTATTAGTAATTAATTTAATGGGGTTGACAATGACCGTTCACCACTTAATAGTCCGTTTGGCCAAACTGTAAAAATCAGCTTATTTTAATTATTTTTGTTTAAAAGTGCTTTTCTCAAAAGTACTTTTGGTGAGAAGTAGTTTGTGTTTGACTAATTAGTTTGAAAAACACTTCTGAGCAACAATTAGTGTTTGACCAAACTTTAAAAAAATGTTTCTAAGTGTATTTTTCTCAAAAGTGCTTCTCAAAAAAGTGCTTTTGGAGAGAAACTATTTTTTTCTGCTTTTCCAAAAATGCTTCTGCTTCTCCTCAAAAGCATTTTTTTTCCTTCCAGAAGCTTGGCCAAACACCTCAAATTGAGGTCAAAAGTGCTTTTGAAAAAAAAAAAACACTTTTGGCCAAAAATAAGCTTGGCAAAACAGGCTATTAATCCTCTTCCGATAAAGATGACATGAAAAATATACATAGTGCAGTTACCAAACTCAATAACTAATTTTATTTTTAATTGATAATTAAAGGTCACGATAACTTTTTAAATATTATTTTCTCTTATTAGGAACATATATATGGTTCGAATTATGTCTAAGTCAGAAGTTTACAGCTAGTAGCTTATTGAAACAATTGTAACCTTATATTTTCCAAGTATATAAGTTTCAATTCTCTCTTTTTTTTTTCATTCTCATTTCTTGAATACCCTCATCTCATTAATTTTCACCTGATCTTTTTTTCTCTCTTTCTCTTATCTCGAACTTCCTTATTTCATTTTTAAAAGAAATTAAAAAGAAAAATATCAACGTAATTGATTATCTTATTTCATTTTTAAAAGAAATTAAAAAGAAAAATATCAACGTAATTGATTATGAGTTTGTTGAATTGCCTCTATCTAATTACACTATGAGTATTTTAATTTATTATTAAAGTTGACTTGAAAGCTCAAAAACGATATTTTTCTGATAAAGACAAAACTTAACCGAACATCTAATATACATTACATTGCTTTCTTAACAAAAATTAGGTCTTAAAGTACTTCTTCATAATTATTTAAACTCTCAAATATTAAGAAAATCTCTGTTCCCTCCATTGTCTTTAGAGGCGCAAATTACGTATTTCCTATATGAAATATTGCCAATTTATTTATTCTCTTCTGGTAGGTAAAGGATGATATAGGAAGTTTGTCTGCTAATTCAATTCAAATATTTATTCTTCTTAAAGACTACTATTGTATTCGTTATTCTTTTTTTTTTTTGAAAAAATTTCAGGCTGCAGTTGTTATTCTTCAATTGGGTAACTTGCTCACTGATTCAATTATTTATTTAATATATTCTATCTTTTTATTATAAAATATAAATTTTTATTACACTAAAATGAAATTCCACCTACCATTTACGTGTTTCTACATTTTTCAAAATAATATTTTCGATATTAAAGACCAAAAACGATAAAGAAACGTTAAAAGGGGACAAATGGTCCTTGACCACCAAAGCTGGTTTTGTTAGTGGCTAGAATGTTTGGACAAGTCAATACAACTAACAATTTTTAATTCAAATTGAAAAACAAAGATTCTGCAATAATTGTATACCAGAAAATAATGTTAAAATCACATGTCTTCCGGTTAAAAAATGAGAATAAACAAATCCTAGTCTGAAAATTTTATCCAAACAGATCTAACATCAGGGGTTTCGTTTCTTCTTTTTTCCCTCTTCCTTTTTTCTTAAATTCTTTTTGGGATGAGAGGGGATGTAAATGGGGTAAATACTTACCCGCACCGGTTATTTACACCAAACTATATTAACTCACCATGATTAATTAATTTAATTAATTAAAATGCATATAACTTACCATGATTAAATGATTGAAGTCCATATACAAAACACATGTCATATATCTATTGGTTTGGTGTAAACACCCGGTGTGGGTAAGTTTTTACCACGTAAATGTAATTGTTGTATCACAACAACTATTCACAATTTACCGATTTCTGAATTTTACGGTATCTCTAAATATTTCTGCATTTATAATAAGAATAATTATTTTATATTCATTCTATATCAGCAAAATTTTGATGCTACCCAAACCCTCTCTTCCCTAAAATCCCAGGGAGAAATTTATATTTATAATTACAGAGAACAGTAAAAAACTAAAAATTATAGTAGTAAATCTGGAGTGACTGTTGTTTGAATCTTACCTTTATACTTTCGAAGGGGTACCACAGAAGTTTGTAAAAACTACAATATTTCTTCTTTCTTCAAATCGTTGTGTGAATTTTCCCTTTCCCTTTCCCTTTTTAGCTGCTTTTCCTTTTCCCTCAGACAAAATTGATTCCTAACTTTCTCTGTGGATTTTCCACTCACTCTTCCTTCCTCTCTGTCATCCATAACGGAACTCTTCTCTTCGCCGTCCACCGCTACGACGCCATTTGTCGGTGCTCCAATCTCGTACCGACCTTTCCGATTTGCTGTACGGAAATGGCAAAACGTGGCTACAAATTACGTATCCTTTTTGAATTTTTCTCTTCGGTTTTTCTTCCTTACTTAAATGCGGTTCAAATTTGAATCTTACTGTGATGTTATTATTTTTATTTGATCTGAGAATATTATACAAAGCTATATAGTAGTAAGTAGCTGAAAATTGAAGGAGGAATTTAGTATCTTTTTTTTCTTCAAAATTTTGAATTTGTTTGATATTAATAAATTCTGATTTTTCCCCTATGCTTTTTGATTGAGCTAATAGTTTGGTGTTGTAGGTGCATATTTTGAACTTCAATGGGTAATTCTTTTTTTCTTTTTTCTTTTAGTTTCAAGTATGTGAAGAAGTTTTAATTTTTCGTCATCTGTTGTTTGTGATACTTGACTAATATGGAATATAGAGGAATTTGTGGCGCATTCGGGGAATGTAAACTGTTTAAGATTTGGGAAGAAGACACGTAGGCAGTTTCTCACTGGTGGAGATGATCAAACTGTGAATCTTTGGTCCATTGGTAAACCAACATCCACGGCCGTGAGTTCAAAACTTCCATCTTTTCTAGTTCACTTTCCTGAGAAATGTTGTTTTGCTTATTTGGGATATTTGAGTTTGCTTTAACAATGAGATATTTCTTTATCTATGAATTTTTAATTCAAATGCAAAATGCAGTAAATGGGTGATCTATTGTGATTATGCCTTCTATGCTGGAAGAGTTACTGCTGCTTTTGTTGTTGAATCCTAGTCTAGATAATTAGAATGAGTGATGATTGAGGAATCAAGCATAACGTGTGCAATTTGGACGGGGAAGGGAACTTTCGAAATTGTTAGTGTTGCCATTTAGTTCTAAGTGAGGTGACATTACATTGTTCCTTTATTGATGCCTTATAAGAGTCTTTACCAGTTGAGTTTTGAGCTGCAGCTTGAAAATGCCAGAGTCCTGCAGTTTCTTTTGAATGATCCGAAACATGAAACATGTGGACCACATGTTTCCGAATTTTTTCATTCATTCGTCTTACTAATGTGTTGGTTACAACCTGTGCTATAACAAAGAATGCAACTATATAGCATATCCCAGCAGAGGCAAAAGATACTTCTCCCTCCTTTCAGTTTATGTGGCAACATTTCTTATTTTGTCTGTTAAAATGGAATGACAACTTTCTAAATTTGACAACAAATTAATTTCACTTCCCATCTTAGCCTTAATGAGAAGCTTTTATAACCATACTAATGTTATGTAATGTTTATGAGCACAAGTTTCAAATGTCTTATAGCTACACAAATGTTATGGTATGCTTATGACCATTCAAGTCATCCTTTCTTTCTTAAACTCCGTGTTTATCCAGACTTTGCACATAAATTGAAACATAGGGAGTAGGTGATTTCTTCTCATCTGCCTAAGCCGAGATTGTGAGTTGTTACCTGGTACCTTTGCTTGTTGTAAGTAGCAGGTACCTGGTGGAATAGTTGAGGTGCGCGCAAACTAGCCCGGACACATCCCTCATTGAAAAAAAAGAAAAAATATATGGAAACTGTAAACCTTTCGAGTGTCTGGTGATTTGGTAATTCATCTAACTATCAATGCATGGAATTATTTGTTGACTGACTGTGATGTTAAGAGGTGACTGCTACATGATCTTATTTTTATTTATCTTAATTCACTTAGTTATCTGAGATTGAATAGGTCTGCCTTTGTACAATTGTGCAGAGCCTAAGTGGTCACACGAGTCCAGTAGAATCTGTAGCTTTTGACTCAGCAGAGGTTCTAGTGCTTGCTGGATCTTCATCAGGTGTAATAAAGCTATGGGATCTGGAAGAAACAAAAAGTAAGTTGATGTTTCTTTTTAACTCTATATTTTGTAGTTTGAACTAGCTTTACTCTTTAAGTGTTGCAGTGAATGTGCTCTAAATGTTTATTTGATGACTTTGATGTGTTATCCTCTAAGCATTTGGCCTACATATTAAGTACCTGCTAGACCTATAGTTATGAGCTAAGTTGCTCCGACACGGCAGTTTAGGTGCCGCACCCGTGTCGACACGACACTAGTATGGGTGTGGGTGTGGGTGTGGGATCCATGCCGGATCTGGTCAAACAATTTTGGGTACTTTGACCACAACTAACGGAAACATTCGACACGAGATACAATTTGATTCCCGAAATCAGAGCCAAAACTAGGGTAAAATTGAAGAAAATAGCATACCTTATCTAGGAAATCAATCTTTTACTTATCTAAAACGTGAGAATTGAAAAGAAATCCACACTTTACAAGCTATACGCAAGTATTCCCCAAAATTTCTCATAACTTAGAGATATTTTTATATTTTTATTTTTTTGAATTATTTTTAGCCAGATCCCCGCACCCATATCAGTATCTGTATCCCTGCACCCGTATCAGTATCCCCGAATCTTAGAATTTACATCTCGAAGGATCCGAGCTCTAGACCCGCACCCGTGTCCGAGCAACTTAGGTTATGAGAAAGCATCAGCTAAAGTTGCCTTGGCTAGTTGGCCCAATGATTTTAGTGTAAATGAGCCAAGCGTGCATCTTGACGGGAGTAAACGGCTTTTTACGTAAAACAACTTGTTGATTTGATTGCTTATGCAAGTAGAAAGTTAACTGCTTCACGATGTTATGCTGTACAGTTAATTGCGATTAACACTTGGTGCATGGTCATGTATTTATGAATCAACTCATATGGAACTGAAAGAGCATCTATGTGGATCTTCAGTTTAGACAAGAAACTTGCTTTATGATTTCAGGATTGATATTAGTCATACTTAACTGAACGTATTCAAGCGTTGAATTATCTGCTTATTAACTAAATTATGTGATGTTATTTCTTAGATGAGCAAGTTATGTCTAGTTTGACTTCTAATCTGGTAAATGTTCTTGAAGTGTAGTGGTTCGCACCCTTAATGGACACAGATCGTATTGCACGGCTTGTGAATTCCATCCTTTTGGTGAATTTTTTGCATCTGGATCTATGGACACTAATCTTAAGTTATGGGATATAAGAAAGAAAGGGTGCATCCATACATACAAAGGTCACACTCGAGGAATAAGTACCATTAGATTCTCTCCTGATGGCCGCTGGGTGGTTTCTGGTGGATTTGACAATGTGGTGAAGGTAATTCCTAAGTTGGCAAAAAGATGTGACATTAGTAGACTCTTTTTTGCTAGAGTATTAACCTTTATTGTTAGTCAGGTATGGGACCTAACAGCTGGAAAGCTCTTGCATGATTTCAAGTCCCATGAAGGGCATGTTCGATCTATAGATTTTCATCCACTTGAGTTTCTTCTGGCAACAGGTACTTTTTTAAAATTCTGTGCCCGATCATAGAATTGGTTCTCTGAACAAATTCTTGTCTGGCTTTCTTCTTTCCCTTACCTTTTTCTTTTGATGTAGATGATTCTCCTTACCTTTGTCCTTAACCTTTCTTTTGGTTTATTTCAAATTCCAGTTGTGATTCTACATCTTCTAAAAATAGGATCCATTATCATTACTTTAGTGGTTAATGTACCACTTAGTTTTATCGGCTTGCCAAAAGGCTCTGGGTTCTTGCCTTCCTTTGTCATAAATACTTGTACTTGCTTAACCTTCGATAGGAAATGAAAATCTGGTCAATTTTAGATGAATAAAGGAATCACAGGAAGAAGGTGCGTGTTTAAGAAGCAATAGGGCTTGTTTCACTGTTTCATTGGTCAGATTATGAGAATTTCAAAACAATTTGGGAAGTGGTGGTGTACTTGAGAGTTGAAAATGGTTATAACTTTTTTTTTTAGCTCTCCATCTATTATAAGGAAAATCTTGTTATGGTCCATTTATGATGGTTTTTTTAAACCAGATCCGTCATAAGATTGTATTGTTCAACAGGATCAAATATTTTATTCTCAAATCTCAATAAAGTTTTGTACCTAGTCTCTCTCCAAATAAAGATACTTTCTTTTTCCAGCTCTTACCATGTGATCTTGTTTCAACACTTGAGTTGTTCTCAGGTTCTGCGGACCGTACTGTAAACTTTTGGGATTTGGAAACATTTGAATTGATTGGATCTACCAGACGCGAGGTATCTATGCCATTTTCTTTCAACTTTTTATTCTTTAAAAAGGAAAAATTTACACCTTGTGAAAGCAAGATCTTGGAAGGTATTCTTAGTTGTGTGCTTGTTGGTTGTTAAATCATATCGAGATATTTGTTTACATTTCATACTTTGAAGTAACTCTGACTACATACCCCTAAAACTTATTTCCCTTTTGGTGTTTGCCTTCTTGTTAGCTTTTCTGTTATGAGCTTGTATCAAAATGCTCATATAACTAAATTAAATATTCTTTTATTTTGCTGTTACAAACATGATTTAGCACCAGTAACTTGGTTAAACTACATGAATTGATTGAAGCAGTTATTTAGTGAGCATAACTATGAGGTTCTTTCTTGGATAAGCAATATAAGATCTAAATGGTTATCTCATGCGAGCTTCTCTACCATGTCTCTCAGAGGATGATCGGAAGAGACTGTAGGATACATAATGTCTTGGGATATCTACCTGTTAGAAATATTTCCTGCTGTCTTTGTGCCCCTTATGTTTCATTTTACTCTTGGGTGCATTAGAAGGATAGGTGGGCTGAAGCCATTAGACTTGATTCCCACTCTAAATTATTTACTGGTCAATTGAATGCGGTGTTCTTCTCAGGTGTAGAACCAAGAATAACTGGCTATCTGAAAAAAATTCTCTTGCTTGTATAATTTCTTTTCTGGGCATTATTGATACTGGTACATATTATTCTTTGTTATGAGACCGGACATTATGTTGCTTCCTGATATATTTGTTTTTATTATGTTAAAATTTAATCTACTCAGATACATTATGTTTGTGGAAAGTTTGACATGCTCTTCTAGGCTGCAGGAGTACGATCAATGACCTTTCACCCTGATGGAAGGACTCTGTTCTGTGGACTGGATGATAGCTTGAAGGTTAATCTCCTGGCATTCTGCATTGCTCTCATTGTATTGTTGAAACAAGTAATTCTGATGATTTTTGACCACCTTTGACCTGAAGGTTTATTCATGGGAACCTGTAATTTGTCACGACTCCGTTGAAATGGGATGGTCGACTTTAAGCGATCTCTGCATACATGATGGGAAGCTTGTAGGTGGTGCCTATTACCAAAACTATGTTGGTGTTTGGGTTGCAGATATTTCGGTAATTACCTTGATCGCTGAAGCTTAAGTCAATCTTGTACATGGTTGCAATTTAGGCTTACACTTGACCCATATGTTTCAAGATCAGTTTTCCCCATTGGTTTTACTCTTTGTTTTACTTTTGTGCTCTTACCTGTCAGCTTATTGAGCCCTATGGAGCTGGTTTAACTCCAGAGAGACAAAGTAACTTGGAGCAGAAACAGGAACATGTGGAGTGTCGTCTAGAAAGAGTAGGAAGCAACAGAAGTTCTAATTCAAGTCTGCGCTGCACATCACCTGACATTGATTCCAAAGAAATAAAGAATATATATGTGGATAGTAAGTTGTTTTTACATCCTCCTCTTAAAAGCAAAAAAGACCATGAAAACTAAAAAGAAAATTAACAACCTGGCATTAAGGAACTCTAAAATTGTCATCTTGTTCAAGTATAACCATACTCATAGGGTGAAATAGAATGGTCTTGGGTAATTTATTACCTGATATCAAATCCAACTTGATGTCTGTGTACTGATGGTTAGCTTGATAATGTTGGGTAATTAGAAGATCTGACCTTGCCACTGATGTACTCTTATATAGAAGGATTTGATGAATATCGTCATAGTTCTTCATTAGTTATTAAAATGCAACTTTTTATTGGATAACTCTTCTACTTCATCTAGCATCACAATTATCAATTTACATGTCCACATTTATTGCAGTTCTAATTTCTATGCATTTAAAAATTCATTTTGCAGGTGAAAATCCTGTAACCATAAAGAAAGTTACTTCTCATTCTCCAAAAGTGGTCCCCCCTTCAGATTATAAGGAAAACAAGAAACAGTCGAGCCAGAAGCTTAATTCTGCCATTGATTTACCTGCAAAAACTAATGGATTGGCAGTAAGTAAATCATTTATCGTCCCCAGTGTTGTGCCACGTGATATTCCAGAGGCAAAGAACTTGGATACTTGTAGAAGGGAATCTATTACTGCAAACAGGGCAAGTGGTGGTATATCACAAAAGCCGTCTCACATAAAGCGCCTGTCCAACAACAAATTCGATATGGAGAAGATTTCTGTGACTCTCGAGTCTGAATCGACTGACAAGTTGCCTTGTACAGTAGATTGTAAGAACGAATCAGATATTGATAGCAGGCGTATGACAGATAATAGTTCCAGGGAATGTTTTGAGGCAAAAGATTCAGCTGTCAGGCATGGTGGAGAAGAGCCAGAGAAAGTATCATTGCTACCACTGCTAAATAATCAGGAGAACCGTTAGTTCTAAAATGCTCTTTATTTGAATCAGCTTTTGAGCTCTATTGTTTGTTTCTATGTTGCGCGGACTCTCCAAAATGTAGCCGCACCCGTGTCGGATCCTTAAAAAATGCACTACTTTTGGAGGATCCGACACGTATCCGTCCACATTTTCGGAGAGTCCGAGCAACATAGGTTTGTTTCTATGTTGCACAGTGTTCTGCTTCTGCATTCTCCCTCTATTATTCTTTTCTAGGTTTTCTGCTAATTTTGGACTGTTGATTTTTGCTCTACTTGTAGGTTTCTTCATCTTGAAGGAAATAACAAAATTTAAACTATACCTAATTCCTGTCTGGTCTTTCACTAGCGTTCGGAGATAAGATTGTCTTAATTTAATTATTTTATACCTGAGTAGTGGTTTGATGTATGATGTTTTTTGAAAAATCATAATTAGCTTGCAAATCCTGCAGTCTGAATGATCCTCGTTTGGTTTTGCCTGATACTTCGTAAGCCGCTGTGTCCCCTTCCTGGTTTGGCGACATTTTAGTTCTCTAGCAATGGTTTAAAGTTGTAACTCAAAAGTAATGCTTTAAAGTTTTGTATTTGGTTTTTCCCGTGCACATACAGATGCACAAGTTACAAGCATGACAACAAATATTGACTTTATTTCCATTATGTTTCAGGTAATGTGGCCTTGGAAGGCAGGAAAGAGTTAAATCCGGTTAAATTTGTGAATGGAGGTTGTTATATGATAAAATTATGTTATAACAAAAGGAATTTTTAAAACATTCTTTTTTTTTTGAAGTAAAAATTCAAAAGAATTCTAATCAATCCTTTGTTTAAAATGGCAGTGGCAGTAGTCCGAGGAAGGACACGCAGTTTGGTTGAGAGGTTTGAAAAAAGAGAAGGGTTGAACATGGATGATATCCTTAAGATAGATGTGGTGTCTCAGTCTAAAACTGAGGAAGTAGAAATATCCCCTTTGGCACCTTCCTGTTGTAAAGATGAGGAACCAGAAACCTTTATTAAAAAAAGAAATGAGGAACCAGAAACAACCCCTTCGACAGCTTCTCGTTTTAAAGCAGAGGAAGCAACACGCCCTTTGCCTCCATCTCATTCTGGAATCGAGGAAGCAAATGCATGTACTTTGCCAGCTTCTCAATATGAAGTTGAGGAATTAGAAGCATCCAATAAGCCAGATTCTAAGTTTAAATCTGAGGAAGTTAAAACAACCCATTTACCAGCTTCTCATGTTGAGAAGTTAGAAGCATCTCCTATGCCAGCTTCTCAGTTTGAATCTGAGGAAGTAAGAGCATCTCATTTACCAGTTTCTTATTCCAAAGCTGAGCAATTTGAAGCATCCCCTAAACCAGCTTCACAGGTTAAATCCGAGGATGTAAGAAAATCCCGTTTACCAGCTTCTCGTTCAAAAGCTGAGGAATTAGAAGCATCCCCTGTGCCATCTTCACAGATTAAACCTGAGAATGTAAGAAGATCCCGTTTGCCAGCTTCTCGTCCTAAAGCTGAGGAACTGGAAGCATCCCCAATGCCTGTTTCTAAGTTTAGAACCGGAGCAAGAACATCCCGTTTGTCAGCTTTTCGTTCAAAAACTGAGGAAGCTAAAACATCACGTTTATTAGCTTCTCGTTCTAAAGCTGAGGAAGCACAAGCATTCCGCTTGTTGTCTTCTGGTTCTAATGCTGAGGAACCATTGACAGCCCCTTTGCTGGTATTGAGCTTGTGCCACCTATACTTGATTGTTTCTTACGTGGTTCTGTTTTGCTGATATGTTGATATTGCTTGGTCTATGTGTATCAGACATACCTTTATGTTCTAAGTAATGGTGCAAATGCTGATATACATGTCCTGCACTGTGCTACTGCTAAGTAAATCATGCAAGCCCAAAAAAAATCTTTAATAGCTAAAAGTGCTTGTTGATTTTGTGAACATAAGAAATTCTAGTTAGTGCAAGTAGAGGAAACAGATAATATACTTGTACAGTATCTTAAAGAGTTACCAGTACAAGGAGTTAGTATATTATCTTTTTTAAACTTTTTCTTCATGGTAGAACTCCACAAAACAATTCTTTGATTAAGCTTTGAATTGGATTATTTTGAAGCACGAACGATGTTTTAAATGAAGCTCTTTTTCTCGTTTTCTCCATGTACTTGTGGGAAGTTGAGAACCTTTAGCTCCTTTGGTCTCAGTCTCTCACCCTCTCCTCTTTGTGATTTGGAGAATTTTCACAAAAATAACCACATTAATAAATAATAAAAAATAAAAAGAGAAGATATTTTTTTCTCTGCTTCCCAGCTTTGTTTTCCCCTTCCATCTCGGAAGTTGAGACATGGAAATGGAGGTGGAGTTAGGGTCAAAACTGATTTCACTCGTAACACTGACTCTATTGCAGCTTTATCTTTCAATCTTTCAATCTATATTTGGTAAACTAGATGATGGTTGGCTCGTGCAGTAATTACAACATTATCCCAACTCTTTGTTTTTCGCATACATGCAGAATACAGATCAGCAGACTATTGCACGGCGTGAGTCAGCTCAGAATGATAATATTGTTATTGAAGATCTTATGCAGAGCCATGATGTGCTACTAAGTTCGTTTAGATCTCGCCTGACAAAGCTGCAGGTAACATTTAGCTGATGATTGTTTGTAATTGAAGCTTCTGGGTACGCGTTTCAAAACAGTGTGGCATGCAGACTTCGTAGGAAATTTGGAGATCTTTCTGTTTGATACTTATGATATAGGATATCTGTTTGTCATATTGTAATGCTTGAAGCCTCTGACAAGTATAGTCTTTTAACCTCTCAGGTAGTTCGTCACTTTTGGGAACGGAATGACATTAGGGGTGCTATAAATGCCTTGAGGAAGTTGCCAGACCATTCCGTGAGCATTCATTGAAACTTCTTTGTCGTGACCTCTTCCCAAATATTATATTTGACAAATACTTTAACGTGTTTCTTAAATTTATATCCTGTTGCAGGTACAAGCTGATGTTGTTAGTGTCCTCGTAGATAAAATGGAGATTATCACATTGGATTTGTTTTCCTGCTTGCTGCCTGTACTATTAACCTTACTTGATAGTAAGGTAGAAAGGTAAGTAGTGATGCAACTCATGATTTAGTTGTTTGCTATGTATTAACTTATTTACCTCCTCAAAGTCATAATAGTTTGCCTTCATACTCCACTCTCTTGATCGTCGAAAATTGTGACATGTCTGCCTTTGCTTCCACTTTGACATTCCTTCAAATATTAACTAAAGTGCTGCTCTAATAATGACTACCTTATACGTGGTGATTATTATTTTATTTTTTTATACCATTATCTAAGGAGTGACCAATCAAGCCATTTGTGGTTTTGTTTTTCTGGAAAATAACTTTATTGGTTTTTTCCTCTCCATCTTGTGGAATTAAATTTTTTATCAAATACGGAAATAAATAATTTTGGAAGGCTGGAACAAAAGAGAATGAACAATGACATACAAGTCTTCTCAAACCTTGATATTTTATGTGGTTTTGTTATCAGTGTTTAATGTGGTTCTGAATTGGTCCAAATTCCAATTGAAGCTAAGAAGATAAAAGTGATTTTCTCAGATGGTTTAGCAGCTTTAAGTTTCATGGTTTTGTCTATGTGGATGTGGTAGGGTTGCCTTACACTTATTTGATTTTATGGAATTCTACTGTTAACATTTTTCCCGATTCCACTGTTAAATTTCATACTTCTCCCTTGTTTAAAAAAAAATTTCTTCTTTACATGTTGAATGCTTCGTCCTTTTTGTCCTCCCACAGGCATGCAAATGTTTCCCTGGAGCTGCTGTTGAAACTTGTTGCAGTCTTTGGGCCGGTAGTTCGCTCAGCCGTTGCAGCACCTCCATCTGTAGGGGTTGATCTTCATGCAGAAGAAAGGTAATGTTGTTTAACTTGATTAGGCAGCTCACTTTTCATTTTTCTGCTTGGGTGATAGTAAATGCAAAATACTTGCATGTCTGGCTGTCTCTAATTTCTTACACTTTAAAACAGAATCCAGTGCTGCAAACAGTGCTTTGCCTATCTCCAAGATATACAGAAAGTACTTCCAGCACTTACTAGGTAATTAAGAATCCACTTTTTACTTTTCATTATTATAATTACTCTTATGATTTTATTTTATGGGTGGTCCAATTTCATGCTCTCTGGATTTGGGATAGAGTTGCTAGATTTCAGTTAGAATTTCTAAGTCAGAAAAATGACTAGTAGCGCCGCACCATGTTTGAGAATCATCAATTAAAGGTGTTGAAAGCAAGCTTCATAGTCAATGATGCACAACAAACTTCAAACTTAGTAATGAACATCTTTAGGTTCTGGCTTCATTGGACAAGGGATATTATTAAAGGGTGGATTTCCAATCATTTTCAGCTATCTTCAGTTTTGTACATTGAAATATGTTTACTTCCATGATAGAAGCTTACTGATCTGAGTCCCGAAGCTTCATGATATGGTGTCTGAATATGTTTGGTTTGGAGGGCAGGGGCCTAAGGCTTGATTTCTAATTGATAGGTGTGTGTTGAACTTTTGAAATATTCAAGATTGATGCAACTTGTTGTCGATTAAATTCTAGTTGATATCTTTACCTCCTTTTCTTACATATCTAAAGCAGCTAGAAGCCCAGAGTCCTTGTGTCTTGATTTTGTTGGCTACTCAAGTTTTGCTTACATTCTATTGTTGTAGGAGAAGTGGTCTGTTGGCAAAAGGTGCATTACAATTAAATCTCCTACTTCAAGAATCGTAGTCCAGTTTATCATACAACAGAATGGAAGTTAGCTAGTATAGATATTATCGAACTGATGGGCTCTTTTTGGACTCCACAATTTTGTTTGTCGGATTTCCACGCTTGCTACCATTTTCAACAACCTTGTAGTAGCGGAAAACAGGCAAGAAGGAGATGCAATGTCTATCCTCTGCCACTGCAACTGGTTTGGGAGCAACTGTAAAATTCTCAGACATATAACCTTTTGGTGATGACAAATGGCTGTCTTCTTTCAAATACGGCATGAACATATTTAAAGTTCCTGGCTGTATGTATCCATATGTAAGTTGTGTACATGTATCTGTAATAGTAAAAATTGGATGTATATTACATCATTTTATCAATGAAACATATGTTCATACGCCTTTTTTTCTCTGCTATCGAAACTCGAAATATTGTATTTTGTTCTCAAGTTTACTATAAAGTTTCAGTGGTCAACTGGTGCAATATTAGGAGAAGAATTAAAGTTGCTTACTGATATTCGAAATGGCAAGACACTAGATATCAAGTGAAATTGACACCAATCAAAAGGTCTCGGACATATAGAAGAAAATGAATGTCTATAGAATGTCTCTAGCCGAGGATCTGAGGGTCTGTCAGAAACAACCTCTCTGTCTTTTTTTTTTTTTTTTTTTTGTTGTTGTTGTTGTTTCGCAAACTTTAATCCCTTTGGCAAAATAGCGCAACAGAATCTGAGCTTAACTACAATTTTCCTTTGATCTTCTAAACATTTTCTTGACTATATTCCTAGATAAGTTTTAGAGAACTTTTAAAATTTCGAGAATGGTAGATCCAACAATGAGTTAGCGGATTTGGCAGAATTCAGTGTAGTGGAATCAAATTATATGCGTTTATATTCCGGAATTACCCTTCTAGATATGAAGGAACGAAAACTCTGTTAAAAGAAGGCATTGGAGCATCAAATGACGCACCTTATTTGAAAGGTATTTTAATATTGACCCTAAAAGGACCTGAGTCCAAACACTAAAGTATCACTGTAAACTAAGTTGGTTATCATTGTTTTGTTTTTTTTCTTCATTTTAGTTGCTTACTCCGTATTATTGTTTGTGCAGGAATAATTACCACAGATTAGACATATAAGTTTAAAGCTGTATATATATTTTTGGCATCATCGAATTATATTGATTTAGAATAACAAATTAATTTTCTTAAAAAGTTTAATGGGAACTTCAAAAAAATAAAAAAATACGTAGATATAAATCAGTTATATAGCACTGTATAAGTATGTAAAACTCAATCTCATTGGGCCATTAAATTCCAAATCACTCACATCATGCCACGTGTAACACGATCATTCCACTAATGGATATACGTCATTTTTTAAACTTCAGGGATCATTTTAGTTTATAAAAATTAACACTTTGACCCCAAAAATAAAGAAAATGTCTTCCACTGTTCGTCCTGCAGAGGTGCAGAGTCCGAGAGAGGGAGAGAGATATTTCGATTTCAGGTAAACCAAAATTCTCGAGAAACAAACAGTAATCTCCATGTTTTTCTCTTCCAATAACAACCATTCTTCATCAATCATTTTCCTCCTTTTTCCTTTCTTTTCCATACTTCTTCACTTGAATTCCCTTATCTTCAACCTTCACAGAATTCCGTCAACCCCTTTTCTCTCGCTTTTTCTTCCCTAACCAAAATTACTACAAACCCAGAAAATTCTGAACACTAAAAAAAGGAATAAAAAAACAGAACTTTTCAGAAATCAACCTTCTAACCTTGCATTTTACGTCCAGGAAAACCACCTTTATTTGGAAAAAAAATCATGATTTCCCATTATCTTCGATCCCAAAAAAGCAGTTCCCCCCCCCCCCCTCCTTTTTTTGTAATTTCCGGTGATATTTTGCCGTCGTGGTGGCTGTTGCTAACGTGCGCTGGGTGCTAAGATTAGAGAAACTTGGTGTCAGGTCAGGTCGGGTCGGGTCAAATTAGAAACTCCGAGGGTGGGACATTATTTTTGTGTAGAAATTATCTGAGCCGTACACGTGGAGGTTCTGGATTGTTTGAGCTGTTTAATGGAGGGGGAAACAATGGGTGTGGGACCCAGGAAGATGAATTGGGGTACGTGGGAAGAGCTTATACTCGGTGGCGCTGTTCGCCGACATGGGACGAGAGATTGGAACGTCGTCGCATCGGAGCTCCGTGCCCGGACTGTATATCCTTATTGCTTTACCCCCGAGGTTTACACTTATTTACGTTACGTGCCCTATGATATTATGATTGCGACAACACTCCGTTTGTTTATTTTTGTCTGTTCGTAATCTCCGCTTTTTTTTTCTTCTGTTATGGAAGAATTATTGTCCTTTGTCGGGTATTTGTTTTGTATCTCCTTATCTATTTGATTTTGTGGGACCCATCTCATAGGAATAATTAAATAGGATTTCATTAGTAATAAAACAGTTTCAATTTAAACGAGACAACAACCTTATTTTTTGAATTATGTTGGTGGATTTAGAGTTTTAAAATCTGTGTATCTTGAATACTTACTTACACTCACTACATGCACCAAAGCATTAAGTAAATGACATTTTTTTAACCAGAAGTCTATCACTTAATTGTGATTAATTTGCTAATGTACTCCTAGTAAAAAAAAAAAAAAGAGGCAGCCCGGTGCACGAAGCTTCCGTTATGCAGGTTCGGGAAAGAGTCGGACCATAAGGGTTTATTGTATGCAGCCTTAAAGATTATTTCCTCGGCTCGAACCCGTAATCTTAACAGTAACTTACCAGTTATATCAAGATTCCCTTCCACGTAATCCTAGTACCAAAGAAAATTTGTAGCAGCAGTCGAAATTTCCTTGTTGGAAAACAAGACTTCGTTTTTTGGATAAATAGTGAATTGTTTGGTTGTGTACTTGTGTCGCTGTCTGTCCCACTAAAATTGAGTAGATGGAATTAAAAAATTGTTGTTGGTATAGAGGGGTCGCCATTAGGAACTTAATTATGTGGCAGAGAATTTGCTTCTCCGTCAAGGTGGACCAGAATCTGAAGCTTTTGGTGTGTCATAATGGTGTTGGGGTAGCCTAAACTTTGTCTTTATTGGTTAATATGTGGCTGCCAAATAAAGAGGCGACCCCAATGAATATTGGGATCTTTTTAGTTTGTGGTTTAACACATTTCATATGTTTGTTATTCTTGGTTGCTTTATGTTTTTGTTTCCACTATCCAGAGATGAGGACATCATGAAGTATAGTAGTAACTTTTTTCCATACTGTTACTGCTATACTGACCTATGACTAGCCAATGAATAGAACTGTAACAAAATTAACTTCACTGCCTTTTCTTGACCTTGTGTTCTCCATTCCTAAGTTTTCCATACCTTTATCCATACTCTATGATATGCTGATATGATTCATTGACGAGAAATTTAACTACAGGCCTGCAGGACCAGGTACGAGGACTTACGTAAGCGTTACTCTGGCTGCAAGTGAGTCAAGTTCTTCATCTTCATGAGCATATTAGTTTATTCATGAATCTGTTACCATCTCGACAGATGTATGGAAGTTTTATATCCATCTTATGGGGTGTACAATTTCTTTGAGTTTTTTGTCTTGTAAATGTACTACTAGCTTAATCCCTCACCTTTGGAATGGATCCATTGTTTCCGTTAAGTTACTGATAATTGAGCGTATGAGGATGTCATCCTTGCCCTAACCAATATGCTACTTGTTTAACTGTCTGTTGGCCAGTGCTTGGTTTGAAGAGTTACGAAAGCGACGAGTTGAAGAGCTGAAGCGGGAATTGGAGAGATCTGAAAGTTCCATTGGGTTAGTAAATATTGCTTCCCTGTTTTAAGTTGATAAGCAAATAGCCAAATACTTGCTAATAAATCCTGGCATTTTGAAGTTCTTGGCCACACTGAATGCATTTCTATGGAGAAAATTAATTAAAAAAAACATTTGTGACCTCGGGTAATTATTTTTCGCTCTCATACACCTCCCATATATTATCTCTATGCTCATTGTCAGGTTTCTTGAGTCAAAGATTGAAAGCCTAAAGGCTGAGAGGAAACAATCTGGTCAGATAGACTATGGATTGGGTCGCACTGAATCTCCTGCTCCTCCGACAAAATCAGAAGATATCGAGTCTTTTGTGAAAGATGAAGCCAAAGATGGGCTGTCTGCCGGCAGCTTCACGCTTGATATTAGAACAAACCAGTCCCCTGAGTCTCAGGTTCCCACCATACCCTCAACAGATGTGAAGCTAGAACGTTCAGAGTCTTGTGAACGGGACAAAGTTCCAAGTACAAGCAAGGTGACAGAGGCTTCCAATGGAAATGGAGGGGCTGTAAGGAAGAGAAGAGGTAAGAGGAGAAGAAAAGACACCGTTTGGGATGCCAAAGAAGGGAGCATTGAGGAGAGTGACAATGTATGTTCGACCAGTCTTGCCTCCACTTCTCACTGTAAAGAAGCATTAACCAGTTGTGAACAAAGTATTAGGCATTCAGCAGTAAGTGATCATAGAGGAGGTTTATCTAGGTTTAGGAACGATGACTTGATGAGGATTTTCACCTCTATTACACAGCACGAAGCTGCTATGGTCTTCAGGCATCGTCTTGATAGTCAGAAGAGAGCAAGATACAAGAAAATGATAAGGCGACATATGGATATCGAGACAGTAAAATCAAGACTGGCCAGTTGGTCAATCAAAACACCAGGTGAACTCTTCAGAGATTTCCTTCTGCTAGCCAATAATGCCATGGTATTTTACTCGAAGAGGACGAGAGAATACAAAGCAGCAATGGCTTTAAGAGACATTGTCACTAGGGCATATCGACAGCATTACAGAGGCTCTTACTACAAAGCTACATCTTGCCTCCTTCTATTGCCAACAATAGGTAATCCACCTGGGAAACCACGAAGCGTTCGCCCTCGCCCTTCTAAAGACAAACTTCAAGCCAAGTATGGCAACAATGTGAAAGACAATATTGCTGGAAAACTAGGAAGACAGAATCATAGACCAGGTGATGCTGATTCTAAGGTACCATTGCAATCTTTCTTATCAGCTAAGAAGGGTTTCAAGAGGCCTGGAAAAATCAAGCGTGGACCGATTCTCGAGTCTGTTAAACCACAAACTAAATTACAAGCTAAGGAATCCACACAGCATAATATTAAGGTTAAAGAGGACCATCGAATTAAGCCTGTAACCAAAGAAAGGAAAAGGGCTCGGCAAAAGTGATTTGAGTTTCCATAATCCTTAGATACTTTATCCTCTTTCTTTCTTTCTTCTTCTATTTCCCTTTTTTTTTTTTTTTTTTTTTTTTTTACAGAAATTCCCTTCACTTTTTCATCTTTCTATTTTCTGTGGCCATTTTGCGACTAGGCTTCATCTTGAAAGAGGAGAAATGCAGGTGTAATACTAATAAAGCTGTGATAATCAGCTTCCAATCAGTTTCCATGTAACTATTACCCATAAATGTGTAACTCACCCAAAGTGATATATTTATTCAAGGGTTAAAATATATGTAAACTAAACATCAACCGATGAAAAAGGCTGGTTTAACGTCAGCTGCATCACTACCTTTTGCTATCACATGTGTTTGTCTAATATAAGATGAACAAATTCTTTTGCACAACTTTAAAAATAGTGACAAAATTTAGACGGTGGCTGTCACGACCCAATTTAGGATCATGATCGGTACTTAGGAGCAAGTGCCCCCAAGTAAGCCTTATCAGTATTTTACAAAAAAACGGACAGAGTTTTCTCTGTTTTTGGACTATTCCAAAAGTTTCTCTGTCTCAAATCAACAACCAAACATCCTAATATTAATTCAAACGACAATGACTCCATCAATTAACCAAAACAAATATCTACATTAATAGTTCACTCACTAACAACTAGAAATACTATTTTATCTCCAACTTTGATAAAAATGAGTGATACTCAACATAAGTCTATAATAACAAAAGAATACTCAAGACACTAAAAGAATGACTATGGAGTGACTCTAAGAGTTCAAAGCAACGACCATAACAGTAAATAAAATCTCCATCATGCGAACAAGTGCGAGGCTCGCCAAGAACGATCAACCTGTGCACTCTAATTAACGAAATCCTCGCATGCGTCAACTGTTGTCTCTGTAAAAAAAATTAGCGGAGAATGAGTCGCTAGCTCAGTAAGTAATAACACTTAACCACAACCGTTTTTATTGGGGACAAGTCAGAAAACATGCTAGTATATTAGACAAAAAATATCATAAAAATGCCCTTTCAGAAACAATAAATGATTTTGAATCTCATCATGTTTTTCTTGTAGTATAATACAATTAACAATTCAGTAATAAGCTCGGTAACCACTATTTAATATCAATATTCACATTTGGGAGGTTTCAATGAATGAATCATGTAATCAGTATAACTGTGGACTTCTTCGCAAGAAGTCAAATATAACGGTAGTCCCTACTCGAGGGAAATCAGTAACAGTATGCTAGTTCTACCTTCCCACTAGAGAGGGTTGTAACAGTAATCGGTAATTACAAGGCCCACCAAGTATAACAAACCTGTCGTTAGCTACGGGATCCTTCAAAGTCTACTCCCATTTATACTTGTCTCTGTAATCCGTATATACTCATAAGAAATATTTTAAAACAATATAAGGCATTTCGGTTCTTATCAAATCATGTAATTTCATTTCGATAACAGTAAATTCAAGTAACGGTAAAACATATCTAGTGACAACAAGAATATTTAAAACAACGATAATCATCTCAAATAACTATCTCGGTATCATATCGAGTAAAAGACTTGTCCCACATGCAACTCAAAATAATCGATAATATATTCATATTAAAAATCATGTGTAAATCATGCAAGTTATGAAAACACAAATTGCGATAAGATTGCTACTCACATTACTCGTGCCGAAACACCAAATATTTCACCTCGAGCAATTCGTACAACTTCCTCCGATCAATCTTTAATTACATAATATCGATCTCATGTTAATTTCTATGTTTAGGCTGATTCATAGCTAATTTAGAATTCCCAGCTCTCGAGGTTCCATATTTGACTCTTAATTCGCCGAATTATATTTACCCACGAGATGAGTAATTACTAATCTATCTATCAACTCCAACCTATTCATATAATTTATTAACCCAATTTCATAAAGTTCTATGGATTCTTCAGGAAGACAATTCTCAATTACGTGAATGAACTAGTGTAATTTCTATTACTCTGTAAAATCTTTCGATCATTGGAAACGAAATTAAAATCTACCAGAAGAAGAAGCTTAAGTATTACCCGTAAGAGTCAATCAGTGCTTAAGATTCCTCAATAGTTATAGCTATGATTCCAACGCATAGTGCCAACTTCTTCCTCCTTCTTTTCTCTTTTCTCTCTCTTTACCTGCTGGTTTGTATTTTTCCGTTTCCTGAAGCTTTCTGCTTCGATCCCCTTCCCCTAACCCTTTTAACTTTTTGCCGTATATGTTGTAATGGGCTTCGGCCTTTTGTTTCAATTCCTTATCCCCCCTCTTTTGTTTTGTTTTGTTTTGTTTATTTAGTTAGTTCTCTTTTTTTCTTTAAACTTAAATTATTTACTAAATACCCCATTTATCCTCATTTAAAATATTGGGGGTATTACATCCTCCCCATCTTATGAAATTCGGTCCTCGAATTTAACTCAAGTACGTACTTGTAGACCGAAACAAATGGATACTTCGCCTGCATATCTTTTTCTACTTCCCAAGTAGCTTCTTCAACGGTATAATTTCTTCATATGACTTTCACGAACGCAATTTCTTTTGACCGTAGCTTCCTTACTTACCTATCAACAATAACCATCGGCTCCTCCTCATAAGACAACTTATCATCGAGCGGTATAGTCTGTGCTTCAAACACCTGAGATGAGCCTTATATATATTTTCTTAGCATTGAGACATGAAACATTGGATGAATAAAGGACAACTCGGGAGGAAGTGCCAAACGATAAGCCACAGCTCCCACTCGGTCTAGTATCTCATACGGTCCTATAAACATGGAGCTCAACTTGCCTCTTTTCCCAAATCGCAATAGCTTTCATAGGGGAGACTCGTAGGAACACTTTGTCCCCAATTGTGAACACTAAATCTCTTCTTCTCTTATCTGTATAAGACTTTTGTCTGCTTTGATCTGTGAGCAATCTCTGCCTGATTAATTAGACCTTATCAATAGCTTCTTGTACTAAGTCGAGTCCCAATAAGTTAGTCTCACCGGCTTCAAACCATCCGATAGAAGAACGACATCTTCTACCATACAATGCCTCGTACGGTGCCATATGAATAATGGGCTGGAAGCTATTGTTATAAGCGAATTCAGCTAAGGGTAGATAAACATCCTAACTACCTCCAAACTCAAGAATACAAGCTCTTAACATATCCTCCAAGATATGTATAGTGCATTCTGACTGCCCGTCTGTCTGTGGATGAAATGCAGTACTAAAATCTACTCGTGTACCCAATGCTTCTTGGAAAGATTTCCAAAATCGTGAGGTAAACGGTGATCCTCTATCAGAGATGATGGATATTTGAACTCCATGAAGCCGGACAATTTTATTCATAAATATCTCTGCATACCTCACTCCACCATATGACCTCACTCCACCATATGTAGTCTTCACTGGCAAAAAGTGTGTTGATTCTGTCAATCGATCTACAATCACCCATACAGAGTCATAACCTCTAAGGGTTCGTGGTAGCCTAGTGATAAAATCCATAGTAATTCCTTCCCATTTCCACTCCGGAATCTCAATTTGTTGTAGTAGTCCTGCTGGTCGCTGATGCTCAGCCTTGACTTGTTGACAAGTCGAACAACTAGAAACAAAGTTAGCAACATCTTTCTTCATACCTTCCCACCAATAAAATTGCTTTAGGTCATAATACATTTTAGCAGATCCAGGATGTATAGTGTATCTAGAGTGGTGGGATTCTTCAAGAATAGCTTGTCTGAACCCATCTACGTCTGCTATACATAGACTATCGCCCATTCGAAGAACACCATAACTTTCAACAATCATATCCTTGCTTTTACCAGCTAAGGCCTCATCTCTGTATTTGCATAATCGTTCATCCTCATATTAGGTGGCCTTAATGCGCTCAACTAATGAAGACTTAGCCTGAGCACAAGCCAACAATGCCTCTGAATTTCCGACACCAAACCTGATACCTGTATCTTCTAGTCTCTGAATATCTTTGTCCAAAAGTCTCTTTGCAGGAGCTATATGTGCCAAACTCCTCATAGATTTTCTACTCAATGCATCAGCCACCATATTGGCTTTTCCAGGATGACACAAAATAGAACAGTCATAGTCTTTGCGTAGTTCTATCCACTGACGCTGTCGAAGATTTAGATCCCTCTGCTGAAAAATATACTTCAAACTCTTATGGTCAGTATAAATCTCACAAGTTTCACCGTATAGGTAATGCCTCCAAATTTTTTGAGCAAATACCACTGTAACCATCTCCAAATCATGTGTAGGATAGTTTTGCTTGTGCTTTTTCAATTGTCTCGAAACATAAACTATAACGCGACCATTTTGCATGAGAACACATCCTAATCCCACCCTCGATGCGTCACAAAACACCGTAAATCCTCCAGAACCTGATGGTAAGGCTAATATTGATACAATTGTCAAACATGTTTTGCGTTTTTGAAAGCTCTGCTCACATTCCTCCGTCTACTGAAACTTTGCATTTTTCTGTGTTAGCTTGGTCAGTGGCACTGTTATTTTGGAGAAATCCTGCACAAAATGCCTGTAATAGCATGCTAAGCCTAAAAAGTTGCGAATCTCTATTGGAGAAGTAGGTCTGGGCCATTTCTACATAGCTTCGATCTTCTTAGAATCTACCATAATTCCATCTTTGGATACAACATGCCCCAGAAATGCTATTGAGTCTAGCCAAAATTCACACTTCGAGAATTTAACATAAAGTCGATGTTCTCGTAAGGTCTGCAACACAGCCTTCAAATGATTCTCGTGTTCACCTTGGCTACAAGAATATATCAGGATATCATCAATAAATACTATTACAAATCTATCCAGAAACGGCTTGAACACCTTATTCATTAAATCCATGAATGTAGCTGGAGCATTAGTCAGTCCGAAAGGCATCACAAGAAACTCATAGTGCCCGTATCGAGTTCTGAAAGCAGTATTAGAAATATCTTCATCTTTGATTCTAAGTTGATGATAACCAGAACGAAGGTCAATCTTTGAAAAATGGGCAGCTCCTTGTAACTGATCAAACATGTCATCTATACGAGGCAAAGGATATTTATTGCGTATTGTTATCTTGTTCAACTGCCTGTAGTCAATGCACATTCTCAGGGATCCGTATTTCTTCTTTACGAAACCTTTCTTTAGAAGTCGTTGAGCTTTCATAAAAGATATAACTTTGCAAGTCTTTGGAACCTGACCCCCTTTTAGAACAAAACTGGGTTCATTTGGTACCTCAAACTTGACTATTTTTGCATGACAATCGATGATAGCATAGCAAGAAGATAATCAATCCATTTCCATCATCATGTCAAAGTCAATCATATCAAGTACAATAAGGTCAGCTAGAGTATCTCTACCCTCAACCCGAATCTGACAAGCATGATATACGTATTCAGCTAATAGAGACTCTCCAACAGGAGTAGCAACTAGAAAGGGTCATTCAATAGCTCAAGCTGTCTACTAAACCTCAAAGCAAAGTACGAGGACACATATGAGTGATTAGGTCCTGGATCAATCAATACAAGTGCATCAAATGAACAGAAAGAAAGAATACCTGTAACCACAACATTCGAGGCCTGAGCATCATGTCTAGTAAATGCAAAAACTCTCGCCTGACCCTACCAGCATTCCCTTGTCCGTGATTCACAGTAGCACCTCGACCTCTATTTCCTATACTTGTAGCACCTGAAGTATTACGAGTAGTCTGAGTTGGTGTAGCTGACTAAATAGAAGCCTGGTTGAAATTTCTCGGGGGCTGAGGGCAATCCCTCAAGTGATGTCCTAACTGGCCACACTGAAAGCACTCTTCAGTTAGAACACGACATTGCCCCAAATGTGATCTACCATAGCGAGGCAGATTGAAGTAGTGGCATATATCTTCCCAGAATTACGATGTCTAGATGCTGACGGTCCCCTAGTACCTATCTGTAATATGGCGTGTATGTGGACTGTGAAGACAAGTATGTCCCTGTCTGAGAACCATGTTGTTGTTGTCCCTGATTTCCCGCTCTTTGATTTTCACTAAAACCGCCATTGAAAGACCCCCTATCTTGGCCTTCTTACGTTAATTACTAGGTGCACACTCATCACGTCCTTGTTTTCAATCTTTCTAGCAAGGCGACTGCATTAGAGTAGGATAAGTCTTCATCTACAGGGCTACTGTAGTGTATAGATGAACAACCAATCCATCAACAAACCTCTGAACTCAAGCTTCTTCGGTAGGCACTAAGTAAGGAGCATATCTAGCGAGCTTACAAAACTTGGTGTTATATGTTGACACATCCATATCTGAAGTCTGAACCAATCTCTCAAAGTCTCTAGCATATTTTTGCATCAGGCTGTTTGGAAGAAAATGATTCAGGAACAACTTAGTGAACTCATCCCATGTCAGTGGTATTGCTCCTTCTAGCCTTCCTAGCAACACAGTTTCATACCATGTATTAGCCATATTCTCTAGTTTGTATGCTGCGAGCTCCACGGCTCTCTTACTAGAACATCCTAGAGCACGTAATGCCTTGAGTGTCCCATCCAAGAAACATTGAGGATCTGCTGAATTATCAGAGCCTGTGAAATTTGGTGATTTTAAATTCATGAACTCTTGTAGGGATACTTCCTTATTCCTGAAAGTCTGAGTCTGTGCAGGTTCTTGTGTCTGTAAAGTAGCCTGAGGAGCTAAATTTCCACCCTGAGTAGGCACCAATACCTCTAACACATTCAATAACCTTGCCATTGCGTCTGCAGGTAAGGCAACAATAGGTACAACAGTTGGCACTGGTGGTGGAGCGTCCTAAACTCCCTTTCCTTGCACTTGATCTGGCATAGCAGCTTGGGTTTGACCCATGTTCCCAACTTCAGGTTGAGGAGCAGTCTGTCTTCTAGTTTGATGAACCCCAACTTGACTGCCACCCCGGGCAGTACCACATCCAGCAGATGAGAGTGTGCATGTCCTAGCCATCTGCGAAAGAAATACTCCAAAGTCAATCTAAAGTTATCTCAACGCACGATCAAAGAATGAAAAAAGGGAAAACATTCCTAGATGTTCAGTAGCCTCAAGATCATAAGTATGGGCGCCTACATACCCATGAATAAGACTCTACTAAACATTGCTCCATGACTCGGTACTTAAAGCATAAGCTTTGATACCAACTTTGTCACGACCCAATTTAGGATAATGACCGGCACTTAGGAGCAAGTTCCCCCAAGTAAGCCTCATCGGTATTTTACAGAAAATCGGACAGAGTTTTCCCTGTTTTTGGACTATCCCAAAAATTTCCTTGTCTCAAATCAACGACCAGACATCCTAATATCAATTCAAACGACAATGACTCTATCAATTAACCAAAATAAATATCTTCCATTAATAATCCACCTACTAATAACTAGAAATACTACTTTATATCCAACTTTGATAAGAATGAGTGATACTCAACATAAGTTTATAATAACAAAAGAATACTCAAGACACTAAAAGAATGACTATGGATCGACTCTAAGAGTTCAAAGAAAAGACCATAATAATAAATAAAATCTCCGTCCACGTGAATAAGTGCGAAGCTCATCAAGAACTATCAACATGTGCGCTCTATTTAACGAAATCCTCGCCTGCAACAATTGCTGTCTCTGTAAAAAAAAATTAGCGGGGAATGATTCGCTAGCTCAGTGAGTAATAACACTTAACCACATCCGTTTTTATTGGGGACAAGTCAAAAAATATGCTAGTATATTAAACAGAAAATATCATAAAAATGCCCTTTCAGAAATAATAAATAATTTTCAGTTTCATCATGTTTTTCTTGTAGTATAATACAATTAACAATTCAGTAATAAGCTCGGTAACAACAACAACAACAACAACAACAACAACAACAACAACAACAACAAAACCCGGTTTGATCCCAACATGTGGGGTCTGGGGAGGGTAGTCTGTATGCAGACCTTACCCCTACCTAATGCAGGTGGAGAGTAATAATCTCGGTAACCACTGTATAATATCAATATTCACATTTAGGAGGTTTCAATGAATGAATCATGTAATCGGTATAACTGTGGACTTCTTTGCAAGAAGTCAAATATAACGGTAGTCCCTACTCCTGGGAAATCAATAATGGTATGCAAGTTCTACCTTCCCACTAGCGAGGGCTGTAACGGTAATCGGTAATTACAAGGTGCAACAGGTCTAACGAACCCGCCGTTAGCTACGGGATCCTTCAACGTATACTCCCATTTATACTTGTCTCTGTAATCCGTATATACTCATAAGAAATATTTTAAAACAATATAGGGCATTTCGGTTCTTATCAAATCATGTAATTTCATTTCGATAACAGTAAATTCAAGTAACGGTAAAACATATCTAGTGACAACAAGAATATTTAAAACAACGATAATCATCTCAAATAACTATTTCGGTACCATATTGAGTAAAAGATTTGTCCCATATGCAACTCAAAATAATCGATAATATATTCATATTAAAAATCATGTGTAAATCATGCAAGTTATGAAAACACAAATTGCGATAAGATTACTACTCACAGTACTCGTGCCGAAATACCAAATGCTTCACCTCGAGTAATTCGTACAAGTTTCTCCAATCAATCTATAATTACATAATATCGATCTCATGTTAATTTCTATGTTTAGGCTAATTCATAGCTAATTTAGAATACCCAACCCTCGAGGTTCCATATTTGACTCTTAATTCGCCGAATTATATTTACCTACGGGATGAGTAATTACTAATCTATCAACTCCAACTTATTCATATAATTTATTAACCCAATTTCATAAAGTTATATGGATTCTTCAGGAAGAAAATTCTCAATTACGTGAATGAACTAGTGTAATCTCTATTACTCTGTAAAATCTTTCGATTATTGGAAACGAAATTAAAATCTACCAGAAGAAGAAGCTAAAGTATTACCCATAAAACACAATCGATGTTTAAGATTCCCCAATAGTTATATCTATGGTTCCAACGCACAACTTCAAATTCTTCCTCCTTTTCTCTTTTCTCTCTCTTTCCTTGCTGGTTTGTATTTTTCCGTTTCGTGAAGCTTTGTGCTTCGATCCCCTTCCCCTAACCATTTTAACTTTTTGCCGTATATGTTGTAATGGGCTTTCGGGCTTTTGTTTCAATTCTTTATCCTCCCCTTCTTTTTGTTTTGTTTATTTAGTTAGTTCTCTCTTTTTTTTTCTTTAAACTTAAATTATTTGCTAAATATCCTATTTGTCCTCGTTTAAAATATTGGGGGTATTAAAGTAGCCTAAAAAGAGTTATTGGTGTAAATCAGCCACTCTGAAGGCAATAGTAAATGGGCTCTTTGTGGAGCAAAATGTCCACTTGTACGGAAGCCCAATTAGGAGGCACATGCGCTATGTACGGGGCATTTGCATTTATACCCGCTTTTTGTGTCACATTTTAACTTGTGCGTGCTTTGCAAAAAAAATTGCAAGCGTACCCACTTTTTCGCATAACTTCAGCACACGGGGTTGAAGTAGCAAAGACAATCACGCAAAACTTTAGCATTCTAGTAGTTGAGCTTGAAGTTTTTGTGTTGTAACTGGCAAACTTCAGCTCTAGAGCTAAAGTTTTTGTGTTGTAACTGAAAACTTAGTTTTTGTGTTGTAACTGGGAAAGTTTTTGTGTTGTAATTGTCTTTGTAACTTCCATAACTATGTGATAGCATGTATATATGTATGTCGGTTCTTTTTTCATAAAAGGTCTTCACTTGCTTTTAGGAGTAGAAAAGTATTTCAAGGATGAGGCTGGCTTACTTTACTTCATCTGTTTCCAATCCAAGTTACTTCACAGTTCTTGTTTCGTGTCATCTCATGGTCATGAGAAGAATCATACGGTGGAACAGTGACAAGATTCTTCACAAATTTCTATGCATCAAGTTATTTATCTCATCAAATTGTTTATCGATCTGGCTCTGTTCAGAAACTGGTGGCTATGTTGTATGGATTCGCTTGGCTGGTACAAGACTTAATATCTTATGTCGTTGAAGTCATCCTCCATGACAACGAGAGTAATATCCTCAGTATATTTGCTTTTGCTTCATTAATCAAAGAGAGCAATGTTGAAGTCATCGTTGTACAAGAAGAAAAAAGAAAATGAAGGAGGGGAAGGAGGAGGAGAAAGAAAGCTGAAGTTGTTTAAAAAGTGGGTACAAGTTAAAAGTTTTTAAAAAAAATGGGTATAGGTTAAATAGGAGCGACCAAATAGGGCGCCCCGAGCAATTTTACGCTATGTACGGCTTATTTGCTTCATTGCTTGGACCTTAATTTATGTTTTGCAGCCTTCTTTTGCACAAGAAATCATTGGTACAAGCAATGCCTCTTCCAGATTTTATTCTTGTTGAATTGAGGCTGTTGTTATTGGTTTATTCCTTTATGAAATAAATCAGGACTGAAACTTATCTTAATCGACTACTTTTTATAAGAAGGGGTAGCCAATGGGTGTAATCCTATTACATCCCCTTGTAATATGAGTCTCGAGTTGGTAAAAGATTTCGAATTTAACTTTTTAAAGAAAAGAAGTTAAAGAATGATTGTTTTACATATCTGGAGTTTGAACTTTAATTTGCAAATTATACGAAGTACATTCGGAAAAAATGTGGTTGCAAAGTTAGGATGGATCTTATGCAGTTTGTAAACTATTTCATCATTGTTCGAGTTCATTTATGTTAAAAATACATCGTCCAATACAATAAAAAGAAAAGGAAGAGAAAATGTAAGAGATTAAAGCTTGCAGTACTTATATATTCTTACATACGTTTTTTTTTTCCTTTTTGCTTGAAGACTAGCAAGATCATATATTGATCTTTTAGTTTTTTTAGATATCAAAGTTGAATTTTAGCATTCAACGTAGCATGTAATATTTTTAACAACATTTATAGTACAATTTCGACATGTATAACCTTCCATTCCAGGTTATCCTGAAAATATTACCTTAAAAATCCAAACGATTACTACTTCTCCGCTGATCCGATCATTACAAATCTTTTTTCCATTTGACCAGATCCTGGGCTTTGTGCAAAAATATTAAAATTTTATGATCAGTACCTTCTGCAGTGTGCCAGTGTTGGACAAGAATGTGATTTGTCATCAACAATGTAGTATTTGTTATGAAATAAAAGCAATTTAGTAAAGCATGAACAAGAAATAAAAGCAATTTAGTAAAGCATGAACAAGAAATAAAAGTAACTTAGTAAAACATGAACAAGAATAGAGATAGAGAGAAGGAAGAGATTTTTCTTCAATTGTGTATATTTTCCTATCTATTACAAGACCTTTATATAGGCATGAAAAGTGAAGAAAATATGTCATGAAATATGTCATTGAACATAGAAAATATGTCATTAACCATTTGAGAGAAAGATCATGGAGGAAGAGTAGACATCCACCATATTTTGATTTTTATCATAACACTCCCCCTTGGATGTCCATAAATAATGTGCCTCGTTAAAACCTTATTAGGAAAAAACCCTATGGGAAAAAATCCTAATGAAGGAAAAAGAGTACACATATTTAGAAATACGCCTTTTGGTTGCCTCATTAAAAACCTTGCAAGGAAAACTCAATGGGACAAAACCTTGTAAGGGAAAAAGAGTACAACACGTATTAACTCCCCCTGATGAGATCATCAGTTCACATCGTTGAGCCTTCGTATCCCAATCTTGTACACTAGTTTCTTGAAGGTTGACGCCGGTAGATATTTGGTGAACAAATCAGCCATATTATCACTTGAACAGATCCGTTGCACATTAATATCATCATTCTTTTGAAATCATGTGTGAACAATAATTTAGGTGAAATGTGCTTTGTCCTAACTCCTTTATGAATCCTCTCTTTAATTGGGCTATGCATGTTGTATTTTCTTCATACAAAACTGTGGGTAGTTTATCACACTTCAAACCACATTTGTCTCGAATAAGATGTATAGTAGACCTCAACCATAAACATTCTCGACTTGCTTCATGAATAGCAATTATCTCATCATGATTAGAAGAAGTACCCACGATTGATTGCTTAGTCGATCGCCAAGATATGACAGTTTCACACATGTAAACACATAACATGTTTGAGATCAAGCCTTGTGTTCCACATCGAAATAACCAACAAGATCGGTATTGCAATCATTGCCATAAAATAAGTCCACATCGGTAATCCCCCTTAGATAACGCAATATGTGCTTGATTTTATTCCAATTTCTCCTTGAGAGGAGCTATATCTTGCTAAGACATTAACTGAAAAAGTTATGTCATGCCTTGTAGTGTTAGCAAGATATATTAGCGCACCAATTGCATTAAGATATGGTACTTTAGGACCAAGAAGCTCTTCATTATTTTCATGAGGTCGGAGTGGATCTTTATTTATATCGAGTAATCTCACAACCATCGGGGTACTTAATGGATGTGCTTTATCCACATAGAAGCTCTTTAAAATCTTTTTAGTGTATGCTGATTGAAGGACAAAAATTCTATCTTTCATATATTCAATTTGTAGACCAAGACAAAATTTTGTCTTTCCAAGATCTTTCATTTCAAATTCTTTCTTTAAACAGTCTACTGCTTTAGGAAAATCTCCGGGAGTTCTAATGATATTTGAATCATCAACATACATGGCAATTATAACAAATTCAAATTCATATCCTTTTATAAGGACACAAGGACAAATTGAATTATTCTTATACCCTTCTTTCAACAAGTACTCTCTCGGGCGATTATACCACATGCGCCTTGATTGTTTCAATCCGTATAAGGATTTTTGAAGCTTTATTTAATAAATTTCTTGGAAACCTTAATATGCTCCAAGACAATTTAAATCTTTCAATGATATCCACTATACGCATATCAAGTTTTTCATATATTGCCAGATTAAAACCTGAAGTGACTATATCCACTATAAGAGAACATGTCTCCATATATTCAATGTGAGGATATTTACTAATTTTCTTGTGCCACAAGTCGTCTTTATGTCTATCGACTTGAACCTTTCGCACAATAACACATTTATACCTCAATTGCCTTTATACTTTCAGGTGTTGGACTATCCGTCCAACTTCACATTTTTCAAGTGAAGTCAATTTCATTGCGTATTTTTTATTTAGCCAATCTTTTATCTGTCCAAATTTCATGACAGATTTGATCTCAAGATCCTCGTCAATATTAATCATATTGAGCGCTACATTATATTAACAATATTGTCGACAATCATTTTATGTCAGTTCCATTATTACCCAGTAACGACATAACTTATTGAGATCTCTTTATTTCATTATTTTCAGGTACTTGAGCCTCTCCCATGAGGTCTTATGAAGTGTTATGTCGTGGTGCTCTTCTAGGGCACTTGCCTCCTTATTATGACCATTTTGAATATTTGTCCCTCTCCTTCTTCAAGGAGTTTTATCTTTGGAACCGATTGGTCTGTTACACTTCATGTGTGCCATAGACTTTGTCCCTCATAGACTTTATTCTATTTGGAGCATTAGCAGCTGAAATATGACATTTAGCTTTGGGTCAGCAAATGCGTCTGGCAATAATTTGTAAATAAATTATCACTTGAACTTCAAGTTTATATTTTCTTGTACGAGGATCTATATGTATTCATAATAATTCATTTCACGTATCACTTTCTCAGTTGCCCATTTTCTCCCCCTAATGTTCGAATCACCAACACATTTCCCAACCATCTTTGGGAACTCATTTTTGTGCATTTTGGTGGCATAATTAAATCATATAGCACATTCATATTTCTATATAGAAATTATTTGGTTCCTGGCTCTGAACCGATTGTGATAGGGAGAAATTTTTATAACTTGGCTAGATGCGTACAAGTGCTGCTGTATATTAAATAATAAATATCATACCAAATTTCATTTTTGGGAGTTTTGTTCTCATAACCAATGATTTAGCTATAATTGGAGGCATACAATTTCTGCTAAACCAACTTGGATTTAAACCAGTATTATTAAGATAAATCATCATAATTTATATTCTGGAATTGTGCTCTAATAATTTGAGCAAGCAATCTTGCAAAAACCAAACTGCAAGTTGATAACAAATGCACATGTGACTATAAAATAGATGCATCTATTAAAATCATATAATAGTAAACGGTCCACATGACAGGTGACTGAGCCCATATATATATCACCTTTTATTCCTTCCAGAAATCAAAGGATTCAATCCCAACCTTTAACTGGTATATCATGAGAATAAGCAGCACAAGAGAATTCTTGAAGAATCTTCTATTCTTCAATATATGTCAATGTAATTCTTAATTAATTTTTCGCATCATAATTGAACCGAGATGGTCAACCGGTCATGCCAATTAATATTTGTTTTAGTAAACCTCTAGTTTACTACCCGGTATCATTATAGAAATATGAAGATATTCAATCTTCCTTTCATTTATAGTCTCAATATGCCAATCACTTTGACTTATATATTTGAAACTCAAAAAGTTTCTTTTGAGACTTTACAATATCAATGTCATGAATAAGTTTATTCATCCGAGTAGTAACAAATTAGTTTTTTCGGAGTTCTTAACAACTTTTGTACTACAAGATTTTTTTATCATACCATTCATATGGTAAATGTCTCCTTCACGAATAAAATTATATCATAATAAATTGTCATGGTCAAAATCATCATAAGCAAAATCATTTCTTGCTTTAATTTTGGCTTTAATAACTTTTATACGGCATGACAAAATAATATTTGGCATATCACATGTACGCGACCAATGACATATTCATATAACCACACAATAATATTTATTCTCTTTATTTTACTCAAACCTCCCTTAGAGGTGAGTTGTGTGGTATTCATATAATCATGAATTATATGTCTTTATTCATTGCTTTTATCACATATTGCCACATTCAACTTTAGGAATGAGTTTGCATTCTCAATGCTTATCACAAGTCACATTCTCTTCAAGGAATGGATCATAATCAGCGACGTGCTTTATTATTTTCATACCAATTTGATGGTAAGCATTGCCTTCACATTTTGAAGGACTATTTTGAGAACCCTTATTGTTCTCCTTTTATAATCATAGTGATGATTATTATTATTTTGATATTTGGAACGCCCACGTTCATTGTTCAACCACTTGTCTTCATTGAAACTTATTATGCACTGCTATCACATTCACTTCAAGAATGGAGCAAATCAAGTGGGACAATTTTCATGCCTTTTCATGAAAAATATATTATTTTTCTTTGATCATCATTATATCATCAATATGGTACATTGTGACTTAAACTCAATGTCTTACCAATATAAAGGCATGTTAGGCCATAATAAATTGGGACTCAAACCCAACTCTTATCATTATGGAGCATCAGGACTTGATCCCGATGTCTATTACTCAATTAATGGCATAATAGGCTAAACAATATTGAGATTCATTCTCAAGCCTTAATTTCAATTACATGCCAAAAAAGTTATACACAACTAATTTGCAACTTAGCAAATCAAATTTGCTTTCTTAAATAAGTGTACAAATCTCAAATCAGCGTAAAGCTTTATTAATTATTTGTAACATCTATATGAAATACAATAGTTTGTAGTCAGAATATTTCTTTTAAATTCTATTAGAGTTTAAAAGGATCATAAAATCATTGTCATAATATTTATTGAGTCTCTCTCAAAAATATTGTTGTTTTCGGGGTATACCCTACCTATTGGATTTGATTTATCGTCATGACTTTTCTTCACTCAATTCAACCAAGCAATTAGTGAATAAATTTATCAAAAGTACACCATATAGGTAACAACACATATATAGTACTAATACATAAATTTAGCATTTATATTACCTGAAAAGTGACATTATAGATAACAACTTACCAGTTGTAGCTTGTGCATCATTCATATAAAATACTTAAAAATGGTAAGTTAGTAGCAAACATCAAGTAGGTTATGGATACTCAAAAATACCTCTTCTATTAGTCATACTAATCATTGTTTGCTTTCAAATGATATGGCCATAAATTATGAAGTATATTTTCTCAATAGCTGGTTTGTTTTCCAAACTTCAAAGAAGTAATTAATCAACCTAGATAAAGATGTGAAGTATTTCTTGTTTTCTTCAAGATGATTTATGCTTTTAATCAGTATGATCAATTTTATTTTATTTTTTATTCCTTTTTTTGGGTACTATATGCAAGTGTAAAAATCCAAAAGAAAAAAAAAATTCATCCAAGTAAAAGAAAATGTTAAAAGCGGCAGGACAGATTGAAGATAGTTAACACATAAATATGCATAAGACAATTTATATAAAATATCCTTGGTTACCATGACATGCATCATATCAACAATTAACTGCTACTATGATTTTCACATATAGAACTTCGAAAATTTTATTCCATTCATGTGATATAAAAGATGTAATATTAATATGTGCTTATGCAATACAGGTGTAGTACGAAAGTTGTGTGCATATGAGATTTTAAAGGAATGACAAGTATAAGATAATCATACCTTCTTACATTTCATTATTTACCATATCTAGTTTCTCTTTACATTTAACCATGTGATGATATGTATGACTTCTAATTGTAACCTTTCTGGATGTAGGAATTTTTTTGTAGATATATATATATACAATTGGTTAGAGACTCGTGCTGATAACGTGTTATAAAATAAAAGCAATTTAGTAAAGCATGAACAAGAAATAAAAGCAATTTAGTAAAGCATGAACAAGAAATAAAAGCAACTTAGTAAAACATGAACAAGAATTGAGATAGAGAGAAGGAAGAGATTTTCTTCTTCAATTGTGTGTATTTTCTTATATATTACAAAGCCTTTATATATGCATGAAAAGTGAAGAAAATATGTCATGGAATATGTCATTGAACATAGAAAATATGTCATTAACCATTTGAGAGAAAGATCATGAAGGAAGAATAGACATCCACCATATTTTGATTTTTATTATAACAGTATTAACTATTTGATTTTCTCAATAAAGTTTTTTTAAAAATATTTATTGGATACAAATGTAGGATCATATTTCATTCTTTATATCCGAACTCACGAGTTGCCGTTCAAGTTGTAACATACTCCCTCCAGTCCACTTTAATTGATTTTTTGGTCTTTTTTTGTGATCCGCAATATTTGATTTTTTCAAATATGAAGAAGGGATAAACTTCTTTTTTTCAAAATTGCTTTTGGGATAAAGAGTCTTGGAGTAGCTATTATGTTGTTCTTTTGAGACGGGTCCTCTTCATCGATCCAAAATTTTGCTGTAGCAATTAATCTCTTTGTTTCAATTTATATATCTTAGTTTGAGTGGACATGAAATTTTAAAAAGTAAGGAAGATTTTTATATTTTGTGGTCTTAAAGATAAAATGTGTAATGAATAATAATGTTGTTGAATCTTGTGATCTTAAATATGTCATGCAAAAAATTAGAGTTAAAAGACTAAATATAAAAAAATACATTCTTTTTGAGATTGATTAAAAAAGAAAATAAGACACATAGATGGAGTATTACCGTAGACGTGCGTGCCGCCAACTCTATGAACAAAACATCACCAAATCACATATCCTCATCAATAAATAAATAGATAACCAAAGAACTGCCCCAACTGTGGCAATAGCCAAAACACCTTAGGGCATAAATAATTAACTAATTGGAGAGAGAGTATGGAATAAGATAGACATTAAAATAAAGGTTCCTTTAATTAAATTAGTTTAATGGAGTCCACATGTCAAAGATCATCTAAAACTCTAGATTTTTAATTTTGTGCAGCATAAATTACGCTAACTACCCTTGCCGTGTTAATTTTGGGGATTATAAATTAGTTTTTGTTAAAGCCACTTAGATTTATAATAATTTGTTTTTAAAAAAAGGAACTAGGGATTCTACTACCTTAATTAAATGGGGACCAGTTGAACCATGCAGAAACCAACGAATCCTAAGGTAGACACCTGCCCTGCAAGACCCTTGTTCTAAATACTAATCTTTTCCTAGCCATAGGAGACTGCTGACAACACCAACTCTGAAATCTGAATTCCCTTTGTTTGTATTGGTTGTATCAATTATCAAAGAGTTGGAAAGAGTCAATAGATAATATTGGCTTTTAAATTATTGAGTTTTTTTTTCCCTTTCAGTTTAACCATTTGATAAACAAAATTTCCTGGTCCCATTAAAACGAGTAGGGGTGTACATAGGTCGGGTTAATTCGAGTTTTGTAATTACCAAACTAAAGCAATTGTGTCGGGTTATTAAATTTAAAGACAAAATCAAACCAATAAAATATGAGATAGGTCATGACATTATCCTAAAATATTCAACAATAAAGACAATACAATTATGTAATATAAATATTGCTAATTTAAAAGCCATAATAAAAATAAACATAATCTCAAGTACTAAGTCATGCTAAAATAAGTAGACTAATAAGTGAGTATTAATTACATGACTAAACGCTAAAGAAAAAAATAAAAATAGGTTATGCATTTTTATCTAAATCATTGCAAAACAAAAAATAGATATTCAATACATTGTCATTCCTAGTATTGAATTGAATGTCTTTTGTTAGCATTAGTATTGATTTGATTTTGGTTTGGGCTTTTGTTAGTATTATTTAAGTTACTAATACAATGGCTATAAAACTTATTGGAAACATTCAAAAGTTCTAAGTCCAACCTTGAAACAATAATACCTTAAAAGATAAAATTATGAAAAAGTTTAAGAAATATTTAAAAATTATATCACAATAAGCATATTTATATGTTAAATATATCTAAAATTTCTATATATGTAATACCGGGTTGGTTTGGTTTCGGTTTGACTTTCTTTAGTTAAAACCAAACCGTACCAATTATGGTTGGGTTTTCTTTTCCAACACCAAACCAAATCAAACCAGACCATAGTCGAGTTTTTTTCTCGATTTGACTCGGATTATTGGATTGGTGTGATTTGTCGGTTTCCTTTGTACACTCCTAAAATTTAGGTGGAGTAGCTATTTTTGTGATCCGAATAGGGACATCTTAGTTATTTAACTGCTCTCTTGAACGACTTCCCTTAGTTGATTCAACAGTTTCTTAGGAACTTTTGTAGGGGTGTCACCAACTGCAGTCTACCTGAACAAAACATCGTCAAATCACATTAATAAATGAATACACAAATGGAGAAATAGACTTGTCCAGATACACCTGTATTCACGCATGTTACACATAGTTGAACTTTGTAAAGAGAATATGGAAATTGGAACAAGATAGATATTAAAGTAAAGCATCCCTCAATTATGCTACTTAGTTAATCAATAAAGAAAACAGTATGTCAGAGATCAACTTTAGATTTTAAATTGTATTTGGTGTAAGATTTGTCACTTAAATGATATTACCATCTAGAAAGAAGGTTTATAAATTATTTTTTGTAGTAAACTAGTAGTAGTAATTAGATTGAAAACTAAGGCTGCATCTGGGCATATCGGACATAACTAACTGGTCAATGAATATTTGGGCGGTTAGTTGGTAATGTCAGATGATATAATAAAAAAAGTAAGGGTGAATAGATATTTATTTCCTAATGTCGAGGAGTTATTTCTCTCACGCCTTCCCATAAATCCATCTGAGGCACATTATCGAAATGCTAATAATAAATAAATAAATGTGCACATATCTAGAATTTCGTTGGCTATTAGGACGTTTGGCTTAACAAGGAATAGAGAAGGAACAAAAAAGAAAAAAACTGTCTTATAGTAACATTTTTTTGTTCGAAAATGTAAATACACCAGTTGAACCCTACATCAACGGTGTTAGGTTCAATAATGCAGATTGCAGAGGAAAACAAAAACCAAAATATCTTTTCCCTCACTTTTTCTCATGTGCCGCAAACTCCCCCCCCCCCCCCCCAAAAAAAAGAGTTGTTACGAGGTCAAATTCAAAAATATCCCAATTTTTCTCCCAGTATCATCCATTTGCTAATAATGCGGGTAGTTTGATTGGGAAATACGTTATTTCAAAATTAATTAGCTCAAGATTAATTATTACAGAATTATTGTCCTACTCTCCCACAAAAATAAAAATATCATGACAATCTTAAATAATCTCGAGATTAGTTATATCATAATTGTATTTCAATCAAATACATCTCTAATTTAATCACGAAATTAATTATTCTTTATTCCTCGTACCAAACGAGCCCAAGGGTTATGTTTTCGCCTCAAAATGTTTGCTCTCGTTGATGTAGTCAAAATTACAAAGATAAACAATGAAGAAGATTGAAGTATCAACAGTATCATAAATCCCATCAATTAAATCATATTAAGCACTTGAATAGTTAGTGAAGGAGCTCTAATAATTTTACCTTTCATCCATAGACTAAACTGCATGCATAAAAAATAGGCAAATCACAATAAAAGGTGTGTTTGATATATATGACGGGAATGTTTTCCGAAATGATTTCTTTAAATGAATTTATACTTTAATGCTTCGTTGTCTTGAATTGTTAAAATCAATATTTACCCAAGGTGAAAGTATTCCACCAAACTAAAAGAGAAATATGCCCTCTACACTGTGAGCAAAAATTAGTTTTCTTTAGGAATATCCAAACTCTTACTTCATACTATCACTTTGTTCGATCAACACTTAAATGTTATTGTTAACTATATAGGTCAAAATCCATCTTTAGTCGAAATGATATTAGTATAATATTCCCAGGATGTCACGCGTCGAAGTAATCTAATTATCAACGAATGCTGCAGTTGAAGAGTCAGCAAGACTTGTTTAACTCAAAAGATATTAAAATCTTTTTGAACAAATCAATCAAAGATGAATTGGTAAATCCTAATCAAACTTAGTTATTTCCACATCGAAAGATTTAGTAATAATGATTGCATAAGTGACAAAGGAAATATTGATAATCTTATTAAATTTATCATCACTCGATGAGAGGAGAGAATTACAATTGTTTTTCTTTTTCTCTTAAGATATAGAAGTGGAGCTTTTCTTTTGATTTCCCTTCTGAGGGCCCCCCAGACTCTATCGAAAGCCTTCCTTGGCTATATATAGTCGAAATCCCTTTACCCTCAATGTGACTTGACGCGTTTTGGTCAATGGTGCATTATGGTCGTAGCTTTAGGCGTTGCTCTTTTCGATTTGTCGGGTATCTCGGAGGACAAATAGAGTGGACTCTGTTGACTTTCACTACCCGATTGCTGAAAAGGGGGTCGTGGGCAACCTAGTCGTGGTGGTCAGATTTTGACCAATACGGTTTAGTCCCTCCATCTATCGAGGTCGTCCCTTGTCGGGCTCGACAGACGGATCATGTTTGTAGCGAAGTCGATAGAAATCTGACCCCCAACTTTCCATTCCTTAGTCGCATTCTGTGGATTTTTTTGGCGAAGTGGAGGTGTTCTTTCGATAGTCGTGAACCGTTGCGATGGTTTCAGAATTGAAATGCCGGTTGGCACTGAAGTGTTGGTTCGTAGTTGCCACCATTATGGCACACGTTTCTGGGAAACTGAAACATTTCGTGCCCTATCAGATTCAAATGGCGACTCTTGGGTTTCGTGCTCGGGGAATTTATGTCCCTTATAAATAGGGGAACTTGTCGTTTGATTGATTTACTTTATCATTTTTGTGAGAGAGTTCTTCAGATATTGCTTTTTCTGATACCTCAAATTTCTGCTTACCTTCTTGCTCTCTGAAACCTTTCGTCTCTTCTTCTTATTACTTCTCTTGGAGAGTTTTCTGCTAAAAATGGCCAACGATTCTTCTCGCGATGATCTTCATGCCGCTAATCCGGTACCAGAGAGCCCTGTTCAGGTCACCGGAGAGGCGGATGCGGTGGAGGATGAGGAGGTTCCCTCGGTGGATGAGATTCTGCCTCGCCCCGGGAGGGATGCGACTGACTTTAGTTTCGACGGTGGAGCGGAGCCGAAACTCGTCGCTTCCATTGTTAGAGAAAGTAGGATTGTAGATTTGAGGGAACGGTGGGGAATCCCTAATTACATTGAGATATGGACGGCGGAGAGGGACGATAAAGTTCACTTTGACCATCCCAGGTATCGCGTGTTCTATGCCTACCCCTTCATTGTAGGGTACACACTTCCTCTTCCCATGTTGGTGGTAGATTTTTGCCGTTACTACGAAGTGTGCCCTGCTCAGCTTTCGCCTTATTTGTACAAGTTGTTTCTTATGCTGCTCAAGTATGCTGAACTTGCCGGTCGTGAGGTCACTTTTGGCCATATGCTTAACATTTTTGCTCCTCAACTAATTCGCGGTACAATGAGTCACGCGTGTCCTCAGGGGTCGAGGGGTCTGGTGGTGAAGATGGACGACAGAACCAATCGTCGTTTCTATGAGAATTACTTTTATGTGCGGACCGAGCACATCGTGGCAGACCCGATGGGATTCCTCGAGAGATGGAACTTCGCACGTAAGTTTGCATCTTTAATTAATGAAATGTTTGGCCATTTTCTACGGATGCTAAGCCGTCTCGTCTTTTGCAGCTGAGAGATTGCCCCCGGCGCCTGTCGAAGGGATCCGTGAATGGGTAGAGGCCGTTCTTCCCCATATAGTGGGAGTTCGCACATGGTCGACCTTTCACGAGAGGTTCGGACGCAGGCCTCTTATAGGTGAGATGGCGCCTTCATCTACAATTCTCTCTTTTTTCTTTTGTTGTTTAGCCTCTTATGCATCGTTCGTTGTTACCAGGGAGGGTGCAGAGAGCAAGGGCCCCTCAGCTAGCTTTTCGTCAGCCGGCTGCATCCGCTTGCCTCGTCTTTGTACCCATTGGACGACCTTCGCCGAGGGCTGCTTCGGTTGAATTTGCAGCCTTGGTTACTCCAGCGAGGGCCGCTTTTCAAGACGAAGTCCCGACCAATATTGTCCATCCTACGAATGAGTCACTGTCGATTGGAGAGTAAGGGGCCGACGAAGAGACGGAGAGTAGAGTTTGAGGTGGTGCCCCCGACAGTGATTCACCTGGACGACTCTCCCCCGATGGGAGAGAAGGTGTTGTTGCGGTTCCTCCCGTAGAGGCAGAGCAAACTGTTGAAGTTGTTGGTACCCGTGATCAACGATCAGAAACTCTAGCCGGCGTCTTGGCTCAACCAGAAGTCTCTGCCATTACTGATGATCAACACCTTGTCGTGGTAGAGAACTAGACCTCTGGCGCGGCTGTTGTGACTTTAGACGTGCCCTCGTTTTGTGCAGCGGGTCGTGCTCCTCCTTCGGCACCGGAAAAGGGAAAGGGCATAGTGGTTGACGAGTATGAATCCGAGTCAGACCTGGATCCCGACAACGTTAGGATGTTCGATGAGGGCCTTACTCACTCGATGGTTAATGCAGGGGGGGGGGTCAGCCCGTATTCTTCAGATCCCTTCCAATGTTAATCTCTTGGTAGAAGGGGAGGATTTCGTGCCGTAGTTCAGCTTGTTATGCTTGGAAGCTGAGAATGAGTCCCTTCGAGATGCCCCTGATGCTGAGTTGAGGGACGAGGTGGCCGTCATGGGCTTGAGGGTATGTTGCATTTTGTTTTTGCTTTAAGCTTTCCCCTTATTCGAAAGCGTTAGTTTAACCCCGACTTTATGATTTTCATACATACATGGTGGAACTAGAGAGCATTCGTAGGGCCAACGTTCGGGCTACCGTGACAGATGTCGCGAGATGCATGAGCGGCTGAGGACGGATCCCCGTAATCGGGCACTTGGTTAGGAGTTGGAAAAAAGGGACCAGAAATTGATGCAGACGATCCGTAGTAAGAGTGAACTCGAGGAGCAATTTCGCATTAGGGACGAGGAGCTTGAGTTGGGTAAGGGGATCGCGATAGAGTGTGAGCATTTGCAGGGCAGGCTTAGGTCAATGCAATTAGATATGGACCAGAACTTGGTCAAGGTCGAGGCGATGAGCACAGAGTGGATGAGAAAGTTGACCGCGATGGAGAACAAAGTCGCCGGTTTGGAGAACATCGAGAGAGCCTGGTCCGAGGCTTTAGCGAGGGCTGCGACCTTGGAAGACACCATCCGTGTACTCTAATCTGAACAGGAGTCAGAGAGAGTGACAGCTACCCTTGGGGAGGCGAGGCTCGAGGAGCGTATTGGAACGATTGATCAGGAGGCATCGATTCTGGGAGATCGGGTCGCGGCCTTGGAGGCAGAAAATGCACGGCTACAGGCACAGGTTGAGCCGTCCTCTGCTGCCTTTTCTCGCCAAATGCATGAGCTTTGGGTTTATGCTGAAGCCCAGCAAGACATATATAAGAGTTTGTGGGAAGCGGGCACCGTGGCTGAGGCTGCTTACGAAGAGGCCCGAGTGAAGGCTTGTGAGGCTCGCATCAACTATGGATACGATGCGGCGACGCCTGAAGACAATGGGCGTGTGGATGATGATAATGGTGAACCTCGCGGAGATGGTGATGATAGTGGTGATGATGACGGCGGTGATGACGCCGATTGAAGAATGCTGTCCTTTGTTTTTATTTTTATTTTGTTTGTTGATTGTCGTCTGTTCGTTCCTTCTTTTTTTTTGGTTGGCATGGGCCGTATGTAAGCGGTGATAGCCCATGTTGTGACATTGCATAAATAAAAGTTTTCTTCTTCGCTATTTGCCTCGTACTTCACTTTTTATTCCAATTGTTCATGGCTTTAATGCAAGATAGAGGCTTGCCCGACGAGTCCCGGTTTTTCTTTTCTTCCAGTGGTTGTCGACCCTTAATGATGCCGTTTCAAATTTATTGAAATGTCGGCCTGTGGCGGTTCGACTGAGGCTAAGACCTCTCTTTTTTGACGAAGGCCCTTGGACTTAAAGGGTGTTATTTCGAACTTATCAAAATAACATCCCGACATCATTTGAGCAAGGCCGAACCTTTCTTTTGTTTGATGGCGAAGACCCTTGGCCTTAAAGGGTGCTATTTCAAACTTATCGAAAATAATAACCCGACGTTGTTCGAGCGAGGTCGAACCTATCTTTTATTTGATTGCGAAGGCCCTTGGCCTTAAAGGGTGTTATTTCGAAGTTATCGAAATAGCAGTCCGTCGTTGTTCGAGCGAGGTCGAACCTCTATTTTATTTGATGGCGAAGGCCCTTGGCCTTAAAGGGTGTTATTTCGAACTTATCGAAATAACAACCCGTCGTTGTTCGAGCGAGGTAGAACCTCTCTTTTATTTGATGGCGAAGGCCCTTAGCCTTAAATGGTGTTATTTCAAACTTATCGAAATAGCAACCCGTCGTTGTTCGAGCGAGGTCGAACCTCTCTTTTATTTGATGGTGAAGTCTCTTGGCCTTAAAGGGTATTATTTTGAACTTATCGAAATAGTATCCCGTCGTTGTTCGAGTGAGGTCGAACCTCTCTTTTATTTGATGGCGAAGGACCTTGGCCTTAAAGGGTGTTATTTCGAACTTATCGAAATAATAGCTCGTCGTTGTTCGAGCGAGGTCAAACCTCTCTTTTATTTGATGGCGAAGGCCCTTGGCCTTAAAGGGTATTATTTCGAACTTATCGAAATAGCAGCCCGTCGTTGTTCGAGCGAGGTCAAACCTCTCTTTTATTTGATGGCGAAGGCCATTGGCCTTAAAGGGTGTTATTTCGAACTTATCGAAATAACAGCCCGTCGTTGTTCGAGCGAGGTCGAACCTCTCTTTTATTTGATGGCAAAGGCCTTTGGCCTTAAAGGGTGTTATTTCGAACTTATCAAAATAGCAGCTCGTTGTTGTTCAAGCGAGGTCGAACCTCTCTTTTATTTGATTGCGAAGGACCTTGACCTTAAATGATGTTATTTTGAAGTTATCAAAATAGTAGCCCGTCGTTGTTCGAGTGAGCTCGAACCTCTATTTTATTTGATGGCGAAGGCCCTTGGCCTTAAAGGGTATTATTTCGAACTTATCAAAATAGCAGCCCGTTGTTGTTCGAGTGAGGTCGCACCCCTCTTTTATTTGATGGCGAAGGCCATTGGCCTTAAAGGGTGTTATTTCGAACTTATCGAAATAGCAGCCCATCGTTGTTCGAGCGAGGTCGAACCTCTCTTTTATTTGATGGCGAAGGCCCTTAAAGGGCGTTATTTCGAACTTATCGAAATAGCAGTCCGTCGTTGTTCAAGTGAGGTCGAACCTCTCTTTTATTTGATGGCGAAGACCCTTGGCCTTAAAGGGTGTTATTTCGAACTTATCAAAATAGCCGCCCGTCGTTGTTCAAGCGAGGTCGAACCTCTCTTTTGTTTGATGGCGAAGGCCCTTGGCCTTAAAGGGTATTATTTCTAACTTATCGAAATAGCAGCCCGTCGTTGTTTGAGCGAGGTCAAACCTCTCTTTTATTTGATGGTGAAGGTCGTTGGCCTTAAATGGTGTTATTTCGAACTTATCGAAATAGCAGCCTGCCGTTGTTCAAGCGAGGTCGAACCTTTCTTTCGTTTGATGTCGAAGGCTCTTGGCCTTAAAGGGTGTTATTTTGAACTTATCGAAATACCACCCCGTCATTGTTTGAGCGAGGTCGAACCTCTCTTTTATTTGATGGCGAAGGCCCTTGACCTTAAAGGGTGTTATTTCGAACTTATCGAAATAGCAGCCCGTCGTCGTTCCTAGGTTCTGGAGAGTTGGAGATCTTCCATGGGAGTCCTACTTTGTTTGGTATTGCTAGCACCAGATGGTTCAACGCCGGTGGACACGAGGCATAAACATTTCGCGCAAGCTCGCGCTATGCGCGCATTGTGGTTTTCTTGTCTGATTCCGGCCGTTCAGATCGGAGATGTTGCCGGCAGGGCGAGTTTCGGCTACGTCGAAGTAGTTTTTAATCTTTAATCTAGATGTCTTTGCGTACGTTCATCCACGCAGATCTTATGTGCTTGCCCTGACGAAGTGTGAGAGGTGAGATGTTCTTCACTCTCGTCCAGTGGTTTGGTGGGGGAGAGCCTGATTGTAGCACTGTTTGCCCTGTTTAAGATATTTGCAGTTGATGGGGTGAGGAATTCCGGGTTTCGTAAATTCGCTCGGCTCTCCTTCCCTTAACGCTCTGTTCCCATGTCTCGCGTGAGTTAGATTCTCCCTTCGTGTTTCTTTCGGTGAATGATTGTGTTCTTCAGCTTTGATCTGGGAAAGATTAGGAGTTTTCACTAGGAAATCCCCACAGACTGCGCCAAATTGTTTGACTCAAAAGATATTGAATGGTTTTTGAATAAATCATTCAAAGATGAAGGGGTAAATCCTAGTCAAACTTAGCTAATCCAGATCGAAGGATTTAGTAATGATGATTGCATAAGTGACAAAGGAAATATCGATAATCTTATTAAAATTTATCATCACTCGATGAGAGGAGAGAATTACAATTGTTTTTCTTTTTCTCTTAAGATATAAGAGTGTAGCTTTTCTTTTGATTTCCCTTCTGAGGGAATCCCCCCTAGACTCTATCGAAAGCCTTCCTTGGCTATATATAGTCAAAATCCCTTTACCTTCAATGTGACTTGACGCGTTTTGGTCAATGGTGCATTCTGGTCGTAGCTTTAGGCGTTACTCTTTTCGATTTGTCGGGTATCTCGGAGGAGAAATGGAGAGGACTCTGTTGACTTTCACTACCCGATTGCTGAAAAGGGGGTCGTAGGCAACCTGGTCATGGTGGTCAGATTTTGACCAATACAAGACTGAAGTCGAGGAGTTGTCATCGAGGCCGAGGTCGAGCATCCTTAACAGAGTTATAACGGCTAGTTTTAAGGTAGCACACAAAAGAGAATATTCTACTGTATATTCTTTGCACTTATACTGTTAGGGTTTTTAGGAACATGTTGCCTATAAATAGAAAGAGATACAATGATAGGGGACATGTGATATTCATTTGTAAAAATACACTTTGACTTTAGAGAGAAAGAGAGAATCAGATTTCTTTGCAAGCATACAAACATCACCTTTTTACTAAGATCTTTGTCTACACTTTTCCACTACATCCGAGAATAACTCAGATATTCAACGGATTGCCCATTACTCATCATTGTGAGAAAGAACATTCACCGATTTCATCTTTTCTTGAGTGACTCATTCATTCTATTTACTTAAATGTCATTTATTGCTATTCATTGATATTGAATGCTACATTATTGCCTTTGATTTATGGAATATTGATTGTATGTTGCCGCCGTTATCCAAATATACCTACATAATATTTATTGCACTTTTGACAAGTCCATCTTTGAGATATTATTGTTAGCTAAGATTAACCTTCATTTATATAAATTTAATTAGTTGAACCAAAATCTATATTTTTGGTCTAACATTAACCATTAATACTAACTAGCTAGAAAGCATAATCAAAATACTATCTTCGTATTGTATTTTATACCTAACATGATTACCATGTCACATATATGTATGCTCAACTAAACACTAATTAAAGGATGATTGTTCATACGATTTTTGAGATGAATTTTTTCTTTATTACAAAAAAAAAACATCTCTCTTCATAGCAAATGCATCCTTAAATTATAGCCATTTCTTACTCTTGTATGTAATAGTAGTGAAAAATGAAAAGCACACATGACTTCAACCATGAGAAGAAAGTCCAAAATCGCGTAATCAAAAGTCACAAATAATGGTCCTTTATACAAAAGGAAACACCCACACGCCTTGAATTTCAATTACAATTCACATGGTTTATGTGACTATATGATGTAATCTTTTCAACTTTTGTATTTTGACAGAAGAAAGCCATCAGTCATGTCCGTGTATATTATACCTACTAGATTCTGCTAATCTAGTCCTCGTTTTCATTTTCTTTTTTACTTGTAAGTACTAGTCATGCCGTCCTTTTTAACTTAGATACAATTGTAATTGTAATCTCATTGGTAGTTGTTCAGGTTTAATTCGAGCTCTAGAATAAGCTACCATTTGGTCATAAATTCTTAAATTTGTTTTAAAATTTTAATTTTGGTGAAGGTTGGTTTGAAGATGAAAATCTGTTTATACATGATATTTCACTTGTTTTTTTCCGAAAAAACATGAAACGTGAACATACTAAACAAACAAACTTGCTAATTGTTAACCTCATGTTTTCGTACGCAAGAGTACGCCGTAATTCAATTGATGTAAGCTCAGAAACGAAATCATCTTTGAAAAGTTTATAAAGTTAGTTAATCATGTTCAAGTGGATATTACAAATATTTAAAATCATTAATATCAAGTACCAAGAGAGTTTGAAGGCTTAGAAGCTAAACGAATTGAAGAAAATACGTTTCGTCGAAAGTCGACAAGTTGGGAGTGTTATAACATGTACTTTTGGGGTGAGACTAGGTTGCTTAACATTATAAGGAGATTATGTTATGGGTAATTTTAGTCGTAAGATATCGTGTGTTATGTTTTGAAGTCAAGCGAGTTGTGGAACAAAAGTTGGAAAAGGTCATCACAAGTTACATTCATAAAAGTACTGAAAATTAGGTCAAATGTAGCTGAGCTTTTCTGCCAATATATTTGGAATTATGGGATGATCCACCTACCAAATTGAATATCTATGAGTCTAATTTCTAATGCATTAAACTGTTCATCAATACGACATCGGAGTAGAGATATATTCTCATTTTCGCGAGACCGCACAAGCAACTCCCAATGGGACCCACTTAGGCGGAGGACGACCCTTGAACATTTTAAGGGGCTTGGACGGCTTATTTTTGGTCATTTTTGACCAAGAACAGTTCCCAAACTCTCTCAACACCTCTCTAATAGTTCTCAAGGGTTCCAAGTCGAAACCATAGGTGTCTTACCTAAACCTAACCTCAAAATTTAACCTAAGTGAAGAAGAAAGTCTCTATGTTGTTGTGCTGTGATTAAGGGTGCTTGTAAGCTAAGGGAAGCTTTGGTGCGAATTTTTTTCTAGATTATTTAAGGTATGTATAAAACCCTATTTATTGGGATTAATCTTATCTATGTGTTGGTTAAGTTATTTGGATGAAGAATTACAAGATAGTACTTGAAGTTGTATAAGAAATTGTTGTCTCTTATTGGAGTTGTGTATATGACTTCACATGATTGGAAATCATGGGAAATAGCTTGGTTATAATGTTCTTGCTGTTGTTATTCTTGTCAATATGTTGAGTATGTTGATGATGTTGTAAATAGGAGAAGAAGCAACTAAATAATACCTAGAAGTTGTTCATGTCATTGTCTTATCTTGTGGGGCTGTTTGATGTTACTTTTATAATGGATATAAGGTTGGAATGTCATGTCAATATATTTAATTATATGCTGGAACTATTTATGGTGTTTTAAGTATGGTATTGTAAGTATAGGGGAGCTGGGAAAAAGAGTTGGGGTTTAGTTCCAATCCAAGCTTGCCGTTCGTCGTGTTAAATAGCAGTTTTGTGTGTGACGTTTGTGTACTTGTTGTTGTGTAGATTGATTTGGTATTGTTGGGCGGTTGGTATATAGTATTGGAGAAGGCTCTTGTTACAGGGGAGATGCTGCCCAAATTTACATAAACGAGCTACTAGCTTAAGTTACAGACTTAGTCTTTACTCAACACTGATTTTGAATCTCCTTATGCTATGGTAGACTGAGTTGAGTTGTTTGAAGATTTTATTGGAAGCTATTAAGGACTCAAAGAGATTAAGGTATGTTAAGGCTAAACCTTTCCTTCATTTTGGCATGATGTGATGACCCAAAAGGTCATCACTTGATTTTCGAGTCTATTCTATATTTCAAGGCCTTAAAAACACCTTTTTTTATCTCACATCGATTTGCGTGTGCGGTCCGGGGGCATGTCCGGAATGCTTTTATGTAAAAATTTGATAAAATGCCAATTATGCCTTTAAAATTAAATTTAAGTTGACTTCGGTCAATATTTTGGGTAAACGGACCCGGACCCTTGACTTGACGGTCCCGGAGGGTCCCTAGAAAAATATGGGACTCGGGTGTATGCCCGGAATCGAATTTGAAGGTCCCAAGCCCGAGAAATGAATTTTTAAAAAAAATTGTTTAACTAAAATTTTAAGAGTTTTTGGAAATTTAAATGTATTTGAAATTCATGGTATCAGGCCCGTATTTTGGTTCCGGAGCCCTGTAAGGTCTTATATGGTATTTAGGTTGAGCCTGTAATATTTGGTAAGAAATGGACTTGATATGACGTGAATCAGACCCTCGATTGTTAAAATTTGAACTTTAGAGTTATGGAGATTTTTCTTTAATTTTGATGCTGAACTCATAGTTCGAGACGTTATTTTGGCAATTTGATCGCACGAATAAATCCGTATGATATTTTTAAGTTAGTGTACATGCTTGGTTTGGAGCTCCGAGGGCTCGGGTGAATTTCGGATAGGCCAGGGGATATTTTTACACTTAGGAAAAGTTACAGATTTGGCGCTTCTGGTGCACAAACCTTTTGTGCATCGCGATCGCGTAGTAACTCTCGCAATCGCGAAAGGGAAATTGGGACTGGGGTGGATTTGTTCTACGTGAACGCGTAACCTGGATCGCGAACGCGGAGCACTGGGAGGGCTGCTCTACGCGAACGCGACCTGTTGCACGCGAACGCGTATGGTAAATTGGAGGTGGGATGGGAATTTGTCGTTCTTCTATACGAACGCGTACACAGGTCCACGAACGCGAAGGTCAGGGGGGCCAAGCCTTCGCGAACGCGTAGGAGAACTTGCGATCGCGTAAGTCCTCAACCGACAGCTCTTCGTGAACGCGGCAGGCCCATCGCGAACGCTATGAAGGCCTGCCCAGTCTTTTAAAAACAGTAGCAAAAACGGGCAGAACCCATTTACTCCATATTTTCGAACTCCCAAGACCTAGAGGCGAATTCCTTCACACAAATTCATCCCCAAAGTGTTGATAATCAATTCTAAACCTTACTCTTTCAATTACCCAACTATTTTCATCACTTTTTAATCAAAAATCAAGAATCTTCATGGTAGAAATTAGAAAATTGGGTAGAGTTAGGACTTTTTGATTAATTAGAATTTTGACCTCATTTTGGGGTCAGATTTCGAAACTAATTGCGTATTCGGGCTCATGGGTGAATGGGTGATCGGGTTTTGGTCCGAACCTCGAGTTTTGACCAAGCGGACCCGGGGTCGATTTTTGACTTTTTGAAAAAAATGACAGAAAACCTATAATTAAGCATTGAGTATGAATTCATTAGCATTTATTGATGTTGTTAAATTAATTTAGGCTAGATACAATTGTATTGGAGGCAAATTCTAAAGGAAAAGCAGTGTTTGAGGCTTGAGTTGGCCGTGGAAGTTTGAGGTAAGTGTTTGGTCTAACCTTAACTTGAGGGAATATGTATTGTGCTTTATTTTCTATGTGATAGTGTAGTGTACGACGTATAGATGTGGTAACGAGTATCTATACACCGGTGTCAAGCATGCCCGTAAGTCTTAAATTGTAATCGTTGTGTTTCTTAATAAGTACTACAATTGCCTAAATTGTTGATTCTCCGTATTGAGCAAGACCTATGATTATCTTGTGGTATTTGTTTATTGTTGAGCATTGGCTCCAGTCGAGGGTTTGTTCGTGAAGTTAAATGATGGTACAAGTTTGGTTATAGCTGATTCCCTTGCCGGGACGTACTTATTTCTTACTGTTGATTCCCTTGCCAGGATGTGTTTGTTCTTGTTGTTGATTCCCTTGCCGGAATGTTGTTGTTGCTATTGTTTGGGTGAGGAAAGAGAGATAAAGCATGAAGGGTGATGCCATGTACATTTTTATTGATATTGATGCATATGGTGAGAAAGAGAGATAAAGCACGAAGGGTGATGCCGTGCACATTTCTAATATTTACATGGTGAGGAAGAGAGATAAAACACGAAGGGTGATGCCGTGCACATTTTCATTACTTGATTTCATTGGTGAGGATTGAGAGTAAAAGCACGAAGGGTGATGCCATGCACTTATTGCCTGTTCATTTTTATTCCTTGCTATTTTCGGTTCAATTACCTTAATTGTCTTATTCCACTATTACTGTGATTCTATACGTTGGTATTTTCCCCCATAGCATGTTACCTATCCCCTGTTACTTTTGAATTGTTTCTATTATTGTTATTCAGCTAGGTACTGTTTAACTGCATGTTATGTTAATTGTTGTGTCCTAACCTCGTCACTACTTTGCCGAGGTTAGGCTCGACACTTACTAACACATGGGGTCGGTTGTGCTGATACTATACTCTGCACTCTTTTGTGCAGATCCCGGTATTGGAGCATACAAATCTTAGCTAGGGGTTGCTTCCTTCAGTCCATCAGGAGACCTGACGTAGTCCTGCAGGCGCCCGCAAGCCTTGTCATTCCCTCCCTATCTAGTTTTCTTCTATTCTTTACTATTTTAGAGACAAACATGTATTTATTTTGTTCGGACCTTATTTGTAGTATTCCTAGATAGTCCGTGAGTTTGTGACACCAGTTCTGGGTGGTTATGTTTATGGATTCATTTTGGTATTATCTTAAATTGTTAAATTTCCTTCTTCCCCATTATTATTTTTCGTTGTTTATGATATATTGACTTAAAATTGTTAAGTGGTTTAAAATAAAAAGGGTAAATAAATCAGAATAGTTGGCTTACCAAGCTTTCACTAGTAGGCACCATCACCACTCTCGAGGGTGGAAAATTCGGGTCGTGACAAGTTGGTATCAGAGCTCTAGGTTGCTTAGGTCTAACAATTCACGAATAAGCTAGGTAGAGTCTGAGAGATCGGTACAGAGACGTTTATGCTTATCCCCTAGAGGCTACAGAGTTAGGAACAATTTCACTTCTATTCTTCTATGTCGTGCGATTTGTGTTTCTTAATTCTAATCTTTCGTAGATGGCGAGAACACGTGCTTCTTCATCCACCGATCAGCAGCCCGAGCCCCCAACATAAGAGGGCGAGGCCGTGCTAGAGGCTGAGGCAGGGGAAGAGCTCAGCCCAGAGCAGCAGCACCAGCGGTAGAGCCTCAGGTTGAGTTTAATGATGAGGTTCCGATCTTGACGGTTCTGGTGGGCCCAGCTCAGGTCCTAGAGGGGTTCATTGCTACCCTAGTACTTCAGGATGCTCTGTTTCGTCTAGTGGGCCTTATGGAGAGTGTCACTCAGGCTGACTTACTTCCTGTAGCACCAGCCGTCTCTTAGGCTGGGGGAGGAGCACAGACTCCCGTTACCCGCACTCCGGAGCAGATGTCTCCCCAGTTTCAGACTCCAACAGCTCAACTAGTTGGAGCAGTTCAGCCGGGTGTAGTAGCTCAGACCGGTGAGTGAGCAGTTATGTCTGTTGATGCTTTGTGGAGGTTGGACAGGTTCACCAAGCTGTTTACTACTACTTATGGTGGTACATCTTCAGAGGATCCCCGAGATTACTTAGACAACTGTCATGAGGTTCTTCGGAATATGGGGATAGTGGAGACCAATAGGGTCGACTTTGCTGCTTTCCGTCTATCAGGTTCTGCCAAGAAATGGTGGAGAGATTATTGTTTGGCCAGCCCTGTTGGATCACCAACTCTAACTTAGGACCAGTTTTCGCAACTATTTCTCAAGAAGTTTCTTCCCGTCACATAGAGAGAGAAGTATCGTAGGCGGTTCGAGCGTTTCCAGCAGGGTTCTATGACTGTCACCCTGTATGAGACAAGATTTATTGATTTGGCTCGTCATACTCTTCTGATACTCCCCACCGAGAGAGAGAGGGTGAGGAGGTTTATTGATGGACTCACTCAGCCTATTAGACTGTAGATGGCTAAGGAGACAGGTAGCAAGATTTCTTTTCAAGATGCGGTCAATATGGCCAGGCGGGTCGAGATGATTTTAGCTCAGAGGAGCGGTCAGGGGTCTGATAAGAGGCCTTGTCATTCAGGCAGATTTAGTGGTGCCTCGTTTGGAGGCAGGGATTCTTTTGGTAGAGGCCATCCTCCTAGGCCCTTTCAGTCAACACTTCAGGTTTCTCATGGTGCTTCGGGTGGTCGTGGTTCTTATATGCAGTATTCTGATTCTTTGTCCTACAGTGCACCACTAGCTCCTATAAGTGCACCTCTACTCCAGAGTTTTCAGGGTGGTTATCCAGGCCGTCAGGGTCAGTTTCAGGGTCAGCAGTCTCAGCAACCCAAGTCTTGCTATACTTGTGGTGATACGAGGCATATTGCTAGGTTTTTCCCTCGAGCCTCGAGCAATTCTCAGCACCAGGGTTCTCGTGTTATGGTTCCAGCACCGGGTGTTCCACTGTCCGCACAGATAGCTAGATGTTGGGGTCGAGGTGTTAGAGGTGGAGGTCAGGCCGTTAGAGGTGGAGGTCAGGCAGCTAGAGGTGGAGGCCAGCTAAGAGGAGGCCATCCTTGGGATGTAGTTCAGAGTGGTGGGGCCTAGCCCTGATGTTATGCTATTCCAGCCAGACCTGAGGCTGAGGCATCCGATGCAGTTATCACAGGTACGGTTTTAGTTTGCAATAGAGATTCTTCAGTTCTGTTTGATCCAGGGTCCACATATTCTTATGTATCATCTTATTTTTCCCCTTATCTGGTTATGCCTTGCGATTCTTTGAGTGCTCCTCTATATGTGTCTACACCGATGGGTGATTCTACTATGGAAGATCGTGTTTATCGTACTTGCGTGGTCATTATTGGGGGTCTTGAGACCCTTGTGGATCTCTTACTTCTCGACATGGTGGATTTCGATGTCATTCTAGGGATGGATTGGTTATACCCATATCATGCTATATTGGATTGTCATGCCAGGACCGTGACCTTAGCATTACCGAGGTTGCCTCATTTGGAGTGGAGAGGACCCATGGTTATTCTACCAGTAAGGTTATCTCATATATGAAGGCTCGGCGTATGGTTGATAAGGGATGTTTGGCCTATTTGGTGTATGTTCGTGATTCTAGTGCTGAGGTTCCTTCTATGGATTCTGTGCCCATTGTTCGTGAGTTTCCGGAGGTATTTCCTTCAGACCTGCCGGGGATGCCACCCGACAGGGATATTGACTTTTACATTGATTTGGCTCTGGGCACTCAGCCCATTTCTATCCCACCATATCGTATGGCCCCACTATAATTGAAAGAACAATTGTAGGACTTGCTGGATAAAGGCTTTATTAGATCGAGTGTCTCGCCTTGGGGTGAGCCATTGTTGTTTGTTAAGAAGAATGATGGGTCGATGAGGATGTGTATAGATTATCGACAGTTGAACAAAGTCACCATCAAGAACAAGTATCCATTGCCAAGGATCGATGATTTGTTTGACCAGCTTCAGGGTGCCAAGGTATTTTTGAAGATTGATTTGAGATCTGGGTACCATTAGTTGAGAATAAGGGCATCCGATGTCCCTAAGACAACTTTTTGCACTCGGTACGGGGATTATGAGTTTTTAGTGGTGTCATTCGGGTTGACAAATGCCGCAGCATCTTTCATGGATTTGATGAACCGTGTGTTCAAGCCTTATTTGGATTCCTTTGTGATTGTCTTCATTGATGATATTTTGATTTATTCCCGCAGCGGGGAGGAGCACGAGAAGCATCTTCGAGTCGTTCTTCAGACTTTGAGGGATAGTCAGCTGTATGCTAAGTTTTCGAAGTGTGAATTTTGGTTGAGTTCGGTTGCATTCTTGGGTCATGATCCAGGTAGATCTAAATAAGATAGAGGCAGTCAACGACTGGCCTAGAACTGCATCAGCTACAGATATTTAGAGTTTCTTGGGTTTGGCGGGCTATTATCGTCAGTTTTTGGAGAGGTTTTCATCTATTGCAACACCGATGATCAGGTTGACCTAGAAGGGTGCCCAGTTCAGGTGATCAGACGAGTGTGAGGCGAGCTTTCAGAAGCTCAAGACAACTTTAACTACGGTGCCGGTGTTGGTATTACCCACAGGTTCAGGGTCATATACAGTGTATTGTGATACATCGCGTATTGGACTTGGTGTGGTGTTGATGCAAAATGACAAGGTTATTGCATATGCTTTGCGGTAGTTAAAGATCCACGATAAGAATTATCCAGTTCAAGATTTGGAGTTAGCAGCCATTGTTCATGCACTGAAGATTTGAAGGCATTATTTATATGGTGTGTCGTATGAGGTGTTCACGGATCACAAGAATTTGCAATACTTGTTCAAGTAGAAGGAGCTAAATTTGAGGAAGAGGAGGTGGTTGGAACTGTTGAAAGACTATGATATCACCATCTTGTATCATTCGGGGAAGGCCAATGTAATGACCGATGCTTTGAGTAGGAAGTCAGCTAGTATGGGCAGTCTTGCTTATATTCTGGTCGGTGAGAGGCCCCTTGCTTTGGATGTTCAGGCTTTAGCCAATTAGTTCGTGAGGTTGGATGTTTCTGAGCTCAGCCGTGTTCTAGCTTGCACAGTCGCTCGTTCTTCATTATTTGAGCGTATCCGATATCGGCAGTATGATGACCCTCATTTGCTTGTCCTCAGAGACACAATGCAACACGAAGGTTCCAAGCAGGTTATATTTAGAGATGATGGAGTTTTGAGGATGCAGGGTCGTATTTGTTTGCCTAATGTGGATGGGCTTCGGGAGTTGATTCTAGAGGAGGCCCATAGTTCTTGGTATTCTTTTCATCTGGGTGCCGCTAAGATGTACCAGGATTTGCGGCAGCATTATTGGTGGAGGAAGATAAATAAGGACATTGTTGCCTATGTAGCTCGGTGTTTGAATTGTCAACAGGTAAAGTACGAGCATCGGAGACCTGGTGGTTTGTTTCAGAAAATTGAGATTCCTGAGTGGAAGTGGGAGAAGATTACTATGGACTTCATTATTAGACTCTCACAGACTCAGAGGAAGTTCGATGTCGTATGGGTTATTATTGATAGGCTGACCAAGTCAGCACATTTTATTTCTGTGGCAGTCTCCTATTCTTCTGAGGGGTTAGCTAAGATCTATATTTGGGAGATTGTTCGTCTTCATGGTGTGCCCGTGTCTATCATTTCTGATCGAGGTACACAGTTTACCTCGCATTTCTGGAGGGCAGTACAACGTGAGTTGTGTACACGGGTCAAGTTGAGCACATCATTTTATCCTCAGACGGATGTAGTTCAAGCGTACTATTCAGATTTTGGAGGATATGCTCCGAGCATGTGTCATTGACTTTAGAGGCTAGTGGGATCAGTTCTTGCCTTTAGCGGAGTTCGCTTATAACAACAGTTACCAGTAGTGCATCCAGATGGATCACTATGAGGCTTTATATGGTAGGCGATGTCGGTCGCCGGTTGGATGGTTTGAGCCGGGAGAGGCTCAATTGTTGGGTACGGATTTAGTACAGGATGCCTTGGACAAGGTGAAGATCATTTAGGATAGGCTTCGTACCGCTCAGTCCAGGCAGAAGAGTTATGCCGACTTCATGATGTGGCATTCATGGTCGGAGAGCGAGTGTTGCTCCGGGTGTCGCCCTTGAAGGGCGTGGTGAGATTTGGGAAGAAGGGCAAGCTCAGCCCTAGGTTCATTGGTCCTTTTGAGATTCTTGATCGAGTGGGAGAGATGGCTTACAGACTTGCGTTGTTGCAAAGTTTATCAGTTGTGCACCCAGTGTTTCTTGTATCTATGCTTCAGAAGTATCACGACGATCCATCCCACGTGTTAGATTTCAGCACTGTCCAGTTGGACAAGGACTTGACCTATGAGAAGGAGCCGGTGGCTATTCTAGACCGGCAGATTCGTTAGTTGAGATCGAAGAAGTTCCCTTCAGTTCGTGTTTAGTGGAGGGTTCAGCCTACCGAGGCAGCTACCTGGGAGTCTGAGTCCGATATGCGGAGCCGATATCCCTATCTTTTCCCCGACTTAGGTACTTCTTTTCTATGTCTGTTCGAGGACGAATGTTGTTTTAGTGGTGGAGGATGTGATGATTTAAAAGGTTATCACTTGATTTTTGAGTTTATTCTGTGTTTCGATGTCTTAAAAAAACTCCTTTTATCTCACCTCGATTTGCGTTCGCGGTCTGGGCATATGTTCAGAACGCTTTTATGTGAAAATTTGATAATAATGCCAATTATGCCTTTAAAATTGAATTTAAGTTGACTTCGGTCAACATTTTGGGTAAATGGATCCGGACCCATGACTTGACGGTCCTAAAGGGTCTGTAGAAAAATATGGGACTCTGTCGTATGCCAGAATCGAATTCCGAGCTCCTATGCCCGAGAAATGAATTTTTGAAGAAAATTGTTTAATTGAAATTTTAAGAGTTTTTGGAAATTTAAATGTATTTGAAATTGATGGTATCATGCCCGTATTTTGGTTCCGAAGCCCGTTACAGGTCTTATATGGTATTTAGGTTGAGCCTGTAAAATTTGGTAAGAAACAGACTTGATATGACGTGAATCGGACCCTCGGTTGTTAAAATTTGAACTTTAGAGTTATGAAGATTTTTCTTTGATTTTAATGCTAAACTCGTAGTTTGAGGCGTTATTTTGGTGATTTGATCGCACGAGTAAGTCCGTATGATATTTTTAGTTTAGTTTGCATGCTTGGTTTGGAGCTCCGAGGGCTCGGGTGAGTTTCGGGTTGGCCAGGGGATGTTTTTACACTTAGGAAAAGTTGCAGATCTGCCGGGATGTGTTTATTCTTATTATTGATTCCCTTGTCGGGATGTTGTTGTTGATATTGTTTGGGTGAGGAAAGAGAGATAAAGCACGAAGGGTGATGTCATGCACATTAATATTTATGCATATCGTGAGGAAAGAGTGATAAAACACGAAGGGTGATGCCATGTACATTTTTATTGATATTGATGCATATGGTGAGGAAGAGAGATAAAGCATGAAGGGTGATGTCGTGCACATTTCTAATACTTACATGGTGAGGAGAGAGATAAAGCACGAAAGGTGATGTCGTGCACTTTTTTATTACTTGATTACATTGGTGAGGATTGAGAGTAAAAGCACGAAGGGTGATGTCGTGCACTTATTGTCTATTCATTTTGATTCCTTGATGTTTTCGGTTCAATTACCTTAATTGTCTTATTCCACTATTATTGTGATTCTTTACATTGGTATTTCCCCCCATAGCATGTTACCCATCCCCCGTTACTTTTGAATTGCTTTTATTATTGTTATTCTGCTAGGTACTGTTTAACTGCAGGTTATGTTAATTGTTGTGTCCTAGCCTCGTCACTACTTCACCGAGGTTAGGCTCGACACTTACAAGCACAAGGAGTCGGTTGTGCTGATACTACACATTGCACTCTTTTGTACAGATCCTGGTACTGGAGCATACGGATCTTAGTTATTGGTTGTTGCCTTAAGTCCAACAGAAGACCCGAGGTAGTCCAGCAGGCGTCCGCAGGCCTTGACATCCCCTCCCTATCCAGTTTTCTTCTGTTCTTTACTATTTCAAAGAAAAACATGTATTTATTTTGTTCGGACCCTATTTGTAGTATTCCTAGATAGTCCGTGAGTTTGTGACACCAGTTCTGGGTGGTTATCATTATGGATTCATTTTGGTATTAGCTTAAATTGTCAAATTTCCTTCTTCCACATTATTATTTTCCGTTGTTTATGATATGTTGACTTAAAATTGTTAAGAGGTTTAAAATAAAAGGTTAAATAAATGGAAATATGGCTTGCCTAGCTTTCACTAGTAGGCGCCATCACGACTCCTGAGGGTGGAAAATTCGGGTCGTGACACATGATCTCATACCTACATGCATTTGATAATGAGACATAAAGAGATGTTCGTATTCCTGAATTTATTCACAATATCCTAGTCTCATAAGTTATAGTATTCTCCCTTATTGGGACTTTCTATTCAGTTAAATAATGTCTTCTTTCAACCAAGAGAGCAGAGAGTCTATATGTATACAGTATTATAGTATTTTCACCACTACCAAGCTATAATCAGTGGGCAGGGCCCCTATTGGGTAAAATCCGATCATATGGTAGGTTATATACCGAGCCTACTATGGCCGAGCACCTATGAGTGAGCCCAGAATGGCCGAGATATAGAGCCTAGTATGGCCAAGCGCCTATGAGCGAGCCTACTACGGCAAAGCAATTATATGTACCACGCCTTATAGGACTGGACAACTATTTTACTTACTATATTGAGAGAGTTGAGTTAGTATCAACAGGTAAGCATATCTTCATATCATCTTTGACTCCCAGTTACTTCAGTTATTATATTATCAGTTTAGTTTTAGCTTTCAGTTATTTTGTTGCCTTACATACTCGGTACATTATTTAGTACTGACGTCCCTTTTGCTAGGGATGATGTATTTCATACTTGCAGGTCCTGATAGACAGATGGATACACCTTCCCAGTAGAAAAAGTCAAACATCAACTTGGTTGGTAAACTCCACTTCCTCGGAGTTACCAGGTCTATACCTTGGAGTTCATTTTATATGTACAGGTTTGATGGGTAGGTCGAGGCCCTGTCTCGACCATGATACAATTCAGTTATACCTAGAGGCTTATAGACGAGTCATGTACATTTTTTATATCAATATTGTAGATTTACCAGCCCTATGTAGATGTTTAGTTTGGCATTACTGGTTGTAGATGTTATTTTCAAATAATTCAAAATATGGCCTCATCGGCCTAAGTTGAGGGTTACCTCTCCAGTGTTCATAGTTACAGAGTGGTATGCTCAGGCTGAGTATGGCACTGGTGCCGGCCACGCCTCTTCAGGTATGGGGCGTGGCATTAATGCTGTATATGTAGAACCTTCATCGATGTTGTTCGTTTTCATTATCACAAACCATAGTCCTGAGCATAGATAAATTTGGCAAAAAATTATCACTTTTTATAATGAACTACATAATATATTATTCTAACATCATAACCTGACAGTTTAATATCAACTTCTAATAACACAATTACTAGCTACTATAATACGTCAAATTGTAATAATAATACAAGATTAATCATTAAAAAAAATGATAGTAACTAGATGGTGGATTAGTTGGATCGCAATAGATGGTGGTTTTTTTTATAAAATACAAAAATTTGGGGTAGTTTTTGAAATTGTTAAAAAATTGAATTTGATAAGTTGGGGGAGACCAACTTATGGCTTTTGGCTTATTTTTGGCTTATAAGCACTTTTAATTTTACCAAACGCGTAGATAAGCCAAAAAGTGCTTATAAGCCAGTTTGACCAGCTTATAAGCTTAGCCAAACACTCTCTATGACTTGTGTGCACGGTCTGAATTGAATTCCGGGAAGTTCGGAGTTGATTTAGAAAGAGAATTCTCATTTCGGAAGCTTTAAGTTGAAAGAATTAGCTAAGATTGGATTTTTGAGTAAACGACCTCAGAATCGGAATTCGAAGGTTCCATCAGGTTCGTATGATGATTTCGGAATTGGGTGTATGTCTGGATCGGGTTTTGGAAGACCTAGGAACGTTTTGGCGCCTATTGTGGAAGTTAGCATTTTGGAAGAAATTTCATAAGTTTGGGTTGAAGTGCATTTCAGTGTTATCGATGTCCGTTTGGGATTCCAAGTCTGGGAGTAGTTCCGTATGGTAATTCTGGAGGAGGGACCGCAATCGAAAGTGAATTCGGAGGTCTGTAGGTCATTTTGGAGTCATTTGGCTAAAGATAGAAATTTTAAGGTTTTTGTAAGTTTGACCGAGACTTGACTTTTTGATATCGGAGTCGGATTCCGATTCCGGAAGTTGGAGTAGGTCCGTAATGGTAAATACAACTTGCGTGCAAAATTTGAGGTCAATCGAACGTGATTTGATAGGTTTAAACATCGAAAGTAGAAGTTTGAAATTCTAAAGTTCATAAGGCTTGGATTGGAGGCCGATTCGTGGTTTTAAAGTTGTTTGATATGATTTGAGGCCTCGAGCAAGTCCGTAATGTATTTTGGGACTAGTTGGTATGGTTGGTTGGGGTCCCGGGGGCCTCGGGTGGATTCTCGGGTGGTTAACGGATCGAAAATGGAATTTTGGAGAAGGCTGAAGTTACTGGTTGTTGGTGTAACCGCACCTGCAAAACTAGGGCCGCAGGTGCAGAGCCGCAGAAGCGGCCTTCATGCCGCAGAAGCGGAATAGACGGCTAGGCTGGGACCGCAGATGCGGTCATTTTGCCGCAGATGCGGGACCGCACCTACGGAAGGAGGACCGAAGATGCGAAAATTGAAGGCTTGAGGGAATACCGCATAAGCGACAATTGGTCCGCACCTGCGGGACCGCAGAAGCGGTCAATAGACCACAGGTGCGAAAGGACTGGAGGCAGTGAGTGTTTTAAAAATCGGGATTTGGCCACTTTCTCTCATTTTTCTCTTGGCTTGGGCGATTCTTGGAGAGTTTCAAGAAGGGGTTTTCATCATCAACGATAAGGTAAGCTATCCCCACCCATCTTGAGTTAAATACATTGATTATGTACGGATTTAAGCATGAAATTTGTAGAAACTTGGGGTTTGAGGGAAAACCTAAAAAATCGATATTCTTGGAATTTGACCACGATTTTGGGTATGAAATTGAGAGTAAATTATATATTTGCATTCGTGAGGTTATGGGTAAAGTTTATCTTCAAAAATTTTAGGAATTTGCGCACGTGGGCCCGAGGGCAATTTTGTCAACTTTTCGATCGGGGTTAGGAATTGTTATAAATCGGGTTGTAATGAGTAATTGAATGTATATTAATGGATTTGCATAATTATTGGCTAGTTTTGGAGCATTGTGCATCGATTCGAGTCTTCGGAAGAGCGTGGAATGCCGAGTATGGATCTTTGGAGCTAGGTGAGACTCCTTTCTAACCTTGTAAGAGGGAATTGTACCCATATGTGAACTAATTGAATATGTATTACTAATTGTGGGGGTTACGTACGCACAAGGTAACGAGAGTCCGTGCGTAGCTACTATTATGCTTATGTCCGGGTAGTCTAGGACCCAAAAGCATGCTTACTTGTAATAAGTACAACCTTATTGATAGTTTAAATTGCTTAAATCATATTGAAGTGGCAAATAATTTTCTAAGAGTTAAACTTCATTTTCATGACTTGTAAGAAAAGGAAAATTTACACCTCCTTGAATAATTGTCTCCTTGATGAATGTCTTGATTGACTGTTGAGTATGTGTTTCTATGTGTACCTGCGTCGCATGTATGATTTGCGAGCAGGGTGATTGTTTATTTATATTTGACCGCATCACATGTATGATCCGCGAGCGGGGTAATAGATACATCTATGGTTCGCGCCGTTCGACCCTCGGCAGTGCGCTATGTTTAAGTGGGAGAGAGAGTAATGACCCGACCGGTCGTTTTGAGCTCTAGCGCGTCATTCAATAGTTTGAGGCTATGAGCAGCTTCACTTCAGGTATTATGACTTGAGCACACGGTCGGAATTGAATTTCGGGAAGTTTGAAGTTGATTTGGAAAGAGAATTCTCATTTCGGAAGATTTAAGTTGAAAGAATTAGCTAAGATTGGATTTTTGAGTAAACAACCTCAGAATCGGGATTCAAAGGTTCCAGCAGGTTCGTATGATGATTTTGGGCTTGGGCATATGTCCGGATCGGGTTTTGAAAGACCCGAGAATGTTTTGGCGCCTATTATGGAAGTTAGCATTTTGGAAGAAATTTCATAAGTTTGGGTTGAAGTGCATTTCAGTGTTATCGATGTCTGTTTGGGATTCTGAGTATGGAGTAGCTCCGTATGGTGATTCTGGAGTAGGGAGCGCAATCGGATGTGAATTCGGAGGTCCGTAGTCATTTTGGAGTCATTTGGCTAAAGATAGAAATTTTAAGGTTTTTGAGAAGTTTGACCGAGAGTTGACTTTTTGATATCGGAGTCGGATTATGATTCCGAAAGTTGGAGTAGGTCCGTAATGGCAAATATGACTTGCGTGCAAAATTTGAGGTCAATCGGACGTGATTTGATAGGTTTAAACATCGAAAGTAGAAGCTTGAAATTCTAAAGTTCATAAGGCTTGGATTGGAGGTCAATTCGTGATTTTAGCGTTGTTTGATATGATTTGAGGTCTCGAGCAAGTCCGTAGTGTGTTTTGAGACTAGTTGGTATGATTGGTTGGGGTCCGGGGGGCCTCGGGTGGATTTCAAGTGGTTAACAGATCGAAAATGGAATTTTGGAGAAGGATGAAGTTGCTGGTGTAACCGCACATGCGAAACTAGGGCCGCAGAAGCGGAAATGGACGGCTAGGTTGGGATCGCAGATGCGGTCATTTTGCCGCAGATGTGGGACCGCACCTGCAGAAGGAGGAGCGCAGATGCGAAAGTTGAAGGCTTGGGGAAGCCCGCAGAAATGACAATTGGTCCGCACCTGCGGGACCGCAGGTGCGAAAGGACTGGAGGCAGTGAGTGTTTTAAAAATAGGGATTTGGCCATTTTCTCTCATTTTTCTCTTGGCTTGGGCGATTCTTGGAGGGTTTCAAGAGGGGATTTTCATCATCAACGATAAGGTAAGCTATCCCCACCCATCTTGAGTTAAATACATTGATTATGTACGGATTTGAGCATGAAATTTGTAGAAATTTCGGGTTTGAGGGAAAACTTAGAAAATCGATATTCTTGGAATTTGACCACAATTTTGGGTATGAAATTAGAGTAAATTATATATTTGAGTTCATGAGGTTATGGGTAAAGTTTATCTTCGAAAAATTTAGGAATCGGGGCACGTGGGCCCGAGGGCAATTTTGTCAACTTTTCGATCGGGGTTAGGAATTGTTATTAATTGGGTTGTAATGAGTAATTGAATGTATATTAATGGATTTGCATAATTATTGGCTAGTTTTGGAGCATTGTGAATCAATTCGAGTCTTCGGAAGAGTGTGGAATGCCGGTTATGGATCTTCGGAGCGAGGTGAGTCTCCTTTCTAACCTTGTAAGAGGGAATTATCCGCATAGGTGAATTAATTGAATATGTGTCACTAATTGTGGGGGCTACGTATGCACGAGGTGACGAGAGTCCGTGCGTAGCTACTATTGTGCTTATGTCCGAGTAGTCTAGGACCCAAAAGCATGCTTACTTGTAATAAGTACAACCTTATTGATAGTTTAAATTGCTTAAATCGTATCGAAGTGGCAAATGATTTTTTAAAAGAGTTAAACTTCATTTTCATGACTTGTAAGAAAAGGGAAATTTACACCTCCTTGAATAATTGTCTCCTTGATGAATGTCTTGATTGACTGTTGAGTATGTGTTTCTATATGTACCTGCGTTGCATGTATGATTCGTGAGTAGTGTGATTCTTTATTTATATTTGACCGCATCGCATGTATGATCTGCGAGCGGAGTAATATATGCATCTATGGTTCGCGCCGTTCGACCCTCGGCAGTGCACATTTTACATTTATGTTGGATCGGGCCGTACGACCTCGGCATGATTTGCGCATGTTTGTATTGCTTGGCTTGAGATTTATTTATATTGATATTTGCTCTCCCCGACTTGATATAATCGTTAACTAATGGATTATGAATCCGGAGACTTGAATAAAAAAGGAATTTTTACTTATTCGTGGCTTATTTGAAAATATTGTCGTTCTTAATAAATCCATGATTACTCGCAGTAATGATATGTTATTATTGGACCACTAGTAAGTGTTAAAGTCGACTTCTCGTCTCTACATTTTTGAGATTAGACGGGATACTCATTGGGTACATGTTATTTTTGTACTCATACTACACTTGTTGTGCATTTTTTTTTTGCACAGGTTCATATGTGGCTAGTGGCTTAGTGGCATAGCGGCATGGTTGATACAGAGACTTAGGTGAGCTGCACTTCAGATCCTGTACAATTAAGTACAGAAATGTACTATGAGTAGATAAACAATATGTACCCAGTAAGTATCCCGTCTAATCTCGAAGAAGTAGAGACGAGAGGTCGACTCGATACTTACTAGGGTCAAATAATATAATAAGGTGTTATGCTAAGCATGGGAGTCACAAATAATCAACAGTTTGTAGCAAGAGGTAATAAATCATCTTCTGAATAATTTTGCAGTTAACCAATTACATTTCAAGTATTTAGCAGGACAAGTCATGGATACGATTTCACATTTACATCATGCGCACATTATGCCTAGGTCGACGGCCCGATCCAATAGAAAAAAATTGTGCACTGCCAGAGGGTCGAATGACGTGAATCATAGATGCATCTATATCTAAAGAAGGCGATCGGCCCGATCCACAAATATAAATTAATATCAAGAAAACACATGAATGCGCATTTATTTCCAAGTAAATTCATACAAGTGTCCAACAAGTGTATACATTCGCTTATATTCCTTTCCAAGTCTCTAGCATATCCTAAGTGATCACAATAGCAAGAAAATATAGAGATATTCACAATTATAGCATGATACGAGTCCTAGACTACCCGGACAATTAACATAATGGTAGCTACGTACGGATTCTCGCCACCTAGTGCGTACGTAGCCACCGCATTTAGTAGCAAATTACTCAATTATTACACCTATGAGGACAATTCCCTATTACAAGGTAAGAAATGAGACTCACCTCGCTCCAAGTATACTTCCAAATGCCAAGAACGAGCCCAAACTCTCAATTTGGAGCCGAACGATCCGAAACTAGTTAAATGAGGTAGAAACTAGTCAATATAAGCTCACAAGATTGTATTCTAGCTAGTTACAAAATTTTCCAACCCTCAACCCAAGTTTCCTAAAATCCGACCCCGGGACCATGTGTCTAGATTCCGAAATTTTTCGAAGGAAGTTGTTCTCTATAACCTAAGGATCAATAATATATGACTTCTAATTTATTTCATAACAAATTTCGTGGTTAAATCTATCTTTTGTCAAAACCAAGGTTTTGCTCTAACCCCTTGATTTTACCTAAATTCTAGTGTTTAATCTACCTAATACACAAGTATTAAACTAAGAATAGGTGGGATAAACTTACCTCAAGATGCTAAGTGGAAGTCTTCTCTCAAAAGCTCCCAAAATCGCCAATGGAATAGCGAAAAGTGGCAAAAAGGGACTTAGAAAAAATGAAGCTCACTGCTTCAGCGATTTCCGCATATGCAGTCCCGCTTCTACGAGAAATCGGATGCACCTGCGGAACCGGCCAAGCGGGCTGCAACCACTTCTGCGGTCTCGAAGCGGCTTCTGCGATCGGGGAGCCGCTTCTGCGGTTTTGGCCTGGCCTACCCTAGGTCGCATCTGCGATAGATAAACCGCTTCTGCGGTCTCGCACCTGCGGTCGACCAACCGCAGGTGCGGTTATGATAGAAGTAGATGCTTCAACACTTCTCAAAATTCCAACTTCACTCGAGCCTCGTCTGATTGATGCTCGGGGCTCCCGAGCACTGCCCGAACATATCGACAAGTCTAAAATCATGAAACGGACCTACTCGAACTTTCAGAACGCCCGAAACAACGCTAAATCTAAGAATCACTCCCTAAAACCAAATGAATCGAACTTATTAATCTTCAAGTTCTTAAATTTCCTCTAACGAGCCGAAATGGCCTTAAACTACTCGAATTGGCACCAGGCAAGTCTTAAATGTTATTTCGGACCTGTACCGGACTCCGGAACCAACATACGGGCCCGATACCCATGTGATCAATCATTAGTTAGTTTTTTTAAATCCTTAGAATTTCAGTTTAACAATTTCTAATAAAAATTCATTACTCGGGCTAGGGACCTCAGAATTCGATTCCGGGCATACGCCCAGGTCCCATATTTTCCTACGGACCCTCCGAGACCATCAAATCATGAATCCTAATCCGTTTGCTCAAAATGTTGACCAAAGTCAAACTTAGCCTTTTAAGAAAATCCTTAGGAATCAAATGAGAATATTTCACTCCAAACTCTTCCAAATCCCGAATCAACCACTCCCGCAAGTCATAAATTAGTTAAAGCAAGCGCGGGAAGTTTTATTTAAGGGAAGGGGGTTCTAAAAGGCAAAAAGATCGGTCAGGTCGTTACATTCTCCACCTCTTAAACAAAAGCTCATCCTCGAACAGACATAGAAAAGTACTTGAGTTGCTGAATAAATCTGGATATCTACTCCGCATGTCTTCCTCGGTCTCCCAGGTCGCCTCCTCGACTGGTTGGTCCCTCCACTGGACCCTCACCGCAGAAATCCTCTTGGACCTCAACTAGCGATCCTGCCTATCAATAATCGCAACTGGCTCCTCCTCATAACCCAAACTCTCATCCAGCTGAATAGTACTAAAGTCCAACACATGGGACAAGTCGGCATGATACTTCCAAAGCATCGATACATGAAAAACCGGATGAACTCCCAATATGCTGGGGTCCAAAGCAAGCTCATAAACGACCTCCCCAACTCGTCTCAACACCTCAAAGGGGCCAATAAACCTAGATCTCAACTTGCCCTTCTTCCCGAACCTTATAACGCCTTTCATTGGTGAGACTTTCAAGAGAACCTTCTCGCCAACCATGAATGATACATCATGCACCTTCTGCTCCGCGTAGCTCTTTTGTCTGGACTTAGCTGTGCGAAGCCTTTCCCGAATCAACTTTACCTTGTCCAAGGCATCTTATACCAAATCTGTACCATATAACTTAGCCTCACCAGGCTCAAACCACCCGATAGGATAACAACAACGTCGACCATACAAAGCCTCGTGTGGAGCTATCTCTATGCTGGACTGATAGCTGTTGTTGTACACAAACTCCGCCAAGGGCAAGAACTAATCCCATTGCCCTCCAAAGTCAATCACACATGCTATGAGCATGTCCTCCAAAATCTGAACTGTCCGCTCCAACTGCCTGTCAGTCTGTGGATGAAATGTTGTGCTAAGCTCTACGCGGGTCCCCAACTCACCCTGAATAGCTCTCCAGAAATGCGAAGTGAACTGAGTGCCTCTATCTGATATGATGGAAACATGCACACCGTACAATCGGACTATCTCCCGGATGTAAATCTGAGCCAGTCTCTCCGAAGTGTAGGTAGTCACATTCGATATAAAGTGTGCCGACTTGGTCAAACTATCCACGATGACTCACACTGCATCAAACTTCCGCAAAGTCCAGGGTAAGCCAACTATGAAATCCCACTCTGGTATAGGCATCTGCTGAAGTAGGCCACCCGGCCTCTAGTGTTCATACTTGACCTGCTGGTAATTCAAACACCTAGCCACATACTTCACTATGTCTTTCTTCATCCTTCGCCACCAATAATGTTGCCTCAAGTCACAATATATATTCGTAGCACCCGGATGAATGGAATACCGTGAACTGTGTGCCTCCTCTAGTATCCTCTCCCTCATACCATCAACATTAGGAACACATAGGCGACTTTGGAGTCGCAAAAAACCATCCTCGCCAATAGAAATCTCCTTGGCACTACCCTGAAGCATTGTCTCTCTGAGAACTGACAAATGTGGATCATTGAACTGCCGGGCCTTGATCTGCCCCAATAATAAAGACCGAGCAACAACGCACGCAAGAACTCGGCTGGGCTCTGAAATATCCAACCTCACAAGTCTGTTAGCCAAGGATTGGATGTCCAAAGCTAGTGGCCTCTCCTCTGCTGGAATGAATGCCAAGCTACCCATACTCTTTGCTTTCATGCTTAAGGCGTCTACGACCACATTTGCCTTGCCTGGGTGATAAAGAATGATGATGTCATAATCCTTCAGCAACTTAAGCCATCTACGCTGCCTCAAATTGAGATCCCTATACTTGAACAAGTGCTGTAAGCTGCGATGATCAGTATAAACCTCACATGATACCCCGTATAGATAATGCATCAATATCTTAAAAGCATGAACAATCGCGACCAACTCCAAATCGTGCACAAGATAATTCTTCTCATGGATCTTCAGTTGACGCGAAGCATATGCAATAACTCGCCTCTCCTGCATCAATACACGCCCTAATCCAACGTGCAAAGCATAGAAATATACCGTATATATCCCTGAATCAGAAGGCAACACAAGGACTGGTGTTGTAGTCAAGGTTGTCTTGAGCTTCTGAAAGCTTGCCTCACAATCATCAGACCAATGGAAGGGAGCACCCTTCCGGGTCAATCTAGTCAGAGGTGATGCAATATATGAAAAGCCCTGTACAAATTGTCTGTAATAACCTGCTAACCCCAGGAAACTCCTAATCTCGATCACCGAAATAGGACGTGGCCAACTCTGAACTGCCTCAATCTTCTTGGGATCCACCTTAATACCCTCTCCTGACACAACATGCCCCAAGAATGCCACTGAATCCAGGCAAAACTCGCACTTGGAGAACTTAGCATATAACTTCTGCTCTTGCAAGGTCTGAAACACTACTCTCAAATGATGCTTGTGCTCCCCCAGGCTATGGTAGTATACCAAGATGTCGTCAATGAAAACAATGACAAATAAATCAATATAAGGCCTAAATACCATGTTCATCAAGTCCATGAATGCTACTGGGGCATTAGTCAAGCAAAAGGACATCACCAAAAACTCATAATGGCCATATCTAGTCCGGAATGCAGTCTTCAAAACATCCGAGTCTCGAATCTTCAACTGATGGTACCCTGACCTCAAGTCGATCTTAGAGAACACCTTAGCACCTTGTAACTGGTCGAACAAATCATCGATACGAGGCAACGAATACTTTTTCTTGATGGTAACTTTGTTCAACTAGCGGTAATCGATGCACATCCGCATAGTCCCATCCTTCTTCTTCACAAATAATTCGGGCGCACACCAAGGTGATACACTGGGTCTAACAAACTCCTTAGCTAACAACTTCTAAAGTTGCTCCTTCAAATCTTTTAACTCTTTAGGAGTCATACGGTACAGTGAAATAGATATAGGTTGGGTGCCTAGAGCCAAATCAATACAAAAATCAATATCACAATCCGGTGGTATGCCAGGAAGATCAGAAGGAAACACCTCGGCGAACTCTCGAACTACTGGAAGTCTGGAACTGAATCAATCATCGGAGACTCTACGGTTGTGTCCCGAACATAAGCTAGATAAGCCAAATACCCCTTCTTGACAATATACCAAGCCTTCAGGAAAGAAATAACCCGGATAGACGTATCAACTGTGGAACCCTTCCACTCCAACCCTGGCATCGCTAAAGTAACAATTTTGGCATGGCGATCTAGGACGGCGTGATACGTAGATAACCAATCCATGCCCAGGATGATCTCAAAATCTATCATATCGAGCAACAGAAGATCTGGTCTAGTCTTGAAACCACAGAGTTTGACCACACAAGACCGGTAGATCCGATCCACAAGCACAGAATCACCCACAAGAGTAGACACATAAACAGGAGTGCCCAAAGGCTCAGGAGAAATAACTAGGAAACGAGCAAATAGAGATGATACATATGAATAAGTAGACCCTGGATCAAATAATACCGAAGCATCTCTACCGCCGACGGAAATAATACATGTGATGATGACATCTGAGGCCAATGCATTTGGCCAGAAGGGCAAAAAATCTGGCCGGAACGCTGGTTGGCTAGCCTCCACCTGATTGAGCAGTAGCTGGCTAACCTTTCCCTGCCTGGCCTCTACCTCTAGGACGACCCCTACCAGTTTGCCCTCTACCTCTAGGTGGCGGGGCAGCCGGTGCCGAAATCATAGGCTGCTGACCCTGCTGTACTACCTTGCCCTGAAGCCTGGGGCAGTATCTCCTCATATAACCAAGTTCTCCGCACTCGAAACAACCCAGTGGTGCGGCGACCTGCTGCCCTGATGGCTAACCCTGATGGCCTGTAGACCCACTGGAAGAAGCATGAATAGCCGGTGGACGGTATGAACTCTCTGGAATAGCACTGAAATAAGAATCAAAAGAACCTTGTGGACCTAAATAACCGCCGGAGGAGCCCTGAATAGCTGGTGGGTGGTAAGAACTCTCTGGCATCGCACTGAAATATGGTCTCACTAGAGCACCTCGGGGAGGTGGTGGTGGTGCTGAATACGGGGGTCTGCTGGGCTGACCCCTCCCGAAGTGACCTCTACCCCTAGCTGGGGCACCTCTGAACTCTCCCGAAAACCAGGCCCTCTTATCCTACTGAATATTCTCTATACCCCTCTGGCAATATCCCTGAATCCTGCGAGCAATCTCTACCACTAGCTGATACTCAGTGCCCATCTCCCCTCTCGGGTCATGCTACCTCAAATACCGGGGCGCAACCCCGCAATAAATCTTTGCACTCTTTCTGCATCAGTGGGAAGTATCATGTGTGCATGACAAGACAACTCAGAAAACCTCGCCTCATAATCGGTCACGGACATCTGACCCTACTCCAGATGCTCAAACTGATATCGCAGCTCTTCCCTCTCAGAGGGTGAAATGTACCTATCCAAGAATAACTGTGCGAACTGACCCCAAGTGAGGGGAGGGTAACTTGCCGGCCTGCCAAGAACATAAAACTGCCACTATCTATGGGCCCTGCCCTCTAGCTGAAAAGTAGTGAAGTCAACCCCATGCGACTCCAATATCCTCATGTTGTGCAGTCTTCCCCTGCACCTATCTATGAAGTCCTGGGCATCTTCATGATGCTCACCCCCGAAGACAGGAGGGTGAAGTCTGGTCCGTCTATCCAACAAATTCTGCGGGTCGCCATCCACAGCTGGTTTGGGCTAGGGCACCACTGCAGCCACTGGCTGGGCCCCATCTGTGGGTAGTGCACCCGGAGTTTGATACACTGCAACTGCATGTCCAGAGGCCTAAGCAGTAGGGGTCTGTGCTTCCCCTCCTGCTTGTGATGTAGCTGGATCTACTGGAAATAAATCAGCATGAGTCATGGAATCCATGAATCGCAGCATACGACCTATGATCTCCTGAAAACCCGGTGCTGTCATGAAATCTGCCGGGGTAGGCTCAGCTGCGGGCACCTCGCCCTGCTCCTCGATGTAGGATCTCCCCCAGGATCTGCTGGTGGGGCTACTGGAAAAGCTCTGGGATGCCCTCGTACCCTACCTCGGGCCGGTGCCCTCTCCCGGCCTCTGCCTCGGCCTCTGCCTCGGCCTCTAGCAATGAGGGGAACAGCTCCTCCCGGGTCTGGAACATCAGTTGTGCGTGTCCTCACCATATGTGAGAGAATAAAAGAGGAAAATTTGGTATACCAACCGCTGCACGACATGAAATGAATAAAGAGTAGTTTTCCTAACACCATATAGCCTATCGAATATAAATACAGACGTCTTCATACCGATCCGCAAGACTCTATTAGGTTTACCCATGGCTTGTGAGACCTACGTGAACCTAGTGCTCTGATACCATGTTGTCACAGCCCATTTCCATAATAGGTCGTGATGGCGCCCAACACCGTTGTCAGGCAAGCCAACGTGGAAATATAAATAAGTTCTCACTTACTTTTACCAAAAGAGTTGCAATAATTCCTTAAGTTAAAGTGAAAATCAGAAATGAACAGTAAGGTGCCAAAAATAATCATACAACCCCAAAATACTAGCCTACTAATGTGTGTGCCAAGACCTGGTATCACAAGTTACGGGCAACTAGTAGAATATACAAAAGAATCAATTTATCCTATTGTCTAAAATAGAATAGACAGCAAAAATAAATAAGAGAGACTCCTTCAAGCTACTGAACGACATGGGAAGGGAATCAGCTCACTGTAGAAGTCTCGAAATCTGCTCAGGGATGTGCACCAGACTGATAGCCAGAGACACCTGCTTCAGATCCTGTACAATTAAGTACAGAAATGTACTATGAGTAGATAAACAATATGTACCCAGTAAGTATCCCGTCTAATCTCGAAGAAGTAGAGACGAGAGGTCGACTCGATACTTACTAGGGTCAAATAGTATAATAAGGTGTTATGCTAAGCATGGGAGTCACAAATAATCAACAATTTGTAGCAAGAGATAATAAGTCATCTTTTGAATAATTTTGTAGTTAACCAGTTACATTTCAAGTATTTAGCAGGACAAGTCATGGATAAGATTTCACATTTACATCATGCGCACATTATGCCGAGGCCGACGGCCCGATCCAACAGAAAATAAATTGTGCACTGCCAGAGGGTCGAACCATATATGCATCTATCTCTACCGAGGCGATCAGGCCGATCCACAAATATCAATTAATATCAAGAAAATACATGAATGCGCATTTATTTCCAAGTAAATTCATACAAGTGTCCAACAAGTGTCCAACAAGTGCTTATATTCCTTTCCAAGTCTCTATCATATCCGAAGTGATCACATTAGCAAGAAAATATAGAGATATTCACAATTATAGCATGATACGAGTCCTAGACTACCCGGACAATTAACATAATAGTAGCTACGCACGAACTCTCGTCACCTAGTCCGTACGTAGCCCCCACATTTAGTAGCAAATTACTCAATTATTACACCTATGGGGACAATTCCCTCTTACAAGGTTATAAAGGAGACTAACCTCGCTCCAAGTATACTTCCAAATGCCAAGAATGAGCCCAAACTCTCAATTTGGAGCCGAACGATCCGAAACTAGTTAAATGAGGTAGAAACTAGTCAATATCAACTCACAAGAACGTATTCTAGCTAGTTGCAAATTTTCCAACCCTCAACACAAGTTTCCTAAAATCCGACCTCGGGCCCACGTGCCCGGATTCCGAAATTTTTCAAAGAAAGTTGTTCTCTATAACCTAAGGATCAATAATATATGATTTCTAATTCATTTCATAACAAATTTCGTGGTTAAATCTATCTTTTGTCAAAACCCTAGGTTTTGCTCTAACCCCTTGATTTTACCTAAATTCTAGTGTTTAATCTACCTAATACACAAGTATTAAACTAAGAATAGGTGGGATAAACTTACCTCAAGATTCTAAGTAGAAGTCTTCTCTCAAAATCTCCCAAAATCGCCAATGGAAGAGTGAAAAGTGGCAAAAGGGACTTAGAACCCGTATTAAATGAAGCTCACTGCTTCAGCGATTTCCGCATCTGCGGTCAGGGGACCGCATCTGCAGTCCCGCTTCTGCGAGAAATCGGACGCACCTGCAGAACCGGTCAAGCGGGTTACGACCGCTTCTGCGGTCTCGAAGCCGCTTCTGCGGCTGCCGCTTCTTCGGCTGCCGCTTCTGCAGTTTTGGCCTGGCCTACCCTGGGCCGCATCTGCGATAGATGGACCGCTTTTGCGGTCTCGCACTTGCGGTCGTTCAACCGCAGGTGCGGTTATGATAGAAGCAGATGCTTCAGCACTTCTCAAAATTCCAACTTCACTCAAGCCTCGTCCGATTGACGCTCGGGGCTCCCGGGCCCTACCCAAACATACCGACATGTCTGAAATCATGAAATGGACCTATTCGAATCTTCGGAATGCCCGAAACAATGCTAAATCTAAGAATCATTCCTTAAAACCAATTGAATCAAACTTATGAATCTTCAAGTTCTTAACTTTCCTCTAACGAGCCGAAACGCCCTTAAACTACTCGGATTGGCACCAATTGCGGGCAAGTCTTAAATGTTATTTCGGACCTGCACCGGACTCCGGAACCAACATACGGGCCACATACCCATGTGATCAATCATTAGTTAGTTTCTTTAAATCCTTAGAATTTCAGTTTAACAATTTCTAATAAAAACTCATTACTCGGGCTAGGGACCTCGGAATTCGATTCCGGGCATATGCCCAGGTCCCATATTTTCTTACGAACCCTCCGGGACCGTCAAATCACGAATCCGGGTCCGTTTGCTCAAAATGTTGACCAAAGTCAAACTTAGCCTTTTAAGAAAATCCTAAGGAATCAAATGGGCATATTTCACTCGAAACTCTTCAAAATCCCGAACCCACCATCCTCGCAAGTCGTAAATTAGTTAAAGCAAGCGCGGGAAGTTTTATTTAAGGGAACGGGGTTCTAAAAGGCAAAACGACCGGTCGGGTCGTTACATTAAAAACCCACATAAATATTATTAGGAATTGTGTTTTGAGTTACAAAATAGAATTTAAAGAAAATAGTGTAAATTTCTAAAAATGATGAATGTTAATTTTATTTTGCTAACTCAATAACGGAAGAAACATGTTCCACACAAGTCCTCATAGACTTAAATCAAATTATTTACTCATTTATTATTTGAAGGAACATTTTATTTATTCCAAGAGAACCACTTGGAATTAAAATTGGAAGTCTATTCCAATCATTCATCTATGCAGTATTAATATTCAGGGATTTGTATTTAAAATTTTTATTTGTATTAGTTAACTTTAAAAAAATTCATACAAGTTTGGACTTTAATGCTTGCCTTTTCAGTTTATTAATCATTCTTAATAGTAGTAAACTCTACTTCAAATGTATTATCCCACTTAATTTACGAATGATGTTAGATATATGGCTTCTCTTATCATTTTGATGGCTTTGTCAAAAGAACAATCTTACTATTACGACTCACACTTGTCACTAATTTTATATTTATATCATAATCAAAGAAAATCATTAAATAAGGTAAAATGTAAGGTAATTTAAAGTTTTAAATAGTAGGATTTGTACATAGTTCAAGTAAGGAAAGATCTAATAAATAAAATATTGTTCATTTAAAAGTCCTACTATTTAAAATTTTAAAATAAAAAACTATTCAATTTATATAAATCTGTTTCTTATTTAAACCATATAACATAACTATAATTTCTTTCATGTTCCTTTCTAATATTGAGGAAAAAGTTTAAAATAATTAAGAATTTGATTATTTTCAATTAAATAATCCAAGAGAAATTAGTCATTTGATGAAGAAAATGTAACCGATTTGAGAAGTAATGATCGATGAAAATGTCTACTTTAGCAATTCTACTCACTGGTGTACATACAATGATACTATTATTTATAGACGGAGAATTTAACCACGTGCTCATTCAAGTTGATTCAAATCTTCTTGTGTCATTGGAAATGTTTTCCAATGTATTTACCTACATTTGTAATTTTGATTTGTTATTCACATTTGTACCCAAAAAAATTTAAAATATTTTATGTTGCGGAAGAAAATTCATAAACGTCTACAAAAAAGATATAAAATATAAAGATGGAAGTATTATATTCGTCTGATATTTAATTTGAGTATGATTCATCATAGTATTATCAACACAATGGAAAGAAATATTATATTTATGCGACATAGTTCAAATAAGAACATATTTTCTATTAATTAATTTTAAAATTCTATATATTATTATTTGATACCTAATTCTAATAAATAAAAAACTAATAATTAAAATCCAGTTGATTTCAAACTCCTAGTTATTAAAAAATTATTTTACTTGATTTCATTCCAAATCGTTAGTAAGTATTCAAATGAAGAGATTATCTAACATTGTTCAGTAATAATCTCAAATAGTACTTTTTAAGACTTTAAAATCAATTAAAATTTGCTTGCCTGAAATACTCAATAGAGCTCTTGATGCTTGCCCCGTACATAAATAAAATTTAAAGGCTAAAGCATTTCGCTCAAGCTTTCATTTAATTTTTCTCAGTTTTTTCTTGGATTTTTACGATATCAATTATAAATATTTTAATAATTAGATTTGCTTGTTCAAAATACATAACATATATAAAAATTCAAAAATCATAATTTAAAGGCATAAGGAGTAAAACCGGTTTATACGATATGCAAGCTTCTATGATATTCTATTGTAAAATAATTTTCTAAAAGACTTGTGTGATTTTATTAAATTAAAGAAAACACAAAAAGTTAAATTTGCTCCATAATCAAGAAGCGGAGGATTTCCATACTTTTTTTCTTAAAGTTATGTTACTTAATTAAGGAAAGGATTTATAAATTTTAAATTCCTAAATATAAGATTTTAGTTTAAATAAGGAAATATCAAATTTTGATTTATTTTAAAGTCTTAACTATTAGAAAAATAACAAATGACTATTTTGTCCAGAATAAACTCTATTTTTAAAGGGTGAAAAAGGCGAACGATATTTCGCTAAGGGCCTTCGTGCTTTTAATATAATATAGATATAGATAGACGTGTAGCCTATATATTAAATTTATTTTAAAGAAATTTCGTTTTATTCAAATCTAGCTACAGTGTTTCAAAGAACTATACTTATAGAATTTTAAATGTGAAATAGTTTTTATAGTTATATGGAGTAGTATTTTTTTTGTTAGCGGCGAAGTAGTATTTAAATAATTAGAAAAAATAACAAAAGTTACTAACATGATTGCATATGATCATTAACTGAATTAAGTATGATAATATGATAAAAAAAGATAAATTTTATTTTTAATTTAAGTTCGAATTTTAGAACTTTATCTATAAATTCAAAATTATCTTTTAATTCAAATTCCGTATATAGTCAAATATAGAATAAAGTTACCATATAGTATTAACATTTATTAGCTTGTCACTTGGCTTAACCATAATGTCAATTATATATGCTAACTTTCTTGCTTTAATATATAACAAGAAGCGGAGGATTTCCATACTTTTTTTCTTAAAGTTATGTTACTTAATTAAGGAAAGGATTTATAAATTTTAAATTCCTAATCGATTTTAAAGTCCTAAATATAAGACTTTATTTTAAATAAGAAAATACCAAATTTTGATTTATTTTAAAGTCTTAACTATTAGGAAAATAACAAATGACTATTTTGTCCAGAATAAACTCTACTTTTAGAGGGTGAAAAAGGCGAACGATATTTCGCTTAGGGTTTTGTGCTTTTAATATAATATAGATATAGATAGACGTATAGCCTATATATTACATTTATTTTAAAAGAATTTTATTTTATTCAAATCTAGCTACAGTATTTCAAAGAACTATACTTATAGGATTTTAAATGTGAAAGAGTTTTATAGTTATATGGAGTAGTTTTTTTTTGCTAGCGGCGAAGTAGTATTTAAATAATTAGAAAAAATAGCAAAAGTTCCTAACATGACTGCATATGATCATTAACTGAATTAAGTATGATAATATGACAAAAAAAAGATAAATTTTATTTTTAATTTAAATTCGAATTTTAGAACTTTATCTATAAATTTAAAATTATCTTTTAATTCAAATTTTGTATATAGTCAAATATAGAATAAAGTTGTCATATACTATTGACATTTATTAGCTTGCCACTTGGCTTAATCATAATGTCAATTATATATGGTAACTTTCTTGCTTTATATATATAAAAGATACTTGGTAATAAAATTTTATTGGCTTACCAAAAAAGTAATATTATTACTCCAAAAACAAAATAAAAGATCAAAACTAGGTGAAAAAATAAATATATTCACGGGAATGAACAAGCATCCATGAACTCATATTTGGAAACAATTTATTTTTATGCAATAATTTATAACCACATAGAATAAATGTGCTTCATTTAATACCACAAATTTTAAAAATTTCCCTTTTTTCGTAAGTTTCATACCAGTCAAATAGGTTCACATCTATTGAAAGGGAGGGAGTATTAATTTCAGCGACAGACATTTCACGGTTTCACCCCTTTCACTATCGTCAACAGGTCGTTGGAAAGATGTATCATTCGTTATTCTTGACAAACACAAGAGTTAAAAAGGAAAAAAGAATATATATACTAGTATTTGTTTGGCAGTCATTGAAACTTAGCTTGGATGTCGGTTCTATCAGTTAGGTGCAAAAATAACCTAATCCTAGACAATATTATATACGACTTTCTTCCAAATAAGTCTATATTTGACACTAAACCAAATTGTTGAAAGTTTTCACGCCTTTTTCATTTTTTTCCTTCATATTTTGGGTCAAACATGGAAATTATTTCTTTTTTTTTATTTGGGTTGAATGAGACTATTGCCGAGGGTCTATCGGAAATAACTTTTTTATCTCACACAAGATAAGAATAAGGTCTATGTACACACCGTCCTCCTCATACCTACTGAGTATTGTATATGGCGAAATCGGGCTCATCTATTGGATGACAGACCTAAGTAGAAACGTGATGGGTTAAAGATCGACCCCAGATTATATCGAACTAAGGCAGGAAGACTAGAGCATGCATCTTAAAGACCATCGAGCTCGTAGCTCCGGAACCGACCCCGACTCCGATCAAGCTCAAGGAAATATTATTAGACCACATAACGGAAGGCCGAAATATCTGTGACTGGTCGGATGTCACGGCGGGAATCTCGACATGTATCAACGAGTGACCAACTAATTATCAAATTATGAGATTTCTTACCTTTTGTAGAATTGTATCTAAGTAGAACTCCCCTACTATATAAAGGGGGTCTAATTATTTGTAATAGACATTATAAGACGCATCAAAAAGCAATACACTATTATTTCTAGTTTTTATTATCTTGTTATTCTGTTTTGACATCGATTGAGGCACTTCTTGGCTCGATGGTGATCAAACACCAAGGATAAGACCGTTCAATTTGTGTAGTTTGCATTTATTTTCTTATCATTAATTTCAGTACTAATCTTTTTTCTTAATTTGTATCAAGTTATATAAGTATTCTTAAAATCGCGTATAAATTCAATTATTATCTGATTTTGAGGGTAAACAGTTTGGCTCCCACCGTGGGGATAAGGATAATAGTAGTTGCTTGGTACAAACATTCATAACACACACTACTTTACACTTATTCTTTGGAGTATCTTTGATTCCAGGACCAATATATAGAACTCTCAGTCAGCACCCATAACATAGCACCAGGAAACGGCGTACCCCGGGTCGATCTCGATGGAGTTCTGGCTGTAGATCCAATTGACATCAGCTCACATATAGCCATTAACGCAAATTTGGCCGTCGATCCCGAAGTTAGCGTCCGTATGGGTGTTCGATCATTCGCTCAAAGCACACATGGCGACGAAGATGGCGGGATCAACTTGCGAGAGATCTTCGAAATGTTGTAGGCTCAATAGGCAGTGATAGCCCATCTCCAAAACCAGAATCACCCACCAAGTAGGATTGATCCCGAGCGGTCCCAGGAAGTTGTCCACAGAGTTTAATCAGTCTCAAGGAGATTGAACGAGAAAGAATCGGAGACCAATCCTATAATCAAGAAGATACTCGAGGAACTGACAAAATGAATTGAGTCGGAGGAAAAGAAGATTGAGGTGAACGACAAGAAGGTGGAAACTTACAACTCCAGGGTCGATCAAATCCCGGGGGCACCGCCAATATTGAAGGGACTGGACTCCAAAACATTCGTGCAAAAACTTTTTTCCCCCGAGCACGGCTCCAAAGCTGATCCTCGAGAATTTCCGCATGCCCCAGATTCCTATGTAAAATGGAACGATCGATCCGAACGAGTATGTAACCTCTTACACATGTTCCATTAAGGGGAATGATTTAGAGGATGATGAGATCGAATCTGTCTTACTAAAGAAATTCAGAGAGACCCTATTGAAGGGAGCTATGATATGGTATCACAATTTACTACCTAATTTTATTGACTCATTTGTTATAATTGCAGATTCTTGTGTAAAGACACACGCCGGGGCCTTCAAGGTCGAGACCAGGAAGTCGAACCTTTTCAAGGTAAGGTAGAAGGACAATGAAATGCTCAGAGAATTCGTATCTCGATTCCAAATGGAATGGATGGACCTACCACTGGTCACTAATGATTGGGTCATTCAAGCCTTTACCTAAGGACTCAATATTCGAAGCTCGGTGGCTTCACAACAGTTGAAGCAGAATCTAATAGAATACGCGATTGTTACTTGGGCCGATGTACATAATCGGTACCAATCAAAGATCAGGGTCGAAGATGATCAACTTGGGGCTCTTTCTGGGTCCGTTTATCTTTTCAGAGCCCTCAACAGAATCAAGAGAGATATTGACCTGGAACTGAGGTCGAACAGAGATCGGTACCAGCCATATAATGGAGATCATAGAAGCAGCTGATCCGGGCAAAATTCTATGCAAAATGAAAGGAGAAGCGATCGAGGTCAGATCTCTCGAGGGTTCATGAGAAAGAACGGCTTCAATAGGCCTATCGAACCTAAAGAAGCACCACGATGATTGGGATAAAACTTTAATGTTAATGCGGCTGCCATCGTATCAGCTATTGGACCCATCAAAGATACCAAATCGACCTTTACAAACTGATCTAGCCCAAAGCGATTCCAACCAAATGTGTAAATATCATGGCACTCATGGTCACAAAACGGAGGATTATCGACAGTTGAGGGAAGAAGTAGCCTGGTTATTCAACAACGGACACCTTTGAGAATTTCTTAGCGATCGAGCCAAGAAACATTTCAAAAATAGGGACTCTAACAAATAGACTGAACTAGAAGAACTGAAACACATTATCAACATGATCATCGGTGGAGTCTATGTCCCTCAAGGACTGATGCTGAAACGCACCAAAGTGTCCATCATAAGGGAAAAACGGACTCGAGATTACATATTGAAAGGGACTTATCTTTCAACGATGAGTATGTAGAGGGGATCGTGTAATCTCACAACGATGCTTTGGTAATATTCGTACTCATAAATAAATTTCGAGTTAAGCGTGTGTTAATTGATCCAAGTAGCTCGGCCAACATCATCCGATCGAGAGTTGCAGAACAGCTCGGTCTACAAGATCAAATCGTGCCTGCAGTTCAAGTCCTGAATGGACTCAACATGGCATGTGAAACCACTAAAGGGAAAATAACATTACCAATCAATGCCGCAGGGACTATCCAGGAAGCCAAGTTTTATGTGATCGAAGGTGACATGAGATACAACGGCCTGTTTGGGAGATGGATCCACAACATGTGGGCATTACCTTCGACCCTTCACCAAGTGTTGAAGTTCCTAATATCGGGAGGGATTAAGACGATCTACGGAGAACAACTAGCCGTAAAGGAGATGTTTGTGGTCGATGAGGTAATTCTGAATAGCAATCACCGATGTCGGCCTCGACCCAACTAGACAAGCAGGGGACTGACAAAGACGATGATTACAGGGTTCCTCGATCCTTTATAGTCCCCGATGATTTCCACACTACCAAAATAATGGTCGAAGAGCTGGAGCAGGTCATATTGATCAAACGTCTGCCTGATCGGAAGGTATACCTGGGCACGGGGTTAACTCCCTAGTTCAGGAAAAAAACTCATTCAATTTCTTATTGATACCATAGATTGTGTTGCTTGGTCCCATCTCGACATGACAGGGATCCCACCGGAGATCACCACTCACAAGTTAAGCCTAGACCCAAAATTCCATCCAGTCAAACAGAAAAGGAGACCCCAGTCCGAAATCAAATATGTTTTCATCGAGGATGAGGTAACTAAACTTCTTAAAATAAGGTCTATTCGGGAAGTCAAATACCCGGAATGACTAGTAAACATAGTAGTAGTCCCTAAAAAAACAAACTGAGAATGTCTGTGGATTATAAAGATTTAAATAAGGCATGTCCCAAGGACTCTTTCCCTTTGCCAAACATCGATCGCATAATCGATGCCACGGCCGGCCACGAGATCCTCAATTTTCTTGATGCCTACTCCGGGTACAACCAAATACGAATGAACCCGGATGATCAGGAAATGACCTCCTTTATCGGTAAGTATGGCACATACTACTATAACGTAATGCCATTTAGATTAAAAAATGCCGGTGCCACTTATCAGCGCCTAGTAAACCGAGTGTTCAAAGAACAAATAGGGAAATCCATGGAAGTTTACATTGATGATATATTAGTTAAGTCCCTACAAGCAAATGACCATTTAAAGCATTTGTAGGAAAGCTTCAGTATATTGAAAAAGTACAACATAAAGCTGAATCCAGACAATATGCATTCAGAGTCGAATCTGGTAAATTTCTCGGGTTCATGGTATCCAATAGAGGAATCGAGATCAACCCCGACAAGATTAAAGATCACGGTAGTTGACAACTTGAAGGTTGTGCATAGGCTAACCGAGCGCATAGCCGCTCTAGGGTGATTCATCTCGAGGTCCTCCGATAAGAGCCATCGATTTTTCTTGTTATTAAGGACGAAAAACAACTTCACATGGACCCCGGAATTCCAACGGGCCTTGGAAGAACTTAAGCGATATTTATCGAGCCCGCCACTACTTCACACGTCGAGGGCAAACGAACAACTATGCTTGTATTTGGCAGTATCGGAAATAGCGGTAAGTGGAGTCCTAGTTCGGGATGAACAAGGTAAGCAATTTCCAATTTATTATGTTAGCAGGATCTTAGGTGAGGCCGAAACTAGGTATCCTCACCTAGAAATATTGGCGCTCGCTTTGCTAAGCGCCTCTAGGAAACTGAAACCGTATTTTCAGTGCCACCCTATATGTGTTGTGACAACTAACCTATTGCGAAATATAATGCATAAACCCGAACTCTCAAGACGATTGGCCAAATGGGCTATAGAAATCAGTGGGTACGATATTAAGTATCGACCCCGAACAACCATTAAGTCTCAAATTTTGGCAGATTTCGTGACCGACTTCATGCTGGCCCTAAACCCGAGGTCGAAAGAGAGTTGTTGGTAAACTCGGGGGTCTTCGGGAATCTAGACTATACCTGTTTAACGGGCCATGTTGACCCATTTCCAGACCATCCCAGACCGGTAGTTAGGGGGGCGGGTAGACTGGGTTAGGGGGTTGGTCCGTTTAAAAAAAATGGTTAACCGGACCGATCAAACCCGATCAACGAAAAATATTATTGGACCAGTTAACCGCTCTAGACCAGTTCAACGGCTATAAATTTGATTTTTTATGTGATATGACCGTTGGCAACATTCAGCTTCAATTTGGCCGTTGCCCAATGGGTTGATTGTAAAATAGCCCTTTTGGGGCAATTTTTTTAAATATAACACTTTTCGTAATTACTAATTTAGCCCTTTGAAAAACTATAAATACACCCCCTTCTTCTTCATTTCTTTAGTCATCTCTCATTTTTCAAATTCATATTCCCAATTATCATTCTCTCATTCTTCACCTAATGTGCAATCAACTATTTGGCTCTCATTTTTTTTGGAATTTAATTTATTGTGTTATTTATTATTTGAAGTTTAAACAATTGAACTTCAAACTTTGAACAATTGACGTTTCTTCGTGGTAACATTGGAGTTACGAAATCATCAAGTATTCAATTTATTGTCGAATTTGGTGCACTCCCTCCAACTCTTTCTCTTATTTACTATTTTATTTGCATATTTAATTTTTGCTAGTAGTTAAATTTTCACAATATGTTCAATACTGCAAAAAGAGTTTGTAATAATGTTGCTAAATGGGGTAATCGGGGAAATAGAAAAAGAGATACTACTTAAACATCTTCCCGTGGGTAATTGTAACTGTCACACCTCCTTTTTCCGCACCCGCAGGCGCAAGAGGAGTTTTTCCAATTAAAGGACAATCGAAACGGGATTTGTTTATTTATTTCAGAGTCGCCACTTGGGAGATTTAGGGTGTCCCAAGTCACCAATTTAATCCCGAATCGAGGAAAAGAGTGACTCCATATTACAGTCTGCAAACAGAAATCCGGATAAGGAATTCTATTAACCCGAGAGAAGGTGTTAGGCATTCCCGAGTTCCATGGTTCTAGCACGGTCGCTCAACTGTCATATTTGGCTTGTTTATCTGATTTTATACACTTATGAGCTCATGTGCAAATTTTAACTTTTTACCGCTTTCATTATTATTATTATTACTATTTTACAGGGAATTGCAACGTTGTGAAAATGTATCTCGAACCGCGTCACAATCAATGTACCGGTGGTTGTCGACACCTTTTACTCCGTCGAGATTTGGGTTTGAGTCACATAAATGTGAACCCGAGTTTAAGAAAATTAAGTTATTGAAGACGCGCCTAAAACGACTAACGTATCAATTACTTTGGGTAGGGCCGTGGAATTTTGCTAAACAGTCCATCTCGAAGTCTAAGCAATTTTAAATTGAATATTTACTAAGGGCCCTGCAATTTTGTATTTTTATTCGGCGAGGCTATCTCATTTATTTTAGAAGGACAATCCTAAAATGCCTACATTTTTGTTTATTAAATTTGTCTCTACAAAATGAAAGAGAAAAAAATCTTAATTTATTTACATGCTACTACCTAGTTACATTATATTAGGCATGTTCTCAGCTTGTCAAATTAAAAAAAAAACCTGACTTATTCTAACTATTTAACTAATGATGATTCCTAATAGGGATTTGAATTTTGACTAAACGATCTGACTATTTGGATTTTAATAATATTTGCGAGCAAATATTAAAAGCTATCTTATAATACATCATGCTTCATTTGATTAGCTACGCCCATGAATTATTAACCCAGTATTAATACTCATTTCATAAAAATGAATCTCAGACCATAAAACTTAAAATGGACATCATGCTGATTGCAAAATCAATTATATCCTAGTAAAATGATTTAAGGGAATATACATATGAAAGCAAATTGAGATTCCACTAACCAATATCCATTAAATCATTTTGTTAGTTATAGAACTATCGTGCTTTCATGAATCACGCATCTAATTAACTTAACAAAATTTTGGTTCCAGAATCTTAATATAATATGTCCAATGTTAGCCCTTAAGTTTAGATAAACAGCCCATCAGTCTACCGGAGCCCAGAACACATGGATTTCATAGGATAAATACATACTTCATAGCAAATTTATTTTTTACATGTGTAGAAGAAATTTCTACTATAACTATGCAGCAGAAAACTTGCTTCATTTCATCCCAATAATCGAGAATTATACAGAATGTGTACCTGGTATAGTCAGTACAAGAAGAAGAATATCAGCAGAGTAATATGCAGCCCAGCAACAGCAACAATAAACCAACAATAACCCGCAAAATTAAACCAATAACAGACTTAAAAGGACCAACAGAATTTCAGCAATACCCGATAACAATATAAACACCCAGTAATAATCTCGGATAAGGTCAGAAGCAGAACCAATGGATTGCTAAATAGATTCATCAATCAAAAAGGGCAAAACCAGTGTTTGGATTTTATGTTCTGCATAAAACTCCAACGGACTAGTATCCTTTTCTCTTAAACTCTCTCTTTTTCAGTATATGTTTTTTCTGATCCCTATCTGATTTTTCTAAAATCTGTCCTACTTTTTTTCAGATCTTTTCTTTCCAGTTTTTTTTCTCTTTTTCAGTCTTTTTCTTTTCTTCTCCAATCTGTTCCTCTTTTTTCTTCTCTGTTCTCCCTTTTTTTTTGATTTCCCCCCACTCTATGTATATATAATAACCAAACAGATCCGCCATCCTTTGAAAAGCTTCACTTACCCGACTAAAATCCCAAAAAGTCTGCCCATTTTCACCAAAATCCCACTAAGGAATGCTTTTCCTTACTTTATTCTCTAAATTAAGGCATGATATAAGGGCTTGTCCTCCACTAACATTAAACTAATATATTAGCTCTTGTTTTATTAGTGCTTGACTAACGAACCATTAATTTAGTCAATTCTGCCCATTTTCCATTCCCAAAATACCCCTGTAATCCTACTGTTATTACTGCCCTTAATTAATGCTGCTCGGTGGGCCGGGCCTGAACAGGACCGGATCGGGCCCGCGGTCATAACGGGCCTGGTGGGCCGGTCTTGGTGGGCCTCCTGAGCCCGTCACGGGCTGGTCTCCATGGGTGAGCCCACGAGCCCGGGACCGTTTAGCCCGGGACCGGCAGGCGGGCCTGGCGGGCCCAACGGCTATTTTTCAAAAAAAAAAAAAAAAAAATTCTCCAACGGCCATATTTAAAATCTAGCCGTTTGGGCTGAAAATATGACCGTTTTTAAGTTAAAAAAATGGCCATTTGGCCCCCAAACTTTATTTTAACCCCAAACTTTATATAATTACACTTTTCCCCATTTCTCAACTATAAATACCCCCTCATTCTTTCATTTTTATTCACCAATTCATCAATATCTCTCAATATCTCTCAATCTCTCTCAATCTCTCTACTACAATTACTTAATTTATTGTTGAAATTTCGTGAAAAATTGTGAAGTTGTTGAATTGAAGTTTTCAAGTGTTCAACGATTTTCAATTTTCAAGAAGTTGTTCGGCAATCCGGTAAACTCGTTTCAACTCTTACGTTTTTAGAATATATTTTTGTGTGGTTTAGTTTGCATAATTATAATTAATATGGCATTTACTTTGAAAAAAATGTTTGGTAAAGGAAAAGATAAAACCGGTGAAAGTAGTGGCCAATCAACTACCCTTCCCTCGGCTCCCCGACCTAGAAAAGATAAGAAAGTTGAAAGTAGTCGCCAACCTAGACGTCCTCCTCCTTCCGTAATTCTTGATAGTGATCACCCTTGTTTTCAATTTACCGATAGTGAATTTTATCATAATGTTGCACCAGGTGATAGATTAGATGATGAAATTATGAATGCTCTTTATCCTAATGAAACCATCTTAGAAAATAATGAGGAAAATGAGGATGATGATGAAACTCAAGCACCGGATTTAGATGATACACCTACTAGTCCTCTTAATAACCCAAGTGATGCACCGGTCGACCCACCTGTAGAAACTCCTACTTTTAATAGAGAACCTGCTAAACGCTTAGAAACATCATTAGTTTGGAATTTTTTTACTCAAGTAAGAGAAAAAAATAAGGCTAAGTGTAAAACTTGTGGGAAATTAATGTCGCATAAATATGTAGGAGACCGTAGCGGCACAGGTAGTTTGACTAGGCACATAAAAACACACCCAAGAGATAAGGCTAGATTTTTTCAAATGAAAGCGCATCTAGAGGGGACAAGTGTAGATTCTGCGATTAACCCTAGTACAGGTTCAAATCTAGTTCAACCAGGAATTAACACTGTCACTGGAGGTATTTTATATTACGATCCAAATAGAGATCGTGAAGAATTAGCAAAGATGATTACTGTTATGTGCTTACCTTATACTTTTGCTTCTAATCCTAATTGGGTTCATTATATTAGAAGAGTGTTTAATCCTACTTATAAAGGTTGGCCTCGCGCAACAGTTAAGAGTGATATTTATAAATTCAAACATGAATATGAACAATATTTGCGTTATTTATTTACTCATATACCTAATCGGATTTCTATTACTACTGATATTGGTAGAAGTGGTAATGATTGCGACACTTGCAGATGCAAAAGCTTCAATTAAGATTAACGCTCAAACAGTTTATAATGCTTATCAACTTGCCTTAGAGCATGCTAGGCCAACTATTCCAACCCCTACTTCGTCTAGCTCACAATCCTCTAAAAGAGTTGCGGGCTTAAAAGCTCTTAAATCTTGGACGGAGTTCAGGGGGTCTCAAGGTGAAAATTATGATGAAACTTCACATCTAAATGAGCTTCAAGTTTATTTATCTCAGGGACTTGAAAAGGAGAATCCAGACGGCTCTTTTGATCTTTTGGAATGGTGGAAGGCAAGGGAAAAACATTTTCCTGTTCTTGCAAGGATGGCTCGGGATATTTTATCAATTCAAGCTTCAACTGTTGCATCAGAGAGCGCTTTCAGTCAAGCAAGACTGCAAATAGGTGATCATAGAGCGTCTATGAGGGATAGCTTGGAAAAATCAGTATTGTTTAGAGATTGGATCCGCTCGGAAAGAAGAAACTTTGGAATTGCAGAAGCACAACCGGCGATAGATGAAGCTTATGAAGAAATGATAGCGGAACTTGCGGAGGATTCGGCTTCGCCCGGAAGTGGTGATGAACAAGCTTCTTTTCCACCACCACCAACGCAACCTCCTCCGAACCTTGAAGGATTTATGAGATTTGTTAGAGATAATACATAGAATAATATGTAACTTGTATTTTGGCACATCTTCCTTAGTTTTTTTTCCTTCTAATGGTGGTATTAGTACCTTGTTGTGCTCATTCCATTGGGGGAAGGATGACTAAGAAAGATATGTCATTTTTTGGTAATAAAATTTATTGCTTCTACCCATGAGCTTCTTTTCGCAATATTTCTTTGTCTATACTTAGAATTATTTATAAGCTACAATATATACATAATATACAATATATATACTACAAGAAAATATATAAGAGAATATATATACATAAGATACAATATAATATACTACAAGAAAATATATTATGCTACAATATATACATAATATACAATATATATACTACAAGAAAATATATTATGCGAATATATATACATAAGATACAATATATATACTATAAGAAAATATATAAGAGAATATATATACATAAGATACAATATAATATACTAAAAGAAAATATATTATGCTACAATATATACATAATATACAATATATATACTACAAGAAAATATATTATGCGAACATATATACATAAGATACAATATATATACTACAAGAAAATATATTATTATGCGAATATATATACATAAGATACAATACATATACTAAAAGAAAATATATAAGAGAATATATATACATAAGATACAATATAATATACTTCAAGAAGTGATATTTATGCATGACAATTTAGTGTTTTACTATTGTTTTGTTATTTTCTTTTTCGTCAAGCACTTTAATAATTAGATATACATATATACTACATATATATTTTTAATATAGCCATGATACTACAAGAAATTGTCTTTAAAAAAAAAAAAAAAACCCGCTAGGCCCGCGAAGCCCACGAGCCCGGCCCGTTAAGCACATGACCATGTGGGCTTAGGCCCGTCACAGGCCGGTTCCACCCATTAGGCCCACGAAGACCGGGACCGCCAGGCCCGGGACCGCCAGAGCCCGGGACCACGAAGCCCGGGACCGCGAGGCCCGGCCCGTTAGGCCCACTAAGGCCCGGGCCCGGGACAAAATACAGCATTACCCTTAATTCAAAACTTCAGTAACCTGTTATTGAACCTCTATATTTTCAAACCTATTAGCTGATGACTGAATGACTAAGACTGAATGACTAAGGCTGAATTCTTATTGAAACAACTGAACTGAAATTAAATCAAAACCAAACTAACACAACACAGAACTCAACAGAATCATTGAAGCTGACATTGAAACTTGAATCAATATGCACATGAATGAAGGTAATGTGAATGCAGGTTCATTGTCAGCTTAATGACAATGTCCTAAAACTGAAACTGAAATATGCACATGAATACAAACATCAGGAATGCAAGTTCATTCCTGAAATCAAATGGCCCTGGATCAAATATACACAACAAACGTTTGACAAACTTTCTGTTTTAACAAACGAGAGTGAATTAACTGACGAAACTAATTAATGGACATGCTTATAACAACTGATACCAAACAATCAAACCCCAGACAATTTAGGTAATTACCTAAATTGTCTAGGGTATTGACAGAAACATAGATTACCTGGAAATTAATCGACGTAACTCATTAATCGATTATACAAGTTATAGCACATAACAATCATATTGAACTTAAACAAATGACAGAATTGATCCTATTGAATATGAACAAGGTCAATTAACCAAAAATAAATTTTAAAATCAATACAACAGATAAACAGATATGTAGAGAAGCAAATACGAAGGAAAGAAAAAAGAAATACCTCATAATAGCAGAATTATATGGACCTAGTCTTCGAAACTTTTGATTCGGACTCTTTGAAATCGAACAGACCTTAGTCGAAGTATTCTCAACTGAAAATACTTCGATTAAGGTTGATTAGACCTCAACCTTCTACTTAATTTGGGCAGATTCCAAGATTTGGGATTTAGGGTTCTTGAGGGTTTGATTTATGGCTCAACCACTTCCGGTCAGATTCGAACCAAACCAAGTTTGGTTTGGTTACGAGTGAGGTTAGGAGAGTGACTAGTGTGAGTTTGGGGTACATTGGGGTAGGTTTAGGTTATGCTCGAATCTTTGATCGAAGATTCGAGAACCCTGGAGATGATTCGAAGTTAAGTGACCAGGGATTCGTGCTCAGGGTGGTTTGTAGGTTCAGTGGTGTAGCTATGGTGATCGGTGGCGTTGTTGCCGCCGTGTTTACGTTGAAGGGGAGCTATGGCGGGTGCTAGGGTTTTGGGGGAGGGGTGTTTGGGATCGTCTCTGAGAGAGACGATGAAATAGGGGGGTGTTTGGATAGGGGGCGGGGTAACAGGGTTAGGCTTATATACGACTTAGGGGGGTTAGATCCTGGCCGTTGGATCAGGTGAGATCGATGGCCAGGATCTATTCACTGAAGAGGGACGATGTCGTTTGGGCGTAGTGGTGGGTGAGACCGGGTATGGGAATGGATCGGGTCAGGTCAACGGGTCTAGGGGAGAGCCTGGAGCCGTTGGATCAATGGAGATGGACGGCTCAGATCAACATGCCTGAAATGGCGTCGTTTGGGCATGTGAATGGCCTGATCTAGGCCGTTCATTTGAATCGATCAATGGCTCAGATTGGAGATGCCAATACGACGTCGTTTGGAGGCGCCTCTGTAAGACTGGCTTGGGCTGGGTCAGTGCAATGGGTTTTGGGCCTGATTGTTTTGTCAATTAAAATGGGCCCGTCCAATTTTCTTCCTATTTACACTTCCCTTTTTTTTCATTTAATTCATAATTACTAAAATTCCTAATTTGAATTATAAAAAATCAAAATTAACCTTACAAAATATTAATTACCCTTTAACAACCATTAACACACAAGACAAAACATTAATCACACAATGACACATTTAAATGACAAAATAGGATAAATGCATATTTTTTTGTGATTTTTCTTTTTTAGAGCTAAATGACGGTTTAATTAATTCTTAAATGCATAATTAAATCCTAGATATGCATGCAAAATGTATTTTTTATTTTATTTTTCAATTAACTATAACAAAGTAAATATTTACGGACAAAACACAAATAATTATCCGAAATGCCACATAAATTCTAAAAATTGCATACAAAGAAAAATTATTTGTGATTTCTTTTGGAGCAGTTCTTGTGAGGCAAAATTCACGTGCTCACAGCTGCCCCTCTTTGTCCGAAAATACGAAGAGTTTTCGTACAAAGATAAAGTGAGCGGATACGAGCAATTTTTGCGCGTTTGACTATTCCGTGTGAAGCATTCTTGAAAGATTTGACCGAACCTTGCTTCAAAGGTTTCCTACATATCCTGGGCTAAACAGGAATCAGGTCAATGTAGTTCGGGAAGTTTTGGCAGCTGGGACTACCATGGGATTGTTGTTACTGTTGTTGCTTGTTGTTGCTACTGCCTCCCGATCTCCTTATTACACTGTGCCAAAAGAAAATAAGAAGCTAGACTAAGCTAGGAATTACAAAATCTTATCTGTCTCCCCTTTGCGCTGGTTGCCTCACTCTTGTCGGCTTGTGTTTTCCCTGGTACCTTTCTTTCGAAAACTATTGGGGACGACATAGGCCTTTTGCCATTTTGAGCATAAGCTTTAATATTCCGTTCTGTCTGTTGGGAACAACTGCTTCCTATGTTAAAGCTTGTTATGCTGGGGATCTTCATTGTACTCCTCCTGATTACTGATTTCTGTTTGATCTGGAAATGTGTTCCTCTGTTCTGCAGGCAGGCTCCTGACTTCAACATCTTCCTCAAAATTTTAACACCTCTATTCTCCAGGCGGGCTCCTGATTTCTTCAACTTTCCAAAATAATCTAGCCTCCATTCTACAAGCGGGCTCCTGACTTCTCCAACTTAAAATATAACAACCTTCGTTCTACAGGCGGGCTCCTGACTTTGACAACTTCTTAAAATAATTCAGCCTCCGTTCTCCAGGCGGGCTCCTGACTTCAATAACTTCTTAAATTTTAACACCTTCATTCTCCAGGCGGGCTCCTGACTTCGATAACTTCTTAAATTTTATCACCTCTATTCTCCAGGCGGGCTCCTGACTTCTCTAACTTTGAAAAATAAATCAGACTCCATTCTCCAGGCGGGCTCCTGACTTCTTCAACTTCTTAAATTTTAACACCTCTATTCTACAGGCGGGCTCCTGACTTCGATAACTTCTTAGATTTTATCACCTCTATTCTCCAGGCGGGCTCCTGACTTCTCTAACTTTGAAAAATTAAATCAGCCTCCATTCTCCAGGCGGGCTCCTGACTTCAACAACTTTCTTAAAATAATTCAGCCTCCATTCTCCAGGTGGGCTCCTGACTTCAATAACTTCTTAAATTTTAACACCTCCATTCTCCAGGCGGGCTCCTAACTTCTTCAACTTCTTAAATTTTAACACCTCTATTCTACAGGCGGGCTCCTGACTTCTTCAACTTAAAATATAACAACCTCCGTTCTACAGGCGGGCTCCTGACTTCAACAACTGCTTAAAATAATTCAGCCTCCATTCTCCAGGCGGGCTTCTGACTTCAATAACTTCTTAAATTTTATCACCTCTATTCTCCAGGCGGGCTCCTGACTTCGACAACTTTCCTTCAAAATTGGTGTTTTATTCCTCTGAAAACTGCTGGGGATAACATCGATATTTTATTTCATCAATTTGTCATTTTCCTTCTTCAAAGACTATTTCCTTTAAAGCTGGTGCTTTCACTTCCCTGAAATCTGTCGGGAATAACACTGCTGGGGAACTATCTTTCTCCTTTTAACAATGGTGGGGATGGTACTGATTACCTTGCTTCTTTCAAGATTGTTTTTCTCTTAAAACTTGTATCTCCCTTCTCGTATACTGTCGGGGGATTTTTCTTCCTTCAACACTTGTGTTATCTTCTCTCTTTCCCAAATGACTATCTGATTTTAAGAAAATTTTCTACCCCAGTTTGATAATCTTCCTTGTGACCCTGTCTTCCTACGGTCAATAATATTTCCTTGCCCTGTTTCAAATCAAAGAAAAATTTGTTAGTTTAAAACGGGGCGAGTGGTCGCGCCACTTCTGCTGAGGATGGTTTTTACCTTTTCTTTTCCTTGCATTTCTATAAAACTTGCTGAGGCGAATATTGATTGTTGGGGCTGATATTCCCGCTGGGGATGGTTGTCGTTTCTCTTCCTTCTCCGCTCCGTGTCGTCCGACCATTGCGGTGCTTGGTCGAGAATCTCTCAGAGTTGTTCCTGTATCTCGCAAATCTGCTGAGGATCATCTTGGAATTCGATCCGTAATTTCCCTTGGAAATTTGGGCCTCTTAGGATCTAGACCCATTCATCATTTGGTCTTTGCGACAAACTACTTTTTGCTTTGTCGCCTTATCTTTGGTTTGTCCTTTTCGCATTTCGCCTTGCACCATTTTGGCAATTGGTAGTAAACTCTGAAAATCCTTTTCAAAAATAAACTACTGGGGAAATAAAATCTTTTAAACTAAGAAATGAAAGAGCAATAATTTTAAAGATAGAAAAGAAGTCTTTCTGAACAAACGCTGGGGAAAAAGAAAAGAAAAGAACTTATCTGAAAGATATAACCAATCCCAACGATCATGTCGTGCATTCCGGATTGATCAACCCAATCTATTTGTATCAATCAATCTTTTCGGATGGCCTTATCTCGCTGGTGATAAATAATTACTCAACTTTTGCCAAAGGTGGACCTTTTCCGCCAACCTTGCTTTGTCGCCTCATAGTGCCCTTCGAGGGGTTTTCACTAATAAGACTCTCTCATTTCTCTCAACTCCCGTCGCCTCATGATGCCTATGAAGGTTTTCACCAATAAGACTCTCATTTTATTTTATTTTTCAGTTGAGGATTGGAGCGTTTGTCGATATGACGCTCTTTGTTGGGGATTCTTTCGGCTATCAATTCTTTTCCAGCTTATGATCTTTTTCTCTGTTGGGGATCAGAGTGTTATTCCTGACTTCCGTTTGCATGACTTGGCACTTCTCAGATACTGATCGGGAGGTCATTTTTGGACATCAATAGGGATTTTTGTTTGGGGTTAAAAGAAAAGGCTATCAAAAAGCTCAAAATAATTTTGACGGGTAAAACATTACAACTCTTGGAATCAAACTTTCTTTCCCAAAATTATAAACACAACTTCTGCCCTAGTTTTTCTTGCTTGGGGATTCTTATTTTTTGTTACACTATGACCGAGCCGTGAGGCGCCAACGTATCCTTCTTTGAGGAATCAGGTCAAACGTAGTTCCCAAACTCCTTTGTTTTTCTTTGTTTTAATCTTTTATTTTAATTACCGACTCCAAAAGAGGGATATGAAAGAATAAATAAGGCTCAAAAGGGTAAGCAAAGGTTAACGTTTTTTGATAGAAGAAAGAATTGCCTCCGTCATTTCATTCTCCGATAAATTCCAAACACAAACAAATGTCAATTACAATCAAAAGAGATCATACATAATATCTCTTAACTGCGTCGGAATTGATAGCCATGTCGACGCATTTTCCTTCGATATCTGTTAAACATAAAGCGCCATTGGACAATACTCTGGTTACAATGAATGGTCCTTGCCAATTCGGGGCGAACTTGCCCTTTGCTTCTGCTTGGTGTGGCAGGATTCGTTTCAACACTTGTTGACCTACTTCAAATTTTCTGGGGCGCACCCTCTTATTGTAGGCTCTTGCCATTCTCCTTTGATATAACTGGCCATGACACACAACTGCCAATCTCTTTTCATCAATCAAGTTCAATTGCTCCAAACGAGTTTTGACCCACTCATCATCATTAATCTCAGCCTCGGCGATAATCCGAAGGGATGGAATTTCCACTTCCGCAGGTATTACTGCTTCAGTCCCATAGACCAACAAATAAGGTGTTGCACCTACTGAGGTCCGGACGGTAGTGCGATAACCCAACAATGCAAATGGTAATTTTTCATGCCATTGCCTGGATCCTTCTACCATCTTCCTCAGTATCTTCTTGATGTTCTTGTTGGCTACTTCAATAGCTCCATTTGCTTTGGGACGATATGGTGTGGAAATACGGTGTATAATCTTAAACTGTTCACATACTTCTCTCATTAAATTGGTGTTAAGATTACCACCATTGTCCGTGATTATCACTTTCGGGATCCCAAATCTACATATGATATGGGAATGGACAAAATCCACCACTGCTTTCTTGGTTACTGACTTGAAAGTTTTGTCTTCAACCCACTTAGTAAAATAATCGATGGCCACCAGAATAAACCTGTGACCGTTCGAAGCTGCCGGCTCAATAGGCCCAATGACATCCATGCCCCATGCCACAAATGGCCATGGTGCTGACATTGTGTGCAATTCCGTTGGTGAAGAATGAATCAGATCGCCGTGTATCTGACACTGATGGCATTTTCGTACAAAACTGATACAATCATGCTCCATAGTGATCCAATAATATCCTGCTCGAAGAATTTTCTTCGCCAATACATATCCGCTCATATGTGGCCCACAAACTCCAGCATGTACCTCTGTCATAACTGTCGTGGCTTGACTGGCATCTATACATCTCAGCAATCCCAAATCTGGGGTTCTTTTGTATAACACTCCCCCACTAAGGAAGAAACCATTTGATAATCGCCGAATGGCTCTTTTTTGATCTCCGGTGGCCTGCTCCGGATAATCCCCATCCTGAGGTACTCTTTGACGTCATAAAACCATGGCTCGCCATCCACTTCTTCCTCTATCATGTTGCAATAGGCATGCTGATCACGAACCTAGATGTGCAACGGGTCAACATGGATTTTGTCTGGGTGATGCAACATTGATGCTAAAGTGGCCAATGCATCGGCAACCTCATTGTGAACTCTTGGGATGTGTCTGAACTTCACTGATCGAAATCGCTTGCTCAGATCGTGCAAACATTGTCGATATGGTATGAGTTTCAAATCATGTGTTTCCCATTCACCCTGAATTTGATGCACCAGGAGGTCCGAGTCCCCCAAGACCAAGACGTCCTGGACATTCATGTCTGCCGCTAATCGCAAACCCAAAATTCATGCCTCATACTCAGCCATGTTGTTGGTACAATAGAAACGCAGTTGAGCGGTAACAGGATAATGACGTCCTGTTTCAGAAATAAGCATTGCTCCTATTCCAACTCCCTTCGCATTTGCGGCTCCATCAAATAAAAGCTTCCAACCGGGTTCCTCAGGTAACTCCAACTCATCTATATGCATTACTTCCTCGTCAGGAAAATACGTCCTCAATGGCTCGTATTCTTCATCGACAGGATTCTCAGCCAAGTGATCTGCCAACGCTTGGGCCTTCATGACTGTCCTCGTCACATAGACGATGTCAAACTCCGTGAGTAATATTTGCCATTTTGCTAACCTTCCTGTGGGCATAGGCTTCTGGAAAATATACTTTAACGGATCCAGACGGGAAATGAGATAAGTAGTATATGAGGATAAATAATGTTTCAACTTCTGGGCCACCCAGGTTAGGGCGCAACATGTCTTCTCGAGTTGAGTGTACTTAACCTCGTATACTATAAACTTCTTACTGAGATAATAGATGGCTCGCTCTTTTCTTCCTGTAATGTCGTGTTGCCCCAACACGCAACCAAAAGAATTCTCCAAGACCGTTAGATAAAGAATTAATGGTCTTCCCGGCTCAGGGGGAACCAATACAGGTGGATTTGATAAATATTTTTTGATCTGGTCGAACGCCTCCTGGCATTCCACCGTCCATCCTATTGTAGCATCCTTCTTCAACAGCCGAAAAATGGGTTCACAGGTTGCCGTGAGTTGAGCAATAAATCTGCTGATGTAATTCAACCTTCCCAACAGACTCATTACTTCTGTCTTGTTCTTCGGCGGTGGCAACTCTTGGATAGATTTAATTTTTGATGGATCCAGTTCAATACCTAGCCGACTGATAATGAATCCTAAAAGCTTCCCAGATGGAACACCAAATGCGTATTTGGCCGGGTTGAGCTTAATATCATACCTTCGAAGTCTTTGAAAGAACTTCCTTAAGTCTGCTACGTGGTCTTCCTGATGCTTGGTCTTTATGATTACATCGTCTACGTACACTTCAATTTCTTTGTGGATCATGTCATGAAACACAGTGGTCATTGCTCTCATGTACGTTGACCCAGCATTCTTCAAACCAAATGGCATTACCCGGTAGCAATAAGTTCCCCACGACGTAATGAAGGCTGTCTTTTCCGCATCTTCCTCATCCATCAGAATCTGATGATACCCAGCATAGCAATCCACAAAAGATCCGATCTCACGTCTGACACAATTTTCGATCAAGATATGGATGTTGGGTAAAGGAAAGTTGTCTTTAGGGCTTGCCCTATTCAGATTGTGGTAATCGACACACACCCTGATCTTTCCATCTTTCTTTGGTACCGGCACCACATTAGCCAACCAATTAGGATATCGAGTGACACGAAAAACCTTTGCTTGCAGCTGCTTGGTTACTTCTTCTTTAGACTTTACACTCATATCCGTTTTGAACTTCCTTAATTTTTGCTTGACGGGAGGGCATACCATGTCAGTGGGCAATTTATGAACCACTAAATCTGTGCTTAACCCCGGCATGTCATCATATGACCATGCAAAAACATCTTTGAACTCAATAAGTGTTTTGATCAATTCCTCCCTGATATTTGGTGCAATGTGGATGTTTATTTTAGTTTCTCTGATATCGCCGGCATCCCCTAAATTGATGGCTTCTATGTCATTTAAGTTGGGTTTGTATTTTTCTTCAAATTGGCTTAACTCCCTGTTTATCTCCTCGAATGCTTCATCCTCATCGTATTCCGATCATTATCATAATCGACCTCTTATATGGTTAGCTCGGAATCAGATTGATCTCTTAGACTAGGTTGAAGATCCGTTGTGCATGCCATGTCATTAGAATCGGTATGAAAAGAACTGTTCAAAAAAAAGAAACGAAAGAAATAAAATTAAAATAATAACAAATAAAGAAGAAACTTTTCGTTTTATTGAATCAAGGTTTCACACTGTATTCGATATAATAAAAAGAAATCTGGATTACAACCCTGGAATAATCCAGAAAACAGAAAAGAAAAATCAGAATCAACTACCAAGACTCCCTCCAAGTAGGAAGAGGAGTAGCCGTCCAATTGTTGACCTTGACTTTGGGACCCGCAAACTGTATGTCTGTCTTACTGGAACCCTCTCTAGCTTCTATCATGTTGACGTCGGCAAACACTCTTCCAAAGCTTTCATTCAAATCTCCATTTGGCCCCATCAGAGGTCCAAGAACTTCCGGGATTGGCAACTTTCTGCATCCTGCTTTGACAAATGATCTGGACAGGCGTGAGACTGGTTTAGGAAGGACCCAAACTCTTTTCTTCAATTTGCGGGCTCACTTCACATCCTCTGCGGTAGGATTGAATCCTAACCCAAAAGTTTCCAGGTTCTTGGGCAAAGAAACTGGCTGGATCATTCCCTGCAAATCAACCCCCAGACCTTTCCCTGGTACAAACCTATTATTCAACATTTCTGCTGCTATCATGAAGGCTGCAGCTGTGATTCTGGGAAGTGGAAGGCCCTCGCCCTCAGGAATTTTGTCTACCGAGACTGCATCAAAAACTTGATAAACCCACGGGCCCTTATCATCGTCGGTTTCTATGAAGGTCACAATAGCATCACTGATGATATGTGTGCCATCATCCCCGTGTATCACAATTTCTTGTCTATCCCATTCAAATTTGACCACTTGATGCAGTGTAGAAGGTACTGCCTTAGCTGCATGGATCCATGGTCGCCCCAACAAAAGATTGTACGACACTGCCACATCTATTACTTGAAATTCCATGGTGAACTCGACTGGGCCAATGGTTAGTTCCAGTACGCTATCACCTACTGTGTTAATGTCGCCCCCATCAAAACCTCAGACGCAGACACTGTTCTGGTGGATCCTGTCATCAACAACCTTTAGTTTGTTGAGAGTGGCCAAAGGATAGATATTGGCACTTGACCCGTTATCAATTAATACTCGAGTGACCACCGATTCTTCGCATTTTACCGTCAGATAGAGTGCTTTGTTGTGTTCAGTACCCTCTACCGGTAACTCATCGTCAGAGAATGTCACTCGGTTTACTTCAAAGATCTTGTGCGCTACTTTCTCCAAGTTGTTCACTGAGAGCTTGTCCGGAACATATGCCTCGTTCAGAATCTTCATTAAGGCCTGACAGTGATCGTTTGAATGGATTAACAAGGATAGCAATGAAATCTGGGCTGGGGTCTTTCTCAATTGCTCTATAATTGAGTAATCATGTGCCTTCATCTTCTTCAAAAATTCCTCTGCTTCTTCCTCTGTTACAGGTTTCTTTATTGTTTCAGGATTGACCCTTCTCAACTCTGCGGGAGCAAAACACCTTCCCGATCGAGTTAACCCTTGTACCTCGCATATGTCTTCTACAACCTCCTTCCCCTTATGCGTCACCGTCACTTGACTGTAGCTCCACGGCACAGCCTTCTCACTTGTTATCGGCAACTGTATGACCGGCTTGATAACAACCGGTCCCACATGGACCCCTTTTACTAACAACCTTGGTTTGTTTGCTACTCCCTGCAACACTGCTTTGACTGACTCTGGCCTCTTCGCAGTAATAGATGGCCCTTTCCCTGCTATCACAAAGGGCTTGTCATATACCTTTCTCGACTGTACCACTGCCTTTCCACTGGTTGACTCTTCATTAGTACTGGTGCGAATCATCATTACCGTTTGTGAGGGTGTTTTTGGTTTCCCTCCCTCATGCACTAATTCGATCATGTGGGCTTCATGGTGCACCGGTAACGGATTTTCATCGATGTTGGGGGCCCCTGGCACCTGAACCTCGATCCTATTTGTGTCAATAAGATTTTGTATGGCAGTCTTTAACTTCCAACATTTCTCAGTATCGTGCCCGGGAGCACCCGAACAATATTCGCAGCTCACTGAATGGTCCAGATTTCTGGGAAGGGGATTTGGAAATTTGGTTTCAACAAGACTTAGTAGGCCTATCTACTTCAACTTGTGAAACAGAGTAGTATAGGTTTCTCCCAACGGAGTGAATGTTCTTGGCTTCTGCATCCTTTCATTTCTGAAAGCCTGATTTCCGCAGAAGTTTGGCCCTGAAGGATTCCTGTAGGCCCTCGGTGGTGGATATGTGCTTTGTGGAGGTAGATATGTATGTTGGGGAGCCGGTACACGCCATTGCGGACGAGTCGGAGGCTGGGTATAAGTTTGGGCGTGATGTATGGAAAAATGTTGTTTTTGTGGTGGGTAGTAGGGTTGTGGAGGGTTGTATGGATTGTGTGGGTAGTTTAAATAATGGGGTCTGGGTTGGTAATGAGGGGAAGGACCTTTAGATCTGGACCAATTGCCTGCCTCTATTGTCGTGACTTCCTCTCTCCTTTTCTTTCCGAGCGCACCTCCCGTGCCGCTCTGAATGGCCTGAGTTGTTGCCTTAATTGCCGAGTAACTCAAGATCTTATTGGACTTGAGTCCCTCTTCTATCATACTTCACATTTTCACCACTTCATTGAAGGATTTGCCAACCGACGTCACCAAGTGACCGAAGTAAGTCGGCTCTAGAGTTTGTAGAAAGTAATCTACCATTTCTCCTTCTCTCATTGGAGGATCAACTTTGGCGGCTTGTTCTCTCCATCGGAACTCAAATTCCTTGAAGCTCTCTCCGGGTTTATTCTCAAGCTTTAGCAATGTGAGACGGTCTGGGACTATCTCAAGGTTGTATTGGAAGTGTCCTGCGAAAGCCTGTGCCAGATCATCCCAGGTGTACCACCTGCTCGGATCTTGTCTTGTATACCATTCTAATGCCGACCCGCTCAAACTATGGCCAAAGTAAGCTATCAGTAGCTCATCTTTGCCCCCCGCTCCCCTTATTTTGCTACAAAAGCCCCGTAGATGTGCCATAGGATCGCCATGCCCTTCGTATAAATCGAACTTGGGCATCTTGAACCCTGCTGGTAATTGAACGTCAGGGAAAGGGCATAGATCCTTGTAAGCCACGCTGACCTGGTTGCCTAGCCCGTGTATGTTCCTGAAGGACTGCTCCAGGCTTTTAAATTTCCGCATCACCTCGTCCTGCTCTAGGCTCTTATCCGGCTTTTCAATCTCCGCCGGGACCTCAAAATGGGGATTATAGGTATGTGGCTTGGGTGCTTTGAATGTGAGTTCAGGGGGGTAATATTGTGTGTCGTGAGTCTGGAACAGTGGCTCACTGGATGATCTATGCAATGGGGCTGGGGGAGGTGCCACAAAGACGGGAACATTTGGTGGAGGAGGGTTTTGATTGGGTGGTGGAGCTTTGGGATCATAAGCCTCTCTTCCCTGATAATAGTGATGGCTTGGGAAACTTGTTGAAGGACCAGGAGAGGGATATTCTGGCGTGTGTCCTGGTTGGAGAGTAGGAGTAACAAGTAGTTCCTGCCCTTTTTGGGCTCTAGCCAAGGCTATCTGCATTTCATTCATTTCCAGCCTCATTTTTTCCATTTTTTCCATGGCTTCCTTCAGCATCTGATTTGCCGTCTTTTCCGACTCAACACTGTTGTCTGATCCAGTCATGCTTTCTGGTATAGGACCTTTCGATCTTGTTTGATAATGGTACGGTGCCAGTACGCTCTAACAACTAACTAGTATTGATTGGAAAAACAACAAACTTGTCAGTGTTAGAGTCTTAACAGATATTGTAATTGCACGTTGGGGGGATGCAATGCTCTTAGGACACTTAATCATTTCTAACATGCTTTTGCTCTGACCGCATGCATCATCCCGGCTTATTCTTGCTCTGACAAATATATACATATATATATATATATATTCCATATATATATATATATCCATTTTTCTTTTTTTTCTTTTTTTTCATAATTACGGTCGAATCCTATAAAGATTGCCTACGTATCGTGACCCCGCACGAATCAGACCAAGCGTAGTTCGTGCCATAAGTAAAATGAAGACTCAATTTCATTACTCAAATATGCTATTACAAGCCATAAAAAAAACGAAAATACAAACTTCATACTTTTTCTTTTTAAGAACGTTTGAAGAGAACACAAGGGTAGACAACAGACTTAAACAAATGCAGGATTGAGCTAGGGATACATTAAAGCTTTGAATTTTGGTGCCCGCGAGGCATCGTTCGGCCTTTCCGTGGGCTTTGGTGCCAGTCCTCTTTGCAAGCTTTTTAGTTCCTCCATGATCCGGGGGACATAACCCATGACCGAGGCAAAAAGAATATCACAGGGCATCTCTTCACATGTTAGGCACTTTGTGGTGATATAGCGCCCTATCTCATTGATCCTACCCCTGATTCTATCCCTCTCTATGCACAGCTGTTCTATCCGTTGATTCTTTAGTCCCAATATTCGAGTATTGACAATGAGCTGATCTTGGAACCTCTCCATTTGTTCTTCCATCCGGGCTATTGACTCATAGCAGCGTTCTCTATATATTCTAGCATCCCGGGTTTGTTTAAGGACCCGATCATTGAGAATGGAGTTTATTTCTCTCAATGTTGCGACACTCATTTCGTAGTCCCTTTTTACTTGCCATAGGTGCTCTCTTCGTGCTGCTGTAACTTCTGCCCACCTGACCCGCATTCTTGCTATACAAGCCTCAGATCTCTTCAAATCCTCTCGGCTTTTGCTGACCTGACTCCTCAATTCTGCTATCAATCTTTCACTGGACCGAATTTTCTGTTGGTCACCGGCATTCTTTCTGTTTTGGCGGATTCGGGCTCTCAGGGCCTTGTTCTCTTGAATCAACTTGCTTTTGTCTCCTGTATCAGCATCAATTTGCAAGCTGCTTTGGTATTTTAGCCCCTCAATTTGCTGTTTTAACTTGCCAATCTCGACCCGATATTCCTTCTCTTTTTCTAGCCAACCCCATTGTGCTCGCGATGATTCTACAAAGTCTTGGACGTGAGCTCTCTTAGTTGGTCTCTGGTGCTCAAGCTCTCTTCTGTACCATGTGAGGTATTTTGGCGACACTTCGCCTTTGGCCCGGTCTTGTACACGAGTATCTACTTTCAAGGTTTGACATTCATTCCAGATTCTCCGAATGACTGCTTCAGGGAACTGCCCACCAGGCCCGATTTCGATTACCTGGCCACTGAGATCCTCTTCCTTTGGGACTATTTGGTATCGCCCCAACTGTCTCAACACTCTGTATGGTGCGTAAGGCTGGATACTTTGGAGGCCCATCAACAACAATGAGATTCGGTGGCTGACATGTGTACGATTTCATCTATGGGTAGCCACCCAAATGCCCATTCTATCTGGTTTGCTGAGACTGAACGCAACAAAGTGACCCATTCGGCGACCCCTTCTGGCAGGCTAAACCCATTGACCCTTGTGGAAAATTCTTCTATACAAGTCTTTTATGACGACTCATATTTCAGGAGCTAAGGGCGATGACATAGGTGTTCTATCATCCACATTTGCAGTAGTACATTGCAACCCTCAAAGAAACCTCCTCCGGTTTTGCAAACAGTGAGAGCGCAGAAGATGTCTGCTATAATCATTGGCGCCAGAGTGTTGTTGTTTTGCTTGAGCAAAGTGATGACGACCCCAGCGACTTGTATGTTAATTTTCGCATCTTTTCTAGGGAATACCAGAAGGCCCAGAAAGGCTACCATGAAAGCAATACACCTATGTCCTTCCCATTTCAGCTGGTTTTCCCCGCTGCAGATCTTTCCCTCGGGATTGTTGAACCCTCCAAAATGACCGTATCTATCGTACAGGAATGCCAAACTACAAAAACCTTCTGATAATTCCGGGTTGTGTATAACTCTGCGGATCTTCACGGTGTCTAAAAATTTGTGTATGGTCACGGTCCTTGGTGCAATAAGATACTGCTCACTCATAGGGACTTTGGGACTCCCGATGTACCCTGCTAGTTCTTCCAGTGTTGGTGTGAGCTCAAAGTCTGAGAAATGAAATACATTGTGTGCTGGGCCCAGAATGAGATTAGTGCCCTTATAATGTCCCCTCTTGGAACAATGTCCAGTAGCCCAACTAAGTTTCCTAAGTACATCTTGACTGTATCTCGCCCTGATTCTTCTAAGTCGTTCCACCACATGCGTAAGCCTAAAGGGATCCCATTTACCATGGCCTCAGATGAATTCCTGCTCGTGCTCATTCTGCACATTTATTAAGGGATTTAGACAAAGCAAAATCTTTATTTGACTCATAAACTAATTTTTCTATTTTTCCTAATTTAGAGGAAAAGAAAATTTGATTCTTTAAATACGGCCTTTTTATTTTTTTTTTGGCATTTTTGTAGATAAATAAACAAATAAAAAATCATTTTAAAAACAAAACTTTTTTTTCATGGTAATACAAACTATTGTTTTTTTTTATAAAAAAAAATAGGCAATTAATTCTCTACACTGTTACTTCGTCCCTTTTTTCACAATTTTCAATATTTCTGATTTTCCAAAGCCGGTTAGCATGCAAGTCTAAAGCAAATAAATGCATAAAGCAAACAGGATGCAGCAGGATGGTCTTTACATTTCAGGTTGCTAGTCCTAGACGGACCCAACCCCTGTGTTGAGTCCCCTAAGTAAGATGCAGCGTGATGCAAATAAGCGTTTTCCTACTAGGGATCCGGCATGAAGTCATGTTTTACTAAGTTTCAAACTGGTCTTTGTTCTAGACCTGGCTTACCCGAGCGAACAACTCGAGTCGAGGAGGGGGCTACGTACCGGGGACCCGCGAGATCGTCCGGCTTTGTAACTTATCCGAGCCTCTTTCTTATTTCAGGTATTGACACTAATAGAATAGGGAGTCTCGACCAGCGAGCTTCTCCCCGGAGGTAAGAAGAGAAGGGTTTCGGCACAGTTTATATACAGTTCACATAATATCAAAGCGGTAAAGGCAATCAATTAGCACATCTAAGCCCAAATATGTAATAAAATCAGATAATAAATAAATCCAAATAATAACAATTATTCTAAGCTCGAATCCTAACCCTAAACCAGTGGTTCTGAGTATATTATCCCCAGCAGAGTCGCCAGAGCTGTCACACCTCCTTTTTCCATCCCCGCGAGGGTAAAGGAGTTTTTCCAATTAAAGGACAATAGAAACGGGATTTGTTTATTTATTTCAGAGTCGTCACTTGGGAGATTTAGGGTGTCCCAAGTCACCAATTTAATCCCGAATCGAGGAAAAGAGTGACTCCATATTACAGTCCGCAAACAGAAATCCGGATAAGGAATTCTATTAACCCGGGAGAAGGTGTTAGGCATTCCCGAGTTCCGTGGTTCTAGCACGGTCGCTCAACTGTCATATTTGGCTTGTTTTTCTGATTTTATACAATTATGAGCTCATGTGCAAATTTTAACTTTTTACCGCTTTCATTATTATTATTATTATTATTTTACAGGGAATTGCAGCGTTGTGAAAATGTATCTCTAACCGCGTCACAATCAATGTACCCGTGGTTGTCTACACCTTTTACTCCGTCGAGATTTGGGTTTGGGTCACATAAATGTGCACCCGAGTTTAAGAAAATTAAGTTATTGAAGACGCGCCTAAAACGACTAACGTATCAATTACTTTGGGTAGGACCGTGGAATTTTGCTAAACAGTCCATCCCGAAGTCTAAGCAATTTTAAATTGAATATTTACTAAGGGCCCTGCAATTTTGTATTTTTATTCGGCGAGGCTATCTCATTTATTTTAGAAGGACAATCCTAAAATGCCTACATTTTTGTTTATTAAATTTGTCTCTACAAAATGAAAGAGAAAAAAAAATCTTAATTTATTTACATGCTACTACCTAGTTACATTATATTAGGCATGTTCTCAGTTTGTCAAATTAAAAAAAACTTGACTTATTCTAACTATTTAACTAATGATGATTCCTAATAGGGATTTGAATTTTGACTAAACGATCTGACTATTTGGATTTTAATAATATTTGTGAGCAAATATTAAAAGCCATCTTATAATACATCATGCTTCATTTGATTAACTACGCCCATGAGTTATTAACCCAGTATTAATACTCATTTCATAACAATGAATCCCAGACCATAAAACTTAAAATGGACATCATGCTGATTTCAAAATCAATTATATCCTAGAAAAATGATTTAAGGGAATATACATATGAAAGCAAATTGAGATTCCACTAACCAATATCCATTAAATCATTTTGTTAGTTATAGAACTATCGTGCTTTCATGAATCACGCATCTAATTAACTTAACAAAATCTTGGTTCCAGAATCTTAATATAATATGTCCAATGTTATCCCTTAAGTTTAAATAAACAGCCCATCAGTCAACCGAAGCTCAGAACACATGGATTTCATAGGATAAATACATACTTCATAAGCAAATTTATTTTTTACATGTGTAGAAGAAATTTCTACTATAACTATGCAGCAGAAAACTTGCTTCATTTCATCCCAATAATCGAGAATTATACAGAATGTGCACCTGGTATAGTCAGTACAAGAAGAAGAATATCAGCAGAGTAATATACAGCCCAACAACAACAACAATAAACCAACAATAACCCGCAAAATTAAACCAATAACAGACTTAAAAGGACCAACAGAATTCCAGCAATACCCGATAACAATATAAACACCCAGTAATAATCTCGGATAAGGTCAGAAGCAGAACCAATGGATTGCTAAATAGATTCAGCAATCAAAAAGGGCAAAACCAGTGTTTGGAATTTATGTTCTGCATAAAACTCCAACGGACTAGTATCCTTTTCTCTTAAACTCTCTCTTTTTCAGTATATGTTTTTTCTAATCCCTATCTGATTTTTCTAAAATCTGTCCTACTTTTTTTTCAGATCTTTTCTTTCCAGTTTTTTTTTCTCTTTTTCAGTCTTTTTCTTTTCTTCTCCAATCTGTTCCTCTTTTTTCTTCTCTGTTCTCCCTTTTTTTGATTTCCCCCCACTCTATGTATATATAATAACCAAACAGATCCGCCCTCCTTTGAAAAGCTTAACTTACCCGACCAAAATCCCAAAATGTCTGCCCATTTTCACCAAAATCCCACTAAGGAATGCTTTTCCTTACTTTATTCCCTAAATTAAGGCATGATATAAGGGCTTGTCCTCCACTAACATTAAACTAATATATAAGCTCTTATTTTATTACTGCTTGACTAACGGACCATTAATTTAGTCAATTCTGCCCATTTTCCATTCCCAAAATACCCCTGTAATCCTACTGTTATTACTGCCCTTAATTCAAAACTTCAGTAACCTGTTATTGAACCTCTATATTTTCAAACCTATCAGCTGATGACTGAATGACTAAGACTGAATGACTAAGGCTGAATTCTTATTGAAACAACTGAACTGAAATTAAATCAAAACCAAACTAACACAACACAGAACTCAACAGAATCATTGAAGCTGACATTGAAACTTGAATCAATATGCACATGAATGAAGGTAATGTGAATGCAGGTTCATTGTCAGCTTAATGACAATGTCCTAAAACTGAAACTGAAATATGCACATGAATACAAACATCAGGAATGCAAGTTCATTCCTGAAATCAAATGGCCCTGGATCAAATATACACAACAAACGTTTGACAAACTTTCTGTTTTAACAAACGAGAGTGAATTAACTGACGAAACTAATTAATGGACATGCTTACCACAACTGATACCAAACAATCAAACCCCGGACAATTTAGGTAATTCACAGGCAATTTCAGGGGTATTGACAGAAACATAAATTACCTGGAAATTAATCAACGTAACTCATTAATCGATTATACAAGTTATAGCACATAACAATCATATTGAACTTAAACAAATGACAGAATTGATCCTATTGAATATGAACAAGGTCAATTAACCAAAAAATTTTTTAAAATCAATACAACAGATAAACAGATATGTAGAGAAGCAAATACGAAGGAAAGAAAAAGAAAATACCTCATAATAACAGAATTATATGGACCCAGTCTTCGAAACTCTTAATTCGGACACTTTGAAATCGAAAAGACCTTAGTCGAAGTATTCTCAACTGAAAATACTTCGATTAAGGTCGATTAGACCTCAACCTTCTACTTAATTTGGGCAGATTCCAAGATTTGGGATTTAAGGTTCTTGAGGGTCTGATTTATGGCTCAACCACTTCCGGTCAGATTCGAACCAAACCAAGTTTGGTTTGGTTACGAGTGAAGTTAGGAGAGTGACTGGTGTGAGTTTGGGGTACATTGGGGTAGGTTTAGGTTATGCTCGAATCTTTGATCGAAGATTCGAGAACCCTGGAGATGATTCGAAGTTAAGTGACCAGGGATTCGTGCTCATGGTGGTTTATAGGTTCAGTGGTGTAGCTATGGTGACCGGTGGCGTTGTTGCCGCCAGGTTTACGTTGAAGGGGAGCTATGGCGGGTGCTAGGGTTTTGGGGGAGGGGTGTTTGGGATCGTCTCTGAGAGAGACGATGAAACAGGAGGGGGGTTTGGATAGGGGCGGGGTAACAGGGTTAGGCTTATATACGACTTAGGGGTTAGATCCTGGCCGTTGGATCAGGTGAGATCGATGGCCAGGATCTATTCACTGAAGGGGGACGACGTCGTTTGGGCGTAGTGGTGGGTGAGACCGGGTATGGGAATGGATCGGGTCAGGTCAACGGGTCTAGGGGTGAGCCTGGAGCCGTTGGATCAATGGAGATGGACGGCTCAGATCAACATGCCTGAAACGGCGTCGTTTGGGCATGTGAATGGCCTGATCTGGGCCGTTCATTTGAATCGATCAATGGCTCAGATTGTAGACGCCAATACGACGTTGTTTGGAGGCGCCTCTGTAAGATTGGCTTGGGCTGGGTCGGTGCAATGGGTTTTGGGCCTGACTTTTTTATCAATTAAAATGGCCCAGTACAATTTTCTTCCTATTTACACTTCCCTTTTTTTTCATTTAATTCCTAATTACTAAAATTCCTAATTTGAATTATAAAAAATCAAAATTAACCTTACAAAATATTAATTACCCTTTAACAACCATTAACACACAAGACAAAACATTAATCACACAATGACACATTTAAATGACAAAATAGGATAAATGCATATTTTTTTGTGATTTTTCTTTTTTAGAGCTAAATGACGGTTTAATTAATTCTTAAATGCATAATTAAATCCTATATATGTATGCAACATGTATTTTTAATTTTATTTTTCAATTAACTATAACAAAGTAAACATTTACGGACAAAACACAAATAATTATCCAAAATGCCACATAAATTCTAAAAATTGCATACAAAGAAAAATTATTTGTGATTTCTTTTGGAGTAGTTCTTGTGAGGCAAAAATCACGTGCTCACAGACTCTACACATGTTTCTGAAACATTACTTGATAATAATATATATTATGAACAATTACATGAAGATTTCGGTATTGTGATGACCCAAGAGGTTATCACTTGAGTTGCAAGTGAATTCAGTGTTCCGAGGCCTAAAAACCTCCCTTCTACCTCACCTTGATTTGTGTGCGTAGTCTGGACTATATCCGGAAAGCATGCTATGTGAAAATATGAGAAATAGAAATTTCTAGAGTTAAAAATTTGATTATGGTTGACTTTGGTCAATATTTTAAGCAAACGGACACGGATCCGTGTTCCAACGATCCCGGGAGGTCCGCAGTAAAATATGAGACTTGGGCGTATGCCCGGAAATGAATTCCGAGGTCCCAAGCCTTAGAAGTCAATTTTTGAAAGAAATTATTTTACTGAATTATCTAAGAAATAAAGAAAAGAATTAATGTTTGAAACCATTGTTATCGGGACCGTATTTTGGTTCCGGAGCCCTTAACAAACTTGTTATTGTATTGAGAGTTCTTGATGAAAATGTTGAGTTTTGAGGTTTAATTCATGATTTTTACATGTTATTTTGATGATGTGACCATATGGTGGTTTTGAGTTAGTATGAACACTTGGTTTGGAGTTCCGAGGGCTCGGGTGAGTTTCGGGTAAGTTCCGGGATGTCTTACGCCTAAAACATAGCTGTTGCAGGCTCAGGGAAGTGGAAGGCCTCTGAACAAACCAGTGCGGTCCGCACAAAATGGAGTGCTGCCGCAAAGGGGTATGTGCGGCCGCACTAGATTCTGTGCGATCCGCAGTGAAGAACATTTCACTGGTCCGACTTCGGAAGCATATATCTTTTGATCTACAAGGAAATCTGAGATGATTCAAAAATACAAGTTGTAGCCCTTCGTGTCTAGTTTCCAGAAAGGTAAGGAAATCACAATTTGGACATCTGTAGATAAAGTTATGGCTAAAATACTAAAGTATGTCACTGCAGTCCACAGGAAGGGCTGTGCGGTCGCAGTCGATTTTGTACGGTCCACACAGGGGGTCCGAGAGGGGTATATTTAGATGGGATTTTCAGTTATTTTTCATTTTTCAAAATCCCAAAAACATAAGAGTCGAATTTTCAAACAACCTTTCGTCTCCAAAACGTTGGTAAGTGATTTCTAACTCATTATCTTCACTCCTAACATCTTTTAACAAATTGCAACTCAAAATCAATGATTTTCACATGGGGGAATTAAGTGTTTTGGGTAGAACATAGGTTTTTCAAAAATTGGGGATTTGGACCTCGATTTGAGGTTTGATTTCAAAACAAATTATACATTTGAGTTCGTGGGGGTATGAGTAAACGGGTTTTGGTTCAAACCTCGGGTTTTGACCATGTGGGCCCGGGGGCGATTTTTGACTTTTTGGGTAAAACTTTGGAAAATTCATTTTCATGCATTCAAATTAATTCATTTAGCATTTATTGATGTAATTAAGTAACTTGTGGCTAGATACGAGAGAATTGGTGGTTGAATCAAGGGGTAAAGCTATAATTGAATCGTGAATTGTGTTCGTGATATCGAGGTAAGTGTTTGGTCTAACATTAGCTTGAGGGATTAGGAGTCGACTCCTATTTGCTATGTGGTAATTGTTGATTACGATGTATAGGCATGGTGATGAGTATTTATACGTTGGTGTCTAGCATGCCCGTGAGTCTTATATTGTGATTATCATGACTTCGTTGTATCTTTCATGCCTTGGTAATGACTTCTACTTGTTGTGTAAAGTTTGTGAAACAAATTGTGACCTATGAACATTGAGGAGCATTGACTCAAGTTGTATAGCGAATTGTGAAAGTATAAGTGATAATTGAACCTCTAGAGCATTGGCTCGAGTTGTAAATTGAATTGTGAAGTAAAAGTGAGAAAGAGAAGAGCTCATTATGTTGTCGCCCTTGACGGGCTATTGTTGATTTATTCGTTATCTCCCTTGCCGGGATGTTGAGGTTATTAATGATGTTCCCTTTCCAGGATTTATTTATTGAATTGTTGATCCTTTACCGGGATTTATTTGTTGAATTGTTGTTCCCTTGCCGGGATTAATTTGTTGAATTATTATTTCCTTGCCGGGATCTTTATTTCAATGTCATTTATTCCCTTGCCCTATTATTTGTGACTGTTGTTTGAGTGAGGAAGAGAATTAAAGCACTAAGGGTGATGTCGTACATTGTTTGTTTTGTGAAGGAGGAGTATAAAGCACGAAGGGTGATGACGTGTATTATTGTGAGGAAAGAGTGTAAAGCACGAAGGGTGATGTCGTGCCGCACGATGTACCATTACGTGTTGATTTTATTGATTATATGGTGAGGAAAGAGAGTAAAAGCACGAAGGGTGATGCCATGCACATTTTTATTATATAATTGCTTTGGTGAGGACGAGAGTAAAAGCACGAAGGGTGATGTCGTGCATTTGTTGATTTCTGATTCTTTGTTGATATCCGAGTTATATTGTTTCTTTCATTACTTGATGTCTTTCTATTCGAAATTGTTATCTCCCCCACAACATACTTCCCCTCCCATATTAACTGGTTTATTTCTGTATTTCTTTCCGCTGTATATGTATTTGAATTGCCCAGGTTATTTGGTAGTTTGGTCGTAGACTCGTCACTACTTCGCCGAGGTTAGGCTAGACACTTACCAGCATATGGGGTCGGTTGTGCTGATACTACACTCTGCACTATGTGCAGATCCTGGAGCAGCTTTTGGACCGTAGTGTGGAGGCTACCATCAGTCCACGCGGAGATCCAAGGTAGACCTGCAGGCATCCACAGGCTCTGGCGTCTCCTCTACTCCTATTTCCTGTTTCATTTTCCTTTTATTCAGAAACAGTGTATTGTCATTTTCTTCAGACTTTTGTAGTAAATCTTAGACCGTCTGTGACACTATGACACCAGGTTTTAGGTGCTTTAGGTTTTAAGAGTTGTAATAGATGAAGATTTCAAATATTTAGTTGTTATCCTCCGGTTAATTATTTAAAGTTCCGCTATTTTCATGTTATCGTCTTATATTTGTTTTAAATAAATAATTAAGTAATAAAATAAGTAGTTAAGTTATTGGCTTGCCTAGCTCACATTAGTAGGCGCCATCACGACTCGTGAGGTCGGGAAATCCGGGTCATGACAAGTTGGTATCAGAGCTCTAGGTTACATGGGTCTCACAGTTCACAGACAAGCTTAGTAGAGTCTGAGGGATTGGTACGGAGACGTCTGTATTTATCCCCAGAGGCTACAGAGTTAGGAACACCTTCACATTTATTCTCTCCTATCGTGTGGTTTGGTTTCTCAATGCTAATTGAATTTCTACTCTGTTCTTTCACAGATGACAAGAACATGTGCTTCCTCATCCACTAACTAGCAGCCCGAGCCCCCAGTAGTAGCTCCCACGAGGGACAAAGGGCAAGGCCGAGGTCGTGCTAGAGGCTGAGGTAGGGGCAGAGCTCAGCCCCGAGCAGCAGCACCAGTGGCGGAGCCTCAGGTTGACTTTGATGACGAGGTTCTGGCCCAAGCAGTTCTGATGGGCCCAACTTAGGTCCCAGAGGGGTTTATTACTACCCCAGTTCTTCAAGATGCTCTAGTCCGTCTAGTGGGCCTCATGAAGAGTGTCACCCGAGCAGGCTTGCTTCCTATAGCACCAGGCGTCTTTCAGGCTGGAGGAGGAGCCCAGACTCCTACTACTTGCACTCCGGAGTAGGTAGCTCCCTAGATTCAGACTCCAGCGGTTCAGCTAGTTGGAGCAGTTCACCCGGGTGTGGTAGCTCAGGCCGGTGATGGAGCAGCTATGTTTGCCGATGCTTTGTAGAGGTTGGATAGGTTCACCAAGCTCTTCACTACTACTTTCAGCGGTGCATCTACTGAGGATCCCTAGGATTATCTAGACAGCTGTCATGAGGTTCTTAGGAACATGGGGATAGTTAAGACCAATGGTGTCGATTTTTCTACTTTTCGCTTATCTGGATCCGCCAAGACTTGGTGGAGAGATTATTGCTTAGCTAGACCAGCCGGATCGCCAGCCTTGACTTGGGAGCAGTTTGCGCATCTATTTCTGGAGAAGTTTCTCCCTATTACTCAGAGAGAGGCTTATCGGAGGTAGTTTGAGCGTCTCCAGCAGGGTTTTATGACTGTTACCCAGTATGAGACTAGGTTCATCGACTTCGCTCGTCATGCCCTTGTCATACTTCCCACCAAGAAAGAGAGGGTGAGGAGATTTATTGACGGTCTTATTCAGCCGATTCGTCTTCAGATGGCTAAGGAGGCTGGGAGTGAGATTACTTTTCAGGAGGCGGCCAATGTGGCCCATAGAGTGGAGATGGTTCTGTCACAGAGAGGTGGTCATGGGTCGGACAAGAGGCCCCGCCATTCAGGCCGATTCAGTGGTACCTCGTCTAGAGATAGGGATTCATATGGTAGAGGCCATCCTACTAGGCCTTTTCAGTCAGCAGTTCAGGTTTCTCACGGTGCTTCAGGTAGCCGTGGTCCACAGATGCAATATTCTGATTACCAGTCCTACAGTGCACCACTAGCTCCTATCAGTGCACCGCCGCTCTAGAGTTTTCGGGGTGGTCATTCAGGTCGTCAAGGCCAGCAGCCGAGGGCTTGCTACACTTGTGGTGATATGGGTCACATTGCTAGGTTTTGCCCTAGAGCACCGAGTAGCTCTCAGCATCAGGGTTCTCGTACCATAGTACAGGCACCAGGTGTTCCACAGCCCGCCCAGCCAGCTAGAGGTGGGGGTAGAGGTGCTAGAGGTGGAGGTAGAGGCGCTAGAGGTGGAGCTCAGCCCGCTAGAGGTGGAGGCCAGCCAACAGCAGGCCATCCCAGAGATGTAGTTCACGGTGGTAGGGCCCAGCCCCGATGTTATGCTCTTCCAGCCAGGCCCGAGGCTGAGGCTTCTGATGCAGTTATCATAGGTACGGTTCTAGTTTGTGATAGAGATGCTTCAGTGCTATTTGATCCAGAGTCTACGTACTCGTATGTGTCCTCTTATTTTGCATCGTATCTGGTCATGCCTAGTGATTCTTTAAGTGATCTTGTATGTGTGTCTACACTGGTGGGTGATTTTATTGTGGTAGATCGAGTCCATCGTGCGTGTATAGTTGTGATTGAAGGTCTTGAGACTAGTGTAGATTTGCTTCTTTTGGACATGGCCGATTTTGATGTCATATTAAGGATGGGCTGGTTATCACCTTACCATGCTATCTTGGACTGTCATGCCAAGACTGTGACCTTAGATTTACTGGGTTTGCCTCATTTAGAGTGGAGAGGGACTCCTGGTCATTCCACCCACAGTGTTATCTCGTATATGAAGGCTCGAAGTAAGGTCGAGAAGGGGTGTTTGGCCTATTTGGCATATGTTCGTGATTCTAGTGCTGAGGTCCCTTCTATTGATTTTGTGCTCGTTGTTCATGAGTTTCCTGAGGTTTTCCCTTCATACCTGCCAGGTATGCTACCCGACAGGGATATTGACTTTTGTATTGATTTGGCTCCGGGCACGTAGCCCATTTCTATCCTGTCGTATCGTATGGCATCGCCTGAGTTGAAAGAGTTGAAGGAGTAGTTGCAAGACTTGCTTGAAAAAGGTTTTATTAGGCCTAGTGTTTCGCCTTGGGGTGCACCGATGCTGTTTGTTAAGAAGAAGGATGGATCGATGAGGATGTGTATTGATTACCGGTAGTTGAACAAGGTCACAATCAAGAATAAGTATCCATTGCCGAGGATTGATGATTTGTTTGATCAACTTCAGGGTGCTAAGGTATTTTCAAAGATTGACTTGAGATCTGGCTACCATCAGTTGAGGATTAGGGCATTTGATGTCCCTAAGACATCTTTTTGCACTAAGTACGGGCATTATGAGTTCTTGGTGATGTTATTTGGGTTGATAAATGCCCCAACAACTTTTATAGATTTGATTAACCGAGTGTTCAGGACTTACTTAGATTCGTTAACCGAGTCTTCATTAATGATATTTTGATATATTCCCGTAGCCGGGAGGAGCACGAGCAACATCTTAGAGTGGTTCTCTAGACCTTGAGGAATAGTCAGTTATATGCTAAATTCTTGAAGTGTGAGTTTTGATTGAGTTCAGTTACATTTCTGGGTCATGTTGTATCAGTAGAGGGTATTCAGGTTGATCCGAAGAAGATTGAGGCAGTCAAGAACTGGCCTAGACCAGCATCAGCTATAGAGATTCGGAGTTTCTTGGGATTGGTAGGCTAGTATCGTCGGTTCGTGGAGGGGTTCTCATCTATCACAGCCCCGATGACCAGGTTGACCCAGAAGGGTGACCAGTTCAGATGGTCGGAAGAGTGTGAGGCGAGCTTTCAGAAGCTCAAGACAGCTCTGATTATGGCACCAGTGTTGGTTTTGCCCACAGGTTGAGGGCCTTATACAGTTTATTGTGATGCATATCGTATTGGGCTTGGTGCAGTGTTGATGCAAGGTGGCAAGGTCATTGCCTATGCTTCGCGGTTGTTGAAGATTCATGAGAAGAACTATTCGGTTCATGATTTGGAGTTGGTAGCCATTGTTCACCCATTGAAGATTTGGAGGCATTATCTGTATGGCGTGGCATGTGAGGTGTTCACGGATCACAAAAGTCTTCAGTATTTGTTCAAGCAAAAGGAGTTGAATTTGAGGCAGGGGAGGTGGTTGGAGTTGTTGAAAGATTATGATATCACTATCTTATATCATCCGGGGAAGGCCAATGTGGTGGCCGATGCTTTGAGTAGGAAGTCAGCAGTATGGGTAGTCTTGCTTATATTCCGGTCAGTGAGAGACCGCTTTCTTTGGATGTTCAGGCTTTGGCCAATCAGTTCATGAGGTTGGATGTTTCTGAGCCCAGCCGTGTGTTAGCTTGCACAGTCGCTCGCCCTTCATTATTGGAGCATATCCGAGATCGGCAGTATGATGATCCCCATTTTTGTGTCCTTAGAGACATGGTGCAGCACGGAGGTGCCAAGCAGGTTACCTTAGGTGATGATGGAGTTATGAGATTGCAGGGTCGAGTTTGTGTGCCTAATGTGGACGGGCTTTGAGAATTGATTTTAAAGGAGGCCCATAGTTCCCGATACTCTATTCATCCGGGCGCCGCGAAGATGTATTAGGATTTGCGGCAGCCATTACTGGTGGCGGAGAATGAAGAAAGATATCGTTGTATTTGTGGCTCGGTGTTTGAATTGTCAGCAGGTTAAGTACGAGCATCAGAGGCCGGTGGTTCATTTCAAAAGATTAAGATTTGTGAGTGGAAATAGGAGCGTATCACTATGGACTTCGTTGTTGGTCTCCCACAGACTCAGAGGAAGTTCGATGCAGTGTGGTTATTGCTGATAGGCTGACCAAGTCAGCGCATTTCATTCTTGTGGCAGTATCTTACTCTTCCGAGAGATTAGCTAAGATATATATCTGGGAGATTATTCGTCTTCATGGTGTGCCCGAGTCTATCATCTCGGATCGAGGTACGTAGTTTACCTCCCATTTCTGAAGAGCAGTTCAGCGAGCGTTGGGCACGCGGGTTGAGTTGAGCACAACATTTCACATCCAGACGGACGGGCAGTCCGAGCGGACTATTCAGATTTTGGAGGATATGCTCCGAGCTTGTGTCATTGACTTTGGAGACTCGTGGGATCAGTTTTTGCCCTTAACAGAGTTTGCCTACAACAATAGCTACTAGTCGAGTATTCAGATGGCTCCGTATGAGGCTTTATATGGTAGACGGTATCGGTCTCCGGTTGGATGGTTTGAGCCGAGAGAGGCTCGGTTGTTGGGTACGGATCTAGTTCAGGATGCCTTGGACAAGGTCAGGATTATTCAGAATAGGCTTCGTACAGCTCAGTCCAGGCAAAAGAGCTATGCCGACCGTAAGGTTCGTGATTTGGAATTCATGGTCAGTAAGCGAGTATTGCTTCGAGTGTCGCCTATGAAGGGCGTGATGAGATTTGGGAAGAAGGGCAAGCTTAGCCCTAGGTTCATTGGCCCGTTTGAGATTCTTGATCGAGTGGGAGAGGTGGCTTATAAACTTGCGTTTCCGCTGAGCTTATCATCCATGCATCCAGTGTTTCATGTGTCCATGCTTCGGAAGTATCACGGTGATCCATTCCACGTGTTAGATTTTAGCACTTCCCAGTTGGACAAGGACTTGTCTTATGAGGAGGAGCCGGTATCTATTCTAGACTGGCATGTTCGTCAATTGAGATCAAAGAGTTTTCCTTCTGTTCATGTTCAGTGGAGAGGTCAGCCCACTGAGGCATCGACCTGGGAGTCCGAGTCTGATATGCGGAGCCGTTATCCCCATCTTTTTTGCGACTCAAGTACTTCCTTCTTATATCCGTTTGAGGACGAACGATTGTTTTAGAGGTGGAGAATGCGATGATCCAAGAGGTCATCACTTGAGTTGCAAGTGAATTCAGTGTTCCAATGCCTAAAAACCTCCCTTTTACCTCACCTTGATTTGTGTTCATGGTCCGCACCTATATCCGGAAAGCCTGCTATGTGAAAATATGAGAAATAGAAATTTCTAGAGTTAAAATTTGATTATGGTTGACTTTGGTCAACATTTTGAGCAAACGGACCCGGATCCGTGTTCCGACGATCTCGGGAGGTCCGCAGTAAAATATAGGACTTGGGCGTATGCCCGAAAATGAATTCCGAGGTCCCAAGCCTTAGAAATTAACTTTTGAAAGAAATTATTTTACTGAATTATCTAAGAAATGAAGAAAAGAATTAATGTTTGAAACCATTGTTATCAGGCCCGTATTTTGGTTCTGGAGCCCGGTACAAACTTGTTATAGTATTTGAAAGATAACTGTAAAGTTTGGTGAAAACGAAGTTTATTTGATGCGAGTTGGACTTCCGGTTGGAGAGGTATGAACTTTGAGAGTTCTTGATAAAAAATGTTGAGTTTTGAGGTTTAATTCATGATTTTTATATGTTATTTTGATGATGTGATTGTACGAGTAGGTCCATATGATGTTTTTGAGTTAGTATGCACACTTAGTTTGGAGTTCCGAGGGCTCAGGTAAGTTTCGGGTAGGTTCCGGGATGTCATAGGCCTAAAACATACTTGTTGCAGGCTCAGGGAAGTGGAAGGCCTCTGAACAAACCAGTGCGGTCCGCACAAAATGGAGTGCTGTCGCGGAGGGGCCTGTACGGCCGCACTAGATTCTGTGCGGTCCGCGGTGAAGAACATTTCACTGATCCGACTTCGGAAGCCTCTATCTTTTGATCTACAAGGAATTTTGAGATGATTCAAACAAAAGTTGTAGCCCTTTATGTCTAATTTCCATAAAGGTAAAGAAATCACAATTTGGACATTTGTAGAGAAAGTTATTGCCAAAATACTAAAGCATGTCACTACAGTCCATAGGGAGGGCTATGCGGTCGCAGTCGTTTTTGTGCGGTCCACACAAGGGTTCTGAGAGGGGTATATTTAGACGGGATTTTCAGTTATTTTTCATTTTTCAAAACCCCAAAAACATAAAAGGCGATTTTTCAAACAACCTTTCTTCTCCAAAATGTTGGTAAGTGATTTCTAATTCATTTTCTTCACTCATTAACATCTTTTAACATGATTTCAACTCAAAATCAATGATTTTCATGGGGGAAATTGAGTGTTTTGGGTAGAACCTAGGTTTTTCAAAAATTGGGGATTTGGACCTCGATTTGAGATCCGATTTCAAAACAAATTATACATTTGAGTTCGTAGGGGAATGGGTAAACGGGTTTTGGTTCAAACCTCGGGTTTTGACCATGTGGGCCTGGGGGCGATTTTTGACTTTTTGGGTAAAACTTTGGAAAATTCATTTTCATGCATTCAAATTGATTCATTTAGCGTTTAATGATGCAATTAAGTAACTTGTGACTAGATACGAGAGAATTGGTGGTGGAATCAAGGGGTAAAGCTATAATTGAATCGTGAATTGTGTTCGTGGAATCGAGGTAAGTGTTTGGTCTAACCTTAGCTTGAGGGATTAGGAGTAAAGTCCTATTTGCTATGTGGTAATTGTTGAGTACGATGTATAGGCATGGTGACGAGTATATATACGTTGGTCTCTAGCATACCCGTGAGTCTTATATTGTGATTATCATGACTTTTTTGTATCTTTCATGCCTTGGTAATGGTTTCTACTTGTTGTGTAAAGTTTTTGGAAGGAATTGTGACCTATGAACATTGAGGAGCATTGGCTCAAGTTGTATAACTAATTGCGAAAGTATAAGTGATAATTGAACCTCTAGAGCATTGGCTCGAGTTGTGAAGTGAATTGTGAAGTAAAAGTGAGAAAGAGAAGAGCTCATTATGTTGTCGCCCTTGTCAGGCTATTGTTGATTTATTCATTATCTCTCTTGCCGGGATGTTGAGGTTATTGATAATGTTCCCTTGCCGGGATTTATTTGTTGAATTGTTGTTCCCTTGCCAGGATCTTTATTACAATGTCATTTATTCCCTTGCCCTATTGTTTGTGATTGTTGTTTGGATAAGGAAGAGAGTTAAAGCACGAAGGGTGATGTCGTGCATTGTTTGTTTTGTGAGGAAGGAATGTAAAGCACTAAGGGTGATGTCGTGTATTATTATAAGGAAAGAGTGTAAAGTACGAAGGGTGATGTCGTGCCGCACGATGTACCATTCCGTGCTGATTTTATTGATTATATGGTGAGGAAAGAGAGTAAAAGCACGAAGGGTGATGCCGTGCACATTTTTATTATATGATTGCTTTGGTGAGGACGAAAGTAAAAGCACGAAGGGAGATGTCATGCATTTGTTGATTTCTAATTCTTTGTTGATATCCGAGTTATATTGTTTCTTTCATTACTTGATGTCTTTCTATTCGGAATTGTTATCTCTCTCACAGCATGCTTCCCCTCCCATATTGACTGGTTTATTTCTATATTTCTTTCTGTTGTATATGCATTTGAACTGCACAGGTTATTTGGTAGTCTAGTCCTAGCCTCATCACTACTTCGCCGAGGTTAGGCTAGTCACTTACCAACACATGGGGTCGGTTGTACTGATACTGCACTTTGCACTATGTGCATATCCCGGAGCAGCTTTTGGACCGTAGTGTGGAGGCTACCATCAGTTCACGCGGAGATCCAAGGTAGACCTGTAGGCGTCCGCAGGCTCTGGTGTCTCCTCTACTCCTATTTCCTGTTTCATTTTCCTTTTATTCAGAAACAGTGTATTGTCATTTTCTTCAGACTTTGTATGTAGTAAATCCTAGACCATCTGTGACACTATGACACCAGGTTTTAGGTGCTTTAGGTTTTAAGAGTTGTAATAGATGCAGATTTCAGAAATTTAGTTGTTATCCTCCGCTTAATTATTTAAAGTTACGTTGTTTTCATGTTATCGTCTTATATTTTTTTTAAAGAAATAATTGAGTAATAAAATAAGTAGTTAAGTGATTGGCTTGCCTAGATCACATTAGTAGGCACCATCACGACTCTCGAGGGTGGAAAATCGGGGTCATGGCAGGTATAAAAGATAATGAATTAGAAATTGAAGATGAGACACCACTTACACCTAGTAGTGTTAGAGTTGGTAGTAGGGGTGGTGGTCGTGGTGCTAGTAGTAGACTACCTATGGCCCCGACTACTAATTGAAGAAAAAGAAGTAAGGTTTGGAATTTTTTTGACGAAATAGAGAATACTAATAGAGTTAGATGTAAACTTTGTAAAGATGATTTTAAACATAAGACTAGATGATAATTAGGGGGAATGGGACACTTAGTAGACATATGAGAATTACTCATCCTATAGAATGAGGCTCTGATTTAGATGAAAATCAAGGAACTCTAAACCCTAGCACTGGAGGACTTATGAAATATGATAAAATGAAGGATCGTGAGGAGTTAGAAAAAATGTTTCTTTGGGTTGTCTACCTTTTTCTTTTGCTTCTTCATCATATCTTATTATGTATATTCAGAGGATTTACAATCTTTTATTTAAAAGTATCCCTAGAAGTACTTGTATATTTGATATCTTTAGACTTCATGGGCAATATCAAACATACATACGTTATTTGTTTGAACACTTTACTTGTAGAGTTTCTTTAACTTCTGATACTAGCCATGTTGTTAATGGAAATGATTATTTGGCAATTACATGTCATTGGACAGATAATAATTATTGTATGCAAAAACATATTTTTGCTTTTGAATATGATGAAGATCATAATCATACTGCTATGTTTATAAGTACTACTATTTGTGAAGTTGTTGTAATTTTATAATCTTAAGAAAAAGGTATTGTGTATGTCTTTTGATAATGTCACGACCCGAATTTTTTACCCTTCGGGGTCATGATGGCACGTACTAGTGAAAGCTAGGCAAGCCAATCATTCCAAATATTTTACCTTTTCCATTTTTAATCTTTTAACAGTTGTGAATTAATATTAAATAAACAACGGAAATAATAAAGTGGAAGAATGAAATATAACAGTTTAATAATAATACCGATACAAATCTATAACAAAAACTACCCAGAACTGGTGTCACAATCTCACAGACTATCTAGGAATACTACAAATACGGGTTCGAAAGATAAATACAAAGTTGTTTCTAAAATACATAAAAAACAGTATGGAAATATAGAAGGAGACGCCAAGGCCTGCGGACGCCTGCAGGACTACCTCGGGTCGCCTGATGGACTGAAGGCAACAACGTCATTGCGGTCCAAAAGCTCCATCATCGGGATCTGCACACAGTGCAGAGTGTAGTATCAGCACAACTGACCCCATATGTTGGTAAGTGCCTAGCCTAACCTCGACGAAGTAGTGACGAGGCTAGGACAAGACTACCAAATAAATCTGTGCAGTTAAATCATATACATCGAAAAAATAAAGGCAGAAATTTATAGTAAAGATAGGAAGGGGAAACATGCTGCGGGAAACAACAAGTAACAACAGAAAACCAACAGATAAATGTAAAGAACACCATAATTCAATTATCAGCAAGAATCGGAAATCAAAGACAAGTGCACGACATCACCCTTCGTGCTTTTACTCTCGTCCTCACCATAAGAATCAACATAATCGGCACGTTATCACTCTTCGTGCTTTTACCTCACATAATCATGGCACAGAATTATCCTTCGTGCATTATCACTCATATCATGGCACGACATTGTACATCGTGCGGCACGGCATCACCCTTCGTGCTTTTACCTCACAATATTGGCACGAATCACCCTTCATGCATTAACACTCTCAAAATCATGCACAACATCACCCTTCATGCTTTACACTCTTCCTCACCCAAGCAACAATCACACAGCAATTTGGGAAAGAGAATCAATAATATCACCATAAAATCCCGGCAAGGGAATAATAGCATAATAATAATATCCCGGCAAGGGAAACAATATCATGAGTAATAACATCCCGGCAAGGGAGATAATATCAAAAGCAATAACATTTCGGCAAGGGAGACAATATCATAAACCTTTTCTCTTTTCCACATTTACTTCACAATTCAATTCTAAACTTGAGTCAGCACTCTACAATATTCAATTACCAATAATACTTCCACAAGCTTTACTCAAGAAATCATCATAAAGCATGGACAATACGAAACGTAGTCACATTAATCATAGTATAAAACTCACGGATATGCTTGACACTGATGTATAGATACTCGTCACCATATCTATATGTCTTACTCAACAATTAACACAAAGCAAATAAGACTCAACTCCTAATCCCTCCAGCTAAGATTAGACCAAACATTTATCTCAATGCCAGGAACACAATTCAAGCCTCAACTATCGCTTTACCTCTTGTTTCCACCACCAATTCGCTTGTATCTAGCCACAATTTACTTAACGATATCAATAAATGCTAAATGAATCAATTCTAAAGCATAAAAATAGGTTTTTCAATTATTTTCCCAAAAAGTCAAAAATCGACCCCGGGCCCACATGGTCAAAATCGTAGGTTCGAACCAAAACCCCATTACCCATTCCCCCACGAACTCAAATATATAATTTTCTTTTAAATCGGACCCCAAATCGAGGTCCAAATTCCCAAAATTTGAAAATCCTAAGTTCTACCTAAAACACCCAATTTTCCCATGAAAACCCTTGATTTTGAGTTGAAATCATGTGAAAAGATGTTATAGATCAAAGAAAATGAGTTAGAAATGACTTACAATCGATTTGGAGAAGATCTTTTCTTTGGAAAATCGCCCAAGAGAGCTTAGGATTTGAGCGAGTTTGAAAAATGAAAAATTTTCGGCTAAGTTATGATTTACACATGCGCAGATATCGCATTTGCGATGATATGTTTGCAAATGTGAACTCACAATTGCGGCCAAATCTTCGCAATTGCGAAGGAAGACCTATCTCTGCTTTCTTCGCAAATGCGAACAATGTTCGCAATTGCGGTGCCTGTCAAGGTTGCATTTGCGACATAAGCCTCGCAAATGCGAAGGTTCCCTGCCCTAGCCCATCATCGCAATTGCGATGGTTCTTCGCAAATGCGAGCTCGCATTTGCGAGCCAGGATTCGCAATTGTGAAGCCTACAGACCTGCAACTCAACAGCAGTTTTCCTAAGTCAAATTTCACTCTGTGGCCTATCCAAAACTCACCCGAGCCCTCGGGGATCCAAACCAAACATGCACGCAAGTCCAAAAATATCATACGGACTTGCTCGTGCAATCAAATCATCAAAATAACATCAACAACTATGAATTAAACCTCAAATTCATGAAATCCCTCAAGAACATCAAAGTTACTATTTTCTCAACTATAGGTCTGTTTTATACCAAACCAACTCCGATATTTACCAAATTTTACAGATTCATCTGAATCATTATTTCAAACTTTTATCGGGCTCCATAACCAAGATACGGGCCCGATCCCATCAAGAAAATGCATCAATTCACTTCTAAAAACCTTTATATTTTTCAGAAAACAATTTTCTTTAAAAATTAATTTCTCGGGCTTGGGATCTCGGAATTCGATTCCGGGCATATGCCCAAGTCCCAAATTTTGCTATATACCCTAGGAGACCGTCGGATCACAGGTCTGGGTTCATTTACCAAGAATGTTGACTCAAGTCAACTTTATTCAATTTTAAAAACCAATTTCCTTACTTCACTTAGTCTTCACATAAAAGCTTTCTGGAAACGCGCCCGGGCTGCGCATGCAAATTGAGGTGAGACAAAAAGAGGTTTTTAAGGCCTCGGAACACTGTCATCATAGATAATGCTTCTAATAATAATGCCGCAATTTCAATATTAAGATTGCATTTGCAACCACCACATGATGAAATTTTTCATGTTAGGTGTGTATGTCATGTTAATAATTTAATTGTTAAAAATGGCCATTGATTTATTTTCAATTGAGATTATTTATGTAAGAAGAGAAGTTAGTGTTATTCAAGGAAATAATAGGCAATCTAGAATTAGGGAATTTAATAATTAGTGTATTGATCATAACCTTAACCCCAGATTCATGCCAGACGAAATTGTTACTAGATGGAATTATACATACTTATTTTTAAAATATTGCTACAAATATAGATTGCCAATAACTGAAGTTGCTAATGCGCATTGTACTGATCCAAACAATATGTTAACAACTACTACTTGGGAGGCCATTAATGATGTTATTAAATTTTTACATAAATTTTATACAACTACTGTTGAGTTTTCCGGAATTTAAAGCCTTTGCATCCTTTTGTTCGAACACTCTTTTTATAAGATTTTTTTGTTTTATATTTTTACTTTATATTAATATAAATTATGATAGTTATATAAAATACAAAATAAAAAAATAAAATTAACCCGGCCCGGCCAGCCCCCTTGGACCCATAACCGTTCCGGTTCATTTTTTACCCGGATGAACCTGGAACCGTTAAGCCCGATTTGAAAAAACCGATAACCGGCTCGGATTAGAAATCGACTAGTAACCTTTTTTTCTCAACCCGGCCCCGCTCGGCCCACCCGTTAAACACCTATAATATGGACCCTCTTTATAGACGATGCCTTGAACGCAAAGGGGTCCGGACTTGCATCATACCTAAGCCACCCATGGATAATATAGTTAGACAATCCATTAGAACTGTGAAATTGACTAACAACGAGGCTGAATATGAGGCCATAATTGCAGATCTCGAACTGTCCAAAAAGCTTGGGGGCGGAGTCGAAACTAAGTGTGACTCCCTCCTTGTGGTGAACCAAGTTAATGGAATGTTCGAAGTCAGAGAAGAACGAATACAACGGTACTTAGATAAGTTGCAGGTAACATTACATAGGTTCAAAGAGTGGACTTTGCAACACGTACCTCGAGATCAAATAGTGAGGTCGATGCCCTTGCAAACTTAGGGTCGTCTGTCGAAGACGACGAGCTCAACTTAGGGGCAGTCGTACCGCTCATGAGATTGGTAGTAGAAGAAGGCCACGCCCAAATAAACTCCATAAGCCTAGCTTGGGATTGGAGAAATAAATACATAGAGTATTTGAAGACCGGGAAGCTGCCCTCGAATCTAAAAGAATCGAGGGCCCTGCGCACAAACGTAGCCCGATTCTACTTGTCCGAGGATGAAACCTTATTTAGAAGATTATTCAATGGACCGCTAGCAATATGTCTAGGACTGGGAGATACCGAGTACGTTTGGAGGGAAGTTCACAAGGGCACCTGCGAAAATCATTCAGGCACTGAATTATTGGTTCGAAAAGTAATCAGAGTCGGCTATTAATGGATTGGTATGGAAAAAGATACGAAGGAGTTTGTACGAAAATGTGACAAATGCCAAAGACATGCTCCGATGATTCACCTACCTGGGGAACTATTGCATTCGGTGTTGTCACCATGGCTATTTAAGAAGTGGAGGATGGACATCATTGGCCCTCATCCATGGGTATCGGGTAAGGCTCAATTTATCTTATTTATCATTGACTATTTTTCTAAGTGGGTTGAAGTACAGACATATGAGAAGGTCAGGAAGAAGGAAGTCATAGATTTTATTTGGGACCATATCATAGGTCGATTTGGAATGCCATCCAAAATCGTATGTGGCGACGGGAAACAATATATCAGCAGCAAAGTGACCAAATTCCTCAAAGATCATAAGACCAAAAAAATCTTATCGACACCTTATCACCCTAGTGGAAACGGACAAGCCAAATCGACCAACAAAACCATATTCCAAAACCTTAAGAAGCGGCTAACCAACACCAAAGGAAAATGGAAGGAGATCCTACTCGAAGTCCTTTGGGCATATCGTACGATCTCGAAGTCCAGTATTGAGGCCACTCCAATCTCGTTGGTTTATGGCGCCGAAGCTCTAATACCGATCAAAGTCGGGGAGCCAAGTATTAGATTCCTATATGCAACAGAGGAATCAAATGACGAGGCCATGAATATGAGCATGTAGCTATTGGATGAATGATGTGAAGCCGCCCTTGTTTGGTTGGCTGCCTAAAAGTAACGGATCAAGAGATATTACAATAGAAGTTCTGACCTTCAATACTTCAACATCGGGGACTTAGTGCTAAGAAAGGTCACGCTGAACACTCAAAACCCGAGCGAGGGAAAATTGGGATCGGACTGGGAAGTTCCGTATCATATCATCGAGGTCACCGGAAAAGGATCTTACAAGCTCGAAACGGTGGACGACGAACAAATACCGGGCAATTGGAATATAACTCACCTAAAATGATACTATTGCTAAGGTACGACCCCATTAATTTTCTTTTATTTTTTGGACTAACGCTTGTAGGTAACCAACAAGAAGCAGTACAATGTTTTAGGTCTGAAAGTACGCGTTTCACTCTTTTTCCCTTGAACCGATTTTATCCCAAATGGATTTTCCGGCAAGGTTTTTAACTAGGCAACTGTGGATCGTGCTAACTTATAATAGAAGGTCGGTGAATTGGTGTTAAGGATTACATCAATATTATCTGAGGCTTCTCTCTACAATCACCCTCGAATACTGGGGGACATTACCTTCGGATATCGACTTTAGCAGGGAAATTACTTTGTGATGGAAAGGTCTCGATAGGTAGGATTTATTATAAGGGCCAAACGGTCGAACAAACCATGCCCACAGAGAGGAGCACTAGCAGAAAGTATGTATACATGTATAACTATTTTACACAAGAATAAAGAGAAGTGCCTTTTATGCAATCGTCTTGTCTTTTAAAAAAAATTCTTATTTACATTTATTAAGGAATTCCCTGCTTCCGATCCCCTAAAGGTAATGAGCTCAAGGACCGCTTTAACTTGAGATCGAACAATCACTCTTCCACTAGGGGACTGTCGTCCGAAAACAAACTCGAACGATTCAAGCTATTAAACATCAAGGGCATAAGACCTATAGGCAACCCCTGAAATTTAAAGGCCACACTCGGGGGTTGTTATCTTAGGCAAGCCTGGATACTCGGGAAAGCAAGTTGATAGCAACTAGGTCAGGAATCCAAACTAGAGTAAGAATTTGAGAAGTAAATGTGGAAGAAATAACAACAAGGAATTGAACAACTAGAATTAAAGAGATGAAAATAACGGATATGGGAAAATTCAAGGAAAGAGTTTCATAGAACTTCCAAGAACGCAAGTTCAATAGCCTTGACAAGATCAAAGTAACAACGTCTTGATTTATGGAAGAAATCAAACGCCTTTACTTAAAATCAAATCAAAACAATAGGTTCGGATCTTGACCGTTTTCGAGTAACTTGAGACAACAATTAATAACTAGTATTAATCGCCTTCTAAGAATACCACAAAGGAATCAAAGATATCACAAAAGAGAAGTAATCTTACTACCTTAAACTATGAACTAGTAAAGGTTGAAAGATAAATATCAAAGCACAAGTAACAAAGGTTCAAAAGAACTCTCAAAGTATGATATACTTAATCAATAATGTAGTATCTTATGAATGAGAAGAACTCCCTATTTATAGGAGTACTAAGGCATAAAAGTCCTTAAAATTAGGTAGGGAGGTTGCTAAGGCATACAAAATCATTACAATTAGGTAGGGTGGTTGCTAAAGAGTAAGAAAAGTCATTAAAATTAGGTGGGGGCGGCCAAGACCCTTTGGGGCAGATTTGGGCCTTAAAACAACTAGTTTGGGTCATTGGTTTGGACTCCAAGTGGGCTCCTTTTGTAATACCTCCTTTTGGACCTCTTTTAAGCTCATTTTGAGCCCATTTGGTGGACTTCAAGGGCTGATTTGGGTGACCCAATCTTCCTTCTCTTGGACTTCAATTTGAGCCATCAAATAATTGTAAAACTTAGAAAATTCTTCTCCTTTGGGCTTGAGCTCTTCCTCTATAGTTAGAAGGTTCTTTATTTGCCATTGAAGTCTAGCAACCTTAGTCTGCAATTCTTTAGCTTGAGATCTTGTAAATGGCCTTCTTGGAGCTTCCAAAACTCTATCCTTATCAGTGATGCTATCACAAGCCCACTAGGCGACACCTGAACTAAAAGGATACGACCATATTAACACGGCTCGGAGACGTCCGAGACCACTAACAAAAACAAGGCCTTCAAAAAGAAAATTGTCATAACCGGTTCTAAAGGCTACCCCCGGCGAACTATAATCTCAGCTACTTGCTTTTGGAGGAAATTTCCAGTAATACCGAACCCCCAAAATGCCTTAAAACAGATTAAGGTAAAGGCGAGGTTTGTTTGAAAGTTTGAACATAACCTGATTATTTCATGCTAAGGCATTTTTTATCTTTGCGAATATGAATAAAAAAGCAAAAAGGAAAAATTCGAAAGCCATGAAATTGGAAAGAAAGTCTTATATTCATACAAAACTCTTTTTACAAGGCCAAACAACCCGATGAAAATTTATACAAAGGCCGAACGGCCTCAAGAAGATGCAAAAAACAAAAAACAAAAGCATCTAAAGGCCTAAGTGATCTGGTCCTCATCGAAGGAAACATATTCACCCTCGGGATCTTCCCCACCTTTGGACCCACTTAAACCCCCGGATTCATTATCATCCTTGGAATAAGCCAACCTTTGAGCTCTTTAGTGTTTTCGATCTAAGCTGATAGGTCGAAACCTCGAGCATGGATTTCCTCAAGGGCCTCCCTCCAAGATTGACATTTAACATGCTCGGTGATGTCTTTTTCTCGAACTTGAGCCACCTCGGCACCGACCTTATAAACGTCCACCACCTCATCAACATTGGCCTTAACTACTTTTGCCTTTAATTTGGCCGCTTCAAGCTCCGTGGACAAACTTTCTCGATCGAAGATGGTCGAATTCAGCTGAGACTGGATCTCCTCGATCTTCTTGGCATGCACCAAGGACTTCTCTTTTATACCTCAGAGTTGGACTTCAGCCGAAGCCAATTGGGCTCGGGCGGTCTCCTTTTCTTAGGTTAGGCAGTCCATGTTCTTTTTCTATTATTCGGTCTCAGCCTTTACCGCATCTACCTCTTCCCGAAGTTGCCCGATCTTGTCGACCTTCTGTTGGATCTGCGGGTTTGTACCATTAGTCACCATGTCCGATTCTTCATCACTAACTTCAAAAATTCTTCTTACCTGCTCAGCCAAGTCGGCATGCTCTTTCCGAGCCACCTCCAACTCAGTCTGGAGGCCCTTAGCCTCCCCTTACCTTTGCTCACTAAGAAGTTTGTAAGCGTCTCTTTTCTCAGTGAGCCCTCGGATCTCGGCCTGGTATTGGTTCAGCTCTTCCCGGTAGCGGAGGAACGTTTCATGATGGAGTACCAAAGCCTACAAATACATGGAGAGGAGTTACAATCATCTACAAAATAATCTTACATACTAAAAATTATTAAAAGGTTTCTGGGGTTACCTAATTTAATGTCTGTTGGGATTTGTTGAACAAACAAGGCACTTCCACATCGTTCATCTTGGCCTGATCCTCCTCGGTCACCAAGCACCAAAGATAACTTGCCACCCCCATGGGGGAAGAAAGAACCTAGGCATTTCTGGGATAGACATAACAATTGACCATTTTCGGTCAGGATTCAAACTCGGAGCTGGGAACCGATTGACTAATTTCGGGCTCGAGGCAGGTCCACTCGATGGACTCTTCTTCAGCACTGGTATATCACCCAACCCAGTGACATCCTACGTAGCAGTAGAGTCTATGCCATTAAAGAAGCTGTTAAAGGTATCTACCGCCCCTTGTGGCTTTTTGGTGGATCGTTCTTTTAGAGCCTAAGCATCGGCAATCATAGACTCAATAAATAATAGCGAACCGGGGAGGTCTATTACTCCAGGTATGCCCTTCGGACAACTATCTGCTATCTGGTAAGAATCTGCTATAATCTCATTATCGGATGCCCCATCTCGGGGTGGAGTGGTCTCGCCCCCTTATGGTTCAGGAGCTTCGGCTAAAGCTCTCTCATCGACCTCCCCATGTCGAGACGATTCAGTTTCAGCACCCGTCGGTTCGGAGGCCTCTCGCATCACGACACCTGACCGCATGTGGACCACCCATTAGATTTTTCTTCTTCTTCTTCGAAATCATCCCTTAGCCGGTGGACTGAGTCCGAGGGTAGAGCACCGGTGCTTCATTGGGTTTGCGCGCTGGCCTCCTCTTTGGTTGTTTCTTTTCCGAGTTCGGAGAACTCAAGGCCCTCTTCCTTTTCTTCTCATCACCCTACCTCGGAGCAGAGGACTCAAGAGGCACATCCTCGTCACTGGATAGAGGCCTCATGGAAATATCCTTGGGGAGACCTACAAAAGAAAATGGAACCAATGAGAACTCAACGGCACGAGAAAAAAATCAAATATTATTAAATCGGAAAAGAAAACTTACCATGGGAACGGACCTCTCACTGGCCCTTCGACAGTTCGCGCCACGCGCTCGGAATAGGGTTTTTGTGACATAAGGTCCTCGATCCACTCCTTGAGTTGAGAAATGGAATTCGGCATTCGGGCAATGACTGCACCACAAAATGTCAATAATAAGGAAAGAAAAAGAAAAAACGATAAACAAAATCTTTAAGGCAGAGTTATACTTACGTTTCATGTTCTATTTCTCAGGAAATGGCACGTTCTCGGCCGAGATTAAATCTGAGGTCTTCACTCGAACGAATAAGCCCATCCAGTCTTGATCCTGATCCTCATCTATACTTGATAATGGGGCCTTACTGGCCCGACGGGAAAGTTTTACTAATACCCCTCGATAGAGTCGGGTACTATACAGGCGCATGAGATGATCGAGGGTGAAGGGACACCCTTCGCTTTTGTTTACAAAAAGCGGAGGAGAATCGCTATCCTCTTGAAAGAGGGATGAATTTGACCGAGATTCACCTCATACCTCTTGTAGAAGACAATGATGACGGGTCTAAGGGACCCAACGTGAAGGGATAAGTGTAAACACTTAAAAAACCCTCCACGTGGGTAGTAATTGCTTCCTCAGGTGAAGGCACCACCTTATGTTTATCAGCCCAGTTGCAATCCTCTTTGACGTTGGAGAGGAGATCATCGGTTATCGATCATATATATCTCGAAATCGGCTTGCATCAACCCGGTACTGAAGAAGTTTTTTCGACTTTGAAATCAGCACCGGTCGAGCACCCACTAGGAACAAACTCTTTAGAGTGTGGCTCCGCCACTGGTCCCTCGCCGGCAGGTCGTGATGAAGAGGCAGTCTCTTTCTGCAGAACTGTCTTAGAAGTTTTCTCCATTTTTCCTTTTGAATAGAGATGAAGAAGAGGAAGTTAAGAGGTCACACTTAATGTTTTGGAATAAAGAGAGGCGAAAGTTCTTGCAAAAGCCTCAAGAAATCTGGTACGAGTATTAGATAATGCAAATGTTTTTTAAGAACAAGAGTATAAAAGGTTTAAACGTAAAGTTTGAATGAATGAAAGTTTGGGTATTTATGGTTTTCAAACGATGGTTCAAAACCCATAATGGCCAACTAGCAACTAACGTACATTAAATGCCTTTAAAGACATGACTGACAAGACATTTCGTCAGTTTTGTCGTTTTTGGCGCGAAGAATCGAGACGAAGATCGAGGGATCATATCGTTTCTCATCGTTTACTCTCTAAAAAGCGAGGGGACTATTTGTATACAGTAAAAATCGAGTTCATCTATTGCATGGCATACCGGGGTTGAAATGTGACGGGTTAAAGATCGACCCCGGATTATATGAACTAAGGCACGAAGACTAGAGCATGCATCTTCAACACCATTGAGCCCGTATCTCAGGAACCGACCCCGACTCCGATCAAGCTCAAGGAAATATTATCATACCGCATAATGGAAAGACGAAATATCCGTAACTGGTTGGATATCACGGCGGGAATCTCGGCATGTGTCAACGAGTGACCAATTAATTAGCAAATCATGAGATTTATTATCTTTTGTAGAATTGTATCTAAAGTAGGACTCCCCTGCTATATAAAGGGGGTCTGATTATTTGTAATAGACATTGTAAGACACATCAAAAGGCAACACACCTTTATTACTAATTCTTATTTTCTTGTTATTCTGTTTTGATATCGATTGAGGCACTTCTTCGCTCGAGGGTGATCAAACTCCAATGCTAAGACTGTTCAATTTGTGTGGTTTGCATTTATTTTTTTATCATTAATTTAAGTATTAATCTATTTTCTTAATTCGTATCAAGTTATATCACATATCCTTAAAACCGCGTATAAATTCAATTATTATTATTCAATTTTGAGGGTGAACAAGTATGTTGTTGGTTGAACCGGACTATGTACCTGTAATAATAGTGATGTTTATAATTTGCTCAAATGTGCTTATTAGTAAAAACTATAAAATGTGCATATACGGTTGCTGAACAGACCAACGTGGCCGAGAAGGCAATTAACAAGCCAAAACTGTTACTCCTACTCCTACAAGTCTACAACAGCTCTACTCTGCTACCTTACCACTAGTATCCCCTACGTCTCTGTCTATCTTTATAGAGGGACATAAAGGTTCAATTAATTTTGAGTAGTATACTCTCCATATTTAAATTCATTCTGTATAAATTTAAAATGTTTAAATCTGAATACACATTTAATTACTAAGATATACGTATGGTAAGTAAGTTTTAACCTATTTTTACATATTCAATACTATAATTTTTCGATTAATGGTGAAATTTAGCCTATATGCGTAATATAATTTATCAATAAAAAATATTCAACTGACTATACTTTACCTATGCCAATGATAACGCTGTTTTTGCAATGATGGCTAGTTTGGTGGGGTGGATATGTAACGGAGGCTGGTTTTTAGACCCCCATATATAAAAGAAATAACTGAGTCTCAGTTTGTAGTGGTGAAAGAGAGATATATTTAAACAGAAACTCGATAGGTATTTAATTTCAGCCAACAATTCGTTATGATCATTAAAATAAATTCATTTTTGAGAATATTTTTCCTAATTTTTGAGAAATATTTTTCCTAATTTTTTGAGAAATATTTTTCCTAAATTATGTCAACAAAAAAAATAAGGAAAAGATTTCGTGACTTGTATGTTGTAACTTGGTGAATGTTTTACCGTCAACTCATTTTCCTTGCATGGAATGGAATACTAGACTAATGAGGTCACTATCGTTGTCTCTTTTCACTTTCAAGGATTAATAGCCACAACTTTAGAGGATAAACAATCTGATAAAATTTCATCCACACTCTAGACATGTAAATTTTGGTTCACGCATTAGAATCACCTCTAATAGTCCTAGTAATATTTTTGGGTTTATTTCTATAGGATTTTACTTTATTACTAATTTTAATTCTATTTTTACAAAAATTAAAAAAAATACAAAAAATAATTTCATGTTCTATCTTATCTTATTTAGTTTAGGTTATTAATATTTTTATGGAAATATATTTTTGTTTTTACCATGATTTTCACTTTTATTTTGAATATAATAATTTATATAAAAATGATATATATTTTATTTTGAATGTAATAATCTATATAAAAATGATATATATAGTGTCATAGTATGATATAGTTTACTTTAATTAGTTAGAATTAATTTTAAATCATTTTTATAAAGAAAAGGTTTAAGTTTATTAAATTGATGGATTTAAAGGGTTATAGTCCAAATTTGAGGCCCAATTTCGGCCAAGGTTGAGCCCAAAATGGGGGCAGCCCATTCCTCTTCCCTTTTAACTGGACTGAACCGCCCCAAATACCCGTCCAACCCGCCCCACCTCTCCATTAAATCTCAGCCGTCAATAAATTTTAATCCGATGGTCATCAGTTAGTCCCTCGCCCCATATAAATATCATTTTTGTCAAACCCTAACCCTAATGAAGAACACCCAAATGGCGCATCCCCACCCCTCAAGCTTCTGCCCGCCTCTAAGCTACCCAAACTCGCCGGAAAACTCACCAAACCAGGCGAGTTCACTCACTGGTCCCCCCTACTCTCCTCTCCTTCTTCCATGTCACTCAAATCGTACCAAATCTCATCATTTCAATTCGATTCACGCGGATTTCTTCTTTTATTTCTTTTGTTTAAACAAAAAATCTGAATCCTTGAGATAAATATTGGAAAAATGGGGGCCGTTGGATTAAAATTTTGATCCAAGACTTTCATTTTCTGATTTTTGTTAAAATGGGATTTTCGGATCTTGTTGAGGGCCACACGAGATTTCTTGGAGAGGAGGAGGAAGCTTCTAGGACTGCTATATATATTTGAGGTTTTTGGGACAGAAATTTGGGGGAGAGAATTTGGAAAAAAGGGTTTGGAAAGAAATTTGGGTTCTAAGAGGGAATTTCTTCTTTTCTTCTCATTTTGGTCCATTTTCAGTTGAGTTCAAATTCCAGAAAAACAAAAATACAAAAAATAGTTTAAGTTTAGATTTTTGTTTCAACTTGTCTCCATTTTAAATAATCAGAAAATATCCCAAAAAATGTTTTAGTTTCTTCTTTTGGTTTCGGTTTCAACATGGAGGTTGATTGAGCCAAGATTCGTTCGCCATTCGAGTTTGTTCGAGGTTGAAGTCATGTTCGTCGTTCGAGTTCTGGTTCCATCATTCGATTTTACTTGTTGTTTCTCGTCGGATTTTCTTTCGATTCGAGGAGTCTGTATTTGCTGATTTTTCCATTATTATTTAGAAGGACTTCAGCTTAACAGGTTCACTTCTATTCCTTTCTTTTGTTTCTGTTGTGAATTGTGTTTCTCTTTGGTGATGATCGTGTTAATTGGTTTGTTCTCGCTTAATTCTTTTCTGTTACTTTTTCTAGTCAAAATGAGCTTGAAAGTATGTGCTAGTTTGCAAATTTGAATGGCTCAGTCACTGCTAGAAGTCTTTTATAAGGATCTAATATGGCAAGTTGAACGGATATCTTGATTTTGAAGATTAAACCTGCTAAAAATAATAAACTTTGGGATGAGATATGACAATTCTAATGAGGTTAGACTCGATTACTGTTGAAACTTATTTCATGTTATTAGTAAATTAGCACAATTTCATATTCTGGTCATGGAAGTTTCCTTTATCCTATTTGCATTTAGTGAAAAAGTATATATGTATGGAAAATACGAGAAGTAAAAGCAGATTAAAGTTACATCCTTTATTAAGCTCAAATAGTTCGAACCTGTGGATTATTTGGTGTTGGATTTTGTAATTTCATTCAAAGGACTTCAAGTTCACCATCATGGCAAATGGATTCATGTGGTTCACAACTCTCTCTTGGTTAAGTGTTTAAAATATATGTAAATTAGTTCACTGAGTTGGATTATGTATATGTTTGTGATCATTAAATGTTCGGAGCAGGGGAGGTCAACCTAGTTGTAGATTTTCGTCCTTAATTTTAGTTTCGCAGTAGTTTTAAAATCTTTAATATTGTGTTTGGATGCTTGGAATGCCTTTGTGGTTCAAGTCATGATTAAAAGATCTTTTGTAAATAAATAACTTGCAAAGAGTTAAGGGATTAGGAAGTCTCGTTAATTATATTAAGAGTCTTCATGACTTAAATAGCATTGTTTTATTAGAATTCTCTGTTGCAATTCTCATTTGCTTTAAGTGCTTTTATTGTTTGAATGCTTATGTTGCCTACTCGTTTGGTTAGCAGTAAATTGTTTATTTGTTGCGTGGGAATGGAGATGGACGGTTAAAAGGAAGTGAGCTTGAAGTTAATTTTTATCTCTTTAGTTTTACTTATTTTACTTCTATTACATTGTCAGTTAGGAGCATGCTTAAGCCGACCACACTTGGGTAGGCAAGCCTTAGCATTTTGTTCGTTTCGAGGCGAGAGGTCATTCCCTTAGTTAAATTTATCCGGAGAATGCCCCGAAGGATTTGTATATATTTTATTCCGGGATATACCCCGAAGTATTTGTATTTGGAGATCGATAGTAGAACTTATAGTATTTTCATTTTTCTTTTTCTTTTATTTAGGTGGGGACGTCCTCGAGCCTCTTGTGTATTTATTTTCCCTTTCTATGCTTTCTACCTCAATTGAATTAGAAGCCAACTTGATCGAATATGCAACCGTACTAGTTACAGGACTTGGGGAGTGCCTAACACCTTCTCCCCGAGTTAAATGAACCCACTTACCTAAATCTCTGGTGTAGACTTAGATTTGGAGTCCAAAGTGTTTAAAAAGGAAAAATTATTTTTATAAAACGGTGACCTGGCACACCGAAATCAAATGTCAGGTGGCGACTCTGAGTTATTCCTTTTGCACACAATTTTTGTCACTTTCAAAATTGAAAAACCTTTTCGAGCTTTGCGAAATCTTTTTATATTTTTAAGAGGGTTAGTGAAGTTGGTAAAAAAAAGGGTGTGACAGCTCTGGTGACTCTGCTGGGGACTTGCGGGTTTGAGCTGATACTACGATTTTGTTGGCTTTTAGAATATTTGGTTGAGGTTTTATGCTTTTTCATTAGCTTTACCTGATTTTTATTATGTTTTTATATTTTGTTATTATTTGCTAGTTGTTTATGTGTTTACAGTTTTTGCTTTATGTGTTTACTGCATTATAAATTGTCATCATTTGCATAACTCTGGTCTTCTTTCTGCAACAAGTCTTCTGGAGTACGTTTGAGCATACACGGCCTTTTTGTGAGTCACCCGTGTCTTTAGGGAGTGGCGTGGGAGCGTGGAGTGGGCGGACAGCTAGAGCAACCGCCATCGACCACGTGTCGCCCCGAATTGCCTTATCTAGTGAACTCCAAACGTATGTCAGCTTTTAGGTCATGCTTATTTGCATCATATCATTTAAACCTAGTAGGGTTCGGTCCCAGGCACCGTGTCCCGTTGTAGGAGGCCTATCCAAATTATGTCAAAATGGGCTTATGGCCCAAAACATTTAATCATCCCTATGTGCTACATGTTGCATTTCTTTAGGGGTAAAAGGGTCATTTGGCGGACCAATGAGATAAAAAGAGGGCGTGATATAAAATGAAGCAAGTGGGGTCCACTCACATTTTTCTTTATAATTTTTCCAAAAATCAAAAAAAAGGAGAAAAGAAAGAAAAACCAAAAAAGATTTTACATTTTTCATCATTTTTCAAAAAGACAAAAAAAAATATAATTTTTCAAAATTAGTTGAATTTTTTTTAAAAAAAGCTTCCTCCCATGTCCAATCTTCCTAAACTACGCATACCTGATTCTCGTCTTTCGAGGCGGTATACGTAGGCAACCCACATAGGGTCCGGTCTTCCTAGTGAGTCCTAGGTTCTTGGTTTTGCGGGGTCTTAGCCATATTTTGCATGTCTAGTCACTTTTGGCCACATCGACCATTCTTGCAAAATGGGGCCATTTTCGCAAAAGTGGTTCAATAACCCATGTCTTAGGATCTTGAGTCCAAAAATAGGTGTTATATTACTTTAAGGTTCGTCCTTTTTGAGTTTGTATCTCTAGCCGCGTTTGGCCACATCGGCCATGTTTGCAAAATGGGTCACTTTTGCAAAGTAATTCCTAGGGTCATGATATTTGGGAGTTTGAATCCATATAAGATTTAGTGAGGTATTTCCATGTCTTTGAGGTCACCTTTGTTGAGTTTGCACTTTTAGCCGCTTTCGGCCCCTTAGACCATTTTGCAAAAATAGCCCAACCTTCCCCTAGGAAATGTTGTGGTGTCACATAATGTCTTGAGTCATTAACAATGTTTTCCTCTTTCAGGTATGGATCCACTTACCAACACTAGAGTATCAATGGTGGTCAAAGTCCCTAGAAGGCTAGTAAAATGGAGGAATATGTTCACATTACTTGAGCAGCGTGATCTGATGGGTAAATTAGGGATATTTCTTTGATGGACATCACTTCCCGTCAAGACCTTGTAGAAGCAATGTTAACATTTTGGGACCCACAGGGAATGGTATTCAAGTTTGGGGATCTTGAGATGACACCCACCTTAGCTGAGATAGCAGGGTAAACTCGCCTGCCATACCTAGACAAGGATTTGATTTACACAAGGGTTCATTCAAACACCAAGTTCCTTAAGATCATAGGAATAGATTTAGAAAATCACATGGGATGTCTGGATCAATCTTGGGTACCTTTGGACTTTTTATTTGAGAGGTTTGCTCGTCCTACTGGGTATGAGACCTTCGTAGATGAATTTTCCATATCATATGATTCTTGGAAGAAGAGGCGTCCTATGGTCTTCGCTATTGCATTGTTGGGTCTCCTGGTATTTCCTTTGGAGGGTAGACATATTAGCACACGTCTGGGTTCAATAGACTTTGCACTTTTCCATGATAAACACAGTAGTAAGGTCACCTTGATTCCGACAATTTTGGCAGAGATCTATCGTGCTTTGACCAGGGTTCAAGAGGGTGAGAGGTTCTTTGAGGGAAGAAACTTGTTGCTGCAGCTGTGGATTATGGAACACTTACATCCCACCACCATGTTTGAGAAAGATGTGATCGACCGTTGTTTGAGAGATCGAGTGAAGTGCATCGAGCATAGAATTACGTTTGATAAGTTTGCCTTACCACTCGGAGTTCAGCCTTGGGTTAATTACTTAGGATCCTTGACTGAAGAGAAGATTTTATGGTCATACCTTTGGATTGATTTGGACGTGATCTTAGCAGGATCTCGCGTGCAAGACTTCTTGGTAATGATTGGACTTTGGTGTACTAGACCATATACCCCTGCTGGAGTGATACGTCAGTTAGGGAGGCGATAAGAAGTCCCCTACATTCCCGATTTTTGTGATTTCACTAGGGAATTTGACACTTTGCCTCACAGGGAGGTCGACATCCAGAGCTATTGGCGTCATGCAATGAAGATGGGTAGAGATACTTTAGCAGTTGACCCGCATTCACCTGGGTATACCCATGAGTACTTCATATGGCTACAGTCTACTCACCGGGGGGTTATTAGGCCATTGCCCCGATGTGTTAGAGGAGTATTTATCGAGGAGGCCACCTCACGGATATTGCTTAGATAGTTGACGGATCGATTTACCCAGGCAGAGGAGGCCCGTGCAGCATAAAAGGTTGGGGTTCGAACTACACTTCAGTCATTGAGATCACAATTGGCAGGGTTGGTAAAAAACATGGGACAACACCATGAGTACCTTACTAGAGTCAGCCTTCCAGATGCAGGCGCGCATTCCAGGGTTCTCATTCCCAGTTTCGAGGTATCTTTGCAGGGTATAATATGGAGCTTAGATTCGAAATGATTGACGGGGCCATTCGGATCTTCATCGGACCCGTCCCGGCCAAGACCGTCGCATTCAAGAGCAGCTTGATGAGTTATTCTATTTAGGTGTTTTGAGATTGTCTTATGTTGTCTTTTACATTCGTGTCTTGTCTAGGAGTACCGAGTCCTTTAGGTAGTGCCAGAGTTTGTCATAGTGTAGTTAATTCTGTCAGGTCTTTCATTATTGTAATGACCCGACCGGTCGTTTTGAGCTCTAGTGCGTCGTTTAGTAGTTTGAGGTCATGAGTAGCTTTATTTCATGTATTATGACTTGTACGCGTGGTCGGAATTGAATTTCGAGAAGTTCAAAGATGATTTGGAAAGAGAATTCTCATTTCGGAAGTTTAAAGTTGAAAGAATTAACTGGGATTGGATTTTTGAGTAAACGACCTCGGAATCAGGATCTAAAGGCTCCAGCCGGTTCGTATGATGATTTCAGACTTAAGCGTATGCCCGGATCGGGTTTTGGATTACCCGGGAGCGTATTGGCACCTATTGTGGAAGTTAGCATTTTGGAAGAAATTTCATAAGTTTGGCTTGAAGTGCATTTCAGTGTTATCGATGTCCGTTTGGGATTCCGAGCCTGGGAGTAGCTCCGTATGGTGATTCTGGAGTTGGGAGCGCGATCGGAAGTGAATTCGAAGGTCCGTAGGTCATTTTGGAGTCATTTGGCTAAAGATAGAAAATTGAAGGTTTTTGAGAAGTTTGACCGGAAGTGTAATTTTTGATATCGGGGTTGGAATCTGATTCCGAAAGTTGGAGTAGGTCCATAATGTCAAATATGACTTGTGTGCAAAATTTGAAGTCAATCGGGCGTGAATTGATAGGTTTAAACATCGAGAGTAAAAGTTTGGAGTTCTAAAGTTCATAAAGCTTGGATTGGAGGTCGATTCGTGGTATTAGCACTGTTTGATATGATTTGAGGCCTCGAGCAAATCTGTAATGTATTTTGGGACTGGTTGGTATGATTGGTTGGGGTCCTGGGGGCCTCGGATGGATTCCAGGTGGTTAACGGATCGAATTCGGAGTTTGGAGAAGAGCTGAGGTTGCTGGTGTAACCGCACCTGCGAGTCTAGGACCGTAGGTGTGGAACCACAGAAGCGGCCCTAGGGTTGCAGATGCGGTATGGACAGAAGAGATCTAGGACCACAGATGCGGTCGTTTGGCCACAGATGCGGGACCGCATCTGCGGTAGAAAGGGCGTAGAAGCAGAATTGGCTGGGGATCCCTGGACCGCAGAAGCGGTAATTGGTCTTGCACCTGCGGAACCGCAGAAGCGGTCAGGAGACCGCAAGTGCGGAAAGTGTTGGAGGCAGTGGGTTGTTTTAAAAATCTGGATTTGGCCATTTTCTCTCATATTTTCTTGGCTTGGGCGATTTTTGGAGAGCTTCAAGAGGGTATTTTCATCATCAACGATAAGGTAAGCCAACCCCACCTATATTGAGTTAAATATATCGATTTTGTATGGATTTTATCACGTGAATGGGTAGAAATTTGGGGTTTTGGTAGAAAAACTTAGAACTTTATATTCTTGGAATTTGACCACGATTTTGGGTATGGAATTGAGAGTAAATTATATATTTGAGTTCGTGGAGTAATGGATAAGCTTAATCTTCGAAAAATTTGGAAATCCGGGCATGTGGGCCCGAGGGCGTTTTCATCAACTTTTCGATCGGGGTTAGGAATTGTTATAAATTGGATTGTAATGAATAATTGAGTATATATTAATGGATTGGTATCATTATTGGCTAGCTTTAAAGCATTGTGCATTGATTCGAGTCTTCGGAAGAGCGTGGAATGTCGTTTATGGATCTTCGGAGCGAGGTGAGTCTCCTTTATAACCTTGTAAGAGGAAATTGTCTTGGTTATGTGCTTCTATTTGTGGGGGCTATGTACGCACGAGGTGACAAGAGTCCTTGTGTAGCTACTATTATGCTATTATCCGGGTAGTCTAGGACCCAAAAGCATGTTATACTTGAATTAATTGTAAACTTATTGACAGCTCGAATTGCTTAAATCACATCGAATCAGTAAATGAATTTCAAAAAGGATTAAACTTCTTTTTCTTAAATTGTTAAAAGAAAAGTGGCTTTTATTTGGATAAATTCTTGATTGGCTATCTGAGCATGTTTTTCTATGTGTACCTGCGTCGCATGTATGATTCGCGAGCAGGGTGATTGTTTATTTTATGTTGACCGTGTCGCATGGATAGTTCGCGAGCGGGGTAATAGATGCATCTATGGTTCGTGCCATTCGACCCTCGGCAGTGCACATTTTACATTTCTGTTGGATCGGGCCGTACGACCTCGTCATGATTTGTGCATGCTTGTATTGCTTGCCTTGAGATTATTTGAGATTGATATTTGCTCTCCCCGACTTGAGATAATTGGAACTATTGGATTATGAATCCGGAGACCTTTAATATAAAAAGGAACTTTCACTTGTTCGTGACTTACTTGAAATTACTATCATTCTTAATAAATCCATGATTAATTGCTTTAACAATATATCATTATTTGGACCACTAGTAAGTGTCGAAGTCGAACATCTCGTCTCTACTTCTTCGAGATTAGACGGGATACTCATTGGGCACATGTTGTTTTTGTACTCATACTACACTTCTGTGCATTTTTGTTGCACAGGCATATGTATCTCTAGGGTCCTATCGGGCATAGAAGCATGGTTGATATGGAGACTTAGGTGAGCTGCAATTCTTGAGGTGACCCACAGCCAGCAGAGTCTCTTTCAGTTTTCTGTATTTATTTTATGTCCAAAATTTGTATTACAGACGGTTGTTGTGTTATATTACTTCCTAAAAATTGCTCATGCACTTGTGACACCGGGTTCTGGGATGGTTATAGGATTGTTCAATATTGGATTGGTTAAAGACATTCTCTTATTTCAACGAATTTCATTACTTGCTATTTAAATGTATAAAAAGGAACGATTTCAATAAGTTTTAAAATAAGAAGTTTCTAGTTATTTGTTGTTGGCTTGCCTGATAATGGTGTTCGGCGCCATCATGACCCTTAGTGGATTTTGGGTCGTGACAACATGGTATCAGAGCACTAGGTTCCTTTTAAGTCTCACGAGTCATGAGCAAGTCTAGTAGAGTCTCACGGATCGATACGGAGACATTTGTACTTATCTTCGGGAGGCTACAGGGCTGTTAGGAGTACTTTCCTTCTTGATTCCTCATCGTGCGATTTGATTCCTTGAGGCTTATGCCCTTGTTTCCTTCCTACTCAATCTTACGCGATATGAACCGCTGACTATAAATCGAGAATTGAAGGATTGTAATACTACTACAGATGTGGTGCGGGATGTTCTCCCGGTATAGTTATTTGAGCTATTATCGTCGCCTTGTAAAAGGATATTCTATTGTTTCAGCTTAGTAGCGGTACTTCTGAGAGCTTTGAGGCTAGGCACAAGTTTCCATGATGCTTATGAATGATTACTCTACAGTATTGATATGATGGTAGGATGTTTGCCTACGTGTCGAGGCAGTGAATGACTTGAAGGGAGGTTTACTCAGTGCATGATCTAGAGATTCGGTATTTTATTCCCGGTAGCGGAAAGGCAATTGGGCTGAGAGTGTTCCAGTTTGGGTTGATGGGTAACGGGACTTGGCATTTTTGAGCGTGTTGGAATGTTCATCTGCGATGTAGTGTTGTCATCCTCAGTGGTATGTGTTAAGTTCGTCGGTGTTATGGTCTTCTGCAATTCGCCTTTGGGGTAAGATATTATGAAATAATTTGGGAGAAATGACTGTTAGCTATCGCGGGGTGCGGTGGTTCAGATTGAACCGGTGTTTCTAATGTTGATAGCTCAAGAAAGATGATCTTCAGAAAAGTTTAAAATTAGTAGCGATTGTGGGTTCAAGTGCTACGAAGATAGATTTTATTTAAGGCAACAACTGAGCAGCAAAGGATGAGGAAAGACATTTGGGAAGTGTCAGGCGGTGGCTAATATTTCTAGAAGGCCAAGTATAAGAAGCAAAGGTCGAGTAGTCGATTAAGGGATGAGTTCCGCCAAAGTGGGAGAGTGGTGGAGTTGTATATGGGCATTGTGGTAGGATGACTACGCACCTTAAGGAGAGTTAACTTGAAGCATGGGCCATTATGCGATAGAAGATTTGATATAACGGGAAGGAGCTGCTTGAAATGAAGAAGAATACAACATAACTTTGAATTGGAAGGATGTTGTCGCACATTTAAATGATGTCCACGAGGGGTGAATGGACTTGCGCAGCTAGAGAGTAAGCTCGGACCCAGGGTGGGTTATTAATGTCGTAGTGATTGTACCTCATGCAGCAGCATTGGAAGATGTCGGGAAGTGATTTCCATACGTGGTATATTCCCTGTGAGCAAGTTAGCGGTCACGTGGTTGGCGAGGCTTCTGCGAAGAATTCTATTAGTTATATAGCGAAGAGATCGGACGTGCGAATGTGGTTGATGATTCAGAGTATAAAAAGGGGGTTTTATAGAAAGATTCCGAGAATTTTGGCGGTTGATTGCGCAGGGTTATGTCAATAAGAGGTTAAGAATCCTGGAGAATTTTAGAGTTGTGTAATAGTGGCTTCGAGCTAAGTGGGAGAGAGTCCCACCACCTATTATTGGGTTGCATGATTAACTACCTGCGAGGTTTTCATTTATTATCATGTTGAGGGGTTATTTCGGCTACGGGAAAAGAACATAAGTGGTAATTTGAGCAAAAGTATTGTTAAAGGTGTTCTATGGTTGTCCCTGTTGGCTCATGTTCATGTTTGGAAAGGATTCAAGATTTGTGCTTTGTATAGATGCGGGTTCCAAGGGAGGTGATTCTGCTAGGTGCTTCGTCGAGAGGGTATTCATGTGCTAGAAGATTCATGGAGTTGATTATATTCGAGGCCAAGTCAGAGCGGGTGGCTCTCAGCAATGGTCCTAGTGGACTCAAAGGGGTAAAGTGTGGAGCCTAATGATTTCAAGCCTATAGGTACGGTTAAGATTCAAGCTTTGTAGCAGCTTATGAGAACAGGCCCAGAATGTTCTATGATGTTTTGACTTGTAGTATAGTATTTGGGAGGAAAATGAGAAAGGACTTCAAATTCTTAGAAGGATTATCAGAATGGGCATACCAGTTGAGGATGCGAATGTGCGCACAAGGGAGGTATGAAACGGTTCGTGGGATTTGAGACAGCATAGTCTCGTGATTCAAGGTCACTCGGGATGAGTGCGTATGGAGTGTACTATGTGTTGAATGGCGCTATTACTATTTCAAAGGCCATCAAGGGTAAAACTGGACGAAGATAGATTGGTTAGCCATAGTTGAATTGGCATATTGGTTGTAGTGATCAAGTTATGCAAGTGATTTGTGACGGTACGCGTGAGGCTTGTCGGCCGCCGTAATTGATGTTATTCAGAAGTATTCTACTGTTATGGCCTATCATGTGTAGGCGGATCCCGGAAGGGCTATGGTGGCTTAGTCCACTAATTAGAGAATTGCATATTCTACGATTATGACAATTCACCTATATGTTGCTATGGTTCTCCTGAAGTGAGTTAAGTGAAAAAGCTTTATATGATGAAGTGTTAATTTATTAGTGGTTATGGAGTTATGATGAAAATTGTGTTCTATCGTGTATTGGCATGTTAGGGTGTAGTGAGTGGTATGGAATTTGAGGTGAGGATCAAGGTTGCAGTTCGGTGTTGACAAGGATGTCACGGGCTTGGATGAGCAGGAAGGGAGTTTCGATGTTCAAAGTAGGTTGGTATTGTCCTCAGTGTCACCTGAGGTTGGTGCTTGTGAAGAAGGATTTGCATCCTAGTTAAGGATTCTTGATCTCGCTTTTCAGCGTTAGTACGGTCGGTAGTTTGGATGTACAGACCTGTTATCTGTTACGGAAGGTTGTGGGAGTGTGCCCCACGGGAAGGTTGTATAAGTGTGGCATGTAGTCACTTGATTGATTGAAGAAGTTAAACCGATTATGAAGATTGCAGTAATATCGTTAAATTGAGAATTTGATGCCTGGAGGGCACTCAGTTTATTATGTTGTGGACTGTGGGGGATTACTCCGGTTATGATGGTTGTTCTTGTGTGTTATGAGAAAAAGGGGGTCGTTATGGACCTTTGAAAGGTTATTAGCCTAGTTCAGTGTGATCGAAATTAGCTTGGGGTCTGTGGATGGATTTAAATGTGAATATGGGCTTTATATCAGGCCAGATGTGTTCACCTCAGCAATGTGCTCCTCATGGAAGAGTAGTCGGAGTGTTATTTCGTTGTCAGCTATTTCATGTAATGTTCTATTGCGCCGTATGAGTTGTGAGACAGCTTGGTAAATTTCTTATGTGTTGAGGTTCCGCGTAGCGATAAGGTTATAAGAGTAGGATGGCTCTCGAGATTTAGATCGTATATCGCACCTCAGTTGTGCTTGAGTTTTGTATCTTATAGCGCTATATGTTCCCTCAAGGATAGTATTATGCACTTAGCGTGTTTATGACTGATATTCGGTATTTTATTGTAATGAGCAATCCAGCTCGGTGTGCATCTCCTTAGGTGAGTGCTATGTTATTTGGATTGAGTTGCGCGCCGCAATAGTGTGATGTTGAGTATAGTTTTCTATATGTTATTTTTGTATGCCTTACTTCCTATTTTCTTAGGAAAGTTCGTATTAGTGCGTGAGTTGAGTAGTTCCTTCTAGAGTTCGTCTTCCTTTTGTAACGCATTCGAATGGGTAGCCTATGGGTACATTGCGGCATAATATGAGGTTTTTGATCATGTCCGGGTGGCTTACTGCCAGAATAGTTCGCACTGGGTGAGACGAGATCATTGGATTTATGATCAGCGCAATTTGATTATATGAAATACATTAAGAAGTTAAGACCATTATTCGGTTCAGAATGAAGTGATGGTTCTTGTCAGGAGTATAGACCCAATGGATTATTGATTCAGCCATTGGTTATGAATTTCTATGCCCATCTTCCATCGTGTCGGTATTGTAAGAGTTAGAGTAAGAGCTATGTATATCATGAGGTGCGTTTTGAGCATCAGATTCGTGGAATTTAGACTATTGCGCTTAGAGGATATAAAGCGGTGCAAGGTATGAATTTAGCGAAGGTATGCAGTCATGTTCTGGTACATCGTGTGGTGATTGATACGGTGGTTGTACCTTGGAAACATGCCTGACGGAGAATTTCGGATATTGGAATTGGGGTCCAAGGCTTATATGCTTAAGTGAAAAAGGATAACTTCAGGATTGATAGAGCTAATTTGCTCAACGGAGTTGTGATAGCACGGGAAGGTGCATGAGGTGTTAAACAGTGATTTCAGACTACTTCAGTGTAGTTCACAACATGTTTGAGGACGAACGTATGTTTAAGTGGGAGAGAATGTAATGACCCGACCGGTCGTTTTGAGCTCTAACACGTCGTTCAGCAGTCTGAGGCCATGAGCAGCTTCATTTCAGGTATTATGACTTGTACGCGTGGTCGGAATTAAATTTCGAGAAGTTCAGAGATGATTTGGAAAGAGAATTCTCATTTCGGAAGCTTAAAGTTGAAACAACTAACTTGGATTGGATTTTTGAGTAAACGACCTCGGAATCGGGATCAGAAGGCTCGAGCAGGTTCGTATGATGATTTCGGACTTGGGCGTATGCCTAGATCGGGTTTTGGATGACCCAGGAGCATGTTGGCGCCTATTGTGGAAGTTAGTGTTTTGGAAGAAATTTTATAAGTTTGGCTTGAAGTGCATTTCAATGTTATTGATGTCCGTTTGAAATTCCGAGCCTGGGAGTAGCTCCGTATGGTGATTTTGGAGTTGGGAGCGCGATCGGAAGTGAATTCAGAGGTCCGTAGGTCATTTTGGAGTCATTTAGCTAAAGATAGAAAATTGAAGGTTTTGAGAAGTTTAACTAGAAGTGAACTTTTTGATATCGGGGTTGGAATCCGATTCTAAAAGTTGGAGTAGGTCCATAATGTCAAATATGACTTGTGTGCAAAATTTGAAGTCAATCGGGTGTGAATTGATAGGTTTAAACATCGAGAGTATAAGTTTGGAGTTCTAAAGTTCATAAAGCTTGGATTGGAGGTCGATTCGTGGTTTTAGCATTGTTTGATATGATTTGAGGCCTCGAGCAAATCCATAATGTGTTTTGGGACTGGTTGTTATTATTGGTTGGGGTCTCGGGGTCCTCGGATGGATCCCGAGTGGTTAACGGATCGAATTCGGAGTTTGGAGAAGAGCTGAGGTTGTTGGTTGCTGGTGTAACTGCACCTGCGTGTCTAGGACCGCAGGTGCGGAACCGCAGAAGCGGCCCTAGGGTCCCAAATGTGATAGAGACAGAAGAGAGCTGGGACCGCAGATGCGGTCGTTTGGCCGCAGATGCGGTAGAGAGAGCGCAGAAGCGGAATTGGCTGGGGAGCCCCAGAACGCAGAAGCGGTAATTGGTCTTGCACCTGCGGAACCGCAAGTGCGGAAAGTGCTGGAGGCAGTAGGTTGTTTTAAAAATCGGGATTTGGCCATTTTCTCTCATATTTTCTTGGCTTGGGCGATTTTTGGAGAGCTTCAAGAGGGGATTTTCATCATCAACGATAAGGTAAGCCAACCCCACCTATATTGAGTTAAATATATCGATTTTGTATGGATTTTAGCATGTGAATAGGTAGAAATTTGGGGGTTTGGTAGAAAGACCTAGAACTTTATATTCTTGGAATTTGACCACGATTTTGGGTATGGAATTGAGAGTAAATTATATATTTGAGTTCGTGGAGTTATGGGTAAGCTTAATCTTCGAAAAATTTGGAAATCCGGGCATGTAGGCCAGAGGGCGTTTTCGTCAACTTTTCGATCGGGGTTAGGAATTGTTATAAATTGGATTGTAATGAATAATTGAGTATATATTAATGGATTGGTATCATTATTGGCTAGCTTTGAAGCATTGTGCATTGATTCGAGTCTTTGGAAGAGCGTGGAATGCCGGTTATGGATCTTCGGAGCGAGGTTAGTCTCCTTTCTAACATTGTAAGAGGGAATTGTCCCCATAGGTGAGTTAATTGGTTATGTGCTTTTATTTGTGGGGGCTACGTACGCACGAGGTGATGAGAGTCCGTGCGTAGCTACTATTATGCTATTGTCCGTGCGTAGCTACTATTATGCATGTTATACTTGAATTAATTGTAAACTTATTGACAACTCGAATTGCTTAAATCACATCGAATCAGTAAATGAATTTCAAAAAGGATTAAACTTCTTTTTCTTAAATTGTTAAAAGAGAAGTGGCTTTTATTTGGACAAATTCTTGATTGGCTAACTGAGCATGTTTTTCTATGTGTACATGCGTCGCATGTATGATTCGCGAGCAGGGTGATTGTTTATTTTATGTTGACAGCGTCGCATGGATAGTTCGCTAGTGGGGTAATAGATGCATCTATGGTTCTAGCCATTCGACCCTCGGTAGTGCACATTTTACATTTCTATTGGATCAGGTCGTACGACCTCGGCATGATTTGCGCATGCTTGTATTGCTTGCCTTGAGATTATTTGAGATTGATATTTGCTCTCCCCGACTTGAGATAATTGGAACTATTGGATTATGAATCCGGAGACCTTTAATATAAAAAGGAACTTTCACCTGTTCGTGACTTACTTGAAATTATTGTCATTCTTAATAAATCCATGATTAATCGCTTTAACAATATATCATTATTTGGACCACTAGTAAGTGTCGAAGTCGACCATCTCGTCTCTACTTCTTCGAGTTTAGACAGGATACTCATTGGGTACACGTTATTTTCGTACTCATACTACACTTCTGTGAATTTTTGTTGCACAGGCATATGTATCCCTAGGGGCCTATCGGGCGTAGCAGCATGGTTGATATGGAGACTTAGATGAGTTGCACTTCTCGAGGCGACCCGCAGCCAGCAGAGTCGGACGGTTGTATTTCGGACGGTTGTATTATATTACTTCCTAGAAATTGCTCATGCACTTGTGACACCGGGTTCTGGGATGGTTATAGGATTGTTCAATATTGGATTGGTTAAAGACATTCTCTTATTTCAACGAATTTCATTACTTGCTGTTTAAATGTATAAAAAGGAACGATTTCAATAAGTTTTAAAACAAGAAGTTTCTAGTTATTTACTATTGGCTTGCCTGACAATGGTGTCCGGCGCCATCACGACCCTTAGTAGATTTTGGGTCGTGACAATTATCATACTTCCCATTGTATTTCGATATCGAAAAGTTTTTAAATGAATATCCCAAAAAGATTTTATTTTTTGTTTATTTTTTATCACTTTTTCAGAACTACGCTTGGTCTGATTCATGAGGGACATGATAGGTAGGTAACCTATATCGGGTTCGATCAGATCATTTTTGGTTCAAAAAAGAGAAGAGAGTGATAAGCCAAAAGAAAAGAGAGGGAAGAAAATGATGTTCAAGAAAAGAAAGAGAAGCAAGGATTGAAATGAGCAAATTAGGATGATGCCATATGACCCTGCGGCCCTCAAAGCCATTATACAACCGTTAATTGTTGCTAGGTGCATTGCACGTACGTGATATTATCATATGATAAATGCCCTAATGCTAACATGGCGGTTTGTGTTGTTTTGCTCCGTTACCTTTATTTAATCACAGAAAGGTGGTTAGTTTGTTGGCATCCTGGCAAGTCATCCATACAACACCCGGTCAAAGCGTCAAACCGTCATGGCTAGCAAAGAAACAGATACTGGAGTTGTAGACCCACCAAGGGAGATTGTTGAGTCGGAATCGGAACTGCAAGAGGAGGTCCGGAGGTTGAAGCATCAGATGGCCGAAATGTATCAATCCTGGATTAAGGGACACCCTCCACCCTCGTTCCCTACCAACTACACTGAAAACCCTACTTCCATTCCACCACTCTCTCAATCCCAGATGTCCAATACCATTGATCTTTCCCTACAACACGCACCGGGCTTTACCCCTTACCACAACTACCCCGGCACTTTGGCCCAAACTTTTCATGCTCCACCAGCCAAAACAACCTTGTACCCTGCTCCGATATCTGCTCCTATTTTTGTACCCCCTCCACAAGCTACCCTCCACCGATCCTCTAGTGAGCCTGCATCCCCAGCTCTAGATACCCAATATTATGCCCCGGAACCTACATTCAAAGTCCCAGATCCTTACTCTTACCCTTCCCACTTTGAGCCTCATGTTGAAACTGACAAACCACCCAAGAACGCATAGCAAGAAGAGATGTTCAGGAAGGTAAACAGTTTGGAGCAATTATTGAGAAATATGCAAGGGTTGGTAAACCAGGTGAGTGTGGCCTATAAGGATTTATGTTTGTTCCCCGATGTTCAACTGCCTGTCGGGTTCAAGATGCCCAAGTTTGACTTGTATGACAGACATGGGGATCTTGTAGCTCATCTGAGGGGTTATTGCAGTAAAATGAGAGGCGCCGAGGGAAAATACGAATTACTTATGGCGTATTTCAGCCAGAGTCTGAGTGGGGCAGCTTTAGAATGGTACACCCGTCAGGACGCCAGCAGGTGGTACACCTAGGACGCTATGGCTCAGGCCTTCGCCCGGCACTTTCAGTACAATATAGACATTGTTCCAGACCACCTATCTTTGACCAATTTGGAAAAGAAACCCAGTGAAAGCTTTAGAGAATATGGGTTCTAATGGAGGGAGCAAGCTGCACGAGTCAATCCTCCAATGGAAGAAGACGAGATGGTTGAATACTTTCTTCAAGCCTTGGATCCCACTTACTATGGCCATTTGATCTCAGCCATTGGTAAGTCTTTCAATGATGTGGTTAAGATGGGAGAAACGGTGGAAGAGGAGCTCAAGTCGATCAAGATCATGAGCTATTCTACTATAAAGGCAACCACCCAGGCAATCCAAAGTGGTACCGGAAGTTTGCTAGGCAAGAAGAAGAAGGATGATGTCGCCATGGTTGTCTCTAGACCATGGCATGGCCAAAGGGGTTTACCTTACCAGTACACCCATCCTCGACCCCGACCTCAAACCTATGCCCAAGCTCCATATAATCTACCCCAACATTACTTTCCCCTGCAAAACCCTCAATACTCAACCAGGCCATCCCAATACCATGTTCACCACGCCCAGTAATACACTCAACCTCCTTCTTACCCACAATGGCGTGTCCCAGCCCTACAGAATACCTACCGAACTCCACAAAATACCTATCCACCTCCACAACTCTACCAAAACCTCAATGGTTCAAATTTTCGACTAAGGCCAGAGTATAGAAGAGAGAGGCAGCAACAGAAACAAACTTTTACCCCGCTTGAAGAGTCTTATGCTAGTCTGTTTCAAAGGTTAAGGCAGTTGGATGTCTTGAGGCCGATTGAGTCAAAGATACCAAATCCCCCTTCAAAGAACCTCGATTATTCCCTAAGATGTGCCTATTGTTCTGATGCTCCAGGGCATGACATAAAGAAGTGTTGGCGTCTAAAAATGGCAATCCAGGAGCTCATTGGTACAAATCAAATTGTAGTCCAAGGCCTAGACACGACAAACATCAACCAAAACCCTTTGTCAGCCCATGTAGAGATGCATATGATTGAAATAGTTCACAAGGATGAGGAGCCCCAGAAGTCTTCTAAGTTCGTCATGATGATTCGGGTAGTGAAGGTACTTTGGTTAAAGCTCTAGACTCTAACAAAGCAAAGCCCTTGACAGTTGAAGGGGCGACAGAAGAGCTGAGCTCGCTCAATTTGAAACCCCCGGTGTTGGTCGTGAAAGGGCCTTCGAAAGATATTGGGGCAAGTCCGGAAAGTTCAAAAGTGGTAGTGCCAGGGATTCCAAGTAAGCCTGTCATAGTTGTGAAGAGGGCTCCTATCACCCCTATCATCATTAAACCAGTGACCCAACTGCCAGTGGTTGACGCCAAGGCTGTTCTGTGGAATTACAAACAAGTGATAGTGACATACAAAGGAAAAGAAATAGAGGAAGAATTTAATGAAACTGGAGAATTGACTCGTTTTAGGAGATGTTTCACCCTAGAAGAATTAAGGAAAGCCGAGCCATTCAAGGATAGCCAAATGCCAGTAAAGAAATCGATCATCGAGGAAGATGATGAGGAGTTCCTAAAAAAGATGAAAGTGCAGGATTATTCCATTGTGGAGCAGTTAAGGAAAACACCAGCTCAGTTTTCTCTTTTGTCTTTGTTGATACATTCAGATGAACATCACAGGGTCTTGATGAAGATTTTGAACGAGGCACATGTTCCTGATAAGATCATAGTGAATCACTTGGAAAAGATAGCTAGCAAGATCTTCGAAGTAAACAGGATCACTTTCTTAGATAATGAACTTCCTATGGAGGGTACAGAACACAACCGAGTTCTTTATCTCACGATGAAATGCGAAGATTCTATTGTCTCAAGGGTTTTGGTTGACAATGGCTCTAGTGCGAATGTTTGTCCCCAGTCTACTCTACAAAATTGAAGATTGGCACCGAAAGAATCCACATGAACAGTGTGTGTGTGTTCGAGGCTTTGATGGGGGAGGTAAAGATTCTGCTGGAGATATAATGCTCGAATTGTCGATAGGGCCAGTTGAGTTCGCCATGAAATTCCAAGTGTTAGATGTGGCTGTCTCCTACAATGTATTGTTGGGCAGACCATGGATACATGCTGCTAAGGCAGTCCCATCTTCTCTACACCAAATGGTGAAGTTCGAATGGGACAAGCAAGAAATAGTTGTGCAAGGTGATAAGGACCTGTCAGCTTATTGTTGTGCCCCCTTTTTCTCCCGAAATCGGGTTTAGGACATTTAGGAGGACAACTCGTTCCCCTTCGGGAATTGGGTTTGAATTGGAGAGTCACCACCTAATGATTAAAGAGCATTAGGAAACTAAAAAGGGTTTGTTATGAGTAACCAGAGATTGGGTAAGGGCTTGAAATTATCCCAAGGGGAAGGTGTTAGGCACCCCTCAGGATCCACTAGTGTGGTTCCCGGCCAGACAATTATTGTGACTTTAAGCGCAAATAACACGTAGGCAAATAAAACTTCAAGTAAGAGGGGGTTTTCACATAATGGTTACAAATAAATAAAGTTGGGAAGAATCAAAAGAAGGCTGAGAGAAACAGTTTGAAATTTCAAAGAAACAAAGAAACGAAAAAAAACAAAGGAAAGGGAGTCCTAGGTTTATAAATAATATGGATCACCCCACGCAATGTCCGGTAATCACTCCTCGATGAGGGGCTACACGTGACATTGTCGCGTGGTCATCATATCCATATCTACCCTTTCCCACCCCGTTAAGGTATTAAACATGGAATGGTCTCGTTTACTTATTGCATGTCATTACCAACCCCAATCCTATCAGTCCCGGAGGTATTTGGGACTACTAATCCTAAAAGGGAAGAGGTATGAGGTTTTTACGGTTTTAAAATGACAGAATTCTAAGGTGACAATCAAAACATATATATAGCAAGCATTGGGAAAGCACATAAACAGGTACGGCTCAAATAGACCTCCTTAAACCAAAGAAAAGCATATGGTTTAGCATGTCTTGCACATACTGATTAGGGTCTGATTAAAACTTAAGAAGTTAAAGCAGGCTGATTTATCACATATTTTCAGATAAGAAGTCTGAATTAGACCTGCCTGCTGGTTGTAATTAATAAAAACTGGTACAGTTAAAACTTTTACCCTAATGCTTGCCTAAGTGTTAGGTGAAACCTATAGGCATGATATCTACTAGTTTCAGAAACAAATAGGTAAACTTATTACAGAAAGGTCGCCAGTTTTATGTGAATGCAGAAATTAGTAAACCTATAGGCAGGATATCTATGTGAATGCAGAAATTAGTAAACCTATAGGCAATTTATCTACCCTTTGCATACATTTATTCCCTCCCCTTTTCACTAGCTGTCCTCAATCTTTTATTACAAGTTCCCCGAATGAATAAGAAAAGCAAAATTACATCAGCAATTAAAGTACAACCAAGGGGAGCCTAATTCAGAGTCCACGTCTGAAGTATGAGATGAACCAACTTCAAGAGAACATGAACCAAAGCCTTTCTCTCATTTGGACGTGCCAGAGTTCCGTAAGAGCCTCATAGGGACTCCAGGCAATGCTCACACCCAAATGTGTAACTAGATTAGGATATAGTGCAGTGTGGAAGGGTCAACCCTCAAGTGTCCAAGTTCAGAGGGAACTCAAGGTCCCAAGGCAAGGCTCACAAGAGGGGGCAGAACTTAGAAGTTAAGAAAGAGTGCGAGTGCATGAGTGAAATTCTGGAAAAAAAAGGGAAAGGGAATAGGGGAATAACTTGAAATCAGTGCCTAGAGGGGTATAAGGGAGTAAGGAATTTGCAAGAACACAAGAAAAGCAGACTGATGGGCATATTCAGCAATGGGATAGGCTGGCACACCCTCCAGCCAATTAGAGGTTAGGACCTCACGGATTCAGAACTTAGGTCATGGGCAACAACTCATGTTGTCATGCCCTAAGTCACCACTTACAAACACATAGGGGTAATGGGGTAGGGATCAAAGATTCACAGTAGAAACAGGCAGTAGAACATAGGCATGTTAAGTTAAATATTGAACTCTACATAAGTAGTAAAGTAACCATGGATATAAAAACTTTAAGTAAACACATTGGAGATGCTGAAACTAAAATTAGGACATACCAGTTTCAGAGAAAACAAACAAAGAGAAAGCAGTAGTCTTGTGAAGCCAAAGTGTAAACGAGCAATAAGAATGATATGAGTTTAGAAGAGAATCGTGAAGTCGGAAATGTAAAAGTATTAAATTGAAGGTGTCCCAATGTGCAGAAGGGTCGTGGCCTTTTATAGTGCAGAAAGCAAGTAGAAATAGGTAATAAAATAGTTTGGAAATCAATAACACAATGTCTCCCTTTAATTAAGGGATTCTGATTTCAAACGGGTAAAATAATTAAGGAAATGGGTCAATCAAAACTTTTTCAGAGCAGCACAAGAGGGGTAAATACATAGAGGTTTATTTAAGGACAAAGTCTTGATAGTACATGGTTTGTGCAAATAAGGAAAGGAAATCAGTTAACAACTAGTAAATCAGAAGTTGAGGATTTTGTATGAATGAACCAGGTCAGAAAGATGGGAAGGACTTCAACTTAAGGAAAATCAGTACCAATCAATTAAACTTATTAAAAGGAATTCTAAATCAATCACAAGTTGGAAAACCATTTTGAAGAAAGATTCCTCGTATATAAAACCACATAGACACGTTAAACATGAAGAAATTTGTCATGTTATTCAATAGAAGAGTCTAGTGTAGGAGAATCAGAATTGTGTGCAAACAGAAGAAGTTCACACTTAGTTCATAGACCCCAGAAATAAGTCTGAAAGAGTCAAGGGTCCTCAAACAGAACCCTAGTTTGATCATATGACCAAACTCGGAGGAAACCCCCAAATTCTAGGGTTTCCGACTCGAGTCAAATATAGAGATGAGGAGGCAATAGGCTCAGAGATTTCTTTTCAGAATCTCATAAGAAGACAAGCAAATACAAATAACATTCAAAGCAGACAGAGTGTAGGAGCATAATGAGAGAATAGTCACGACAGTAAAAGAAACGTGTTTAAGAAAACCTTTTAGAAGGGACTTAAACAGGGTTCAGTAGAAGAAAAAGCAATAACACTTAGGAACACAATAGGAGATATAGCAAAAGAAAGTACTTTTCAGAAGGAACTTAGCCAAGGTTCAGAAGAGAAAAGAGATGGTATAACACTTAAGAAAACCGTAGAAGAAACATGTTTAAAGAGATCTTTTAGAAGCACTTAGACGAAGTTCAGTAGAAGGCAAACAAAACTTAAGAACTTAGTAGGAAATACATACAGTAGAAGAACACAAAAAAAAATTACCAGAAAAGCATAGCAAAAGATCATATAGGAAGATACAGCAAGATAAACATGCGAGCATGGTACAAAACACAGTAGAAAAACAAAGCACAGAAGAACATGTATAGCATAAGAAAGCAGTAGAAGCACATGCATGACAAATATACACAAAGAAAGGTAAAGAAGAGTCGGAGAAACATTTTAACTTTTTTCAGAAACCCTAAATCAGAAAGAAGTAATTTTTGAAAGAAAAATTGGGGAAAACGTTTAAAAACTCAAGTAGAGCACAGATATAGAATAGATCTAAGAAACAATCAGAGAAAACCTCGAAGGGTTAGGGTTTCAGAAGAACCCTTGAATGAGAAAGGCTTTGAAAAGGTCTCTGATCTGAGTCGGAGAAGTCAGAAACAGGCTTATAAGACCAGGATACACCGGAGCAAAGCCGGAGATGGCCGTAGAACCTTGAATCGGTGGAGATCTGGACGAAAACCTTCGAGGTCAGACCTCAAATCTTCAAGGACCAAGTGTATAAGAGCAAAGGGAGGTGAGTATAAGGTTTCCATAGCCTGAGAAGCCATGGATTCCGGTGGGTTTTGAGGTGAGGATGATGAGAGGCTGCTAGGGTTAGGGGAAGGTTCGAGAGAGTTTGAGAGATGAGAGGATTCAGATGTGGCGGTTGGTGAGAAATGAGATAGGGTTAGGGGTGTTTGGGAATTAAAAAAGGAAAGGGAAAATTCTGGCTGTTGATAAAAATGATCAACGGCCTGGATCAAAAGGGGAAATCGGGCGGGTTGGATAAGCGGGTTTGGGGCGGGTTATTTTTGAAATTGGGCTGGCCCGTTTGAATTTGAAATTGGGGTTAATTGGGGCTGATTTTAGGCTAAAATTGAAATAAAATAGGGCTAGTATTTAAATAGCCATTTTCTCACTTTTATTTTATAAAAAATAGTAAAATGATTTCTGAAAACAAATTGAAAGTACTAAATTAATTAATAATGTATAAATATTAAATTAAAAATACTAGAATCAATTTTGTAATTATAAACATAATTAAATCTTAAGATAGGCTAAAATTGTAATTATATGCAATTTAGCTTTAAAAATACTAAATAAATTTGTAAAAATGGGTAAAAATTACTTTAACTATGTTTTGGTATAAATATGAGAATAAAACAAATTATTCACCAAAATGATAATTTTGGGAATAATTATTAGTTTTTGTACTGCTAAAATAGGGCAATAAATTGATTTAAAAAATCTTTTAAAATTAAGAAAAATACTAAAACGTTTGGATATACCTATGTATGCCTACATAGGATATTTTGAAAGTATTTTGCATATATAAAATATACAGGGAAAAATTGGGTATCAACAGTTGCCCCTTTTTACCCGGGAAGGATGAAAGAGTTGACGGGTAAAGATATGATGGCCAATTTGACCGAACGAAACGGTTTGAAGAATCTGACCGTGCTCTGGTTCCTGAGCTGCCTACATATCCCTCGTCTTACAGGAATCAGGCCATATGTAGTTCAGGATCCGTCGGTGGAATATGCCGATGGAGATTTTTTCAAAAAAACGTACGAGATATTTAGGTTGAGACAGATGGTCAAAGTCTACTAGGCTGCGGGAACGGGAGCTGGATCACTCCTGTTGAGACGGTCGTTGCTAGCCGGTTTACCTGCAATTAAGCAATACAAGCGTATATTGTGCGTAAATTTAAACATGATGCAAGTTCCCGTTGGACCATGAATGCTGTCTTTGGACAGTTAGGATGACGTCCTTGGACCATGATGTCCTGGGCCATAAAGCGTATAATAAAGGATTCGTGGGCCATGACATGATGCTCTCGGGCTATGAGGATGATGCCTCCGAACCATGATGCATTTGAATAATGATATGCAAAAGATTAAAAGGGATCCTCGGACCATGGCATAGTGTTCTCGGGCTATGCAAATGGTGCCTCTGAACAATGATGCCCTCGAATAATTTGGAGATCTTTCAGCCCATGAGATGCAGTATGGTGGCGATCTTTCAGCCAATGAAATGCAATGAGTGGCGATCTTTCAACCGATGTAATATGAAGTGGCGATCTTTCCGCCGATGCAAGGTGTAAATGAAGTGGTGATCTTTCAGCCGATACAAGGTGTAAATGAAGTGGCGATATTTCAGCCATGCAAGTGTAGATGGAGACAGAACTTAGTCTCGGAAGGCAGAATAGTAGCCTTATGCAATGCAGATGGAGATAGTGCTTAGTCCCAGAAGGCAGAATAATAGCCTTATGCAATACAAGAAATGTAATTGGAAACGGTGCTTAGTCTCGGAAGGTAGAATGGTAGCCTTATGCAATGCAGAGAATGCAGATGGAGGTAGAGCTTAACTTCGGAAGGCAAAATGGTAGCCTTATGCAATGCAGAAAATGCTGATGGAGGTAGACCTTAACCTTGGAAGGCAGAATGGTAGCCTTATGCAATTTAAAGAATGCAGATGGAGATAGAGCTTAACCTCAGAAGGAAGGATGGTAGCCTTATGCAGGAAGTAAAAATGGCAAATGGCAATAGAGTTTTCTTAGGTGATAGTGGATTGCGGTATCGTGATTGCTGGGGATATTGTGCCTGCTGGGGACACTGTTGTTCGGATAGCAGTTGTGAATTCCTAATCAGTATGAGTGTATAGTATATTCGATGATTTTCCAACTCAGGTGCCTGCATTCAAAGAAAATCGTGAGTTTTGTAAAGGGGAAAGGTTAGTCCATATCCCCATTGACTTTGCTTGACCTGCTCGGCTTTGATCTGGTGATACTGCCTGTATTATTGGGGTAGCGTTGCTAAACAGAGCGATTTCAGAAATACACATGCATGATTTTAGAAAAAATATAAATGCATAATTAAGGATAATTTCGTTTAGATGAACCAACGACATGCGACGTGGTCCAAAACATTACATCCTTTCTTGTTACGGAATTTTGAGGGTCCTCCTCAAAATTCTGCCCCAGTTTACTGGGTTACTGCTTTTGACGGCTGCTCGTGGCGAATGGCTGAAATCACTTCGGAATTTTGAGGGTCCTCCTTAAAATTCTGCCCCAGTTTCCAATAGCGGGGAAAATGAAAATTTTATTGAATTGTGACCGAACCCATAAGGCTGCCTACGTATACCCTCTTAAAGGGGAATCAAGTTATTCATAGTTCAAATTACATCATATAAGTAAAGCATAAAGATTACACATAGTATCGCTTGACTGCGTCTGAATTGATCGATTTTGGCCAAACTTCTCCGTCCATTTCTGCAAGTATGAGGGCTCCTCCGATCAGAACCTGGTAAACCATGTACGGACCCTGCCAGTTGGGAGAGAATTTCCCTTTGGCTTCATCTTGATGTGGAAAGATTTTCTTTAACACCAGCTAGATCGGTGTGAACTGTCTTGGCTTGACTATTTTGTTGAATGCTCTGGACATCCTATTCTGATAAAGTTGACCATGGCAAACTACATTTATTCTCTTTCCATCTATAAGAGCTAGGTGCTCGTAACGATTCTTCACCCATTTTGCATCGTCTAGCTTTGCTTCCTGTATGATTCTTAATGAGGGAATTTCCACCTCGGCGGGAATGACTGCCTCTGTACCGTAGACTAACATATAGGGGGTTGCTCTTGTCGATGTGCGGACTGTTGTGCGGTATCCCAATAAAGCAAATGAGAGCTTCTCGTGCCACTGCTTATGCTTCTCTATCATTTTCCTTAGTATCTTCTTGATATTCTTGTTGACAGCCTCTATGGCTCCGTCCATCTAAGGTCTGTAAGCTGTAGAATTCTTGTGTTTGATCTTGAAGGTTTCACACATGGATTTCATCAAATCACTGTTGAGGTTGGAGCCATTATCAATAATGATTGACTCTGGAATTCCGAACCGACAAACGATATGGTCGCGGACGAAGTCTACTACGACTTTCTTAGTCACTGCCTTGTATGATGCTGCTTCAACCTATTTGGTAAAATAATCAATTGCCACTAGGATGAACGTATGCCCATTTGATGTGGCAGGTTCGATTGGTCCGATAACATCCATTCCCCAAGCGGCGAACGACCATGGTGAGCTTGTTGCATTAAGCTCGTTTGGAGGCACCTTTATCATATCTGCATGTATCTGACAGTGGTGGCACTTCCGGACATACTGGTTGCAGTTCGTTTCCATAGTCATCCAAAAATAATCAGCTCGAAGTATCTTCTTGACTAAGACAAAAACCATTCATATGTGGCTCGCAGGTCCCAGCATTGATTTCTTCTAGTAATTTAGATGCTTCCTTTGTGTCAACACACCTTAGTAATCCCAAATCAGGAGTCCTCCGTTGTGGAAGAAATTGTTGGATAATCTTCAAATTGTACACTTTTGAATAGGGTTTGCAAACTCTGAGTATGCTCCTTTCGCCAAATACTCCTTGATATCATGAAAACAAAGTTTTCCATCCACTTCTTCCTCGACGTGAGCACAGTAAGCTGGCTGATCGTAGATCTTTACTGGAATAGGGTCAATGAAATTCTTATCTGGATGTTGTATCATGGATGATAGGGTAGCCAATGCATCGGCAAACTCATTTTGGATTCTGGGAACATGCTGGAACTTTGTCTTTGTGAACCTCTTTCTCAACTCCTGTACATGATGCAGATAAGGGAGTATCTTGGAGCTCTTGGTCGCACATTCTTCTCGGACCTGATGTATAAGCAAGCCTGAATCCCCGATTCAATGGCCATCTTGATTCCCAAGATACAGGCCTCGGACTCAGCCATGTTGTTGGTGCAAGGGAATCTGAGTTTGGCAGACATCGGATAATGTTGACCAGTTTTTGACACTAGGACTACTCCTATGCCAACTCCTTTGAAATTTGTTGCTCCATCGAAAAAATTCTCCAACCGTCATAGGATTCTGCAATGTCTTCTCCTATGAATGATATCTCTTCATCAGGAAAATACGTCTTTAAGGATTTGTATTCTCCATCCACGGGATTCTCGGCAAGATGATCTGCCAAAGCTTGTCCCTTGATCGCTTTCTGAGTCACGTAGATAATGTCGAATTCACTCAGCAGGATTTGCCACTTGGCTAGCTTGCCAGTGGGCATGGGCTTCTAAAAGATGTACTATAACGGATCCATCTTTGATATGAGATACGTAGTATAGGCATAAAAATAGTGCCTTAACTTCTGAGCTACCCAAGTCAGAGCACAACAGGTGCGTTCTAGCAGAGAATACTAGGCCTCGTACGGGGTGAATTTTTTGCTAAGATAGTAGATGGCCTGTTCCTTTCTCCCTGTTTCATTATATTGCCCGAGAACACAATTGAACGCTCCATCTAGCACTTCAAGGTAGAGTAATAGGGGTCTACCCGACTCGGGCGGGACCAAAACTGGCGGTGTGGACAGGTACACCTTGATTCTGTCGAAGGCCCTATGGAAGTCATCAGTCCATTTGGTAGTGGCGTCCTTCTTCAACATCTTAAAGATTGGCTCATAGATGACAGTAGATTGAGCTATGAACCGGCTGATGTAGTTGAGTCTCCCCAAGAAGCTCATTACGTCCTTCTTGTTCTTTGGCGGTGGCAGTTCTTGAATAGATTTGACCTTTGATGGATCCAGTTCTATCCTTCGGCGACTCGCTATGAACCCAAGTAGTTTTCCGGCAGGAACCCCAAATGCACATTTCGCGGGATTCAGTTTCAGGTTGTACCGTCTCAGTCTTTTGAAGAACTTCCTCAAGTCTTCCATGTGATCAGTGGCTTTCTTGGACTTTATGATGACATCATCTACATACACCTCAATCTCATTGTGTATCATATCATGGAAAATAGTAGTCATGGCCCTCATGTAGGTGGCCCCTGCATTCTTTAACCAGAACGGCATCATCTTATAACAGTGTATTCCCTATGGTGTAATGAAAGCCGTTTTCTCAGCATCTTCTTAATCCATCCAGATCTGATGATACCCAGCAAAGCAATCCACGAATGGCTGTAACTCGTGCTTGGCGCAATTGTCAATCAGGATGTGTAGGTTTGGTAAGGGAAAGTCGTCTTTTGGACTGACCCGGTTGAGATCCCGGTAGTCGACACAGACTCTGACTTTCCCATCCTTCTTTGGTACTGGCACGATGTTGGCTAACCATGTCGGATATTCTACTACCCTGAGAACCTTAGCTTTGACTTGCTTAGTGACTTCTTTCTTGATTTTCAAACTTATGTTAGGCTTGAACTTTCTGAGCTTTTGCTTTACCGGTGGACATGTCGGATCGGTTGGCAGTTTGTGAGCCATAATAGATGTACTCATACCAGTCATGTCATCATACGACCAAGAAAATATGTCTTCGTATTCCCTTAGAAATTTTGTGTAATCCTTCTTTTCTAATGGCGATAAGTGGACACTAATTCTCGTTTCTTTGACGTTCTCTACATCTCCCAGGTTAACAACCTCGGTCTCATCCAGGTTGGACTTAGGTCTGTTCTCAAAATTTTCAACCTCTTTAACAATCTCTTCTGGTATGTTATCTTTCTCTGAATCTATGTCCGTTTGTTGCGTCATCTCGTTGCATGTCACAGTCATTGGTTCATCAATATAAGTAATAGTAATGTTGTATGAGTAAGGTAATGAGAGAAAAATAATAAGAGTAATATTTATAGGGAAAATTGAAATGTTTTGCTAAATTCCAGAATTGTTTTGAATATTGAAGATCTTATTACGAAAATTCAAAAATGCGAAAGGAAAATCAACTAGAAAAAAATGAAATATAGTGCGTGATTGTTCAGCCTTGCTACCCCGAGGCTTTCCGAGCTCTGGTGGTTCTGATGGTCCAATTGTTGAGGCATGCTCCTCGGCTTACGGCTTGTATAGAAGGGCCTTCCTCCCCTTCCTCCTTGAAAATGACACAACAATCCATGTCGTCGTCTTCAACGAATAAATTCCTCATTGCTGCCAGTGCTTCCTCTTCTTCCGACCCATATATATAATCGGGTGACTAGAAAGTCTATTCCAAATGTGGTATTGGCTGCTCCAGTGGGTAGTAAGGGCCGCGCCATGGTGGCGACCAGTTGTTGAACTCTTCCCAACTATACTTGTATCCCAAACCGAAAGTGGTGTCATGCTTCTTCAGTTTGATAGGTCTGACGATTCCTTGGAGGTTCTTGCCAAGTCCCTTGCTAGGTTCATATCTACTCCAGTTCAATATGCTTTCAATTTTGTTGTCCCACCATTTGTCCTTATCAACGGCGTTGACTCGCTCGATGTGGTGATAGGTCTCTTCGCCTATCTTTCTTCTACCTCCAATCGCTGGGATGGTTTGGCGACTGTATATAGGATTGCTACTGTCACCGAGAATGATCACCTCTTGGTGATTCCACTCAAACTTCACTGCCTGATGTAGGGTCAATGCTACAACTCCATCAGCATAAATCCAAGGCCGTCCCAAAAGCAAGTTGTAAGATGCTGACACGTCTATTACTTGAAATTCGACATCAAACCAAGTAGGCCCCATCTGCAAACACAAGCTAATTTCCCCAATAGTGGACCTTTGGGAACCGTCGAAAGCTTTGACATTGATGGCCCCGTTCTGATCTCATGCAACCCCTTTCCCAATGTCCTGAGTGTCACCAATGGACAAATGTTGAGGCTGGACCCACCGTCAATCAGGATTCTGGTGATGAAATAATCCTCGCATTGCACAATGATATGCAGCGCTTTGTTGTGACTCAACCCTTCTGGTGGCAACTCATCTTCATGAAAAGTGATCTTGTGACTCTCTAATACCTTCCCTACCATGTTTGCCATTTCTCCTCCAGAGATGTTGCTCGGTACATATGCCTCACTCAGCACCTTCAGCAAGGCATTCCTATGTACATTGGAGCTTTGCAGCAAAGCTAGGATAGAGATCTGTGCTGGTGTTTTGTTCAACTGATCGATGACTGAGTACTCCTTTGCTTGTATTTTTCTCCAGAGATCATCGGGCCCAACTTCAGTGATGGTTGTCCATCCAGAGGCCTGCTTTCTTGATTCAGCCAAATGTTCCGGGGTGTATACTCTGCCGGTTCTTGTCATACCCTGTGCCGCGACTGCTTCTCCGGATTTGGCTTTCCCTTTCCTTCTTGCCTCGGCTATGTAGTCCCAAGGTATAGCATTTGTATAGAATGGCGTTATAGCCGACATTGCTACTGGAATGGGCACCTTTACTCCGAACGGAGCCTGTATTTTGGAAGGCAAGACCACAACTTCAAATGGTTCAGGTACATTTGTCGGGGACCTAAACTCGACCTCGATCGGTGCTGGCGTCTTTGCAGATGATGGTGTTTCAAACTCAAGTGGTATGGACATGTTCACCTCAGCGTCCCCAGAAAGCTAAATCTGGACTACAATAGGATTAAGGGTGACTGTTGGTTTCTTTGGATTGTCGCCTTCTGTGATCAAGCCTATTGACCCCTTGGGGTCCCAGTCATCCTCTATTTCAATCATGTGAACGCCTCCACCTGTGTGGTCTGGTAGAGGGTTATTGCGAACATTCAAAGCGGGCTCCTTTGCCACAATAATTCAATTAGTGCTTGGATTTTATCTTTCAGAGAGCGGCATTCGTCAATGGTATGCCCTTTCATGCCGGAATGGTATGCACATGATTTATTAGGATTGACCCATTGGGAATGGTTTTCAGGAGTTATAGCGGGGATAGGGGTGAAATAACCAGTAGCTTTGAGCCTTTCGTACAACTGGTCAATTGGTTCAGCAATGGCGGTATATTGTTTAGGAGGTCTGCGGTGGAAATTTGGTCGAGTTCTAGGAAAGTTTTGGCGAGTGGGAGGTGATTGATAGTGAGGGGGTTGAGTATTGTAGGCTTGGTAGACATGTGCAGGTTGGGAATATCTGGGTGAAGTAGGCTGATATGTGGGAGGTGGAGGTGATTGGTAAGTAGGTGGTGGAGTTTGGTAAGAGGGCGAGGGTGTTTGGTAATTTGGGGTAGGTTGATATGGGAGGGGAAGCATCAGGTAGGTTTGGTATTTGATAGGGGACTTGGTTCTCTGTGTAACCATCACGACGCTCACGTCCCTTTTCTTGGTCGTGCCACTAGACTGTAGAGCCTTGTTGGTAGCCTGCAAAGCTTCAAAGTTTGTGACCATACCACTTTTGATACCTTCTTCGATCCTTTCTCCCAGCTTGATGATGTCGGAAAATTTATGATTCTCGATTAGCATCAGTCTTTCATAGTATTTTGGGTCCTGAGTCCGGACAAAAAAATTGTTTATTTGTTTTTCCTCTAGAGCAGGCCTGACTTTAGCAGCTTCTGACCTCCAACGAGTGGCATACTCGCGGAATGTTTCCGTGGGCTTCTTCTTTAGGTTCTGAGATGTAGAACACATCTGGCGCATTTTCTGTGTTGAACTTAAACCTGTCCATGAAATCAGACGCCATGCTTACCTAGTTCGACCACTTCTTTATATCTTGGCTAATATACCAAGACAGAGCATCTCCCTTCAGACTCCTCATGAAGAGTTTCATGCGGATCCTTTCGTCTTTTCCTATTCCGACCAGCTTGTCGCAGTATGTTCTCAAATGAACCCTCAAATCTCATGTACCATCAAACATCTCGAACTTTGGAGGTTTGTACCCCTCGGGTAGTTCAACATCGGGTTGTATGCACAGGTCTTCATAGTTTTGCCCCTCAATTCCTTTGCTTCCTTCGACGCCCTGAATTCGGCTAGTTAACTTCTTAAGCTCTTCAGCTAGACTCCTGATGAGTGAGTCTTTATCATCAGACTCGGGTGTGCTTGAAATGGGTTGGGCGGAGTACAGCATGGTTTCCACGTAGATGGGGGTGTTATGAGTGTGGAAATGGTCATTTATGAAGTTCACCGGTTCTGGGATGAGCAGTGGAGTATTGTTGGAAGTATGACAGGTGTTGCAGTGGTGGTGAGGAGCAGGACGGTTTTGTGGTTTTGGGATGTTTTGTGGAGGTGTAGGGTTCTAAGTGTTAGGAAAATTGACATCTGAGGTGGTGAGGGAAAATGATAGGCTCACCAAGTTCCGGACCTGATCAAGTTCTTCTTGGAATTTCAGCAGCTTTTGTTCAACTGGGATGCACTTTCCTTAGGAACCAGAGTACCATGAGTGACCTCTACCCGTTCAGTTGAGTTTTCCTTTCTGGTGTTGTTCAAATCTTCCATCTTTCCTTTGTTCTTGTTTTTGATGGGGCTAGGAGGAGGAGTGGGTGGAGGGCCCTTGGATCTTGTGGAATATGATGATGATGCCAGAGTACACGAACTAACCTTGGGGAGGGGAAAAAATAAAAAATAAAAACAAAAGGTAACAAGTCAATGAGGATTATGAAAAGAAACATTGCGATATTTAAAGACGTAGTGCAAGAATGTAAGTCGTGTCCTAATTTGAGAGCCTCATTGTGCCCGAGGTAGGCCTAGCGACAAGTTGATTTGGAGAACTTATAATGCTAAATGCCTCATTTTATTGAAAAAAATAAGACGAATCCCAAAACGACACTAAATAACAGAAGATAAAAATGTCACTAATGGCTATTGACCTTATTACATTCATAAAACGAAAAGGTAAATTCCTATCTATTTGGTCCCAGAAGGACCTTCCCCAGACTCGGCATCTTTGGCTCCATTGAACAGCTTCACCAGCTCGCGAAGTCCCAGCAACAGGTAGGCTCTGGCCAAGTGTCCACCTTCGTTTCACTCAGCATTCTGGCAGTCCTCGATCCTCTTAAGAAACTTCCTTTCCAGCTCCACTAAACCTCGTTCCAGGTATCCTAATCGCTTGTTGGCACGGACAGCCATGTCTTTCCATTCTTCAATCAGTTTTTGGTGGGCTTCTTGAATCTCATGGTGCTCGCTTTCACATTCCCGAATCCTTTTGCGTAGTTGGTTGTATTTGACCTATGCTTCAGCCCTTTCATCGATGATTATGTGACCTCGAACAAACCCAGGTTGGCCCAGATCATTGTGATTGTCCTCCAGCCATCCTGAATAGTATGGGGTGCAGCCAGCATGGTATCTGTCTGGATCAATAGTATCTCTCCCCATGATGATCTTGCAATGCCACATATGCTGAGCTTGGCACTTACAAGGACTGTCATCAGCTTGGAAGTCGGCCCGGAAATGACTCATCTTGTCGACCCTTGGTATAACCTGTTTCCTACCAGCCTGTCTCATAACCCGGAGAGGGACATAAGGGTAGGTTCCTCTCAAACCGATCAGCATCAGAAATGGTGCATCCCTGGATCGGGCGATGAACTCTTCAGTAGGGAACCACTCGAACATCCATTGTATTTGATCCTCAGTCAGATTTTCAAACAGCTCCACCCATCCCTTGGCATCTTCTGGCTGAGCAAACATGTTGGGAATGTAGTTCATTCGCCTTGGTTGATGGAAGGCTATATGATCGTCCCAGTATCTACGCTGAATCTCTTGCCAATATTCACCCCTTTGGAGATGCTCCATGAGCCAGAGTTTGAGTAGCAAGTTGCAGCCCTCGAAGTGTGGGGCTCCTTGTTGACACTTTTCCAAGGCTCGGTATATCTCTGCGATGATCATGGGCACTATGCTAAATGGTTGTCCACCAATTCCCTCCATCAAAGTTTTGGTGACCATGGCTAGCCTGGTGTGGATCCTTGCTTTCTTCATCGGAAACACTATCATTCCCAAGAAGTAGAACATAAAGACAAAGACCCTTCGGTGAATATGCCCCAACGATGTAAGGGCAAACTCATTCGGATATGTACGGTAGGATTTGCTGTGACCATACCTCTCGTACAAATAATCAAAGGGAATGTAGGACTCCTTCAAACATGTCAAGTCTGGATTCTTCTTTAGGCCCATCATTTAGAGAAAACCTCTACCCTTGCGATTTTCCGGCACTAACAAACCCGGGGTCTCCCATGGTATACCAGCCAATTCTCCTATTTCCTCTAGCAGGGGTGTCATCTCAATCTCTCCGAAGCGAAACACAGACCTGTCATAATGCCAGAACAGAGTAGCAGCTTCTACGATTTTATTGTTGGGTTGGACCTCTAGGAGGGAAGGTAGATTTCCTAGGTATTTCCAGACAAGAGTCTGATCACTGGAATGAAGATCCTCCCACCAACTTAGCAGCCTTGGGTGGATGTTTGTGACCATGCCGAATCTGGGGACTTCGTGCCTCATGTTTCTGCAAGACAAAAGGGTTAGGCCCTTACCCCCACCAGATTAGACTATTAAATACCAATAATTGGCATAAAAGCATTTAGTTCTCCAAATAAATGCACAAAACGTGATAGTGTCGTTTGGGTTTTTGGGAAACCCAGTGGACTTTGGATAAGGCTATCTTAAAGAGTCATTATGCGGACAACATAACTAACTCGTCTAGGTTTGATCATGATGCATGCACAATTAAACAGAGTAAGGTTTATATGGGGGTTTTAGATTGGTACCCTTGAACGGACAACTCAAGAGGGAAAGGCACGGAACGGGTGACTACACCGTTGATCAACTGGTTTTACGACAAATACGCCTTTGCCGAATTTAAAGGGTGATAATATCGGAAGAGCGTAACCACTCATTATAAGCGTTGCTATGGTATTTGTTTGGCACGAGTGGAGTATGATGTTGAAAGCATGCTTATGCAATAATTAAAACAAGTTGTCACGTATTTGCACGTTCATAAAGTGATAATTACAATAATTTAAAACAGTAATAAAGCAGTGCAGTAAAGGAAAGAAGTGAAAAAAACAAAGGAAAGAAACAAGAGGCAAGTTAGTTTTTGTAGTAGAAGGGGGAATTAAATGCTTAAAGATATCAAACAAATAAGGCACATAAGAAATGTAAAGTCACAGTAATAGCTTGAAATGGTAAAAGCCTAAAAGTATATCCCTAGCAGAGTGGCCATGCTGTCGCACCCCTTTTCTTGCGAAATCGGGTTTAGGACATTTGGGAGGACAACTCGTTCCCCTTCGGGAATTAGGTTTGAATTGGAGAGTCGCCACCTAATGATTAAAGTGCATTAGGAAACTAAAAAGGGTTTATTTTGAGTAACAAGAGATTGGGTAAGGGCTTGAAATTATCCCAAGGGGAAGGTGTTCTCAGGATCCACTAGTGTGGTTCCCGCCAGACAATTATTTTGACTTTAAGCGCAAACAACACGTAGGCAAATAAAACTTCAAGTAAGAGGGGGGTTTTCACATAATGGTTACAAATAAACAATGTTGGGAAGAATTGAAAGAAGGCTGAGAGAAACAGTTCGAAATTTCAAAGAAACGAAAACAAAACAAAGGAAAGGGAGTCCTAGGTTTATAAATAATATGGATCACCCCACGTAATGTCCGGTAATCACTCCTCGATGAGGAGCTACACGTGACATTGTCGCGTGGTCATTATATCCATATCTACCATTTCCCACCCCGTTAAGGTATTAAACGCGGAATGGTCTTGTTTACTTATTGCATGTTATTACCCGCCTCAATCCTATCAGTCCTGGAGGTATTTGGAACTACTAATCCTAAAAGGGAAGGGGTATGAGGTTTTTATGATTTTAAAAGGACAAAATTCTAAGGCGACAATCAAAACATATATATAGCAAGCATTGGGAAAGCACATAAACAGGTACGGCTTAAATAGACCTCCTTAAACCAAATAAAATCATATGGTTTAGCATGTCTTGCACATACTGATTAGGGTCTGATTAAAACTTAAGAAGTTAAAGCAGGCTGATTTATCACATATTTTCAGATAAGAAGTCTGAATTAGACCTGTCTGCTGGTTGTAATTAATAAAGACTGGTACAGTTAAAACTTTTACCCTAATGCTTGCCTAAGTATTAGGCGAAACCTATAGGCATGATATCTACTGGTTTCAGAAACAAAGAGGTAAACTGATTACAGAAAGGTCGCCAATTTTAACAGAATAAAACAAGTTCTACGATTAATAACGCACTACTACTGACAGATTAAACTTAAAACGAGTGAGGCAATTCAGATTTTGATTAGAACTCCTATAGGCATGCTTTCTAAGTGTTTGTTAACTTAAAACACTATTATAGAGAAGTGCAGAGACATGTTGTCTAGGTGTTGTATTTTATTAAGAATGTGATATCTACTTACACTGATTATTAAGGCCTATAATTATATTTGCCTAATGAGAGAGGAGTATGCAAGAATCAAAAAAGACCTATATGCATATTATATTCATGCATGTGCATCCTATAGCCATGGTATCTATGCAGAAATCTTATAGACATGTTATCTAAAGATGAGAATGTAGAAATCCTTATAGTCCCGGTGTCTATATGCGAATGCGGAATTCTATAGGCATGATTTCTATATGTGAGTGCATAGATTCAGAAAGAAACTCTTATAGGCAAGATATCTACATGATATGCAGAAATTCATAAGTAAACTGTAGACAGGATGTAAATGCAGAAATTAATAAACCTATAGGTAGGATATCTATGTGAATGCAGAAATTAGTAAACCTATAGGCAGGAAATCTATGTGAATGTAGAAATTAGTAAACCTATAGGCAAGTTATCTACCCTTTGCATACATTTATTCCCTCCCCTTTTCACTAGCCGTCCCCAATTGTTTATTACAAGTTATTACAGCCCCGAATGAATAAGAAAAGCAAAATTACATCAACAATTAAAGTACAACCAAGAGGAGCCTAATTCAGACTCCATGTCTGAAGTATGAGATGAACCAACTTCAAGAGATCATGAACCAAAGCCTTTCTCTCACTTGGATGTGTCAGAGTTCCCTCAGAGCCTCATAGGGACTCCAGGCAGTGCTCACACCCAAATGTGTAACCAGATTAGGATATAGTGCAGTGTGAAAGGGCCAGCCCTCAAGTGTCCAAGTTCAAAGGGAACTCAAGGTCCCAAGGCAAGGCTCGCAAGAGGGGGGCAGAACTTAGAAGCTAAGAAAGAGTGCGAGTGCAGGAGTGAAATTCTGGGGAAAAAAGGGGAAGGGAGGAGGGGAATAACTTGAAATCAGTGCCTAGAGGGGTATAAGGGAGTAGGGAATTTGCAAAAACACAAAAAAAGCAGACTGATGGGCATACTCAGCAACGGGATAGGCTGGCACACCCTCTAGCCTGTTAGAGGTTAGGACCTCACGAATTCAGAACTTAGGTCATGGGCAACAACTCATGTTTCCATGCCCTAAGTCACCACTTACAAACACATAGGGGTAATAGGGTAGGGAGCAAAGATTCACAGTAGAAACAGGCAGTAGAACATAGGCATGTTAAGTTAAATATTGAACTCTACATAAGCAGTAAAGTAACCATGGATATAAAAACTTTAAGTAAACACATTGGGGATGCTGAAACTAAAATTAGGACATACTAGTTTCAGAGAAAACAAACAAAGAAAAAGCAGTAGTCTTGTGAAGCCAAAGTGTAAACGAGCAATCAGAATGCTATGAGTTTAGAAGAGAATTGTGAAGTCGGAAGTGTAAAAGTATTGAATTGAAGGTGTCCCAAAGTGCAGAAGGGTCGTGCCCTTTTATAGTGCAGAAAGCAAGTAGAAATAGGTAAGAAAATGGTTTGGAAATCAATAACACAAGGTCTCCCTTTAATTAAGGGATTCTGATTTCAAACAGGCAAAATAATTAAGGAAAGGGGTCAATCAAAACTTTTTCATAGCAGCACAAGAGGGGTAAATACATAGAGGTTTATTTAAGGACAAAGTCTTGATAGTACATGGTTTGTGCAAATAAGGAAAGAAAATCAGTTAACAGCTAATAAATCAGAAATTGAGGATTTCGTATGAATGAACCAGGTCAGAAATATGGGAAGGATTTTGTCTTTAGGAAAATCAGTACCAATCAATTAAACTTATTAAAAGGAATTCTGAATCAATCACAAGTTGGAAAACCATTTTGAAGAAAGATTCCTCATATATAAAAGTACACAGACACGTTAAATATGAAGAAATTTGTCATGTTATTCAATAGAAGAGTCTAGTGTAGGAGAATCAGAATTGTGTGCAAATAGAAGAAGTTCACACTTAGTTCATAGACCCCAGAAATAAGTCTAAAAGAGTCAAGGGTTCTCAAATAGAACCCTAGTTTGATCATATGACCAAACTCGGATAAAACCCCCAAATTCTAGGGTTTCCAGCTCGAGTCGAATACAGAGATGAGGAGGCAACAGGCTTAGAGATTTCTTTTCAGAATCTCATGAGAAGACAAGCAAATACAAATAACATTCAAAGCAGACAGAGTGTAGGAGCATAATGAGAGAATAGTCACGACAGTAAAAGAAACGTGTTTAAGAAAACCTTTTAGAAGGGACTTAAAAATGGTTTAGTAGAAGAAAAAGCAATAACACTTAGGAACACAATAGGAGATATAGCAGAAGAAAGTACTTTTCAGAAGGAACTTAGCCAAGGTTCAGAAGAGAAAAGAGATGGTATAACACTTAAGAAAACCGTAGAAGAAACATGTTTAAAGAGGTCTTTTAGAAGAACTCAGACAAAGTTTAGTAGAAGGCAAACAAAACTTAAGAACTCAATAGGAAATACATACAGTAGAAGAACACAAAAAAAAGTACCGGAAAAGCAAAGCAAAAGATTATATAGGAAGATACAACAAGATAAACATGCGAGCATGGTACAAAACACAGTAGAAAAACAAAGCACAGAAGAACATGTATAGCATAAGAAAGTAGTAGAAGCATATGCGAGACAAAAATACACAAAGAAAGGAAAAGAAGAGTCGGATAAACATTTTAATCTTTTTCAGAAACCCTAAATTAGAAAAAGTAATTTTTGAAAGAAAAATAGGGGAAAACATTTAAAAACTCAAGTAGAGCACATATATAGAATAGATCTAAGAAAAAATCAGAGAAAACCTCGAAGGGTTAGTTTCAGAAGACCCCTAGAATGAGAAAAGCTTTGAAAAGGTCTCCGATCTGAGTCGGAGAAGTCAGAAACAGGCTCATAAGACCAAGATACGCCGGAGCAAAGCCGGAGATGGACGTAGAACCTTGAATCAGCGGAGATCTGGACAAAAACTTTTGAGGTCAGACCTCGAATCTTCAAGGACCAAGTGTATAAGAGTATAGGGAGGTGAGTATAAGGTTTTCATGGCCTGAGAATCCATGGATTTCGGTGGGTTTTGAGGTGAGGATGATGAGAGGCTGCTAGGGTTAGGGGAAGGTTCGAGAGAGTTTGAGAGATGAGAGGATTCAGATGCAGCGGTTGGTGAGAAATGGGATAGGGTTAGGGGGGTTGGGAATTAAAAGGGGAAAGGGGAAATACTAGTCGTTGATCAAAATGATCAACGGCCAGAATCAAAAGGGGAAATCGGGCGCGTTGGATAAGCGGGTTAGGGGCGGGTTATTTTAGGAATTGGGCTGGCCCGTTCGAATTTGAAATTGGGGTTAATTGGGGCTAATTTTAGGCTAAAATTGAAATAAAATAGGGCTAGTATTTAAATAGCCATTTTCTCCCTTTTATTTAATAAAAAATAGTAAAATGATGTTTGAAAACAAATTGAAAGTACTAGATTAATTAATAATGTATAAATATTAAATTAAAAATACTAGAATTAATTTTGTAATTATAAACGTAATTAAATCTTAAGATAGGCTAAAATTGCAATTATATGCAATTTAGCTTTAAAAATACTAAATAAATTTGTAAAAATACGTAAACATTACCTTAACTATGTTTTGGTATAAATATAAGAATAAAATAAATTATTCACCAAAATGATGATTTTGAAAATAATTATTAGTTTTTGTACTGCTAAAATAGGGCAATAAATTGATTTAAAAAATCTTTTAAAATTAGGAAAAATACTAAAACGTTTGGATATACCTATGTATGCATACATAGGATATTTTGAAAGTATTTTGTATATATAAAATATACAGGAAAAAATTGGATATCAACACCTAGCAAGTGGACGTTAGGCGCATCACAATCCTTAGATGATAAGGGACCTTGGGTCTATCAAACATTCGAAACAGTGTCTGTTGAGAAGATTCCTAAAGTAAAATGCATTCCGAGTCCTAAGCTATCCTCCGCGTCTGTCATGGTAGCGAATGAAATGTTGAAGAATGGTTTTGTGTCGGGCAAGGGTTTGGGCTCATCTCTGAAGGGTAATGTGGATCCAGTGCGCCCCAGTGGGAATCTGGGTACATTTGGTTTGGGATTCATGCCTATAGAGAAGGATGTGAAAAGGGTTAAAATCTGAAATAGAAGGTATGGTCACTCTCCAAGCCTGTCCCACACATATCTAAGTCTTTTGTCAAGCCAGGGGCCGAAAAACCTCCAACCTTCTCAATCCCAAAACCTGTGGTTGATGTTGATGAAGAGCTGATCAAGAGGTTCCAAAGTCTGTTCAGTTAGGTCAATATGGTAGAAGTTGGTGAAGGTTCTAGTAAAGCAAATGTGGAGCTCGTTGGGCCAAATATGAAGCTTAGCAATTGGGAAGCTACTTCTCTCCCCACCAGGAAGGAGTTTTGGTAGTCTGCTTTGTTTTCCTTTCTATTATCTGGGTTATTCCAGGGTTGTAATCCAGATTTTTAGTTTTTGCTTGTTTTGATGTTCAAACCCTTCTATCCTTTTATTTTCAATGAAATGCAATTTCCCGTTTTCTGTTATTCCTAATAGTGTTTTATTTTGTTTTCTTTCTTTTGTACAGTTCTTTTTATACTGGTTTCAATGACATGACATGCATGAAGAATATTCAGCCGAGTCTTAAAAGCCAATCTAATTCTGAAATAACAATCCAAGAAGTAGAATATGAGGATGAAATAGAATACGATGAAGAAGCAGCATTTGAGGAAATCAGTAAAGAGCTAAAACAATTTGAAGAAAAATCAAAGCCTAATCTGAGTGAAACTGAAGCAATCAATTTAGGGGACCAAGATAATGTTAGGAAAACCAAGATAAGTGTACATTTAGAACCACAAGTTAAGAAGGAAATAATCAAAACATTGTTTGAGTACAAAGATGTCTTTGCATGGCCATATGACGATATGTCGGGCCTGAGCACTGATCTGGTAGTTCATAAATTGCCAACTGATCCAGCATTCCCTCTTGTCAAGCAAAAGCTAAGAAAGTTCAAGACTGATATAAGTGTGAAGATCAAATAAGAAATCACAAAGCAGCTTACCGCAAAGGTCATTCGGGTCACTCGATATCCCACTTGGTTAGCCAATATTGTGCCAGTACCAAAGAAAGATGGTAAGACCAGGGTATGTTTTGATTACCGTGATCTTAACAAAGCAAGCCCAAAGGATGATTTTCCATTGCCGAACATTCACATTCTGATCGATAATTGTGCCAAGCATGAGATTGGGTCTTTTGTGGATTGTTACACGGGATATCACCAGATCTTAATGGATGAGGAAGATGTAGAAAAGACAGCGTTCATCACGCCATGTGGAACATATTGCTACCGGGTAATGCCATTTGGTCTGAAGAATGCTGGGGCAACCTATATGAGGGCGATGACCACCATATTTCAGATATGATACACAAGAAGATTGAGGTTTATGTAGACGACGTGATCATAAAGTCAAAGAAGCAGTCTGACCATGGGAAAGAAGGAGCCAGCAATCTATTATCTCAGTAAGAAGTTCACTCCCTATGAGGTTAAGTACACTCTGCTTGAGAGAACATGTTGCGCCCTGACTTGGGTGGCACAAAAGTTAAAGCATTATCTGTCATCCTACACTACTTACCTCATTTCTCGTATGGATCCTCTAAAGTATATCTTTCAAAAGCCTATGCCCACGGGAAAACTTGCAAAATGGCAGATTTTACTTATAGAGTTTGACATCATCTATGTGACTCGGACCGCGATGAAAGCCCAAGCCTTGGTCGACCACTTGGCCGAGAATCCGGTGGATGATGAATATGAGCCACTGAAGACTTATTTTCCTGATAAAGAGTCATGTGTGTTGACGAGGTTGACCGTGATGAAAATCCAGGTTGGATACTCTTCTTTGATGGAGCTGCTAACATGAAAAGGTGTCGGAATAGGGGTTGTACTTATCTCTAAAACAGGGCAACACTACCCTGTAACAGCCCAGCTTAGATTTTATTGCACCAACAACATGACCGAGTACAAAGCATGCATTCTGGGTTTGAGGTTAGTTGTAGACATGGGAGTCCAAGAAATACTGGTTCTAGGAGATTCAGTTTGTTGGTTAATCAGATTCAAGGAGAATGGGAGACTCGGGACTTGAAGCTTATACCTTACCGACAGTGTCTGCATGACCTTTGTCAATGATTCAGGTTAGTAGAATTCAGACATATTCCCAGAGTTCATAATGAAATTGTTGATGCCTTGGCTACTCTAGTATCAATGTTACATCATCCGGACAAGGCTTAAGACGACCCCATGCATATCCAAGTTTGTGATCAACATGCTTATTGTAATGTGGTGGAAGAGGAAATAGATGACGAACCTTGGTTCCATGATATCAAGGAATACATCAAGTCAGGGGTATATCCGGCACATGCCATAGGTGATCAAAAGAGAAACATCCGGCATCTGGCTAGTGGATTTTTCCTGAGTGGGGGAATCTTGTACAAGAGGACTCCAGATTTGGGACTGTTGAGGTGCATAGATGCTAAAGAATCTTCAACTATCATGGCCGAGGTGCATTCTGGAGTTTGTGGGCCGCATATGAATGGGTACGTGTTGGCAAAGAAGATACTTCGAGCAGGTTATTATTGGCTCGCCATGGAATGTGATTGTATCAGTTTTGTTCGCAAGTGTCATCAATGCCAGGTACACGGTGATTTGATTCATTCTCCCCCATCTGAGTTACACACAATGTCTGTACCTTGGCCCTTTGTTGCTTGGGGCATAGATGTCATTGGACCAATTGAGCTGGCAGCATCGAACGGGCATAGGTTTATTCTGGTGGCCATTGATTAGTTTACCAAGTGGGTCGAAGCTGTAACTTTCAAGTCCGTAACTAAGAATGCAGTGGTGGATTTTGTTCATTCAAATATCATTTGTTGGTTTGGAATTCCCAAGGTGATCATCACAGACAGTGCTGCCAACCTCAACAGTCATTTGATGAAACAGGTATGCCAACAGTTCAAGATTATACATCGAAACTCCACTCCATATCGCCCCAAGGCAAATGGAGCTGTTGAGGCTGCCAACAAGAACATAAAGAAGATGCTTCGTAAGATGGTTCAAGGTTCTAGACAATGGCATCAAAAGCTGCCTTTTGCCTTACTGGGTTATCGCACTACTGTTCGCACTTCAGTAGGTGCAACTCCTTATTTGTTGGTATATGGAACTAAGGCAGTTATACCTGCAGAAGTTGAGATTTCATCCCTTCGGATCGTTGCAGAAGCTGAAATTGATGATGATGAGTGGGTCAAAACCCGGCTAGAGCAGTTGAGTTTGATTGATGAGAAAAGATTGGCTGCAGTATGTCATGGCCAATTCTATCAAAAGAGACTGGCAAGAGCATACAACAAGAAGGTGCGTCCTCAGAAATTTGAAGTGGGCCAGATGGTATTGAAACGCGTCCTTCCTCATCAGGTGGAAGCTAAAGGCAAAATCGCCCCAAACTGGCCGGGGTCGTTCATAGTGACAAGAGTGTTGCCCAACGGAGCTTTGTATTTGACAGACATAGAAGGCAAATGTGTAGATATGGCTATCAATTCTGATGCAGTTAAGAGGTACTATATATGATTTCTTTGCTGACCTTCAATTGTATTTTGTACTTGGCATGTTCAAAGTTGAAATGACGATTTTGTTCCACTACCTGAACGCTTTCATCCTTTGCTATCCCTTTTGAGCCTTATCTATTTTCTTTCATACCCCTCTTTTGGAATCAGTAGCAGAAGTAGAGAAAGAAAAAAATGATGATGAATGAGTGAAAATAAGAAAAATGAAAAAGAAGGAAAAAAAAGAAAAAAAGAAGAAGAAAAAAAGGAGAAAAAAGAAAAAAGAAGCAAAAAAAAAGAAAAGAAAAGAAAAGAAAAGGAACAAAAACAAACAACTTTCTTTTGAACTACGTTCGACCTGATTTCTTTTAAGGATACGTAGGCAGCCTTACGGTTCGGTCTCATCAAAAGAAAAATAAAAAATTCCCCAGACCTAGAGTAACTGGGCAGAAATTTTGGTTTTGAAAAGATCTGAATCCAAAAGTTGTAATTTTGACCCTCTTCATCTTAAATTATTTTGAGCCTTCATGCCACCCTTTATTTCTAACCCCGTCCAAAAGCCTACATTACGGTCCAAAGAAAAACCTTTCGATCAATTTTTGAGGATGTCAGGTCAAGCGAGATAGAGGTATGATTTACATCATGGGTAACACTTTGTTCATGGGCAGAAAGGAAAAATGAATAAAATGAGAGAGTCTTATTGGTGAAAACCCTCACAGGCACCGTAAGGCGATGGTGAACTGAGACAAAATTTAAAATGAGAAAGTCTTATTGGTGAAAACCCTCGCGGGCACCGTAAGGCGATGGTGAGTTGAGAGATGAACAAATAAGAGAGGCTTGTTGGTGAAAACCCTTCGTGGCACTACAAGTCGAATGAGGTTCATGGCTTTACAGAGAAGTTGGATCGGTGAAATCCCGATTTTTGAGGTATGAAGACACGACATGAACTGAAAATATGATTGGTGGGACGGATTAGGCTTATCAATCCGAAATGCATGTCATGATCATTGGAGCTAGCCGCTTCACTCAGATAAGTCTCCTTTTCCCATTATTCTTCACATAGTCATCTGTGTTCAAAATTTTCCTTTGTTCCTTCTGCCAAAAATCATTTCACTGTGCTCTTTGAATCTATCTTTATGAGTCTTTTTCGAGTTAGACCTTGTTGAACAAGCAGGAAAGGATTCCAAAGCCTACTACCAGCTTCTAAATTGCACAAAGCGGAGTTCGGCCAGGCATATCACAATTGACATGATTTAGAATAAGCAGTATGGTGATAACTGAGGTTCAGGCAATCAAGTGAATCTTGAATTTTGAGAAAATACAAGGATTCAACAACTTTCAGAATGAAAGCTCAATGCAACAAGTGAGTGTGAGAGATTCAGGTCATTTAGAGGTTTTTTGGTCCAGTTCCAATCAAAAGGTTAAACAATTCCTTGTTGGCCCGAAGCAGCTAATCAGAATGAGGCATGGTAGTGGCAGAAGCAGACACTCAGCAATGATGCCACAAACTAACCACCATATTTTTAAACTAACAAAATTTTATTTGTATGAAACAGGGGCAAGAAAATTTGTTAATCCACAGGGACCCTCCCATGAAGAAGGCATGGTTCAGGGGCAAGAAATTCTGTTCAGAATCCTCCAAGAAGAGAGCATGGTTCAAGAAAGTTCATTCTAGGCTTTTTAGGATCCTCCTGGATAATGGGATTTAAAAAATTTCAGGACCCTCCTGGATAATGGGATTTAATTTAAAATTTTTAGGACCCTTCTGGATAATGGGATATAATTTAAAAATTCTCAGGATCCTCCATGATAATGGGATTTAATTTAAAATTTTCAGAACCCTCCTGGATAATGGGATTTAATTTTTTTAAAAAAATCAGGATCCTCCTGGATAATGGGATTTAATTTAAAATTTTCAGGACCCTCCTGAATAATGGGATCTAATTTTAAAAGTTTTCAAGATCGTCATGGATAATGAGATTTAATTTAAAATTTTCAGAACCCTCCTGGATAATGAGATCTAATTTTAAAAGTTCTCAGGACCCTCTTGGATAATGGAATTTAGTTTTCAAGTTTTAAGGACCCCCCTGGATAATGAGATTTAATTTTAGAAGTTTTCAAGACCCTCCTGGATAATGAGATTTAATTTTAAAAAGTTCTCAGGACCCTTCTGGATAATGTGATTTAGCTTTTAAATTCTTAGAGCTCTTTAGGTAACATGATTCGATTAACACTCACAGATGTGCCCAGATTCCAAACTGGGGCAGAAAATTTCTTTTGTTTTGTCTGTTTTGTTGTAATATTAGGCGCCCACCTGGAGAACAAGGGAATACATTTCAAGTTTTGGCAATCAGGCACCCACCTGGAGAACAAGGGAATTCATTTCAGAGTTACTTTCAATTCGCAAATTCAAGGAGCATCAGGAGCCCGCCTGAAGAACAGGGTCCACTTTTCAGTCTCATGTTGAATATCAAGTAGAGATTCAAGGAAGATTCAGGACAAGAAGTAGATAGGATCTTGTGTTTTTCTTTTACCTTTGTTGTAATTTTTCCTTTTATTTTCTTTGTAATGGCAAGAACCGCGGACCGGAACCTCGACGGCACTTCACTCGGCTCTCCACCTCGGTATACTCCAGGGCTCGATCACATTCTCTTTTCTTTAATTTTTGTCAATCTAAATAAGGGTCGGGTCAAAAAACATGTCTTGTTGTTCTTTGTTTGAAAACACTTTGTGTTTCCCGTCAAAGAGGGCCAGTTGTAGACATGTAATTTTTGACCCACGCATTAGAATCACCTTTAATAGTTCTAGTATTTTTTTTGGGTTTATTTCTATAGGATTTTACTTTATTACTAATTTTAATTCTATTTTTAAGGCACAAAAATTGGAAAAAATACAAAAAATAGTTTCATGTTCTATCTTATCCTATTTAGTTTAGGTTATTAATATTTTTATGGAAATATATTTTTGTTTTTACCATGATTTTCACTTTTATTTTGAATATAATAATTTATATAAAAATGATATATATAAAAAAATATGGTTTCATAGTATGATATAGTTTTTTTAATTAATTGAAATTAATTTTATTTTATTTTAATTAGTTAGAATTAATTTTAAATCATTTTTATAAAGAAAAGGTTTAAGTTTATTAAATTGATGGATTTAAAGGGTTATAGTCCAAATTTGAGGCCCAATTTCGGCCAAGATTGAGCCCAAAATAGGGGCAGCCCATTCCTCTTCACTTTTAACCGGACTGACCCGCCCCAAATACCCGTCCAACCTGCCCCGCCTCTCCATTAAATCTCAGCCGTCAATAAATTTTAATCCGATGGCCATCAGTCAGTCCCTCACCCCATATAAATATCATTTTTATCAAACCCTAACCCTAATGAAGAACACCCAAACGGCACATCCCCACCCCTCAAGCTTCTGCCCGACTCTAAGCTACCCAAACTCACCGGAAAACTCACCAAACCCGGCAAGTTCACTCACTGGTCCCCCCTACTCTCCTCTCCTTCTTCCACGTCACTCAAATCGTATCAAATCTCATCATTTCAATTCGATTCACGCGGATTTATTCTTTATTTCTTTTGTTTAAACAAAAAATCCGAATCCTTGAGATAAATATTGGAAAATGGGAGTCGTTGGATTAAAATTTTGATCCAAGACTTCCATTTCTGATTTTTGTTAAAAATGGGATTTTCGGATCTTATTGGGGCCACACAAGATTTCTTGGAGAGGAGGAGGAAGCTTCTAGGGGTGCTATATATATTTGAGGTTTTTTGGACAGAAATTTGGGGGAGAGAATTTGGAGAAAAGGGTTTGGAAAGAAATTTGGGTTCTAAGAGGGAGTTTCTTCTTTTCTTCTCATTTTGGTCCCTTTTCAGTTGAGTTCAAATTCCAGAAAAACAAAAATACAAAAAATAGTTTGAGTTTAGATTTTTGTTTCAACTTGTCTCCATTTTAAAAAATCAGAAAATATCCCAAAAAATATTTTAGTTTCTTCTTTTGGTTTCGGTTTCAACATGGAGGTTGGTTGAGCCAAGATTCGTTCGCCATTCGAATTTGTTCGAGGTCGGAGTCGTGTTCGTCGTTCGAGTTCTGGTTCCGTCGTTCGATTTTGCTTGTTGTTTCTCGTCGGATTTTCTTTCGATTCGAGGAGTGTGTATTTGCTAATTTTTCCATTGTTATTTAGAAAGATTTCAGCTTAACAGGTTCACTTCTATTCCTTTCTTTTGTTTCTGTTGTGAATTGTGTTTTTCTTTGGTGATGATCATGTTAATTAGTTTGTTCTCGCTTAAATCTTTTCTGCTACTTTTTCTAGTCAAAATGAGGTTGAAAGTGTGCGCTAGTTTGCAAATTTGAATGGCTCAGTCACTACTAGAAGTCTTTTATAAGGATCTAATATGGTAAGTTGAACGGATATCTTGATTTGAAGATTAAATCTGCTAAAAATGGTAAACCTTGGGATGAGATATGACAATTCTAATGAGGTTAGACTCGATTACTGTTGAAACTTATTTCATGTTATTAGTAAATTAGCACAATTCATATTCTGGTCATGGAAGTTTCCTTTATCCTATGATTTGAATTTAGTGAAAAAGTATATATGTATGGAAAATACGAGAAGTAAAAGCAGATTAAAGTTACGTCACTTAGAAAGCTCAAATAGTTCGAACCTGTGGATTATTTGGTGTTAGATTTTGTAATTTCATTCAAAGGACTTCAAGTTCACCATCATGGCAAATGGATTCATGTGGTTCACAACTCTCTCTTGGTTAAGTGTTTAAAATCTATGTAAATTAGTTCACTGAGTTGAATTATGTATATGTTTGTGATCTTTAAATGTTCGGGGCAGGAGAGGTTAACCTAGTTGTAGATTTTCGTCCTTAGTTTTAGTTTCACAGTAGTTTTAAAAGCTTTAATATTGTGTTTGGATACTTGGAATGTTTCTGTGGTTCAAGTCATGATTGAAAGCTCTTTTGTAAATAAACAACTTGCAAAGAGTTAAGGGATTAGGAAGTCTCGTCAATTATATTAAGAGTCTTCCTGAGTTAAATAGTATTGCTTTATTAGAATTCTCTGTTGCAATTCTCATTTGCTTTAAGTGCTTTCATTGTTTGAATGCTTATGCTGCCTACTTGTTCGGTTAGCAGTAACTTCTTTATTTGTTGTATAGGAATGGAGATGGCCGGTTAAAAGGAAGTGGGCTTAAAGTTAATTTTTATCTCTTTAGTTTTACTTATTTTACTTCTATTACATTGTCCGTTAGAAGCATGCTTAGGCCGACCACACTTGGGTAGGCAAGCCTTAGGATTTTGTTCGTTTCGAGGCGAGAGATCGTTCCCTTAGTTAAATTTATCCGAGGAATGTCCCGAAGGATTTGTATATATTTTATTTCGGGGTATGCTTCAAAGAATTTGTATTTGGAGATCGATAGTAGAATTTATAGTATTTTTACTTTATTTTCATTTTTCTTTTTCTTTTATTTAGGTGGGGACGACCTCGAGCCTCTTGTGTGTTTATTTTCCCTTTTTGTGCTTTCTACCTCAATTGAATATTTTTAGAAGCCAACTTGATCAAGTATGCAACCGTACTAGTTACGGGACTAGGGGAGTGTCTAACACCTTCTCCCCAAGTCAAATGAACCCCCTTACCCAAATCTCTGGTATAGACTTAGTTTTGGAGTCCAAAGTGTTTAAAAAGGAAAAATCATTTTTACAAAACGGTAACCTGGCACACCGAAATCAAATGTCAGGTGGTGACTCTGAGTTAATCCTTTTGAACACAATTTTTGTCACTTTCTAATTGAAAATCCTTTTGAGCTTTGCGAAATCTTTTTTAATATTTTTAAGAGGGATAGTGAAGTTGGTAAAAAAAAGGGGTGTGACACACACTATATAAAGAAGATTTATTTTATTATGTTATGACTCATATGTGTTTGAGTTATATTATAAGGTGTTTACTGTAATTTAATCTTGATTATAGTATTATTAATACTAAGGGGTCGTTTGGTAGGAGGTATTAGAAAAAATAATGCAAACATTATCTCTATGCATTATTAATACCTTGCTTGGTATATTTTTTCAACATGTGTATAACTAATACTTGTATTAGTTATACATCATACTTGGTATTATCCTATGCATTAGTAATGCATAGAAAACCATGACATTAGTAATACCAAGGCTATTAATGCATGCATTAGTATGTTTAAAGACAAAATTGTCCTTAAAGTCCTTTAAAGCGAGAGAATATGGAGGACATTTTTGTAAACAACTATTTTTCTTAAAAATTATGCAATGCATTATAATTTTAATACACCACACCAAACAATAGATAAGAAATAATATATGTACAACTAATACTTGCATTACTAATACATACATTACTAATATACCTTATTCCACATTATTCTTATACATCCTACCAAACCACCCCTAACTGTGCGAGATTACCGAATACTAAATAGATGACCTAAAAACGCAGCAATCTGTTGGTTTGGCCCCCATTAGATCACGAAAGTATACACCGACAAACACTAATGCGATTCGCACAAATTTCCAGAAATATTTTATAAAATATTTAATAGGCAAAATTTGGTATTGGCAAACAAAAACAAATTTCGAAGTATACAGGTATTTTTTTTATAAAATTATGTGAGTGTTTTCAAAAGGTTTTTCACAACTGCACTTTTCAACCAAAAAAGAATCTTTTTTCCGAGTAAACCTTAACCGGGCAAGTTTGGTACTTAATTGAGTTAATAAGAAAATCCCTAGTTAAGGATGTTTATATAAGGAAAATTATGCTACAATACTTTGCAAAATAATTTTTTTAAAGTAAATGTCCGCAGATAAACGTTGAGTTTCTATTTAACTAAGTTCAATTAATAAAGTTAATCTAGACTTCTAACTAATTTTGAAGAGAACTTGCTTTTTATTATTCGAACATACCAACTAGTTATGAAATTAGATTGATAGCCTTCACCCATGTTCTAGCTCGCCCGAGAGCTAAATTTGCCTCAATTATTTGTCTCCTTCCTTCAGTCTTTTTCCCATCATCTAACACTATATAGTTTAAGAATTTGCTGAGCTTCTTGTGGATCAATGTCACTATCCTTCTTTGTATCATTTACTAAAAGAATGATTTCATTATTGCTTATTCTAGCAAAATCACCCATCGGAGCCATTAAGGCGTATTTTCAAAAGCCCTAATCAACACTCAGTAATAATGCAGGAATATTTTGAGTTCATGACCGGTCCCAATTTGCAAAACATACTAATGTTACTTCCCAAATTAGTATTTAGATAATTACATTACTTATACTGCTAAAGTTATTAAGTTTAAATTGATGTTAAAATTTTAATACAAACATAATCTTTTCGCATACTTCAACAAATATTGAATCTCAGCCCCCTCTAAGACAAACAATTACTGAACACACTTTTCCTAACCACAACTAACATTTAATTTGCCCCTGTCACAATTTTTTTAGTTTGGTTTCAGGTAGGGGTGTCAATGGTTCGGTTCGGACGGTTATTTTGTAAATTTTGTACCATACCAATTTTTTGGTTATTCTATTAAATATAACCAAAATTAGATTTTTTGAAACCGTCCGAATCATATCGGTTTCTCTTCGGTATCGGTACGATTCGATTAATTTTCGATTTTTTTTATATGTCATGTAAAAGTCACTAGTAAAAGTAGAATGGAATAACATACGTACTTTTATAGGACTTAGCAAAACTCTCTGGATATTTTTACATTTTAAAGGGTGATGAATTAAGAAAATATGAAAGATGGCTAGAATATAGATCCATCAACTACTCTACAACAACGTAAAAGAAATTAAACAAATTAATATATAGAAAATATAAATCACTCAAGTGGAAAGATATTAACCAAGATGAGACTGATACTCAAGAATAAAGTCTATAGAAGATTAAATATTCAAAAAGATAAATCTAAATCATACGAAAGAAAACATAGTCAATATATCGTAGTTTGCTACTCATAATCGCTACAAATACATTATGTCTTGCTAGTGAATATGCTGAAAATAATTTAGTTTCAATGGGATAGCATAATAGGTTTGGAAATTATAATTTTAATTTTATTACTTTTTGGCTTGTAATTGTTTTCATAATTCTAAGACACAAGGAAAATTTAATAATTTATTATTTTTAAACTTAATATATAAATATATTTTTCACATACAAATTTATTCGGTACGGTTCGATATTTTTTTCGGTTTATTTTCATAAAATAAAAAACCTACCCTAATTATCGGTACGGTTATAGATTTATATAAAAACCTACGGTTTTATTAAAAAAAAAAACTAAAAATCGGTTCGATTCGGTACGGTACGGTTCGGTCGATTTAATCGATTTTTAAATATCCATTTACACCCCTAATTTCATTATAATGTCTAAGATGCTATGTATGGGCGTGTGTATGTATTTCCATTGTGTCCTAATACGCACGTATATGTCTTATAGATGTCAATTGATTAGATATAATCCGAAAAAGAAAAAATTAAGGTGAAATTAGTCTATGTAACACTATCACGCAAATAGAACCAAAGAGGAAACTACTTGTGAAGATTTCTTACTTTAGTCATATATTAAGGACCCGTTTGGCCATAGATTTTGCCAAAATATATTTGGAATTTTTTGACAAATACATATTTGGTAATAGATTTTATTTACATTTTGGCAAATTCCCAAAACCCAAATCCCAGAGTTGGTTTTGGCCCAAAATATCACTATTACATTTTTTAAAAATTGCCCAAAACTTTTATATTTGATAAAAGAGCGCACCATTTATTATTTTGCAACAATGCTGCTTTGTCTTCTCAGTCATCTGATAGTGTATTATGTAGTTCATTATAAAAATAATAATTTTGTACCAAATTTATTTATGTTCAGGACTATGGTTTGCGATAATATAATGAATGTTATTGATAAAGGTTCCATTGGATAATTGTGATAATTTTTAGAACTTATGGGTATAAGTCATGTTTCATGTTTTTTTTAAAAAAAAGTGAAACATGTTTTAACAACTTATGCCCAAATATATTTTCATCTTCAAATCAAATTTCACCGAAATCAAATTTTTCAAAACGCAAACGCTAACTAAAGGGTCGTTTTGTTGGAGGGATTAGTAGAAAACATAAATTCAGTATAAAATTATGGTATCATTTATCCCCCTTTTCTTTTGGTTATGGTCAAAATGTGTTAGCGATGAGATCAATTTATTTCTATATCTGGCATGAGTAATCAATTAAAATAGATTTTTGTCATGCATCAACTAGATTAGCGTCATTTTTATTTTTTTACCACTAAAACATATATGAATTAAGCAGCTTAGTTAGATATGCTCTTAATTTAAACATAATAATTACAATTGATCTCTCCATGAAACAAAAGAGAAAGATTTCGCATTTCCTAAAGTCATAACTAATAATACTTGTATAATTTATACCTCAACTTAGGTGTTATCGTGTACCATAAGCAATATGAAATAACTAATATCCGTATTAACTATAAGTATATATTAATTTTCTAATAATAATAATAACTATATTAAAAGTTTGAAATTTATATTTACTGAAACCTAAAGCTATTTACGTATTTTAACTTGGCGTAATAATTATCATGTTTCACTTTTACTGAATGATTATTATTTGATATAATTATTGTTAAGTTATTTGTTAATGTAAGAATTTCGTTAGTATATAAAAGATAAACTCTATAATTTGTATATAACTAATCTATAAAACAAGTGACTCCTAACACCGCATTGACACTACTTCCTTCAACAAAAAGGAAAAAGAAAACTCACTCCAATTAAAAGAACAAAAAGATTTTTAAAAACAAAGAGAAAGTGTATATGAATCATAATGATGTACCCAAATTAAAAATAAACAAAGGTCTATATATACTCGAGTATCATAATGGGATCTACAATTGTACATGTGTACTACCTCTATACGTTGTCGATATTCCGAGGACACATACGCACAAATCACTTTAGCAAACAACATACCAACAATATTTTATTATTTATGTAATTTAATAGTACAATGTACAGTAACAATTTCTGCATATTTTAATTAAAGACTAATAAAGTATAACAGGAAAAGAAAGTAGGAATAAAAGGAAAAAGGAGGTGATTACAGGTGCATTATTCCAGTAGTAGTAGAACACAGCAAAGGAAAGACCCTCCTTAAAACGAGGTACTCTCCGACAATATCGGCTCTCTCTATAAGACTCTTTCCTTTCTCCTTTAACCCCACCCCCTCCACCCTATACCCCCATACCTACTGCCACCGGCCACCCTTGTGTTCCCTTCTCTCCATAGCTACTGCTTACCTATACATACATATAGCTTTTGTCCCTAATATTCTGTTTTGCGACAAATACTGAACTTGGTTCTTTAAAGTTTACTCCTTTTTCACTTTCAAGAATCTGAAGCTGTTTTTTTGGTTCAAACCCTTTGTTGGGTTTTCAGTTCCTGAGCCTGAGGTATGTTTTTCAATCTTTTTCTTGGTTTTTGGTGCTGCCATGGAGGTTGTTGTGCAATTACAATTAAGCCCATGGTGGTGTTGCGTGAGCTGATCAGATTTATTAGCTTTTTAGTTGTATTGATGTTAGTGTATGCTTAATTAATTGTTATTTAAGTATGCATTTAATGTTTCAGTGTTGTAATCTTGAAAACAAATTTGTCCAAGTAACGTTTTCCTGTTCATTTAATTTTCTCCCCTGTTTTTCTGAATTCCTTTTATTTTTTTGGATCCTGTTGAAAACATCAGTTTCTTTCACTAATACTTTGAATTCGTTATGGGGTCGTGATTTTATTTGTAAAACGTAGAAAAAAAGTAGAGTGTTAGGAATTTCACCGTCTTTTCTTCTATTTTTATTTGGAATTACGATACTGTCAATTATAATAATCTTTTTGTAGAAAGACTGATGTTTCTTCTTTTTTTTCTGGTTCAATCATAGATAAATGTAGAACAATTCCTATTTGTTAGTTTGAAACTTCAAGTTGTCGGTTGGACCTTTTTAGGGGAGTCTTGATGTGAACTACAATTGTTGTTCAGAGAAATTGTGGCATACATGAAAATCAAACAAGGTGGCAACTGCTAGTGGAGTTTGTCAAATTTGCAAAACTCCTGCGTGTCACTTTAGTGTCATATTCTCTATTATATGCAAGTTAGACATCTTACCAATTGACAACACAACCTCTTTTAAAAAAGATTTTCTTTTTCTTTTTTCAGTCGGTTTGTGGGTGGGGTTGGATGGAGGGAGTGAATGATTTGCCTGGTAATAGTTGGCTACTGTCTGAACTTGCAACTACTTTGTTTTTGTTGATAACGGTGGTGTACGCGCCAATTTCGACACCTCGATTATTCCACATGCTATCTTCCACCCGGTAAATTTATCCACCCACGCTTACACAGATGGAAAGAAGTTACCTAGCCTTTTTATCTTTGCTGGTTGTCCCATAGTTTTGACCTACTTCATTCCCCTAATTGCTGGTCTCCCATAGTTTTCACCCACGTCATTCACCGCTAGGCCATGCCAAGCAACCAGTAGGGTCCCTAGAATGCAAAATGACCTGTCATTTCACGGCATATATCGCATCCTGAGTCTTGATTATGTACTTGTGTGGGTTACTCGTCATCTTATGACCTGTTCAGGTTTTAGAATGTTGGTGGCTAGACCCTTTTTGGTTTCTGTCCATAAAAGGTACCATAAAAAAGATTGTTTAGAGATTTATGTGCTTTGATAGCAGGTTAAATAGGCTGAGTGAGGAGAGCTACTAGGCCATCTTATGCAGATTTTAATATCATCTAGTATTCCAACAACAACAACCCAATATAATCCCACAATTGGGGTCTGGGGAGGGTAGGATATACGCAACCTTACCCCTTACTCTGGAAGGGCAGAGAGGTTGTTTCCGATAGACCCTCGGCTAAGAAATCATCTAGTATTCCAGTTGTGATCAAACTAATAGCTAGCACAACATTCTTTTCCTTCTGTACGTTGTTTGCTAGATTGGGAGTTCCTTTGGAGATCCTGTACTAGAAACAATGTTTATCAGCTTATGGATTGAAGAAAGGATATAATTGTCAATGTCTATATTTTGAGTAGATTCTTTGTTAACATTAGTCGTTCATAAGTGTGTTTTTGGTGCAGCTTACAATGAGAGCTTTTTCGATTTTATATTCGCCCTCAACAGGCATTTAATTTATGGCAGTGCTTCTGATGAAGAAGAGGAGTGTGTTCCTTGATGGGGTATGTTAATGCATTGTGGTTAGGAATTACTAATGACCTGATTATCTGGGCAAATAATGCATATGTTTATTATATGTAACTTGTAAAAAAATCGCAGGGAGCATGTGGAGTAAAGATGAGACAGCTACCATTTATGGGGATCATCTGTATAGTTATGTTGTTTATTGTATATAGGACCACTAATTATCAGTATCAACAAACAGAGGTATGAGTGCTTGTACTTGTATTGATTTGCTAACATTTGCTACTTCTGTTTTTGATATTTAAACTGTTGAATGTGAAAGAATAAGAGATATGTTTCCTTTTAGGTAATACGGAGAAGCTGGCTGATACATTTTTGGCATTTAAGTTTCTATTTTGACCTTCTAATTCTGCTTTACCTGAACCTTGATACAGTTTTGCTGATGAACATTTTCTCTTCCCTGTTTACCTTTTCAGATAGAGTCGAGGTTGGATCCATTTTATTCTTCGCAGGTAGTTATGTTTTTGTTTCGTACTTAAAATTTTCTAGCTTTCTATACCTTACAGCACAAGGTAGAGGCAATAGGATTGGCTTTTCGAAGCCAAAAATTTTAATTCATCAATGGCATTTCTTGCTATCTAAATTGACCGATGCTGAACATAAAAAAGCAACGGGGCGCTATAAGCGGTAGAGTGTCCTCAGCATGATCTGCTTAGGTTCAGCACCTAAAATAGAACTTTCTGGCTTTTGTGTGAACTAGCTTGCCCATATAAAATTCTCATGTCACTTGGATGCCATTTATTCTTTCAACCAGGACCCTAGTTTGGATATGAGAAGTTTGAACAGTTTGCCTCGTGGTATTATCCAAGCAAGATCAGATCTTGAGTTAAAGCCTCTGTGGTCAACAAGTAGTTCGAAGTCAAAGGCAAAGGTCTTACTCTACCCTTTAACTCTAAAAAAATAGAGCAACCGTCTTTTGATGCTGATATGTTATTTGTTACCATGCTTATCCAAGATATTAGACCATCTCTTCCCCTCGCTGGGTTGTCTATCACTCTTTCCTCCAGGCTGCGTGCATCTAATTTGTGGCAATGTTATGTCTCCATTTTCAGGCTAGCAATTCTAGCTGCCATAACTTGTTGGCAGTTCCAGTTGGCATTAATCAGAAGAGCAATGTTGACGCTCTTGTCCAAAAGGTATAACATCTAATTTAAGTTTCTTACGACAACAGTTCTGTTTTTAGTAATTTCTGACTTCACTACCTTATTTTTATCTGTAGCCTAATTTTGTGATATTCAGTTTCTTTCAGAGAATTTTACTGTCATTCTATTCCACTATGATGGTAATGTTGATGGGTGGGAGGACCTCCAATGGAGTAAAGATGCCATTCATATTGTTGCTCACAATCAGACGAAATGGTAAGAAACACACTCTATATTTTATCATGGATTAGAAAATTTTACGCACCTTGACTTGCAATTTTGGCGTGATTTAGAAGTGCCGTTCAACTGACGTGCAGTGTGATTTCAGTGAAAGCAGAGTAATACTTTGTCCATTAGTTGCTTGAAATTAGGATGTGCTGTTCATTAATATAAAGCTTATTGTTTACTAATCCAAAAAAGTTGCTGGAAATTAGCCTGCATCATAATAACCATCCATGAAACCCTGCGACCCTTTGCTGAACAAATGATGACATATTGTTCTTTAAGGACCTAATATGGCCTCCTTTTTTATGCAAAGTTTTCTTGCTGAGGAGCTCTGCATGTAGCTTGTATGGTTTATGCTAAATAGTATCTCCCCATTGGTGTGCATTAATTTGATGCAGGTGGTTTGCAAAGAGATTTTTACATCCTGCAGTTGTTTCAATCTACGATTACATTTTTCTTTGGGATGAAGATTTGGGCGTGGAGAATTTCCATCCTGGAAGGTAGGATGATTAAACAAGTTTGCTGTTGGACTTTTGTTTATCTTAATTTTTTTTAATCTACCAATAGATATATTTGATACAAGTCATTCACTCCTGGTGAGTATTGTGAATAATGATCCTATGAACTTGTTTTATAGAAATAAGCAGATGTAATCATTTGACTCAATATATGCACTTGATGCAAGTCACTTACTCCTGGTGGATTATTGTGAATAATGATTTTATGAACACCTTTTTTAAAGAAATAAGCAGTCATTTTAAACATAAATCAGTAGTGATTTTGTTTCTATAATCCTGAATATTTTTCTGTTCTCTTTTATTTCAAGCATTCGGCGTCAAAAGTCGTGACATGTTTCCCCGTCATTCCAAGCTTCTAGGAGATGAACTATTTGCAGTTGCTTCATTTAGTATCTACAGTTTGTTGCATTTACATTATCAAGTCAATGGGTGTTTTCTATAACGTACTCTGTTAACCATGCTTCCTTTTTAGGGAGTTTTCCTAGAAGGATGTTTGTTATTTACCATAATAACACCAATTTTTATACGTCTCTTTGTTAATTATAAGTTTCTTTCAATTGCATCCTTTTGTTATCTAGGTACCTTGAAATTGTGAAATCTGAAGGACTGGAAATTTCTCAGCCTGCTTTAGACCCGAATTCTACTGGTATCCACCATAGAATCACAATACGAAGCAGAACAAACAGGTTCCACAGGTACGTCTGTCTGGTGATCCAACCGGGCAAATTCAACCTTTTGGTCCGCCTCTTTTGGGTGAATACTGATGCACAAATCCTTTTTGCAGAAGGGTCTACGATATTAGAGGTAGTACAAAGTGTTCAGACGAAAGCGAAGGTCCCCCATGCAGCGGGTAAGCTAAAGCAATTAATTGATCAGACTGTTATTAGCCTTTGGTCATTGGTTGGTTAGGATGAGCTTTTGCATTCAGTTGTTGATGATCAAGTTGACCCGTGGTTGGCAAGTTGACCCTTTGTTATATACTCTCTATTCCTACAATTTTGTTCTACAAAAAAGATTTTGAGAATATTTAACTTCTCTAGTGCCTTCAGTAGATGAGAGTTCTTCCAGAAATTTTCTGTACCATGTCATTAACAGAATGGGTTTATTCCACTGTCCTTTTATAGATTTGTGGAGGGAATGGCTCCGGTCTTTTCAAGATCTGCGTGGCTTTGTGCTTGGCATCTGATACAGGTAGAACTTGGTTTCTCTCTGAGCTGAGGTCAGACCACTTTTAGACCATTATTAAAGCAACATATACACTTAATTATAACATAATCAGGTATAGGACTGTAAATTTGATATTTGGATTTATTGATTTGAAAGAGGCAGGCAAAGTATTCTATAATTGTTTGGATTGAGTGCTTGAGTTTTTGTTACTTTGTTTATTTGATCATCCCAATGAATGGTACCTTCTAAGAATTCTGGCAACTAAAGATTAGAATTCAACTGTGTGTGCCTGTGTTCTATGTTACATTTTACTTATTGGGGTGAGGAGAAGTGTTCTCTTAGAGATGAGATGACTATGTCTTGTTTGTATTGGAACTTAAACTGTTTCTTTAAATTGTTGTATTTTCTCATCTTATGATAATTTTTATTTTCATTTTGGGTTGAAATGCTCTTATACTGTTAACGTGCTTTAACTTAAATTAGCAAAGCTCAACTAGGTACTTGGATTACTTTTCACTTGCACTTTTGATATTTCACCAGGACGCACTATCTGCTTGTTCATACTCCTAACTAGTTTCATTTTCCGGTCTTGTACTGATTCATCCTGTTTAATTAAGCTTCTGCTTGTTCACACTCCTAACTAGTTTCATTTTCCGGTTTCGTACTGATTCATCCTGTTTAATTAAGCTTCTAATCGTTGCTCTGTCCTGTCAGAATGATCTCGTTCATGGGTGGGGAATGGACATGAAACTTGGTTATTGTGCACAGGTGAGTTAACTTTTTTGTGGCTGCTAAATTTTGGTTTACTTCTTTTCGACTTGTGAATTTACAATATGGACCTCTCATCCGTCCCTGTGAATGCTTTTATGTTTGTTTCCGCTGATGGTGGACTAGTTTTCATGTCTGTCTGCTTTAGAGTGTACTGTAGGAGTTCTGGAATTTAAATTGCTATACATTTCTCTTTCCTCTCTAAAACTGCAGTTTCAAGTTTAATGTTCTTGAATCATTCCAAATTCATCTAACTCCTGGCTCACAAAAATATCATTACTTTATGACCTGTTTCAAGTTTAATTTTTTTGAATCATTCCTAATTCATCAAACTCCTCAAAAAAACATCATCAGTTTATCTCTTCGTTAAATTTGGTAGTTGCCTTTTTAAGGTGTTACAAAACATTTTTCGATGTTTATGTATTAGCTTGTAATGTTAGCTCTTTCAGTGTGGAAACAACAATTGCTAGCGTTTGCTGGCTATCTGAGATGAATAGCTGGGACTAGATGTCCCGGTGCCATTCCTTTTATGGGGCGTAAATTTTAGTAAAGCTAAACAGCCCGACTGCTTAACATAGCTAAACTTTTTGTGTTCTCATATCAACTGAAAATTTAGACTTCTTCTGTTCTTCATCATAGCCACTTCCTCTAGACTTAGATGCCATTAGGGCAGAGATTGATTGGATGCTTGATATGTAGATGTTGCTAATGTTCATCACCTTCAAGCACCATGGAGGTGGGTTAGTGTATTATTATTGCAGTTTAACAATAAGCTACTTGGGTTTTATTTGTGCTGAGGTTATATGGTAGGATGTTATTAATAGTTTCATCATTATTTCTCTTAAAGTGATGAGCTCATTAACAGCCCTATATCTTTTTTAATTTAAATACTGTAGGGAGATCGATCCAAAAAGGTGGGAGTAGTTGATAGTGAATATGTAGTTCACCAGAGTATTCAAACTTTGGGTGGGCAATCTTTGAAAAAGGTATTTTTCCTCCATTATTGAAGGCTAAAGGCTCATTTTTTGCGATTCTCATTAATCTTCTCAAGTATATCAGATAAGCTGTACTTACAGTCTACTACAGATAGAAGCTACGGTATAATCGTGTTGTTTGCTTCAATCTACCTACGTTAACCATACTCTTGTCTTTGTGCAGGATTCAAACCCTGAAGAGTCTGTGAAGGTATATGCCATTCTACTCTGTGCTTCGGCAGTTTGATTTTCTCAATATTTCTCAATATATATATCCGCTGCTGATGTTTTTGCTAATTCTTGTCCTTGATTTTCATTCTCATTTCCTTTGACCTACAGAGACACGTTGTTGACGTGAGATCTGAGGTGAGAGTCTTGCTTTGTACAATTTTGTATTTTCGTCCATTCAGTTATCTTTTGTATTTGATGACATTTCTAAGCTTTGCATGGGTATAGCTATAGCATCCATTGCTCTTGTTGTCTGCATTACAATCTGCCTTCCATCTAAGCTTATTTTCCGCTATCATCCCATTTTACAGATTCGGAGACAATCAACGTATGAACTGCAAATATTCAAGGACCGGTGGGCACGAGCTGTGAAGGAGGACAAAAAGTGGTCAGATCCATTTAAAACAAGGCAGAGACGTAAGCAATGGTATGAACAAAGGAGAAAATCAAAGGTTAGGCGTAGATGAGGTTTACAGGTTATCTGAAGTTCAATCAACGGGCATTCAATCACAACTGTTCCTACCAGATTCATCATACCTTGCAGTTTGTTCTTAAATTAGTCCCCATAATCAATGATTAGTTCATTATTTGAATAGGTTTAGTTTCTCCTAGTTTTTGTGCTGAATGTATTTATTAATTTTCTTCTTTAACATTTTTCTCTCGATTCTCTTACATGTACATCATTTTTTTGTAACTAGGCTTGGTTGGTGACCTCATATTGCCGTTGGTTTTAATTTCCATTTTCTTGTCTCGTAGGGACTAGGGAAGTTTTCTTTCAAATCGTGAGCCTTGGTCTTATGGGTGAATCTGATAACGTAGAGGAAAATAAATATCACAATATTGAAGTTACACTTGAAAATTGATAATTGAGAGGGCATAAAAGTTTTTTTTTTTTTTTTTGGGCAGAAAAGATTTATATCTGCAGTTAGAAGTTAATTTTATATTCCCAACAACGTTGAGGTAAAATAGCCTCATCTCAATTAAAAAAGACAATGAAAAAAGTAATGAAAAAACAAACGAGACGACAGCTGCCATAGTCAAAGATCATCTATAAGGGTAATCCTACTTGGAAAAAACCAAATCTAACATCCTAAGATTGACGATGAAATCGAATATTTCTGTTACTGGTTACTATTGAAGGATTTACTTCCCTGGATAGGAGAGCATGCAAGTAGAGATTAGGTAGAAGATTAGCCAGCTAGTCGAACGATTTATTTCTTTTTTTTGTACGAAAATATGACTAGTTTATTGCGGATTAAGTAGAAGGTGAGTAGCAGAGGCGGCTTAACAAAATCGGTGGCCTAAAGCCAAACCTTGATGAGTGGCCTTAAGTTATTTTTTCTATAAAAAAAAAATTAATCCATTGTACTTCTTTATAGTTAACATTATTATATATAAATAATATAACCATTTAGAAAAGAATCAAGTCTTTTTATATGATTGAGTATATTGATTAGAGTATTATCTTTTACTTATTTTAGCTTTCTTGCATACTTTTAATTCAAAAAATAAGTCTAAACCATCAATATCTTTCGTCGTTAAGGCAATGTATTTCCAAAATCTCGTCACCTAGTTATATCAAATTCTTATACTTCTAAATAGGAAACCAAAAATATTTTCATACGTTTCTAATTGTTCAAAATTTGAAGATTTATTTTCTTAGTTTATTAAAAAATATACTTTTTTTTACTTCAAAATATTCAAATTTTTAAAATTTAATTCATATACCTACTACTACTGAAAAATGGGGCCCCTGAAATTTTAGAGCCTAAAGCACTTGTTTTACTTGCCTTATGCTTCAGCCGGCACTGTTTCTAGGTTAAAATCTTGTAGCTAATTTTAAATTTATGTGGGAGAGCATATTTTATAGAGCATTATTATTATTATTATTATTATTATTATTATTATTATTATTATTATTATTATTATTATTATTATTATTATTATTATTATTATCTTTTTTAAAAAGAAAAATTATTACTTGTGTTGTTTTTTTTACTTTGTGTATCTTTATTTTTTTGTTTTTCTTTTCATTAGTATTTTCATCTTAGTTTTTTCTCTTGTATTTTTCAAACCTGTTTTGAAAATATTTTTCGTGAGCCGAGGATCTATTGCAAACAGCCTCTCTATCTCGCACAAATTTTTTTTTTCTCTACCTCACACAAGTTAGAAGTAAGATATGTGTACATCCTACCCTTCCAGATCTTGCTTGTGGGATCACATTGAGTATGTTGTTATTGTTGTTGTATCGAAGGATTTGCTACTATAGGATTTATTGATTTGTAATTCTAACGTTGGATGTACGATTAATTACAACTATTGAATGTGAAGTTCTAGATTGCCAAAAAATGATAGGAATGAACTCTGCTTTTTGACTCGTGATTTACTCACGAAATTATATATGGTTTGATAATATTTTCGCGTCTTACTAATTATATTATGGATTAATTATTTGTCAGGAGTATTACTCTATACCGTTGTCTTTTTGAGACAGTTTTAGAATGAATGGAGTCACTGAAATGAAACCCAACTTTGGGTTTAGTCAGGGGCGTATTTACATGATGGCAACACCGCTTCGTCGAATTTTTTTACTATTTGTATATATAAATATAATAAGTAAAACAGAAATACAAGATAAAACTATTAAAAGTGACACCACTTGCAACAAAACATCTTAGTAGTCTAGTGGTTGTTAGCTTCAAGTATTATGTGAGGGGTCTTGGGTTCAAACTCCCTTGGCTCCACAAAATATTTTTTGACTGTTACGGCCCTTTTACCAGAAATAGTGACACCACTTATAAAAAATCCTGCGTACGCCATTGGGCCTCACTTATGTCTATCGTTGAAAATTCCGATAATTTTGTAATCTGTTTTCAGACAAATGAATTGTAAGAAGTATGGACAATAACATTCTGGCTTTGTCTTAAACATTAGTATGTTTGTTTGAATTGTTGTCAATCCCCCATTATTCAGTGGATTTGCCCTTTTCTTTTTATTGTCTTTAACTTTGCTGGAAATTTTGAAAAGCATTTCCTACCACTTCAAAAATTTCTTTATTAATGTATTTTGAGTTTTTATATTATTCCTATGTTTAAAAACCTGACATATGGATGCCTAATATTATGCAGCCTCACCAAACGGTGCTATTAATTTTTCTTTTTAATTTTTAAGAATTTGGTTCGGCAAAAGTTCACACGGATATCAATCTTTGAAGACTGAATCATCTTTTGTTTTTCTTTTAATTTTGTAATATCCTCCGGTCAAAAAGATACTAGGAATAGAACTATGGCCCGTCATCACCAAAAAGTTGGTCTATTTTGATAACTGAGAAATTTCAACTTCCTTCCATGAATTCGAACAAAAATCGAAGCAGAGATGAAGGTTCTAGAAGAACGAGGAGGAGAGAAATATCGAAACTTTTACATTCAGCTATAAAAAATGATACAAGGTTACATTATTTACAATCAGTCCCACTATATATATAACTCAGGGACAAAATAATAAAAAGCAAATAATTAAACCTGCCTAATTGAGCCTGTTCTTCTAACGCAGTGTTTCTCCTTGCTCAGGTGTAAGATACGGTCTCCCCCCCCCAAGTTGGAAGTGAGGGCCAGAGGAACCCACTCCCAACTTGGACAAATGCTGCAAATGTGCCTGTCCAGGAAGGCTCTTAGTGAAAATATCCGCAAGTTGGGCACTAGAAGGGTATATAATGCAATAAAATCAAGCCATCTTGCAATTTCTCCCGAACAAAATGCCAGTCTAGCTCGATGTGTTTAGTCCACTCATGAGAGACAGGATTCTTTGCAATTTGAATGGCAGACTGATTATCGCAATAGACATCAATAAGAGTCAAATTAGTAACATCCATATCCTCCAAGAATTGACATAGCCAAGTTAATTCAGCCACCAATCTCCGAACAGACCTGTACTCTGCCTCCGCAGATGATAAAGAAACAATAGTCTGCTTTTTCGACTTCCAAGAGATAGGACATGACCCCAACGTAATAAAAAAACCACTAACAGATCTCCTGGAATCAAAGCAAGAAGCCCAATCCGAATCACAAAATGCAACCATAGAAAAAGAAGAATGAGAAGAGAAATGAAGTCTCAAACCAGACAAGCCTTTGATGTAGCACACAGTATGTAAAGCAGCATCCAAATGGGGTTGCTCGGGAGTCTGCATGAATTGACTAAGATGTTGAACCGTATAAGCTAAGTCAGGCCTAGTATGAGTTAAGAAATTGAGTTTGTCAATTAGCCTCATATAAAGGGAAGGATCAGAAAGCAAGCTACCTACATCAGAAAACAATTTCAGACCCAAAGGAAGAGGACTAGAGGTTGGCTTGGAATCAGTACACCCAAATTCCTCAACCAATTCGAGAGCAAACTTCCTTTGGTTCACCAAAATACCATCAGACACATACATGACCTCCAGACCAAGAAAGTTATGTAAAAAACCTAAATTCTTGATTTTGAATTGAACATCCAAAAAATTTTTAAGATGAAGGATGCCTTATATATTATTACCAGTTAACACAATATCATCTACATAGACCCCCAAATACACAGAACCAACAATTGAGTGTTTGAAAAACAGAGAATAATCATTCTTAGAATGTTGAAAACCTTTGGAATGTAAGACATCAGATAGTTTTGCATACCATTGTCTGGAATCTCGTTTGAGACCATACAAAGATTTGTTCAACTCGCAAACCAAATCAGAAGAAGTGACAACCATACCTTGAGGGACCTTCATATACACCTCCATCAAATCCCCATGAAAAAAACATTATTAACATCTAGCTGAAAAAGTTGCCACTGATTCTTGACAGCTATAGCTAAAAGACACCTGATAGTAGTCATTTTGATTACGGGAGAAAACATTTCTGTGTAGTCAATACCCTCCTTTTGGGTATCTCCTCTAATGATAAGCCTGGCTTTGAGCCTTTCGATAAAACCATCAACCCTATGTTTAATTTTATAAATCCATTTGCTGGAAATGACATGCTTCCCAACAGGCAAAGGAACCAAACTCCAAGTATTGTTTGCCTCTAAGGCTTCAAATTCCTTGGATATGGCTTCCTGCCATCCTGGATGCAAAGCTACCTGAGAATGGGATCTAGGCTCTTGCATAGTGTAAAGAGAGTTAATAAAGGATTGAGATTGGCATGACAAAGCGCAAATACAAACATGCTTCATATTGGTGTGAGCAGATCAAGTAAAACAGAAGAGAAGGAAGGGCAGGAAATATAAGTAGAGTTACACATAAAGTCTTGAAGATACCCAGGTCTTTGGTGAGTTCTGAATGACTTCCTCAATGGAAGAACTATAAGAATAGAAGAGGATGCAATAGAAGGTGTAGGATCATGAGTAGGAGTGAGTTGAGGCACATTAGAGGAAGATGGAGAAAGAGGAGGAGGAGAAGAAGAACCTGTAGGTAGAGATGAAGAGGAAAAAGAACTTGTAGGCATGGGCAAAGAGGAGGATTCTGGAGAAGGAAAAAAAGAAGAAAGATCAAGAGGGGGGAGGGGAGATGCAAGAAACTCAGAAGAAGGAGATGTTTGTTATAAAGCAAAAGGGAAAACAACCTCATAAAACACCACATCTCTGGACATCACAATCTGTTAAGTGACAGGATTTAATACCCTATAACCTTTCTTCCCAAAAGGGTACCCCAAGAATACACAAGGACTCCCTTGGTGAAAACTTATCCCTACCCCTTTTGAGTATTGAAATGTAACAAAGGCAACCAAAAGCCGTAAGATGATCATAAGAAGGAGGTGTACCAAAGAGAAGCTCATGAGGAGTTTTTCCTTGTAGGACAGAGTTAGGAAATCTGTTAATCAAATAGGTTGCAGTCAGAATACACTCCCCCCAATATTTCAAAGGCGCTTTGGATTGAAAAAGAAGTGCTCTTGCAGTTTCAAGTAAGTATCTATGTTTCTTTTCAACAATTCCATTCTAGACGTTTCTACATAAGATGTTTGATGAAGAGTTCCATTAGAGAGAAAAAAGGAAGAAGATTTATGACTTAATCCTAACTCAAGAGCGTTATCAGATCTCACTATCTTAACTCTGTAATTAAACTGAGTTTCAACTATGAGAATGAAAGATTTTAAAGCTGTGAAGGCATTGGATTTTATACTGAGAAGATAAGTCCAAGTAGATCTAGAATAATCATCAACCAAAGTTAAGAAATATCTATTCCCAGAATGTGTAGCAGTATTATAAGGCTCCCAAACGTCTACATGAATAAGAGCAAAATGACAAGTAGTAGTTGTTGAACTGGAAGGAAATGAGTTCCTTGTTTGTCTAATATGACAAGGAAATTGTTGAGTTGAAGGTACAGAAATGGAAAGTTTAGAAGAAATAGACTTCAACTTATTGTAAGGTAAATGTCCCAATCTATAATGCTACAAAGTATGCTTATCATTCTAAATGGAATTTACATACTTAAACTCAAAGATATTCTCACAGTTCTTGGAAATATTACATTTGGAACTAGGTACACATTTATTCAAAGGAACAAAGAGAGTTAAATGGATAAAACCATCACTAAGAAACTTTTCTGACTATAAGATATATAGCCCATCTACTTCACTACCAACTTCCAGTGGCCTCTTCGGAGAAGGTCCCTGCAGCAAGAAGCAAGTAGATTCACTAAAACAAACCAAGCCTTTAATTTGCTTGCATAGTTTGTGAACTGATACTAGGTTATACTAAAAAAAAGGAACATGCAACACATTGGGAAGTGAAAGTGTTTTAGACAAAGGAAGTGAACTTACTGAACGGTCATTTACCCTATAGCCATTAGGTAAGGCAACTAAATAAGGATCATGAAGGGGATTGATTTAAGAAAGAAGAAACAAGTTAGAAGTCATGTGATCCGTAGCCCCTGAATCTATGATCCAGGGTTTTTGAGACAAGGAATCAGATGAGGCAGATGAGACAGACTATGCAAAGCTGTTAGAATCTAAGTCAGTAACTTTACCTGCCAAGTTAGCAGAACCAATGCCTTCAGGAAGAGAAGAACCTTGAGACCCAACAACAACATTCTGCAGGAGCTGCATCAATTGACTCATCTGCTCCTTGGTTATTGCTCCTCCATATACAGTAGACTGTCCAGGTTCTGATCCAGTTCCTTCATCATTTTAAGAAGTTTGTACCATAGTAGCAGTTCTTTTAGCCTTCTGATTATGATTGAATCTATCCTGAAGTTGATTATTGTTGGGGTAACCATGCAACTTGTAACACCTATCAATTAGGTGCCCAGACTTTTTATAGTAGTTGCAAAATATAGTATTTTTTCTTCCATCTCCCACATACTTCTGTCCAGCCTTAAAGTCAATGTTGAATTTTCCACCATTGTTGCTATTTCTGAAATTCATGTTACGATTCTGATTATGATTGAAGCCTTGATTCTGAGTTTGAGGTTGTTGCTGCATGTTGTTACTTCCAGCAATGAGAAAAGCAACCGCAGTTATGAAGAACACACTTGCTTGTACTTCTCTATGTTTTTCTTCATGTACTAACAAAGAGTATGTCTCGGATAGACTAGGAAGTGGTGTCATCATGAGAATATTACCTCTTGATGCAGTGTAGGATTCATTTAGACCCATGAGGAACTGATACACTTTATCACTCTCAATCATACCAGCATTATGCCCTTTTGCTCCACATTTACACACACAATCACAATAATAGCAGGTCATAAAAGAATTAAAAATACTCAATTCATCCCATAGTTTCTTAAGTCTAGAGTAATATATTGCTATGTCACTATTCCCTTGTGTCACCCCAACCAAATCCTTCTTGAGCTGATAGATCTGAGCCCCATTAGGTTGACCATATTTGTCTCTCAAGTCATCCCACATGTCTTTTGCCGACTTAGAGTGCAGAACACTATTCTTTATTTGCATGGTTAAAGCAGTCAAAATCCATGTTCTAACTAAATTGTTACATCTATCCCAAGCTTTGTAAAGAGGTGAAGTAACAGAAGGTCTAGGGCATGATCCATCTGTGAAACCTATTTTGTTCCTAGTAGAAAGAGACATCAACATTCCCTTACTCCAATTCACATATCCTGTACTATCAAAATGAGTGGATACAAGAGAAATCCCCGGCACGTCACAAGAGGAAAATATAGTATGGATGTGAGAGATCAATAAGAGTGGTCACAGTAGACCCCGAATCTAGAGCAGTATTAAGTAAGTCTGTAATTGATGAATTATCTCCCATTGCAATAATTAGACAATCAAATAGACATGCAACAATTTGACAAAACTACTAAACTCACACATGTGCTGAGTGAGAAATCAGAGAACAAAAGAAATCAAAAGTTTTCCTTTTCGAATGACAGCCAAATAAAACCAGCTCTATCCAAAAAATCTACTTTAGCCGACTCGAAATGTGAATCAATCAGATGAAACCAGCAGAATCTCACAATGTTGTAGTAGAAACGTCCAGAAACAAAACCGCACGAAGTAAAACAACTCGCAAAACCATAGGAGAAATCGCAAAACTATAGGTTGCGTGATTCATCCCCAAACAATCTAAAAAACAGAAATTACGCCATCAGATGAAGAGCATTATTCAACCTTGCTCTGACACCATGAGAAATTTCAAGTTCCTTCTATGAATTCGAATAAAAATCGAAGCAAAGATAAAGGTTCTAGAAGAACGGAAAGGAGAGAAATATCAGAACTTTTACATTCATCTATCAAAAATGATACAAGGTTACATTATATACAATCAACCCCACTATATATATAACTAGGGGCAAAATAGTAAAAAATAAATAATTAAACCTACCTAATTGGGCCTGTCCTTCTAACGCAATGTTGGGCGTGGCTCAGGTGTAAAATATGGTGGCCCAACAATAACAAAGCATTAAAATTTTGAAAAACATTAAGCAATTTAGATTAAGGCTGCCATGGATAGTGGTCGATAATGGAGGTGAGTGTCGGCTATGAATGTAGGAGAGAGACCAAGAGAAAAAGATGTATTTTCAATCAAAGAAAAAGGAAATTAGGTTGAAAAAATAACTTCACGCGCTCAAAATCTTGTTATCCAACACACATATGCTACATCAGCCACAAAGGATCAGAAGATACACTTCTGGTAAGTAGAGGTGTTTAGTTGGTCAATTGAGAAGTGAAAGTGATCAACTGATCGTTGGAGACAACTTAAAGGAACCGTTTATGAATTTCGAAAACTGACCAAAACCACCCCAATTATACTTTTCTCTTTCTATCTGACAAATAAGTCCGTACTAAAATCAAAAACTGACCAAAACCACCCCAATTATACTTTTCTCTTTCTATCTGACAAATAAGTCCGTACTAAAATCAAAAACTGACCAAAACCACCCCAATTATACTTTTCTCTTTCTATCTCTAGAATTGGAGTAGAATTTTCTCTTCTTCTTCTTGATTTCCTCGAATAGTTTTTGGTCTTTTCAAGACACTTGCCCCTTTTTGCCTTCTCTGCTAAGCTTTTCTTTTATTTTTGCTACTATTCGGATCTCATCTTCTCCTCTGTAAATTTGTTGTGTAGAAGCAAAATTTATAGTTTGTTGAAATGGCGGGCCGTTATGATCGAAACCCTTTTGATGAAGAAGAAGAAGTTAATCCTTTTGCTGTAAGTTCCTTCTTTCTTTTGCGGTTTAATTCTGTAAAGTTGCTCTTTTCCCTTCGTGGGGTTTCCTATTTTGTTTCTATGCAAGTAAAGATTTCATTTTTCTGTAACTTGCAGGGCAGGTATTTTACTGGTCTTTTTTTTCCTTTTTTTGGTGGTTGGGGGGGGGGGGGTGTTGTTGTAACTTGTGGTATGCTGTAGCTTGTTCAAGTTTTGGGTGATAGATATGTACGTTCAGTGGTTTCTTGAAAAGTGTATAGCTTGAAGTTGACTTAAGTTGAATTTGGTGTTTCGGGTTTCATATAATTTGGAGTTGATCGTTTTTATTGTAGAAGTGCCGTTGTAGCTTATTAATTACTGAAAAAGGTGTTCTTGAAGCTTCATATTTCCTATGGTTTGTTGGATCGATTAATTTGTCAGCATCTTGGTTTGTGCGATTAATTTTTGTGTAAGTCAACGTTTTCTTTTGGAAATATTGAAATATATGATAGGCTTGTTATATAATATGATTGGGTACTGTTGGAAAATTGTTGAGTTTTGGTATTCTGAAGTATGAGGGAAATATCTTTACTTTCCCTGAGTCGAACTCTTGTCTGTAGTGTGGCTCTTAATCGTGTCTGAACATTTTAAGACATGAATATCTAAAGGAAAAATGGTTCTTCGTTTTAATCTTTGAATGTATTCCATTATGCAATTGTTATTTATTGTTTCTAGTGGCGATGGATAAGGAATTATGGACCCATTCCATGGCTTAATGCTCATAATGCTCTGTCAGATGTATGCAATTTAGTATAATGATTGGAAAATAATTGGAGTAGTAGAAGTGACAAGTGATTTTTTTTTTTGGTTATATTGTAACAGCTGGACACGTCTTGGAGAAAACATTTCCATCATATTTGAACATGAGACCCCTCTAATCCGTGATGTGTTTTTAACATGGGATCTTTTGTCCATAGTTTCATAAGTATAGTGAATAATGACGCAACTCATGTTAGGCAACATGTCACATGAATTTTAATTATTTTCTATTGATCTCCGTGAAGGAACAAAAAATGACATCTATGTGTTCACTTTTCGGATAATGTAGTTCTTTCGATATAATTGTCTCAATTATCTTCTGTTATTTGCTGCAGGATGGTGGAGGCAGAGGGAAATCTTCAGGGCAATCAAAATTTAGCGGAGGTGCATTTAATATCACAGTAAGTTGGATATACTTTTCTCTATCATATCTGCCTATATCACTCTGTTTACATCAATGCCATAAAACTAGATTTCTGTATTTTGGTAAAGAGATCAACTTTTCTGCTTTTACAAATGGCTGTTATATCTGAACTAGACATTTATCTCTGCTTAAATCGGATTATATTCTGTAATCTTCCTTTTGGTGGTATTTTTGGTGGCTTTGTGCGTGTGTGACTGTGTTCACTACATATTTTCTTCTAATCATCAATTCTAGTTTCTAAATCAAAGTGTAGTTTACTTTGTTCTGGATTTACATTTTTTCTGCTTAGTGCTTGGAATTGTTCTGGAGTTAGCATGTTTTGCCACTTTCTGCTGATACATTATATTACTAATTTTTTTCTTTTTATCAACATTTCAGTCTGGGAGTGTGCCTTCAGCAACAAATTCCAGACTGTCACCCCTTCCTCCAGAACCAGCTGATTTCTATGACCGCAATGCATCAATTGATATTCCTCTTGATAGTTCTGCGGTAGTTGGAACTTTCTGATTTGTTGAATGTGCATGCTTATTCATCTTATTTGACATCAATATCTATGGTATTTTTTTAATTGAAGTTAGTTTGAATGACAGGACTTGAAAAAGAAAGAAAAAGAATTACAGGCAAAGGAGAGTGAATTACGGCGGAGGGAACAGGTATCATCATGAAAATTTGAACTTATGTTTAATATTTCACACCCTTTTACCCGGTGATGTATGTTTCTTGATTTGTATATTTCCTGTATAAGGTGGTGAGGTTTGTTAGTTTTCCTCGGTAATCCAACAATAATCTTGCTTTTTCCTCTTCTTTCTTTTTCCTTCCAAATTTTGTATTTTCTGAATTTCCTTATGCGGCTTTATTCCGGTTTATTTCTCTTTACTAGAATTACACTTACTTATACCACTGATGAACATGGCCTAAGTGCAAACTTGTCTGCTGTATATTCTCGAAATTAGATGGGAGCTTTCCTAGAGCATCTGTCATAGAAATTTTGAGTTTACTGTTTTTGGTATATTTATGCTTGCAGCCAAGGGGCTTTTCTCTGTCTTCCTCCTCTCGTTGAAGTGGCATGATTGAGAGACTGGTTGGAAGTGTTTATTCTAATATGTGAAGATAAGAGTGGAAGATAGCTTCGACCCTCTTAATGAAATTTACAGGAGGGGGATAGGGGGTCTGTAGAGTGCTTGTCTTTCTTCCCAGTTTACAAAGTCCTTACTCTGATAATCAAATTAAGAAGTCTTTCAGTCTTTCTACTTGTTTTGAGCCAGAGGTTTTGGGTTAATTCATCTGTGAACTTGTCATTAGTATTACAATCGTCTGCTTTCTCTATCATTTGGAATGAAATTGCTTTCTATTATGTGTCTTGGTGCCTATGTCTCTTCTTTTCTCCTCTTCTTGCTGAACAATAGTGGTGGCCAAATGGATTAAAAAAATAGTTATCCATCCATATTATCCACTAAAAAGTGGGTTGGATTATGAACTTTTAAAATTGGGTAAAGAATGGATAAGATCCATATTATCCACTTAAAAAATGGATAACCAATGAGTTTAACTTTTACATTTGCAAAGACTCAAATTGGAGGTTTCTCAAGTTTGGGAGACTAGGAATTCTCCCAAAAGCGATAATATTCAAGAAGCCATAGATAATATAGATATCCATATTATCCGTAGGTTAACCCATTTTCTATCCGTATTACATATGGGTTGGGTCGGATATTTTATCCATTTTTGAACCCCCCCCCCCACCCGTTTGCCACCACTATTGAATAATATTGATCTATTTGAGCTGAAAATGTCATTTCCCTCTATTTGCACCTCAGCACTTCTTTGCTGGTGCATCAAAGTCGTTTTTCACTTAATTGGTTTCTTTGCCGTGCAGGAACTAAAAAAAAGAGAAGATGCTGCAGCAAGAGGTGCTTTTTTGCTTTTGCTTTATTATTATTATTATTATTATTATTATTATTATTATTATTATTATTATTATTATTATTATTATTATTATTATTATTTTTGTGTGGGTCTTTTACCCTTTATCTTTCTTTTTGATCTTCTAGGATATTTCTCTATGCAAATTTTTATAGACATTTAAACTACTAAAATGAAGGGAGAAAACCATAAAAAATTTCTAACTGCATATGAAGAAAGAACGAACGATAGAGGGAACTTCTTCCTCTATGTTCCTGATTGGGCCTTCTGATTTTGATCTTAAGCTACTTCTTTTTGCTTTTTTCTTCTTATACTTCTCATATGGTGTTGTCCATCATCCTTTCACATTTGATGTAATCTGTTGTTCAAATGCAACTTTCAATTTCTCTGATTTCCTTGGGTAATTTTCAAATTCTGTAGAATATTGTATTTCAGATGGAACTTCTATCCTGTGATTTGTGCAGTATCTTACAAGTTTAATTCCTATGTGAGTTGCAGCTGGCATTGTTATCGAGAAGAAAAATTGGCCTCCGTTCTTCCCAATTATCCATCATGATATTGGAAATGAAATACCAATTCATCTGCAAAAGCTACAATATGTTGCATTTACAACATTCTTGGGTATGTTAATTATTGCTTACAGTGTGTTTGGTGGTTCTACTTTAGTACACTGTGTATGGTGCATAATTTATTTAGGTTTTTGCTCTTATGTAGCACTCCATTCATCCAAAATATGGTGGCGTTCGGTGTACGAGTGTCAATGCATCTAATAATTTGAACATTCATTCCTTGATTTCTCAAGTTAAAATTACATATTTAACACTACATAAGAGTACCGTAAATCACAACTTTTTGTAGTTGAAATTTAGAAAAGTTTTGATAAAATCGTCAGAAAAATAGTTCCGACTCCTGAAGTAGTAATAGTGCCAATCGGTTAAATAGTTCTTTTAGACTTTAATCATTGTATTCAACAATCCAACATGTTGAATGTTTTTATTTTCGCACGTTTAGTATTCTTGGGACCTAAAGCCTTTGTTATTTGTTTCCCTCTTTGATTGATATTTTCTCATCTTTTGTTTTTCATCCACCCTTGAAGCATATCCTGCATCAACCAAACGAATATAAAAATAATGTTAAATTGAGGACCAAGAAAATTTCCTTCTCAAAAAAAATAAGGACCAAGAAAAGTCACATCCATATCTAATGCATTTTTCAGAGACCCTGAATGAATCAGTGTTATCAAAGGCGCGCTTAAAGCACACTTAAGCCCTGAAGCGAGGCTCAAAGCATATTGAGCGCTTCACCTCGCTTAGCGGGCGCTTCAGTGTTGCCATCAAGGCTTTACGACATACTTTTCATTGTCAATGAGCGTAATCCTAAAGAGGCAACACTAAACAATTGATATTTCACTTTATCGTAAATTTTCTTCAATTTCTTTGTCCATATATATGGTATTCATGCTTATAGATATTAGTCTTAGACTACACATACATATTTGTAGATTTTCTTCATTTGCGCCTTTCTTTGTTAAAGCCCACGCTTTATTTGCGCCATGCACTTAAAGCCCCAACGGACCTTAGAGCTTTCTTGCGCTTTTCACCTTTGATAACACTGGAATGAATTAGGTACTACAATAATGTAGAAAAAAAAGACTCTATTTTAGTCCGCATAGAAAGAAAAATTGATTTGGTAGCCTTTTCACATTTTTCTTCCTTTTGTCCATGGACTCGGAAATGTGTACATATCCAGTAACAGTGTAAGTATCCAGTAGTACTGGGGGCAATTTTTCACTAATTTCTAGTTTTTTTTTAGAAAGTCTTCCTGTAATTACCGATAGCTATGTCAAAATTGATTGTACTGGCAGACAATAAGGGATCCATATGGCATAGCTCCCTCTCTATCAACATCTTAGCTGTATCTTGTCATGAATATTGCAACTCATACAGGCTTTTGCTAGTATTTAATTGTTTTGGTCGTTTAATAAAAGTTCTTTACACGTTATATGGAATAATTTTTTAAAGATTCTTTTGTTTACTTTTACTCATTTCATACTGTATGCGAGTATCTTATTTATCTCTTGCTGATGAGATATATGCTGATTGTGAGCAGGACTTATTGCATGCCTTGTGTGGAACATTGTAGCTACCACTACAGCATGGATTAAAGAAGGAGGTACACTGATCAGCATGTTCCCTATCTCTACGTGTCTTTACTTATCCGTAGGAGCCGGATTACTAACTTTTGTTTTTGGCTTTAGATGTAAAGATCTGGTTCCTTTCTATCATTTACTTCATATCGGGAGTTCCTGGAGCCTATTTCCTGTGGTATCGTCCTCTGTATCGTGCCTTTAGGTAATTTTCCTGTCTTTCGGAGAAGTGAATTGAGTTACTTCAGAAATGATCAGATCATTTTTGGATGCAAACAGTGATTTTTTATCAGTTGGTTTTTGTTATTGCTGAAGTATTATATTCTAAAATTTTGTCAAATGTGGCATAAAAATTTTCTTAACTTAAGATCTTACTGGTTGGTCGGGTATAGGTCCATTTCCCGGATCACAGGCAAAATGTTGCCTATGCCTTTTATCTCCCTGTTTGTGCTCTTTTTTCCTCCCCTACTAATAGAGATACTACTTGGTCACAGAACTGAGGGTGCCATGAAGTTTGCGTGGTTTTTCTTGTTTTACATGGTAAGTTCCTTACACAATTGTCTTCCTCTTTTATATAGACTATTTTTTTGCCTTGTTATACGCCAAACGTGAATGACATGGGAATGGGTACTTCACAAGGATAGTTCAAAAGTGTACCTGAGTCCTTGTTACCAAGGTCTCTTTGATATCCGACTCAATTGTGCAGCTATCTTAGACTTTGCTCTGTTTACAGGTTCACATTATATTCTGTATCTTTGCTGCTGTTGCTCCTCCAGTAGTCTTCCGAGGAAAATCCCTTACGTAAGTTCCATATTGCATTTTCTTCTTTAAGAAAGTTGTAGAACTTCTTCCTCTAAATTTACTTGATTAGCTTCCTAATCCCATATAGGAGAAAATAAGGGAGGATAAGTGAGTTTGGGTAATTTATTCTTTCACAGTTTGAACTTACTTCCCAGATGGATATTAGCCTTCTTTTGTGTGGATTTTTTATCTACATTAGTAGCTAACTGTTATAACTTGTAATGATCTGATCCTTGTCAAAAAAAAAAAAAAAACTTATAATGTATTATGTTTGGTTATTTGTTGAAACAGAGGCATCCTGCCTGCAGTGGATCTCATTGGCAAAAATGTACTTGTTGGGGTGAGTTAGGACTATTTGAGCATAATCCATAGTGTCTCTATCATAATGCATAGCATCTTTATCAAGCTACAAAAGTTCTGCCTATTAACATGTATCCATTGTCTTTCCCTTCTTAGATTTTCTACTTCATCGGTTTCGGGCTATTTTGTCTCGAATCAGTGCTGAGCATTTGGGTTATCCAGGTCAGACTCATTTTTTATTTCTCGATGCTCCAGAGTATCTTTTTACTCGAGCACAGAATCTAACCTTTTGGTTTACTTGTAATGTCATAATGCAGCAAGTATACATGTATTTCCGAGGAAGTGGTAAAGCTGCACAGATGAAACAAGAAGCTGCTAGAGGGGCCTTGAGAGCAGCAATATAATAAAGGGATGATTTTGGGGAAGAATGATTTGCGTGCCTCTGCTATAGGATATAACAGATATAGAAATTGGCGACTTCAGTTGGACAGATATGCTTGGTTTCGTTCATATGTTTTGGTTAACCTCTGATCTGATATGCTTGTTTTAATATGTTTTAGTACTTTAGTTAGGCAAACATGGTTGTTTCATGTGTGTTTGTAGTGATCATTCTTGTGATGTATGTTTATTTACTACTACTTTGGTCGAAGTGTTGTCAGGAAAAAGATAGAATACATACCCCTTGTATTTTTGGACACAATCTTTGCATGTGTTAATTCTATTTTTATTTTTGGCGTTCGCATTTCTGGTTCGTTTATGTCCCTGTTGGATTTAGAGTGTAGTGTTCGATAAATGTTCTTTCACGACCATGGCCTATAGCAAGTCTCTGACCATGTATAGATGAGCAAATTTCATTTGTAGCCGGTCGGTGGAAACAATTATCATTCGCTAGCCATGAATTAAACCATACAATTTATAGCCCCAAACAAATTATAATGGCTAGCCTAAATTGGTCTTCTCCACATACCGACATACATTATTATAAACCCTAAATCGTTCGTCTACGTTCTCATTAAAGCTGCCGCATGTTCCTTAAGCTACTGCTGGTTTAATCCAGATTAACTTCATCATCCATCTAATTTTCTTATTTTTCTTCTTTAACAAATGTCTCATGCTGGTTCTCATTAAACAATTGTAATGCCTAAATCGTTCATCCATCAGTAGAAAATATGTGACTTGGCCATGATTAATTTTTGTCCTAACCTCATCATGTTTCATTTTTAATTCTGTGCCACGCTAAAGCTAATAAGAAGCAAGTTTAAGAGCTGGAAATATTATGTGTTCTTCACTTTGAATGAGGGCTTTATATACACAAAGTACTTGTAATTAATTGATTTGGTTGATGCTACCTACGAAGTTTCTGTCTTTTTCGAGTTGATGATTAAGGACTCAAAGCCTCATGTATTGTAGACCAGAATAACAAGGGGAAATACTTTATACTCTCTGCGTTTTATTTAATTATTTTAACACGAAATTTAATAAAGAAAGTAGGGTTTTAAATATGCCATGAGTTTTTATTTTGGATAATAGCGTTCAGGATACATTAATGATACATTGTAAAATGCACGATACACTTTATATATACAAAATTACACATTAGATACACAAAAACGCTCGGGATACATTAATGATACGTTATGGATATATTGCAAGATGCACGATATACTCTATATACAAATTTTATGCAATGTATATACAAAATAGACTGTCACTGTACAAAAAATATACAATAGATTGTCACTCTACAAATAGACTGTCACTATACAAAAACTATACGTACTAAATAAATATTTCGGGCTATTAGATGTAATATGTTTGGGCCGGAGGGACATTTCGTGTCAATGGGGAAAAACATAAGCTATTAAAATTTTGGTAAAAATGGCGTGTGGTAGCCACTAAGTAAGGTGGTCTTTATTTTTTATCCACTAATTATAATGCTCAGCAAAAATAGCCACTACTAATAGCAAAAAGACAGTTTTATCCTTTCTTCAATTCTTATATTCCTAAACCCTTGTTTTATTCATTCAGAAGAGGGAAAATTTGGGAGCGAAAATTTCAGGGCAAGTTTCGCGTGCTCCTCATCTATATTGTCCTCGTCCTCGCATGCAAACCAGCTGCACTTAATCTTTCTCCTTCTTCATTTTCTTTGCTACGAACGATCGAACTAGTATTTTTTTTTGCTTTTGTGCATTTTTGTTTTTGTATATGTGTTCGCGATCAATGCTGTGTCAAGTATGTGTGAAATTTCAAAAATAATGATTATAAGTTGATTCAGTGTCGAATAAGTAGCGTATTTTTGTGAGGTTGTTATTCAAAAAAAAATTGTATTGAAATGTGTTTGTAGTTCAATCAATATATTTGATTATGTAAGGACATTTCATAAAAACAGTCGTACGAATTCATATGCTAACTGTGTTTATGAATTTTTAGTTAATTGTGTTCATAAAAGTTAAGGACCAAGCGACATTAACTTTTGAACTTGGAACTCAAAGTTAAGGACTGTGTGTCCTTAACTTTTTAACTTGAAACTTGAAGTTAAGGACCAAGTGTCCTTAACTTTGGAACTTGAAAGTTGAAGTTCAGGACCAAGTGTCCTTAACTTTTCAACTTGAAACTATAAGTTAAGGACTGCTTGTTCTTACCTTTTTAACTTGTAACTCTAAGTTAAGGGTCAAGTGTCCTTAACTTTTGAACTTGTAAGTCAAAGTTCAGGACTAAGTGTCTCCTTTACTTTTGAACTTGAAACTTGAAGTTCAGAACCAAGTGTCCTTAACTTTTCAACATAAAACTATAAGTTAAGGACGCATGTCCTTAACTTTTTAACTTGAAATTTGAAGTTAAGGACCAAGTGCCCTTAACTTTTGAACTTGAAATTTGAAGTTCATGACCTATTGTCCTTAACTTTTCAACTTGAAACTTTAAGTTAAGGACTGCCTGTTCTTAACTTTTTTACTTGAAACTTGAAGTTAAGGACTAAGTGCCTTGAACTTTTCAAGTTGTAACTATAAGTCCTAATCTTTATGTTCTTTTTCCTTCTTTGTAGTGTGATAATGGAAGGAGATCGTGTGTTCTAGTTTGATGTTTAGCGTAATTTTATGATCTATTGGAAAGGAGATTTACAATATAAGGAAACAATCAAAACTTTTTTGTCAAACATGCAGTGGAAGAAGTTGAGGGATGGTATTTTTGGAAATTTTTTCCGATTACAAAGTGTTAAGTTCTGTGGTAAACTTATTCACTGTGTATTGCTTTTAGAAATTGTAAATAATGAGCCTGATTCGATGACATTCAAGGTTTTTGACCGTGAAATTAAGTTTACACGTGATGCATTTCATATAATTACTGGTTTGAAGTGTTATTCTTCATTGGACATCAAAGGTTTGCATGAAAAAGAGAATATGCTTTCGAAAGTCTATTTCCCCGGAAATGATAGAGTTGAGTTGGGTGATTTGTTTAATTTTATTACTAGTCACCCACATTGTACAACTGCATCATTTGTAGGCAACGATGATGATGCTGTGAAGTTGGCAACAATTTATTTTGTTGAATCTATTTTTATGGGGAAGTGGAAGAATAGGAATGTGTCAGAGCAGATAATGAAAATTGTAGACGATGATGAACTTTCCTCTTCTTTCAACTGGGGCTCTCTTTCTTATGAAACATTATTAAAATTATTGAAGAGTTGTTTGAAGTCCAATGAGAATGAGAAAGAGAAAGAGAAAGAGAAAGGTAAAGATAAAGACAAGGATATCTACACTATACTTGGCTTTCCTTTTGCTTTTTGTGTTTGGATTATAGAAGTATTGCCTATTTTCCAGGAAAAATAATTTCTGAACTTCCAAGAATACGGTTTTCCTCGGATGTTATGTTATTTGGACATGAAATCTCCATAGTATGATTCTCTGTGTAAAAAATACTTTCATAATGATAATGTAAGTTAATCTAATTACTAGCTATTTTTTGTTTGTTTATTTGTTTTAGTTCTGAAAACTTATGTTTTTTTTTGTTATATAATAGTTGTATAAGTTGATCGAGATGTCACCATTTATTCCTATTGAAGAAGATACAGAGCCTATTAGTGTGGAAGAGCCAATTTCTCAAGATCAAAACTCAATGCCTTATTCCACACAATTTGATGAAGCCACGCTTAAGGAAATTGTTAAAGTAGGTTTTCTGCCTTTGAATAACATTAGTCTTTTATTTGATTATTTTTTGCTTAATAGACTTTTTTGTTTTTATGTTTTTTTATTCAGAGATTATCAGAGAGTTTTAGAAAGGATCTGCATCCTGAAGTTACTAGGATAAATCAGAAAATAGATGTATCAGAAAAAAAGATTGAGAATGAAATCAAGGTAATATCATTAATTTCAGTTAGTCTAAGTTCTGGACCTTGTGTCCTTAACTTTTGAACTTGTAACTCAAAGTTAAGGACTGCCTGTCCTTAACTTTTGAACTTGTAAGTCTAAGTCCTGAAATTTTGAATTTGAAACTTGAAGTTCAGGACCATTATCCTTATCTTTTGAACTTGGAATTCAAAGTTAAGGACTCCCTGTCCTTAACTTTTGAACTTGATACTTGAAGTTAATGACCTATTGTCCTTTAATTTTGATCTTGTAACTATAAGTTAAGGACTGTCTGTCCTTAACTTTTGAACTTAAAACTATAAGTTAAGGACTGCCTGTCCTTAACTTTGAACTTAAAACTATAAGTTTAGGACTGCATGTCCTTAACTTTTGAACTTAAAACATGAAGTTTAGGACCAAGTATCCTTAACTTTTGAACCTGTAAGTCTAAGTTCAGGACCATTTGTCCTGAACTTTTGAACTTGAAACTTGAAGTCCAGGACCAAGTGTCCTTAAGTTTCTAACTTGGAATTAAAAGTTTAGGACTACCTGTCCTTAAGTTTCTAACTTAGTTTCTTTCACAGGATTTAAAGAAAAGTTAGGATCAAAGCTTGATACTTTGTTGAAGATTTATGTGAAACCTAATGAAAGGAACATAGAGAGAGAATCTAGTGTTCCAATTACTAAAGATGGAGTTGATGATCATTGTCATGGTACAGAGCCTACTGTTACAATTAACAAAGATGCAGGTGGCGATGAACGTGATGATATGGATGTGCATGCAGAAGTTCAGTATGAAAGAGATTTTAGAGATGCACATCTAGATGATGAAACTGATAATGTCACTGATATTGGGAAAGGTTAGATATAAGTTTTGAATTTATTTTCATTGAAATTTATATTCAACAGTGTAATACATATAAACTTAGTGTGATTGCAAATATTTGTAGAATCTATTGATGGAGTGGAAGTTCAAAAAAATCCAAAAGAGACAGGAGTAACAGAAAAAATTTGTAAATGTGGATTGCAATCTCAGGAGGATTTAGTGTGATGACCCAAAATGTCATCACTTATTTTAAAACAAAATTCCGTGCTCTGAGGCCTTGAAAACCTCATTTAAAGTCACCTCGATTTGCGTGTACAGTCTGGGCGCGTCGCCGGAAAGCTTAAATATGATAATCTATGAAAAATGATAAGTTTTGATTATAAAATGAGCTAATTTGACTTCGGTCAACATTTTGGGTAAACAGACCCGTACCCGTGATTTGACGGTCCCGGAGGGTCGGTAGGAAAATATGGGACTTAGGCGTATGCTGGGAATCGAATTCCGAGGTCCCAAGCCCGATGAATGAATTTTCAAAGGAAATTGTTTTCTAGAATTGTTTAAAGAAATTTGAAATGAAATTTGATTAGAACATGATGGTATCAGGCCCGTATTTTGGTTACGGTGCCCAGTACAGGTCTTATATATGATTTAAGATATTTCTGTGGAATTTGGTGAAAAACGGATGTCATATGACGTGATTCGGACTTAAATTGCAAAATTTATGTTTAAAGAAGTTCTGAGAAAATTTCATTGATCTCGAGATATAATTTGATGTTCATTATGTTATTTTGATGATTTGATTACACGAATAAGTCCGTAGGATATTTTTGAGGTTTTGTGTGCGCTTGGGTTGGAGTTCCGAGGGCTCGGGTGAGTTTCGGGTAGGTTCCAAGGTGTCTTAGGCTTAAAAATTGAGTTGTTGCAGGCTCAGAGAGGTGGAGGACCTTTGAACAGGGCAGTGCGGTCCGCACGATATGGACTGCGGCCGCACTAGTTTTGGTGCGGTCCGCGGTAAAGAGCAATTCACTGGTCTGACTTCGGAAGTCTATATCTTTTGATCTACAAGGGATTTTGAGATGATTCAAAAACAAACGTTGTAGCTTTTCGTGTCTAGTTTCCAGAAAGGTAAAGAAAACACAATTTGGATATATCTAGACAAAGTTATGGCCAAAATACTAACACCTATCACTGCAGAACACAGGAAGCCTGTGCGGCCGCGATTGATTTTGTGCGGTCCGCACAGGGCATCTGACGACAGTATATTTAGACGGGATTTTCAGTTATTTTTCATTTTTTTAGAACCCAAAAACATAAGAGACGATTTTTCAAACAACCTTTCTTCTCCAAATCAATTGTAAGTCATTTTTAACTAGTTTTCTTCAATCATTAATACCTTTCAACATGGATTCAACTTAAAATCAAAGATTTTCATGGGGGAAATTGGGAGTTTTGGGTAGAACCTAGGTTTTTCAAAAATTGGGGATTTGGACCTCGATTTGAGGTCTGATTTTAAAACAAATTACATATTTGAGCTCGTGGGGGAATGGATAATCGGGTTTTGGTTCGAACCTCGAGTTTTGACCACGTGGGCCCGGGGACGATTTTGACTTTTTGGGTAAAACTTTGGAAAACTCATTTTCATGCATTCAAATTGATTCATTTAGCATTTATTGATGTAATTAAGTAAATTGTGACTAGATACGAGCGAATTGGCGGTGGAATCAAGGGGTGAAGCTATAATTGAACCTTGCATTGTGTTCGTGGCATCGAGGTAAGTGTTTGGTCTAACCTTATCTTGAGGGATTAGGAGTTGAGTCTTATTTGCTACGTGATAATTGTTGAGTACAACGTATATGCATGGTGACTAGTATCTATACGTTGGTGTCTAGCATGATCGTGAATCTTTAAATTTAGAAGATCTTGATTTCGTTGTATCTTTCATGCCTTGGTGATGATTTCTAATTGTGGTGGAAAGTTTGTGGAAGGAATTGTAACCTTTGAACATCGAGGAGCATTGATTCAAGTTATATTATGAAATGTGAAAGTATATGAGATGATTGAACCCTTTGGAGCATTGGCTCAAGTGGTAAAGTGAGTTATGAAATAAAAGTGAAAGAAAGAGAAAGAGTTATTAAATTGTCCCCTTGCCGGGATATTGTTGCTTTGTTGATTATCTCCCTTGCCGGGATGTTGAGATTATTGATGTTATTCCCTTGCCGGAATTTAATTGTTTAAATGTTGTTCCCTTGCCGGGATCTCTATTACTATTTTGTTTATTCCCTTGCCCCTTTGCTTGTGATTGTTGTTTGGGTGAGGAAGAGTGTTAAAGCACAAAGGGTGATGCCGTGCATTGTTCGCTATTGTGAGGAAAGAGTGTAAAGCATGAAGGGTGATGCCATACCGTACGATGTACCATTCTGTACCGATTTTCATCGATTATATGGTGAGGAAAGAGAGTAAAAGCACGAAGGGTGGTACCGTGCACATCTTTATTATATGATTGATTTGGTGAGGACGAAAGTAAAAACACGAAGGGTGATGCCATGCACACTTTTATTATAAAATCTCTTTGGAGAGGACGAGAGTAAAAGCACGAAGGTTTATGCTGTGCAAATTGTTGATTTTTGATTCTTTGTTGATATTCGAGTTATGTTGTTTCTTTCCTTACTTGATGCTTTCTATTCGGAACTGTTATCTCCCCCACAACATGTTTCCCCTCCCACATTGACTGGTTATTTTCTGTATTTCTTTTCCGTTGTATATACATTTGAACTACACAGGTTTATTTGGTAGTCTGGTCTTAGCCTCGTCACTACTTCGCCGAGGTTAGGCTAGACACTTACCAGCAATGGGGTCGGTTGTGCTGATACTACACTCTGCACTGTGTGCAGATCCTGGAGCAGCTTTTGGACAGTAGTTGGAGTGCTTCCTTCAGTCCACCCAGAGACCCAAGGTAGACTGCAGGCGTCGCAGGCCCTGGCGTCTCCCTCTATCTCTACTTCCTGTTTCATTTTCTTTTATTCAGAAACAACGTACTGTTATTTCTTCAGACCTTGTATGTAGAAATCTTAGATAGTCTGTGACACTGTGACACCAGGTTTTGGCTATTTGAGGTTTTAAAAGTTGTAATAGACATAGACTTAAGATATTTAATTGTTGACTTCCGCTTAATTATTTAAAGTTCTGTGTTATCATGTTATCGCCTTGTGTTTGTTAAAATGAAGCAATATGGAAGCGTAGCAAGTAGTTAAGGTTTGGCTTGCCTAGCTCCCATTAGTAGGCACCATCACGACCCCCGAGGGTGGGAAATCCGGGTCGTGACAAGTTGGTATCAGAGCTCTAGGTTACATGGGTCTCATAGTTCACAAACAAGCTTAGTAGAGTCTGAGGGATCGGTACAGAGATGTCTCTATTAATCCCCCAGAGGCTACAGAGTTAGAAAAAACTTCACGTTTGTTCTTTCTCGTCGTTCGGTTTTGTTTCTCAATGCTAATTGAACTTTTACTCTATTCTTTAGCAGATGGCGAGAACACGCGCTTCCTCATCCTCCGCTCAGCAGCCCGAGCCCCCAGCAGCAGCTCTCACGAGGGGCAGAGGGCGAGGCTGAGGCTGTGCTAGAGGCCGAGGTAGGGGCAGATCTCTGCCCCGAGCAGCAGCCCCAGTGATGGAGCCTCAGGTTGATTTTGATGAGGAGGCTCCAGCTCCAGCAGTTCTGGTAGGCCCAACTCAGGTGCCAAAGGGGTTTATTGCTACCTCAGTTCTTCAGGACACCTTGGTCCGACTAGTGGGCCTCATGGAGAGTGTCACCCAAGCAAGCTTGCTTCCTGTAGCACCAGCCGTCTCTCAGGATGGAGGAGAGGCCCAGACTTCTGCTACTCGCACTCCGGAGTAGGTAGATCCTCAGATTCAGACACCAGCGGTTCAACTAGTTGGAGCAGTACAGCTGTGCGTGGTATCTCGGACCAGTGATGGAGCGGCTATGTCCGCCGATGCTTTGTGGAGACTAGATAGGTTCACAAAGATCTTCACTTCTACTTTTAGCGGTGCATCTACTGAGGATCCCCAGGATTATCTAGATAGCTTCTACGAGGTTCTCAGGAACATGGGCATTATTGAGACCAATGAGGTCGATTTTGCTTCATTTCGCTTGTCTAGATCCGCCAAGACTTGGTGGAGGGATTATTGCTTAGCGAGACCAGCCAGATCGCCAGCCTTGACTTGGGAGCAGTTTACAGTGTTATTCCTGGAGAAGTTTCTCCCCGTTACTCAGAGAGAGGCCTATCGGAAGCAGTTTGAGCGCCTCCAGCAGGGTTCCATGACTGTTACCCAATATAAGACCAGGTTCATCGATTTGGCTCGCTATGCTCTCATCATACTCCCCACCGAGAGAGAGAGGGTGAGGAGGTTTATTGACGGTCTTATTCAGCCGATTCATCTTCAGATGGCTAGAGAGGCTGGGAGTGAGATTACTTTTCAGGAGGCGACCAATGTGGCCCGTAGAGTTGAGATGGTTCTGTCATAGGAAGGCGATCATGGGTCAGATAAGAGGCCCCGTCATTCATGCCGATTCAGTGGTACCTCATCTAGAGGTCGAGATTCATATGGTAGAGGCCATCCTCCTAGGCCCTTTCAGTCAGCGCTCCAGGTTTCTCACGGTACTTCAGGTAGTCATGGTCCCCAAATGCAGTATCCCAATTAGCAGTCCTACAGTGCACCACTTGCTCCTATCAGTGCATCGCCGCTTTAGAGTTTTCGGGGTGGTCATTCAGGTCATTAGGGCCAGTAGTCTCAGCAGCCGAGGGCTTGTTACACGTGTAGTGATCCGGGTCATATTGCCAGGTTTTGCCCTCGAGCACCGAGTAGCTCTCAGCATCAGGGTTCTCGTGCTATGGTACAGGCACCAGGTGTTCCACAGCCCGCCCAACCAGCTAGAGGTGGGGGTAGAGGTGCTAGAAATGGAGTTAAAGGTACTATAGGTGGAGCTCAGGCCATCATAGGTGGAGGCCAGCCAGCTGCAGGTCGTCCTAGAGATGTAGTTCAAGGTGGTGGGGCCCAACCCCGATGTTACTCCCTTCCAGCCAGGCCCGAGGCTGAGGCTTCAGATACAATCATTACAAGTACTATTCTAGTTTGTGATAGAGATGCTTCAGTGTTATTTGATCTAGGGTTTACCTATTCGCATGTGTCATCTTATTTTGCACCGTATCTGGTCATGCCTAGTGATTCATTGAGTATTCCTGTTTATGTGTCTACGCCGGTGGGTGATTCTATTGTGGTAGATCGAGTCCATCATTTTTGTATTGTGGTGATTGGGGGTCTTGAGACTCGTGTGGATTTGTTACTTCTAGACATGGTCGATTTCGATGTTATATTGGGGATGGATTGGTTATCACCTTACCACACTATCTTGGACTGTCATTCCAAGACTGTGACCTTAGCCTTACCGGATTTGTCCCGTTTAGAGTAGAGAAGGACTCCTGGTCATTCTACCTGCAGTGTTATCTCGTATGTGAAGGCTCGACGTGTGGTCGAGAAGGGGTGTTTGGCCTATTTGGCATATGTTCGTGATTCTAGTGTTAAGGTCCCTTCTATTGATTCTGTGCCCGTTGTTCGAGAGTTTCATGATGTTTTCCCTTCAAACCTGCCGGGTATGCCACCCGACAAGGATATTGACTTTTGCATTGATTTGGCTCTGGGTACTCAGCCCATTTTTATCCCGCCGTATCGTATGGCCCCACCAGAGTTGAAAGAGTTGAAGGAACAGTTGCAAGACTTGCTTGAGAAGGGTTTCATTAGACCCAGTATTTCGCCTTGGGGTGCACCAGTGTTATTTGTTAAGAAGAAGGACGGATTGATGAGAATGTGTATTGATTACCAATAGTTGAACAAGGTTACAATCAAGAATTAGTATCCATTGCCGAGGATCGATGATTTGTTTGATCAGTTTCAGGGTGCCAAGGTGTTTTCAAAGATTGATTTGAGATCTGCTACCATCAGTTGAGGATTAGGGCATCCGATGTCACTAAGATAGCTTTCCGCACTCGGTACGGGCATTATGAGTTCCTGGTCATGTCATTTGGGTTGACCAATGCCCCATCAGCTTTTATGGATTTGATGAACCGAGTGTTCAGGACTTATTTGGACTCGTTCCTGATAGTCTTCATTGATGATATTCTGATATATTCCCACAGCCTGGAGGAGCACAAGCAGCATCTTAGAGTGGTTCTTCAGACCTTGAGGGATAGTCAGTTATATGCTAAGTTCTCGAAATATGAGTTCTGGTTGAGTTCAGTTGCATTTCTGGGTCATGTTGTATCAGCAGAGTGTATTCAGGTTGATTTGAAGAAGATTGAGGCAGCCAAGAACTGGCCTAGACCAGCATCAGCTACAGAGCTTCGGAGTTTCTTGGGATTGACAGGCTACTACCGTCGGTTCATGGAGGGGTTCTCATCTATCACAATCCCGATGACCAGGTTGACCCAGAAGGATGCCCAATTCAGATGGTCAGACGAGTGTGAGGCGAGCTTTCAGAAGCTCAAGACAGCTCTGACTATGGCACCGGTGTTGGTTTTGCCCACAGGTTCAGGGCCTTATACAGTTTATTGTGATGCATCTCATATTGGGCTTGGTGCAGTTTTGATGCAGGATGACAAGGTCATTGCCTATGCTTCGCGGCAGTTAAAGATTCATGAGAAGAACTATCCGATTCATGACTTGGAGTTGGCAGCCATTGTTCACGCATTGAAGATTTGGAGGCATTATCTGTATGGCATGGCATGTGAGGTGTTCACGGACCACAAGAGTCTTCAGTATTTGTTCAAGAAAAAGGAGTTGAATTTGAGACAGAGGAGGTGGTTGGAGTTGTTGAAAGATTATGATATCACTATCTTGTATCATCCGGGAAAGGCCAATGTGGTGGCTGATGCGTTGAGTAGAAAGTCAGCCAGTATGGGCAGTCTTGCTTATATTCCGGTCGGTAAGAGACCACTTACTTTGGACGTTCAGGCTTTGGCCAATCAGTTTGTAAGGTTGGATATTTCTGAGCCTAGTCGTGTATTGGCCTGCACGATCGCTCATTCTTCTTTATTGGAGCGTATCCGTGATCGGCAGTATGATGATCCCCATTTGTGTGTCCTTAGAGACACGGTGCAGCACGAAGGTGACAAACAGGTTAGCTTAGATGATGATGGAGTTTTGAGATTGCAGGGTCGAGTTTGTGTGCGTAATATGGATGGACTCCGAGAGTTGATTTTAATTGAGGCCCATAGCTCCCGGTACTCTATTCATCCGGGTGCCGCAAAGATGTATCAGGATTTGCGGTAGCATTATTGGTGGCAGAGAATGAAGAAGGATATCGTTACATATGTAGCTCAGTGTTTGAATTGTCAGCAGTTTAAGTACGAGCATCAGAGGCATGGTGGTTTATTTCAGAGGATTGAGCTTCTCGAGTGGAAGTGGGAGCAAATCACTATGTATTTCGTTGTTGGACTCCCACAGACTCGAAGGAAGTTTGACGCAGTATGGGTCATTGTGATAGGCTGACCAAGTCAGTGCATTTCATTCCTGTGGCGTCTCCCATTCATCCGAGAGGTTAGCTAAGATCTATACCCGGGAGATTGTTCGTCTTTCTGGTGTGCCTGTATCTATCATTTCGGACCAAGGTACGCAGTTTACCTCACGTTTCTGGAGAGCAGTTCAGTGAGAGTTGGGCACCCAGGTTGAGTTGAGTACAACATTTCATCCTCAAACAGACGGGCAGTCGAGCGGACTATTCAGATTTTGGAGGATATGCTCCGAGCTTGTGTCATTGACTTTGGAGGCTCGTGAGATCAGTTTTTTCCTTTAGCAAAGTTTGCCTACAACAATAGTTACCAGTCGAGTATCCAGATGGCTCCTTATGAGGCTTTATATGGTAGGCGGTGTCGATCTCCGGTTGGATGGTTTGAGCCGGGAGAGGCTCGATTGTTGGGTACGGATCTGGTTCAGGAGGCTTTGGACAAGGTTAGGATTATTCAGGATAGTCTTCGTACAGCTCAGTCCAGGCAAAAGAGTTATGCAGACCGCTAGGTTTGAGATGTGGCTTTTATGGTTGGAGAGCAAGTATTGCTCCGAGTGTCACCTATGAAGGGCGTGATGAGATTTGGGAAGAAGGTAAACCTTAGCCCTAGGTTCATCGGTCCGTTTGATATTCTTGATAGAGTGGGAGAGGTGGCTTATAGACTTGCATTACCGCCGAGCTTATTAGCCGTGCATCCAGTGTTTCATGTGTCCATGCTCAGGAAATATCACGGCTATCCATCCCACGTGTTAGATTTCAGCACTATCTAGTTGGATAAGGACTTGTCTTATGAGGAGGAGTCGGTAGCTATTCTATACCGGCAGACTCGTCAGTTGAGGTCGAAGAGTTTTCCTTCTGTTCGTGTTCAGTGGAGAGGTCAGCCTTCTGAGGCATCGACCTAGGTTATTCCCATCTTTTCCCCGACTCAGGTACTTCCTTCTTCTGTCCGTTCGAGGACGAATGGTTGTTTTAGAGGTGGAGAATGTGATGACCCGGTCATCACTTGTTTTAAAACTAAATTCCATGTTCTGAGGCCTTGAAAACCTCACTTAAAGTTACCTCGATTTGCGTGCACAGTCCGGGTGCATAGCCGGAAAGCTTAAATATGATAATCTGTGAAAAATGATAAGTTTTGATTGTAAAATGAGCTAATTTGACTTCGGTCAACGTTTTGGGTAAACAGCCCCAGACCTGTGATTTGACGGTCTCGAAGGGTCCGTAGGAAAATATGGGACTTGGGCGTATGCCCGAAATCGAATTCCGAGGTCCCAAGCCCGAGGAATGAATTTTCAAAGGAAATTATTTTCTGGAATTGTTTAAAGAAATTTGAAATGAAATTTGATTAGAACATGATGGTATCGGGCCCGTATTTTGGTTCCGGCGCCCGGTACAGGTCTTATAAATGATTTAAGACATTTCTTTGGAATTTGGTGAAAAACGGATGTCATATGACGTGATTCGGACTTAAATTGCAAAATTTATGTTTAAAGAAGTTTTGAGAAAATTTCATTGATCTCGAGATTTAATTTGATGTTCATGATGTTATTTTGATGATTTGATTACACGAATAAGTCCGTAGGATATTTTTGAGGTTTTGTGTGCGCTTGGGTTGGAGTTCCGAGGGATCGGGTGAGTTTCGGGTAGGTTCCGAGGTGTCTTAGGCTTAAAAACTGAGCTGTTGCAGGCTCAGAGAGGTGGAGGACCTCTAAACAGGGCAGTGTAGTCCGCACGATATGGACTGCGGCCGCACTAGTTTTGGTGCGGTCCGTGGTGAAGAGCAATTCACTCGTTCAAATTTGGAAGCCTATATCTTTTGATCTACAAGGAATTTTGAGATGATTCAAAAACGAACGTTGTATCCCTTTGTGTCTTGTTTTCAGAAAGATAAAGAAATCACAATTTGGATATCTGTAGAGAAAGTTATGGTCAAAAAACTAAGACCTGTCACTATAGAACACAGGAAGCCTGTGCGGCCGCGGTTGATTTTGTGCGGTCCGCACAGGGCATCCGAGGGCAGTATATTTAGACGGGATTTTCAGTTATTTTTCATTTTTTAAGAACCCAAAAACATAAGAGGCGATTTTTCAAACAACTTTTCTTCTCCAAATCAATTGTAAGTCATTTTTAACTAGTTTTCTTCAATTATCAATACCTTTCAACATGGATTCAACTTAAAATCAAAGATTTTCATGGGGGAAATTGGGAGTTTTGGGTAGAATCTAGGTTTTTAAAAAATTGGGGATTTGGACCTCGATTTGAGGTCCGATTTCAAAACAAATTACATATTTGAGCTTGTGGGGGAATGTGTAATCGGGTTTTGACAACGTGGGCTCGGGGCGATTTTGACTTTTTGGGTAAAACTTTGAAAAACTCATTTTCATGCATTCAAATTGATTCATTTAGCGTTTATTAATGTAATTAAGTAAATTGTGACTAAATACGAGCGAATTGGCGGTGGAATCAAGGGGTAAAGCTATAATTGAACCTTGAGTTGTGTTCGTGGCATCGAGGTAAGTGTTTGGTCTAACCTTAGCTTGATGGATTAGGAGTTGAGTCTTATTTGCAATGTGATAATTGTTGAGTACGACGTATAGGCATGGTGATGAGTATCTATACGTTGGTGTCTAGCATGACCGTGAGTCTTTAAATTTTGAAGATCTTGATTTCGTTGTATCTTTCATGCCTTGGAGATGATTTCTAATTGTTGTGGAAAGTTTGTGGAAGGAATTGTAACATTTGAACATTGAGGAGCATTGGCTCAAGTTATATTATGAATTTTGAAAGTATATGAGATAATTGAACCCTTTGGAGCATTGGATCAAGTTATATTATGAATTGTAAAAGTATATGAGATGATTGAACCCTTTGGAGCATTGACTCAAGTGGTAAAGTGAGTTATGAAATAAAAGTGAAAAAAGAGAAAGAGTTATTAAATTGTCCCCTTGCCGTGATGTTGAGATTATTGATGTTGTTCCCTTGCCGGTATTTAATTGTTTAACTGTTGTTCCCTTGTCGGGATCTCTATTACTATTTTGTTTATTCCCTTGCCCCTTTGCTTGTGATTGTTGTTTGGGTGAGGAAGAGTGTTAAAGCACGAATGGTGATGCCGTGCATTGTTTGCTATTGTGAGGAAAGAGTGTAAAGCACGAAAGGTGATGTCGTGCCGTACAATGTACTATTCCGTACCGATTTTCATTGATTATATGGTGAGGAAAGAGAGTAAAAGCACGAAGGGTGGTGCCGTGCACATATTTATTATATGATTGATTTGGTGAGGACAAAAGTAAAAGTACAAAAGGTGATGCCGTGCACACTGTTATTATAAAATTGCTTTGGAGAGGACGAGAGTAAAAACACGAAGGCTGATGTCGTGCAAATTATTGATTTCTGATTCTTTGTTGATATTCGAGTTATGTTGTTTCTTTCCTTACTTGATGCTTTCTATTCAGAACTATTATCTCCCCCACAACATGTTTCACCCTCCCACATTGACTCGTTATTTTCTGTATTTCTTTTCCGCTGTATATACGTTTGACTGCACAGGTTTATTTGGTAGTCTGGTCCTAGCCTCGTCACTACTTCGTCGAGATTAGGCTATACACTTACCAACACATGGGATCGGTTGTGCTGATACTACACTCTGCACTGTGTGCAGATCCAAGAGCAGCTTTCGGACAGTAGTTGGAGTGCTTTCTTCAGTCCACCCGGAGACACAAGTTAAACTGCAGGCATCCGTAAGCCTTGGCGTCTCCCTCTCTCTCTACTTCCTGTTTCATTTTCTTTTATTCAGAAACATTGTATTGTTATTTCTTCAGACCTTGTATGTAGAAATCTTAGATAGTCTGTGACACTGTGACACCAAGTTTTGGGTATTTGAGGTTTTAAAAGTTGTAATAGACGTAGACTTAAGATATTTAATTGTTGACTTTTGCTTAATTATTTAAAGTTCTGATGTTATCATGTTATCGCCTTGTGTTTGTTAAAATGAAGCAATATGAAAGCGTAGCAAGTAGTTAAGGTTTGGATTACCTAGCTCCCATTAGTAGGCGCCATCACGATCCCCGAGGTTGGGAAATCCGGGTTGTGACATTTAGAAAGTCCACTAGGACAAGTGTCAGTGAGATTGTATGCAAATGCTTAGAAGGAACATATGATCTGTCTACACCTCTCTCATATAAAGAGAAATTTGGAGTTCAAAATTGTGCCAATCAAGGTTAGATGAAATTTTCATGATATATTAAATGTTTAGTGAATTATTAGAATGGGTATTAATTGCAAATGTTACAGAATCTTTTGAAGCTGCAAGGGAAGAAGCTGGAGTGGAGTATCAAGAGAAAAAGTGGAGTACAATCTCAAGATGTAGAAAATATCGAAGGAACAAGCAGAAGTGATGTGATATCTCTACACATCGCTCTCTTACCGACAATATTGGAAGCCAAGAAAATGCTAGTGAAGATGATGATTTATATGGGATGATCTTGACAACTACAAACGGTTAGACAGTGTTTTTTTTTTAATTTTATACATGTTTGTTTTAATCAAAGATTAGTAACAAGTACTAATTGTGTTAGCTATTGTAAATATTTTGCAGAATCTTGTGAACTTGCAACTGAAGTACATGGAGAACAGTTGCAAGATAAAGAAAATGTGCAGTTGGAAGATAAAGAAAATGATGCAACCAATGTGTTAGCTCAATTGTCTGTTGAAAAAACACAAAAAGGCAGTGTGAACAAGATAGGTATTAATTGTGTCCTAAAAATGTTCTTAGTTTTTGTCTCTTCATTTGACGACTTGCAGCAAACTAATATATATATATTGTTGTCTGCAGAGGAAAACAATGATGAAGCTCTTAACCAATATACGAGGAAAAGAAAGAGAGATAATATTGGTTTTGATGGTCCGTCATTTTCTATTCTTACTCCTACTCCTCCAAGTACACAAATGAGCATTGATGGGGGTTTGTCTATGGAGGTTGAAGGAAATGTTGAAGAAGAGCTTCGTCGAGGTAAAAGTAACAAGAAGATTAGTTGGTAGTTGAAATCTCCTCTTGATCAGGAAAGAAAAACAGGAACATCAATGGCACACAATGAAAATGCTCCCAAGAGTTCAAGCTGGATAAAATCAACATATACTCGGAGATGTATTTTTCATTATGCCAAAGATGATGCAAAACTATTGAAGAAATTCATTGTGTGGTTGGGCAAGGAGAAAAGGAAAGGTCGCAAAAAATAGTAAGTCCCTTAATGTATTTTATTATTTGTTAATTGCTTAAATTTGTGTCCTTAACTTGTAATTTTAAATTTTAGGATTTAGTGTATTGATATTGAAATTGCTAAAGTTAAGTGTCTTTAACTTCTGTGATTGTAAGTCTAAGTTTAGGACCAAGTGTCGTTAACTTTTGAACTTGTAAGTCAAAGTTCAGGACCATGTGTCCTAACTTTTGAACTTTGAGCTCAAAGTTAAGAACTGTCTGTCCTTAACTTTTGAAACTGTAATTCAAACTTAAGGACTGCATGTCCTTAACTTTTGAACCTGCAAGTCAAACTTAAGGACTCCTGTCCTTAACTTTTCAACTCGAAACTCAGAGTTAAGGACCAGCTGTCCTTAACTTTTATACTTGTTATTCTAAGTTAAGGACAAAGTGTCCTGAACTTTTGAACTTGTAAGTCTAAGTTCTGGACCATGTGTCCTTAACTTTTGAATTTGAAACTCAAACTTCAGGACCAAGCGTCCTTAGATTTTGAACCTGTAATTCAAACTTAAGGACTGCATGTCCTTAACTTTCAACTTGAAAGGCTAAGTTTAGGACTAACTTCTAACTTTGATATTTTCAAAATTTTAAGGGGACAAACTGATATATATATATATATATATATATGTTGATGATAATGGTATGAGAAAGAATCCATACAAATTGTATCATCAAAAAATCAGTAGCAAAATGTTCTTCCTTGAGCTTTCAGATAGTAGCTTTGTACTTGATGATAAGGTTTGATAATTCGCAAGGCATTTATTTTCTTTATTCTTAATTTATCATTTTTTAATTATTTTATGACTGATGGATTTATTTTATTTTTTGTCTTTTTATGAAGCATATTGACATTGCCCTATATTATCTGAGAAAGAAGGAATGCTACCATCCTCGCGACCATCCTTTTCGTTGCACAACTACAGATATTCTTTTTGATAACTATATGGTACTTGTGTATAAGGATTTCAGTGAAGATGCTACTGATGAGTTTTGGTGTGGTGATAATCAGATGTTTCTGACACCATATGTGTGGGAGGACAGTCGTAGATGTGGAATTGCTTGGACAGAGGTTGACAAAATCTTTTTTCCATGTCGGCTTCCTTCAGAATATGATAATGCTGTGACACACTTTCTTTTGGGGGTATTGGACTTGAATCAGAAAAAGATTGATGTGTACGATTCCATATATAGTGAGCCATATGAGGCAGGAATGAATCACATGGAAATGTACGCACGCATGATCCCCCATTTGCTAAATTTCTCACAGTTTGACAAACATCACAAGTCTTTTGGAAATGCCTTCAAAAAATTTGATATTCAGTGGCAAAGATCACTACACCAAACTGGATCGTACGTGTTGTTATTTGTTATATAATTTATATGTACTTTAGATTTATTGTTTAATTCACTCCATATCTTACATTTTTCTTAGGAGTGATTATGGTGCATTCGTGATCAAGTATGTGGAGTTGTTGATGACTGGAAAGGATGTGGAGAAATTCCAACCTGAAGACATAAAAGACTTTAGAAAAGAACTTGCTGCAAATCTTTGGGCACATGGTGAGTGGAAAAGAAATTCTGGTTATGATACACCACTAGAAAATGTTGGCGATGACTATGAGAGTGAAAATGAAACTTGCTGTCCGAAGGAGTTGTAGTTTAGTTGTAAAGAAAGTTAGTTGTGGTTGATCTTTTTGTATAAACTTGCTGTAAAGAATCCATATGAATTCTGAAATGTTCTATAAATTCCTCAAAAGGCACCTATATTTTGAATGCATAGCATAATTTTTTGTCACAGCTATGCAAAATTATAATTTTAGAAGTAATATGAAGGTATCATGTTATTAATTTCTTTGTTTCTCTCAAGTGTTGATTTGTCCATTGCGCTTGTTAGTATTAGTTCATGACTAAGTGTAATTGAACTACAAATTCAAAGTTAAGGACCAAGTGTCCTTAACTTTTGAACTTTGAACTCAAAGTTAAGGACTACCTGTCCTTAACTTTTGAACGTGTAATTAAAACTTAAGAACTGCCTGTCCTTAACTTTTGAACTTGAATCAAAGTTAAGGACTCATGTCCTTAACTTTTGAACCTGCAACTCAAATTTAAGGACAAACAATCCTTAACTTTTGAACTTTGAACTCAAAGTTAAGGACTGCCTATCCTTAACGTTTGAACATGTAATTCAAACATAAGGACTGCTTGTTTTTAACTTTTGAACCTGCAAGTCAAACTTAAAGACTCTTGTCCTTAACTTTTCAACTTGAAACTCAAAGTTAAGGATAGACAGTCCTTAACTTTTGAACTTTGAACTTAAAGTTAAGGACTGCATGTCCTTAACTTTTGAACCTGTAACTCAAAGTTAAGGACTGCCTGTCCTTAACTTTTGAACCTGCAAGTCAAACTTAAGGATTCCTGTCCTTAACTTTTGAAATTGAAACTCAAAGTTAAGGACATAATGTCCTTAACTTTTGAACCTACAAGTTAAACTTAAGGACTGTCTGTCCTTAACTTTTGAACTTACAAGTCAAACTTAAGGACTCCTGTCCTTAACTTTTCAACTTGAAACTCAAAGTTAAGAACAAACAGTCCCTAACTTTTGAACAAGCAGGTCAAACTTAAGGACTGTCTGTCCTTAACTTTTGAACTTTGAACTCAAAAGAAACAAAAAGAACGTAAGCAGAAAGAAATTTTGAAAATTCAGACATCTGCTCAAATAAGAATAATCTAAATGAATCCAATTTATAGCAAAAACTTAAAAGAGTCGATAAACATAAGTGGATATATCTGCTATTCTCTATGCTTCCTTGAAAATAGATGGACTGCCGGAGAATATATACAAGATGTTCTATTATGATCAATTCTTCTGCAACGACCACATTTGAATGTTATTTTTGATGATTCGGTAGCTAGAATATGCCTTTTCTTCTGCCTTCTACCTGGTGGGACTTTGAAATCTGGAGGTTTAATAATTTGTGACTTAACACTCTCTGGTACAATCCAAGAATCTGTATGTCCTACAGGATGTATTTGTCTTTCATATGTTTTCAGCCAAGATTCCTTTAAGTACCAGTGCGACCAAAAGTTGGACTTCTTGATGTTTCTCTTCTCGATAGATGCAATTGCATGTATGCATGGTAATTCATCAAATTGAAACTGAAAACAATTACATGTTCTTTTGTGTAAGTCCACCAAGAAAGTTATTCCTTCTTCTTCAACTCTAGAATGCCATGAATCAACAGGGAAGACCTTCAATGTTGAAAAATTATAAGTTAGTACATTATGTTAAATTATATTAAAATCATAAGCTAAACATAGAACATAATACTTACATTCAAAGTAAATGCTAAATCTATCTTTTTCTTCAATTCCTCCTCTACCCAACAAGAAACATCATAAAACGTTCCTTCTGCTTCATTTATTCTTGCATAAAACCAATGTTGTAGCTTCACTTGAATGAAATCCATCATTATTAATATAGGCATCTCCCTTGCTTCTAATAGGACAGAATTCATTGACTCAACTATGTTTGTTGTGAGCATGTCATATCTTCATCGTGGACTACAAGAACGTGCCCACCTTTCCGGTGGTTCTTCCATCAAGTTGTCATAAGTCTTCTTATCTACTTTTGCTATATCTGACATGTATAGATCAAATTCTTTGCGCCTGTATACTCTTGCAGCACTTTGAAAAAGTTTTATGACCTCACTTTTCACTTTCCTTCGCTTTAGGTTCTGCTCCAAATGATAGATGCAAATCCCATGATGGCTTTCAGGATATACCTTTGCAATGCCATATGCAATAGCTTGATGCATGTCTGATAAAAAAATTAAATTCTCACAGCTCCCAATTGCATTGCGAAGCTGACTAAAGTACCACTCATAGGAATTGTTATTTTCATATTCTGCTATTCCAAAGGCTAGTGGAAAAATTTGGTTATTTGCATCATTTGAAACTGAAATCATTAAAACACCATGAAATTTTGACTTCAAAAAAGTTGCATCAACAACAATCACTGGTCTATGATGATTTCAACCAGATATTGATGATCCATATGCATAAAACATATAAACAAACCTGGAAATACAGTATGAAACAAGGTTAACAGTATGAAACAAGGTTAACAGAAGTTAAGGACAGGTAGTCCTGAACTTCAGATTACAAGGCCAAAAGTTAAGGACAAGTAGTCCTGTAGTTAGACTTACAAGGTCAAAAGTTAAGGACAGTCAGTCCTTACCTTAGAGTTAAAAGTTATAAAGTTAAGGACATGCAATCCTTAACTTTGAATTACAAGTTCAAAAGTTAAGGACAGCCAGTCCTGAACTTCTGGTTACAAGCTCAAAAGTTAACTGGTTAAAAACAACATGTCCTAAATTTTATAAAACGGACTAATAAACTTTTTTTATTGTTTACCTGTTGTTGTCGTCTATCTTTATGTTAGTATATGTTCCCGGGTTTTTACTTCTCATCATATATAAGTACGAAGACAATAATTCATAATTCTCTTCAGGAGTTCCTCTTATTAAAGCGGAAGCAAGTTGAATAGCACATCACGCTTTGTGATACCCAATGTCTAGTCCATGCAATTTTTGCATCTCTGCCATGACAAAAGCTAGTATAACTTCAAACCTTGGGTCTCGAAGATTGTCGATAATGTAACCACTAATCAACTTTGAAGTTGCATGCCTTTGATCAACTTTCATATTGTTAATAGAGCAGTCATGCTTTTTCTCAATCTTTACTATCTTGAACAGTGTTGAATCTTTAATTCTGAAAGCACGCACACACCACCCACACCTATCATCATTACATTTCAACGAATATCTTGTTGAGCTTGATCTAGCAACCTTGAATTCAAAATGTCCTTTAATTGCTATATTCGAAAAACAGTTAATTATACTCTTCTTTTTGTCAAATACTGATCCCACTTTTATTTCATCCAATGAAGCATTTTCTCTTAATATCATAGTTGGGGATTCTTTTTGTTTCAAATTTGATCTTCATCTAGTTAGTTGAGTAGAGGTTTTTTCAACAACTTCTTCGATTACCGATGCACTCTCTAAGACTTGAATACCCAAAGCTTGTTCGTTGTCAATCTCTATAATGCTTTGTCTTTCTACTTAAATAAAATCAAATGGTTGAGCTTCAACCATATCTATTTCTATTATTTATTGGCATTTGTTTTGATTGTCATATTGAGTTTCTCTGTTGACATGTGTTTGAAACACCTCTTCAGTTATTGGTTGAGGTTCAACCATATCTATTTCCATTATCTATTGGCATTTGTTTTGATTGTCATGTTGAGTTTCTCTATTGACATGTTCAAAGTTGCTTGTTGATCCAAAAACTCTTTCCGAAATATCAACAATGAAACGACAACCCTTGAAGAGTGAATGCATTTTTAGTAACTCTATACATGTGTGAAGATCCATATCTTTGGATACAAGCATTCCCTTGCTTGTTCCAAGGTTGATATCAAACCATATCACTGCTACAAACTTGTCTCTTTCCAATTCAATAACTTCAAAGATCTGTTTAATGAAATCTTGAAACCGAATTGCCTCAGGTACTAGAGCAAGCTTTGTTTGATGATCAAGATACTTATAATCTTCAGTCCATCTACCATTAAAAGCAACTATAATGCATATTGTTTCCATCCTGCAAGTCAAGAGAATGGGAAACTCAAGACATATTTTATAGAGCAATCCTTGTATGATTAAGAACAGGTACTGTAAGTTCAAGACCAAGTTACGGACCAAGTGTCCTTAACTTTTGAACTTGGAATTCAAAGTTAAGGACTGTCCGTCCTTAACTTTTGAACCTGTAATTCAAACTTAAGGACTCCTGTCCTTAACTTTTGAACCTGCAAGTCAAACTTAAGGACTCCTGTCCTTAATGTTTGAACTTGAAATCCAAAGTTAAGGACCAAGTGTCCTTAACTTTTGAACTTGAAACTTGAAGTTAAGGACTCCATGTCCTTAACTTTTTAACTTGGAACTCTAAGTTAAGGACCAATTGTCCTTAACTATTAAACATGCAAGTCAAAGTTCATGACGAAATGTCCTTAACTATTGAACTTGAAACTTGAAGTTAAGGACTACATGTCCTTAACTTTTTAACTTATAACTGTAAGTTCAGGACCAAGTGTCCTGAACTTTTCAACTTGAAACTCAAACTTCAGGACCAAGTGTCCTTAACTTTTTCAAAACAATTTGCAAAACTATGACAGTATGTCCTTAATATACAGAAGAACAATAACAAAGTTAAGGACATTGTGTCCTTAACTTTTTCAATTCAATTTGCAAAATGAGGACACTATGTCCTTAATATTATATGCTCAATTTTTATAGAATTATCACAGGACGCGATGTACTTAACCTTATCAATCCAGAAATTCAAAAAAAATATCAAAATTCTACTTACTGTATAAAAATCAATAGAAATCGAAAAAAGTATAACTATGTCGAAATAAAAATCAATAGAAACACACAAAAGTATAACTTACTGTAAATCTATGTCAATTGTTGGACGAGAAGGTTGATTCTACAGTTTGAAATCGAAAGAGAATCTTCTGCAATTTCGACGATCACAGTGAAGTAGTTAGCGCTGCTTCTGCTGCTACAGCTGATCGTTAATAAAAGCGTAGGTATAAGTTACAGCATAAGGGTATTTTCGTCCAGTCAGGTATAAGTTTATTAAACCAGTGGCTAAATACTAAAGACATTTAAAACACTGACTTTAAAATAAAGACAAGTGCTATTAGTGGCTATTTGTGCACATCACCCCATTTTCTATAGTCTATAGAGAGTCATTTTCTCAATATAGATATATGGATAATATTTTGGTTGAAGTTGAAATAAGAGCAGTTGAAGTTAAAGTTGCCACCCATTTGACCATAGGAAATTTTTCATTTTTTTTGAAATTTTTTCACTTTTTTCGGAATGAGTGTTTGTCCATGAAAATTTCAAATTTCACTTGAAGATAAATTTCAGGATTTTTTGGAAATTTGAAAAACTCCAAAAAAACTATTTTTTATTTTTATTTTTTATTTTCGCTTCAAATTACTCACAAAAATTCAAAAACAGTTTCAAATTGTATTAATGTCCAAACACAATTTTAATTTTCAAATACTATTTTCACTTAATTATTTGTTTTACTTTTTTCAAAATTTTACCATTCTTATGTCCAAACGCCCACAAAAGAGTATTTGAAGGATAATGCTTCATCTTATATTCAAGTGCTTAATTTAGTTGTGTTATCAAGCTATTTTTCTTTTTGGCGATTTAAATAAAAATATTTACGAAGCATGTTTCAGAGTTGAAAAAGAGTACAATGAGCATTGTAAAAAGAATGTGATTAGCCACAAGTCATAAGTTCAAACCACTAAAAATAGATAGTTAAGTAGAGAAGAATAGAGAGCACATTTATTATTCATCTAAAAAAAGACCAATTGGTTAGGTTGTTTGGGATAAGGCGATAGGTATATGTATAGGTCCTAATTTGATCGACCACAGCATATAGTGAGTATGACCAGTGACCTAAAACCTACGAGTCGGACACAGGGGTACGACCCAGAGGTGGAAGGAGAGACGCCATCGTATTAGCATTGTATTTGGCGTGGTAGATATTCCTTAATCCGTCGCCCCCACGATTAAGGGAAATCTCTCAATATATAAGAGGGATTCGAGCTTTGTAATAGGTTTTTTTGGAGTTTGGAATATACAAAATTATTATCTCTCTCTCTTTCTACTATTATCTCTCTGTTGTTCTTATCTCTCTCTACTATTATCATCCTAGAGTTTATTATCTTCGGCTACGATTTACCCCTTCATCTTTGATTAATTTGCTTAAAAAGAACTTAAAATCTTTTGAGTCAAACAATTTGGCGTCGTCTGTGGGTATTTCCATAGCCGAAATCATAGTTCTCATCTAGGTTATTGAAAGTGACGATTACTGTTCTTCAAACTCCATAAAAACCAACAATGGCGGAGAAAGAAGCAAGGCTGAAGATGATAGCAGATGTCTCAAACAACCTCTTAAGCTCCCTCAACGAATTCGGTAGAGAAGACACCGAGAATACAACACCAAGAGATACACCGGAGGGGGATATCTCACCCTCTCCATACGAGGATATGATGGTCTTGCGCGAAAGGGGAGCTTCCACGTCCATGACGAGGGAAACACCACCAACAATTAAAAAGCTGCTGGAGGAGTGGTTGACAAGTGCTCTGAGCAACATGCTCGAAAAATCCCCTCAAGGAAATGTCGAAGACTTACCAACGATAGAAATCGTAGCTACCATCGGCGAGACAGGCACTACGAGAACGAGCAACACCCGCACTGTCATCGATGCAAGAGACGATGCACTCATGACCATCCTAAAGAAAATGGAAGATATGGAAAACGAGAACAAAGCACTCCGTGATCAAATGATAGAGAACTAGGAAAGGGTTGACAAAATACCTGGCGCCCCTAAGCTACTACCAAAATGCGATGTGGGCCGATTTGTCGAACAACTATACAGTGAGGGAGCTGCTCCTCACCCCATCCCGAAAAGATTTAAAATGCCGCCACACTTGAGATTATACGACAGGACCATAGATCTAGAGGATTATCTAATCCATTACGTCACTGCGGTAAAGGGCAATGCCCTATCAAAAAAAACAAGTACCATCTGTGCTATTAAAAAGGTTCGGTGAGACTTTGACAGGAGGAGCATTAACATGGTACTCCCAGCTACCAACACGATCGATATCAACATTTGAGGAGATGGAGAATAAATTCGCCACCGCTCATGCAGGGGCGAAGAAGGCTGAAGCTAGGGTCAATGACATCTTCGCCATCAGGCAAACGACGGGCGAGAGACTCCGAGACTTCCTGGCCCGATTCAATAGAGTAAGGATGGGCTTGCCGAATGTGTCAGAAGGAATGGCGGTAGCGGCCTTCCAAAATGGGTTAAACAGGAACGGATCAAAGGCAACCAAAAAATTGCTCAACAGACTCATGAAGTACCTCCACCATATGGGAAGAAATTCACAACGCCTGTTGTGCCAAGGTAAGGACAGACGAAGACGATCTAAATGACCTGACTCAGCGACTAACGTCAGTTCAAACCGAGGCAAGGAAAGATCGATGTAACGATGGGCGAAGAGATCAACCCCCGCGTTTCAATCGAGAAAGGCATCAACCTTATGTCATAACATCTAACCTGCCTCCTCCAAGGCATACGGATGTCGTGCTACGACACACCGCATCCCTTCGAAATGAAAGTGGTATGCCTCCACTGTTATCTACTTAGAACTTTTGTGTTTCCCCTTCAAAGATAGTGTACACACTGGAGAAGTTGGGCACGAAGGTCCAATGGCGACAAAAAATGAAATCGGACCCAAGCGCGAGAAGGTCAAACGTCCTCTGTGAATTTTATCAGGAAAAAGGAAACAAGACCGAAGATTGCATAGGCCTACGGCAAGAAGTGGTCAGGATGTTGAAACAGGGGTACCTGAAAGAACTGCTCAGCGATAAAGGAAGGGCCAACTTCGCCAGAGGACGTGACCCATCTCAAGGACCTCCAAAGTCGCCATCACCGGCACGTATCATACGGATGATCATTAGTGGTGGAGACGACTAAGTAATCAACCATGTGAAGTTCACCACCATGCACAAACTCAAATGGACGGTCGCCTATGAACGATATGATGACCTCAAAGATAGTATCATCTTCAAAAAGTCAGATGCCGACGGTTTGTCTTTTCCTCATTATGACGCTTTGGTTATAACATTATGCATCGCTGATACAGATGTAAAAAGAATCATGGTAGATGACAGAAGCGACATGTGTATTATTCACCAGAGAGTTCTCACGCAAATGAGGCTCGAGGATAAAATAATACCGCGTTGCATAACACTAACGGGTTTTAACAATGTAGTAGAGCGGACATCCGGGGAAATAGCACTGCCAGTCTTAGCAGGGGGAGTCACGATGGAAACCACATTCCACATCATAAACCAGGAAACAACCTATAACGCCATCATAGGACGCCCATGGATACATGCCGTACGAGTCGTCCCCTCAAGCTTCTATCAAGTAATCAAATTTCCCACCGCATAGGGAATATTCAGCATCCAAGGCGAGCTGCGTACCGCCCAGGAATGCTATCGGATCGCCCAAGATTGCACGCACACCAAACAACTGAAAGGTGCAAGTACGAAGGCATAACAATTAGCCATGTCGGGAACTAAACCCGACCCACCAACAGAGTCCATCAGAGACCCAGACATCATAGAAGTCTGCAAGATAACTATAGAGGACCTCGACCCAGTCAGTTGGACGACATCGACACCGCAAAAAAGGCTTACATCGAGCATAACCTCTTAGATCCAGGTAAGTACCGTGAATTTTTAACTAACAACGTCGATTTTTTTTCCTTTTCCCACTCAGATATGCCATGAATCCCAAAGGACATCGCCACTCATAGGTTGAATGTCGACCCACTCTATCCGCCGGTACGACATATGAGGAAAAAATTCAATGCCACAATCAATGAAGCGGTCAGCGAAGAAGTGGACAAATTACTCACCAATGGTTCCATCAGAGAATTGAAATACCCCCAGTGGGTCGCTAATATGGTCATGGTCAAAAAGAAGAACGGGAAATGGCGAATATGTGTGGACTTTGTCACACCTCCTTTTTCCGCACCCGAGAGGGTACAAGGGAGTTTTTCCAATTAAAGGACAATCGAAACGGGATTTGCTTATTTATTTCAGAGTCGCCACTTGGGAGATTTAGGGTGTCCCAAGTCACCAATTTTAATCCCGAATCGAGGAAAAGAATGACTCCATATTACAGTCTGCGTACCAGAAATCCGGATAAGGAATTCTGTTAACCCGGGAGAAGGTGTTAGGCATTCCCGAGTTCCGTGGTTCTAGCACGGTCGCTCAACTGTTATATTCGGATTGATTATCTGATTCTATACAAATATGAACTTATGTGCAGATTTTAACTTTTTACCGCTCTCATAATTATTATTATTAAGAATGTGAACATCGCTTAAAACATGTCTTTGGACTGCGTCACATGAAATGTACCCACAATCCGGAACATATTTTATTTGACATTTTGGGATTTGGATTTGGGTCGCATGAAATGCACACCCAAGTTTAAGAAAGTAGATTATTAAACACGCACCTAAAGAGACTATCGTGTTATTATTTTGGGAAGGCCGTGAAATTCGCTAAACGACCCTCCTGAATTCTAAGTAATTTAAAACAAGCATTTACTGAGGGCCCCGCAATTTGTATTTTTATTCGGCGAGGCTCATCTCATTCATTATTTTTTAAAAAGGAGTTTGCAACGTCATGGAAATGCATCTCAGACCACGCCACAATCAATGTACCCGTGATTAGAGACACCTTTCGACTCCGTTGAGATTTGGATTTGGGTCACCTAAGTGTGCACCCGAGTTAGGGAGAATAAATTATTAAAGGCGCGCCTAAGGCAACTAGCGCATTATTATTTTGGGTAGGGCCGTGGAATTTGCTAAATGGCCCGTCCCGGAATCTAAGTATTTAATGCATATATTCTGTGAGGGCTCCGTAATCTGTACATTTTTTATTTTTGTGAAGCTCGGCTCGTTTTTTTTTATTTTTTATTATTTTTTTTATTTTTTTAAAAGGATGCCATTTTTTATGCCTTTAACAATACTAAACCTTACATCACCTTTACAACTAAAATCTCATAATTCGTCAGAAATTTAATAAAATGAGTTTAGCGAAGGAGTGTTTCGGAAGTAGTAACAACAAGTACTAATGCTAGTTTTGTCCGAATAAACTAAGCGAGGGAAGAGACGAACAAATTAACGTCAAACTTGTGTCATAGAACAACTAACCCAACTTAATTAAATGACATCAAATAAATAAGAATAACATAACGACGAATGAACAAAATGCATACGGTGAAAACATAATCAGAAAATTATCATACCAATTTCTATATTGCATCTTCGAACATTTAACGTAACGTTTCCTTATCTAATACTTGAGGTTTACTAACCTGAACAAACAGAAACGGATAGAGCCATGGACCAACCCTCTACATCGACCTCCACGAACAACCTCGACGTACCGGACCTCGACGAACAAAAACGACCTCAATGGAAACTGAAAACTCGGCCAAAACTGTCAACGCACGAGATGTTGTCTGCTACTGGACTTTCTCGACGCAGCAGGTTGGTGCGAGAAAATGTAACAGAAGGGGTCGTTTGGATGTGAGGAAGGAGGAGGCTATGGAGATTGGAGGGTCGTTTGGGCAGTGGTCGATGGGGCTGGTAGTTTGGATGGTCGCTGGACGTGAGGAGTAGGTTGTTTGACGGGATGTTAGGTGGTGGCGTTTGGACTAGATGGTGATGGAGTCGACGGGGGAGTTGGTTGCGACAGTAGTGATGGGTTCACGGAGGTGGTGTTTGGTGGTGGTGACAGTAAGGTCGAGGAAGGAGAAGAAGTGGTCGTGGGGCTGGTTGGTTCAGCAGGTGGTCGACGGAGTGATGGTTGAGGATCAGTGACGACGCAGCAGCAACAGCTGTGGTCGTCGGCTTCAATGGAGGAGTGGTCGTGTGGGCGGTGATGGAGTAGAAGAACGCAGCAACAGCTGCCCACGTTCCGATGAGGGGGTAGTGACGACGGGGAGCTGGTGGTTGGGACAGAGGGAGTGGTGGCTTCGGGACGAAAAGGGTCGAGGTTTTCTGGTTTTTTCTCTAGGGTTTTCGTATGTTCTTCTGTTTTGAAGAAGAAACATGAACAGTGCTTCTTCCCTAAAAAATCTGTCCGTTTCTCAAGTCTGTCTCCTTTGCATTTTGTAGTTTTTGCCCAAGAAAATGGACCCCCATGCGTGGTGGGGTTCAAGACTTGTATCCCCACGCGTGGTGGGGTTCCCCGTGTACGGTGTTCCGTCCGTGTTCCCCACGCGTGTCCCCCATGTGTGGTGGACTCGGATTATTATGGGCTAGGCCCGAAAATTAGGCCTAAAAACGGGTAGTTTAAACCCAAATATTATTCTTTTGCCCGGACCCGAGATTAAGAACACAACGTTACTCAACTACTCCTATATAAATAAAATAACTACAAAAATAAGACTAATATTTAAAACAAAACTAGATCTTTTTAAATATTTTTTCAAGATTAAAATAGCTACAAAACATTAATAAAACTATTTTTGTAATTTTAGTTTTTTAATATAAAGATAAAATATTAAGTAATATTTTTTTTTGTATTTTTCAAAATTAAAATGACTACAAAACATTAATACAATTATATTTTTGGTAATTTCGAAATTATATAAAGTACAAAAATAAAGTACAATTTTTGTATTTTTTCAAGTTTATGAGAAATACATAAACTAAAATTTATATATATATATTTTGTAATTTTTTCCTTTTGCGACGAAATAAAGTAAAAATAGTCAAAATAGTTATATTAGACCTAAATTAAATATTTAAGCTAAAAATGTAAAAATTCCCGAGGAGGGTCAAAAATCACGTGTCTACAGCTGCCCCTCTTTGACTGGAAACACGAAGAGTTTTCCGACAAAGAACGACTAGATATGTTTTTGACCCGACCATTATTTGGAGGGACTACACTAAGGAAAGTAAGGGGATGTGACCGAGCCCTGGTATCTGAGTTGCCTACATATCCTTGGTTATACAGGAATCATGCCACGTGTAGTTCGGAGCTGAGAGAGATGGTAGAGTGTACCGAGGTGAAGAGCCGATCGAGGTGCCGTTCCGTTGAGGTTCCGGTCCGTGGTCCTGTCATTACATAAAAAATGAAAACTGAAAAAGACTAACTAAGCCTATCAGCTGCTAGTTACAAGAATTCCTATCTTTAAGTCTTCTGAAACTTGGTCTTGAGTCTTGAATGGTGCTTCATACAGACTTTGGATTTGAACCTTGATACTTGCGAGTTGTAGGTGCTAGTTCTTGAGCAGACCACTTATGTTCTCCACTTCCGTACTTTGGATTCATTTTTTTCTCTTTTTTTTTCTTGTTGTTTTTTTGTGACCAGCTTTTGTTGACCATCTCAGACTGTTGACTCGCATTCTTGAGGCGAGCTTCTGCTATTTATAACTTGGTCGAATGCTGGGGATTTTTGTTGTAACCTTCTGCCGTCCAGTGGGTCACTGCTTGGTCTTGAAAAATGTTCCTCTGTTCTATAGGTGGACTCCTGACTTCTTCGATCTTCGACATACAACAACCTCCGTTCTACAGGCGGGTCCCTGACAACCAAAACAAACAAAATTTCCTAACCCAGTTTGTACTGGGAAGATTTGTGAGTCGTTAGCAAAATTGTAACTCATTTACACTACTGATGCAATGATGAGAGTAAACTAAAGACTAAACTAGGATGTGCATCTCCTACGAGTAAAACCAAAAACTCTTGCTAGCAAATGCGTCTGCTAAAATAAAACCTCAATGACTCAAACTAGGAAGTGCGTCTCCTATGGTCGAATCGGAATGAGCTAAACTAGGAAGTGCGTCTCCTAAGGGTGAAAACTTCAGTGACTAGAACTAGGAAGTGCGTCTCCTATGAATAAAATCTCGATTTAGGAAGTGCGTCTCCTAAAAAACTTGAAAGACCTTGATTAGGAAGTGCGTCTCCTACGGGTAAACTTCAAAAACTGGACTAGGAATTGTGTCTCCTATGGTCGAACTTAAAATGAATCAAACTAGGAAGTGCATCTCCTAAGGGTGAAAACTCAATTCCGGAAGTGCGTCTCCTGAAATAAAGTATAACCTGAAAAAGCCAAACTAGGAAGTGCGTCTCCTACAACAAAAGTATAACCTGAGCGAACCAGACTAGGAAGTGTGTCTCCTAATAATGGAAACTTAATTCAAGAAGTGCGTTTCCTATGCACGAAATTAAACTTAGGAAGTGCGTCTCCTAGGGGTAAAGTAGTCTTAGGAAGTGCGTCTCCTATGGGTGAAACCTTAATGATTTTGAACTAGGAAGTGCGTCTCCTATGAATGAAAATAATTTAGGAAGTGCGTCTCCTATGCGTGAAATCTTAATTTAGGAAGTGCGTCTCCTATGGGATAAAAGTAAACTTAGGAAGTGCGTCTCCTATGGGCAAAACTAAACTTTAAGGAAGTGCGTCTCCTATTGGGTACAATAAACTTAGGAAGTGCGTCTCCTGTGGGTACAATAAACTTAGGAAGTGCGTATCCTATTGGGAAAAACTGTTCTTAGGAAGTGCGTCTCCTATCGGTAAAACTTACTTAGGAAGTGCGTCTCCTATTGGTGAAACTATTCTTAGGAAGTGCGTCTCCTTAGGAAGTGTGTCTCCTATTGGTGAAATTATTCTTAGGAAGTGCGTCTCCTATTGGTGAAACTTATCTTAGGAAGTGCGTCTCCTCTTGGTGAAATTAACTTAGGAAGTGCGTCTCCTACTGGTGAAACTTACTTAGGAAGTACGTCTCCTATTGGTGAAACTATTCTTAGGAAGTGCGTCTCCTTAGGAAGTGCGTCTCCTATTGGTGAATTATTCTTAGGAAGTGCGTCTCCTATTGGTGAAACTTATCTTAGGAAGTGCGTCTCCTATTGGTGAAATTATTTTTAGGAAGTGCGTCTCCTATTGGTGAAACTTATCTTAGGATGTGCGTCTCCTGTTGGTGAAACTGACTTAGGATGTGCGTCTCCTCTTGGTGAAATTAACTTAGGAAGTGCGTCTCCTACTGGTGAAACTTACTTAGGAAGTGCGTCTCCTATTGGTGAAACTATTCTTAGGAAGTGCGTCTCCTATTGGTGAAACTTATCTTAGGAAGTGCGTCTCCTATTGGTGAAATTATTTTTAGGAAGTGCGTCTCCTATTGGTGAAACTTACTTAGGAAGTGCGTCTCCTATTGGTGAAACTATTCTTAGGAAGTGCGTCTCCTTAGGAAGTGCATCTCCTATTGGTGAAACTATTCTTAGGAAGTGCGTCTCCTATTGGTGAAACTTGCTTAGGAAGTGCGTCTCCTATTGGTGAAACTTATCTTAGGAAGTGCGTCTCCTTAGGAAGTGCGTCTCCTATTGGTGAAATTATTCTTAGGAAGTGCGTCTCCTTAGGAAGTGCGTCTCCTATTGGTGAAATTATTCTTAGGAAGTGCGTCTCCTATTGGTGAAACTTGCTTAGGAAGTGCGTCTCCTATTGGTGAAACTTATCTTAGGAAGTGCGTCTCCTTAGGAAGTGCGTCTCCTATTGGTGAAATTATTTTTAGGAAGTGCGTCTCCTATTGGTGAAACTTACTTAGGAAGTGCGTCTCCTATTGGTGAAGCTATTCTTAGGAAGTGCGTCTCCTTAGGAAGTGCGTCTCCTATTGGTGAAATTATTTTTAGGAAGTGCGTCTCCTATTGGTGAAACTTGCTTGGGAGGAAATGCATCTCCTATGGGTAAAAATAAACTTTAGGAGGAAATACATCTCCTATGGGTAAAAAACAAACTTAGGAGGAAATGCATCTCCTAAGGGTGAAACTAAAACAAACTTAGGAGGAAATGCATCTCCTATGGGTGAAACTAAAACAAACTTAGGAGGAAATGCATCTCCTATGGGTGAAACTAAAACAAACTTAGGAGGAAATGCATCTCCTATGGGTAAAGACGTGGAATGTATTCCCTTGTTATACAAGTGGGCGCCTAAAATATGAAATGGACAAACAAAAAGTATTCCTCTCGTTATTCAGGTGGGCGCCTGTCTAAACTAAGACATAAAAGTATTCCTCTCGTTATACAGGTGGGCGCCTATTTAAACTAAGACTGAAAAGTATTCCTCTCGTTATACAGGTGGGCGCCTGGTGCTAAAGATATGAAAAATGATAGGCCCGCATTATACTGGTGGGTGACCTAGAACAGAAATGAAAAGACAGAAATGTATTCCTCTCGTTATTCAGGTGGGCGCCTGTCTTCAACAATAACTTTGAAAATAAGATCCTATTTGAGGGCGATGATCCCAACATATCCTATTTGAGGGCGGATGAACCCAACATATCCTGTTTGAGGGCGGATGAACCCAACATATCCTGTTTGAGGGCGGATGAACCCGACATATCCTATTTGAGGGCGGATGAACCCGACATATCCTATTTGAGGGCGGATGAACCCGCATATCCTGTTTGAGGGCGGATGAACCCAGCATATCCTGTTTGAGGGCGGATGAACCCGATATATCCTGTTTGAGGGCGGATGAACCCAACATATCCTGTTTGAGGGCGGATGAACCCGACATATCCTGTTTGAGGGCGGATGAACCCGACATATCCTATTTGAGGGCGGGTGAACCCGAACTATCTTATTCGAGGGCGGATGAACCCGAAATATCCTGTTTGAGGGCGGATGAACCCGACATATCCTATTTGAGGGCGGATGAACCCGAACTATCCTATTCGAGGGCGGATGAACCCGACATATCTTGTTTGAGGGCGGATGAACCCGACATATCCTATTTGAGGGTGGATGAACCCGTCATATCCTATTCGAGGGCGGATGAACCCTACATATCCTATTCGAGGGCGGATGGCCCAAAATATCCTATTCGATGGCGGATAAACCCAACATATCCTATTTGATGGCGGATGAACCTGACATATCCTATTCGAGGGCGGATGAACCCGTCATATCCTATTCGAGGGCGGATGAACCCTAACTATCCTATTCGAGGGCGGATGACCCAAAATATCCTATTCGAGGGCGGATGAACCCAAAATATCTTTTAAAACTTGAAAATGTCTTACCTCAAAACTTGCTGGGGATTATTTACTTACCTGCTGGGGGATAAGTGTTATGAGCTGGGGATAACGCTGTTGAGGATAACACTGCTGGGGGATTTGTATTCCTTCAAAATTGGTGATCCCCTCTTCTGAAACCTGCTGGGAGCAACACTGGCCCTTTGCCTTTCCAAACACAAGTTTCAATCTTTTTGTTCGGTCTGCTAAGGATTCAGCTTCCTTTATTAAAACTTGGGGATAACACTGGTTCAAAGATCAGCTCCCTTGAGACTGGTGTTATCTTTCTTCTTCCCCAAATGGGCACCCGCCTTCAAGAAAATTTTCACAATGAGAAAATTTTCTGCCCCGGTTTGATGATTTTCTTTATGGCCTGTCTTTCCGCCATCAATAACGTTCATTTTCCCTGTTTCTAAATCAAAGAAAATTTTGTTAGTTTAAAACATGGTAAGCGGTCATGCCACTCTTGTTGTGGATGGTTTCCTCTTTCTCCTTTCCCAGCTTTGTGTTCCATTATGCTATCACAACTTGCTGGGGATGAAATTAATTATTGACACTGGCCCATCCCTTTTATCAATCTCATCTTGATGGGGATACCCTTCTTGACACGGGTTTTGCGCATGTTCCTTCCTGACTTGTACCACTTGGGTGTACTAGTCAGATCTCGTCTTGCATAATTGGAAAGCTGATGGCCTATTTTGAAGTCATTTCCCACTGGTTCTGATCAAACAGACTCTACTGGGGAATGTTTCTATGAAAGGATAAAGACAAACAAAAGGGGAACCGAATAAAAGACAAAGGAAAAAGATGACTCTTTAACAAAAGAAACTATAAATAAAAGCCTACCAAACGCCGATACCGACTCTAATAATCATGACATACACATGTGGCCTATCCTCTGCCGTCAATCGTCTTTAAAGACCTTCCCTTGACGATTCCCCATCTGATTCCCAATCTTATTCGACTTGTAGTGCCCGAAGGGTTTTCACTATCAAGCCTCTCTCATTTTGGTTTTTCTCTCAGCTTTCATCGCCTTATGGTGCCTGTGAAGGTTTTCACCGATAAGACTTTCTCATTTGTATCACTTTTCAGCTGGGGATTTGGAGTGTTGCCGGTATGACTCTTTCTGTTGGAGATTAGAGTCCTTTCTGCTGTGGAACAGAATGTTAGGTTCGCCGGTAAGACTCTTCATTTGTCTGACTTGGCATCTTTTGAAGACTGATCAGAAGGTCTTTCTTTGGACCGTAATGTAGGTTTTTGGATAGGGCTAGAAAGAAAGGGTATAAAAGGCTCAAAAAATACATTAATTTTGGGTTATTAGTTACAACCTTCGGAATTAGATTTATTTACAACAAACGCAACCTTTGCCCCGATTTCTTGCTTGGGGATATTTTAATTGATTTTTTTTTCATTTTTCAAAACTATGACCGAGCCGTGAAGCGCCTACGTATCCTCTTTGAGGAATCAGGTCAAACGTAGTTCCCAATTCCTTTTTTTTCATTTGACTTTCTTTTATTTTTTTGTTATCATTTCTCTTTTCTTTTCTCTTTTCCCTTTTTTTTCGTTTTGTTGTTTTCTTTCTTTCCTTTTTTTTTTTCGTTGCTACTGGTTCCGAACGAGGGGTATGAAAGAAAATAAATAAGGCTCAAAAGGGGTAATGAATGATAAAGTGTTTAGGTAGCAGAACAAAATGCCTTCGTCATTCCAGTCTTCAAAACATGCCAAGTGCAAACAATACAATTTAAATTTGTAGTCTCTTCTGATGGTGCTGGACTTGACAATTATATTCAACATCTGTTTGTTCATTTGTCACTTCTAAAGCACCGTTGGGCGACACTCTCATTCTCATTATTATGAACGACCCTCATGCCAATTTGGCGAATCTTTGCTTTCTAACGGTTTTCTTTGTGTTTAACTTGCCCCAGTTCCACATGACTCGGGTCCTGAATAATCTCAACCGTCCTTATTTCCTTTAAATGGTCTGATCGCCTTTCCGAGGTTTTATGATTAACTTTTAAGATTAGGCCCAAACTGTGTGCGCATGTCATGTCACTAGAATCGACGTTGAATAAAATGATAAAAGGACTAAACAAAAGAAAATTGGAAATAATAAAAGACCGGATTTTGCATTAGACTACCGGTGAAATGGTTTGAATAACAAAACAAAACAAACCAGAACAAAATCCTAAACAACCCTGACAAAACTTAAACAGACCGCTATGACAAAACGGAAAGATAAGCGGCAAGATATTGACACAAAACAATCCGAATGACAATCCTAATGATCCGAACAACAGAAATGACAACCAAATAAGCCACCAACAAGCTTCTCTCTTGCTAACCAAGGAACGGAGCGTCCTCCCACTTTATCAAAACTAGCATCTCAGCCACCGAGCTTCGCATCAGTATTGTCCAGCCCATTGCCAGCTTCAATATCATCACCTCCGTCAACAAGTTCCCGATAGGATTCAAGTGCTTCTGTTATCAGGCATGATCCTTGCAGAGTGTGTATCATGAGGTGCAAGTAAAGGATTCTGGGTGTCATTGTTCGGCTTACCACAAACCAACCACCTTAACTTTCTTTGCGATTCAAAGCGAAACAGGTTAGAATGGACTCCGTCGGTCCCCATTATTAATAACATCTTTTTTTCTTTTTCTTTTTTTTTCTCTTTCTTTTTCCGATTTTTTTTTCCATTTTTCTTCATTTTTTTCGATTTGTTTTCTCATTTTTTTCTTTTCTTTTCCCTTTTTTCATTTCTTTTTTTTTTTGCTTTTCTTTTTGTTGTGGTCGAATCTTATGGAGATTGCCTACGTATCATGACCCTGCATGAATCAGACCTTGCGTAGTTCGGACCAATAAGAGATAAACAATACTCAACATTTTTTTTATTTTCATATTAAAACAAACTAGGTTTCAAAGGTTTGAAGATGACCTACAAACTCGAAAATCAAACAACCCACGTGTTCTAATTAAAAGATTTACAAACTCCAAAGCAAATGGCCAGCTTCCTTTCGACAAATGCAACCAAATGGTTATTTTTGCAAATGTGGCCCCTTCTAAATTTCACATGAATTTTTGAGGCCGGGGAGGATTATTTTATGACACTTTACACACTTGTCCACTCTTTTACGAAAATAACCTTTCGACAACTGAAAGATACTCTAAGGCTATTTCGGCAAGAACGGTTTAAGACGCGGCCGAAGCTGGCTTGGATTATTTTTTGACAAAATTCAAACGGTATTCACCTGACCGTTGACTTTTTTTTTCTTTTCAAACATGGTGTTGCAAACACGGCCCTTCAGCGCCTCGGGGACGAAGATTTATAAGGTTGTGGGGGTCAACTGGACCAAATCTTAAACAGGACCCAAAAAGCGACTGTTTATGCAAAGTCAGCCTTCCGGCGTCACTTTCGGGAACATTCGGCTATTTTTGACAAAACAACATCACCCGACTTATTTATGACCCTCTTTTTTTGACATGTTTTTTATTTATTTATTTTTTTGCTATTTTAGCAAAAGGTGGGGCTGGACACCGCCCGACTTGTTTATGACAAAATTAAAATTTTGACACGTTTTTTATTTATTTATTTTGGCTATTTAGTAAAATGGGGTTGGACCCGATGAGGGTTGCCTACGTATCTCACATCCGGTGAGAATCAAACCCGCGTAGTTCGGGCAAATAAACTATTTTTGAGAAGACCCTTTTCCATTTTCTATATTTTTTTTACAACAAACAAACAAACTATTATTTTCATTCATAACAAACTAACAAACTAACAAAAAACATAAAACATTCCTTCTTCTTTTTTACAAAATTTCGGCAGAGTTTCAACACTACTTGGACATTGATTTTTTCTAAAAATAAGTAGTTATATCTCTACGCTGTTATTTTCTCCTCTTTTTCACGATTTTTTTTATATGTGGAAAATAATGAAAACATACAAAATCTTTTGAATTTTCATGCTTTTTTTTATGTATTTTTATTTTTTATATTTATTATTATTTTTCAAAAATGTGGCATGGGAAACATAAGGATTTCCAAGACATCTTGGATTTCGCAAATGTTCCCCATGCGTTTTTCCCAACATGTGAAGCATGGGGGACATAGGGAATTCCAAGACTTCTTGGATTCCACAAATGTTCCCCATGTGCTTTTTCCCAAAAATGAAGCGTGGGGGACATAGGGAATTCCAAGACTTCTTGGATTCTACAATGTTCCCCATGTGCTTAATTAACATAATAGCATGCTTATCTAAAAAATCGTGCAACTTTCTTATTTAACGTGATCATCATGATAAAGGAGTGTCATTTGTCCGCAAATATCATTGGTCTGCCAAATGACCCATTCACCCTTAAATAAATACAACATGTAGCACATAGGATGCCAAAAGATGGTCTATTATTTTCAGGTTGCTTGTCCTAGACGGACCCAACCCCTGTGTTGAGTCCCCTAAGTCAAATGCACATGATGCAAATAAACGTTCCTACTAGGGATCCGGCATGAAGCTGAGTTATTCTAGGTTCAAAACCTGGGTGTTTGTTCTAGACCTGGCTTACCCGAGAGGACAACTCAAGTCGAGGGGGGGCAGCGTACCGGGAATACAGAAGCTTCACCGGCTTAGCAACTTGTCTGAACCTCATTCTAAATTGGGATTTGACACTATACAGAAAAGAAGTCGTATGAAGTACACCCTTCTTCATGATTTAGAAGACTCAGAGAGGATATGGGTTTCGGCACAGTTTATATACAGTTCACGTAATATCAAAGCGGTAAAAGGCAACCAATTAGCACATTAAGCACAGATCATGTAAAAAAATCAGATAAAGCTGAACATAACAATTTATTCTAAGCTCGATTTCTAACCCTGAACCAGTGGTTCTGGGTCTGTTCCCCAGCAGAGTCGCCAGAGCTGTCACACCTCCTTTTTCCGCACCCGAGAGGGTACAAGGGAGTTTTTCCAATTAAAGGACAATCGAAACGGGATTTGCTTATTTATTTCAGAGTCACCACTTGGGAGATTTAGGGTGTCCCAAGTCACCAATTTTAATCCCGAATCGAGGAAAAGAATGACTCCATATTACAGTCTGCGTACCAAAAATCCGGATAAGGAATTCTGTTAACCCGGGTGAAGGTGTTAGGCATTCCCGAGTTCTGTGGTTCTAGCACGGTCGCTCAACTGTTATATTCGGCTTGATTATCTGATTTTATACAAATATGAACTTATGTGCAGATTTTAACTTTTTACCGCTCTCATAATTATTATTATTAAGAATGTGAACATCGCTTAAAACATGTCTTTGGACTGCGTCACATGAAATGTACCCACAATCCGGAACATATTTTATTTGACGTTTTGGGATTTGGATTTGGGTCGCATGAAATGCACACCCAAGTTTAAGAAAGTAGATTATTAAACACGCACCTAAAGAGACTATCGTGTTATTATTTTGGGAAGGCCGTGAAATTCGCTAAACGGCCCTCCTGAATTCTAAGTAATTTAAAACAAGCATTTACTGAGGGCCCCGCAATTTGTATTTTTATTCGGCGAGGCTCATCTCATTCATTATTTTTTTAAAAGGAGTTTGCAACGTCATGGAAATGCATCTCAGACCACGCCACAATCAATGTACCCGTGATTAGAGACACCTTTCGACTCCGTTGAGATTTGGATTTGGGTCACCTAAGTGTGCACCCGAGTTAGGGAGAATAAATTATTAAAGGCGTGCCTAAGGCAACTAGCGCATTATTATTTTGGGTAGGGCCGTGGAATTTGCTAAACGGCTCGTCCCGGAATCTAAGTATTTAATGCATATATTCTGTGAGGGCTCCGTAATCTGTACATTTTTTATTTTTGAGAAGCTCTGCTCGTTTTTTTTTGTTTTTTTATTATTTTTTTTTATTTTTTTAAAAGGATGCCATTTTTATGCCTTTAACAATACTAAACCTTATAGCCCCTTTACAACTAAAATCTCATAATTCGTCAGAAATTTAATAAAATGAGTTTAGCGAAGGAGTGTTTCGGAAGTAGTAACAACAAGTACTAATGCTAGTTTTGTCCGAATGAATTAAGCGAGGGAAGAGACGAACAAATTAACGTCAAACTTGTGTCATAGAACAACTAACCCAACTTAATTAAATGACATCAAATAAACAAGAATAACATAACGACGAATGAACAAAATGCATACGGTGAAAACATAATCAGAAAATTATCATACCAATTTCTATATTGCATCTTCGAACATTTAACGTAACGTTTCCTTATCTAATACTTGAGGTTTACTAACCTGAACAAACAGAAACGGATAGAGCCATGGACCAACCCTCTACATCGACCTCCACGAACAACCTCGACGTACCGGACCTCGACGAACAAAAACGACCTCAATGGAAACTGAAAACTCGGCCAAAACTGTCAACGCACGAGATGTTGTCTGCTACTGGACTTTCTCGACGCAGCAGGTTGGTGCGAGAAAATGTAACAGAAGGGGTCGTTTGGATGTGAGGAAGGAGGAGGCTATGGAGATTGGAGGGTCGTTTGGGCAGTGGTCGATGGGGCTGGTAGTTTGGATGGTCGCTGGACGTGAGGAGTAGGTTGTTTGACGGGATGTTAGGTGGTGGCGTTTGGACTAGATGGTGATGGAGTCGACGGGGGAGTTGGTTGCGACAGTAGTGATGGGTTCACGGAGGTGGTGTTTGGTGGTGGTGACAGTAAGGTCGAGGAAGGAGAAGAAGTGGTCGTGGGGCTGGTTGGTTCAGCAGGTGGTCGACGGAGTGATGGTTGAGGATTAGTGACGACGCAGCAGCAACAACTGTGGTCGTCGGCTTCAATGGAGGAGTGGTCGTGTGGGCGGTGATGGAGTAGAAGAACGCAGCAACAGCTGCCCACGTTCCGACGAGGGGGTAGTGACGACGGGGAGCTGGTGGTTGGGACAGAGGGAGTGGTGGTTTCGGGACGGAAAGGGTCGAGATTTTCTGTTTTTTTCTCTAGGGTTTTCGTATGTTCTTCTGTTTTGAAGAAGAAACATGAACAGTGCTTCTTCCCTAAAAAATCTGTCCGTTTCTCAAGTCTGTCTCCTTTGCATTTTGTAGTTTTTGCCCAAGAAAATGGACCCCCATGCGTGGTGGGGTTCAAGACTTGTGTCCCCCACGTGTGGTGGGGTTCCCCGTGTACGGTGTTCCGTCCGTGTTCCCCACGCGTGTCCCCCATGTGTGGTGGACTTGAATTATTATGGGCTATGCTCAAAAATTAGGCCTAAAAACGGGTAGTTTAAACCCAAATATTATTCTTTTGCCCGAACCCGAGATTAAGAACACAACGTTGCTCAACTACTCCTATATAAATAAAATAACTACAAAAATAAGACTAATATTTAAAACAAAACTAGATCTTTTTAAATATTTTTTCAAGATTAAAATAGCTACAAAACATTAATAAAACTATTTTTGTAATTTTAGTTTTTTAATATAAAGATAAAATATTAAGTAATATTTTTTTTGTATTTTTCAAAATTAAAATGACTACAAAACATTAATACAATTATATTTTTGGTAATTTCGAAATTATATAAAGTACAAAAATAAAGTACAATTTTTGTATTTTTTCACGTTTATGAGAAATACATAAACTAAAATTTTTATATATATTTTTTGTAATTTTTTCCTTTTGCGACGAAATAAAGTAAAAATAGTCAAAATAGCTATATTAGACCTAAATTAAATATTTAAGCTAAAAATGTAAAAATTTCCGGGGAGGGTCAAAAATCACGTGTCTACAGACTTCACCGACCTAAACAAAGCATGCCCAAAAAACTCCTTCCTACTACCCCATATCGACCAACTGATTGATGCGACAACAGGGCACGAACTGCTGAGTTTTTTGGATGCCTACTCCGGTTATAACCAAATTCTAATGGCCGAAGAGGATCGGGAAAAAATGACTTTCATCACTCACCAAGGAACTTACTGCTATAAAGTGATGTTGTTCGGACTCAAGAATGCAGGGGCCACTTACTAGAGGTTAGTCACCAAAATGTTCAAGGAACAACTTGGCAAGACAATGGAGGTCTATATCGATGATATGCTGGTAAAGTCGGCAAAGAAAGAGGACCACATTAGTCATTTGAAAGAAGCCTTCGAGATATTGAGGCAGTATGGGATGAAGTTAAATCCGGAAAAGTGCGACTTCTGCGTGGCTTCAGGAAAATTCTTAGGTTTTCTCATATCACAACGAGGGATCGAAGTCAACCCAGATCAAATCAAAGCCATCGACACAATACCTGAGGTGCTGACCAGCAAAAAACAGGTACAAAAGCTAACATGGCGAATAGCTGCCCTGTCGAGGTTCATTTCACGATCCTCGGACAAATGTCACAAATTCTTCAACGTACTGAGAAAAGACCACGGGCTGCAATGGAACGAGGAATACATCGACGCCCTTAGGAAACTAAAGGCGTATCTATCCTCGCCGTCACTACTCATCAAAGCGGACCCAGGTGAGTGTTTGCTTGTATATTTGGCAGTATCCGAAGTCGCTGTTAGTGCAGTCTTGGTCCGCAAAAATAAAGGTATGCAATCTCCTATTTACTATATCAGCAAAACCTTAATATATGCCGAGACAAGGTACCCTCACCTTGAAAAACTAGCTCTGGAACTAGTCGTAGCTTCACGCAAGCTTAGACCATATTTTCAATGTCACCCCATAAAAGTAATAACAACCTTCCCCCTAAGAGGTATCCTGCATAAACCCGAGCTCTCAGGTAGACTCGCCAAATGGGCAATAGAACTAAGCAAGCACGACATAACTTACCAACTGCGAACTGCCATTAAGTCGCAGGTGCTCGCCGATTTCATTGCCGACTTCAGCGCAGAAATATTGCCCGAGGCAGAACAAGAAGCGTTTCGCGCTTCCGCATGTACCGACCTCTGGACCCTCTACACTGACGGCGCTTCGAATGCCTAGGGATCGGGACTGGGACTCATCCTCGAAGTCCCTACGGGCAAAGTAATTCTCCAGTCCATACGATGCCCCGAGATGACAAACAACGAGGCTGAATATGAGGCTGCGATTGCAGGTCTGAAATTAGCCCTCAAATACGGTGCCCGACGAATCATCCTCTACTGCGACTCTCAAGTCATTGTAAATCAAGTCACCGGGACTTTCCAAATCAAAGAGCAGAGTCGAAAATCCATAAACTACTGCCGGAGTTCGACGAATGCTGCCTATATCAGATCCCTAGGGCACAAAACATTGAAGTAGACGGCCTCGCCAAATTAGCTGCGGCCACTAGGAATATTAACAAGGAAAACATGGTCACCCTATTTCACTCAGCCATAGACCACATCGAGGTACTTTCTCTGAACCTTACTTGGGACTGGCGTAACCGCCTTATGTCCTATTTATAGGATGGAACACACCCGCACGACAAAACAAAAGCCAAGAAACTCCGGGTGCAGGCAGCTCGATACAACCTAGTAAATCATAACCTCTACAAGAGAACATTTGGCGACCCCCTGGCCAAATGTTTTGGACCGCACCAAACAAGGCAAGTACTAGAGAAAGTACACGAGGTCACTGCAGTGCCCATAAGGGGAATCATGCCTTCGTTAAATGCCTCATTCGCGCCGGCTATTACTGGCCTACTATGAAAAAAGAAACCACGGATTATGTACGGAGATGTAAGCAATGCCAACAGTACGCCCCTATGATACATCAAGCCGGAGAATTCCTCCATTCTGTCACCTCGCCATGGCCTTTCATAAAGTGGGGAATGGACATAGTTGGCCCTCTGCTAGCAGGACAAGGAAAGGTACATTTTCTTTTGGTTTTAACTGACTATTTCTCTAAATGGGTAGAAGCAGGTGCGTACGCTCAGGTACGCGAACAAGAGGTCATCGCCTCTATATGGAAAAATATTATATGTCATTTCGGCATCCCCAAAAAAATCAGATGTGACAACGGACCCCAGTTCATCGGAAAGAGAACGACTGAGTTCTTCGAAAAATGGCACATCAAACGGATACTCTCCACGCCATATCATCCCGCTGCCAACGGCCAAGCCGAGTCCTCCAACAAAGTGATACTGAACATATTGAAAAAGAAGTTCGAGGAAGCTAAAGGGCTATGGCCCGAACTACTACCTGAAGTATTATGGGCATACCGAACTACGCCAAAGTCTAGCATAAGAGAAACGTCATACTCACTGGTCTATAGGACCGACGCAGTCATACCCGTCGAGGTCGGAGAACCCAGCCTGAGATACTCCCATATAAGCGGGGCGAATAACGATGAAAGTAGGTTACAAGACCTAGATGAAGTTGAAGAACGAAGAGACATGGCCTACGTGAGAATGATATCCCAGAAGCAACAAGTAGAGAGATACTACAACAAAAAAGGCCAAGGTAAGATCACTCAAAGTTGGCGACTATGTCCTCAAGGCCAAAACACTGGCATTAAAGGACCCAAATGAGGGAAAGTTAGGAACAAATTGGGATGGACCGTATAAAATCATAGCAGCGGCAAACAAAGGAGCATTCCAACTGGAAATAATGGAGATAAAATTACTCCAAAACAACTGGAACGTCGCCCATCTCAAGTACTTTCACTTCTGAAAGGCATCAACCTAAGTCGTACTCTTTTTCCCTTACCCGAGTTTTGTCCCAATCGGGTTTTCTTGGGGAGGTTTTTAACGAGGCGGTGAAGGGGATACCTCGTGGATCGGAACATTGTTCATCACTTCGGCCCGTCGATACGATCTATGGGTCGAAGTAATAAAGGGACTACACAGTTCAATTTCCATTGTATGAACGGAATTCAATCTTCATTGTATGAACGGAATTCAAATCTCCATTATATGCATGGAATCTAATCTCCATTGTATGAAATTCAAATCTCTTAATGGCCAAGGCCATCGACATTAGTTCGACCTCGTTCGAACCACGACGGGATACTACTTCGACGATAGTCGAAGCAACATCCTAATGGCCAAGGCCATCGATATTAGTTCCACCTCGTTCGAACCACGACAGGATACTACTTCGACGACAGTCGAAGCAACATCCTAATGGCCAAGGCCATCGACATTGGGTCGACCTCGTTCAGACCATGATGAGATACTTCGACGATAGTCGAAGCAACATCCTAATGACCAAGGCCATCGACATTGGGTTGACCTCGTTCGAACCACGATGGGACACTACTTCGACGACAGTCGAAGCAACATCCTAATGGACAAGGCCATCGACATTGATTCAACCTCGTTCGAACCATGACGGGATACTACTTCAATGACAGTCGAAGCAATATCCTGATGGCCAAGTCCATCGACATTGGTGCGACCTTGTTCGAACCACGACGAGACATCATTTCAACAGTAATCGAAACAATGTCCCAACAGAGACTAAGTGTCATACAATAAACAAAAAGCGAAAAATGACGAATAGACAAATTGACAAAAGTAAAGTTTATATTACAGCAAAAATACTATGTACATTCGTCCCTATGAACAGGCCCTGGTACAACCCACGTCCAAAAAAAGTCCCAAGCAAAAAAATAATTGTACAAACTAAAAATACACGTCGTCTCCAGCAGGGTAGGCATCTTCATACCATGAATCTGAGTCAAGGCGGTTCACATCATCAGAAGTTACACCCTCCCTATTGGGAGTGTTAGTGTCATACCCACATAACTCACGAGCTGCACGTGCTTCAATATGTACTGCCTGAACCTCCACCTCTGTCGCCCGGCCCTCGGCATGAAAAGCTCTATATACGTCGAGCCAAGCCTCTGCATAGACCCACAACTCGTACAAGCAGCGAGGCGAGCCCTGACTGACCAAAGGGCGAGATGTGGAGGGCCGAGAACGACGATTTGCTTCCTCTACCCTCAACGGAGCCATTTGCCCTTGAAATGCGGCCAACTCCGCCTCTAACTCCCAAATACGCCACTCAAACTCCGCGACTCAACGACCGGAGGCTTCCCTTTTCCCGACGAGTTCCGACTTGGATATGCGGAGAGCATCTTCCAAAGAGATCGTCTCGAAAACAGCAGCGGCCAACTTGTCGGCATTAGCATTTAACTCGCCCTTAAGTCCGTCAACCTCAAATATCTTAGCACTCAGCTCGGCATTTAAACCGGCTACCTTAAGCTGTAGGTCGGCATTATCTGTCGGTACCCCTTGACTCAGCTCAAGTTCATCTTCTCTTGTCTTAAGAAAGGCCTCCAATTTGCTGTTACAGGTGATGGCCCTTACGAGCTCCTTGTCCCTCTCCTTCAGCTCCTCTACCCTACGCTCCAATTGTTCTTCCCACTGCTCAAGCCCCTCGCGAAACACTTAGAACTCGAGATCCTGTTGATAGATGTCGAACATTTCCCAGTGCTTAGCATGGTACTGATGATATTTCGACGACATCTTCTTGTAGAGGTCCATCCTTCTTCGGTCGCGGCGATCTCTCTCCACCTCCAGGACGAGGGTCTAACAAAATAAAAGCAGAGTTAGAAAAAATACGTCATTGCCACACCAACCCCACCACACATAGAAAGGAAAGGGGAACCTACCTGCAAGGCCATACTAGCGAGCTTCCGAGACAACTCTGCGTCACTCATCGCCCGAAGCGTCTCATTTTCAGGAGTGGCACATAAAGGGGCAAGGGACGACGCAACCTGCTCACTATTCAGCAGCAAGTTGTAACTTCCTGGAATTACCACGTGACGGTAGGACCCATTCGTCCTCACTTCCACATGGGCGTGGCGACCCAAAAACTCATATACGTCATCCGGGGCAATATCAAAGCCCGATTTGTCCTCCCACACATGAGGTTCTCCGACATTGGACGACGGGCCCTCTTTAGCAGAACATACCGAATTGGCTCTCGGGCCAACTCTTTCCACACGAGGTGACCTCCCCGACAGAATGGCATCAGCCATGAACATGGGCACCGGAGCCATCCAAGATGTGCCACTTCCATCAGCCTTAGTGGCCACACCCTTTCCCAGCTCCAACCTCCTCATTTTTCTCTCTAACGGCTTGTCACTATTAGAAGATTCATCGACGTGATGTGGGGCCGATGCCAACGAAGTCGCTTCTATCACGGCCGCAATCCTAGACGCGTCCCCCTGTTGAAGGAGTAAAGGACGACCTTCTTGGACCGACTCACACAAAATATAGCGAGTGTCTGTGGTAGCAACGGGTCACCTGAAAGCTGGGACTAGTGCCCTCCGCCTGGAAGCTCCCTGACCTATCGTCACAGAGAATCATATGGTTAAGTGGAGTCGTACGGCCAGCTAGGCAATAAGGCAAAAATTTACCAGAGGAAACCTTAGGGCCATAACGTTGTACGAAAGCAGACCAAGTTCGGGTCTCCTCCGCATGGGGCAACAGGCTAGCGACCCAGTTCCTAAAACCGATAATGGGCTGGGGCAGACGAGCCATAGCTGCAATACATGTGACCAAAATTTACAATAATTGCGGAAGACATGAGAACTTAATAAACTACGATACTTACGAGCTTTATTCCACCGCTTTGGGAATCCTGCGGGGTTAGAGACGACGTGCTCGGTCTTGATGAAAAAGTACTTATGCCAAAATTTACGGCTCGCCCGGTCATCCGTCGTGACCACCAGTCCTTTCGTACCACGAAGTCTCAGGTGCACCATGGTTCCCCTAAGGAAACCAGGTGAAAATAAATGCAGGAGATGATGAACGGAGATGTTGCACTCTACCAATTCCGCCTACTTAGCCAGCAGCAGAAGCACCTTGAGTGTATACGGCGTAAGCTGAGCCGGGAAAACATGATAAAATCTGTAGAACTCGTCCGCTAGAGGAAAGAGAGGAAGGGTGTAGCCGATCACAAAAAGGTATTCGTAAAAGGCACAGTACCCAGGCCTGTAGGCGTCAACATAGTCTCCCTCCGCCAAAGTCATCTCTACGTGGGCAGGAATACCATATTTTATGCAGAGGGCATCGAGGTGAGTCTGATTCGTCTCAGAGAGCACAGGGTTCGGAGTAGGGGGCGGGTCCTTGAGGAAATCACTCCGAGACAAGGGATGCCTCGATAGTAATGCCTCCACTGTAAGAGGGTTGTCACTCTCTTCTACCTCCACCTCTCCACTGTCAGAAAGAGGTGATGCATTCGACGGAGCGGCCTCAGGAACCTCTTCGTTACGCGACGAGATCTCGGCATGATTTTGTTTAAAGGAAGTAAGCTATGCAAATAGAGTAAAAAAGAGGAGAACTTCCGGCCAGGAATGGAAACGAAGAAAATATGAAAGCAGAAGAAGAAGATCGGAAAATTATCAAGAATGGCCAAAGTTTTTCAAAGAAATCGAACCCTTCACCTATTTATAGGGTTGAGTGGCGCTAGAATCAAGGCGGCAGGTTTCAAACCAGCGCAGGAAACCAAGCGCCAAACCGTCAGTCTTTTACCTCGAAAATCCGCATAATGATGACACATGCGAAGTCTGACGTCACCCAAGGTGGCGTGTACTCTTATAGCGAGTATAGGTCCTCGACGAGCGGAGAGACTAACTGTATAGGTCCGAATTGGATCGACCACAGCATATAGCAAGTATGACCAGTGACCTAAAACCTACGAGTCGATACAGGGGTACGACCCAGAGGGGGAAGGAGAGACGCCATCGTATTAACATTGTATTTGGCGAGGTAGATATTCCTTAATCCGTCGCCCCCACGATTAAGGGAAATCTCTCAATATATAAGAGGGATTCGAGCTTTGTAATAGGTTTTTTTTGGAGTTTGGAATATACAAAATTATTATCTCTCTCTATTATTATCTCTTTATTGTTCTTATCTCTCTCTACCATTATCATCCTAGAGTTTATTATCTTCGGCTACGATTTACCCCTCCATCTTTGATTGATTTGCTTAAAAAGAACTTAAAATCTTTTGAGTCAAACAGTATCCAACACAATGCTTTTTAACTAGACATTTTAAAACAAAACACGTATATCCAGAAATAATATTAAAGCCATAATTAATGGGAAAATGAAGCATCAATTTAATCGTCACCCCCACTCCCACCATTCCCATTTTTCATGTAAATTAAGTGTTTAATTGCTAGCTACCTATGCTTGAAGGGATGAGCACCATCTGTCATTAAAATCACCTTCAATTGAGCCAACTTACTAAGTATACCTTTTAAAACACATTGACAACTACATTAATCACCATTTAATTTGGAAAATATATTTATTTGCATTCGGTCTTAACATCAAACTACTAAATGTTTGATAATAAATAGTTTTAGAAGAATGTTATTAGCATAATGTGTGCTTGTAAGAGATATCAAATATATGAGTTGGTTATTTCAGTCATGTGTTCTAAATAATCATTTTCCTGATGTATGTTTTCCTTAGTATTAATTTGACCAAAGTGGTGTTAGGAAAAAAGATAAAAATGATATACCCCTTTGAATTAAGGCTTTGAAGCCCTCTCGTCTCTTTGTAATTAGGGAAATCGATAAACTTAAGTTTAGAGTCACCTCGATTTCTAATGTTGGAACATCAACAAGGCCAACTAAGGACAAAAGAATATGAGTGACCATACAAACAAAGCAGTTCTCTTCGAGAGCAAGGAACATACAATTTTTTAGTGTATCCTGAGTAATGTCTACGTTACGTTCTCTTGACCAAAATAAGAAAAAAGTAAATTCAATTCTCGATTAAAGTAAGAACACATATCATTTTATCATAATTAAGTGGTAAATATATATATAGAAAAGATAAATATCTTGTATTTCTTAGTATGATGTAAATAGTGGTGGGAATAAACAAGTTGGAACCGCCTTATATGGACTCTAGTTTCATCCCTTTAGAAATGATATTTGCCCAACTGTAGGGTGAGAATCATCTTGTCCCAGCTTCAATTTTATCTAATGTTTCAACCTTACTTCAAAACTTTTGACTACATTTTCACCTAATCGTTTTACACTGTATCTTTATTTAAATTTACAGATATAAGATAAGATCATAGTTAATGAGGAGGTGCCATATATTAATGAAGCATTAATCTAATCATCATATCCCCCACCCCCTCTTTATGTTAGTCTATGTATCTGATTAATTGGTAGCCACCTATATTAATGAGGTGACGAGCATCTATTATTGAAAAACATCTTCAATTGAGCAAAATCTACCGATTTATCACAGTACTTTAGAATTTTAGATTTAGATGTACAAGTACTGACCTAACATTCGAAAAATGCATTAAACTACATTTATCACCCTCCAATCTCTTGAGGACTTAGCTACGCATAGTAGTCTATATCCTTCAAACAACAATAATTACATTCGATCCCAAACATTAATTAGTCGTTTTAATTAATTAAATTTATTTCAAAATATTTGACATTTTAGAAAAATAAGGAGCAGGCGTACGTATAATCACATTCACTGTCTTCGACATTCATATATTTATAGGTGGAGTTTTGTCCAAAACCCCGCTTAAGATACCTCATTTAGGATATTGGAAAGGAAAAATTGCAATTAGCTGCAGGGACGGATTTATAGGGAGATTATGAGGTACGTGACCTCATGATCTTTATAAAATTAAATATTTTATATACGTATTTTTTAAAATTGGTATTCACTCCATCTCAAATTATCTGTCGTGATTTTGAAAAATAGCTGTCTCAAAGTATTTGTCATTTTAAAAGTTAAAGAGTAAATTAATAAAAAAAAAATTCTATTTTACCCTTAATATTAATTGTTCTTGAAAACTACAAATACCCTAATTATGAGTAAGTATTAAACGAAGAGAGATTATATCTTAAGACATAAATAAAGGTAAATAGTCATACACCTTTCCTATTTAATATTTTTTTAAGGGGTGTATAGAAGAGAAACACAACAGATAATTTGAGACGGCGGGAGTATAATATTAACAGTTGGCACATATGCTCTAAGAAGATTGAATAGTGCACGTGGTTGAAGATTGAGTTATTTACTAACAAGAATAAGGATAAATTCCCACTTAATAACTTTTTCCTTCTTTTTCTTTTAATAGTGCACACATGTACCGAAAATCCAAGATCCGCACATAATTAGCCGTTAGATAAGCAAAACATTGAGTACTTGTAAACAAGTTCATTTCGCAAATAAAGCAAACACATTCCCAATCCCAAACATTAATGTCTCATCATTAATTCTACTAATATTATAACTGCAGAACTTAGCTGCATAACAAAGTCTTTCATACGACTCATCCCAAAATAAAACAAACAAAAACTAATACAGCAAAAAAAAAACCTCTCACATAGAATTAGTATAAAAGTCATACTTAATAACTTACTAGCTAAGGGCATGCTCATTCATGTTATTTATGTAACATTTTTCTTTAACAGTAAGCAACACACTTCTTCTTGCAATCCATTGTACAGCCACCAGATCCACCACCATAACCATACCCTTTTCCTTTACTGCTATATGATTTGAAACATTTTGCTGGACACCTAAGTTTCTTCCCTAAACATGGACCTTTATCCTTACACACAACAGTTGGTCTTATAATCCCACCTTTTGCATATCCACCTTTTGGGCCTCCAATTCCACCTCCATATCCTCCACCAAATCCAGGTATATTAAACCCACTTCCAGGCCCAAAAATCCCTCCAAATGGCCCACCATCGTTATCGTTTCCATTCCTGGCTCCGCCTCTGGCTGCTTTCTTGGATTTTTCGACGTTTTCGGGGGTGTGTCTAGTAGCAAAGGAGAAAGTGGCTGTTATCAGCAAGAAAGCTAAGAGAGTGAAGATGGTTATGGAGTTTTTTGTCTTCATTTTTTTTTGGTTAGGAGAAAGAGAGAGTAGAAGAATGAGTAGTATTTATTATGAGAAGAGAGGTGGAAAAGCATTGAAGAAAGGGGAGAGAAAAAGAAGATAGTTATAAGTGGATGGCAGTTGGGACACTTTGCATGAAGACTTTATAAGAGTAGGGTGGGTGGAATTTAATACACTAGAGTACACAAACATTATATTATGGATATCTAATCCCCCTGTTTTACTGTGTGTTTTTAATGTGTGTTATGAGGTGTCAACATGTACATATATTTTTGTAGATGTAAGGGACTTGCCATCGAGTCGTGTGATAAGACAGTTGAGATTTTCCCATCCTTAACTAAATGTTTTGAATTTGAGTTTTGAAAATTAATATTTTTCTTATGAGAACTGTTTTACCCATAATAGTTTACTCGATGAATCAAAATTAATCGAATTGTTTCAGAGATCACATCGTTAAATCGAATAGAAATTTGACACATTGGTGATGGTCTTGAGTAGACCTAATAATAGTACGAAAGGTAGAGAGTTAGGGTGTGTAAGGTAGGAAACGAAAATATTTTTCGGAAAGTATTTTTCAATTTTTTCATGTTTAGTTGGCTTAAATATTTTTGAAAATATTTTTCTCATTAACTCATTTTTCTCCAATTGTTTTCCCTATCAAGAAAAAGGAAAAATATTTTCCAATTCTCTTTTTTAACCTTCCCCATCCTATTTTCCATCCCCATCAACCCACCCTCACCCCATCCATCCACCTTACCCCACCTCACCCTTGCCCCAACTCCACCCTCACCCTAAATAAAAATATTATTAATGATACTTTCTTTTGATGTTATAGATAAACTGTTTTTTTTTTCATTTCAACAAGTGAGTATTTTTCTTCTTTTCATGAAATATAAAAGTAATTTTTTCATTTTAACAAAAAAAATACTTTTTTTCATGATGTAAAAAAAGTATTTTCTTTCCTTTCAACAAAATGATGTAGTAAAAAATATTTTCTTTCATTTAAACAAAAAAAGTATTTCCTTTTCATGATGTAGAAAAAGTTTTTTTTTTCATTTCAACAAAATAAATACTTTATTTTCATTTTGTAGAAATGGTAATTTATTTTTTAATAAAAAAGTATTGCCTTTTTAGTTATGGAGCACAAATTTCAACGTTATTTTTTACGTAAAAAATTAGTGGAACACATTAGTTCCTTTGTATTTGTGTGAATTTTTAGAAAAATAATTAACTTCTTGAAGAAAATAGAGTCTTAAAAATGTTGGGTATTTGGGGTGGGGGGGGGGGGTGGGCAGAGGCGGAGCATGCATAGGACTTGCGGGTTCGGTCGAACCCAGTAACTTTGATCCAAAACCTATATTTGTCTTAAAAAATTCATTAAATATATATAACTTGTTAATCTAGAATCCAGTAACATAAACAAACTAGAATCTTGAACCCACAAGTTTCAAATTCTGGCTCCACCTCGGGGGAGGGGGAAAGGAGGGGGGAGGGGAGGAGAGCACATGAAACATGCGGACTTGGGGGAAAGGGGTGAGGAGAGTAGCAAAAAAAAATATTTTTCTAAAATGTATTTTCTACTCTGTAACCAAACACTAGAAAATATTTTCCGGAAAAACTTTTCCACTCACCAACCAAACAAGAGAAAATAAGTTATAAAACCACTCATTTTCCATGAAAACATTTTCTGGGATAACATTTTCCATGAAAAATATTTTCCTTCCTACCAAATACACCCTTAATTTCACATTACTAGTATAATAGACAAAAATAAAATATGGTTGAAATGAGTCAAAATAAAGGTTGATTAAGAAACGTATATTTGTAATTCTCTGTATTATAACTTTTATATATGAACTGTCCCCTTCAAATTTGTCCTCAATCTGTTATTGTTCAGATAGTTAAACAATTCTTTTGTACTAATTTTTTAATTATTTGTTAAATTTGGAAACACGTTATGTTACTCTATATCCCCCACCACCACCCAAAAAAAGATGGTGGTTTAGAGTGGAACTCTTTTGAATTTGTTGTGGCCAGAAAAGCCAACTCACATGAAATTGCCCTAATGATACTTCAGTCTTCCTAACTTAATAGTCCGTTTGGCAAAGCTGCAAAAATCAGTTTATTTTGAGATGTGTTTTTTTTCGTAAGTGCTTTCATCAAAAGTACTTTTGGTGAGAAGCAGTTTGTGTTTGGCTAATTAGTTTGAAAATCACTTCTGAGCAGCAATTAGCGTTTGGCCAAACTTTTAAAAATTGCTTCTAAGTGTATTTTTCTCAAAAGCTCCAAAACTGCTTCTACTTCTCCTCAAAAGTACTTTTTTTCCTTCCAAAAGCTTGGCCAAACACCTCAATTTTTGACCAAAAATATTTTTGGCCAAAAAGAAGTTTGGCCAACCAGGCTATTAGTGATGTAACAATACCTGTCATACATTATTGATTTACTATAAATGTGGTAACACCATCTTAAAGGCAGTTTCTTAACGAAGCAAATCCCTAAAAACAATAATTTAATAGACAGAAAACAAGATATATATCAAAAGAGATTTGAATCGGGATAATTTATTTCTGTTTGGGTGTATGAACAAAGTTCCACATTGATAGCTGAAAAGACTGGGAGTTTATATATAAAGTTTAGGAATCTCTTAATGATGTGAGACATTTTGAGAAAAATTGTGCGGGTTTGGCTCAAAGCGGACAATATCACACCATGTTAAGAGTATCTTTGGGCTAGTTTAGTGCAACAACTGGTATCAGAACCCAGTGGCGGACCCATGATTTTGTGCAAGTGGGTTCAATCTTAGAAGTACACAACTTTAGTTGTAAAATAGTAGTTGTCAAGTGGGTTCAAATAAAATATTTATACAAAATTTATACAGCTTTAATCGTAATTTATACATATATACAGTATTATTTTTTGATGAAGCGGGTTCAGTTGAACCCGCTTGCCATCACGTGTGTCCGCCACTATTAGAACTCAGGTTCAGTGGGACGAGTATGGCGATTTGCAGAGACTCAATTTGGAGATACGCACACAAAAAGAAGCTAGTTTTAGTCTGAGGGGAAGATTGTGACACTAAAGAAACGTAATCTGTTTGGGATATAGTTAGTGGTCCAAACTGTTGGACGTGCGAATAAAGTCCCATATTGGTAGCTCAAAAGATTGAGAGTCTACATATAAGGCATAGAGATCTCTCTTAATGGCGTGAAACCTTTTGGAGAAAACCGTTAAGAGTATCTTTGAGCTGGTTTAGCCCAGTAATTTCCTTTATTTGGTTTAAAACTGAGATATAAAAAGAAAAACTTGATAGTTAAGACAATCCAACACCCTAGAAAACACAGGAAACCAAATTAGTTTTTAGTGGATTGATGTATTAACTATTACATTCCCACTTCAAAATCATTATAACAAGTGCAGTTATTTTTTTTATTTTTTATTTTGGAATAGAAGAGAAAGAAAAGGGGGAAAGAAAAAGTTACATTGAGATGTCATCTTCAGCTAGTGAACAAGCTAAAGACCTTTGTTTGGAAGAAACTGCAGGTTATCAATTGGTCAGGAAATTGCTCCAAAAACCCATTGGTACCACACAACAGTAATAAAGGTTTTATAGGAATATAGAATGAGCCCCAAAATTAATACATGTATATACTTATACTTTTGGCTTTGTATCAAACTTAAAGTCAACAGTCGAAACTCTTTTCCCATCATTCCTTTGGCTTTATTATTTGTGTTTTACCACTTGTTTCCTTTTTATAAAAATTTATTAAGATCACATGTAAAACAAACCATATTATCATTGCTTGTTACATACATTTACAATAAAATTCGAGGATGCTACACTTTATCATCTTAAGCTCGATTCAGTAAAACATCGAACAACACTAAATATTTAAAGCATCAGTTTATTTGTTTTGTAAACATCTTAACGCACCGAAGAAGTGTTAAATTTGTGAATTGCAGAAATTGATATGAGAAGAGGAGAAGAATTGAGAAATTTCCACTGTTTTATTAAGCTGCTAACTGCACTGTTACACGTATATATAGTTGCTCCACTAACTGATACAACTAATTGACAGTTGTACAACTAATTCTAAATGACTAACTATAGTTAACTTAACTAACTATGGTTAAGTAATACTATCCTTTATACCCCTCGAGCTAGGAGGTATGAAGTAGGGGTGGGCATATATCGGGTAAAACCGATAACCCGGGCCGTTAATTCTTTATTGGGTTATCGGTATTGGGTTATTGGGTTAACAGTTCGGTAACGGGTTAAATTTTTTTTTATTGGGTTATCGGTTCGGGCTCGGTTTGCATTTTTGTTATTGGGTAAAAACCAATAACCCAATAAGAATGATGTAATTTACTAATTTACCCTTAAGTATATACTAGGGTTATTTATTTTCCTAATTCCCTCTTCACTCTTCACTCTTCCGTCTTCAGTTGTTTGTCTCTCAGTTCTCATTCTTGTTTCCGTCGCAGCCCCCAAGAGTCAAGACGCAAGACTCACCACCAGTTCTCCGCCAGACATCAGTAGATACTGCACAGAAGTGGGAGCGTGCTTTTGTTAAGAAACAACAAAAGTTGGCAGTTTACACGTTCTGGCAGTTTGATTTCTTTGTTTTATATATTGCAAAATTTTTTAGTTGTTTTATGTTATCGGGTAAACCGATAACCGAACCGATAACGATATATAACCGATTAACCGATAACCGATAACCAATATCTTATCGGTTTGGTTATCGGGTTATGATATTTGTAAACCGATAACCGATAGGCAAAACCGATAATGTTCAAAACCGAACCGAACCGACCGATGCCCACCCCTAGTATGAAGATGTTCTTCATTCCTAGCTTAGACACAAGGTAGTCATGCTGAGCCCCCCAAGTCCTTTGGTAAGTAAATCTGTTTGTTGATCAGTTGAAGCAAATAGATAGAGATGAGACCTTGTTGAATCTTCTCGTGGATAAAGTGGCAATCAATGTCTATATGTTTGGTGCACTCATGAAACACAGGGTTTGCAGCAATCTGAAGAGCATATTTGCTATCACAATAGACAGGAATAGAGGAATAGTGAGGAACACCCAACTCTTTGAATAAGCCAAGGAGCCATACCATTTCAGCAACAGTAGAGGCTAGGCTACGATACTCAGCCTCAGCAGAGCTTCGAGAAATAGTAGATTGCTTTTTGGATTTCCAAAGATGATGGAATCACCAAACTTAACAATATAGCTTGTGGCAGACTTTCTAGAAATGGGGCATGCAGCTCAATCCGCATCACAGAAGGCTAACAAAGACTCTAAACAATGAGACTTAAGCAAAATACCCAATCTAGGATAATGTCTAATGTACCAGACTACACGTAAAACAGCATCCATGTGGGACACTTTAGGTTTGTGCATAAATTGGCTAAGGCATTGGACAGCAAACGAAATGTCTGGCCTAGTGACAGCAAGATAAAGCAGCCTGCCCAGAAGCCTTTGATAAGGTCCAGGATCATCAATGAGACCTATATAACCATCAAATTCACAGCTTGTCAACTTCAGATTAGGTTCCATAGGAGAAGCTAAGTTTAGCACCAGACAAACCCAAGTCTGCAATAAGCTCAAGTGAGTATTTCCTCTGATGCATCAAAATCCCCTCAACACTCCTAGCAAACTCAATACCCAAGAAATACTTGAGCTCCTCCAAGTCTTTGATTTTGAAATTCTGCTGCAAATCATCCTTAGTAGCCTGGACCAAGGGTATGTCATCACCAGTGATGAGCATGTCATCGACATACACTAGAACTACCACTATGTGACCATGCAGTCGTTTGGTGAATAAATAATAGTCCAGATGGCTTTGATGAAAGCTTGAGGCAATGAGAGTGGAGGTCAATTTAATATTCCATTGACAGGAAGCTTGTTTAAGACCATAAAGTGATTTATGTAATCTGCAAAGCAATGATGTATCTCCAGGCTTACTGAAACCCTGTGGCAGACTCGTATAGACCTTCTCAGTGAGATCACCTTGTAAGAAAGCATTGTACAGATTCATTTGATGAATGATCCAATGACTAGAAGCAGCTAAGGAAAGAACACTTCGAACAATCACCATTTTAACTACAGGAGAGAATGTCTCCTTGTAATCCAGTCCTTCCTTCTGATTGAAATTCTTAGCTACAAGCCTTGCCTTAAACCTCTCCACTTCTCCAGAAGCCTTATACTTGATCTTATAGACTCATTTGCATCCTATAAGTTTCTTACCTAGTGGCAATGGAACCAACTCCCAGGTATTGTTGTCTTCCAAGGCCTTGATTTCAGTCTGCATAGCCTCAACCGAACGTTTGTCTTTTGCTACCTCATGAAAAGTGGTTAGTTCAACCTTATTGGAAAATTGAGAAAGATAATTGTGGTACTTAGTGGAGATATGATCATATCCAATAACATCAAACAAAGGATACATGCAATTGTTGGACTGTCCTTGCTTGTCTGGTCTCACATAATCACTAAGCCATATATGTGGCCTAGATACTCGAGTGGATTTCCTAGCAATGTTTTGTTGGTGCAATGGGCACAGTGGATTCATTAACAGGCAAAACTTCTTCTGGAGTTGGCATGGATCTAGTGTCTAGCAAAGAAATAGAATCAGGAGAAGGAACAAGACAATGCACATGAGGAATGTTCACCATAGGTGCATGTACATCTAAAGGAACAAGGTAAGAAAGTATCTCCTGCCCTGGTTGGACTGACAGTATTGAAGTACATGTTTTCAGTAGCAATCTCAGGATTATGGAAAGGAAAGGCATCTTCATAAAAAATCACATCCCTGCTGATAAACAAAGTATTGTACTCAATGTTCAGCAGTCTATATCCCTTCTGATTTACAGTATACCCAAGTAGAACACACTTTACTGCTCGGGGCTGAAACTTATGATACTTAGGCAGAGTTGAGGCAAAGCAAATGCAATCAATGACTCTCATATGAGAAAGAGAGGGCTGCCTCTGGCACAATAATTCAAATGGTGATTTGTTACCAAGAACAGTAGAAGGGATCATGTTGATTATGTAGACAACTAACTCAATACACTCCCCCAGAATTTAGTAGGTAGATGGCCTTGAAATTTGATTGCTCTGGCTATCTCCAAGATGTGTCTATGTCTTCTTTCAACCACCCCATTTTGTTGTGGGGTATAGTGACAAGCGCTTTGATGCAAAATGCCATACTATTAAAACAGGTCTCTACAAGTTGTGTTAAAGAACTCACTACTATTGTCAGATCGGAACATTTTAATTACTTTGCCAAATTGAGTCTGAATCATAGTAATGAAATTCTTGAGCAAAAGAATCACATCAGATTTAAGCCTCATAAGAAATACCCAAGTCCATCTTGTATAGTCATCAACTAAGGTAAGAAAAAACTTCATTTCATTATGAGTAGATGTCTTATAGGGTACTCATACATCCATGTGAATCAATTGAAAACTACTTACACTTCTACTATGGCTAACTGGAAAAGGTACTCTAGTTTGCGTTGCTAAAGGACAAATCTCACACTTATGTAAAGCTTCACATCTACTGAAAGTGGACATTATTCTAATGACTTGCATAGGCACATGCCCCAGCCTTTTATGCCAAATGTCCCCAACTTCCTTTGCTACTACTGTGAATGCTTGATAAGTCCTCCATTTCTCTTGTTTAGTTGCATAAAGCATTGTGTATAGACCATCCTCTTCTCTACCAATCTCTCTCACCTTCCCAGATAAGAGATTCTGAAAGACAAAGAATGTGGGAAAGAAAGATACAAAGCAGTTCATGTCTTTTGTCACCTTTGACACATACAAAAGATTGAACTTAAATGAAGGTACACAAAGAACATTCTTGATTGTGTCACCTCCTTTTAACTGACAATCCCCAACATGTGTGACCTTAGCCGAGTCTCCTATAGGCATTTGTACTTGACCTCCATTACCTACTGACATCCCATTATCCAATAAGTTTTTATCCCCTATCATATAATTTGTAGCACCTGTGTCCACAATCTATTTAAGAATGTTAACATTGCAACAGAAAAGATTACCTGCCATTGCTGCTACATTCTGAGTAGTCATTTCCCCAAAGGAGGAGTTGTTCAACATTTGCAAAATTTGAGCATACTGCTCCTGAGTGAAAATCCGTGGCTGCCTTGTAGCTCTATGCTCAACATTCTATGTGTTGCTGCCTTGTAGTTGTACTGTATTCACTTTCCTCTTAGACTTAAAGTTTGTGGGATAACCAACTATTTTATAACAATTCTCCTTCAAATGTCCTGTTTTGTTGCAGTAGTCACACTTCATGAGTTTATAGCAACCATCTCTAGTGTGCCCCTTCATCTTACAGAAATCACACTCCAACTCATAATTTCTCTTCTGTTTGGGTCTAGCTTGAGTTGAACATAGCGGTAGGTTCATTATGATTAGGCATTCCAAAACTGTTCCATGTCATCATCCTACAACTTTCATCTTGAACTACCATTGCGTAAGCTTGGTTAATGGTTGGGACTGTGGGCATCATGAGTATTTGGATTCTAGCTTGTTCAAAACTATTATTTAGTCCCTTAGAAATTATAATAGGCGTTAGAATTGCAATTGTTCAACATAATCTTTAGCAGGTGGTGGTGGCGTAATTGAATTGTATTCAGCCCATAGATCAGACAATTTAGTAAAATAAACTGATACTAATGAAACTCCTTGAGTAGAAGTAAAAATTTCTTTGTGCAAATAGTAAAGTCTAGATGTATTCACTTTGTCAAAACGTTCTTTAAGCTGTGTCCAAATTGTTTGTGCATTTTCAGAAAAGAGAACTCCCGTTAACAAATGCTGACTTACATTGCTCATCAACCATGAGGTCACAATCACATTATAGCGGTCCCATTGATGTGCTAATGCTGGTCCAAAATCTGCTTTGGAAGTGGATCCATCAACTAAGCACAATTTGTTCTTCCCTAGCAATGCTACTTTCATTGCTCGATTTCAAATTGTGTAGTTGTCCATTCCAGTTAACAATAGACCCACTGTCATCGATCCTGGTCCATCAGACGGATGGAGATATAATGGATGATTATGATCGAGAATTATCGCTCCGCCGCTGGTCACACATGTTCCGGCATCCGTGCTACTCGATTCATCATCAATTGCCATGGAATTTGCACAAACAAAATCAATTAGGGCTCATAGAAAAATATCGCAAAAACAGAGTCAAAACCACAGAAATAGAGTCGATTCTCTCGATTTCCTCTTTAATTGCACTAAGATATCTCTAGAATCACTCGATTGATGGATCTGATACCATGTTAAATCTGTGAATTACAGAAACTGAAATGAGAAGAAGAGAAGAACGATTGAGAAATTTTCACTGTTTCATTAAGCTGCTAACTACACTGTTACGCGTATATATAGTTGCTCTATTAACCGATACAACTAATTGACAGCTGTACAACTAACTCTAAGTGACTAACTATAGTTAACTTAACTAACTATAGCTAAGTAATACTATCCTTTACAAGAAGTAGCAGCAACAAGGAGGAGGAGGAGGAAGAAAGAGGAAGATGTGCAGGGTTATATTTGGCAGCCAGGTGCACTAAGTCGCCCTATGCACGGGGTCCCCCTTCATGAAGGGTTATAGTTGCAATTTTTTTTATTTTCCTGTCTAGACCTGGCCCAGTTAAAAATTTCCTTCCACGCGGTCCTTGAGAGATATTCAGGAAATCCACTCACATGATTCAAAAGATTAATATAATATCTTGGAATTTCCTTCAGAGAAATCAATCTGCCTAAAAGTTGATTTTACTGTACAGAATGAATTCATGGTTCATCAATCAGTACCCAAAGTTGCAGTATAATGCTATGATTTATTTATATTTGCAACTGACGAGCCTTATGCACAACATTTGACAACATTTGGGCTGAACAGTTTTTGAGTAACATACAGTAGGTTAAAGGCTAGAGGAGTTCCAGCTAGCATCTACAGCCTGGATAATCTTTTCGTGTAGTTTTGCTCCAGCGCAAGCAATTATACCTCGATCAAGTCCTTCTAAGTATACGCCTTTGGAGAAGTCTAGTGGCTGCCCTCCTGCATCTGTCACCATACCACCGGCTTCTTCAATGATAAGAACACCAGCTGCATGATCCCATATTTTTTCCTTGTAACCAGCACTCGCAAATTTCATGAATATCTCAGCATCTCCTCGAGCTATGGCTGCATACTTCACCATGCTATATACACGTAATGGCTGGTTCCTGCATAAGAGACATCTGAATGCGTGAAAATAGTACTTAAAGATGCAGAGTAATTATCAGTGAACACATCTGCAGCTGTCATGGGTAAAGAGTAACAGGAAATAGAGTAAAACTGCTCAGAGAACTAGAAAGCGATCGTAAATATAGGACCTTGAAAGCTTTGAGCGCAGTATTATCAAAGGCTCAATTGAGGCGCGCTTAAGCCCAGAAGCTCAGGGTAGGCGCTTTGCCTCACCTAGATTGTGCTTCGGTGTTGGCAAGGCACTAAGACGTGTGCCTCATTTCCCATAAGTTCTATCTTGACTAGAGCGGTGTGAGCACGTGATTTTTGCCTCACAAGAACTACTCCAAAAGAAATCATAAATAATTTTTCTTTATAATTTATGTGGCATTTTTGGATAATTGTTTGTGTTTTGTCCGTAAATGTTTACCTTGTTATAGTTAATTGAAAAATAAAATAGGAATACATGCTGCATGCATATCTAGGATTTAAATATGCATTTAAGAATTAATTAAATTTATTTGGCTCAAAAAGGAAAATCATAAAAATATGCGTGTTATTCTATTTGTTGTCGTTGTGTGATTTTATTTTAAGATTTTAATTTGTGTGTCAATTGTTGTAAGTATTAATTAATATTAGTGTTAGTTTTATTTTGATTTTACAAATTAATTAGGAATTGTATTTGAATTAGAAAATTGAAGAAGGAAAAGGGAAAAGAGTGCAAAAAATTGAAGAAAATATCGGATCTGGGCCATTTTAATTGACAAAAGAGCAGGCCCAATGTGTGTAATACCCAGTCCAGGACCAGGTCTCTCATCCGTCTCCCAAACGACGTCGTTTGGATATATTCGACCAGGTCATAATACTAAACAATAGATATGATTGGCAAAAAGATATATGAATTGTGAAAGAAATTATTCTGAATGAAGTTGTTATTTTTTTCTTGCATAACATATAATATATTAACTTTTATTGGTGCGCCTTTTTAAACTAAAGTCCATATTTTAATTACGATTTGTGCTTAATGCCTCAATAGACCTAGAATGCTTTTCAACGCTTTTCGCCTTTGACAACACTATTTGTGTGTTGTCTTTAAGTCAAGGAGATTTGCTTTGGAGTACAAGAGAGAATTTGGTTATACTTACCTAAGTCCAACACTATGGGCCAGTCCTGCTGTGAATGAATGGCTTGAATTTGCTATCTCAACTGGTTCACAAAAGGTAGCCAATGCTGGATTATCTATGGAGGAGACTTTGATTTGCTTTGCAGAGTTTGGCCACACAAAGTTCTTTTCTCCATACAGTAATGGTTGCATCCAAGCCTTGCCGCCACCTTTCCTTGCATAAAGTACAGAACCTCTATCCCCAGATACAGATGTTTGGGAGGTCAACCTAGATAAGATTCTCCGATAACCATTTTGATAACTAAGCCATTCCTTCTTCATAGGGTAATTTGGACACCCGAGAACCCCAAGCACAGGTTCTCCATCTTCTATCAATGCCAAAGCAATGGCATATTGATCTCCACGCACAAAACCCAATGTGCCATCAACAGGATCCAGTACCCAAAACTTGCTACCTCTAGCGCCGGCCAAGCTGCACCGACTTATGGCCGCAAGAACAGCTTTCGCATCAAGATCAGTACCAGGACCTTTCAGTCCAAAACGGGGTGCATCTGCTAGACATTCATTCACGGTTCTTACTACTGCTTCTAACAGGCCAACTGCGCTAGCCTTGGAAAGAACTTCCACATCTTCTTCAGCAACAATAGAGACATTCTCACTGCCAAAAGCCTCGGACAGAACCCAGCTGACAATTGCTTGGACACTCCAATCTAACAACATCAAGATTAGCTGATTTTAGCATTTTGAGTACAAAAAGAAGATGTTGCAGTTTTGATGAAGAAGACGGCTACTGCACCATCACCTTGGAAATACACTCTTGAAGTGTTTCAAAAAGCTTATGACAGAAAACCAGAGCGTGCAATCAGCAACTGAAGCCTAATATTTTTAGGTTTGAAATATAAATTCAACTGACCACGTTGGACTACATTGCAGCTTATATTACATGGATACTTAATTTGTTTTGATGTACCAGTCATATGCAGAAAACAGCCAAAAAAAAAAAAGGAATATGATCATATGCATTTATTCATGGATTTAATTTAATAACAAAATGATACTCGATGAGTATCGCACAAAATTTTTCTTGTTTCTCTTTGGCTCTTGCTGTTATCTGTTGACATACATATTTGGATGAAGCAGCCACTCACCACAGAGAAAGTCATCAATGAACTTGCGAAACAAAGTTACTATCTTTAGCTCGATAACTGTTTTATGCTTTGTTAAAAGTCTACAAGTTGTAGAACATACGATTGGTACATATTACCTAATGCACTATGTTGTCTTGATACATTTCAAGCTCTAAACCAATATACTTGAGATTAGAATGGGTTAGTAAGCTTTGCAGCTTTGGCTGGACTCCAAGCAAACAGACCATTTGGCTTGCTCTAACTTTCAGACAACTCCCATAGCAGTATAGAAAATCAAAAAAAGTATGTTCCATTTCACCAGGAGAAAACACTGTTTGGCTAGATCTCCAAATAATAATAAATACAATTCAATAGCAGTTCAACTATGATCCTGAGCTGAGTTAAAAACAGTCACTAAATCGATGTGTCTCTTACCGTTACCATCAATTGAGAAAATGATACCGGAAAGTCATTTCTTTTTACCATAATACATATGTAGCAATAGTTTTCATGAAATAGACCATCAAACTGTAACCATGCCAAAGTAATCCTCAACAATTTGCACAATTTTACCGCAAATTCGACACTAAAAATCAACCTACACCTATGCTCTATTGATTAGTATTTTTTCCCAGTCTCAAATGAGCCAAAATACTGTTATCTTCTTTAAGCACTATATCCAAAAGGTTGCACCATTTAGTCATAATTAAGATGCTAAATGTCACTACAGAAAGTCACATGGCTTCCTGGCCACTTAAACTTGTATCGGTTTGTAAAGCCGATTTATGAACTTATATTTTTCTCATTTGAACACTTCAACTTGACGGAATTAATACTAATAAACAATTTCTGTTGAACATGTTCGTCAATCGCTCTGACATGAATGCCATGTCACATATTTGGTCTTTATTATATGACATGTGGATTTGTGAGTCCTATATTATTAGAAAAAAATTAATCTTTAAAATTTTTAATTTCTTTTTCGTTCTCTTTTTTCTCCACCATACACAGCCTATCCAACAACTCTAAACCTCAGTCATTTTCAACCACCATCATCTTCTTCCTCCTATAAGAAAGCTTCGTCCAAACTCCAAACCTCACCAATATACAATGGGACAGGGATAGTCCCTCCCGAGAACTACCTGACTTTGATTCCAAACCTTGCCCTTCTCATATTGACGGCTTCTTCGCTAAGCCCCACCTGCAAACCCTAGATTTCCCCAAAACAGCTCCAGTCTGATCTGGAAGAGCTCAGTGACGGCCAAGAAGAACCAGATGATAATGATGCTAATGAATCGGATAGCCGGTCTTACATTTCTTTTTCCAGTAAATCAACGCATAACAATTTGGACTATTTTTAGATTTGTGCTTGCCATCCTTGTGCATGAGCCATTTAGTGAATGGGGAAGAGAAAGAGAAAAAGAAACGGGAGGGGGTAAAGTAGGATAGAAAATGAAAAACGTTTACAGGACGGGGGAGTTGCTTGAGAAGATGAGAGAGGTGGGAGGGGAGGGGAAAAGAGAAGGGGAGAGAGAAAGATCTTTTTTTTTTCCCTTTCTTATTTATATTTTATTCTATTTCGAATATTTTTTTAATAAAAATAAAATTATTCACGCGCTTTGACAGCGTGATTTGCACACAATTTAGCCATGTAAGTTGTGTCACTTCTACATAGGCTTGGCCAATGGTCAAATGTGTTTATTAGTATTCATTCCGTCAAGTTGAAGTGTTCAAATGGGAAAAAAAATAAGTTCATATATCGGCTTTACAAACCGATACAAGTTTAAGTGGCCAAGAAGTCATTACGCCTACTTAAAATTCATTTTCAACTATTTATCAAAGAATCCAAATCAACAACACCCAAAACGATTACTTAAAATACACAATCTTTTCCCTTTTCCCAAATTCATCTCTACAACTCAATTCCAAAGTACAGTCCTAGAATTGCCCAAAAGCCCATTTCAAATAAATAAAATAAAAACGTGACAACACAAGATAAAAGGATAAGACAGGCCTAATTACAAGTTAGCAAAAAGCATAAGAATGGAAAAAGAATTACCAGCAATTGTGACAGGGGAATTATCTTCCTTAGAATGGACTTGTTCAAAGGATTTAGAAAGCAAATTATCTTGAAGTCTCTGACAAAGCAAGCAAGCCATATGTACAGCTCTTACAGCAATTTCCAGTTCTTTACAATACCCATCTGGAATATCAATTGAGCTAACTTCCAATTTACAATCTTCATCCATTTCCGATAGAAAACTGGTTTTACTACACTGAGCAAGAGATATTTTGTCAGTGAAACCCAAGTGGGAATTTTTCTTGGAAGAGAAAGAGAGAGTTCCTAGTATTTGGGTTTTGGGAAAAACATCATTAGACTTCCTAGAATGGAACAAAGTATGTGGGACTTTGATTGGAAAGCTAGTAGTAGTACAAGTACAAGACATAATTGTTGGGATTTTTATAGATCAAGAAAGTAACACGCAGCCACTGTCTCATTCGCTAAGCGCAGAGCATGTATGTGGTGAATTTTTTGGTTTCAATGATTAGTCTTGAATAATAATGACTTTTTTAGTGGACTCAAATTGCTTATATATATAGTCATAGACTCCTGAGGCCCGAGGCGTTTGAGATCACATCAACAGAGCCCCACCCCCACCCCACCAAACAAAGTTTTAAAAGACATTTATGAGAATATCTTTAGAATTAAATTTAATAATATTTCATTTTGAACAAGGAATTTAATATTTCCTTTGTTCCAATTTATGTGAACCTGTTTGATTAGGCACGAAGTTTAAGAAAGAATGAAGACTTTTCGAATTTGTGATCCTAAATAAGTTAAAAAGGGGTCCTGAGTATTTGTGTGGTTATAAAAGCTTCTTATTAAGGGTAAAATTGGAAGTTAAAGCTAAACTGTTTCTAAATATAGAAAGGGGTCATTCTTTTTGGAACGGATCAAAAAGGAAATAAATTCACATAGACTAAAACGGAGGGAGTATCTTTTATATGTCCTTTTTTGCCCCTTCCCCATCTCATTTCCTGAAAAAATTTATTTGGTGTGTGAAATCTCTTTTTTTTTTTTTGCCTTACAATTTTGTGGATCAGAAAGAGTAATGGTTCCTTATAAGTATTAGTATATATTCCTTTTTACACCACGGCAGGAAAACCTATTCTTTATTGGTCACAAGTCGCAGCATCATAGATTTGTCAGTAAGAACTAACAAGGTCTGCGTTTGATAAAGCCTGTGATTTCTTTGGGTTGTCCCCTCGGTCAGTGATACTAATTTTGTTAATCATTTATCTTTTTTACATATTCTTTTATATTGTGAGCAAATGAAATACGTGTTGGGTTTAAGCTTGTTAGAGCTTAAAAATAGAGTGAATGAGAAATGAAGAAAAAGTCAAATTTTGTATCTCTCTTTGACTAAGGGACATTGTCCTATATTGGAGGAGAAAAAGAGTTTTGAAGGGTATATGTACAATTGCACGTTATCTAACACTTAAAGAGTTGAGAAGAATGTATGTCTCGCTCTGTCGTCGTCGCTTGTGATTTGCTACCAATCTTTGAGTTTGTTGGTCATTGGGGTTTGAAATACCGCTACACCAGTGAAGGTAATCCGTTCTATCTCGGGAAAAAATAATCCTAAACTTCGGGTACTAGGAGGGGATTAAGTTCCTCAAGAGAACACTGTAAATTCAGTGGGTTCGGATTAATTTATGTTCTTCTACATTTTTAGTTTTTATAATGCTACTGATTTTTTAATATGTTTTCGAATACATATTACAAACAAGCTTAAGGAACTTAATCCTTTTTTGTTTTCTGTATTCATCTTATATTCTGTTTGTGCGAGACTAAATTCTAGTACATTCTACTCTCATTTTGGACTTCGAATTTTCTACTCCCTGGTTGAGATTAAAGTCCTTGGGACTTTCTACTTAATTACGAGATTAAAATCTTTGTGATTTTCTACTCGTTGTGTATTCGGTTTGAAGATATAAAATCTTCATCATGGTATGTTATCTGTTTCTGTTAAAGTTTATTCAGTTCAAATATTTTAAATACTTCACCATTAATTAGTTTTGTTTCTGTTTTGTGAGTAACATAAATGACAGAAACAGGAACCCTTGTGGTTGGCTCTACGAGCGATGTTGCTACTTCCAGTCGTTTTGTGCCGCCATCCGCTCCGGCGAAAAAGCCCAAATTTTTTTCGGGATTGATTTCAAATGCTGGCAACAAAAAATGTTCTTCTATTTGACTACTTTGTGTCTACAGAAGTTCATCAAGGAGGATGTTCCGGTTCTGCCGGAATCAGCTCTTGAAAATGAACGTTTCATTGTGACTGAGGCCTGGAAGCACTTAGATTTCTTATGCAAAAATTACATTATAGTAATGTGGAAACTTCAAAAGAAATATGGGATGCATTGGGAAAGAAGTATAAAATCGAGGATGCCGGTTTAAAGAAGTTTGTTGCAGCCAAATTTTAGGATTATAAGATAGTAGACAACAAACTTGTCATTACACAAGTTCAAGAGCTAGAAGTTATAATTCATGATCTCCTTGTAGAAGGTATAATCCAAATTAATGCTTCTGTTGAAAGTATTAATTTTTTTACTAATTACAAATTTTTCATTGAAGTTTTGGTCATCAATGAGTCATTTCAAGTTGCAGCAATGATTGAGAATGTAAGCACGTGATTTTTGCCCTATATGAGAATTACTCCCAAAAAATTCCAAAAAATAAAATAATTTTTTAATTGTTTGCAATTGTTGTGAATTTTGTGTTATTTTTCTTGTATTGTTTGCATTTTTGTCTGTGCATGTTTATTTGCTAAATTAATTTTAAAAAAAATACAAAAATACGTCGCATTTGCGTTTAGGATTTAAGTTCACAATTATAAGTAATTGAGTTTGTTTTACAAGAATGAAAATTACAAAAATAGGCATCTTTTGCATTTTTAGCATTTAATATCCAAATTGTGTGATTTTATTTTATTGATGTTTAATTTCGGGTGATAATTATTATTAGAAGTTATTTAGTATTTTAAGATAATTTTGGTTTTTATAATTTAATTTCATACATTTTAGTTTTATCAATAAGTGAAAGAAAAGAGAACAAAAAATAGAAGAAGACCGGATTGGGCCTTTTCTTCAATTTTAAACCACAAGCCCAAAGAGTTTTCCCCATGACCCGGTCTATTTCAACCCAGGTCGACCCGGTCTGCCCCATAACCCAACGACCCCACCCCTATCTTCCCATTTTTTTCATTTTTCACTCCAAAAACCCCAACACCTAAAGCTACCCCCCCCCCCCCTCTTTCTTCTTCTCCATTTTCTCCAAGCTCATCCATGGCTGCCCCCTCAAGCTCGTCCATGGCTTTTCCTTGTCGACACACACACACTCACACACGCAGAGTTGCTCGTCGACCACCCTGGATGCTCCTTCTTCTTCGTCCAACAACCTCCGCCCCTATCCGCCATTGACGAGCTTGTCAAACTCCCATGGCTGGCTCGTCTTCATCTTCTTCTTCACTTCTACACCAAACCACCACCATCTACGCCAAGAAACACAGCCACACACAGTCGTCATGGCTGCTGCGTCTGCTGCTGCCCGTCGCTGCTGCGTCTCCGCCGCTGCTGCGTCTGCTGCTGCTGCTCCGCCACTGCTGTGTCTGTTGTTGCCCGTCGATGATGCTGCTATGCCACTGCTGCGTCTGCTGCTGCCCGTCGATGATGCTGCTACGCCACTGCTGCATTTGCTGCTCCTTCTGCTACTTCGTCGTCGTCTCCTTTAGTCGAACGACCCATCGTCGACACTGCCCAGTCGACCTCCAGCTGCCTCGTCGAGCTCCATGTTCAGCAGTAGCAGTTGCTACTGCTTCACCTCATCCTCACCGTCACTGCTTCGTCTTCAAACGACACCAAACATTCAAGTTCTTCGTTTGTCCGTTCGTGATCGTCTTCGGCGTCAAATGGTTTTGGTGCGATATTTGTTTCTGGGCAGATTTGTTTTCGTTCGAGTTCATCATCATTCCGATCCGGTTAGTTGGTTTAAGTTTCGTTCCCGTCCGTAATTTGTTTGATATTTTTCGGATTTGAAATCAAATATGTTTGATATTAATTTCATGTTCATCGTTTTTTTTTTATTTTTCAGTTTGTTTTCATTCATTTTTTCTTGTTTATTTTTAGGTAGAAATTGATTAGCTTAATTTTAATGTTGCTAGATTTAAGTTGAAAATTCAATTAATTATTTTTCAGTTTATTTTATTAATTTAAAAGGATTTAATTTTAATATAGAAGAGTGTTAGTTTAAATCGCTTGAATCCGTTGTTTGTTGTTTAAAATAGATTTAATTCGTGTTCATTTTGTTTGAAGTTCGTTTTTTTCAGTAATTTAATGTGCAGTTATGTTTTGGTTTTTAATTTTTTTGATTCAATGTATCTTTGTTATAATTTTGTTGGATTCAATTTAAAAAGATCAATTGATTATTTGAAGTTTAGTGATTTGAATATGTTTATTTGTTTTGTTTAAGCTTAATTCGAGTTTAATTCGAATTTGAATAAAACTTGCTTGCTTGTTGTTGTTGAATCTTTTCATTTATGTCCATACTTTGTTTGATTGTTCTTGAATCCGAAATTAGTATAAGTTTGATTTTCTTGTTTGTTGTTTATCATTTTGATTATTTTTTTTCAGTTTGTTTCATGATCTTGTTTAGTTTAATATAGAAATTGTTGGTTGTAATGTTGTTAGATTTAATTTTAAGTTCAAATGATTATTGAATTTAGAAATCTGAATATACTTGTTTGTTGTTGTTGTTGTTGAATCTGAAAGTAGGTTTGTTTGTTGTTAAAAAATATTGTTCAATCAAAATAATTTTAGTTGTTTCTTTGAATTTGTTGTTGAAAATTATTTAGAAATTGGTCATATTTGTTGTATTTTGGTTGAAATTAATTAGGTGAATTGATTATAGCTGATGGGGGTAGTTTGGTAATTTGCAGTACGTTTAGGGGTAAAATGGTAATTTCAGTAAGGTTAGAGGGGTATTTTTGGAATTAAAATTCTGAACAATTATTTATTTTGAGTGCTCTGTCAATTAGGATTAAAATAATATTAAAATAATCAAGCATAGGGGACAAGACATAATGGGGGGGGAATAATGTATTTGTTTAATGTAAGCATGGGGAACAAGACATAGTGGGATTGCGGGGCTCAAAAAAAGTTGATTAAATAAATAATAATTGTATTTTTTATGTAGTAGTGGGTTTGGTAAGAGAAAGTGATTGTTTTTATTATTTGATTAATTGATTAAAGAGTTTGGGGATGAGAGATAAATAAGATGGACTTGATCAGATTTTTAGAGGGGGAGAGATAGAGAGGAAAAAAAGGGCTGAAGATTGAAGAGAGAGAAAGAAAAATTCCGAAAAATATTAAAACTTTCAAAAAAGAAAAAGAAAAAAATACAAATAAAAAAAAGAGCTGGAAATTAAAAGAGAGAGTAGTATACACCTGATAAATATTCTGATATATAGGTTTAGAAATTAAGAGTTAAACATTAATTAGTCTTTCAAATCTGAAAAGATTCTCTTGGCTTCTGTCCGTTGTTTGTTGTCGGTGTTTTTGGATTTATCTTGATTTTCAAATCTGTCACTGGGATTTCTGTTGACTGGATTGCTGGTTATTATTGCTATTGTTGTGTTACGTACTACGTTGCTGACTTTCTTCTTCTTATATTGGCAATACAAGGTACACAACTGTAATTTTGGCATTTTGTAAGCTGAAATGAAGAATGGAATTTTAAATTTTTAATTTAGCTTTTTCTTTTTTTATTAATTGTATTTAGGTTATTTCATGTATTATTACTCTATAAATCGCCGTCGTTTTGCATAATTAGACATATTGTAGCGATATATTAAATAATGCTTTGCTTTAACCTGATTATTAGGTAGTATATATTTAAGCATGTTCATTACTGATTAAACTGTCTAATAATTAGAATGAGAAGAAAATAACGAAAAAATGACTTTATTAAATCAGTTTGGCAAAATTGATTAAGTTCACTATTTATAAGGGTTTTAGTATCGCCAACATTAAGTTAATCGAAATCATGTAGCTAAATTTAGTTAAAACATGAATTTAATTAATTTTGTGAATCAAGTATTAGGACATGATTTGAATTAAAACAAGGTTAGTTAAGGTTAAATTAATTAAATTTTAGAAATACGCATTAGTAATCAAGATTGTTTCTAATTTTCAGTAGTTGTAAATAATTAATTTCAATAGCTCAAGTCATCTAACAATATGATTTTAATCCGGTTATGGGATAATTAGTTTCTTTTAAAAAATTATTTGACAATTCCATATTGTATTTATAATTACAATTTTAGTAATATTTCTTTCCACTAATATTTGTTTTAAACTAGTATTTAATATGTTATTTTTAAGTATATAAAGATTGATTTTATATTTATAGACAAAAATAAAAAAAAATGTAGTCATTTTAGGATATTCATAAAATAAGGGAGGATTTCGCTAAAAAATAAATAATATAAACAATACAAAAAAAATTCCAGGGTCCTCCAATCTTATTTATTTTTTTAAAATACTTAGATTCTGGGATGAGTCGTTTAGTAAATTTCACGGTCCTACCAAAAAGTATAACAACGCATAGTCTTTAGGCGCGTATTTAATAAGGGTATTTTCTTAAACATGGGTGTGCATTTATGTAACCCAAATCCCAATCTTGGCGGAGTCAAAATGCGTCAACAAATCACATGTACACTGGTTATGACGTGGTTCGAGATGGATTTTCACGACGTTGCAATTCTTGTATAAAATAATAATAATAATAATGATAAAAGCGGGTCAAAGTCAAATTTGCATATAAGTCCTTAATTGTTAAGAAAAAAATCAGATAAATAAGCCAAATATAATAGTTGAGCGACCGTGCTAGAACCACGGAATTCGGGAATGCCTAACACCTTCTCCCGGGTTAACAGAATTCCTTATCCGGATTTCTGATTCGCGGACTGTTAAACAGAGTCATTCTTTTCCTCGATTCGGGATTCAACCGGTGACTTGGGACACCATAAATCTCCCAAGTGGCGACTCTGAAATAAATAAACAAATCCCATTTCGATTGTCCTTTAATTGGAAAAAACTCCCTTCCATGCCCCCCCCCCCCCCCCACGGGCGGTGCGGGCGAAAAAGGAGGTGTGACAGCTCTGGCGACTCTGCTGGGGAATTAGAAAACCCAGAACGTTTTGTTCAGGGTTCAGAATTCGAGCTTGGAATAATTGTTGTATTTGGCTTTATCTGATTTTGTTACATGATTTGTGCTTAATGTTCTAACTAACTACTTTTACCGCTTTGATATTTTGTGAACTGTATATAAACTATACTGAAACCCATATCCTCTCTGAGTCTTCTGAATCATGAAGAAGGGTGTACTTCGTACGACTTCTTTTCTGTATAGTGTCAAATCCCAATTTAGAACGAGGTTCAGACAAGTTGCTAAGCCGATGAAGCTTCTGTATTCTCGGTACGCTGCCCCCCCTCGGCTCGAGCTGTCCACTCGGGTAAGCCAGGTCTAGAACAAACACCCAGGTTCTGAACCTAGAATAACTCAACTTCATGCCGGATCCCTAGTAGGAACGCTTATCTGCATCATGTGCATTTTTGACTTAGGGGACTCAATAGAGGGGTTGAGTCCGTCTAGGAATAGCAACCCGAAACAGAAAAGACCATCATGATGCATCCTACTCACTGCTTGTGCATTCATTTGCTTTGGACTTGCATGATGTCCGGTTTTTGAATATTGGGAAAAAAAAAATTAAAAAAAAAGAGAAAGAAAGGGAAATAGCAGTGTATAGAGTTACTCTTCTGTTTTGAAAAAATAACAATGTCCAAATACTGGCGAAATTCTGTCGAATTTTTTATTTTTATATATAGTTTGTTTCACTCAAAAAAGCGAAAGAAAAAAAATAGAAAAGAGTCTCTTATTTTTAGGTTGAAGAATAGGTTGGTCACTTTTGTCGAAACGAAAAAAAAATCTTCACTTTGTCTTGCCATGAAAAATGAAAATGAAAAAAGAGTTGTTTTTAAAATAGTTTTTTTATTTATTTATTTGTTTATAAAAATGCCAAAAATGAAAATAAAAAGAGTCTTGCGTTGAACGTGGTTTTATTATTTGTTGCAATATATATATATATATATAAATCCAAAAAGTATTTTTCTTTATTTCCTTTCTAGAAAAGTTTTTTTTAGACCCCCAATTTTTGAGAAAAAATCCAAAAATATTTTCCATTATTGATGTCTTTAGAAAGTCTTTTTAATTGTTTTAAAAAATAAAAAAATAAAAAAAATATTTTCTTTTAATTTCTTCCAAAAAATCCGAAAATATTTTCATTCTTTTTTCAAAATTGAAAAGAAAAGTCAAAATTCAAAAATATTTTTAGAAGCATTTCTTTCATTGAAAGTAAAATTCCAAAAATATTTTTTTTCTTCTTTAGAATTTTCTCTTTCAAAATTCAAAAAAAAAAAATCTTTAGAAATCCTTCTTTGAAAAAATGCTCCAATCCTTCTTTGAAAAAATGCTCCATTTCTTCTTTATAATAAAATAAAAAAAAAAGTTTATTTACTTTATTCATGATGTCCCGAACTACGCGGGTTTGATTCTCACCGGATGTGAGATACGTAGGCAACCCTCATCGGGTCCAACCTCCCTTTTGCTAAAATAACCAAAAACAAATAAATGTCAAAATTTTAATTTTGTCATAAATAAGTCGGGTAATGTCCAACCTCCCCTTTTACAAAAAATAGCAAAAAATATATATATGTCAAATTTTTAAGAAGTCGAGTGACGCTGTTTTATCAAGACATAGCCGAATGTTCCCGAAAGGGACGCCGGAGGGCTGACTTTGCATAAACAGCCACCTTTGGGTCATTGTTTTAGGATTTTGGTCCAGTTGACCCACACAGCCTTAAAAATCTTCGTCCCCGAGACGCTGAAGGGCCGTGTTTGCAACACCAGGTTTTTATTATAATTTGAAAAAAAAACAAAGAGTCAGCGGTCAGGTGAATACCGTTTGGATTTTTTGTCATAATAAGCCGAGCCAGCTTCGGCCGCGTCTTAAACCGTTTTTGCCGAAATAGCCTTAGAGTATCTTTCAGTTGTCAAAAGGCTATTTTCGTAAAAGAACGGACAAGTTTGTAAAGTGTCATAAAATAATCCTCCCCGGCCTCAAAATTCATGTGAAATTTGGAAGGGGCCACATTTGCAAAAATAACCGTTTGGTTGCATTTGTCAAACGAAGAAAGGGAGCTGGCCTTTTGTTTTTGAGTTTGTAAAGCTTTTGATTAGAATATGTGGGTTGTTTGATTTTCGAGTTTTTAAGTCATCATTAAACCTCTGAAACCCAGTTTGTTTTATTATGAAAATTGATAAAAAAATAAAATGTTTTATTGTTGTCCGAACTACGCAAGGTCTGATTCATGCGGGGTCATGATACGTAGGCTATCTCCATAAGATTCGATCACAACAAAAAAAGAAAAAAAAGAATGGAAAAAAAGAAAGAAAAAGAAATGAAAAAAAATGACAAAAAAGGAAAAAAAAAGAAAAAAAAATGTTGTTAATAATGAGGACCGACTGAGTCCATTCTAACCTGTTTTGCTTTGAATCACAAAGAAAGTTAAGGTGGTTGGTTTGTGGTAAGCTGGAAATACAAGACCCAGAAGCACACTTTGCGGGGATCAGACCTGATAACAGAAGCACTCGAATCCTATTGAGACTTGTTGACTAAGGTTGATGATATTGAAGTTGGCAATGGTCTGGGCAATACTGATGCGAAGCTCAGTGGCTGAGATGCCAGTTTTGATAAAATGGGAGGACGCTCCGTTCCTTGGTTAGCAAGAGAGAAGCTTTTGGTGGCTTATTTTGTTGTCATTTCTGTTGTCCGGATTATTCTTAGGGTTGTAATCCGGATATTGTCTTGTGTCAAACCTTCTTATCTTTCCATTTTATCATAGCGGTTTGTTTAAGTTTTGTCCAGGCTATTTTAGGATTTTATTCTGGTTTGTTTCGTTTGTTTTGTTATTCAAACCATTTCATCGGTAATCTAATGCAAAATCCGGTCTTTTATTATTTTCCGTCATCTTTTGTTTGGTCCTTTTATCATTTTTATTCAGCGCCGGTTCTGGTGACATGATATGTGCACACAGTTTGGGCCTGATCTTAAAAGATAATCATAAAACCATTGGGAGGTGATCAGAACATTTAAAAGCTCGAGTCATGTGGAACTGGGGCAAATAAAACATACAGAAAAACCATAAAATCAAGTGAGAGTATTGCCCAACGGTGCTTTAAAAATGACAAAAGAAAAAGACAAATGTATGCATATGGTTATCAAGTCCGGCACAATCAGAAGATGTGGTGAATATTTAATGGTGTTGTTTGTGCTTGCGTATTTTGAAGATTGGAATGACGAAGGCATTTTATTCTGCTATCTAAGCACTTTCTCCTTCGTTAACCCTTTGAGCCTTATTTGTTTTCTTTCATACCCCTCTTTTGGAATCAGTAGCAAAGAGTAGAAACACAAACATAAAAAGATAAGAAAAGAAAAAGAAAAAAAAACACAAAAAGAAAAAGAAAAAAAATCAACAAAACGACAAAAGAAAAATGAAAAAAAAGAAGAAAAGAAAAATGATAACAAAAAAAACAAAATAAAGTCAGAAGAAAACAAAGGAATTGGGAACTACATTCGACCTGATTCCTCAAAGAGGATACGTAGGCGCCTCACGGCTCGGTCATGGTGTAATAAAAATTAAAAAAAATAAAAATAAATAATCTCCAAGCAAGAAACTGGGGCAAGGGTTGCGCTTGTTGTAAACAAATATGGTTCCGAAGGTTGTAATTTTGAACCTCAAATTGATTTATTTTTTAGCCTTTAATACCCTTTCTTTCTAGCCTATCCAAAAACCCACATTACGGTCCAAAGAAAGACCTTCTGATCAGTCTTCAAAAGATGCCAAGTCAGACAAATGAGAGTCTTACCGGTGAACATAACAGTCTAATCCACAGCAGAAAGGACTCTAATCCTCAGCAGAGAGAGTCATATCGGCAACACTCCAAATCTCATCTAGAAAATGATATAAATGAGAGAGTCTTATCGGTGAAAATCTTCACGGGCACCATAAGGCGATGAAAGCTGAGAGAAAAACCAAAATGAGAGAGGTTTGATAGTGAAAACCCTTCGGGCACTACAAGTCGAATAAGATTGAGAATCAGATGGGGAATCGCCAAATGAAGATCTTGAAAGACGATTGACGGCGGAGGATAGGCCACATGTGCATGTCATGACTATTAGAGTCGGTATCTGCGTTTGATAGGTTTTTATTTATAGTTTCTTTTGTTAAGGAGTCATCTTTTTCCTTTGTCTTTTATTCTGTTCCTTTTTATCTTTCTCCTTTCATAGAAAATTCCCCAGTAGAGTCTGTTTGGTCAGAACAAGTGAGAAATGACTTCAAAATATGTCATCAGCTTTCCAATTATGCAAGATGAGATCTGACTAGTACATCCAAGTGGTATAGTCAGCAAGGAACAAACGCGAGTGTCACACCTCCTTTTTCCGCCCCGCGAGGGGTGAAGGGAGTTTTTTCCAATTAAGGGACAATCGAAACGGGATTTGTTTATTTATTTCAGAGTCGCCACTTGGGAGATTTAGGGTGTTCCAAGTCACCAATTTTAATCCCGAATCGAGGAAAAGAATGACTCTATATTACAGTCTGCGTACCAGAAATCCGGATAAGGAATTTTGTTAACCCGAGAGAAGGTGTTAGGCATTCCCGAGTTCCGTGGTTCTAGCACGGTCGCTCAATTGTTATATTCGGCTTGATTAATCTGATTTTATACAAATACGAACTTATGTGCAAATTTTAACTTTTTACTGCTTTCATCATCTACTGTTATTTTTATCAAGAATTGCAACATCGTGGAAACACATTTCGAACCACGTCACATCAATGCACCCGTGGTTGTTGGCGTATTTCAACTCTGTTGAGATTTGGATTTGGGTCACATGAATGTGCACCCGAGTTTAAGGAAATTAAATTATTAAAGGCGCGCCTAAAGCGACTAGCGTATCATTTACTTTGGGTAGGGCCGTGGAATTTTGCTAAACAGTCCATCCCGAAGTCTAAGCAATTTTAAAGCAAATATTTGCTGAGGGCCCCGCAATTTTGTATTTTTATTCGGCGAGGCTCATCTCATTCTTATTTTTAAAAGGAATTTGCAATGTCATGGACACGCATCTCGAACCACGTCACAATCAATGTACCCGTGAATAGAAACACATTTCGACTCCGTTGAGATTTGGATTTGGGTCACATAAATGTGCACCCGAGTTTAAGAAGGTAAGATTTATTAAGGCGCGTCCTAAAGAGACTAACGTATTGTTATTTTAGGAAGAGGTCGTGAATGTTTATTAAACGGCCAAATCCAAAGTCTAGTCAATGGTTATGTATTTATTGAGGGCCCCAGCGATGTGTGATTTATTTGGCGAGGCTCGTCTCATTTTATTTTAAGGATAAACCTACAGTGACTACATTTCTTCTATTAAGTTTGTCTCTAAAAGCAAAAGAAAATTTCTTAATTAATTACATGCTGAAAAACGTAACTTATCAGTTATTAAGTTACGACTAATGTGAACGGAAAATTGCGATCGCGTTTGTACAAGGAAAAGCTGCTTTAATTCTACATTCTATTATTTACTAATGCTAGAACATGAGATAGATACACAATAATATCAAAAATAGATTAATTCAACTAACATTATTAGATGAAGAAGTTATACATATGCAACCCCATTACTTATTAATAAATCGACTACATTTTTATACAAAGAAAGGAAAATTATATTCAAACAACAAATCTAAACAGTTCGGATTCAACAGGAACAACGCCTGATTAATATTTCATTTCGCTTCAAGCCGAGAGTGTACAAATATGTACCTGGAAACAGCAGTACAAGAACAAAAGAAGGAGAAGTCAGCAGCAATAATACCACAGCAACAACAGATTCAGCAACACCGCAAACCAGTAACAACCAGTAGAATAACCCAGAAACAGATTGAAAACTCAGCAATACCAAAGTGCAATCACAATCAAAGCAGAGGAGAGAAAAGATACAAGATGCAGTAGTTTCTGATTTTTGAATAACACTCGAAGAAAAGCAAACGGAATTTATTCGAGTGAAAGTTCAAATTGCATTTCTCTTTTACTCTCAAAATGTTTCAAGTCTGTCCGCTCTCAAGTGTAAAAATCTCTCAACAATCTCCACCCTTTTTCTCTCAATGTTCAAGTCTAAGTTTTTTTGTGTCAAATGACCCTATATATATAGCAAGACAAGTCTTCAATTCCCAACCCCAAATTATTCCCCCAATGGCATGTTTTGTCCCCACTACTTAATGTTTTCTTTATTTTAAACCTTGTCCCCCATGCCTACATTAAATAAATACATCAACCCCAACCCATTATAATTTGTCCCCCATGCCTACATTAAATAAATACATCATCCCCAACCCATTACAATTTGTCCCCCATGCCTAACATAAACAAATACAATATTCCCCTCCACTACATTATGTTTTGTCCTATTATGTTAAACATTTACATCAAACACCACCCCATTATATTTTGTCTCCCATGCCTACATAAACAATTATAATAATGTTCAATTACCAAAATACCCCTCCGACCTTATTGCAATTACCATTCTACCCCTGAACGGATTGCAATTTACCAAACTACCCCATCAGCTCTAAACAATCAATTAATCATAACTTAACCAAAATATAGTCAAGATGATCAATTTCTCAACAATCTTCAACAACAAATTACACGAACATGATGAACAACACAACTCAAAATTAATGGAAGTAAATTAACCATATCGGGAACCAATCCTGGTTAACTTAGACCAAAAAATGAATGAACAAAGAAACAACAAAATACATGATTCAAACTAAATCAACAAATCAAAAACAAACATAAACTCACATTAAATCACTGGATTCAACATGAACTTCAAACAAAGATGAACATGAACTAAATCTATTTTTAAACAACAAACATGACGGATTCAAACGATTCAAACAACATTAATAATTTCTAGAAAATACATAACAACATGAAACAAATTGAAGAAATAATTAATTAAATTTCAATTTGAATCTAACAAGCATTAAACTAACAAATATTCACTTAAACAATAATACAAACATGAAATAAACATGAAAAAAACTAACTAAACTTCCATTTTGAAATCTGAAAATTAATTTAACAAAACATATGAACATGAACAAAACCAAAAATCAAATATCTACCAATTTTAGATTCGAGAAATATCAAAACAAAATACGGACAAACATAAAACTCAAAATCTAATAACCGGATCGAAAGAAATATGTACGGACTGTTTTGACGAACCTCGAATGGGAATGAATCTGTCCAGACTCAACGACGAACTCAACGACGAGCTCAACTCCCTTTTAAACTTGACGAACTCAAAACGACGCTCGACGAACTCAACTAAAACTCGACCAAACAGTGCTGGCGATTGCGATGGCGATTGCGAAGGCGATGGGACACCCTCGAAATGGTGGCAGCAGTACGAGGAAGATACAGCAACTGCGATGGCCATTTATGGCTGGACGCAGCAGCTGCTACAGTGACGACGTAGAGCGGCAGCAGCTTGGCCATGGAAGCGACCAACTCTCCTTGCAGCGATAAAACCAACCCTCCGTCCCGGTGGTGCCTCACGGCGGACAGCGCTGGTATGACTGATATGTTGGTGGTTACTACCACCACAGGATTCACCAGTGGTTCCTCGCATTCCCAGCTTTGCACGTTGGCTTATCAACTCCTTCTTGTGCTTGCGACGAAATGTTACGCGTGCCAACAGTGGAGAAGAATGGCGATGGCTTTAGAGTGGTTCGTGGTTGACGACGCAGAAGCAGTAGCAGGTTGCTCGTCAACGGCAGACGCGAGGGGGAAGTTGGTTTTTCCGGCGATTGGAGAGGTCATTTGGAGGTGAGGAAGAAGATGAAGGCGTGAGGGGCCGTTTGGTGTAGCTAAGGAGGGGTCGTTTGGTGTAGCTAGGGAGGTTCGATGACGGGGGAACGGGCAGCCATGGTTGGGAGCTTAGAGTTTGAAGGTTTGGAGAGGAAGAAGATGGAGGGGGGCGGGTAGGCTTAGGTCTTTTTAGGGTTTTTGTTTTGTGTTTTGCTTTGTGTTAGGCCAAAAATGAAGAGTGGGTGTTGGGTTAATGGGTTAATGGGGCGGACCGGGTCGACCCGGCCTAAAGTGGACTGGGTCATGGGGAAGATTGGGCAATTATTTGGGCCTATGGTTTGAAAATTGAAGAAGTGGCCCAATCCGATTTTTTTTTGTATTTTTGTTCTCATTTATTCTTTTATTTTCTAAAACTAAATTATAAAAATACTTAAATTATTATTAAGAACTAAATTAAGTTATAGAAGCGCAAATTAACTCCCAATAACAATTAACGCACAATTAAGTAATAATTAAGCATAAAATTGTTCATTTGGACATTAAATGCTAAAAATGCAAAAGATGCCTATTTTTGTAATTTTTTAATTTTTGTAAAACTAATTTAATTACTAACAATTGTAGAATTAAATCCTACATGCAAAATGCGACATATTTTTGTATTTTTTATTAATTTAACAAATAAGCAAACACAGACAACTACAAATAATTATCCGAAAATATCACAAAATCTCACAAAATTGCACACCAAGGAAAATCATTTGATTTTGAATTTTTTGGGATTAATTCTCATATAGGGCAAAAATCACGTGCTTACAGCCACTGTACCTTTATGCCGCAAACCGACAAGAAATCAAGGCATCAAGAACAAATGGAAGATAGGCGGGATCTTGTAATCCGTAGTCTAGCCTAACTTCTTGATTTTTCTTTTAAGCATGGTGTAATAAGGAGGTCAGCAAACAAGTAAAAGTAGCATGCAACAACAGTAACATTGCAGTACCATGGTAGTCCCAGCTACCAAAACTTCCCGAACTACATTGACCTGATTCCTGTTTAGCCCAGGATATGTAGGAAACCTCTGAAGCAAAGGTTCGGTCAAAGCTTTCAAAATAGTATTAGGAAGTGTGTCTCCTATTGGTAAAGACGTGGAATGTATTCCCTTGTTATACAGGTGGACGCCTAATATATGAAATGAACAGACAAAAAGTATTCCTCTCGTTATTCAGGTGGGCGCCTGTCTTCAACAACAATTTAGAAAATAAAATCCTATTCGAGGGCGGATGAACCTAAAATATCCTATTCGAGGGCGGATGAACCCAAAATATCCTATTCGAGGGCGGATGAACCCAAAATATCCTATTCGAGGGCGGATGAACCCAAAATATCCTATTCGAGGGCGGATGAACCCAAAATATCCTATTCGAGGGCGGATGAACCCAAAATATTCTATTCGAGGGCGGATGAACCCAAAATATCCTATTCGAGGGCGGATGAACCCAAAATATCCTATTCGAGGGCGGATGAACCCAAAATATCCTATTCGAGGGCGGATGAACCCAAAATATCCTATTCGAGGGCGGATGAACCCAAAATATCCAATCAATTTCTAACTTTTCCGAAAAGAGGTTTACTCCTCCCTTGATGTTATATTCTACTAAGTGTTGGAAAATCGAACAAGTCCTCAAAACTTTGTAACGTATGCTATTTGTGTATTAAGTAGCCAATGTGACTTGACACTTAGTCATGTCGAGGGAAAGGTTAAACCAAATTTCACTACTAGAGGTTTTTCGTTGTATCGCTTGCGTGGCCGAGGCCTATGCCAAGGGCGATGTGCCAATACAATGCCGCAAGTAGAGGATTTTCGTCGTGTCGCTTGCGAGTGAGAGGCCTATGGCAATGGTGATGTGATAATACAAGTTATCAAGTAGAGGTTTTTTGAGGCGTCGCGGTGCGAGGCCAAGGCACAAGCCAAGAGTGATGTGCCAATTCTATGTCGCAAGTAGAGGTTTTTCGGGGTGTCGCTTGAGAGGCCAAGGCCTATGCCGGCGTGGCCATAGCACGGGGCAGGGCGTCGCAGGACATGGCAGGGCGTGGCCATGGGACGTGCTAGGATATGGCAGGGCGTGGCCATGGGACGTGCCAGGACGTAGCAGGACATGGCCATGGCACGAGTCAGGACGTGTCAGGACATGGCAGGACCACGTGTCAGAACGTCGCAGGACATGGCCATGGCACGAGTCAGGACGTGTCAGGACATGGCCATGGCACGTGTCAGGACGTCGCAGGACATGGCAGGGCGTGGCCATGGCACGAGTCAGGACGTGTCAGGACAAGGAAGTACATGGCCATGGCACGAGTCAGAACATGTCAGGACGTCGCAGGACATGGCCATGGCACGTGTCAGGACGTCGCAGGACATGGCAGGGCGTGGCCATGGCACGAGTCAGGACGTGTCAGGACATGGCCATGGCACGTGTCAGGACGTGTCAGGACATCGCAGGACATGGCCATGGCACGAGTCAGGATGTGTCAGGACATGGCAGGACATGGCCATGACACGAGTCAGGACGTGTCAGGACATGGCAGGACATGGCCATGGCACGTGTCAGGACGTCGCAGGACATGGCCATGGCACGAGTCAGGACGTGTCAGGACATGGAAGGACATGGCCATGGCACGAGTCAGGACGTGTCAGGACATGGCCATGGCAAGAGTCAGGACGTGTCAGGACATGGCAGGACATGGCCATGGCATGAGTCAGGACATGTCAGGACATGGCAGGACATGGCAGGACATGGCCATGGCACGTGTCAGGACGTGTCAGGACGTCGCAGGACATGGCCATGGCACGAGTCAGGATGTGTCAGGACATGGAGGGACATGGCCATGGCACGAGTCAGGACGTGTCAGGACATGGCCATGGCACGTGCCAGGACGTCGCAGGACATGGCCATGGCACGAGTCAGGACGTGTCAGGACACGGCCATGGCACGTGTCAGGACGTGTCAGGACGTCGCAGGACATGGCCATGGAACGAGTCAGGACGTGTCAGGACATGGAAGGACATGGCCATGGCACGAGTCAGGACGTGTCAGGACATGGCCATGGCACGTGCCAGGACGTCGCAGGACATGGCCATGGCACGAGTCAGGACGTGTCAGGACATGGCCATGGCACGTGTCAGGACGTCGCAGGACATGGCCATGGCATGAGACAGGACGTGTCAGGACATGGCAGGACATGGCCATGGCACGAGTCAGGACGTGTCAGGACATGGCAGGACATGGCAGGACATGGCCATGGCACGTGTCAGGACGTGTCAGGACGTCACAGGACATGGCCATGGCACGAGTCAGGACGTGTCAGGACATGGAAGGACATGGCCATGGCACGAGTCAGGACGTGTCAGGACATGTCAGGACGTGGCCATGGCACGTGTCAGGACGTGGCAGGACATGGCCATGGCACGTGTCAGGACATGGCAGGACGTGGCCATGGCACGTGTCAGGACGTCGCAGGACACGGCCATGGCACGTGTTAGGACGTGCAGGACACGGCCATGGCACGTGTTAGGACGTGCAGGACACGGCCATGGCACGTGTTAGGACGTCGCAGGACATGGCAATGGCACGAGTCAGGACGTGCCAGGACGTGGCCATGGCACGTGTCAGGACATCGCAGGACACGGCCATGGCATGTGTCAGGACGTGTCAGGACCTCGCACGACACGGCCATGGCACGTGTTAGGACGTGTCAGGACCTCGCAGGACATGGTCAAGGAACGAGTCAGGACGTGCCAGGACGTCGCAGGACATGGCCATGGCACAAGTCAGGACAAGTCAGGACGTCGCAGGACGTCGCAGGACATGGCCATGGTACGAGTCAGGACGGCGCAGGACATGGCCATGGAACTAGTCAGGACGGCGCCGAACATGTCCATGGCACGATTCAGGACATCGCAGGACATGGCAGGGCGTGGCCATGCACGGGTCAGGACATGGCAGAACATGGCAGGACGTGTCAGGACGTCGCAGGACATGGCAGGGCGTACCCATCGCACGGCGTCGCACCAAGCCTCACCACGTCGCTCCACGCCGCACCACGTCGCTCAACGTCGCACCATGCAAAGCGCAATGACATTGGTGGTCGTTGGTTGAGGTGGTGGAAAGTCGCGGTGGTTCGAGCGGTAGCGACCGACGACGGTTGGTCGATGCTTGGTGGTTGGCGGCGGTGGTTTCAAATCGGAATCACTTATTGTGGTTGCGACAACGGAGGTGCCTCATGCTTATTGGTGGTTGGTCATCTATACACTTTTATAATAATATTATGTATTTTACCTATTTTTTTATCTATTGTTTATTAATTTTTATGCATTTTTTGTAATTTTAAATAGTTTTATGTCACTTTTTTATAAAAATATTTAATCTTAGATTTGTTATATTATTACAAGATGTATTGGAATTTTTCTCCATTGTTTTTTCTATATTTATAATAATTTTCATATTTTTTAGTATTTTATTAAGTATTTTTTGTTTTTTAATTAAAATATTTCAAAAAAAATTATTTTTTGTAAAAAATATCATTTACAATGTTTAAAAGTCATTTGTGAATATATTAGCTATGTTGTACTTTGGTTTGTGCTATTTGGTGTTGTACATGTCTATTATGATTCTCTGGACAAAGCATGTCTACTCCTGAAACTTGGGTTTTTTTTTAAGCATATATAAGGGGGGTAGAAGTGTTGAAAGGCACCTCAAGTACTTGCTGCCAGGAAGAGGCGGGCATGCATGGGGGATGCTGGCATGGGGCGTGGGCATTGGGGGCATGTACGGCTTGTCCGTGCTACGTCCCCGATGTTCGCAAACCGCGTCGGCAAGTACTCATGTGGGCTCGTAGTACGCCTGGTGGTGACACCGCTCGTGACAAACATTGGCTTTTGGCAACGAAAGGCGGAGCATCATGCAAGTAGCGCCTTCGGGTGCCGTGCGCATGGGGCGAAGCTTAGTACATGTTGATTGCCATTGGATGTTGCGGGCAAAATCGGGAGGCGACATCGCTCGTGGCGGCTGATGGCTTTTGGCAACAGAACGGCTAAGCATCGTGCAAGTGGCGTCGTAAGGTGCCGTGCGCATGGGGCGAAGCTTAGTAAGTTGCCGATTGCCATCGATTGTTGCGGGCAACATCGGGAGGCGACATCGCTCGTTGTGGCTGATGGCTTTTGGCAATAGAACAGCAAAGCGTCGTGCAAGTAGCGCCGCAAGGTGCCATGCGCATGGGGTGAAGCTTAGTAAGTTGCCGATTGCCATCGGTTGTTGTGGGTTGTGTCTGGAACCGCTCGTGGCGGCTGATGGCTTTTGGCAACAGAACGGCTAAGCATCGTGCAAGTAGCGCCGCAAGGTGCCGTGCGCATGGGGCGAAGCTTAGCAAGTTGCCGATTGCCATCGGTTGTTGCGGGCAACATCGGGAGGCGACATCGCTCGTGGCGGTTGATGGCTTTTGGCAATAGAACGGCAAAGCGTCGTGCAAGTAAAGTCGCAAGGTGCCATACGCATGGGGCGAAGCTTAGTAAGTTGCCGATTGCCATCGGTTGTTGTGGGTTGTGTTTGGCATTGCTCCAACCCCCTATTCGTGCTTTGCGGGGCTTGTCTTGGCTTTGCAATGTTGGCATCGGCAATAACACATGGCTGCGCGTCGCGTGTTGGGGTTGTTGTTGGCTTGTATCAGCGAGGCAAGTGTACGTGCGGCACATGAGTGGTGTTCGGTTTGTGTGGCTAGGTTGGATCCCTGCTTGAGCAGCGACGTCCTAGCCCGCATGCCATCTCAATCATGGCACAAGCGCAAATTAGTCTTGTTCGGTGTCGGTTTTCTGTGTTGCATACCTAATGCCAAGGCATTATCAAGCGCAATCGGTTGCCTTTTGCCCCTTGTGTTCGACGTGCGGGGTGAACCAAAAGCTGTAGTTGTGTCCCAGGTCGTCCTTGCTTCGCCTTGCGATGGCTTGGTCCATGACTAGTATGCTCGGACTCTCGGATTCGGTAAACGCAATGGGCATGGGGTCTTCATTGGCTCCTATTTGCCCAAAGAATGCTCCTTACGAATGACGGTCGTGCTTGTCTTGGACTTGGCGGTGCCCTTTGGGTAGGCCATGCTCATGCGACACCGGCGTCAATAAGGAATACTACCTGGTTGATCCTGCCAGTAGTCATATGCTTGTCTCAAAGATTAAGCCATGCATGTGTAAGTATGAACAAATTCAGACTGTGAAACTGCGAATGGCTTATTAAATCAGTTATAGTTTGTTTGATGGTATCTACTACTCGGATAACCATAGTAATTCTAGAGTTAATACGTGCAACAAACCCCGACTTCTGGAAGGGATGCATTTATTAGATAAAAGGTCGACGCGGGCTTTGCCCGTTGCTGCGATGATTCATGATAACTCGACGGATCGTACGGCCATCGTGCCGGCGACGCATCATTCAAATTTCTGCCCTATCAACTTTCGATGGTAGGATAGTGGCCTACTGTTAGGGCCTGACTTTTTGTCATCGGGCGTGGCACGGCTGTGGCAAGGATT